>NC_064627.1:978767351-980017351 GCF_023864275.1 Schistocerca cancellata
GAAAATTGGAATTATTTCCCGAAACGCGTCGTGTAAAATATGAATAAAAGAAAACTGCGGCTGGCAGCAGGAAATTATTTGTAAACAAACTCATTGTTTTCTCGGTTACAGTCTTTTTTTTCTAATTATAATGGACGAAATCAGATTGCTCTTTCATAACATTAATACTGATTAATCGTCCCATCGCAGCTTTTTATGGTAAAATGTGTACTTTTTGTAATACAGTGACGGTAATGTTTTTATTAAATGGAGAGGAGTGACGTAAGTAGTCTGATCAAGATGACGAGCCTCATATGCGGAAGAGAGCTAGGCGAACAGGAACTTCCGCTTTCCACTCTAGAGTTATAAGTACCGCCTGAGATCTAATATTGCTGCATGGATTACGTCATTCACTTATCTGGTGCAGAAGGTGCCAATATTTCGGCGCCTTCTAAAATATGAGAAATCTACTGTGCAACTACCAGGGAGCACCAGTGTACTATTAGGAACGTGAGGAATGTTGAAGTTGCGGCACGTATCGTTTGACCTTTAGTCGGCAGTGACCTTTCCTTTAAGCGCCGGCATTGTTAAGCTGCACCATCTAGAAATTAGGACCGACGATGCGTCGACACGCTAAGGTTCACCACGAACGGGCTTTTGTTTTCAGCCTTGCGGCAGGCGAAGCTTTCTCCCAGGCGGCTGCAGCGGTGTCGCCGCCCGAAGAACGCGGGGCCGAGGTGTTTTCGCTTTGCCGTGTTATTGCGGCGACACCTTATTTTTCCAGCGTCCGCGCCAAGGACGGTCCGCGGCGAGCAACCGGCAGCCGCCGAAGGCGATATTCTCGAGCTGCATGCTCGTTTGACGCAAACAAGCGGTTGTGCTACTGCAGTTACTACTGTGCCACTTACGGTGTAAGCTAAGTAGTCATTCAGGACATTATACCCTTGTATAACAGCATCTTATTGCAGCACTTAAATGGACTAAGATTATCGGAGGTCAGCGTCGGACTCAAAGGCTAAGAAAAGTGAACGTATGGAGTTTAGTCTCCTCAACAACACTTTAAAATATATATATATATATATATATATATATATATATATATATATATATATATATGAAATATATTTTTACTCTCGCGTAAGAAATAAAATGTTAAATAGCTTCATGTAGAGTAACTTGATGCCGGGCGGGATTAGCCGAGCGGTCTGGGGCGCTGCAGTCATGGATTGTGCGGCTGGTCCCGGCGGAGGTTCGAGTCCTCCCTCGGGCGTGGGTGTGTGTGTTTGTCCTTAGGATAATTTAGGTCGAGTAGTGTGTAAGCTAAGTGACTGATGACCTTAGCAGTTAAGTCCCATAAGATTTCACACATATTTGAACATTTTGAGAGAAACTTGATAATGGATTTTTGATGGTGAGGGAAATGTGCCCACTTTATTTTTCAAAGCTATATAAACTGTTAATTTCGTCTCACGTTCTTGCTAATTTCCTCTCTTTAAATCTCCTGTTCTGAAACATTTGTTTCCGCATTGCATTAGTTGAGATTTTTTTTTCTAAGTAAGGTAATCGTCAGCCTGAAGTTTAGTCGAATTACAGCACTGCTTTGTTGTTGAAATCGAACGTCGTATGCACATATCTTCCAAAAAACCTGACAACCAATTCACACAGCTCGGCAGTTCAGCATGAAATTACTTACCAGACACATTACTTACCAGAAAAATTCACAGGACGGCGTAGGAATAAAACTCGGCTCCCTGATGCGTGCTGCCATCAAGTCAGAGATATTCGTTTAATGTACAGACATGTTATTAATGAACCCCTTTCAAATGAAGTGGCACAACAACTAAGATATACAAATAAAAAGCAAATTGTGTAGAAGCTGGTCCTTTTACTTATTTATTGTTAACACACTTTCGCCTTTCAAGGCAAATTGTATGTTCCTGTGGACTTAACGTGCAGCGAAAAGTTTATCTGTTTTTATTGACACGATATAGATACATTTTATAGTAATGATAATTTCGCGCCGTCCGCTGGTAGCCGAGCGGTTCTACGCGCTTCAGTCTAGAACCGCGCGACCGCTACGGTCGCAGGTTCAAATCCTGCCTCGGGCATGGATGTATGTGCTGTCCTTAGGTTAGTTAGGTTTTAGTAGTTCTAAGTTCTAGGGGACTGATGACCTGAGATGTTAAGTCCCATAGTTCAAATGGTTCAAATGGCTCTGAGCACTATGGGACTTAACATCTGTGGTCATCAGTCCCCTAGAACTTAAAACTACTTAAACCTACCTAACCTAAGGACATCACACACATCCATGCCCGAGGCAGGATTCGAACCTGCGACCGTAGCAGTCGCGCGGTTCCGGACTGCGCGCCTAGAACCGCTAGACCACCGCGGCCGGCCTAAGTCCCATAGTGCTCAGAGCCATTTGAACCAAGCCATTTGATAATTTCTCTTCCATATTGTGTGTGTGTGTGTGTGTGTGTGTGTGTGTGTGTGTGTGTGTGTGTGTGTGCCCATTTGAAACGTTGAACCTTATGGTGGTATTTGAACACGTTTATAGACTGTAAGTGATCTCGGTGCATGATATTTTGATCTCTTAGAAATCCTGCGCTTCCTTGTTCTTGGCCTTGGTGCGCCTCTACTTTCTTTCCTACACCTCAAGTCGTTGTTCGCCTAGTCTGTTCCGGGACTGTGTGTTCGTGATCTCCGCCCAAGCCTGATAGCCTCTTGCGGAACTTGTGCAACATCCTAGTAACCTTTGCAGGCCGATGGCGGTGCGCGATAGGTTAAAAAGGAGCCCGTTACTGGAAGTCACGACGTGACTCAATTCGTGGCACCTCAGAGCGAGGTCGCTGTTCTGTTCTGGGCGGCAACTCAACTTCCAACATGGCCTCCTTCTGAGCTCGCAAGGGTGTGGACCCAGTCGCAGAAGGAGAACGAAGTATTGCAATAATGTGACCTGTTTGGCAAGAGATGTTGTCATATCGGTTCACAATGCATATTTAAGAAAGTAACAGGCAGTGTGGGCAGGTTCTTAATCCTACTGTGCACGAGCTAAGCGCTGGGTTACGCGCTACTCGGTTATGGGAAAGCAAAATAAGATATTAAAAATGCAAATCAGATGGTGTAGAAATTAATTTATTCAGTACGTACGTCTAAAATACAAGTACATCACGAAAATAATGGAACAATCAGGTAACAACAAACAAATGAGTAGATTACATATTTTCATACATTTTCTTTTGTCCAAAAGTGAGCGATTTATTCTTTTTGCGTATCGTCTGCTCGCACAACTGTGTGATGATAAGCGCAGCAGAATGTTACATTCGGCAAGCGAGATGGCGCTGACCAGTCATCACGATCGCTGATACGCAATCCACCGTCCCCTGCTCCGGCGTGGATTGCGGCCTACCAGAGAGAATGGAGCCAATCACGACCTTTCCGAACGTAAGGAGTAGGCGGGACCACTGTTCATTTTCTCTGTGTCCTTCTCTCGAAAACAAAAACAAAATACAGGAGGGTATTACTGCTAGTGGACCACGTGTTTATTAAAGTGAACTTCAACTGAGTGAGATGTGAGTTCGCTTCCGCCGAGTACAAGCAGCGAAGGCAGTACACGATGAAGAATGGCGGCGAGAGTCTGCGATTCGCCGTTGGCGCGCCGGGCGTGGCGGGGGCAGGAGGTGCACGGCGGCGCCAGCGGCCGAGGAACGATGGGCGGCGTCGACGTCGGCGTCGGTGGGGCCGCGCGCGGCCTAGAAGAAGCCGTCGCCGGTGGGGTCGTTGACCCACGGGTAGTTGTTGGGGCAGCGCACGCACGTCTGCAGGTTGATGGTCTCGCCGGGCAGCTCCTTGCTGGTCAGCTTGCACGAGTGCGGCACCCAGCAGGCGGGGCGGCCTTCGACCACGCACTTCTCCCTCCACGGCTCGAAGTTCTTCACCTCTTGGATGGTCCTCGGGTTCTGGATCCACTGGATCACCTGCGTCATCGTCACGAAGTAGACGTCCTTGTGAGACTCCAGGATCTCGTCGATCCAGTAGAGGAACGCGTCCAGGAACTCGGGGTTGTTCTTCAGCCACGCAGCGTGGAAGTACAGGCCGAGGGGCGCCCTGTTCTTGTTGTAGTGGCGGTTGAAGTTGTGGTTCAGGAAGTTGTAGAACTGGTCACCTGCGAGGACACAAAACGAACATGTGTAAGACTCAGTTGTCCATCATCACTTTAGTTTCTTAGAGTTGCACATGTGCATAAAATGGGATCGGGGAAGCAAAAAATAGCGGTACACTTGAAACTTCCTGGCAGATTAAAACTGTGTGCCGGACCGAGACTCGAACTCGGGACCTTTGCCTTTCGCGGGCAAGTGCTCTACAATCTGAGCTACCCAAGCACGACTCACGCCCCGTTCTCACAGCCTTACATCTGCCAGTACCTCGTCTCCTGCCTTCCAAACTTTACAGAAGCTCTCCTGCGAACCTTGCAGAACTAGGTACTCCTGAAAGAAAGGATATTGCGGAGACATGGCTTAGCCATAGCCTCGGGGGTGTTTCCAGAATGAGATTTTCACTTTGCAGCGGAGTGTGCGCTGATGTGAATCTTCCTGGAAGATTAACACTGTGTGCCGGACCGAGACTCGAACTTGGGACCTTTGCCTTTCGCGGGCAAGCTACTGAGCTACTCAAGCACGACTCACGCCCCGTCCTCACAGCTTTACTTCTGCCGGTACCTCGTCTCCTGTAAAGTTTGGAAGGTAGGAGACTAGGTACTGGGAGAAGTAAAGCTGTGAGGACGGGGCGTGAGTCGTGCTTGGGTAGCTCAGATGGTGGAGCACTTGCCCGCGAAAGGCAAAGGTCCCAAGTTCGAGTCTCGGTCTGGCACACAGTTTTAATCTGCCAGGAAGTTTCATATCAGTGCACACTCCGCTGCAGAGTGAAAATCTCATTCTGGAACGGTACACTTGTCGTACATCAAATATCACTTTTGATGTTACTTTCAAATTTTGGATCTGAATTACCGTAGTGTTTGACGGTTTAGGTGGGATTTATGAAAAGATCACAAGTTTACCGTTATAACATCGTTGAATGTTTCGTAGAAATGGATCTAAGAAAGAGTAAGACAACCAAACGTAAATGTGAGCGACCTATTACTCTATGGCCTGCAAGCGACGGAAGAATTATCATCCGTGAAAGATCAAACTGTCACTTCATAAAATAGTAGAGAAAATATTTGTCACTGATCTCGAATCCGTGACAGAGATTCTAGTATTCAGAAACTATATGGCACCCTGAAATGACTGGACTGGGCGTCGAAAACCGTAGCTTACATGCAACATTGTTTGTTGCGTGTTGATTCATGCAGACAAAACGACTCAGCAGCAGTTGGCACTGAGTAATTTTGGTGCACATAGCGTGAAATCCACACGAAAAACAGGTGCGACCTTACGTTATCTCAGCTTTAGTCGCCAGTACTCTCTGCAGGCAGTATATGCCGGTTTTTAAATTGTAATCGCCTGATATTTGACACTTGTCATATTGCTGATAGTGGAAATGCGTTCTTTGATTTGTTAAAGTACAAACTGCTGTTGTTAAAGAGATACCTGGAGTCTGGGAATTATCAGAATTGGCCAAAAGAGAAAGAGAGAGAGAGAGAGAGAGAGAGAGAGAGAGAGAGAGAGAGAGACAAAGAGTTGGTCTTGACTTGTGTGAAAAACTCGGGCACTATTTGCTTGATTTACGGAAACCATAACAAACAGAAACTGACACCCCACGCGGAGTAGGAGGAGAAGCTGAGTTTAATTTCCCGTCGCCGCAGAAATCATTTGCGATGGAAATAATTTTTGATGTTATTGTGGAAAAACTATCATGCTTAATATTTTAATAAAAAGTTTGATTTTTTTTAAATTTTGAGCAGTTCTTGATAAGGTACCAGTCGGTAGTGCACAGCCACTCATCCCGGAGACTGGGTGTTTGTGTTATCCTCATCATTTCATCATCATCATTCCTGACAGTGGCTAGATTGGACTGTGTAAAAAAAGGGACTGTGTAACAATTGGAACTTTGTACAGGCGCTGATGACCACGGAGTTGAGCGCCCCACAAACCAAACATCATCATCATCAACAGCGGCTCACGTCATTAGGAGGCTTCGGTCTGAGAGTGGTCTTATAGACCGAAACCAGTTACCAGAATGTAAAATAATTTTTATTTTTATTTTCGTTAATTGCGATGGAGAATGAGACCAGAAGCACAAGGAGAAGGAAAATCTTTCACCTGAAATGATATAGAACAAACATTAATTGGCATACTGCGAATAGCAACGAGTTCCAGCTGTAACTCATTTACAAAAATTGAACTACATCCGATACCAGTATCAGCATGCTTTTCAGAGCAATGATGGGTCTCCTGATTGTTTTTTGTGTTACGGAAATATGTTGAACTGAATAATAAAGTGCAAGGAGAACCTCTCGATTAAGAAGATCACACGAATCAAACCGGTTGCTGGCAATTTCAGTGTGTGAATATGGTGATTGGCTCAAAATGAGCAAAGGAGATGACATAGCTCGTATACGACTGCGCACCTGTGAGGATGTTGGAGCAGGAGTCGACCATAGCGCAGCCGGGCAGGTACTCGTCGAACTGCGGGTCCTCGCGGCGGTCCAGCTCGTTCATGACCATCTCCCAGACGGCGTGACTGCGCGTCGGGCAGTGCTGCAGATTGCCGTGGCAGCGGTGCGGCATGCGGAAGTACATGGTGTACGGCCACAGCGGCGGGTTGGACAGCGGCGCCGTGATGGTCGAGTCGTACAGGAAGGCCTGCTCCTCCATCATGGTGAACTGGTTGTTGCCGCCGACGCGCAGGTAGGGCGCGCGCACGCCCACCACGCTGTTGTCTGTGAGGTTGGCGAACTTCTCGATGATGATGCGCGTGCCCGCCATCTCCTTGGCCCAGTCGTCCACGGTCGCGTTGCTCCAGAACTGCTCGTCGTCGTTGTGCCTGTAGGCCACAGAGAAAGGCGGTCTTTGTCAGGCCCAAAACACTCGTGGTGAACAAGCCGCGTGATTTCCCTAAATCGTTTCAGGCAAATGCCGGGATGGTTCCTTTCGAAGGGCACGGCCGATTTCCTTCCCCATTCTTCCCTAACCCGAGCTTGCGCTCCGTCTCTAATGACCTCGTTGTCGACGGGACGTTAAACACTAACCTCCTCCTCCTCCTGAACAAGCCGCTCTTCCTGCTATAAGAGACTAAGATTTTATGAAGACAACATGACCACGTATCACCCACTCATTCCAGAAAACTTGTACAATACTGTCCATTAAAACTGCTACACCGCGAAGATGATGTGCTACAGACGCGAAATTTAATCGACAGGAAGAAGATGCGGTGATATGCAAATGATTAGCTTTTCAGAGCACTCACACAAGGTTGGCGACACCTCCAACGTGCTGACACGAGGAAAGTTTCCAACAGATTTATCATACACAAACAGCAGTTGACCGGCGTTGGCTGGTCATTTTTTCGGATGAATCCAGGTTCTGTTTACAGCATCATGATGGTCGCATCTGTGTTTGGCGACATCGAGGTGAACGCACATTCGAAGCGTGTATTCGTGTTCGCCATACTGGGGTATCACCCGGCGTGATGGTATGGGGTGCAATTGGTTACACGTCTCGGTCACCTCTTGTTCGCATTGAGGGCACTTTGGACAGTGGACGTTACATTTCAAATGTGTCACGACCAGTGGCTCTACCCTTCATTAGATCTCTGCGAAACCCTACATTTCAGCAGGATAATGCACGACCGTATGTTGGAGGTCCTGTACGCGCCTTTCTGGATACAGAAAATGTTCGACTGCTACCCTGGCCAGCACATTCACCAGATCCCTCACCAACTGAAAACGTCCGGTCAAGCGTGGCCGAGCAACTGGCTCGTCACAATACGCCAGTCACTACTCTTGATGAACTGTGGTATCGTGTTGAAGCTGCATGGGCAGCTGTACCTGTACACGCCATCCAAGCTCTGTTTGACTCAATGCCCAGGCGTATCAAGGCCGTTATTACGGCCAGAGGCGGTTGTTCTGGGTACTGATTTCTCAGGATCTATGCACCCAAATTACGTGAAAATGTAATCACATGTCAGTTTTAGTATAATATATTTGTCCTATGAATTCCCGTTTATCATCTGCATTTCTTCTTGGTGTAGCAATTTTAATGGCCAGTAGTGTAAAAACTAAGGTATCGTATAACATGGCAAAAACGCGGAGAGATAATTTTTGAGCTGACTGTTGCTAGATTACAGCTAGCGAACGTTTTCAATGTTCTTATATTTCCGCTTTCTTCCCTGCTCTGAATCTGAAACATAAGAAAAGCTCAAAGGGAATTTCTATACTCGGCTGGAGAACAAAGCTCAGAGTATGGGAGATGAGCCGCGGGGTTCATGGCGTTTCTCGCCGGCTTCCGCTGTTGGTGTCTCGGACTGCAATGAATCTTGCTCTCCCTTTATGTCGTGTGTATGAGCAACCACTCTCTCCAGCGCCTCAGTATCCAACATATATTCCTTAATCTAACCCGTGCTGCAAAAGATGTTTATACCATCATATATCTTTTCTCACATCCAGATTTCGAATTGCAATGACTCTTAAATCACTAAAAAGTCCAAATTATCCGCGACGACGGGATGGCCCGTGTAACAGTAGTTGCTATCGACGTAACTACGACACCTGATTGTAGAGAGTCGTGACTCGATATTGTAGTAGACTTTAGAACTGATTGTAGTTACTCGCTGCTGAAGCTGCCGAAACTATTGCTTCTAACGATTCACTCCACGCAAAAATAACGATATTTCCTCAGTAAAAAAAATACTGCGTTTTTTTTTACCATTGGTCTCAACGCTTGTGAAACATAGGTAAAACTTGAAGCATTTTCTTTCGACTGTTCAAAAAAAAAAAAAAAGCTTTCAAATGTCTGTGTAGTGGATAAATCGAATGAGAACAGTTTATGGAGTAGATTTTATTAATAACATACGTACGTAATGGTTTGTTTTGACGTAACACATTTGGAACTCATGTAAGTTGTTGTGATGAGATCATAACACGAAATTTTGCAACATCGGCGTTTACAAGTTCTCTTAGGACACCACACCAGCCCCAAATTTAACTGAAAAGCTAAAATTTAGCCTGCTACAATCAATATTTTCAGTTACGTCATTACATATTCTCTACTATCAAGTGAAGGTTCTCTTCAGTCTGCCATACGATGTAGTTATTTGGGACATGACTTCTCACACGAACGAGACCGTAACGTATTATGGATCTGTTAGGCAGTGGGACCTCTACGTAATCTCAGAACTGTGTCGCACGGTGGTTTGTGCTTGCTTTCCTTTACGTACAACGATAATTGCACTCGTTATCTCGAACGGCAAGGAGATAATGGGGTGCCACTGAATGCCCTTAGTGAGTTTCAAAGCGACAGCTAATGCATGGATCTCTGTTGAAATCCTTTAACAACCTCAGATTTCACCCGTAGCGAGTTTTTCCAGATGACGTTGACATTTTGTTCCTGGAAAATTTCAATGTAATTTGAAGCGAGAAGTGTGAACGTCGGGTTCCTGCTGCACGACTTCGCTTTCTGCCTCGGAGACAGAAATTTAAACCTCGCTGTTTTCAGACGCATGGCTAACCAGATGGATAGCTTTCACTCGAGCCGACTCGAAATTTTGATTAACGTATATTCCAATTCTACCTCTCTATATGCGTTCTGAAACAATTTAGAGGGGACTGATAATGGTTAACTGTGCGAGATCAGCTTGACGATGCCGCTGAAAGTAGTACACTGAATAGTGAAAGACGCTTTTCGAAGTCTTGATGAACAAGCGACTCAGAGCTTTTACTCATCTCCCATAGTAGTATAGGTTTTCAGTACCGCAAATATTACGTCTTGAGAGACATATTCTTTCGATTCCTTGATTTCAAGACAGCGATGAATATCGGCTGGTACACAAAGCAATCTGAGAAATACTAACCGAGACAGTTCATCGAAATCTTGTGTTAGATGGTACCGCCCAACCTCCTCCCAATCTGCCGGTGAGTAACTTAGCCAAAACCACATCCATAGCTCTCTTGCGATGTTTCTCTGTCCTTTTGTTTTCAACAGCAACCGCTGAAGACTGATCTTGTCTCAAGGCACAGTTGCTGTACATATAGGAGGGACTGGCGATGGAGAAAGGTGAATCAACAGCAGATACTCACGTGATAGAGTGTACAGCGATTTCGTGACCCTTGCGGTGCATCTCCTGCACGGCCGAGTAGTTGGTGTACTTGTGCGACACGAAGAAAGTAGCCTTCATGTCGCAGCCGTTGGGGTTCTTGCGCTTGCCGTTGAAAATCTCCTTGTAGAGCTCGATGTTGTTGTTGTTGATGGCGTCGTCGAAGGTGACGGTGATCATCTGGGGCACCTCGGAGGCGGGCAGGTCTCCCGGGATGGCGGTGCCGTCCTCGGAGCAGAAGCAGTCCGGCAGCACGCACACGGTGGGGTCGCAGGGCGGCGCGCGGTTCGGGTCGTTGTCATTGTCTGCAAAAGGCAACAGCCGCGTCATAAACACACCGTCCCCAGACACTTAAGAGGGGCGCCTGCTGCTGGACTGCTTTGTCATCGAGCTGATACGAGGACTTGCTATGTTTACAAACTAACTAAAAAATTGGTAACCTGGAAAGGACTGGCAGTGCCACGTAATACGCAAGTTCTGTCACGGTGCTTAGACTCCAAAGACACAACATGGCATTACCAATCAGAACGTTTTTCACAATCCGCGCATTGTTGTCTGTTCGCCACAAGGCGTGTACTGAACAGCGGTTGCAGAAATCACCATTCTTACCCAGAGCGGTTCTCAGGCTTTACTTCAGCTGCTATTCGCAACGGAAAACTATAAAAGGTGCAGTTTGTCACAGGGTTCGAGGCCGCTCGTCGGGTGCGATGAAGCATCACTAGTAACAACAACAGAGAGGCGAGATAGTAATGTGCTACGAGACGATTGACTGACAGGCAGCACATCCCGGAGGCAGTGAGCACCGGCCGGCCGTTGTGGACGAGCGGTTCTAGGCGCTTCAGTTCGGAACCGCGCTGCTGTCGCGGTCGCAGGTTCGAATGCTGCCTCGGGCATGGATGTGTGTGATGTCCTTAGGTTAGTTAGGTTTAAGTAGTTCTAAGTCTAGGGGACTGATGACCTCAGATGTTAAGTCCCATAGTGCTCAGAGCCATTTGAACCATTTGAATTTTTGAGCAGTGAGCACCGAGGATTAGCTAGAGCAGGCTTTGCAAGACACATGATCTGTAGTCGAGCATTAACATGAATTCACACATAATAATGCTCGATCGGTGTAGACACACGATAGGCTACTTGGAAAAGTGTTGCAGTATTCACATTACTTGCATTTATTTGCAACCTGTGTATGATTAGGAGCATATGGTTGAATCTTGTCATAACTTGACATAATTCGAAACAAGGACCCTGGAGTAGACGACATTACCTTAGAATTATTTATGTTCTTGGGAGAGTGAGCCATGACAGAACTCCTGCTGTGGAAGATGTATGACACACATTAAAGACCCAGAGTGGTTTTTCTATGTAGTAATTCCAATTCTAAAGAAGGCAGGTGTGACATGTGAATATTACTGAACCATAAATTTAATGCCATAGTTGCAAAATGCTGACACGAATCAGTTACTGAAGAATGGAAAACCCAGTAGAAGCCGACCTCGGGGAAGGCCTTTTCGCGTTTTCCATTGACATTGTAATTGTGCGTAAAGTCGGCAAAGTACTTGTAAGGATATCTGGACTGAATGGATAATGTCTTGAAAAGAGGTTGCAAGATGAACGTCTACAAAAGTAAAGCAAGCCTAACGGAATGTATTCGAATTACAGCAAACGCGGAGAAAATCAGATTAGGAAATATGACACAAAAAATGATGAGTTTTTTATTTCGACAGCAAAATGCAGACTATACAAAGTGCAGTCTCGTAACAGGAACTCTGATAAAGTAAAATTTTTAACATCGAATATAAATTTAACAGTTAGGAAGTGCCTTCTGAAAGCATTTATTTGGAGTGTAGCCTTGTACGAAAGTGAGATGCGGACGGTAAACAGTTCAGTTGCTCAGACGGGAAGAGAGCAGAAACTTTTGAACAGATGTATCAACCGGAAGTCTACAGATACCAGTCTATGAATGCTGGCACCTATTTTGAGCGGAACCGAGGTCTGAATCTTCCTGCACGTCGGCCGAGGGGCCTGAAGATGACGTAGTGTATTGCCGAAAGTGGATGCCCAATAAAATAACAGCTTGGAAATTAGACGGCTGATAGATGTTAGATTTGACATTATGTTCTGAACAGCTTAGTCCTGCAACCGTCTCTGAAAAGGTGGACGTACAGAGATGCGGTCCTAAAGACTGATGAAGACCAAATGGGTAGAAACTGATAGCTAATGAGGACACACTCAATCTGAGTGGGGAGAAAATAAGTTTATGTATGACACGACTAAAAGAAGCGCTCTGTTAACAGGACACACTCCGAGGCATCAAGGAACAGTGAATTTGCTTACGGAGGGACGTAAGGTGGGAGGGGTGGAGGTAAAAATTGTAAAGAAGGCTCGGTTCGACTACAGTCAGGAGGTTCGAACACACGTAACACACGTGGTGTGCGGTAGCTATGCAGAGGTGAGGAAGCTTACGCAGTGCAGACTAGCGTGGAAAGCTGCATCAAACCCGTCTTGAGACTGAACACAACACGGCTGTCACCTCATCACGTATGCGACGCGAGTAAATTATTTGTACTCGTATCCAAAAGACGTGCCCTTCAAGCTAATTTTCGGTTGAGTGTTTAACATTCTCTTTTAACACTGAACTATGGCGTGTGCTTTAACACGGAAGTGTATGATTCGAAACCGGACGTGCATAAATAAATAAAAGCTGTTGCACGAAATGAACTTGTGAATTAACTTTAATATTAGTCGGACACAGCCGTCCACATCTTTTCACCCTCCCTCAATCGAGGTAATCAACACACACTATTGCTGTGGTACTCGGCTTTGCAGTTACTTGATACTAACCATGTTGGTGGAGGAAGTTCTCATATATATACGTTGATGCCCAACGGTTAAGAGAGACGGAACGTTACAACTGCTTATCGTCACACTGTAAGATAATGTCATCGATTTAATTCCCTAAATCCCCGTGGGGTCGTATGGGGTGAGAGCATGAAAGTAAGTTTTTGATGCTTCGCGTGTTCGATGCCAAATTCGGCAGTTGCATCAGTATAATTGAATAGGAGTAGGCTATGCGACGGTGGAGTTAAGGTCTAATAAGAAATTAAGCTTGGGCGATTTGGGAGAGGGGACCAAACTGTGAGCCGCACGGCGTATCGAGCGGTCTAGGGCGCCTTGCCACGGTTCGTGGAGCTCCCCCTGTCTGAGGTTCGAGTCTTCCCTCGGGCATGGGTGTGTGTGTTGCCCTGAAATTCCGTCTTTTTATAACGTGAAAATGTATCAGCAAGATAGCTAGAATTTTCACTGACAGATGTCGTCGTAGCAGTTGCAGTACAAGTTCATGTTAGATGACTGCATAATACGAACTACTGATTCAAAAGATAACAATTCCGAGAGCTAATTTCTTGTTGTTTTAAGACACCCAAATTATTTGTACATACTTCTGCTGAAAAGTATCGGGCTTCTGACAACATCTCGAATTCCTGTTTCTTGACTATTCTGGGTCATCCTGTAATTTTACATATAATGTATGCTTCTGATTTTTTGAAGGCTCTGATGTCTATGACATGTCCTGTATACAAATATTCGCTACTTTTACATTTTTTCGTAGTAATATTCGCTGTGTGTTTCAGTGCCATTTTGAGACTTTACGGGCATCTTGGTACATTAACTCAGTTTGCCAGTATTTACTCTTCTAATCAGTTCCTGCACGACATTTAGTTTTCTTTTTTATGAGGTCCTTTTAGGGTTAATTTTCAGTCAATATCGATGTAACCAGACACAAAATTGAACGAAGTGAGAAAGCACTCATGCTTGGTTTGCTTGAATGAACTATCTCGTAAACCGTGGGAAGCATAAATCAAGGCATCCAGATGGGGATTCAATTACTGCACCACTGCACTAGCAACCAGTGGAACTGAAATTTTATCGGAATTTATCGCGTGGAAATGGGGTAAAAGCAGAAAAGTAAACAGTGGAGAGAAGGTTGCCTGTGTGTGCGTGTGTGTGTGTGTGTGTGTGTGTGTGTGTGTGTGTGTGTGTGTGTGTGTGTGTGTGTGTGTCTAAGAAATTGTAAAGGAACATGTAGCAGACTTCTAGAATGATACCAATCGCTTTAGATGTTAGTGGCGATTCCAGCGAAGTTTAATGCTTTTACAAAGAAAAGAGAAGTCGTTGCACAACATTCCCGATGGAGATAGACTGACGAAGAAGAAGAATGCTTATATTTTCAGGAAAAAACTGCCTAAATGTCCACAATGATGCATTGATTATTGTGTGTACTTTATATGGCACTGAAATCGCAATTCATCTAACAATGATTGCCACGGATATTAAAAATATCCGTTTATGGAGTACGGTACAGGACGGAATTCCTGTGCTAATGTGGGTATTCACTTAGCGGCTACTGATGACGTCATAAGAATACGACGTTCCGTGAGTAGACTGAAAAGTGATGTTCTGGAGCCGCTACATCAGAAGCACGTATTATTGTATTGTATTATGTGTTAACTGGGGACCTAGAAACGACGGAGTGGCACCGTCCCCGCCGCAGCCGCAGTGGTCCACAACCCCACGACGACTACCGCAGTCCACTGCACTCCTCCGCCGCCCCACACCGAACCCAGGGTTATTGTGCGGTTCGGCCCCCGGTGGACCCCCCAGCGAACGACTCACACCAGACGAGTGTAACCCCTATGTTTGCGTGGTAGAGTAAACGGTGGTGTACGCGTACGTGGAGAACATGTTTGAGCAGCAATCGCCGACATAGTGTAACTGAGGCGGAATAAGGGGAACCAGCCTGCATTCGCCGATGCAGATGGAAAACCGCCTAAAAACCATCCACAGACTGGCCGGTTCACCGGACCTCGACACAGATCCGCTGGGCAGGGACCAGGCGCTTCTTCCCACCCGGAATGCCGTGCGTTAGACCGCACGGCCAATCGGGCGGGCTAAGCACGTATTAAGTAGTACGAATAAAGATAGCGTCAAAAAGAAGAAAGATAGAAAGTGAAACTCGATGTTGAACTCGAAATATGCGCGACAGTGTGAAGGACGAGATTGGTGGTGGACTGGCAGACGGCGTGGTTTCACGGGGATACGCGAACTTTGTTCCACGCCGTGTCGTGTCGTTTTTGGTGGGGCGGTTTGGTGGCCCTGCAGGCGTGCCAGCGCGAGGTGTGGCCGTCAGCGGCGCAGCTTTCGCCGTCCCCTGGAATGCGACGCACGCCCATGGCTCGCGGACACGTGGAACCACCTCCCGCACCGCGCTTTCGTTCTCTCTGTCGCAGCCGCTCGGCGAGCAACTATGCATCGACCTCATAAATGTCAGCACGCGCGCACACACACACACACACACACATACACACAAACACACACACACACACACACACACACACACACACACAAACACACAAACAAAGATTTTTATTCCTCCAGAAATAAACTGAATATGGTTACCGTCTCCTCGACCAAGGTTTTCGGATTTCTCGTGATTGTAAGACGAATACCGGAACCGCTAATCTCTCTCTCTCTTTTATTCCCAACTTTTTGCGTCCCACTATCAGATCGTCTGCTGAAAAAAAAAATTAGTCTGCTTAATGAACGGCGTCTCTGCGTAGCGAAGGGAAAAAGGAACCTTCCATCATCGCTCTCAAGCGGCAGGGGGATAAATTACGTAAGTCGCGAGCACGTCTTCCAGTTTACTACACTATTGGCCATTAAGATTGCTACATCACGAAGATGACGTGCTGCAAACGCCGAATTTAACCGACAGGAAGAAGATGCTGTGATATGCAAATGATTAGGTTTTCAGAGCATTCACACACGGTTGGCGCCGGTGGCGACTCCTACAACGTGCTGACATGAGGAAAGTTTCCAACCGATTTCTCATACACAAACAGCAGTTGACCGGCGTTGCCTGGTGAAACGTTGTTGTGATGCCTCGTGTAAGGAGGAGAAATGCCTACCGTCACGTTTCCGACTTTGATAAAGGTCGGATTGTAGCCTATCGCGATTGCGGTTTATCGTATCGCAACATTGCTGCTCGCGTTGGTCGAGATCCAATGGCTGTTAGCAGAATATGGAATCGGTAGGTTCAGGAGGGTAATATGCTACGCGCTGCTGGATCCCAAAGGCCCCGTATCACTAGCAGTCGAGATGACAGGCATCTTATCCGCATGGCTGTAACGGATCGTGCAGCCACGTCTCGATCCCTGAGTCAACAGATGAGGACGTTTGCAAGACAACAAGCATCTGCACGAACAGTTCGACGACGTTTGCAGCAGCATGGACTATCAGCTCGAGACCATGGTTGCGGTTACCCTTGATGCTACATCACAGACAGGAGCGCCTGCGATGGTGTACTCAACGACGACGCTTTGAACAGTGGACGTTACATTTCAGATGTGTTACGATCCGTAGCTCTACCCTTCATTCGATCCCTGCGAAACCCTACATTTCAGCAGGATAATGCACGACCGCATGTTGCAGGTCTTGTACGGGCTTTTCTGGATACAGAAAATGTTCGACTGCTGCTCTGGCCAGTACATTCTCCAGATCTCTCAACAGTTGAAAACGTCTGGTCAATGGTGGCCGAGCAAGTGGCTCGTCACAATACGCCAGTCACTACTCTTGATGAACTGTGGTATCGTGTTGAAGCTGTATGGGCAGCTGTACCTGTACACGCCATCCAAGCTCTGTTTGGCTCAATGCCCAGGCGTATCAAGGCCGTTATTACGGTCAGAGATGGTTGTTCTGGGTTCTGATTTCTCAGGATCTATGCACCCAAATTACATGAAAATGTAATCATATGTCAGTTCTAGTATGAATATATTTGTCCAACGAATACCCGTTTATCATTTGCGTTTCTTCTTGGTGTAGCAACTTTAATGGCCAGTAGTGTAAGTTACACATACACAGATACCCTGTAGTTAAAATTAAAGTGCAGCTACTCACGGAGGTCCAGTGTGGGCTGTTTGTTATCGTACTGCAATGAAACTTTGTAGATATGCTAATGTGTTGACGCGGAACCGATTGACACTGCGATAAAATTAATTCATATTTTAGCCACCAGGTGAAAATCTGCCGCTGTAGAGGAACTCGTCGACGGGTCCGTTGCTCATATTGAACAAACTGTGTAAGTGGCAGCTAACGATAAAATCAACATTATGCGTTTCTCCCTTGTTTGACGTTCTCTGCCCGTGTCTCACACCTAACAGATTACGTATGGAAACACTTCTATACGCTTACTTTCGTTCACAGCCTTTTATAGTCTTTGTGGACGAGTGCTCTGTCAACTCAGTTAGCCCAGCACGATTGGTGACCAATCCTCTCAAGTTTACTTCCGCCAGTACCTCGTCTCCTACCTTCGAAAGCGCGTAAGGCAAACGTCCCGGGTTCGAGTCTCTCACCAGCACACTGATTTAATCTGCCAGGAAGTTGCATATCAAAGAGAAAGAGAGAAAATACATTCAGAAAAATGAAATTAATTCCGATTTACTGGCTTTCATCAAGGGTTCTGGTTAGTTTCCTTAGGTAGCAGGGCAGTTGCTTGCATTAGAAATCCCCTCACAATAATTCTCAATTGAGATACCCTGTGGTCTACTACCAACTCGTCTGCTATTTCACTGATAAGAACTAAGACCCTACAGTGGGCTAGCTCGATCAGCCCGCTCTGCATCCAAAACGAATCGATACAGACAGTCATCGAACTGCAGGTGAGTGAGCTAAGCACCGCAAACGTAGGTTTCTTTCGGAGGTACAACGCGGACGATGACATTGCCGATGATGGGGAGTAGGGCACAAAATGTTGCGGAATGTCCCCGAAGCTACTTAAATGCTCACTCACAAAGAATAACCTCAACTTGACCTCATAGTTTAAGGAGAAAAAACCTCACTTGCAAGATATCAGACGTAGTAATGGATCCCGCACAAAAATTTGGGCCATTATCCTCATAGCTTCCGTATGACTTTTTGAAAGCACAACTTTTAAACTCTCGCTACCGCCGGATGTTTGTCACTCGCTCCGAGCCATTGAATCCACCCAATCCTCGAGCGTGAAGCACTGTGCAATTAAGTGGGTAAGAAGTCTTTGAAGTACTGTTTTCACATTGGTGACAAGCTTTGTTCATTTTGTCAATGTGCGTCATTTCTAAACTGTAGCTGGTATCAAAGATCTCTTTGGTTTGAACATTTTTATGTTACTATCCACGAGTACAGTGTAAATGAATGACACGAATGAGTATTTCATTACAGACATAGCGTAGGGTTACTTAATTATTAATATCGCTGTTGTCTGTTACTTGCTTTGTATTTTGTTATCGGGAAGTAAATCTGAAGGAGATGTGCTATTCTTCAACATCATCAGTGGCATGATTAAATTGTAAATCGATAATCATTAAGTTAATTTCATAATAATTCTTTAGTTGCTTAGGTTTATTCGTTCTGATTTTGAGAAATACTGTTGGAATAGTACTAAACATATATGTGAGTGAAGTTGACTTAATTACGTACTCATTTTACTCGTGATTTTTACACTGAGTAATGTGTGTTCTCGAACAACATTTCAAAACAGATGTGTCAGTCTCCTTCTCCTTTTCCTTCGCCGTCAAGATGTCACGAATAGGATGGCTCTGATCTCAACTCCGCAGTAAAGTGCTTCGCTCTCGGCATTTGGCCGTTACAGTGGAGTGGATCGAGTGATGAACAACCGGCACGCGCGAAACTTTAAAAGCTGAACTTTCAGAAGGTCGTCACTGCGTAGCATCAGAACCATGGCCAAAATTTTTGCTCGGGATCGATTACTGAGGTTGATATCTTGCAAATGGCTCTGAGCACTATGGGACTAAACATCTGAGGTCATTAGTTCCCTAGAACGTAGAACTATTTAAACCTAACTAACCTAAGGACATCACACACATCCATTCCCGAGGCAGGATTCGAACCTGCGACCGTAGCGGTCGCTCGGCTCCAGACTGTAGCGCCTAGAACAGCTCTGCCACTCCGGCCGGCTGATATCTTGCAAGCGTGCTTTTCTCCTTCTGAAAATATGAGGTCCTGCTGGTGATGTCTCCTTGGCAGTAACATTTTTTACTTAATAACAATCTTTTATACATGACATAAGCCATACACAACCCGATGCATCGAGGAATAGTTAATTTGGTAACAGAGGAGACTGTGTGTGTAGGGGGTATGGGGAAAGTGCGGTAAAAACTGTGACAGGAGAGGACGCTCCATTATACGTAGTATCAAGAGTGAAGTGGATGGAGGTTGCAGTAGTTAGACAGATGAAGAGTCTTGTACAAAATAGTCTAACGTAGAGAGTTGCATTAAGATGATCCTCAGAATGAGGACAGCAACAACAGCAACCATTTTTCAAAAAATAAACAGTTCATTTTTTCTGATAGCTTCTGCTCACGTGTGAAAATATAAGTATTCCGATACAACGTTTATCAATGTTCGCAATGTAATTTTCATAAAGATTTGTGTTGCACGTGGAGTTGAGCGTCGCCATCAGCATTTATCTTTTACGGAACCAACTGCAGTAGTGGAATAATCATTAAATTTCTCGGTTGTCTTATGCAGCATCATTGGAATCGGCGTAAACAGGCAGAGTGAGCAGCATTCCTCCTCGAATTTGTACTACGCTGTAGGTCACCCTCGTGGAAGTTACTTACTATGGTCGTATATGGTATCTGCTAACACGAGTACGAGATGTGTTATTAGATAACGATGGGTCAGTTACTGTTGGCAATACAGAAGATACCTCCAACACAACGATTCCTTTGTAACTTGGGCATTCCTTCGTACTTCCTCATTGGCCATGCAAAGCCATTCGCGCAATTATGACGCAATTCCGAAGCCGGTGGGTATTAGGAGCGGCTGCAGTGACTCGCCTGTGATGGCACAGGCTGCGGCAGTTTGGCAGCTGTTGCGTCACGGCGGGTATGGGCGGCGGACCTGGGGCCGATACGATCCGGCCACGCCCCAGCCTCGCGCCGGTCCATCTCGCGAGAAAGCGACCTGCTTCCCCTCGCCGGCCAGAATCTCTTCTCTCTGATCAGCGCCGGTCCTGGTTTGTGAGGCACGTCACTGCGTCGTGACGCGAGTCCACCGCGAGACCTCTAAGACTATTGCGTGGCACGGAGGCACACATTTGATGCAGCAGAAGCAACTAATTTCGGCCACGTAACAGGGAGTAAAGAGCCTGAACAACAGGGACCGCAGACAGTTACCAATGCGAAAGCAGCTGATGCGTCAGCTAATCCAGATCCGTGTCAACCAGTTTCCAAGCGGACATTACGAGGGTGATCCGTGAACGGGCATATATAGTCGCCAGTGCTCACAGCGGCATTCCAGCGTGAGATCCTCAGTAGGCCCGACGATCCAGAAACTGGAGGCGCGTAGTCAAGTCCAGTGAGTCGTGATTTCACATCTTTTAAATTATGCAAAGTGTCAGGTGCGCCAGTTGTCCGATGAGGCATTTAACCCACATTGTGCGGAGCGTTTCACGGTATGTGCCTCATAAGACGAGCACTACAAAATCACACCTCGACCATGTAAACTTATATAAGTCCCAAAAAATGGACACGTCTGAGATATTGTGCCCATAACTACTATGCTTGCGTGAAACCGTTATTAGATACAGCTTCCCATGATGCTTTATCCTCATATACAGGGTTATTACAAATGATTGAAGCGATTTCACAGCTCTACAATAACTTTATTATTTGAGATATTTTCACAATGCTTTGCACACACATACAAAAACTCAAAAAGTTTTTTTAGGCTTTCACAAATGTTCGAGATGTGCCCCTTTAGTGATTCGGCAGACATCAAGCCGATAATCAAGTTCCTCTCACACTCGGCGCAGCATGTCCCCATCAATGAGTTCGAAAGCATTGTTGATGCGAGCTCGCAGTTCTGGCACGTTTCTTGGTAGAGGAGGTTTAAACACTGAATCTTTCACATCACTATGCGTGAAACTTGCCCGCACGCGTTCAACCGTTTCTTCGCTCACTGCAGGCCGACCCGTTGATTTCCCCTTACAGAGGCATCCAGAAGCTTTAAACTGCGCATACCATCGCCGAATGGAGTTAGCAGTTGGTGGATCTTTGTTCAACTTCGTCCTGAAGTGTTGTTGCACTGTTATGACTGACTGATGTGAGTGCATTTCAAGCACGACATACGCTTTCTCGGCTCCTGTCGCCATTTTGTCTCACTGTGCTCTCGAGCTCTCTGGCGGCAGAAACCTGAAGTGCGGCTTCAGTCGAACAAAACTTTATGAGTTTTTCTACGTATCTGTAGTGTCTCGTGACCATACGTCAATGAATGGAGCTGCAGTGAATTTATGAAATCGCTTCAATCATTTGTAATAGCCCTGTATAATGATACAGCCATTGCATATTGTGTTAATATCATGTAGTTTGATACCCAAGGGGGCGAAATTAGTTAATCGCTAAATAATGAGATCACGTGATTGTTCAAAATACACTAATGGCCATTAAAATTGCTACACCACGAAGATGACGTGCTACAGACGTGAAATTTAACCGACAGGAAGAAGATGCTGTGATGTGCAAATGATTAGCTTTTCAGAGCATTCACACAAGGTTGGCGCCGGTGGCGACACCTACAACGTGCTGACATGAGGAAAGCTTCCAACCTATTTCTCATACACAAACAGCAGTTGACCGGCGTTGCCTGGTGAAACGTTGTTGTGACGCCTCGTGTAAGGAGGGGAAATGCGTAGGCCTACCATCACGTTTCCGACTTTGATAAAGGTCGGATTGTAGCCTATCGGAATTGCGCTTTACCGTATCGCGACATTGCTGCTCGCGTTGGTCGAGATCCAGTGACTGTTAGCAGAATATGGAATCGGTGGGTTCAGGAGGGTAATACGGAACGCCGTGCTGGATCCCAACGGTATCGTATCACTAGTAGTCGAGATGACAGGCATCTTATCCGCATGGCTGTAACGGATCGTGCAGCCACGTCTCGATCCCTGAGTCAACAGATGGGGACGTTTGCAAGACAACAAGCATCTGCACGAACAGTTCGACGACGTTTGCAGCAGCATGGACTATCAGCTCGGAGACCATGGCTGCGGTTACCCTTGACTCTGAATCACAGACAGGAGCGCCTGTGATGGTGTACTCAGCGACGAACCTGAGTGCACGAATGGCAAAACGTCTTTTTTTCGGATGAATCCAGGTTCTGTTTACAGCATCATGATGGTCGCATCCGTGTTTGGCGACATCGCGGTGACCGCACATTGGAAGCGTGTATTCGTCATCGCCATACTGGCGTATCACCCGGCGTGATGGTATGGGGTGCCATTGGTTACACGTCTCGGTCACCTCTTGTTCGCATTTACGGCACTTTGAACAGTGGACGTTACATTTCAGATGCCTTACGACCCGTGGGTCTACCCTTCATTCGATCCCTGCGAAGCCCTACATTTCAGCAGGATAATGCACGACCGCATGTTGCAGGTCCTGTACGGGCCTTTCAGGATACAGAAAATGTTTGACTGCTGCCCTTCCAGCACATTCTCCAGATCCCTCACCAATTGAAAACGTCTGGTCAATGGTGGCCGAGCAAGTGGCTCGTCACAATACGCCAGTCACTACTCTTGATGAACTGTGGTATCGTGTTGGAGCTGCATGGGCAGCTGTACCTGTACATGCCATCCAAGCTCTGTTTGACTCAATGCTCAGGCGTATCGAGGCCTTTATTACAGAGGTGATTGTTCTGGGTACTGATTTCTCAGGATCTATGTACCCAAATTGCGTGAAAATATAATCACATGTCAGTTCTAGTATAATATATTTGTCCAATGAATACCCGTTTATCATCTGCATTTCTTCTTGGTGTGGCAGTTTTACTGGCCAGTAGTGTAAAACAGCTTACTTAGGAAAAGCACTTCCCTGCAGAAATTCACAGCAGCTATGGGCTCTTGCATAAAACGAAGTCTAGAACTGGAACACGGAATGAAATTTAGTAGTCAACGTCATCGCAGTTTGGCAGCTGTACAGGATCTAATGAATGGCTACAGCTCGATTCACATACTTGAAAATACTGTCTTCCTTCCAGTTATTACTGTAACAGAGCGAGCCAAACGCTGTGGCTCATTGCCGAAAACATTTGTTGAGCACTCTGGTGCAGCATTACGCCGCAGCACTCGCCTCGGAGGAGCAGACCGCTTGCTGATCGGTGATCGGCAAGTTATCTCAACCAGGGACACTTTGGTACGTGGCGGTGACAGCTGCGGCGTATACTGTAGTGATCACTTCCACCTTGAGGTCACCACCGCTCAGACATCAGTATGAGCCGGCCGGGTGGCCGAGCGGTTCTAGGCGCTTCATTCTGGAACCGCGTGATCGCTACGATCGCAGGTTCGAATCCTGCCTTGGGCATGGATGTGTGTGACGTCCTTAGGTTAGTTAGGTTTATGTCGTTCTAAGTTCTAGGCGACTGAAGACCTCAGATGTTAAGTCCCATAGTACTCAGAGCCATTTGAACCATTTGAACATCAGTATGAGAAGAGCACTCGTCTTTCGGTCCAGCCGCGGCACTTATGGGCTGGTCGTCGAATTGAGACCCTCCCAGTCACCAACCCATTGGGCGCCCACCAGCGCCAGATGCTGCTTGCCCAGACTCGTATACTCTTATCACTTGCAGTGGCTGGAGGCTCCCTGCCAGCAAGCCCTGAACTCTTCCAAGCCACACCAGTCTGACCAATAAGATCTTGAAACACCTCAGCCACCTGGCCAGAATGGTAGTGTCGGAAGGCAGGTCCGCCATCGAGACGAACTGGGTCTAGGAGCTACTGGCATCTTCATCACTAAGCTTTACCATCGAAGTCTGTGGGTTCGATGCCCACAAACCAGCGCCCGTCAGATACGGGCATGAATTACTTACATGAAGTCTAGGAAAGTAAATAAACGGATTCTACTGCCTAGCTTTGTGCTTAGGATAATTTAGGTTAAGTAGTGTGTAAGCTTAGGGACTGATGACCTTAGAAGTCCCATAAGATTTCACACACATTTGAACTTTTTTTTTTATTCTACTGCCACTGAGCTGCACTTCACTCCATCAAAGAACACTCATACCCTCTGCGTCACCAAGAGCAGACGCAGTGTCACAGAGAAATAGATTGTTGTCTCCTAGGAGCGATTGAATTTTGTCTAGTGTGCTTATTTCATGGCTTGGATTATTCATCTGATGAAAACTAAAAAATAAACTCCTCGTTCAGGCTCTTACTGGCCGCCTTGTCGCCCTTTGCCATGTGGCATCGTGTGGGTGCAGTATGGAGGGGACCGCTTCAGCACACCTCCCTCCCAATCGTTGTCGACTTTCAGACTTTCGCGCCATTACTTATCTTTCAGGTAGCTCACCCATTGGCATCACAAGGCTGAGTGCACTCTGTTTCAGTCTTCACACAAGGAAAAATGCCTGGCAGTTCTGGTATTTGAACCTGCGACCTCCACATGAGAGTCAGACGCTCGGATCACTCGCTTACAGATGCGGACATTCATCTGATGTGTCATTTAAGAACAGTAGTTTCCACTACTAAAAGTTGTCCACCTATAGGAATGCATATCATGTCTCCAAATCGCTAGATGCAGCTCAATTCTTGTAGGCTGGTAGTAGCAGCAGTAACAAGAACTGACTGAGTTGATCACGACGCCCAAATTAGTGATAAAGTTTTCTTTCGGATTATTCGCTTCACTGTTCCTTTCTCCAGCACATCTTTTGTGTGTATGCGACAGTACTGGAAGACATCGCCTCTAGAAGACTGCCTTAGTCACCTACATTCAACATTTTCGAGTTAAATGTGATTACAACTTTGCCGACCGGGGTGGCCGAGCGGTTCTAGGCGCTACAGTCTGGAACCGCGCGGCCGCTACGGTCGCAGGTTCGAATCCTGCCTCGGGCATGGATGTGTGGGACGTCCTTAGGTTAGGTTAGGTTTAAGTAGTTCTAAGTTCTAGGGGACTGATGACCTCAGCAGTTAAGTCCCATAGTGCTCAGAGCCATTTGAACCATTTTTTTTTATTACAACTTTCGAACGCGAAGAAAGGATCGCGGAGTCACCACTTTCTTCACCGTTGAAATATGCTGTACCGAGATTTCAGCATAGTAATTAGAATCATACTGAAACAGCTTGCGGTTTTTGTATTACCCTTAGACGCTGTTTGATGCCCCAAGACAGAGATGTTTTAGGTTCTCAATTTTACATAAACAGCCCAACCTTAAATTTTCTGGTAACGCACTGTAGGGAAAGAGGTTAACGTTTCTCAGTTTTCCGCTTTTATAATTTTACATTACACTGCAAAGTGATTGCTTCTTCCAATGGAGTCGTTACGCTATGCTGCCGACTCATTAACTGCGCCATAATTGCGATCTCTGCGAAAATTAGCGGAGAAGCGGACGATCTCCAGCGAGATTGCCCGCGCTCACGAAGTTGCTAGCTGAGCAATAAGTGGTGTTGGCGAGTCGAAGTAATTACTATATCTACAACAGGAATTATAAACTCGGGTGCAACAGTAGGCGGAGCGGCTCGGCGCTAGGGGGGAGCTTTCGGAAAGGCTTCGTCGTCAGGGGGACTGAAGCGTCTAGCTGGGGGGAAGGGCCCAGTGGAGTGAAATCTGCGAAAGTGGCAGCTGTAGGAGCAGCAGGCTGAGGAAATGAGTGATGGCGGGCTCGGCGCGCCTGCGCAGTAAAAGTTACGCCGGGTCGGCCGGCTGTTGGCAGCGGCGCTGGAGGTCGCCCCTCGAGGTACCGGTAGCCGGCAGCAGCCTCGCCAGCTAACGGTACCCTCGGCACGTCTCGCTTTGTGCGCCGCCTGTCTTTTGGCGCCCACGGCAACCACCGGCGCCCACGGCCCAGGGGCCGGTTGCGAGCAGACCATCTGGGCGCAGTGCCAGAAACTGTGAGCCCACCGGCACAGCAAGTACTCGCAATTACCGAGTGGTAGAGAGCAAACGAGTAGCCTGTTGCGAGAATAGGAGTCTGTGTTACATAACATATTGTAATGTAAGGGCCTGCCTTTGTAAGTAGGCTGTTTAGGTTTTTATATTGGTAAGGCCACGTAGCGCTCTGTATGAAAATCACTGGCTGTGCTGTGTGCTGTCTGTGGCTGGGTGGCATTATTGGAATAGTCGCTATTGTAGTGTTGGGCAGTTGGATGTTAACAGCGCGTAGCATTGCGCAGTTGGAGGTTAGCCGCCCGCAGTGGTGGATGTGGGGAGATATATATATATATAAGAGCTATCCACAAAGTACATTACGTTTTGGAATTAAAAATAAATAAAGTATTGGAAATTTTTTTTATTATATACAGATGAAAGCCACACTTCAATACTACTTTTCTACACAGTTGCCATTTAAATTAAGACACTTATCGTAGCGATGGACGAGCTTGTAAATTCCTTCGTCGTAAAATTCGGCCGCCTGCGCCTTCAATCACGTGGCTACCTCTCCTTGAAGCTGTGAGTCGTCATCAAAACGCTGCATAGCCAACCACTTCTTCATTGCTGGGAATAAGTGGAAGTCGCTCGGTGCCAGGTCGGGACTGTACGGCGGATGAGGAAACAACTCCCGCTTAAAAGATTCGAGAACTTCACGAGTGGCATTTGCCGTGTGGGCCCGGGCGATGTCGTGAATCAGCAAGATCTTTGAGCCCAACTTTCCCCTGCGCTTGTTTTGTATTGCTCTTCTGAGGTTGTGCAGAGTTTGGCAATTCCTTTGAGAGTTTATTGTAGTGCCTCTTTCCGGGAAATCTACAAAAATCACACCTTTTCTGTCCCAAAAGACAGTCATTACGTGGTTGAAGGCGCAGGCGGCCGAATTTTACGACGAAGGAATTTCCAAGCTCGTCCATCGCTACGATAAGTGCCTTAATTTAAATGCCAACTATGTAGAAAAGTAGCATTTAAGTGTGGCTTTCATCTGTAAATAATTAAAAAAATTTCCAATATTTTATTTTTAATTCCAAAACCTAATGTACTTTGTGGATAGCCCTATATATATATATATATATATATATATATATATATATATATGTGTGTGTGTGTGTGTGTGTGTGTGTGTGTGTGTGTGTGTGTGTGTGTGTGTACAGGGTGTTACAAAAAGGTACGGCCAAACTTTCACGAAACATTCCTCACACACAAATAAAGAACAGATGTTATGTGGACATGTGTCCGGAAACGCTTAATTTCCATGTTAGAGCTCATTTTATTACTTCTCTTCAAATCACATTAATCATGGAATGGAAACACACAGCAACAGAACGTACTAGCGTGACTTCAAACACTTCGTTACAGGAAATGTTCAAAACGTCCTCCGTTAGCGAGGATACATGCATCCACCCTCCGTCGCATGGAATCCCTGATGCGCTGATGCAGCCCTGGAGAATGGCGTATTGTATCACAGCCGTCCACAACACAAGCACGAAGAGTCTCTACATTTGGTACCGGGGTTGTGTAGACAAGAGATTTCAAATGCCCCCATAAATGAAAGTCGAGAGCGTTGAGGTCAGGAGAGCGTGGAGGCCATAGAATTGGTCCGCCTCTACCAATCCATCGGTCACCGAGTCTGTTGTTGAGAAGCGTACGAACACTTCGTCTGAAATGTGCAGGAGCTCTGTCGTGCATGAACCACATGTTGTGTCGTACTTGTAAAGGCACATGTTCTAGCAGCACAGGTAGAGTATCCCTTATGAAATCGTGATAACGTGCTCCATTGAGCGTAGGTGGAAGAACATGGGGCCCAATCAAGACATCACCAACAATGCCTGCCCAAACGTTCACAGAAAATCTATGTTGATGACGTGATTGCACAATTGCGTACGGATTCTCGTCAACCCACACATGTTGATTGTGAAACTTTACAATCTGATCACGCTGGAATGAAGCCTCATCCGTAAAGAGAACATTTGCACTGAAATGAGGATTGACACATTGTTGGATGAACCATTCGCAGAAGTGTACCCATGGAGGCCAATCGGGTGCTGATAATGCCTGCACATGCTGTACATGGTACGGAAACAACTGGTTCTCCCGTAGCACTCTCCATACAGTGACGTGGTCAACGTTACCTTGTACAGCAGCAACTTCTCTAACGCTGACATTAGGGTTATCGTCAACTGCACGAAGAATTGCCTCGTCCATTGCAGGTGTCCTCGTCGTTCTAGGTCTTCCCCAGTCGCGAGTCATAGGCTGGAATGTTCCGTGCTCCCTAAGACGCCGATCAAATTGCTTCGAACGTCTTCCTGTCGGGACACCTTCGTTCTGGAAATCTGTCTCGATACAAACGTACCGCGCCACGGTTATTGCCTCGTGGTAATCCATACATCAAATGGTCATCTGCCAACTCCGCATTTGTAAACATTGCACTGACTGCAAAACCACGTTCGTGATGAACACTAACCTGTTGATGCTACGTACTGATGTGCTTGATGCTAGTACTGTAGAGCAATGAGTCGCATGTCAACACAAGCACCGAAGTCAACATTACCTTCCTTCAATTGGGCCAACTGGCGGTGAATCGAGGAAGTACAGTACATACGGACGAAACTAAAATGAGCTCTAACATGGAAATTAAGCGTTTCCGGACACATGTCCACATAACATCTTTTCTTTATTTGTGTGTGAGGAATGTTTCCTGAAAGCTTGGCCGTACCTTCTTGTAACACCCTGTATATATATTTTATGACTTTTGAACACTGTTAAGGTAAATACATTGTTTGTTCTTTATCGAAATCTTTCATTTGCTAACTATGCCTATCAGTAGTTAATCCCTTCAGTAGTTAGAATCTTTTATTTAGCTGGCACTAGTGGCGTTCGCTGTATTGCAGTAGTTCGAGTAACGAAGATTTTTGTGAGGTAAGTGATTCATGAAAGGTATAGGTTATTGTTAGTCAGGGTCATTCTTTTGTAGGGATTTTTGAAATTGCTTAAATATTGTGTGTCAGTTTTGCGTTGATCAGAATAAGGAAAGAGCGAAATGTCTGAGTACGTTCAGATCTGCTCAGCTGTTTGAAAATCTAATAACGTAAGGGGTTTACCAGCACAGTAATTCAATAATTTTTCTAAGGGGACGTTTCACCTTGCTTCTGGAAAGATGCAAAGCTATAAAAGAGGCTGTAAAATGCCACTTGTGTACTGGTCTGCAAGTAAGAAGACTCGTGTATGCCCTCTGTCCATGTCCCAAGCTATATGTCCCAACCGTCGTCATCTTTGGTAACTGGCAACGACGGGGTTATCGCCGCACGGAGCCGATGTTTCTATTCCAGATTCTCTTTAAAACAATTTACCATCTCGGAAAATTATCGCCGCTGCTTTTTAACATAGCAGTTGTATTTGCTTTAGGCCAGCCGTAATGAACACTACAGAGGTTAAGTACATTCACCACACCTACACTAATATGAATATCAAAGCATAATGTTCTACACGTATTCCGAAGAACTCGCTGCAGCTGCTGGCTGGAGTTTCACGTGAGTCACTGCCTCTTGCCACTGTGCATCACTCCACCACCCACCTTCTATATACAAACTACTATAGCACTGAGAGAAGAAGAAAAATTAAAAGTATCTACTAACTGTGGTGTTGGTGGGACATGTTCTGAGGCATCAAGGGATCACAAATTTAGCATTGTAGGGCAGCGTGGAGGGTAAAAATCGTAGAGGGAGACCAAGAGATGAATACAGTAAGCAGATTCAGAAGGATGTAGGTTGCAGTAAGTACTGAGAGATGAAGAAGCTTGCACAGGATAGAGTAGCATGGAGAGCTGCATCAAACCAGTCTCAGGACTGAATACCACAACAACAACTAACTGTGGTGAGGGAAAGAAATGCCGTTCAAATGTAAAGGATTTACTTTCTTATATTTTCTCTAAACGCATTTTGATTTCCGCACTGAAGTGTCCTGAGTAATCTGTAACGCAAGATTAGTATTACGACTGAATTGTGTGGCCATAAGTCACGGAAAGGATTGTCCCGTTTGAAAGCATGCCTTATATGACGCTCGAATGTTGCGTCTAGACGCGGAGGGTGAAACAAGAGTAAACAGGACATCTGAGCATTCTGTTACGGACAGACGTTGAACGCAGTATGCAGTGGGCAATCGCAATGGAAGGTAGAGATATTGAAGTTACAGGGTCTCTGTTGACTAATGATTTATCGACTATTGGTGAATACTTCTGGAAATGGAAGATGCAGCCAAGTGTCGCTAGATGGAAGTCTCAACGAGTCACTTAAGCAATAAGATGCCCAACAAGGAGCTCACAGTCTACTTTGAAGGAAGGCTGCTCAGACATAATAGAGACTCGAAATGTCTAGAGGCTACGGTAGATGGAACGCCGAGTTTCAGCTGCCAAAATCTAGTCTCTACATAACATACTCCAGAAACTCTGTGGCACATCATGTGGATCATCTGTACCGACACTCCGCACTTCAGCTCTGAGATTCTTTGAACATTTTGCGGAATATTGCACCCCAGCTTGAATGAACAGTATACAGACAAGATTTGTTGACAAAGCTCAACCTTACCATGCATGTTATAACGGCCTATACCTACGTTATGGCTACCCATGCACATATCTCTTCCATCTCTGCGGCGGGAAGGTGCGCTTTTGCGGGAGTTCCAGAAACTATGGAAAAATCCTCAACTTCCTGTTCAGGCAGACATTTCTAACATTAGCGAAGGCAGACTTCGCCCTCGTAAGCCACTCCAAACCGTAAGTATGTTACTTTAAATAAAATAATTTTGGGTGTTGGTCGTGTGTTTATAAAACACTCTAGCACTAAATTGCCGCCGGCCGGGGTGGCAGAGCGGTTCTAGGCGCAACAGTCTGGAACCGCGCGACCGCTACGGTCGCAGGTTCGAATCCTGCCTCGGGCATGGATGTGTGTGATGTCCTTAGGTTAGTTAGGTTTAAGTAGTTCTAAGCTCTAGGGAACTGATGACCTCAGCAGTTAAGTCCCATAGTGCTCAGCCATTTGAACTAAATTGCCGACTTAACCGCTGCGGAGAGGACCACAACAAATCGGTCAAAACGTTAGAAGTTTAGTTACATTAGTGTTTTATAATGAAGTAGCTTAACACCCACAATTATTTTATTCAAAATGACACTGGCCGTGGACGCCTACAAACGTATACGTAATGATGTTAGTTGACATTATTAATTTTAATGTATGCTGGAGACATACGTAGCATATTAATGCTACTACGGAACAACTAAAGATTCCATACCTATCGACCAAGCCGCTTGGCTTTGAAATGCCACGCAAGATTTGGTCCGTTCTTAACAGAATGAGCACCAACAATGGAAGGTATACTAAGTCCCTATACAAGTGGAACAAAATCAAGGTGTGACTGTGGAGCTGGAAAGCAGACTGTTCGCCATGTAATTCAAGAGAGCTTTGTAATTCTGAGAGCTTTGTCTTTGGTCGATTTGGGGGACGGGACGAGACAGCAAGGTCATTGGTCCCATCGGATTTGGGAAGTATGGGGAAGGACATCGGGCGCTTCATTTGAGAGGAGTCATCCTGGTGTTTGCCTGAACCGATTTAGGGAAATCACAGAAAACCTAAATCATGATGGCCGCACGTCGGTTTGAACCATCGTCCTCCCGAATGCGACTCCCAGTGTGCTAACCACTTCCCACTTCCTCGGTAAGCTTTATCTTTCGAGCCAACAGCGTTCTTGATGGTGAGGGAACGATCAATAGACTACATTCGTGGCCTATATATTAGTTTGTATTATGAGACAGCTTTAAATGTTTTGTGATGTCGAAAAGATCAAAAATAGAAAAAGAATCATAACAAGCATACCGCTTGGAATTGTGTGACTTTTCTGAAGTGCTTTGGTCATATTCAGCACAGACAGCTGGCCCCTGATATAAGTCGTATTAGCTGTGACAGCCAGGTTTCAAAGATTTGGGCGAATAAAGAAGGAAATTGTATCTTCCGAGGTCTCTCATTATTTCTGATTCAGATCTATAAATAGATAAAGCTACTAACACCACTGAAAGTACTTCACCGAACCAGATTGAGAATTTCTCTTCCAATATTAAAACTCTCTGTCGTCAGGAGCAACAATTGATCCGATTGTGCCAAGTCCATTTTCAGAATCGTACCGATGGGAAAAAAAAAAAACCGATTCGCTATTAATTCATTTAAGGACCGCAGGTGGTAAATTACTTATCGATGTTACTCAGCAGCAAATTGTTGATGGAGCGCTATGGCGAAGCTGGGAGCAACAGGTGCAGGTACTCACCGCAGGTGTTCTCATCGGAGCCGTCCGTGCAGTCCTTCTCGCCGTTACAGAAGAGGCCCCTCTCGATACAGGCTCCGTCACCGCACGCCAGGAAGCCGTCCTGGTGGAACAACACAGGTCAGCTCTCCTACTCTTTCCTTCTTGCGGCCAACCTCGACCTACAGTTGTTTACTTTCAACATATTCATGTCTTGGTGGGAAATGTTACAGCAGCCGTACAACGATCACCTTTTCAGTGCTTTTCATAGATATGGGAAAGTAATTTAGAATAAGCACAATATTTCCATTAATATCTGGCCCTGAATCACTACATGCTACTAATTTCTCTTTTGATACTTGAGTTGCATCTGGAAGTCATAATATTTTCCGCGTTAAACTCTAACGATCTCGGTTAAAAAGTAAAGAAACAGTTCACCTCCAAAAGACCTCATTGTTTCTCCTACCAATGAAGAAAATAAAAAATATATGTATGTAATAAATCGTCATCGGTGCCTGTCCATAAATCCATCACATCTTTAACAATCACGTTCGTGTAACAAACAAGTATATTTAACCTTTAATTTGGAGGATTTACAAATATTATTACATTAAACAAAAAGCTGTTAAAACACATTAATTCTAAAAGATCAGTCAAGACGAGTCGATTAGCAACCGCTCTTCGATTACTTGCCCCGATAAATTAATATTCTTATGTATATAATTGAAGATTTACCTATCTCTGTGATCTTAAGTTGTTAACGCACACCGGTAGCTTTTGACCAAAAGGAAGCTGTTCGAATCCAAGAAGTGGAGGAAATTTTCATCACCGTGATGTGCTTCCTAACGGGAGCTGTGACCAGTTTCTCTGTGTTATATCCCAAACCACATCGCAGTGTCTTAAGGTACTGTTCTGTTCCACGTATTCCATCCGTCGGATTTGAGTGTTATTCTTTTGACTACTAAGAATTTCGGAGTGAAAGACCTTAATGTACGCTTACTTTAATTAGTGTCGTAATGAGAAGTAACAATATGAAACAAATAATTCGAGCCGCTTCGTTTTCTAATGTGGGGAAGGGTGGGATATTCAAAGTTATTCATGCGTATCTCTCGGATAACAGGAAGAAAACTGCGCAAAAACTACAAGGCACGCAGTAAACAGACACACATCAGTGGTTAGGGCATCTCTCTAAGTTTTTGACTCACATTACGAGTGCTGAATATGGGAACGTTTCATGATGCAGGTAACGTTGATATGTCTTTGCAGTTCATCGACACGAATTGTCAGGGAAGTCGCGACAGCAGCCCGCTTTGCAGACCGGTTCTTTGGGATGCCGATCTGCATGTGAGAAATAATTCGGCGTGGCAAGACGGAGTACAGCGGGGCTGATAGTTATCAATGAAACATAAAGGTAACACAAACGACAGGTGCAAGTTGTAATTGTAAGAATTCCCTTTACCAGTGGGACATTGATAAACGGAAATACCATGCAACAAATTCCCACAGGTTCTCCTGTATATGGATCACATACATTCTGACGGTAGTCAAAAGGTTAAGACAGTCGCGCGTTTGGTGATGCACGGCTGGATGAATCGGTCCCAAGGTGCGAGGACAGGAAGGAAATAGCACCTCCAGCGTGACAATGTGGAGGAATGCATTGTGTTGTTTTCAGAACAGTACTCAACTGGTTTACTTGAAACTATGTGCCGGTATTGGGACCCACCCTCTTCTCCTGTTCCTTAGTCATCTATGACAACATAACATTATGCTGCAGGAACATATGGATAGTTGGAGACCACGTCCTCTGTGACTTTGACAGGTAAGTATTGCTGGATTCGTAGCCTGTCCCTGAAGCGTGTCGTTGATTACGGAGCTTCCTTCACAAATTAATTCACCGGAGAGACCTGTAAACTTGTAAATAAACTCAAACGTTCGGCATTTCATACGTAGTGCAAGAAGCAGAGCCATGTTTTAAATGACACTGTCGCTTTTATCGTGATACCGTTACTGGGAAAACATACATAAAACTACCAAATGTTAGAAGAACCCTGCTTCTCCTATAGGATAAAATCAACAGAGTCGGAAGTGAGGCTTACCTGGCAGAGAGGCTCATCCGTGTAGAGCAGCGGCTTAATTTTGCGCTCCTTGTTCTTCAGTTTACAGTTCTTGACCGCATCCTTCCAGTCGCAAGTCTGCTTCTCGATGTCGAAGTACAGACCAGCCGGGCAACGGATAGCTTGCAGACCCTGCACAGAAGGAAAGGTACAAAATTCTTTGAGGAGCTGTCCTTGTCGCTTTTCTTATAAAGAAGCTTCCTTGACACACACACAGTTTAACATCTGGCCCAGAAACACATCCTAAACATGCTGGCTAGGTAGCCGACGTCGCAATGAGCAAGCCGAACACATCAAAGGGTTATTAACTTTTCATAATATGTTTCAATACATGTCAAACAAGCACAGATTTCTGTTAACCACAAACTCCTTATGCTCGACGATTGCCTACCAAAATTTTGTCTCTTTGATTGACTAAAAATACTGGCATTCCCGAAACTTAAGACTTTTTCGCAAAGGTTCAGCATTACGAAACGACGAAGGAATTAACATTATTTGGAGGTTCCCTGAGCAGCATTTCCACACTTTATACCGACAAGTAACTCTTCTGTTAATGGTTGCTCGAGGAATCTAGGCACTTCCGTGTTGGAGGTAAATCATAAATTTGACGGAAACAAATGCCAATGGTGTGACAAACAATTTGCTTAAGCGTGTCAGGTTGTGAATAATCAGTCATTTGCAACGAGCTGACATGTTAGCTATGGAATCACGTTTGTAAAGTGGTGTACAGGTGAATTCGATTTTGTATAAGTAGCTGGAACTTGCCACTCTATCTTAAACAAAATTGGCAGACAATGACGATCCGATCTATCATTTGACGCTTCATAAGCGTGCTTCATTGTGAATTTCATTGACATTAATAAGTGTAAACTCAGAAATTTGAGGGACTGCAACCTAATTTGCTTTAAAAGTATATCGTATAAAAAAGAAATATTTTGCTCGCACCTTGCGGAGTATAAACTACTGTGTGGTATGTTTTAATATTTGTTCGCAACCGAAATATTCGCCCAGTTGTTGCTAGTCCATTCTACAGAAAATTGATCGACTTATGAAAACATAAACCGACAATTGTGTTTACTTCCCAGTTCTGTAGTTCCGTAATTTTTGCGGATCAATTCTTTCGTTAGACGTAGCAGATGACATGTTCTTGATCTCTTCGCAGAAAAGATATGTAAGAATTGAGAGATTACGTTTTCGTAAACATTGTGGCACTCATCTCATAAACTGTGATCCTTCCTTGCAGAATATGAGAAAGATATTCGAGTAGATGTGAATCTTGATGTTTTATCAACTTAATGAGTATTTCATGAAGTTTCGGTATTCCAGCTGTATGATGATGAAATCTTATGACGATATTTCGGTTGGCAACCTTTCAGCCTTTCACAGGTGTTTTGCACCACAGATTGCTGGTGCACGTCGCTAGGTTTATACCATAATTTGCGAGGAGGCGCGTGCGCATAGGTTTCCGAAACTTCGTGGAATTCGAAACAGTTACTGATAATGTATTTACGCAGGTCTCTCGGAAGATCTCCGTACAGCCCTTTCTTTGTACGTTTTGTAGAAGACTTTGGAGTCACCATCTGGTAATGTTTGACAATTTATTCTCTCTCGGGATAACCGTTATCTTTACGCGTCTTTTGCTGTCTTTGTTCTGTGGGCCAAAATCAAAAGAAAGCAGTTGTCATTCTCCTTCCGTCAATCGCACAACCTGTACTAAATTTCTGTACGTGGTAAACTGTGTACTTATTACGCATATGAACTGTGGGAATATACATTACAAAAATGGATGCACGTGTTTATGTTAGTCTATATTATGGGCTAGTATGTATGTATGTTTATTTGTTCCACATCTCCTCCTAAACCAATGGACCGATTTCAACCACACTTGGTGCGCATATCACCTACTGTCTGGAAAGGATCGCTGTTGGGGTAAGCACCACCTATCTATCAAAGGAGTGGGGTGAAAAAGCAGTTTAGCCCACGACGTGCGACTATCCATCCTTTATTCATCCAGTATTTGAGAATGAGAGCACTTGGTGACTTACAACATACTTCAAACATAATTTCAAACCTTGAAAATTTTCTCGCTGACAACCCCCCAAAATTTATCGCTTACTACATTTTCGCTGTTCATGAAGTGAAACTGTACATGGAGCATGACGTTATAATTTATTACTTCTTTACTACCAACTGTATTTGCGACACGTTTCTCATACAGTATCTACATATACCGCCCAATGTACCAGACAAACATACCACTGTGCGACACACAATTCAGGAGATATGATGCCAAATACTGTGATGTCGGGAAAAACTTCCGCATGATTCATGACGTTTTAATTTTTTACTTCTTTACTACTAGCTCTATTCAGAACACATTTCGAAGACCGCAGACTCATATACCATTGGCTGTATCTGCAAAAATTATGTCACTGCACGACACATAACTCAGGATATAGGACACTGCTGAGAGAAATTTGCGAAAGATACAGGTGAGTATTTGTACAAAGATGTGTGAAATATTTTAAATATGTGTGAAATATACACTATGAGAGCAAACATATCCGGACACCCCCAAAAACATACGTTTTTCGTATTACGTGCAGTGTGGTGCCACCTACTGCCAGGTACTCCATAGTAGTCATTAGACATCGTGAGAGGGCAGAATGGGGCGCTCCGCGGAACTCACGGGCTACGAACGTGGTCAGGTGATTAGGTATCACTCATGTCATACGTCTGTAAGCGAGATTTCCACACTCCTAAACGTCCCTAGTTCCACTGTTTCCGATGTGATAGTGAAGTGGAAACGTGAAGGGGCACGTACAGCACAAAAGCGAACAGATCGATCTCGCCTATTGACTGCCAGAGACCGCCGACAATTGAAGAGGGTCTTTATCTGTAATAGGCAGACATCTATCCAGACCTCACACAGGAATTCCAAATTGCATCAGGACCCACTGCAAGTACTGTGACTGTTAGGCTGGAGGTGACAAAACTTGGATTTCATGGTCGAGCGGCTGCTCATAAGCCACACATCACGCCGTTAAATGTCAAAGGATACCTCGCTTGGTGTAAGGAGCGTAAACAATGGGCCACTGAGCAGTGGAAAAATAATTTGTGGAGTGACGAATCACGGTACACAATGCAGCGATCCGCTGGCACGGTGTGGGTATGGTGTATTCTCGGTGTACGTCATCTGCCAGCGCTTGTAGTGCTAACAATAAAATTTGGAGGCGGTGGTGTTGTGTGTTTCTTGGAGGGGGCTTGCATCCCTTGTTGTTTTTCGTGGCACTATCACAGCACAGGCCTACATTGATGTTTTAAGCACCTTCTTGTTTCCCACTGTTGAATGGCAATTCAAGGAGGACGACTGTATTTTTCAACACGAACGAGCAACTGTTCATAATGCACAGCCTGTGGCGGAGTGGTTACACGACAATAACATCCCTGTAATGGACTGGCCTGCACAGAGTCCTGACCTGAATGCTATAGAACACCTTTGGGATGTTTATGAACGCCGATTTCGTGCCAGGCCTCACCGACCGACATCGACACCTCTCCTCAGTGCAGCACTCCGTGAAAAATGGGCTGCCTTTCCCCAAGAAACTTTCCAGCACCTGACTGAACGTATGCCTGCGAGAGTGGAAGCTGTCATCAAGGCCAAGGGTGGGCCAACACCATACTGAATTCCAGCATTACCAATAGAAGGCGCCACGAACTTGTAAGTCATTTTCAGCCAGGTGTCCGGATAGTTTTGACCACAGTCTATTTAACAAGTACGTACGAGAGAAAAGTCAGCGGTAAAAAGTTCATCCTAAGCCGCTGGAACGAAATTTGTAACACATATTACTTACGATCTAGAAAGGTATACTGTGGGGGCAAGAACCATCAACCTGCTATTGGGGTGGGGAGAGACAAGGGGAAAGGAGGAGGTGGATAGAGAGAAGAGGAAATGGAAAGAGAGAGGGGAAAAGGAGGAAATGAACAGCAAATGTAAATAGGAGGACATGGACAGAGGATGGAGGAAGAGAGTGAGAAGGAGATGGACAGGAAGAGGGGAAAAGAGGATGGACTGAGACGAAGGGAAGGAAGGTGTGGAAAGAAAGAGAGGGGGAGGGAAGGGGGAGGTGGACGAATAGAAGACTGGAATAAATACGGGTATATGACTAGGCAACACCGGGTGCTCAGTTAGTTTGGTATAAACGAGTGTCTGCTGAGTATTATGTAAATTTACGCAGAAGCGGCCAGAAACAAATCGTCTTGGGAATCAAATGAACGTTTTTTGTACATGTATGTGATACTATCTACGTTACTGCCTTTGTCTAAGTTACTGCTGTTTCAGCTGGCCGCTGTGACCGAGCGGTTGTAGGCGCTTCAGTCCGGAACAGCGCTGCTGCTACGGTCGCAGGTTCGAATCCTGCCTTGGACATGGATGTGTGTGATGTCCTTAGGTTGGTTAGGTTTACGTAGTTGTCTAGGGGACTGATGACCTCAGATGTAAAGTCCCATAGTGCTTAGAGCCATTTGAACCATATGAACTGCTGCTTCACTTCACCTGAGACGACTATGAAGGTAATTTTCTGAAAGTCTATAAAGTTCTTATCCATACAAACCTTTAACAGAGGTCTTATGGTCCTGTACCGCGTCTTCTTGAGCTCTGTCACCTGATATTCTCTTCACTATCCTACCAAAATCCTGAAGTGCTGTATTAATGTATTGAATAAAGTGGAAATAAACGTTTTTCATTTATTATCACGCATTTTTTTCTTTTTTTGTAAATAAGGAGAGGGGCACTGCTCTAAGAGCATGAGTCAATGAAACCCTTCAATCACAATATACCTAACAGATGACCTCTACTCCGTTCGTAAGGTCACTAACCCGTAATGATGGGAGGCGGGGGGGCTGACATTCTATTTGTAGGGAACTAGTTAGAATCTCTGTGGTCGAAATAGTTAAATAGTTTTTATCTCTGGAATCTACCGGACGTAAAAATTATAGATATTGGAGTTACATCCCATACTGTTGGTAGTGTACCAAGAACTTGAGTTTGAGTCCTAGTCTCTTCACAATGTCCTATGGAAGTGAATCAGTTAGTGTGGCACACACTGCTAACGATCTATTATACTAATAGCCATAATATGTTTGCTAATTGATTTGCTACTCTGTAACAGAAACTTTTAGAATTTCATACTCTCGCATTGCTTCAGTTCTTCATTTCAGTAGAGCAGTTTTTTCTGTACCTATGGACGGCAACAGCTAATCACGTCTTTCACGACTGTGACGTGAGAGCAGTCTACGTATATTTCATTACTGCCGCACATAGAACTATTGTTCAAACTGTGTTTTCTTGCATTGGTTCTCATGCCTTGCCAAATCCTCAACCTGTGTTGCAAGTACACAGAAGCAGTTTTACACCACGTGGTGAGCGATTCTGCGCACGATACGACACGTAAGCAGCTTTCTCTCTAGTGCAGTCGCTGTATTACACACTGAGTTTCCGAAGCACAGTATGCTAATCTAGTGCGAGCTCTCTAACGTAACTAGAGCTCATAAACTTTAGATTTAACAGATATGGGTAGTATTCAATTCACTGAGAACATGCAGGTGTGTAAATAAACAAAATATCTAATCTTCCTGGAGCAACTCCGCTTGATTTTTGTTGCAAAACTACCACAAATGCCAAGGTAATGCGCCTGTACTCGATCTGTGTTGAAAACATTTTCTGGTAGATATTCGAACTAATACCATATGCTAAGAGAGGTTTTTTACCTTTCAAAGTACATGTCACATGTGAGGTCTGTTCTATTAAACAGTCACTAGTTTTATCGTTCTGAATGGTCTGGCACCCATATTTTCGGGATGAGTAAAGAGGAACAAAATTATGATCTATCGTAGCAATGACGGCATACAGCGGGATGTCCAGAGCAATGTTCAACAAAAAACGAAACAGCAGGTTTTTTGATAGTATATTGATAATCCTGCAGATGTGTGACCACATCAAGGCGATTCTAAGTTCATCTCAGCACTGATATATAATAGTATATATTGGATGCTTTCAATTGAGGCAGATAAACAATCACTTCCCTTCGCAATGAGGTTCAAATGGCTCTAAGAACCATGGGATTTAACTTCTGAGGTCATCAGTCCCCTAGACTTAGAACTACATAAACCTAACTAAGCTAAGGACATCACACACATCCATGCCCGAGGCAGGATTCGAACCTGTGAACTCAGCAGTTGTGTGGTTCCGGACTGAAGCGCCTAGAACCGCACGGTCACCGCGGCCGGCCTGAAATGAGGTAATGAAGCTTTACGATATACATTTTGTGCTTGGTTATACGATATATAAAAACGTGAAAACCCTGATTGATATGTGCGCATCGTGAATTGAACCTCTGAAAATGATAATCTCTCTGTATTTATTCTTAAGTTTCCAGGCGATATCTTTGTCGAAATATTTGGAACTACTTTCAAGATATTTGTTTCAAGATGAAAGACAGTGAAGAAATTTTATTCTAAAACGATTAGTTGTTATTACGTATTGTCAAGATCACGCAAGGTTGCGCATCCTGCTGTTGTGTGCTAGCGAATTATTTTTAAAGAATAAGAAACATTGCGCAGGAAACCCCACTGTAGGTTTCGCAAACCTATGACCGGTCTGTCATATGTAGGTTTCAACAATTACCGTGTAGTCATCAGCAGTTGAGGCAGTGAGTGTTTCATAAACATTATAGTGGTCAAAACTACAGAGGAGAGACACATGAAGAAAATACATACTAAAGTTTATCTTCGTTTAATTATGATCTTTTTTTAGTCAGGATTTGGTTGGATCGAATTTGAGCTCTTCAGTGAAACTTTTTGTCACAATTATAGGTAATCGCAAAACTCAATGTTGTCACTATTAGAGGCTTAACATTTTATCGTCTTGCGCTTTTACAGCAAGGCTCCACCATTATAATCAAATAAAAAGCATTAACTGCCATTTTCATTTATATGCTGTATAGAGAATCCATACAACGAGAAAAGCATCATTTCCAGCTGCTGGTCTCAGATGTAGCAAGCAAAGTTCCGTTCACGTGAAAGAAAATTTTGTCACAATTCCCTCTTACTTCGTCTCTTAATGAAGAGGGTCAGTGGAATGAAAACCGTACCCCCGCTACAACGGGAGCATGGAACGGTTCCATTCAAAAGTAATTAATACGGATCTTAAGACATTTATTCCACTGAGAGACGAGGCAATCAATTCCTGTTTTGTGGAACGCGGTCAGCCGCTGAGGGATCCACAACCGCACCCACTCCCGTACTTCCTGGTCCGACTGACCGACAGTATTCCTCGGCGTTTTGACCTTATGGCGCCTCCCAGTTTCTGCAAAGTGTCTTCATAAAGCTGCGCACTGGCTTTTGGTTCCACGCTCGAGAAGCTGGACGAGCGGAGGAATCGTCTTGTTGCACGACAACGACCGTCGCCCACCCCCACATTGTCAGTCAGGATGGGCAACTTGCGTGGGAAACACTGCAATAATTCCCTAAAGCCCGGATCTTTCACTTTGTGATTTTCGCATGTTTATCGACCTGAAGAAAGGCATCCATGGACGGGCGCAGTCCAGATCCCTCCTGAAACCAGGAAGGTAAGCATGTAACAGGACCGAATCCTCCCAAACTGACACATTGTATGTTGTATTATCTCCTTGCCCTACCCCTCCCGTGTTTTAAACATAAAATATTGATTCACTTATGCACGCTTTGCGAGTGACCTTCAGCGGGACTTCGTCGCTGGCGCTGTGTCGGCTGGACTTTATCTCAATAAGATAAAAGGTAAAACTTTTAAACATACAATACACGCGAAAATGTTTTACATCTTCTATTGTAACTTCATATGCTTTCCTTTGCCTGCTTGGAGTATTCATAACGTTTAGAACTGCTACCTGCTTCGAACGGGAGGATTCAGTCCCATCGTTTTTCAGACTCTTGCGGGCTTGGGGTGGATTCGGTACCATTTTTCTGAACGCGGGAGCATTCGGGGCTGCACGCCCATGGACGTTTGACGAGGAAGTGCAGGAGTGAGTGTTGTTGTGGATCCGTCAACGGCCGACTGCGTTTTATGAAACAGGAACTGATCGCCTCGCCTCTCATATTTTAACGAGTATCTTGATTACTTTTGAATGGAACCATTTCCTGTTTCCGTTATGGCCGGTGTTCGTTTTTCATTTATGTGTTTATATGTCTCCATTGGTCACAAGTTGTCCCTGGAGGAAAGAGTGAAGCTGAGCTGAAATACTTCGTGACGCAAGAGACAAACGGACGCAATGCTCCTAAATGGATGTATTTCTAGTTCTTCACAGAATGGAACTAAGTTTACGTGATTGTAATAGCAAATTTATTTCTCGAAGGAAAATTTCTTCACTATGATGAACGTTATTGCAGAAAACCTTCCTTGTATTGTCTTCCAATCTTTAAATCGGATACCTTAAATTATTTTCAAGACGGGCATCGTCTTTCTAGCTCCGAAACAGTCTGGTATTGATAGAAAAAATGAATCAGAACCATCGAGTATGGAGCGACAAGATGTGTATTGATAGTGCACATTTCTGAAAGTCCATTGTAACTGTATATCGTATCACAAGAAATTGAGCAAATTATTTACCGAATTCAAGGACATTCAGATACTGTCTGCAACTAGAAAAATGGAAAATTTTTTTTGTGACTCGCCTGCGAGGTAGCTCTTTTTGATTATCAACATTTGTATTTAAGACATCAAAGAGAATATAAGCATAGTTCTTTAAACCTATTAGGAGCTATATTTTTATTTTATTCTTTGTTGCCAGTTTCCTTCTTTTGAGGATAATCTGGAGGATGGGCAAAGGGCATCCCAACTGAAATTTTTTGGGATGGGTTTCCAGTTCCGGCATTCGTCCGATAACCAAGGAAAAACTCACCAAAGCCTTTTACAGAACTGGGTGATTGGATCTATTTCAATTCTGAAACGAATTTTGTTTGCCTGCGTGTATTTATTTAACGAAGCGCCTGAAGCAAAGTATGCCGTCAAGGGCTTTCGGGAACTCTGACACATGCTCGGCCGGGTGGCCACTAGGACGCTGCCGCTGGACAGTTTGGAGAAACAGTGGTACTCACCGAGGACGTGCACTGGATGACGTCTCTGCAGTTGTCGCCCTCTCCGGCCACCAGCCGGAACCACTCGCCGGCGTCCTTGTCTTTGCACAGCTCTACCTCGAAACTGTCGTCTTTCTTCACATCCTCCTGCCGCTTCACTCTGATGGACGCTCCTGTGAACACAGAATGAATGTTCGCGATTAGTTTGAAGAACGTTCTAGACAATTCGAGCAAATGCTACGGCCACCTAGATGGCCCGATCGCAATTATGAGCGGCTACAGAGGTGGCATGGCTCAATATTTCTGCAGGGAACTTCCAATGACTTGTTGAACCCATGCCAGGTCGTGCTGCTGCAGTGCGCAGGGCAAGAGGAGGTCCGACGAGATATTTGGAAGTATACAACACTAGCTAGAGGCCGCTTAAAGAAACACCAGCTTAGAATGGCAAGATTATTGAACCGCATAATACCTCGGTACGCTTCGAGTGTCCCACTTGAATCTCTCTGTTTGGTAGCTGCTACTTCTGAAAATGCAACATCTGCTAACACTCAAATAAGCGTAAACGCTGTGAGCGTGTGGGTGCTGCTATTCTGTCATTCTGTGCAATGGATTAATCTGAGATGTACCCTTTACCCTGTGGCTCCTGCAAGATGCAATTTCCACCCCCACACTACTACAGAAGTCAGACAGACGCTCCTAACGTTCTAAAGAGAAATGCTTGAAAAACTTTCAGCAATAAATATCTTCTGGAGTCGTCTGCTGTAAGGAAATGACAAAAAAATTCACAAAATTTTTTATGTAACTAGTGGGATACTTGGGTACTGGAGTAGTGCTAGTTAGTCTAAGAAAAACATGAAACTAACGAAAATTATTATTTATTTTGCAAATATTCTGAGAAATCACAATGGCACTTTTAGTTATGAACTGAACACGTTATTTCCTGGTTATTCTCGGAATGTGAAGTTACTTCTCAAGGATAGGATTCGCTAATGAAATTTCTATACAAAGTTTAAGATTGTTATTGACTTGGAAGAATGGCTGAGAGCCGCGCCTACTCAACTTGAATAATTATCCGTTAGAGTGTTGCTAGGTACGGTCGAGGCTGTCACGTGTGAAATGCAGTGAAGTCTACTGTTGTGGAGGAAATATGGGGCTCGCAAGGGCTGTAGCACACAATACCGTAAGCTGCGATGACTGCTGTCTGCGCCGCTTGCTGCTGAGAAGTAAGATAACTCTCGTTCTATCTGGATTGACCTTCGCCAATCAAACTCTCCCTATGCCTTGATGAAGTCAAGGACTCCTATTCGCCCCTAGTCTGACTATTGGCGTGGTACACCGGTCAGATAACCAGTCCACCGCGATGCCACTCAAAATTCGCTCGCAGGCGTTTAACTATAACTCTGTCCGTTCACACCACACAATAAGTGTGTCGGCCATCACAGTGAACAACGCTTAATCGCAAGGACTCAATATATAGTCGCACTCCGATTCGCTCTCGACAGAGGTGTTCTCACAATGAAATACTGAGGAGAGACTTGTTCCTCGCTCTTTGCGTACACGTACGAGCGCGCACGCTCTCGTTACGTGTTCTCGCTCCAAGAGCGACAATGGAACGACCCCTCTCCACGCCAGACGTGAAGGGGTATACCTTTCGGTCTCTTCCATCACTCCTTCAGCTCAAGCGTCAGAAATATCATCTGCCAATCAGCATTGCTCTTCTAAAATGGGAGAATGACGTTTCATTTAAGGCGACCAATCCGGAAATCTGTAACATATGCGTTTGGAGTTTGCTGTCTCCCTGTGAAAATCTCTGAAAGTGCGTGCTATGTGTAAAGAATGCATAGGCTGGCCGCTATCACACAATGTAGCGGAATTTGCTTTTAAGCCGAACACGGGGTCGTTCCTCATTTCCCTCGAGCAAACGCTGTCCACTCCACGGGCAGCCGCCGGCCGACATAGGCTGGGTCGTCCTCTGAAAGGACTGGCGTCCTCGCGTGCGGTGTTTGCGTCTCCCGAACTAAAAGCTTTTGTGACCGTCGTGTCTTGAATGTGTGTGTGTACGCCAGCCTCGAGTATTTCAACCCCGGTGCGCATACCTGTTATTTGCATATCGTTTACGTGAATTCGTACAACATTGACTTTATCTTTACGAGTTTGGGTTCGAATGAAGCGTCTTGATGGGCGGAATATGATTGTGAGGGCGCAAATTGTAAGCAATGAAGGTCAGGAGACCACGACGTCTCACAACGCCAATGCGCCGGGTGTCTAGCAGCGCCGCGGCAGGTGATCCAATTACAGGGGGAGCACGTAACGCGTCGGTGGCAAGATCGGCGCGCGGGCGTGGCGAGAAACCAGCGGCGGGCCGGGCCCAGGGCCGCGCGCTGTTCCGAGATGTCGAGATTACTGCAGCAGGCAGCCAGCGGCCGGCGGCCTGCGCGCCAGCCGCGTTGCACAACGGCGAGCCGTGCCGCGCCGGCGCCAAGGCGAGCGGGCCGTTCCCAGCTGCGCGAGGTCTGCTCACGTGAAACCCCGCACCTCTCAGAAACACACACCAAGCCTCACCTGCACTGCACGTAGCGCCGTCAGAGACCACCCTCATTAAAGGGACGCCCTATACTGAACTTCGTAGACTCCCACTCTGGCACAGGTGACAGCGTACAGTAATGCACTACTGGCCATTAAAATTGCTGCACCAAGAAGAAATGCAGATGATAAACGGGTAATTCATTGGACAAATATATTATACTAGATCTGACATGTGATTACATTTTCACGCAATTTGGGTGCATAGATCCTGAGAAATCAGTACCCAGAACAACCACCTCTGGCTGTAACAACGGCCTCGATACGCCTGGGCATTGAGTCAAACAGAGCTTGGATGACGTGTACACTTACAGCTGCCCATGCAGCTTCAACACGATACCACAGTTTATCAAGAGTAGTGACTGGCGTATCGTGACTAGCCAGTTGCTCGGCCACCATTGACCAGACGTTTTCAATTGGTGGGAGATCTGGAGAATGTGCTGGCCTGGGCAGCAGCCGAACATTTTCTGTATCCAGAATGGCCCGTACAGGATCTGCAACATGCGGTCGTACATTATCATGCTGAAATGTAGGGTTTCGCAGGGATCGAATGAAGGGAAGGGCCACGGGTCGTAACACATCTGAAATGTAACGTCCACTGTTCAAAGTGCCGTTAATGCGAACGAGAGGTGACCGAGACGTGTAACCAATGGCACCCCATACCGTCACGCCGGGTGATACGCCAGTATGGCGATGACGAATACACGCTTCCAATGTGCGTTCACCGCATCGTCGCCAAACACGGGTGCGACCACCATGATGCTGTAAACAGAACCTGGATTCATCCGAAAAAATGACGTTTTGCCATTCGTGCACTCAGGTTCGTCGCTGAGTACACCATCACAGGCGCTCCTGTCTGTGATTCAGAGTCAAGAGTAACCGCAGCCATGGTCTCCGAGCTGATAGTCCATGCTGCTGCAAACGTCGTCGAACTGTTCGTGCAAATGGTTGTTGTCGTGCAAACGTCCACATCTGTTGACTCAGGGATCGAGACGTCTCTGCACGATCCGTTACAGCCATGCGGATAAGATGCCTGTCATTTCGACTGCTAGTGATACGAGACCGTTGGGATCCAGCAAGGCGTTCCGTATTACCTCCCTGAATCCACCGATTCCATATTCTGCTAACAGTCATTGGATCTCGACCAACGCGAGCAGCAACGTCGCGATACGATAAACCGCAATCGCGATAGGCTACAATCCGACCTTTATCAAAATCGGAAACGTGATGGTACGCATTTCTCCTCCTTACGCGAGGCATCACAACGACGTTTCACCAGGCAACGTCGGCCAACTGCTCTTTGTGTATGAGAAATCGGTTATAAATTTTCCTCATGTCAGCACGTTGTTGGTGTCGCCATCGGCGCCAAGCTTGTGTGAATGGTCTGTAAAGCTAATCATTTGCATATCACAGCATCTTCTTCCTGTCGGTTAAATTTCGTGCCTGTAGCACGTCATCTTCGTGGTGTAGCAATTTTAATGGTCAGCACTGTGCAATTCCAGTTCCATTAACGTGACCACCTGCTAAAAGCCTGAATAACCACGTTTTTCAGCCCGGACCGCTGCGAGACGTGCCAGAAGAGAGTCACTGAGGTACCGACAAGGGTATGGAGCTATGACGACTCCAGTGTCGCACTAGGATTCTCGGTTGGGGATCCACAGCGCCGACAGCCTGATCGTGGTGGACCCACGGACTCGCGATTGGGTTTGAATCTGGCTAGTTTCGTGGCCAGGTGAGTACGGTAAACCCATCCTTACTATGAGTATGTCCACTCTTCGCCTTTATGATGATCTCTGCTGGGCACGTTTTGAACGAGGCGTCCGTGTATTTATGGAGTAGTAGCAGCCCATTCTTGCTCAAGAACTAAAACCCAGAGTACGTAGACATATTGGACGATGGGTATGGAGCGAAGACATTTTAGCTCATCCCAAATGCGTTCTGTTGGGTTCAGGTTGACGCTCTGGGCAGACTCATCCTTGTGCTCCACGTGCACAGCGAGCTGTACGACACGTTGCAGTGTCCTACCAGTAGATGCCATCATGCTGAGGAAAAATAAACTGCATATAGCGCTGGACATGGTCCCCAAGAATAGGCATACTTCTGTTGATCCAGTGTGCCTTCCAGAATGACTAGATCAGCTAGGAAATGCCACGAAAACGTTCTCTGGAGTACGACGCATGCAGTGTGTTCGATTTCAGACGTTTCACGTACACACCAACGGTAATTTGTCGATACAGCTTAAAACGTGACATTTGGAAAGGCCGCTTGCGCCAATCAGTGGGCTTCCCGTTGAGGTACTGGAGTGCAAATTACAGCCTTCGTCGCTGACGAACAGCAGACAGGCGCCTTCTGCAGGGGCCCATACGCAGTAACGTTCACTGAACAGTCGTTAATGAGACACTGCTGGTAGCCCCATGGTTCATCTGGTCAGTTAATCGCACAACAGACCGAGCGAGGTGGAACGCTGGAAACGCATTCGGGAGGACAGTTCAAACCCGTGTCTGGCCATCCTCATTAAGGTTTTCTGTGATTTCCCTAAATCGCTTCAGGCAAATACTGGGATGATTCCTTCTAAAGGGCAGGACCGACTTCCTTCCCAATCCTTCCCTAACCCGACTGGACCGATTACGTCGCTGTTTGGTCCCCTCCCCCATATCCACCAAACAACTAGTTGCTCAACAGATGCACGTGTATTCGCCCTTTCACATCTTTGCAGCCGTCGATCACCCCTGCCATCTATGGCCCGTGGTGCACCACAGCGTCAAAAACATGGGTCAAATGCCTCTGAGCCCTATGGGTCAAAATGGTTCAAATGGCTCTGAGCACTATGGGGCTCAACTGCTGTGGTCATAAGTCCCCTAGAACTTAGAACTACGTAAACCTAACTAACCTAAAGACATCACACACAACCACGCCCGAGGTAGGATTCGAACCTGCGACCGTAGCGGTCGCGCGGTTCTAGACTGAACCGCCTAGTACCGCTAGGCCACAGTGACCGGCTTCGATAGCGTCATTTTGCCATGCACGGTCTACTTTAAACATAGTGGCACGTGAACAGTTTACGAACTTAGCCGTTTCGGAAATTATTCCGTCCTTGACCGGAAACATAATGATATTGCCCTTCTAATAAAACTCTACATCAGGCGTCACCGGATGCGGATATGGAGGGGCACGTGGTCAGCACACCACTCTCCCGGCCGTTGTCAGTTTTCGTGACCAGAGGCGCCTCTTCTCAGTCAAGTAGCTCCTCAACTGGCCTCACGTGGACTGAGTGCGCCCTGCTTGCCTACAGCGCTAGACCCAGACTGTCGTCTATTCAGGTGCTAGCCGAGCCCGACAGCGCGTAACTGCGGCGACCCACGGGAACCTGTATTACCACTGCGGCAAGCCTGTTGGCATGCTCTTTTGAACGTCAGATAAATCGCTCTGTTTCCACATTACGACTTCGACAGCACTGTTTTCCGCGTCCTCCTCTATACACTATATGTATATCCTCCACCGTCCTTGCTGGCACCTGCCGTCTGTGAGTGGTTGTCACACACCGACGTCGAGCATAGACGGTGGTCACATTAATGTGGCTGGACCACGTGGAAGGATAAACCTTCCGGTAAACATGGATTCGCAAACGAGCCGTTTGTCAGGAAACTGCGAATGTGTCATTACGAGTCGACACTGCCCTCAGCATAAAATATTCTCCTAGTTATAACAGATTTGAAGTATCAAATTGTCATCTGCTTTGCACTCAGATTTCACCCATTTCTGAGGATTGTGGTACAAGTAGGATGGGCAATCGGCTCATTGTGCTGCTGATGTCAGCCACTCAGATCACCTGACCTCAGGATCACCCGACCTCAGTTTGGATTTTTCTGAGGTAAAATAATTTTAAGTTTAGTTTGGAATTGTTGACAGGAATATTTCATGTAGTGGGTTCAGCCACCTGTCGGAAAGGATGTTCTTCAGGTAAAATAATTTAAATTCAGTTTGGAATTGTGGACAAGAATATTCCATGTAGTGGGTTCAGCCACCTGCCGGAAAGGATGTTGTTCCACCCACACATTGGCCCTCTTCATGACGATCTATGAGGATTGTGTGTATGTGTAGCTTCCTTTATCGCACTGCACAAACATAAACAAACTATTATTCAAACTGTGTGCCACTACTATTAAACATAGAGATAAATCCTTCGCTACGCAACCGCCTTTGGCTCACGTAGCCTACACCTTCCACAGCCTCTCAACAACTGCCTCTGCATGCGACAGATACTACACACCAGTACCCTCACACGTTCACGTCGCCCTATTCATGAGGCTTCACAGATGGTATTAAATGGTGTAGATCTCAGGATTACTGCGCATTTTTCCGAGATGTGGAGTTCCACGCGAGTAACCCAGGGTCAGTTTTCGCTATTAATTATGAAACCCCTTGTACATGCATAAGACTGGCGGATGCGCTGTGAAGCTAATTGCAGACGATGAAGTTGTGTACCGGGAGATGACAGTTTTAGAAAATTTAACGAGGTGCAGAGAGATTTCCAGATGATCGGTCTGGTACAGAGATTGACAGCTGACCCTAAGCACATAAATAAGCGTAATGCGATGCATAGAAATAAGCGAAAATACCTAATATAATTTGACCTCAACCAACGGCGATCAGTCTCTAGAATCAGTTACCACTCTCGAGTGTCTAGGGTTTGGGAGGAACGACCACATGAATCTAGCATTGCAGGACATCAGATTCCGGACTTAGATTTATGGATGGAACGCGTGAAAGTGGTCGCTTGCAAATATTTCGTTCGAACCATTCTTGAATATGGTTCGTCGTTGTGGGGCTCTTATCATATTGAATCAACGGGAGAGTTAGAAAAGATTCGAACAAGAGTTGTATGAATTGTCAAGTAGTGTAATCAGCGCGAGGCTCACAAAAATGAACGACGTATAATGAGAGAGAGGTAACAAAAAATACGTCCGACATATACGTCACGTAATCACGATGACGCTAAAATGAGAGAAGTTAGGACTCATACTGAAGGAGTTTGTCGGTACAACCTTTCTCCCCGAGAGTCATCCATGATTGGAATAGGGAGGGAATGTGCAGACGGAGATGATGCAATGAGCCTCGCGTTCGCAGGTGGTTTGTAGTCTCACAGTCATATAGTGCCCATGATTTTTCCGCAATTACCAGTGTCACCTGAGAAATGGTTGCCTTGAAACGCACGCGACCAATTTCCATTCCCATCGTTCCCCAGCCCTAGTTTGTTTCTCATCTCTAAGGACATTGTCACTGACGGGATGTTAAACACTACTCATTCTTTCACTTCACATAAGACACAGAGACAAAAATACGAGAGATCATCGGGAGGTGTCGTCCCGATACGTACGCTAATACACAAGAAAGAAAACGACTAACACTGATTCGAAGTACTCTGCACCGTGGCATGTAATGTGCCGTGTGGAAAGCACCGTTATATTGCTCGAAAGATATGAACTCTTAATGCATACGTATGAAGCTACGCAAAGGGAACACACATGATTAACCTCTGTAGCTGGCGGCAGCGTGGAACTGTGGTAGAATCTGCGGTCATCTTTGTGTGCGCAACCGCTCGCCTCTTCTGGATACGGCTGCTCCCTGCTGCAAACAAACTGGTTAGAGCTGCTCACTTCGGCTCCCGTTCGCCTTTTGTGGCGGGTCGTCCCAGGCTTGTGTAGCCATTCTGCGATGCGAAGAATTCTCTGCCAACTCACTGATCTCGACTTCATACTTTCAGCCTTCTGTGTCTCGTACACTGATGGACTCAGCAGCATTGTTTGGTGTGCTCCTGGGGTCTTACAGTGGTGATTCTATTTTACGTATTTACAAACAAGATTTCAGTATTCCCAATTACTGAGGAATATAATAATTCTTCCATGTGATACGGAACGATCTTCGGAACTTTCTTGACAGCTAATGATAATCACAGTTTTTTATTTTTCTATACTTAGAAAGTTGCAGAGGGCTTCTTATACGTAACTGATTATGCAAAACACCATCATTAACGATATTAGATGCTCACACGAAGATCGAACGTATTTTATTCTTTTCCTTAACGTGAAAAATCTTTTGGCTGTAGTATCTAACAAATGTTTATCTCAAAGTATTACATTTGTAAAATCGCTACAAAAGTCTTACGAAGATTTACGTGTGAAGATGTGATCAGCTCTAATTTCTGCCTACCGGACTTGGCCCATAGACTATGCAAGCGACTCATATGAATGTTACCAGGTGGCACTCACAGCATTTCTTTTGCTACGGCTTTTTACATGACCTCATCACGTTCAATGGACTATTACAAATTATGATACGTCGATTAAAATATAGGAATCCAACAATTTACTGAATTACTAGTTCCTAAATCGGTTATTTTGCTTAATTTAATCCAAAAAGCCTTCATTCTTCCGCCCCCAAGAATTTTTATGTTCACTAAGTACTAAAACTTTGTGTTCTGTCTTGTCATGGGGGAAACCTCGTCAGAGACGTCCACCGCATGAGCGTCTAGGGAAGTGATTCCAGCGGTGGTTTCCCGTTGCCTTCCACTGATGATGATGAAATGATGATGAGGACAACACAACACCCAGTTCCTGAGTGGAGAAAACCTCCGACCCAGCCGTGAATCGAACCCGGGCCCCTTAGCATGACAGACCGCCGCGCTGACCACTAAGCTATCGGGGCGGACTTTACTAAGTACGTTGGTATTAACGTTCTCGCAGTCGGACAGTGCAGCATTGATCATGATTTTTAATATGCTCAGAGAACAAAGGCGATCGTAAGTGACCCAGACTGCAGAGAGCATGCAAATTTTGTTTCCCTGGGACTGATACTTGAAAGAGCAATAGCTCAACAAAATATTGAACTTCCTCTCGTGTGAAGCCAATGGTTATTTAAATTAAAAAGGAAGGACGGAATATTCGGTTTAACGTCCAGTCAACGTCGAGATCATTAGAGGAAGAAATTCGGTCATCTCCTTTCAAAGGAACTATCAGGGCATTTGCCCAGAGTGATTTAGGGAAACCACGGAAAACCTAAATCTGGATGCGTGGACAGGGGTTTGAAATGGCGTCCTCCCGAATGGGTGTCTAGCGTGCTAACCACTGCTCTACCTCGCTCGGTCATTATTTAAATTCTTAGGCGGTAAACAAAATAACGCTTTTCGGGGCCTGGGCACTGTTCGTCTTAGGGAATGATTAAGCCAGAAGCAGGCGTGGACTTCGGAGTGTGAATAATCTATCGCACTGTGCAAGCTCTTTTGATGTAAGCAGATATGAAGTGAGCTGGTTCATAACGAAGCACTTTACTTTGCGTTTATCTAGATGATTTTCCTCTCCATGCCAGAAAGGATGAAAAAAATGGTAATGTGACCAGTAGAGAGAGCCTTAGGCGTACCGCACTTGCTGTGAGCCAGCTCGGACTTTCTTTGGCTACAGCTGACCCACTCAGCTATCAGATCAGCTTGAGTCAACAAACTAGTGGCGGTAGTATATTTCACGGTTACGTCACCGGCAGGGGCTACTGCGAGACGAAACAGATTTGTAATGGCTGGTGTACTTGTAAGGGTGACCGGATCATTTGTTTAATAAATGGTCGCCTCTCCTCCAGCGTGTCAGCTCGGCAAGTTCTGAGCTCCAGGCGTGATGCAACCAACAAGTCTCTTAGGACAGCAGCGTACGTCGTGCCTGTCTGCATTTGTTGCGAAACATCCCGTGTCGACCCATGGTGGAGACAGTTCCGCAATGGAAGAATAAGCCTGGCAACGGGACTCAGATTCTTTGAACTAGGTCTTATGCACAGCGGCATGCTACAAAGCACGCAATAATTACAGGCTGAAAGCGGCTCCTGTCGACCTTGACACGAAATGCTTGCAGCAAAGACCTCTTATTAGCGACCTCTTGTAATCGAAGCTTTCTGAAGGTGTGGCTTTCTCTTTGTGATAACAGGATGCTGAATATGTCCTTCTAAAAATGAATGAAATATTAATTTTTCTTCACTTGTATGTAAGGTTGAGCAGTATGCTTCCTTCTAAGAGTCGACGATTTATTCCTGACGCGTAACTGTAATCTATTTTCCTGCTATGTCTTTCCCTTGGCTCCCCACAGTCACAGCAGATGGATGCAAGGAAGATTCCTTAAAAAAATGATGCTTTTGAAAAGACTTAGTCCCTATATTTTGAGATGCGTTCGTCACATTATTCGCTCTAGAGAAATCTCAGCTACTTCAGGGTGCACTCTGAAACAAATCAGACATCAATTTACATCTGACAAATTTATCCGCAGTTATCGCATTTTAACAATGACTAAGTTATTTTCAACAATACATTCGGGAATCACTACTGTTCAGATGGAAGAGAACTGCGTGAGAAATTGTTGCGAAAATAAATACCTGACGATTTTACGATGAAATGTCAATGTTTTATAAGCATACACATGTTTTTTAGATAAATTTTGTTCACTAATGCTTTTACGGAATTACAAAAACGTGGTTCAACAAATATTTCTCGTAGTAACATTATTGCTGCCCATGATACGTATTTAGCGACGGGACACCTCTTCTGACTCTCTTGCTACACGAAAAAATTGATCAATAATGATATGCAAAATATGTAAAAATTTATGAAATCCAATGTTTACTTTTTGCCCTTTGAATGTAATCTAATAAACCGTTAACAAGTTAAAAATTTTCGTACCTGCTCAGAACTTTGGGCTTTGCTTTTGCGCTGAAGACCGTTAACACGTCTTTCCCAAGGGAACAAAATTCGCTCTTTGATCAGACAAGTTTCTTTATCGAGTGCAAAGAGTTTATAAACGTCGAGAAGTTTCAGAATCGTATTGTCAACACGAAGGCAGTTTTGGGGGGAAGATTTTTTTGTGGGAAAAAGAACGATGAAATGCGAAAACGTGATGGTACGAGATGAAACTACTGTAGAAAGTTGGCACCTTCGAAACACCTGTTAGTGGCAAGGACTTTCCTTTCGCCCGCTTAACGGAGTATGCTCTTCTTCCGAGCCAGCTACCAAGTAGGTTGCAGCGTCCTTCCTGCGTTTCACGTCGTGTCGAAACAAGGATGCACAATTTTCTCTACCACAAAGATCCTGCTGACACAACACATTTCGCACCGCGTCCCGATCGAAGTGGAGCGTGATATTTCCTCTGAGAGTTGCACACTGTTGTAACTTCCACTAAATTTACTTTGCGCAGGTCATTAGTAGTACATGGTCCACAATTGAAGAAGTGAGTCTCGGTCTTCAGCGATTTTGAGGAGGAGAGTTAGTGAGGACATAGTGGCCACTTTTTAGCGATCTTTTTTGTTGGTGGTGCAAGAGTAAGTGAATGTTAAGTAGTAACGATCAGTAACCATTACAGGAAAAAAGCTCTGTTTTCCCGCGAGACAATCGCAAATGGCGAGAAAATACACAAATTGTGCTATGAGAACGGGAATTTTGTTACCATGATTTTAGTATCTTCAGTCATACACCGAATGACTTGCGACGTATCCTGCGAAATACACATCTACTGGATGCATGTCCAGCGCCTTTGTTCCGTCGCCCTTGCTCTCTGTGGAATACTAGAGACTGCTCAGTTCGATATACGTGCGAATCTTCTGTGTCTTAAAGCGAGTTAAAAAAGTTTAAATTGTGAGAGCAAGTGACAAAGCTCCCATCCTGTGCTACATTGCACTCGGGCAACTTCGTTATTCAATGATTTACGCTGGAAGGAACACCGTTTGTTTTTCACTCAAATCTTCCGACCTATTAGGCCGTGGTCGAGATGTAAAACTTTCTCCCAACGTTTCCTCTTCGACTGCGGGAGACATTTTCAGAGGTAAAATGGCTGATGGAAACCAGAATTGGAGGGAGCGCCGATTATACAGGCTGTGTAGAGGGCACCACAGTCTATCACGTGACGTCGACTACGAGATTATCACTGGTATTGCCAACATTCTCGACAGAAATTAATCGATCGTCATCCTTATGTAGCAATGTTGACATCCAAATTTTGTCTCATTTAACACCTTCCTCTTTTCTATTAAAATTATAATGGTGTTTATAGATCTCAGTTGTCTCTCTATACATACGCGCATGATAATGCGATGTTTTTCGATATGACACTCGTCTCTGTGAATTTTATTTCGTGATCACCCTCCTGGTAACTATGTTCCGCTACGGCAGATTTATTCGTATGCCCTAGGAGGCAATTCCTCTTGTGTTCAACGAGACGGGTGTTAACACGTCTTTTTGTGGCACCAAGTGATGTCAGTATGTAGCGACTGTGTCCACTGAGAAACACCTTCCTTTAGAGGGAAGTACACTATCTAATCAAAAGTATTTGGACACTTATTTGTGGGCCGAGCGGTTCTAGATCCTTCAGTCTGGAACCACGCGACCGCTACGGTCGCAGGTTCGAATCCTGCATTGGGCATGGATGTGTGTGACGTCCTTAGGTTGGTTAGGTTTAAGTAGTTCTAAGTTCTAGGGGACTGATGACCTCAGATGTTTAGTCCAATAGTACTCAGAGCCATTTTTGAACTTATTAGTGAACATTAATATGGGTGTGTCCACCCTTCGCCTTTATGGTGATCTCTGCTGGGCACATTTTGAACGAGGTGTCCGTGTATTTATAGAGTAATGGCAGCCCATTCTTCCTCAAGAACTGAAATCCAGAGAACGTAGTGATATTGGACGCTGGGTATGGAGCGAAGACGACACTTCAGCTCATCCCAAATGCGTTCTGTTGGGTTCAGGTTGGCTCTCTGGGCAGACCAGTACATTTTAGGAATGTTATTGTCCACAATCCACTGACCTACAATTGCTGCCTTGTGATTCTAATACAAACTATCATCATCTCCGAACTGATCCTATACAGTAAGCCATACACAATGCTGTAAAATATATTCATATTCTTCTGCATTTAATATTTTCTTAAATGTAATATGAGGACACGAAAAACACCCCCATTCTATAATACCACCTCCTTCATACTTCACTGTCGGCACGACAGATGATTGCAGGTTATGTTCTGGCATCCGCCAGACCCAAACGCTTCCATCGGGTTGCCTCAGAGTACGGCGTGATTCATCACTCCAAATCACTTGTTTCCAGTCATACACTGTCCAGTGGTGTCCCTCTTCATACCACCTCAAGTATCGCTTGACAATGGCTCATGAGGAGCTGCTAGAACTCCATTCTTTTTAACTCCCTACGCACAGTTAGTGTGCTAGCTGGACTGCTATACCAAGTAACGAGTGATTTCTTCCACTGATTTCAAGTGATTTTTTTTAGAATCACGTTCCGCAGTGTTCGACGGTCCCTGTCCGTCAGAACATGAGCTCTGTCTGGTCTTGGTTTGGCTTGATTGTTTCTTTGCGTTTCCACCTAGCAATCACATTACCAACAGCCGACTTGGGCAGCTTCAGAAGAGTCGTAATATCGCTGACGGTCTTGCTATTCAACTTACATCCAGTAAATAGTCCACGTTCGATGTTATTGAGCTCTTCTGGCCGGACGAATCGGCCTATCGTGACATCTAGCGGTAAATTCCTTATCACGTAGGAGCGTCCAGACACTTTTGACCAGATAGTGTATAGAGTTCAATGAGCAATGTGGATACAAAAAGTTACTCAGCTACATGTCTGGAATTCTTTGTATGTCTCTGATCCCTAAGTTAGCTGCAGTAGCTTAGACGTCACAGTCGTTTGACTGCATTCTAAAAAGGGAAGCTTAGGTTTAATATCATGTCAACGACGACGTTATTAGAGACGTAATATAAGCCTCGCTAAAAGTCAGGCACGGGGAAGGAAATCAGCCGTGTCCTCTTCAAAGGAAACATCTCAACCACCTTAAGCGATTTAGGGGACCGACGGAAGAGCTAAGTTGGATATGCGGAGGATAATTTTATCGCAGTTCTGCCGAATACGAGTCTAGTGTCATTCTACTAAGCCACATCGTTCGGTCACAATTGCATTTTATACGTCTGCTAATGTTTCCTCAAGAATCGTAGCGATATCATAGATTCAGTTACAACGTGGGCAACATTTTGAAGGAGAACCGCTTAACATAATGAGATGCCTTGCCTGAAGTGTACTACGATCTCTTTGCTGCATAATGTTGCATGTACTAGTTTTTCAGCATTAACAGAGTAAGTCAGAGGCACGGTTATCTCTTAGCGGGTGTTTAGGAATCCCTAAACACAGAATGCAAGTACAGCAGTTTCAATGAACAGTAATTTCATTATCTTAAAAAAAAGGCTCAATATATCAGAAAGAGTTAAAGAAGCTTTTCAGAAGCATTTTTACCGAGTTAATTGAGGGTGGATTGTGAGCAATGAGAATCATGAATGCACACCATTCTGAATTCTTGTGAAAGTACAATGTCACCAATATGTAGATGAATTAGTAGATGAAGCAGGTGACAAGTACAAATTGTCTGGGAATGTTTACCGTCACTTAGGCCTATGCTACGACGGAAACGAACGATGCCACGGATTCCACAAAGAGATGCCTTTCGCACTGATATTCAACGTTGTAATTTATTTATTGACAGGATACTTAAGATAAAACTGATTACTGCCACTGGAAAAGGTGATCCTTGCTTCGAGTTTAATAAAAAAAATTTCTGATGGTTGACTAGCCAGGTGCTGTGGCTAACACAAAACAATCGAGCGTAGTCAACATAACATTATAAAAGCTTTCACGTTACAACTTCATACCGCACTTTGCTTCTCAGAGGATACTGGTGTTTCCCGCCGTTTACCAGATTAAACACGCCACACCGACCTAAGCATTGTGAAACATTAGATAGTTGCATAAACTCGTAGCGTTTTTGTTTTTAATGTTGTTTTTTTCATGTTGGTATTCCGGTTGCTATTGGTTTATTTATCGACTGTAATTTTTAATTTGTAGTTCACAGTTGCTATTTGAGTTTACATATTGTCATTTTGTCATTTGGAGATAATGAGTGGAGTTGTGGACACTAGCAAATGGAGTGCCGAGTGGAGGAATCGGAACATTTCTGACGTATTCCTCTGTCAGAGTTCAATAGAGGAGTAACAGTAGCGGGGACAGTCAGAAACATTTGCGCCGTGGCTAGAGGTAGAGCCATTGGACAAAGCACGGCAAGGAAATGGTTTCTCGTTTTAAGGAGGATCGTTTTTACATTAGTGACGCTTCCACGTTCAACGAGACCTTCGGGGTTTGATGAAGATCGTTTAAACGCATTAATCCACAGAGATCCACGTTAGTTAACTCGAGAACTGGCAGACGTGATGGCCTGTGAACATTCGTCCACTGTGCGTCATTTGCATCTAGTGGGGAACGTTCAAAAATCGAGTGTATGGGCACCGCATGCTCTAAGCCAAAATTACAAAAATTAGTGGATGGATATACGTGCCTCACTGCTTGCTCGTCATCAGTTGGCTCATGAGCAACACAGAACATTCCTAGCCTGTATCGTTACTGGTGACGAGAAATGGTGTCTTTATGCTGATATAAGGAAAAGAAAGGAATGGCTGAGCCCAAACAAAGCAGCAACTCCCCGTACGGAGACCTCTGTGCACCCACAAAACAATGTTATGCATGTGGTGGAACAGCGATGGTATGGTGTACTACGAATAGCTTCCCCGAGATGTAGCCATCACTGCTGACATTTACTGTCAACAACTGAGACGTCTTGCAGACGCTATTCAAGAACAACGACCAGGAAGACTGTGTGAAGCGATGCTAGTCCACGATAACGCCAGCCCTCATTCTGCTAGTTTGAGAAAAAACGCTATACTGTAGTTAGGTTGGGAAATCATTCCGTACCTACCTATTCACCTGATGTTGCGCCCTCAGATTTCAACTTTTTCCGCTCCCTATCGAATAACATTCAAGGAACTTCCTTTCCGGATGAAAATGCGCTCCGAACGTGTTCTTCCCCACAAAGCCTGGTGATTTCTGCAGTCGCGGAACCGAAATGTCACCCTACCTTAGGCCGACGGTTGTAAATAATGAAGGAGAATATATTATTGATGACTAAAGTCTCTGGTACGTGTGTCTGTTGCTTGTGGAAAACCGCTACGAATTTATGCACCAATCGGAAATGAAAATTTTTAATTCGGAAACTTCTGATCGATGAATTTTAAATTATTGAATAACACTAGAGGAAGTGGCAAGGTCCACATGTTTCATTTCGAAACAGCCGAGTTTATTATTTAGTTTTGTCGCTTACTCATAGCTATTAAATCCATCGTATATCATTCTTATTTTAATGCTTCCTTGCGTATTTTTTACGCATTTTAAACACATTAAAAAACGCTTTAAAATCTGCGCCGTAACAGCAGGTGTTCCGGGGAAGAGCCGTGAGCTTGTTAAGATGGAAATACATTCAGCCGAAGGTGCTCCCAGTTGGGGAAGAGTTGTCTCGCTTGTGGTAGAACCGTCGGTGGGTGCGACCTTGGCGTGCCAGCGAAGCCGAGCGGGTCGCTGGAGAAAGTGGCAGCCTCCAGCCTCCTGCTTCCAGCTCCAGCCTCCAGCTGGCGACGGAGACTGGCTGCAGCCACGTGTACTCCGTCTGCGCTCTCTCCCGTCACCCCGCACCGCACACTAAAGTCAAATGTCTAGACGCACCTGTTCAGTTCTGTACTCTCCGTTTCTGGACCAGCTACTTGGAGTTACAGCGCACACTCACAGAAAAGGGCACATGGAGGGTGCTCGTGAGTACGTATTACATAACGGCCCATAAAGGGAGAGTGGCATAAACGTCACAACGATCCTTAGCGCACAAATAATTAGATGATAGTTTTCTAGGGTACACTAATCCATTATTCGCAGAGAGTTGAAAAGGATGCTTTGAAAGTCTTTGTGGTCTGGTTCGTGGTGTATTGTCCGAAATTACACCTGAAATGTTCACCGCAAGTTTTGTTAGGACAATAAGGAGGCATGTATACTTTTTGTAGCGAGAAAATATTCTGAGAACTGTACCGTTTGGACGCGCCTTCATTTGCGTCTAGATGCTGCGTGTACATTCCAGGCCGGCCGGAGTAGCTGAGAAGTTCTAGGCGCTGCAGTCTGGAACCGCGCGACCTCTACGGTTGCAGGTTCGAATCCTGCCTCGGGCATGGATGTGTGTGATGTCCTTAGGTTAGTTAGGTTTAAGTAGTTCTAACTACTAGGGGACTGATGACGACAGCAGTTAAGTCCCATAGTGCTCAGAGCCATTTTGTACATTCCAGAATTGGGCTTCCATTTTATGCGGTCTGTAAGTGGTCATAATGGTATCGACTTCCAGTATCTAGAAATTTTCGCGTGCACCACACATAACTTATGATTTGTCTGTTAGACTATTTGCGATGGTAGCGTCCACACAAAATTTTGACTAGCTTAAATGTTTCCATTTGACTATCATATGATGAAGTATGATGCGTCACTGCACAAAACTGTCATTGACTATGCTGTGGTAATGGCTTCTTCAGTGAAGTTTACTAGACTGTGCTTTATGAGTTCACCTTTCTGATTATTGGTCCTGTTCGGAAAGCGAATATTTCGTCCCCCGACGTCGAATACTCTCCACAATCGAAATATTTACTGATACTATGAGAACTGGAGGAGCAGGGCACAATTTTTTCGAAATAATTTTTTCAACTACTGAGTACCTCAGGCGAGAAGAATGTGTCGTCAACTTGGTCGGTTTCGGAAGTTACCCTTCGTTTTTTCTTCGTGATGATGATGATGTTTGGTTTGTGGGGCGCTCAACTGCGTGGTTATCAGCGCCCGTACAATTGCCCAATCTTTGCTCAGTCCAATTTCGTCACTTTCCTGGATGATGATGAAATGATGAGGACAACACAAACACCCAGTCATCTCGAGGCAGGTGAAAATCCCTGACCCCGCCGGGAATCGAACCCGGGACCCCGTGCTCGGGAAGCGAGAACGCTACCGCGAGACCACGAGCGGCGGACGTTTTTTCTTCGTGTGTAAAATCGAAAGAATAAAGTACTGGGCTTCAATTGCTTATCATCCGTTAGAAAGGAGTGTCATGAGTGACAGTGCACTCTGTTGTATTGGGATATAGCGAGGTATCTTCTGTGGCACTTACAGAACCACCCAGATTTACCATAGGTACTTTAAGAAAAGAGAGGGTAACATTAATCAGCATGTCTGGACTTGCTGTCAGTAGACTTAGTACCCCAAAAAGGATCTTTCTGTTCTTCCTTGTTGGGTGTTGAGACTGTGCAGTCTGCTATTGTATTCCATTCTGGTTGGTGACCACGCTACGGTGTCTCTTGAGCAAAAAAATTGTTCAAATGGCTCTGAGCAATATGGGACTTAACTTCTGAGGTCATCAGTCCCCTAGAACTGAGAACTACTTAAGCCTAACTAACCTAAGGACATCACATACACCCATGACCGAGGCAGGATTCGAACCTGCGACGTAGCGGTCGCACGGTGCAAGACTGTAGCGCCTAGAACCGCTCGGCCACCCCGGCCGCCTCTCTTCAGCACATAAGAAATGTTTTCTCTAAAGCGTTTCCACGAGGGCTTTGAAATATTTGAAGTTGAATTAATTTCAAACACTTACTATTAATATAACGAAATTTTTCTTAAATTTACTTCTGTGAGGAATAAAGATAGTTATTAGCTGATCTGTATGTGTTTTCTTCTTTCGTAGAACAGTAAAAGTGGACAGTGTCTTAGAAACGAGAACCATATATATCTAAATGCATTTCTGTTTGTTTCTGGAGTTGTGAAATTGTTCGCTACTGAAGTTGTCTTTTTTCCTGATAACTTAGTAGTAGAGTTTGTCCACAATCATAGAGTATCTCACCGAATCAGAATACGTACTGTTCGTATAACTATAGTGATAACAGTGCTATATGGATTTTACGAGATGTACGATAGTATTCACCAAGAATTTGCAGATTTTTGTGAGTTACTCCTTAAGTCTTTCGAAGTGATGTTCAATTTTACCATCTAATGTCACAACAATGGGAGAAAATTTAATTTCACACTGTAACTATGCATAGTTTTTCTGAGGATAAGTCGGTATCGATAAATCGATTATTACTAAACTAACAGTTGATAAACGGTGAAACATATCAAAATCATGTTACGCATGATGAAGAACTGTCAGGGTTTAGGAAAGTTTATCGAAAGCACAGTTAGCCTCATACAGTCTGGGTCATAGGAAAAGACAGATCTCATTTATCGGGAAAGTGGATCCATATTATATTTCAGTCTTCTTTATTTACGTCATTCCAGGTTGTTCGGTATCACACCAGAATACAATTCACTACCTCCAGCACTGTCACTGCTTACGCCGCCTGCCATTTATACCAGAACGTAATGTTGCGTCGCCAACGACAATAGTTTCGATGGAGCATTAATCCTCGAGAAGAAAGAGAACAAAAACTGACGATTTGCAAAGGAACGAAGGAACAACCAATGATAGGCTGGACCAAGACATCGATTTTAAGAGGAAACTACGTTAATCTGCACGGCAGGTTACTCAGAACAAACAATAATTATGGTCACATAAGGAATACCGCACAATGTCTGTCTGTACAGCACTTGCGGTGCTCAAAGCCTTTTCACGGAGTTCTCATAGATTCTCGTTAAAACGTGTACAACAGCGTGCTCTTAACATGATATCATCAGAAGTTAATACTTCAGTGGCAGTTAGTCATCTACCGCTCTGAAACTAAATATTTGAAAGGCCAAGTGTCCCAACATTTTGATGAGCAACCGTTTCGAATATGACCATGTGTTATTCTAAATACAATTTACCATTTACAACACGGAAATGGCCTTGCGACGAAATATGGAACAGATTTGCCACATTTCAACGGTACTGCGTTACACCAAGGCGTAGATGAATTTCGATAATTAGTAGCTTATTAATCTTCATCGTCGTATCTACCTATAATTATTTACTACATAAGCATCGGTGGTTGCTGCGGGGTATTTTCTGCGTATTGTGGTACAAGGAACCCACCCATGGTCTCTTGGTTACAAGGTAATTTTATTTCGTTAGATTTCTTAGTCTTGTGTACCTTTGTGTTTATATTGCACTGACAGTATCTGCACAACAGTGTGAATGTTGACAGTGTTCGCTGTGCGTCTTGCTTGGAGACAAACTTATTCCATTCACACTCAGCACTGTCTGTTAACAACAGCGATGCCACTTCACTCTTAGCCCTCAAGCTTTCATTCAGTACTGCTCGGTTTTTGCCTCGCAGCTGTTTTTCCGAAAGCCTGAGTTGCACGTTGACTTCGATACACAGTGGTATTGATAGGCATACTGACGAAGAGTTCGGCGATGTGCATTCTACAGAGTGTCGCAGCAGGAATGGTCGATATTCAGCGATATGACAGGAACGATCATTCGAAGCAAAAAAGTCTAGTAAACATGGACTCTAAAATGTCTACCTTAAGTGTTATGAGCAACGTTCACTTTTGATATTGTGAAACAAATCTCTTCTACGGCAAGCTCTTTGCTTTACATTTTTTTCTTTTTTTGGTCCATACTACCTACTCGAAAAATATGGAAACTAAAGAGCTTGTGCTAGAAGAGATATATTTCACGATAGTGAAGATGAACAAGTGCTCCTAGCTCTTGAGGCATGCGCTTCACAGCTCTTTTTTGATTCGGATGATTGTTCCTGTTGTACACCTGAATACTGACTATTCATCCTGAGACACCCAGTATATGGAGTGACTAAATGTAATGGATGAGCACCCCAACGATGCTACGTTGAACTCTTCCCGTAGCGAAGGCAAAAGACATAACAATGTGTCTGCATCTCTAAACGTGTTTTACGTTTTGGTGATTGCAATGAAGGTATTTCCACATAAACTTAGGTAATTGGCTAATAAACGGAATAAGTCATAATAACATTATTATTATTGTTGTTATTCTATAACGGATCACCGGAAACCACGAGTACCTCATACCAAAATACTCAGAAAACATCTCTGAAAGACCTCGGAATTTTGTCGCTGGATTTAGTTTTCAGTCTGTTTACCATGGCAACCTAACTGCACCGGTTAGATACATCACCAGAGCAAAACTAAAGCGATTATTGATCTTTAGTACAAATGGTAAAATGCGACGGGAAAGCTGCCAAAGAATAAAAAAGTTGGTGTTTTAAGTATGAGCAAGTAAGTTGTAGAGTATTATTTTGCTGATGTACAAATATGAAATGTGTAGTAAGAAGGTATTTGAATAGAAGAATCAAACCATTAAAAGTTGTGTTAAACATGTTTTGCTTTAATTTTGAGGAAACCTTCTGAAAGTATGAAAATTATTATTATTATTAATATAATATTTGGATTATAATTTGAAAGTTATGTGTTATGTAAATTTTATGAAATATTAACAACATATAACTTTTACCTTCGAAGTAAAGACTGATATACAGAGCAGATGTTTTCATATGTGGTATCTCAGCCGGGCCCGCATCTCGTGGTCGTGCGGTAGCGTTCTTGCTTCCCACGCCCGGGTTCCCGGGTTCGATTCCCGGCGGGGTCAGGGATTTTCTCTGCCTCGTGATGGCTGGGTGTTGTGTGCTGTCCTTAGGTTAGTTAGGTTTAAGTAGTTCTAAGTTCTAGGGGACTTATGACCACAGCAGTTGAGTCCCATAGTGCTCAGAGCCATTATCTCAGCCGGCCGCTGTGGCCGAGCGGTTCTAGGCGCTTCAGTCCGGAACCGCGTTGCTGCTACGGTCGCAGGTTCAAATCCTGCCTAGGGCATGGATGTGTTTGATGTCCTTAGGTTAGTTGGGTTTAAGTAGTTCTAAGTCTAAGGGAATGATGACCTAAGATGTTAAGTCCCATAGTGCTTAGAGCCATTTGAACGATTTGATTTGTGGCACCTCAATATGCACACGTATCAGTGCGTTGGGTTTTTTTTTCTCTGCGTCGAACTGTCTTCCCACAAACACGTCACAGAATTTACGAACTGATGTTTTCTGCACACTCGCATTTCATCACTGTGCGGGCTACGCCCGTCAGTATAGCGCAAACATTTTTGGTCCACATTTCAACACCTGATCTCCTGCCCAGCTGAAAATAAGCATTAATGGCCTGCCGTATGTACTTGCAGGTTCTAACCAACCTAAAAACATTCGACTTGTAAGGACTGTAATTATTAGTCTGCTAAGGACGTAAATACGGACGTAATGTTGTTCGGTATACCGTTCTGTCATTAACAGAAATATCTGCACTTGTAACCGTTAGGCCCTGTGTAAACATAAACATCGTTGCGTTGCGACTCGAGCGTCGCTGGTCATTTTTAGTGTAATTTTTTGGCAGTCATCAGCATTCTGTAACGTGATACGGCTTGTTCACACTGGTCTGGTCCTGTTCTGTAAAGTGTACAAAAGTTTTACTACTCGGTGTTGTAAATTGTTGTGGAAAGAGTAAATTACGTAACTGGTGAACAGCGACAAGGCTCTGTGTTGTTTCCTTTCTAAAATTTATGCATAAATAACCAGAAATCTAGTTCCTTCCTGGTAGTGCTGGAACATACCCTAAATTTGAGCCAATTCGCAGAAACTTAGAGGAGACAGTAGGGAGGAAACAAGCAGAGTAACTAATTTATTCAAAGACAGCTCTGAAAAACGGTCGCCATTCAAGACTACTACACGAATATAAAATTTTAAGCGAGGATCGCACTAGGTACTTTCAGTGCGGATGCACCACATTCTCCGAACCCCTGCGGAACTTAGCGAATGCTACGAGCAGTGCGGCTGCTGTACAGATCTGCTACTTGCGGGCGACAAGTTGAGGATATGGTTTGGACGGGAAGCGTGTCTAGATAAGCGAGAGCCGGCGCGGTAGCTAAGCGTGTTCGGTAATAGATCTGGCTACCCTCTGTGATAAAGAAAACTGAGTGAAAGAATTAACGATGAACTTGAACGTGCGTCATGTGAGGTCCGTCCCGGCCAAATTGCAGCAAGAATAAGGAACAAACTGAAAAAAAGGACGGTTAAGGCAACCGTCCTAGGAAAGCGATGGATCCGGGTTCGAGTCGCAGTCCGGCAAAAATTGTCAACCTTCACCAATGATTTATTTCACTGCATTTAGGCGGCTGAAGTCCTGATGTATCTTAATACTGTATTATTTTAATTTTTGAAATTAAGAAGGGAAGAGAAAATTAGAGTTTAACGGCCCGTCGATAGCGAGATCACTAGAGACGGAGCAGGAGCTCGGATGGTGTCAAGCATAGGGAAGGAAATCGGCCGTGCCCTTGGAAAGGAACCATCCCGGCATTTACCTTAAGTGATTTAAGGAAATCACGGATAACCTAAATCTGGGTGGCCGGACACAGATTTGACCCGCTGTCCTCCAGTGTGCTAACCACTGCGTCATCTCGCTCCGTCAGTTTTTGAAATATCATCGATAGAAGGATGAGGTCACAAGTTCCAGCATTAATTTTCTGTTGTATGCTGGAGTAACACGTTAAACACGTCCGCGCTTGCATTTTTTCCTGACAGCTTAGCTGAGACTGTACCATGCCTGTCGAGCAAGCTTCCGGTAGATAATGTCAACATTTAGAGAAGGCAGGTAGTGCAGTGAACGTGCGCGTTAAAGCGTCTTGTGGGATCCGAGCCCCCCGTCCACCTGCCAGCTGCGGCAGAGGCGTGGGCGGCGCCGGCTGCCTGGAGCTGGAGTCCAGCGCGCAGACCAGCGCCTTTATGTAACACCACTTCTCGCCTTTCCTCGGGCGCCGCTTTCCACGCATGGATTCCGGTCGCACAAAACAAACTTTCATGTTCCGTGTACGTCCGAAGTCGCAAGGCGCCCGTAAACTTGATACGGCTCCGAGAAAGTCGTCCCGGCTCAACGGCGGACACGCAACTGTTTTCGAGGAGCCCCTGCGTCATTTGCGTAACAGACATCGCCCGTACTTTTGTCAACGGGACTCTTACAGCGCGTAGACGAATCGGCTGTAGCTAAAACGTAGCCGTTACGGACTGCTTACTTGCATTCGGTAACAGATACTGGCAGTGGACTACGTCCTTCCCCTCCGGCCGCGACGCAAACACGCGGTCCGCCCCCTCCGGGTTTCGGAGGCAGCAGCCGCTTTCACCGTCTTCTGTCTATCGCATGGTATTCGGCCAAGTGAAAATGAAAGTTTGGCGCTGCGGCAGACAACAACTGATTACCGTTACTTTTAACCCTTAGTGCTCGACTGGCGGGGCAGCCCCGACCGCGTAAATATCGCAACAGACTCACAAGTCGGACGTCGCCGGCACAACCTTCAATTCGCTGCAACTCGTATGTCGCGGCTCTCATCGCCTTGTACTGAATCGTTCTGACACCTATCGGCAAGCGATATAACTACAAGGAAACGCATTTGTCGGAAGAATACCGCTATTGTTTTGTTTTCACGTTTCTGGTTCACTGCGAAGGCGGTGTTCGAAACCTAACTAACAAATGGCAAATTTACGTGATAATCCTAAAACAGTATTGTAGATGTTGTTTCCTGGACTCTCGGGTGTCCAGCCGGATGCGATCGTTGAAGTCCCACGATATTTCGGCAAATAACCTTTTCGCCATCATCAGGTGGTTCTGATGGAATGGTCTGTCTGCTCGAGTTCGAGGTTCGAGTCCTCCCTCGGGCATGGGTGTGTCTGTTGACCTTAGCGTAAGTTAGTTTAAGTAGTGTGTAAGATCAGGGACTGATGACCTGAGCAGTTTGGTCCCATACGATGTTACCACAAATTTTTTGTATTTGTTGATGCTCTGGCGGTAAAATCATAAATATGAGTAAACTCCCAGAGACTCGTTCAAAAATAAAACACGTGTTTTGATTTTGGAAGAGGGTGTAACTAGAAATTTAAAGTATTTTCCCATACTTGTTTTCCTGTTTCTGCACTTGTTTCGCTGCATAAATTACTGTCTCAGTTGGCCATTTGATCTGCTTTCATGAATAAGTCCCAAAAAATGGAACCACAGCTCCTGCGGTCAAGTTATGGTCAGGTCGTTGTTAGGATTTACCTTGTGCAGTAAGAACACAGACTCGTATGCCAGAGAACGGTTGTTCAAATCTCCGTCCGGTCATACAGATTTATGTCTTCCGTGCTTTCCATAAACCGCTGAAGGTGAAGCGCAATCCGAGCTTGTGTTACGTCTCTAACGATTTAGTCGTCAACGGGATGTTAAAATCTGACCTTTCTTTTCCTTTTTGGAAGACCTTTTCAAAATAGAGGACATTGTACGTCACTGACGTCGTCGCTTACGATGCGACATCAAACAACAACTCAGTGTACTTGGCGCCCTCTTATGCCGTTGATGATGAAATGGTTAGCGGTGAAGAGGAACAAGCCGGCCTTTGTGGCCGAGCGGTTCTAGGCGCTTCAGTCCGGAACCACGCTGCTGCTACGGTCGCAGGTTCAAATCCTGCCTCGGGCATGGATGTGTGTGATGTCCTTAGGTTAGTTAGGTTTAAGTAGTTCTAAGTATAGGGGACTGATGACCTCAGATATTAAGCCCCATAGTGCTCAGAGCCATTTGAACCATTTGAAGAGGAGCAAGAGCCGAAAACGCAGATACCTTTCGCGGCTTCTGCAACAAAAACCAAGACACTCTGCACACTTGCGACAGATTCGCTTACTCAAATTTGTCTAATTCTTCAGGTTATCACCGTACGTTATACAGTTCATTAGAGAGGTTGCCGAAAGCGGAATAGCGGTTTGAGACGCTCTCACTTCTTGTCGGCGAATTGAGTGAAGTCTCATACGCACTTTTAATTGGATTATTCCGCTTCGTGTGGATTGATATGACGTCACTATGAAAACCCTGGAAGGCTAGCACGGTGATGCACTGTCCTCTGTTCCCGCCAGTCAATATTGTAACATGTTACGACTACTTCAGATCACATGTGAAACAGTAGTCTTCAGATGTAAATCGGCTCTGATGTGAAGAGCTATGCTACGCAAATGCAAGTCCATAACAAAAAACTGGCTATAATGGCCGGTCGAAAACAATCATATTAACAGATGGAGCCGGCCGGAGTGGCTGAGGGTTCTAGGCGCTTCAGTCTGGAACCGCGCGACCGCTACGTCCGCAGGTTCGAATCCTGCCTCGGGCGTGGATGTGTGTGATGTCCTTAGGTTAGTTAGGTTTAAGTAGTTCTAAGTTCTAGGGGGCTGATGACCTCAGAAGATAAGTCCCATAGTTCTCAGAGCCATTTTGAACAGATGGAGCACAAACTGCGTTGTACCAGGATGTGGACAGAAATTGATCGTGGTCTTACCGAATGAATCTTCTTCGCATTCGCCTTACAGGTGAAACCACTAACATCACTTACCACTACCGAATCGGAATATTGATGTAGCGGTATTTTCTCTAGCAAGTGGAGGTGCTCAATCCGTTCCCCGAAAATTCTGTAGCTGATCAACTCTGGCCAGTTATTTTGCAGTGTCATTTATCATTTAACAAAGGATCATGTGCCACGTTGTCAGTTGCGGATCAGTCGATTTCGGTAACATATCTAATTCAGTCATCTTTTCAGCTGGCTTCATGAAGCTGAGTGAATTCAACAGGTCAAATCAATAAATTCGAGTCCACTCTTGAAATGAAATGTCCACGGGTGAAGTCACTTGTACTTATGTTAAGACACTCATAGTTTTTGTCGGTCACCTCTGAGAAGCTACAGTAACTTGTGATGCTACACATACAGAGTAACCTGCGGTGTGCAATATTAAGTGGAGAATTATTTCAGGGATGACAATGTCAACTGACGAGGCTAGTTGATTTGCTTCCCGCGTATGACGTTTGCACGCGTCGAAGCCGCCTTCCTTCCCGTTGACGTAAACACTGTTCTAACCATTGTTGATGATGTAGTGTTACAAATAAAAGTACAGTGACATGTGACAAATTCGTCAGATCGGTCATAGAAATTGGAAGCAAATACAGTACGTCGAGAGGATCACTAGAAGCAGTATGATGTCTTCCACTATTTAGTGAAACAGAATAATTTTCGACTAATTGTTACATTTTGCAAAAAGGATAAAACCGCTAAATTCTAACGCTCTGAAAACACTTGTTGTCCTTAGCTGGCGCTGTCATATAACGTATATTTGGCGGTAATGATGACGAATTTGCACTTGCCAAAAAAACTTTCGCTCGTGTAGTTGCAGCAATAGATGTCTTAGAAGAGAAAAGAACAGCCTTGGACATACTCCTGACTTTTCTACCTTTCAGCATTTTACATAAGATTCTGAAAGTAGTTTGGTATATTACCCAAAGAAGACTTTACGATGAGTGGAAAAACGCTCATTGTCTTCGAAAGCCTGAGCTGATATCTGGCTTAAGGTGACTGTGTACATCTTTTTTTGTAATCTACAGCTGGTTACTAATAAGTTTTGACACTACTCTGTTACCTGTTAAAGACATTCCGTGAGGATGTGTTCATAGTTATCTGTCTGCATTGCTGGATCATCGGAGTTCAGAATTTCCAGTTTGGATCAGTCACAAATTTTTTCAGACACTCCCTACGTAGAAGTGACATGGAGGTGGTATAACTCTACCGCAAAAGTTTGTAATTTCGAAGAAACAAAATACTAGAGATGTTTTTGAACAAATTAACTGATGTTTTCCACAAGAGCAAACGAGTAATTTTCGTCTTAATTGTCTGTCAGAGTTCGAATAATTTCGACCATCTGGGGCGTTTTCAACTGACAATGACACCTACCGGCCAAGGTCATCGGCAGTATAACTCAAGGAAATAATAAAACATAGAGCAATAAACACCTGTTATTGTAAGATATTCATTCTATCGGTTACATATATGGATATTTCGGTGAATACGAAAAGAAAATTTTGGAAACACTCTTTAGATTTCCTCTAGTTCTGTTTTCCACTTCCGATGTTGAATAAACTTGAAACATAAGCTGATAACAGACTCCAAAGAAAATGTTTCTCGATGGAGACGGCAGGTTCATAATTGCCCTTCACGCTGCATTTAAGTAGTAGCTTTTACGTCTAAAGTTCCCAATATTTTAAGTATGATGTACAACCGTCTGATGCAGGACTGAATTCCTTGATGACGGTACTAGCTTTTGATTCTTTTCACGGAAATTAGCAGTGCTGCAACTTACATTTTAGGCATCGTTATAGCGATACGAGCATTTTCTGCTAATACTATTGTTGTGTCTGTTTTATAAAAAACCGAACAATGAGCCACTTGGCTAGAGTTATTTACCGCCAGTAGTGGGCAGTGGAAGTCAAGAAGCGCCACTTTCACAATCGGTACTTGCAGCAAGAGAAAATACCCACCACAACCGGTGCAGCTGCCGCCATTTTGTACACGTATCATGCAATGACAAATTTCGAAACAAAAGAATACATAATATAATGTACTACTTTTCAATTTACTATACACTATTATCTGGACTCTATTTTTAGATCAACTGGTGCAATTAATTATGTGATTACTGACACCTTTAATAGAAGAGGCTTGTAACATATGTTGTGAGGGGTGGACCCATGTACATTTCCGTGAACCTTGAACCAAGTACTTGTTTTATGGTGAAGTAGAGAACGAAATGAAGTGATGCATAGCTAGAGAGCAGGTGGCTGTTAGAAATACTTAAAACTACAGTATATTTTCAATCAAAAGTTAATCCTCCACTTTGGCTGAACTATGAAAGTGAACAAAGACAGTTACAGAAGGAAACTTTTGCAAATGATCTGTTCGTTTCTTGTGCATGCATTGAAGTCTCCACGTACCTAAGGTAAGCTGAACCTTGATTTACTTGAAATACCATGAAATTCTATTGTATTAGTGTGATAGACATATTTAAGAAGCACCTTTTTACGGACGGTATTTTTAGGCACACAATAAAGCTGCATAATTATTTAAAGCAGTAAAGTATGTTCTCCAGTCGTACTTGAAGAAACTTCAATAGAAGGGTATAGAAACATATGTTGTGAGGGATCGATGCGTGTGTAGTTACGTCATAGAACACACCTATAAAACATTGTTAGCATCGTATAAATAAGTTTCACAGTGTCGTTATTCAGTTAGAAGAAGAAAAAATGACAAAATACAAGAGCAATGTTTGTAACAGTCTCGCGCGAGGGACATGATTAATAACAGAAGAAATAAGTAACAGATGAGTTAGTAATTAGGTGAATGAAACTGGATGCACGAAAGAAAAAAAAGAAGATAGCGCGTTGCTTCTTGACGGTGCGCTTCTTACCTGAGTGAACAAGCAGGACGAGCAGTAAAGAGGCGCTGTACACAATCCGCGCCATTCTCGCGCGTGGACACTCACTGGTAGTGACGTTGCGAGCGCCTACCAGCGCCTTTTATACGCGGCCTACATCCTCTACGGAGTCGGCCGTCTATCGGGGACAAACCCCTCTCTGTTCGCGACCCCTCATTGGCGGAGAAACCGCTCCAGCGCTCTGACGTCGCCTGCCTCCCATCATGGCCGCCGGCCGCAGAAGGCGCAGCGGGCGGTCCTACCTCCGAGTCTGTTGTCGTCGCTCTTTCCTCTCGCTCCTCCCTCACGTCTGCTGTCCTACCCGCATCTCCTCCCTCACTTCCTTTTGGACCACACGTCGGCGGCCGCCTGCTGAGATTTTGTCAAAGTACGAGGATGGATCCCCCCATCAATTCACTTTCATCGGAGAATATGATCAGGAATTCTTGCCGTTACATATCTTTAGAGTCGACTGTGATTAGTTACACTGACACTCCACGTAACGTGTATGAGTGGAGCAGATGGTCGAGTGTATTACATAAACGATCGGATTACGCTTCCGCTGCTGGTTAGGATCCCCGCAGATGACCTTGTCAAGGCGCTGTGGCCAACGAGAACGGCCGAAGCGAGGAGGACAACACTCAAAGGGAAAGCGACGTTCGCTGGAGCTCCAATGACTCGTTTATCATTACAGGCACAGCAGATGCGCCCACGACTAACCGAGAGTGGCGCTCGTCTCTAAAGTAATGCAAGGGCACAAGATGTGGCGTATAAACAACGAGAATAGCAGTTTTCTCTCTTCATTACAAAAAAATGGCTCTGAACACTATGGGTCTTAACATCTATGGTCATCAGTCCCCTAGAACTTAGAACTACTTAAACCTAACTAACCTAAGGACATCACACACATTCATGCCCGAGGCAGGATTCGAACCTGCGACCTTAGCGGGCACGCGGTTCCAGACTGAAGCGCCTACACGGCCACACCGGCCGTCTCTTCATTACAGTTTCCGCTATTAGGACGCAATATCGTGGCATAAGCGAGTGCTTTAAATGATATATTTCAAGCATAACAGTCAAACAAATACCGGTTGTACTACGATTTACACCCTCCTCCTAATAACGATAGGTGAAACGTGTAATGTCAAAAGTATCTAAGGACAAATAACTGTAGTCAACATTTAAATGAAATTGCAGTTTCAGAGAATAATTCGTCTCAGCAGCATTAATAATGTTAATCTTGTTGAAACCTCATTACATTAAAACTGACATAATATTCCATAGCCGGCCGGGGTGGCCGAGCGGTTCTAGGCGCTACAGTCTGGAACCTCGCGACCGCTACGGTCGCAGGTTCGAATCCTGCCTCGGGCGTGGATCTGTGTCATGTCCTGAGGTTAGTTAGGTTTAAGTAGTTCTAAGCTCTATGGACTGATGACCTGAAGTCTTCTATATCGAGTACCTTAGGATTTCCAGTAGGGGAGGGCCGTGAAGCATGAACCACCTAACGTTTTCTGACTTTACTGTCGTAACTGCCGTGGGTAATCGGAATATGAATACACTATTTTCGCATCTCAAGACACACTGTAAAGATTTTATGTTTTATTTATAGTACTTAATTACATTGATAGTAAAACAGCTACAATTACAAGGCATGTCTTTCCTGTGGTAATATCGACTGTTAATGATACAATGCAGTGATGCTTATTCAATAATAGTAGAACATACAAGTATGAGAACGTATTGTTACTATTTCAGCTCAGTTCACCAATGTTTAGCTCACAGTTTTACACAGATCGCAAATGAAATACAAAATATTCTCCTGGTCCACAAATTCAACATGTGTCGAGCGTATGCACTTGGTACAAAGTACCCAGTCTTCTTCAGATGACTCCAAACACATAATGCACTTTCAGTCTCTTCTGTCGAGCCATTATTTCCAGTAAATTCCAGCTTTCTTAGCTATTTTGTAAGTGGCTATCCATGTCCACTGTTTGCGTGTTTATTTTATTTTGCCACACCCGCAGATTTGACACCAACCATCCTACACTTTCGGGCCTGATCATTAACGCTCTTACTCTACCACGCTTGTGACAACACATCCCCGCAAGCTTGCACTTACTCAATCTCCACATCATGTCCCAGCGAAACTTTAATCGCCTTCACCTACCTGATCCTGAAATTCCCCCAGAGACCTATCCATCCCTTCAGCTTTAACACAATACCACTCTTCCTCTCCACGACAGGGCTCCCGCTCGTCCGTTCCTTCCAGTTTCTTTCCAAACACTTAGTTCGGAGTCCTCCCCCACGTCTTCCATCCGAACATTTCCAAAAAATTCTCTCTATTTCCAACAACCCTTCTCAACTACTGCGCATTTCCTACGATTTAAATAAAGAGAAGTGCCCGTTTTACAAGTACTGCCGTGAATTGGCTGTTGTTGTTGTTGTTGTTGTTGTGGTCTTCAGTCCTGAGACTGGTTTGATGCAGCTCTCCATGCTACTCTATCCTGTGCAAGCTTCTTCATCTCCCAGTACCTACTGCAACCTACATCCTTCTGAATCTGCTTAGTGTATTGATCTCTTGGTCTCCCTCTACGATTTTTACCCTCCACGCTGCCCTCCAATGCTAAATTTGTGATCCCTCCATGCCTCAGAACATGTCCTACCAACCGATCCCTTCTTCTAGTCAAGTTGTGCCACAAACTTCTCTTCTCCCCAATCCTATTCAATACCTCCTCATTAGTTACGTGATCTACCCACCTTATCTTCAGCATTCTTCTGTAGCACCACATTTCGAAAGCTTCTATTCTCTTCTTGTCCAAACTAGTTATCGTCCATGTCTCACTTCCATACATGGCTACACTCCATACAAATACTTTCAGAAACGACTTCCTGACACCTAAATCTATATTCGATGTTAACAAATTTCTCTTCTTGAGAAACGCTTTCCTTGCCATTGCCAGTCTACATTTTATATCCTCTCTACTTCGACCATCATCGGTTATTTTACTCCCTAAATAGCAAAACTCCTTTACTACTTTAAGTGTATCATTTCCTAATCTAATTCCCTCAGCATCACCCGACTTAATTTGACTACATTCCATTATCCTCGTTTTGCTTTTGTTGATGTTCATCTTATATCCTCCTTTCAAGACACTGTCCATTCCGTTCAACTGCTCTTCCAAGTCCTTTGCTGTCTCTGACAGAATTACAATGTCATCGGCGAACCTCAAAGTTTTTACTTCTTCTCCATGAATTTTAATACCTACTCCGAATTTTTCTTTTGTTTCCTTTACTGCTTGCTCAATATACAGATTGAATAACATCGGGGAGAGGCTACAACCCTGTCTCACTCCTTTCCCAACCACTGCTTCCCTTTCATGCCCCTCGACTCTTATAACTGCCATCTGGTTTCTGTACAAATTGTAAATAGCCTTTCGCTCCCTGTATTTTACCCCTGCCACCTTCAGAATTTGAAAGAGAGTATTCCAGTCAACATTGTCAAAAGCTTTCTCTAAGTCTACAAATGCTAGAAATGTAGGTTTGCCTTTTCTTAATCTTTCTTCCAAGATAAGTCGTAAGGTCAGTATTGCCTCACGTGTTCCAACATTTCTACGGAATCCAAACTGATCTTCCCCGAGGTCGGCTTCTACCAGTTTTTCCATTCGTCTGTAAAGAATTCGCGTTAGTATTTTGCAGCTGTGACTTATTAAACTGATAGTTCGGTAATTTTCACATCTGTCAACACCTGCTTTCTTTGGGATTGGAATTATTATATTCTTCTTAAAGTCTGAGGGTATTTCGCCTGTCTCATACATTGTGCTCACCAGATGGTAGAGTTTTGTCATGACTGGCTCTCCCAAGGCCGTCAGTAGTTCTAATGGAATGTTGTCTACTCCCGGGGCCTTGTTTTGACTCAGGTCTTTCAGTGCTCTGTCAAACTCTTCACGCAGTATCTTATCTCCCATTTCATCTTCATCTACATCCTCTTCCATTTCCATAATATTGTCCTCAAGTACATCGCCCTTGTATAGACCCTCTATATACTCCTTCCACCTTTCTGCTTTCCCTTCTTTGCTTAGAACTGGGTTGCCATCTGAGCTCTTGATATTCATACAAGTGGTTCTCTTCTCTCCAAAGGTCTCTTTAATTTTCCTGTAGGCAGTATCTATCTTACCCCTAGTGAGACAAGCCTCTACATCCTTACATTTGTCCTCTAGCCATCCCTGCTTAGCCATTTTGCACTTCCTGTCGATTTCATTTTTGAGACGTTTGTATTCCTTTTTGCCTGCTTCATTTACTGCATTTTTATATTTTCTCCTTTCATCAATTAAATTCAATATTTCTTCTGTTACCCAAGGATTTCTACTAGCCCGCGTCTTTTTACCTACTTGATCCTCTGCTGCCTTCACCACTTCATCCCTCAGAGCTACCCATTCTTCTTCTACTGTATTTCTTTCCCCCATTCCTGTCAATTGTTCCCTAATGCTCTCCCTGAAACTCTCTACAACCTCTGGTTCTTTCAGTTTATCCAGGTCCCATCTCCTTAAATTCCCACCTTTTTGCAGTTTCTTCAGTTTCAATCTGCAGTTCATAACCAATAGATTGTGGTCAGAATCTACATCTGCCCCAGGAAATGTCTTACAATTTAAAACCTGGTTCCTAAATCTCTGTCTTACCATTATATAATCTATCTGAAACCTGTCAGTATCTCCAGGCTTCTTCCATGTATACAGCCTCCTTTCATGATTCTTGAACCAAGTGTTAGTTATGATTAAGTTATGCTCTGTGCAAAATTCTACAAGGCGACTTCCTCTTTCATTCCTTCCCCCCAATCCATATTCACCTACTATGTTTCCTTCTCTCCCTTTTCCTACTGACGAATTCCAGTCACCCATGACTATTAAATTTTCGTCTCCCTACATTGGCTACATTTTATAAAAGACAACCGTATTTCAGTTATATTTATTCATTGCAACGAAGCCTGTTTCAGTAAGCTTAAAAACACACATATTTTACACTTATAATTTTTGGCAGCTATGCTGTATATTTTTTACCTCTCGCCTGAAGAGCAGCAATGTACTGCTGCTAGCCTACCCTCACCCTCAAGGGTGAGAGAATAAAATAAGAATAAAGAAAAGAGTCTAACAAGTTTCAGATGGAAACTTTCAACCTTCAGACACTTCATGACAAGAAATAGAATACCTAAACAAACAAACAAAAAAAAGTCAGTTTACAAAAGATTCTAAGATTTTCAGTCTAAGTAGTCTTTGTTGCCTTTCCTTGGCAGTCATCTCGCCGTCATCTCCGTTGAGATCACACAATATGTTGATCTATGAGGTGGTCTACATTAATAGATCTTGTCACGGCTTCCAGCAGCTTGATGAGGTTGACACTGTAAGCTCGTATGTTACGTATACTTATGTCAAGAACAACAGAAAATAATTTGTGAACTAATATTACGGGAACACCTTTAACAGGGGGAGGGGGGTGTTTCAAAGCTGAAACAGAGCGAGGCGGTGCTTTGCTGATGGAAACTCGGGAGGAACCATATTTCATTGTCTGAAGCGGTTCCTTCGTGTCTAATACGAGTTTATGCTCGGTCTCTCATGTCCTCGTTGCCTGCAAGCAACCGTGTGTGTATGCAACCGATTCCTAGTAAACAAAACAACATCCATAATGCTGACTGTTTAACGCACTCCGCCTGATACAGAGGGGAATACAGGGTGTTATAAAAAGGTACAGCCAAACTTTCAGGAAACATTCCTCACACACAAATAAAGAAAAGATGTTATGTGGACATGCGTCCGGGAACGCTTAATTTCCATGTTAGAGCTCATTTTAGTTTCATTCCAACGTGATCAAATTGTAAATTTTCACAATCAACATGTGTGGGCTGACGAGAATCTGCACGCAATTGTGCAATCACGTCATCAACACAGATTTTCTGTGAACGTTTGGGCAGGCATTGTTGGTAATGTCTTGATTGGGCCCCATGTTCTTCCACCTACGCTCAATGGAGCACGTTATCATGATTTCATACGGGATACTGTACGTGTGCTGCTAGAACATGTGTCTTTACAAGTACGACACAACATGTGGTTCATGCAGATGGAGCTTCTGCACATTTCAGTCGAAGTGTTCGTACGCTTCTCAACAACAGATTCGGTGACCGATGGATTGGTAGAGGCGGACCAGTTCGATGGCCTCCACGCTCTCCTGACCTCAACCCTCTTGATTTTCATTTATGGGGGAATTTGAAAGCTCTTGTCTACACAACCCCGGTACCAAATGTAGAGACTCTTCGTGCTCGTATTGTGGACGGCTGTGATACAATACGCCATTCTCCAGGGCTGCATCAGCGCATCAGGGATTCCATGCGACGGAGGGTGAATGCATGTATCCTCGCTAACGGAGGACATTTTGAACATTTCCTGTAACAAAGTGTTTGAAGTCACGCTGGTACGTTCTGTTGCTGTCTGTTTCCATTCCATGATTAATGTGATTTGAAGAGAAGTAATAAAATGAGCTATAGTATGGAAACTAAGCGTTTCCGGACACATGTCCACATAACATATTTTCTTTCTTTGTGAGTGAGCAATGTTTCCTGAAAGTTTGGCCGTACCTTTTTGTAACAACGTGTATAATTAAAAATCTTCATGTGTCAAATTAATATAAACTTAAAAAATTTTTTCTTGCTTACCGCAAGTGCTCCGGTTGCCACGGAGCGCACGAATACTGGTACCAAAGCATGTTCATGATGGTACCACAACCACTGATGCGCCACTTGCAGTACGTCTTCATCAGAAAGGGCTTTCTTTCGCATGATTCTGCGTAATTACGATAATTCATTTCCTTTTCGTAACTTGTAGGTTGAAATTAATGCACCTCTTATTTAATAAGAAATTCGATGAATTTGCTGATTGTGAACGAATAACAAATAAGGAAATACTGAATCGAATAGGGAAAAAGACATTTGTGGTAAAACTTAGCTAAAAGAAGGGATTGGTTGACTAACGCATCCTGGGGCATCAAGGAATTATCGTAACTTTTGTAATGGAAGGAAGAATGTCGAGTAAAAATTGTAGGCGGTAGATCAATACAGCAGCAGGTCAGAAAAGGATGCAGGTTGAGAAGGTTATCCATAGATGAAGAGAGTTACACAGGATAGACTAGCATGGAGAGCTGCATAAAACCAGTCTTCAGATTAAACAACAATAATATCATTAACGAACGTATAGTTTACCTCTGCACGATTTGCTATTAAAAAATGATAAGTATTAGGAATAAGAGGGGTAACTAATGACTGGTTTCGATCGTACCTAACAGATAGGGTACAAAGAGTAGAGATAACACATATTTCAAATAGATCTAAACATTTAGTAAAACGCTTATCACAACCAAAATACATTAATATAGGGGTTCTGCAAGGTAGCATATTAGGACCAATACTGTTCCTGATATACATCAATGACTTCTCCAGTAGTGTTACTCATGGTGAAAACATCCTCTTCGCTGATGACCGCAATATCATAGTCACTGAGAAAACAAGAGAATTCCTTGCAGTGAAAGTATGTGAAGCTCTCAAGGAAGTTTACATTTGGTCAATGAGCAATAAAGTGGCATAGAACATAAAGGAAACTAATGCCATGAATTTCAGTTTGAAGAGGGAAAATGACAATGTTAAATTAAATGTAGATAGCACCTCTATAGACTGTGTAACAAATGCAAAGTTTCTAGGAATGATTATTGATTCACAGTTGAAATGGTGTGACAACACGAAGGTACTTGCAAACAGAATGTCATCACCGTGCTATGCCCCTAGAAACCTATCATCAGTGTGTAACATGCAGTGCCTTTTAGTTACATATTATTCATATGTACACTCAGTTCTTAGGTATGGCATTCTTTTTTGGGGAACAAATGCACAAAATGTGAACACAGTTTTCAAACTCCAGAAAAGAGCCATAAGAATAATAACCAAAAATACTAGTCGAGCTCATTGTAAAGATCTGTACAGAAGACTGGGGATTTTAACTGCTCCATGTGAATACATTTGCCAGTCAGTTGTACACATCAAAAATAACATTGGTAATTACTGCACAAACAGCTCTGTCCATGACCGTGCAACTAGAGATAGACTCAACTTACATTTACCAAGAAAAAGCAAACATAAAACTCAAAACAACATTTTCTACCAAGGTATAAAACTGTACAATAAATTACCAAAAGAGATTAAAGACACTGCAAAACTACACTTATTTAAAAAGGCACCTAGAAAGTACCTATTATGCAATACATTTTATATTCTGAAGGATTACTTAGCTAAAACAGAGTAGGGGTTTGATAAAAAATGTTATAGAAATAAATAATAATAATAATGATTATAAAATATCCAACATTCCACATAACATCGTGACTTTATGTTTTTTCCCTTCTTTTTCTCCTTTCTAAAAATGCTTACCCCCAAGCTATGTATAGCACAATACTAACACCTCTTCCTCATTTCTAAGCTCAACATCTCATTTATTATGGAGGGATGCTGACTCAGCTTTTCAGGACAGCAAACAGGAAGTTGCGGTACAGAAAATGGCCCATAGATCACAAGTGTGTGTGTGTGTGTGTGTGTGTGTGTGTGTGTGTGTGTGAGTGTGTGTGTGTGTGTGTGTAATGAGTGAAGTGTTATGAAACAATGTGTGTATAGTGTGTGCAGTGACTGGTAGTGAGATATGAGTGGCATTACATTATTTAATAGGTTATTTGTAAAAAAGTATTGTATACTAGAAGTAAATCTATTGATTGTCTCTAACTAGAAGTCTGTAAATATATGTGTATACGAATTAGCTTATTTTAAATTGATCTAAATTTGTAAATACTTTCACATGTCCTATATCCTTGTAAAAAGAGATCTGTGGATGAGTAAAGCTACTACTACTACTACTACTACTACTACTACTACTACTTCTATTTAGTCTATTAATATCGTGACTACCAAATCCCAAATACCTACATTTCTAAATATATTTTGTAGCTGCATCTTTCTCACGTACTTGGGGAACACTTGTCATCACGCTTGACCCACCACCTCTTAGCTGCCACCTCAGGAGTTGAATGGTGCAGAGTGCCTTGCGAGGGTCTCGGGTTTGATTCCCGGCCGGGTCGGAGATTTTCTCTGCCGGGGGCTGCGTGTTGTGTTGGCTTCATCATCCGGAGTGGCGTCTACTAAGAAGACTTGCACCAAGTGAACGGTCTACCCGGTGGGAGGCCGTAGCCGCATGGACACACCTAAAGCTCAACACTAATCAGTTATAAACCAACACTCATGAACCATCATACATCTACAATCAATGACTCATGGGTACCATTACGTTCAAGTTCATGTCCTCCGTCACTTTTGAAATTTAAGTATTTCTGTAAATGTACATTGACGAGCCAAAACATTATCACTGCCTGCTTAATGGCATTTGCTTGACCTTTAAAACGCAGTACAGTAGCAATTATGCGTGGCATCCGAAGTGTCCTTGGTGGGTTTCTGGAGATAGGTGAAACCAGATGTCTACGCTCAGGTCTACATCTACATCTACATTTACATCCATACTCCGCAAGCCACCTGACGGTGTGTGGCAGAGGGTACCTTGAATACATCTATCGGTTCTCCCTTCTATTCCAGTCTCGTATTGTTCGTCGAAAGAAAGATTCTCGGTATGCCTCTGTGTGGGCTCTAATCTCTCTGATTTTATCCTCATCGTCTCTTCGCGAGATATACGCAGGAGGGAGCAATATACTGCTTGACTTCTCCGTGAAGGTATATTCTCTAAACTTCAACAAAAGCTCGTACCGAGCTAAAGTCTTCCACTGGAGTTTATCTATCATCTCCGTAACGCTTTCGCGATTACTAAAATGATCCTGTAACGAAGCGCACTGCTCTCCGTTGGATCTTCTCTATCTCTTCTATCAACCCTATCTGGTACGGTTCCCAAATTGCTGAGAAATATTCAAGCAGTGAGCGAACAAGTGTACTGTAACCTACTTCCTTTGTTTTCGGATTGCATTTACTTAGGATTCTTCCAATGAATCTCAGTCTTGAATCTGCTTTACCGACGTTCAACTTTATATCATCATTCCATTTTAAATCACTCATAATGCCTACTCCCAGATAATTTATGGAATTAACTGCTTCCAGTTGCTGACCTGCTATATAGTAGCTAAATGATAAAGGTTCTTTCTTTCTATGTATTCGCAGCACATTGCACTTGTCAACATTAAGATTCAATTGCCATTCTCTGCACCATGCGTCAATTCGTTGCGGATCCTCCTGCATTTCAGTACAATTTTCCATTGTTACAACCTCTCGACATACTACAGCATCATCCGCAAAAAGCCTCAGTGAACTTGCGATATTATCCACAAGGTCATTTATGTATATTGTGAATAGCAAAGGTCCTACGACACTCCCCTGCGGCACACCTGAAATCACTCTTACTTCGGAAGACTTGTCTCCATTGAGAATGACGTGCTGCGTTCTGTTATCTAGGAACGCTTCAATCCAATCACGCAATTGGTCTGATAGTCCATATGCTCTTATTTTGTTCATTAAACGACTGTGGCGAACTGTATCGAACGCAATTCCGTAAATTACTGGCCGGTTCTTATTGCGCCAGCAACTGACGCCTCAAAGCGTCCCAGATGTTTTCCACTGGACTCAGATCAGGCGAATTTGGTGTTCAAGATATCGGCGTGAGTTCCTATCATGCTCACGAAATTACTATAACAGCTTGTGACACACACAGTTATCTTGTTGGAAGATGTCAGCTCGTGCGGGGAAGACATCAAACGTAAAGGATGCAGTCGGCCCGCAGTAACGTTCACGTAGTCCACAACTGTTACATGGTGCCTTTGATTACTTCTACAGATCACATGGAAGCCGAGATGAACGTTCTCCGTAGCATGAAACTACTCTCGCCGTTGCGAGTTTCGTGTTTTGTGCAGCTGTTCGCCTGAATGACGCCATATCCGGAACTGGCCCGGTACAACATGGTAGGTGATTCATCCGTCCAGGCGACACGTTTACATTGATCCACGATGTCAACGTGCGAACTTGTAAGGATCGTCTGCTGCGACGCTCCATGCTCAGCAATGTGACTTGAACGGTGTTCTCCGGTACGCTTGGGGCTGCGATAACCTGGCGGTCTTTCGTCATACCTGCCACAGACCGCCGTTTATCCTGTCTTACAGAGCGTGCAAGTCTCCAACCTCAGCATTCTGTGATGACGCATCGACATTGAACACCTTGACGCCTACTCGTGATTTCATCGTCCTTCAGTCACGTTCTAAAGATGCTCATGACAGTAGCCCGCTAACAGCTGACATCTGCACCGCTTCCCAGATGCTTGTTCCCAGGAACATCTGATTTGATTTGATTAATCTCATTTAGAGACGTACTGCCTTACATTTTATAATACCTCGTTCATTTTACAACTTTTCATGTAGATTACAAAACATATTCCATATTGCAAACAGCAATTACTGTTTTCAGCAATTACAGTTGAAGTGACAATAAATTAAAAACACAATGGAAATTGAAAGTAAAAATCACAATAATATTCAAATTTTAGGAAGATCTGTTGAGAGATGATAGGAATGACTTGGACAGAAAGAGGGAGAGAAATGTTACCCTATCTGAGCCAGCCTGATATGAAGTCCTCGTAACTACTTCCAGTCTTGCAGTCCCGCTTCGCTACATTTTAATTTACGAATTAATATTTCTAAACACTATTTCCAAAAACACTATAACTATTATGTACACTGTGGCAAGTGCACTGGTGTGTGAGTGTAAAGTATGTTATTTCTTGGGGTTATTCAAACCAAATGTGTGTGAATTCCTATGGGACCAAACTGCTGAGGTCCTCGGTCCCTAGACTTACACACTACTTAAACTAACTTACGCTAAAGACAACGCACACACCCATGCCCGAGAGAGGACTCGAATCTCCGGCGGAAGTGCTTGGGGTTATTAATCAACCGTTAGTTCCTATATTGTGTGCCTTAATTTTACCTATGATGTTGCTTATATACTAAGTGTTCAGATACAAGTGTTACATCCCAGCAGAGGCATAATGACCGCGGGATGGATATGCCTGCCGTTGAAGAGATTCTGGTCATACATAAAGAACACCAGTGGCAAGACGCAATCAATACCTTCACTGCGCGATAACAACAGTGAAGTCACTGATGACAGTGCCATTAAAGCAGTGTTATTAAACACGGTTTTCCGAAACTCCTTCACCAAAGAAGACGAAGTAAATATTCCTGAATTCCAATCAAGAACAACTGCCAAGATGAGAAACACAGAAGTAGATATCCTCGGTGTAATAAAGCAGCTTAAATCGCTTAATAAAGCCAAGGTCCCCATTCCAATTGTATACCGGTCAGTTTCCTCTCAGAGTATGCTGGTACAATAGCTCCATATTTAGCAATAATAAACAACCACCCGCTCACAGAAAGATTCCTACCTAATGACTGGAAAATTGCTCAAGTCACACCAATACCCAAAAAGGGAAGTAGGAGTAATCCGTTGAATTACAGGCCCATATCACTAACATCGATTTGCAGTAGGGTTTTGTAACATATACTGTATCCGAACAATATGAAGTACCTCGAAGAAAACGATTTATTGACACATAGTCAGCACGGATTCAGAAAATATCGTTCTTTCGAAACACAACTAGCTCTTTATGTTCATGAAGTAATAAGTGCTATCGACAGGGGATGTCAAATTGATTCCATATTTTCAGATTTCGAGAAGGCTTTCGACACCGTTCTTCACAAGTTTCTTCTAACCAAACTGCGTGCCTATGGAATATCGGCTCAGCTGTGCGACTGGATTCGTGATTTCCTGTCAGAAAGGTCACAGTTCGCTGTAATAGACGGAAAGTCATCGAATAAAACAGAAGTAATATCCGGCGTTCCCCAAAGAAGTATTATAGGCCCTTTATTGATATATATATTAACGATATAGGAGACAATCTAAGTAGCCGTCTTAGATTGTTTGCAGATGACGCTGTCATTTACCGTCTTGTAAAGTCATTACATGACCAAAACGAATTTCAAAATAATTTAGATAAGATATCTGTACGGTGCGAAATGTGGCAATTAACCCTGAATAAGGAAAAGTATGAAGTTATTCACATGAGTACTAAAAGAAAGCCACTAAATTTCGATTGCGCTATAAGTCACACAAATCTCAAATTCAACTAAATACTTATGGATTACAATTACAAATAACCTAAATTGTAATATTGTGGGTAGAGCAAAACCAAAAACTGCGATTCATTGGCAGAACACTTAGGAGGTGCAACAGGTCTACTAAAGTGACAACTTACACAACGTCTGTCCTCCCTATCCTGGAGTATTGCTGTGCGTTGTGGGACCCGCATCAGATGGGACTGACGGATGACAGCGAAAAAGTACAAAGAAGGGCGGCTCGTTTTGTATTATCGCGAAATAGGGGAGATAGTGTCACAGACATAATACGTGAATTGGAGTGGCAATCATAAAAAAGGCGTTTTTCTTTGCGACAGGATCTTCTCATGAAATTTCAATCACCGGTTTTCTCCTCCGATTGCGAAAACGTTCTGTTGGTACCCACCTACTTAGGGAGAAATGATCATCACGATAAGATAAGAGAAATCAGGGCTCGCACAGAAATATTTAAGTGTTCGTTTTTCCCACGCGCCGTTCGAGGGTGGAACGGTAGAGAGACAGCTTGAAGGTGGTTCATTGAACCCTCTGCCAAGCACTTTATTGTGGATAGCAGAGTAATCATGTAGATGTAGATGTAGATACTTAAGCTAGATGAGGTTTCTCAGGTCTGATTGCATTACACTGTTTATTCTAATACAGTTTAATTATTCGAGATGTTGTGAAACTGTTCCCTGTTTGAGTGAGTGTGTGTTTCGGTACTGCTGTCTGCGTCGATCTACGAATTGGAACTGCTGTCTTACTTTCTTCGTGTGTGTTGCTGTGTTCTGCTAAGCGTCCGTGTCTGTCTGTATTCGGCATGTAATGTCCTTGAGACATCATCAGCGACTTACGATATCCCACTCGTCTTTGTTTCTGTATCGGTGACAGTAAAAAAGTATGCCTTCTGGGGATCCATGTTCCCCACATATACAAGTAGCACTGGCTGCGACCTACGCGCAGGGTAAGGGCAGTGGGCAGTGGGCAGTGGCCTGTCAGAAAGTAAACCATACCCCGGCTGGGATTGATACGGCTCAGATGTTCCTTGATCTCTGGGAAGAAATGATATACCCTACGGCTCTCATCGCAGGCCCTTTGCCGGGTATCCAACCGCCATTTAACGAGGAACAGGCCGAAAACAATCTGTTCTTTGTTAGTCACTTATGTCACTGGAATTCCCCATTTGCGGACCATGTAGTCGCTAAAATGATTTCTCTTTCGTCTTGGCTCCACTTATAAACTTTCGTCACCGCGTGATGTGCCCGAATCGTCATCAGGCGACATTCGATCTCGCAACATTTTGGCTTGTTAGTGAACGAGGAGTCCCAAAAATGTTGCGGCAGACTTTGATGGGCTGTGGAGGGTATCGTGTGGAAGAAATTGAGAACAGGAACCCATGTCGGAAAAGTTACCCAACGATGCTTTGGGGTGTTGAAATCGTAAGCGCCGGCGCCTGCCAGTAGGCCAAGCCTTCGACAGTGCTGGTAGACCGTAGGTGGAACGTCGCGCAATGTTGTTTGCTATTCTGTGACCGCGACTGATTGCCACTATCTCCAGTGGAGAAGATGAGGTATCTGCTGCGTAGAAAGGCCTTGTCTCCCATGAATGCAATGGTTTGTTGCCTCGGTGGATGACGGCCTCGGACACGGGTTTCCATCCACATTTATATTGCACCTGTAACCTTCTGAAACCTCCATTTTTTCGGTATACAGGAGAAAAATAAATTGCAGATGGGCACTTGTGTTCGAAACGGTCATGCACGAAGACAACAGAGCATCGCTTTCATAGGAGACAAGGCGTGTCTAGGCAACAGCTAGCTCCATCTTCTCCACTGGAGATTGTGGCAATCAGTCGCGATCACTGAATAACAAACAACGTTGCGAGACATTCCGCCTGCGTTCCGTCACCGTACGGTCCAACGTTTGCTGCCGAGGGGGTGGCCTAGTGTTAGGCGCCATCACCTGTAACTCCGCCGCTGCGTAGCGTCCTTGGATGACGTCTCTGGACACGGGTTCCTGTACTCGATCTGTTCCTCACGACGCCCCATGCAACCCGTCGAAGCTTGCCGCAACATATTTGGGACGCCCAGTATATTATTGACTCTTTGGCCTGTAGACGTCTGTGAATACCTACCACTATTTTTTAATTTTCAGTTTTTTGTTGTTGTAAAACTGCTTTCTTTTTGTACTTAAAGAGAATATATCTAGCACAGCTCACAATGCAGACGTTCATTCGCAATCCACAAATGCTGTATGGTGCACAAATAGAAGTTGGCCATTATTTTCAGGCTTGTCAGTTTTCCTGAAAATTATTTCAAACAAAAATAGTCAGAATTGAACATTGGACCTAATCTCAGCAGTAGAGTACATATAGCCATCATATGTCAGGAAAATAAATGTAGTCTTTAAGAGATGGACAGGACTCTCTAGAAACTGTTAGAACAGAAACAAAAATGAAATTTTATGAACAGCTAGCTTAGTGTCCGCTGCCTCGCTCGCGTAGACTGTATTGACTGCACAACCTTTTTTTGTTTTTCTTTAATCAAATTTTGATGATGTTAACAAGCTGCAAAACCTTCTAAACTTTTCAGGGTAATTAGGGCCACAGAACCATGCTCTTCTCCGAAGGTACTTATGACTAAAGCCCAGCGTTAGTGGAACGATAGCAGAAGGGCAAGAAAACGGAATAGTGAGCATCGTAGCAGAAAATAGCCTTAAAACGTTTGACGAGGACGCATTCAGTGTCACAGACAATGCAGAGAATGAGGAACAACAGAATGCGGCTATGAAAGGGGAAGAGAATTTGGAGAAGGTAGGAGGTGTTGATACAAGCAAAGAACAACTGAAAAACAGTAGCAGCAGCGCTTCTGGAAATGCAGAAGCTAAATGTGACGCAAAATCTTGGACCGAAGACGACACCAAGCTGGATAAACCCTTAGGAAATGGATGCAATTATGAATCCCCACATACGCTGCGGCTGGCTTCAAAATAATCATTGCGAACAGTACCTTGTTCAGACCAGATAAGGCAATCAGTGAAGAAGTTGAGGAATGAAATGCAAGCTCCTGTCTCGAATACAAAAAGAAAAGGGGAAGAAGAACGGTGAAGTCGTGCCAATCTCTGTGTTGCATCTCACAGAATTCCGCGTGCTGCTGCACACGGCTTGTTAGCAAAACGTGTCCTGGGCAGATGACCCACCGGATAAAGCCTAACGTCTACTAATGATAGTAAGACGCTGGCTGATAGAGGCTGTACAGTGAACTGTGTCACAGAAAGAAGTGCTAAACTGATTTTGAAGCAAACTGCAACTGGAATAGGAGATTTACTTTCTGATTGACAAATCACTTCACATATAAATTTCGATAGAGTAATTACGAATCTAACGCTTAATATCTCAGGTATTATCATCTTGTCGAAATGGGAAGTTTTCGATGAATTCCTAAAAACTGATGATGTCGATGTCGCATTTCTCCAGGGAGTGGTATGTCGCGAGATTTCCCTAACAGCCGCATACAGCATGTACAGTAATGTGGGAGAAAATTGACGCGATTCTGAAATCTTAACAAAGAGAGGTCTTGAGATGAGTCAACTTAAATTACATCCAGACGACCGAGTGATAAAAGAAGTCATCGGTGACATTACACTTGTAAACGTGTACGCTCCGTCCGGATCGAAACTGAAAGGGATTCGACAGTCTTTATTTCCGGGAAAATCTCGCCTGTTATTTAAGAAACTCCCATAATGGGTTGACACTGGGGAGTGAATTTACAAGTGACGTCTGTATCAAGGGTAACGCTCCAATCTGTAAGCCCTTAAGAGATGCAACTACTGCTATCAGCGCAAAAGACAGGCGAAAAGCTTCACATCCAGACAACCCACAAAAGCTGCATAAGCTCAAACGCAGCATGCCCACTGGAAAGGTCATATGTTTCGGAAAATATCGGCGTAGACGGATATGGAGTCATATTACTCAGCAGGATTGATCACCGTGCAGTTCTGATCAAAGTGAAAGGATTCCCGAGACCAATCCAGTATGGTAAGAGCTACTAGAAACTAAACACTGTCGTCCTTGGTGACAAACATGTTGAAGAAAACTCCAGAACTGAATTCTCCAGATGGAAAAGAAAGAAATGATTTTATAGAAGACACATTGAATGGTGGGAAAAGATATCGAAACCAGGTATTGTTGTTGTTGTCTTCAGTCCTGAGACTGAGGTATTATAACATTATTTTTTGAAAATGCTTCGTATCAGTTACACAGTTAAAGGCATGATACGATCAATTTTATTACAGCGCCTTACGGGAAATTCAAAATGATGGCGCCATTTCAAATGCGCGCTAGAGTTACCACCAAATGGACGACATGAAAATCATTGCGTTCTTAAATAACTGTGAACGGAAGTTAGCGATGAAAGCAGAAATTCGTTGATGGAACCTGTGACGGAAGACGTTTTGAAAATCGCGATCAAAAACTTGCCAAGAAACAGAAGCCCAGGCGTTGATGGAATTTTACACAAGATATTGGCATATCATACGTACTGAATTTTTCAAAGTCTCACAATATAAGATCGGAAATAGGAAGCTGTACATGGCTAAAGCTCCAGGAATAATAGTACCTGTGCCGAAATATTCAACAGCGAGCACAATATCGGATTACTATCCATTTAGATCACTCTGCACAGACTACAAGATGATAGCAAAAAATTCTCGCAGTGAAAATTTCTCGCAATGAAAATGTAAAGAGTACAGGTAGACACTATTGGGTAAGGATAGACATGTAGTGTGCCTGGAAGAAACATCCACAAAAGTGAACCACGAATTCTTGAGAGCAATGATGCCTCACTTCAATTTTACGGAATCAATAATTCTTCAATCTTACCGATAAATGCACACGTGAGGTCAATGAGTCGCGTGAAGGGGTACCTCAAGGAATGACTTCCAGTGCACAGATCTGTCAGACACGCGTTTTATTCATAGATCCTTAGAGCGTAGACTACATAGCCATATTGAAGGTAAACAGATTGGAAACAGCAGCCTTACTGTCAATGCGTGTGCAGATGAATTAACCATAATAGTGAAAAATAAAACTGAAGTGATGCGCACGAAGCATATTTTGGTAACTTATGTGTTGGTATGTGGAGCAGCTATTAACGTCAGGAAAAGCAAACCCCTCTGGTTAACGAATCACATACATCTCGGCGCTCATCCCCTTCTAGAACGTGACAAAATAAAAATACTAGGCATGCAGTTTAGTCAAATAAAAGGCGACTCCTTGAGCGAGAACTCAAAATAAATTGTACGGGAAGCCTTGATAACGCTTCCAGTAAAGATTACATAAAATTACGTGTGGAGTGGTTTAACATCTATGCGCCCTCCAAGGCATGGCACATGTCACAAATACTTACACTGGAAACTGAATTTGCTACCAGAATAAAAATACACAGAGACACATAGGGTGTCTCCTATGGAGTGGAATGCTCTTCCATCTGGCCAGAGAACAGTTAACGCTCCCAATGAAGGACTGGAGTGGCAGGGCTTGGTTGACTTCGAATCCTAATCGAGAGTTCTGTTTCTGAAAAGCATGCTTCCTATACTTACAGGCCCTGTTATAGGGCAGACCTCTTCAAGGAAGCATGGGGAATATCTGGAGAACCAGAGCTACACAGACCAATGCCAAGGGATATTTCTACCTCTACCAGAGATTTCAAGGATGTTGTGGAGGAAATGGAAATGGGCAGAAATCACAGAACCAAGAGTATCACAGAATTTTTTATCAGATAAACGACACACACCGCACATTCGGTGAAAGATACTGGGTGTGCGCTGGAACATTACAGGGAAAAATCTGTCTGACCAGTGTATAGCTTCGAACGTCCGTTCTGACATATACATCTTCGTCAACGATCTTTCACTCACCGCCGAGCGACGGCACAGGATACACCCAGAACACAACCCATACTGTCAATATTGCCACATAAGAGACACTGCCATACACATAAAGGTTGGCTGCTCGAAAACCATAGACGTTTTGAAATGGACAAAACAGTGATGAGCAAATTTGCTAAATGAGCAACCATAAGACCTATCGAACAGAGAGCTAATTTACTTAGACATTCGAACCTTTCCGTGAGCGAAAGTGAGAACGTTAAATTGATTAATCTGTAATTACATGTTGTATGTAATAAGACAGAACGAAACAACACGCAAAGGTTTCCAAGGCCTTCTACGAAAAGAAAGAAGAAATATGAAACTGGGATCAAAATACAAACCATACATATATGCAGCCATATAGCACCATGACCAAAGACAACTATCAATGACCAAACACATTAGGGCGCTGTTCACCGGCCAGCCCGATCACCAATGAATTTCTTTGGGGGACATATGAAGAACAAAGTCTGTTGGACCACGTTCGACATTTGGGTGGACTTGGTTGCCAAACATTCCTACGCACTGCAGCTTCGGCTAATCTCATGGAATGTTGGAGTTTTTGCGACCATAATATGTTCCAGAACCACTGCCGTCGACATCGTGGTCTATCTTTCTATCAAAAAGGAAGAATTCTCTTTACTACTTGTACACATACAAATTTTTAGTTTTTAAGACAGTATTTACATATTTGAAAAGCAGACAAAATTTTGTATATATGCCTTGTTACCACATGTTGTAGATTTCCTGAATTTTATGTCATTTACTGCAATTGTTTTGTTTCACAGTTTGTCATCTACAACCATATAGAACTTAATGTAGAACAGTTGTTTACCTGGAGATTTTATGGCTAGGAATGTTATGGTTGTGTCTACCATTAACAAATCCTATATGGAAGATTGTGTTTGTGTGTGTGTGTGTGTGTTTGTTTACAATATGTTACACTTACTTTATCTTGTTTATCCATTGTCTTCACTGTGACGGCCTGCACTAAGTAACTTTCACGCTCACCGTTTACGAACTACAGAAATAAGACGGCGGACAGCTGAACATCTGAGTGTTTTCTGGGCAGGAGTTTTGAACCTTTGTGAGGTGTATCTGCCATTTTGTGTGTGAATGTGAGAGTATGTATGTAAGTAGCTGAGCGTTTGTGTGTACTTTGATTTGTGTTTGTGTGGAGGGGGGGGGGGAAGGGGTTTTGGGGTGTCTATGAGTTGATGTTGTCTGATAGTTCTTTGAGGGCAGAGGACAGAGCTGCGTTGCAGAGAACTGTGTATTCATTTATTGCTTGTTTTTCTTCATTAATGGCTTTTTGCATTTGATAATTTTCTTTAATTATTAGTTTTTGTGTGGAGCTGTTGCATTTGGAAATTTTCAAGTCAGTGTTGGTGTTTGTTAGACTGTGTTCCACGTCTATAAGGTGTCCAACAAATGTAGAATGACAGCTGTTACTTTTAAATGCTCTTCGGTATTCTGTGTCTATGGTGTTAAAGTTTTTTCTTGTCTGTCCTATATAAACTGATTTGCAGTCCTAGCCTGTCAGTTGGTAACTCATGATGCTGAAACTTCACCGAAACCTGTTTGGGAAATAAAAAGAAAAAGAAAAGTTATGTTTTGCTCAAATGGACCCTCTCCAAAAACAAATCTAGAAATCAATATGTTTGTTTAAAGACTATGTGTAAATGCCTGTTCATACCAAGTGTGCACAGTCATTGCCTCTTTTTTTCGTTTGTTTAAATTCTTTATTTATTGCTTGTACAGCATTGTAATTCAATGGTTGGTATGAATAACAAAGATGTTCGCTGGATTGTTGCGGAAAAACCTTGAAAGATCTGAACCAGCGCTTCCGGGTCAGCTAAAGAACTGTGTATCCCGTTGTAGTGATTGTAACTGCTGTTACTATTACCCTAAGAAATAGACTTAATGTACTCATATAACGGAATATTTGCAACTGACACATTCATTTTAATAAACATTTCCATAAAATATTTAACTGAACCTAAAGTACTCTCGCAGGGATTAGGAAAAAGATTAGTGAAAGAAAAATCAACCCAGGTATGAAAACCTGTGAGTTATCAACAACAGCTTTCAGGCTTTTCGAAATCTTGATGAAAATGTATGTTGCACTGTGCTGCACACTTTCTTGATCTGTATTAAAGGATGTGCTAATAATGAAATAAAGTTCATTCATCTGTCTTTCGTTCACCGAATGGATTATAGTGTTCCTGTTAAACAAATTCATATCGGTAAGCATACTGAGTAAATACAGTAATACGTCAGTGTAAGAATAACTCAACCATTAAATGTAGGCCTACACGCGGTTTGTGAATTACCACACATTTAGTTCACAATATCTCAGTCAGGGCTAAAATATTCCTTGTGCACAAACTGACTTGCCTAAAGTACTATCATTAAGGAATGAAAGTAGGCCAAGCAAACACGTTTTAATACACCACCGCTGGTCGCTGTGGCTTATATTTTAATCATAAATGTAGCTACATTCATTTCTTATGGGGTTCGTCAGTAAATGCATCGCACTCAGTCCCGGAAATCTGGTGTTTTCTCGGTCTCTAATCGTGCCACAAGTGTGGAACAGTTGAATGTAACAAGGAACGGAACTGTATGTAAAAAAATTGGGTTCAGTATGCTTTACTGCAATCAAGAATCAGTCCATTTGCAGTGTACCAAGACTTTCTTTCAAAAATATAATCTGCTACGTTATGGCGCATCTGACGTGTACCTGTAAATATTGTGTTCCTTCATTCACGAAGAAAACAGGTTCCTAATTGTGTAGATAAAGACTAGTCACTGATGTATTGCTTTTAACAAAATACTAACACTCGTAGCACTTATCTTGTTATTTTAAAAACCACGACAGGCTTTCACCCCAAAGGCCATTCATTATCCAGTGGTATCTACATAGCTTCGAAAAACAAGGTACAATGGAATTAGTGAGATGGAGAAACGCGTATTAATAGCCGCCATCAACAAGCGTGATATGTAAATTTTGCAAAATAATTCATGCACAGTCTTAATAAAAACAAAAAAATAAAAAATGTTGTTGGGTTCATCTGTTATAGAAAACCAATGTAAAATCAACTAAATAATTCTAAAAATACAAGTCGACAAAAAATCGTGAAACCACCATAATAACAAAAATATCGTACATACTCATTAGACTCTCATACATTAATTATAGGTCACATAACTTATGTGTCATGCGCTGTGACGGAACGCGGAACGACTGAAGAGACGTACCAGGAGGTGGGGTAGCATGCCCACCCCTATTCATGTGCCACCTCCTAGCACGTCTCTTCAGTCGTTCCACGTTCCGTCACAGAGCATGACACATAATCCGTCACAGCGCATGACACATAAGTTCATGTTATGTATATCAGTTTGTTATATTCTTAAGAATATATACAATATTTATGTTATTACAGTGTTTTAGGATGTTTTTCGTTGAGTTGTTTTTCAACATTATGTATGTTATGTGCGAATTCTTTACAGACAAATGGAAAAACTGGTAGAAGCCGACCTCGGGGAAGATCAGTTTGGATTCCGTAGAAATGTTGGATCAGGTGAGGCAATACTGATCCTACGACTTATCTTAGAAGAAAGAGTAAGGAAAAGCAAACTTACGTTTCTGGCATTTGTAGACTTAGAGAAAGCTTTTGACATTGTTGACTGGAATACTCTCATTCAAATTCTGAAGTTGGCGGGGCTAAAATACAGGGAGCGAAAGGCTATTTACAATTTTTACAGAAACCAGATGGCAGTTATAAGAGTCGAGGGACATGTAAGGGAAGTAGTGGTTAGGAAGGGAGTGAGACAGGGTTGGAGCCTCTCCCCGATGCTACTCAATCTGTATATTGAGCAAGCAGTGAAGGAAACAAAAGAAAAGTTCGGAGTAGGCATTAAAATCCATGGAGGAGAAATAAAAACTTTGAGGTTCGCCGATGACATTGTAATTCTGTCAGAGACAGCAAAGGACTTGCAAGAGTAGTTGAACGGAATGGACAGTGTGTTGAAAGGAGGGTATAAGATGAACATCAACAAAAGCAAAACGAGGATAATGGAATGTAGTCGAGTTAAGTCGGGTGATGCTGAGGGAATTAGATTAGAAATGAGACATTTAAAGTAGTAAAGGAGTTTTGCTATTTGGGGAGCAAAATAACTGATGATGGTTGAAGTAGAGAGCATATAAAATGTTGACTGGCAATGGCAAGGAAAGCGTTTCTGAAGAAGAGAAATTTATTAACATCGAGTATTGATTTAAGTGTCAGGAAGTCATTTCTGAAAGTATTTGTATGGAGTGTAGCCATGTATGGAAGTGAAACATGGACGATAAATAGTTTAGACAAGAAGAGAATAGAAGCTTTCGAAATGTGGTGCTACAGAAGAATGCTGAAGATTAGATGGGTAGATCACATAACTAATGAGGAGGTATTGTACAGGATTGGGGAGAAGAGGAGTTTGTGGCACAACTTGACTAAAAGAAGGGATCGGTTGGTAGGACATGTTCTGAGGCATCAAGGGATCACCAATTTAGTACTAGAGGGCAGCGTGGAGGGTAAAATTCGTAGAGGGAGACCAAGAGATGAATACACTAAACATATTCAGAAGGATGTAGGCTGCAGTAGGTACTGGGAGATGAAGAAGCTTGCACAGGATAGAGTAGCATGGAGAGCTGCATAAAACTAGTCTCAGGACTGAAGACCACAATAACAACATGTGAGATATATCTGTTTTTGTGATTGACGAATCGACACATTATCATCTATGCAAGAATTGTTTTGCACCATTTATGTATTACAGTTGTTGTTGATAATGCCTATTGCTACATTTTTCTCTATTTCACTAATTTTAGTTTATGTTGTTTTTCAGTACTATGTTGATGCCACTGGTTAATGACCTCGGATGCTGAAACCGGGCATGATTTTTAAAATAAAAACAAAAGTGCAACTGGTGATGGTATTTTATTTAACACCCAAACCACAGTTTCGGAAATTGCATCAACATGATCCATACGCTGGACAAGAAATACGTTGATGTATATCGGGAGAAGAATTCACCCTAACGTGAAAATCTGGGACACACGACAGGGTGCTGTACCGTTGAAAGGTGCCAGCTTATTTCGAGATGACATTTTGTTACCCATACCTGAGACAGAAAACAACTGAAACCATACCTCCCATTTCAAGATGTTTCACTGTGTTTAGTAGTGTAGTGGAGCCTATATAGTCAAAAGCCTTTACTAAGTCATCCGTTACACATGATATGGAATGATCGCAGTTTCTTTATAAGTACCTTCCACTACCTCACGCAGCAAACAATATATGTGAGGGACAACTAAAGAACAATTCCTACAACCGACTTGCGAATCTGTCAGCTGTGAAATGTTTTCTAGAAACTTTTGAAATAGCTAGTAGCAGTGATATTGAAGCTATGAGGCAATACTGACCTTACGACTTATCTTAGAAGAAAGCACACTGGACTCGCATTCGGGAGGACGACGGTTCAATCCCGCGTCCGGCCATCCAGATTTAGGTTTTCCGTGATTTCCCTAAATCGTTTCAGGCAAATGCCGGGATGGTTCTTTTGAAAGGGCACGGCCGATTTCCTTCACCATCCTTCCCTAATCCGAGCTTGTGCTCCGTCTCTAATGACCTCGTTGTCGACGGGACGTTAAACACTAATCTCCTCCTCCTCCTCTCTTTCAAATTCTAAAGGTGGCAAGGGTAAAATACAGGGAGCGAAAGGCTATTTACAATTTTTACAGAAACCAGATGGCAGTTATAAGAGTCGAGGGACATGAAAGGGAAGCAGTGGTTGGGAAGGGAGTAAGACAGGGTTGTAGCCTCTCCCCGATGTTATTCAATCTGTATATTGAGCAAGCAGTAAAGGAAATAAAAGAAAAATTCGTAGTAGGTATTAAAATCCATGGAGAAGAACTTAAACTTTGAGGTTCGCCGATGACATTGTAATTCTGTCAGAGACAGCAAAGGACTTGGAAGAGCAGTTGAACGGAATGGATGGTGTCTTGAAGGGAGGATACAAGATGAACATCAACAAAAACAAAACGAGGATAATGGAATGTAATCGAATTAAGTCGGGTGATGCTGAGGGAATTAGATTAGGAAATGAGACACTTACAGTAGTATAGGAGTTTTGCTATTTGGGGAGCAAAATAACTGATGATGGTCGAAGTAGAGAGGATATAAAATGTAGACTGGCAATGGCAAGGAAAGCGTTTCTGAAGAAGAGAAATTTGTTAACATCGAGTATAGATTTAAGTATCAGGAAGTCATTTCTGAAAGTATTTGTATGGAGTGTAGCCATATATGGAAGTGAAACCTGGACGGTAAATAGTTTGGACAAGAAGAGAATAGAAGCTTTCGAAATGTGGTGCTACAGAAGAATGCTGAAGATTAGATGGGTAGACCACATAACTAATGAGGAAGTATTGAATAGGATTGGGGAGAAGAGAAGTTTGTGGCACAACTTGACCAGAAGAAGGGATCGGTTGGTAGGACATGTTCTGAGGCATCAAGGGATCACCAATTTAGTATTGGAGGGCAGCGTGGAGGGTAAAAATCGTAGGGGGAGACCAAGAGATGAATACACTAAGCAGATTCAGAAGGATGTAGGTTGCAGTAGGTACTGGGAGATAAAGAAGCTTGCACAGGATAGAGTACCATGCAGAGCTGCATCAAACCAGTCTCAGGACTGAAGACCACAACAACAACAACAATTGTCAGCATCCTATGTTTTGTCGAATTCCTACTGCCGGAAAAGTTTGTGTGGATAAAATGCCTTCCAGCAAAGTTATTTTATCCAACTAGATGCACTAGTAATACTATACTATTTAGTATGAGACTGTACTTCAGACACCTAATATTTGCTCCAGTTTCCTTTCCAAAAGCCTCTAACAGCTCTCTCCCTTAAAATAGTATTGTTTAAGTAATCTTTATGACATTACTGCCACGTATTGCTGAGCGATAATGTTTTGTTTTCTGTGACTGTTTGATAATTATTTTATTGATAGTACTGGACGTGTGGTCTTGGGTGGAAGCCTTTGCTTTTTTCGCACTGGAAAAGTGGACTCGCAGTGTGTGTGGTCGTGTTGTCGGCAGAAAGCAATTAATGAATCAGGGATCGCCAGAGAGAAGGGCAGGCTTCGTGAAAGTGAGGCTGTGGTCTGCTTCGTGCGTTTGTGGGCTGAGCCAGTGCCCGACCTAACTGAGGGCAGGGGACGCCACACCACTATCCCCGGAGAATACATGAGTGTGATACTTTTGCCTGGTGTGCATTAACTCTCAGGTCGATACACCGCGGCCCCGCCTGGCCAGCATTTGCAAGTCGGTCGCTTTCGCTCCAAAATTTTGGTCATCCAGTTAGACTGAGCTAACCCACCACTGTGCTTAGTGCGAAGAGTCTGATCAATAGAAGAGAGAGTGTGCCGGTACCAAACTCATGTTAGTTAATCTGCGTTTTGCACGACGAGAGTGGGAAGATTTGCTACGTTTTTACATGAAATTAGTAATATTCTCGTCCATCTCATTGATAATAGTACTGATTCGTCCCCCCCCCCCCCCCCTCAATCTAGAGTTTTTGCTGGAGGAAGAAGTAACTTTCATGGCATTTGTGTATATTCTGGTCCCATTCGTGTTCTGGCCACCGTGCAGTTTTTCTCTCATTGGCTCACGCTTTGCTGATTTTGGAGAAATGTTTGTCTCAGAGTCTGTGGTTGCGTGATTCATAGTCCGAGCAGCTCGTTAATTGCTTGTTCTGGTACACAAATTGAGTTGCCCACTTCTAGTAACTTGTGGCACTGAATTCATGAGCTGCTCAGATAACGATAGTTTCTTGTGTTTTGTCCACGCAGTCTTCCATTGAATTCGATAGCTCTCCTTATTGTTAGCGTCATTTTGTATGAATTATATCCAGAGTTTTAGAACACTTCGCTCTCTGCTAACTGCTTTGTCTATCGTGCAAATAAAACTCTGTTACACTCACAATGGGACCCTCCACACTGTAAAACAGGGATTTTGATGAGCTTCAGATATGTTATAGAGGCACTTACTCTTAGTACCTGGCTATCCGGTTTTTAAGCGACGGGTCTTGGTTTCTGAGGAAATAGATTTTGAATTTCATTGCGTCTTTTGTATGCCGGTAACATTCCATACGTTCCGAGTAAGCTAGCGTAGCGCAGCGGTAAATGTTCACGGCTACGGCGCTGGAAGTACTGTGTTCGAATCCTGCTAGTGTACTTCCTCTTTTTTCTAAAAAAATCGACCGAGTTTTTCAATTTTATTTCAAAGAATATCAACAAACAGTGTAAGGTGTGCTAAATTATAAAGATATATTCAGTTATTAATTTTTTCTGTCAAACAGTATTACAAAATCTTATTTTTAATCGTCCACATTGCTTGATGTGCCAGAACAATATTGTGGGTGATACTTATCATAGAAACAACCGAAGCACAAATTTTTGCAGCACTACGCGCATTTTATGAAAGCAACCGTCTTGCAGGCGCATAGTTTCTTCATGAGCGATACGGGGAAACACAATTCTTTTGCATTCAAAAAGATTTCTCTTTCATCCGCTAATTTCGATACGAACCATGCGTATCTAATCAAACTTTAAAAATTAGGTGCGCCGCATTGATGTAGGATTAGCGAATGTAATTTTATCGAATCTTCCTTAGAAGCGATCTCTCTATTGTCTTTCATCAAGTCGAGAGCATTCTGAATAATTTTCGTGAAGATTTTCACCTGTTGGTAAAAAAAAGTAGTGCTCTTTGGTGGGACCACTTTTAGGGTGCTCGCTTTCCTTTCATCAGTGAATTTCGTATAAAACTGAATTGGTTTGCCCTCCCCACGAATCGATAGTGTACAAAAATGTTTTCTGTTCCACGTAAGGAAGACTAACAGAACGCAGAAATTCTTCGTACACCAGTTTCATGAACTTCCCGGATTTCGTGCAGGACATGACAACATTTCTGTATTTCCTAGTTAATTCGTCTACTCGTTTTTGAACGTTAGGACCAAATTTTCCGGACGGTTCTTGCACACAAAAAAATAAACATATGGGAGCAGAATTCGAACACGGTACCTACAGCGCGGTAGCCGTGAATCCTTACCGCTGCTCTATGCCCACTTTCTGGGAACGTATGTAATGTTACGAGTACACAAAGCGCGCAATGAACTTCAAAATCGATTTTCTCAAAAACCAAGACCCGTCGCTAAAAAACCGGATAGCCAGGTACTTAGGGTAAGTGTCTCTACAACATATTTGAAGCGCATCAAAACCGTGATTTGTAGTATGGAAGGTCCCCTTGTCAGACTTGATTTAAGTTAAAAGATCCTTTAAATTGTCCTACAACTTTTCATTGTTAGGCAACTCACTAACAATAAATATAACCTGCTGCAAAACTAACGCTGTTGTTCTAATTGAGACGGTCTTATCGTTGCGTACAGCGGTCAAACTCAACGATCATTCTGTTACTATTCAGGGCAGGCAATGGCTGATCCTCTTCATGACTAGGGAGAGCTGTGTCGATTTCCCGCAGGATTATAAGTTTGCTATGCATTGTTTAATGATTAGTTGGCTAAAGACCTAGCAGTTTTCAGACTTAATAACAAAACAACATCTTATAGTAACGTCATACCACAGTGCAGCTCTCGGGTTGAAAAACCACACGAACAGCTTAAACTTCCATATTGCTCCTTATCCAGTATTTTAATTTTGATTTCTTTTGATTTCCTGCAGTTAGGGCACTTCCTGGGCTACAAAATGTTGTAGCAACCATTTTTGACCGTTTTTTAGCTTGTATTTAGACCTGCAGCTGCAGCACATGCTAGAGTGACACATGAGAGCTATGTGTTATTTATAATTTATTTGGAATGATATTAATACCGTCAGCTACCGAAGGGTGTTGATATATATCAACGGGGACAGGGGAAAACATGTACCCCAACGGGGACCCAGGGATATCCTGCTTACATGGCAGACGTTTTATCGATCTGAGCCACCGAGGGCACAGAGGATAGCGCGACTGCAGGGACTATCTCGCGCACACCTGCCGTAAGAGTTCAGGAAATATGTGTGCATCCGCACGGAAGAAGAATGTCATGGCTGCTATTGCCAGAACTATATACTTATATGGATATGGTTTCTGTTCTTTCGAACATGTTCGAAAGAACAGACACCATTGATGACCTGCAGCCGTCTAGAACGAAATTAGAAGTATATTAATACCGTCAGCTACTTCGGACATGTACGAAAGAACAGACAATATATCCATATAAGTATATGATTTATTTATTGTATTTGTACCTGCATTTTTTGATTTTTATTGCGTAAATTTGCATAGCGTTTTACTCAAAGTATTTCGACGAGATCCTAAAACTGAATCAGTACCTCGACTACCCATAAAACACTGGTGAGTAGATTGAATTCTTCGTTAAGACTACGCCAGTAGAACACTTCTCTGTCTTGAAAAGTTTGATTTGGAGGCGTTTAAATTTGTCTCAGTAGGCCTTGATGAGTACTTACGAGAAAATACCAGTACGACATGAGAATGAGCATATGGCAATGCAGGAGATAATAGCAACAACAGCTGGTTCAGAAGCAGCCGAATTATTGGGGAAGTCAGAGGCCTAGACATTATGAAAATCTGGCAGCATTTGTACAGTAGGGCTACCTTAGTTTATAAGGGGCGTTCAAAACAAACGAGCCAGAGGCATAATTACAGAAACCAGCAACTCTATGTTGGAAGTATTGACCCTGGCTGTTGAGACACTTGTCCCACTGTGACACAAAGCGGTGAATGGCTGTCTCATAAAATTCCCGGGGCTGCGATGTTAACCAGTTCCGCACGTACAGCTGGACGTCGTCATCCGAAGTGAATCGTTTTCCCCTCAGAACCTTTTTAAGGGGACCAAAAATGGCGTAATCATAAGGAGAGAGGTGCAGACTGTATGGAGGGTGGCCGAGAACCTTCCATTTAAATTTCTGCAGCAGTGCCACGACTGCGTTGGCCGTAGAAGGCTTTGCATTGTCGTGGAGCAGAATGAACCCACGGGTGAGATGGCCTGGTCGTTTTGACGTGATCGCTTGGCGAAGGGTGATCAAGGTTTGCGAGTAAAGCTGGGCATTCACTGTTGTCCCTTGCTGCAAGAAGGGAACCAGAAGGGGGTCATCTTGGTCAAAGAAGAACGTCAGCATAACCTTTACGATTCACCTCGGACGACGACTTCAAGCTGTACGTGCGGAACTGGTTAACATCGCAGCCCAGGGAATGTTATAAGACAGCTATTCACTGCCTTGTGTTACAAACGGACAAGTGTCTCAACAGCCAGGGTCAATATTTCTAATATATGGTGTGTAATTTTCTGTGTGTAGAATCAGCTACATAAGCGAGTACATTTAATAAATGCAAGTCAGTCGATTGCCTGTAATTCAGTTTTTAAGTTTTATTTACGATTCGTAAATGAAATCTAAAATTTTGTGTCTTTATTTCGGTTTTTAGATTTCATTTCCGAAAAGTATCGTAAATGAACAGAAATACAGGAAGTAGACGGATTTCAATTCATGAAATATATATAATCTTTCATTGTCTGTCTGCGCCACGAAAAACCATTACGGATTCGTTAAAAAATGAAACAAATGATTTATTGTTGCTTTTCTATTGGTATATTCCTCGAAAGTCATATCCTACAAACATATGCAGTCTCTGTCATCAAACTTTCGTCCACACAGCTCTCTGTCGTGTTACTCGTATACGGGGTGACTCTAAGGAACGGGAAATTTTTGAATGGAGATTAATGGATGAGCACAATTACTTTACACATTTTTATTTATGTCAATGTATAGTAAAGAGTATGCTATGGTGAATGTCACCATTTTTATTACTTGAATATGACATCTGTTAGATAAGCTCATCACTGGCGCCATATTCCTGCAGCCTGATAGGAACGTTATGCTTGGCTCGACCTCATATTTCAATAGGAATCCTGGAGATTTATTCTCGTGTTCTTGTTTTAAGTTCTTCGGTGGTAGCAGATCGAATACGGTAAACCGTGCTCTTAACATGACCCCCAAGAAAAATATCACATTTTTTTTCAGGTCAGGCATCTTGGGGTCTGTGCAGTATGATCGTTCCTTGAAATGACAGGGATACCAAACAATCGTTGCACATCTCCGATCGATACCCGCGCCGTACGTGCGGTGCTCCGCCATGTTCAAACCAACTATTGGCAGGAAAAGGAGCAGTTCACGCGCAACGATTTCCACGACGCTTCGTCCGACTTCCACATGTTGTTTATGAAATTGCGTCGTCTTATATTTTTGTTAACAATGCGTTCAGCATTTTGTCTACGCAACAACAGGTCTGCAACTTTTACGGATGTAAATCCACTTTTAGTATTCCTTGAACATTCGAACGATGCCACTTTAGAGACTCTACATGACGTCGAATAGAGCGTTGTGGGCTTCTTACCAAGGCAGTTCACACAGCCACGATTTTGACTCCCGTACGAACGGTTCGGGTGTAAGACCTGTATATTTCTATTGTCTATTGTCAAATCACAATTTATGAATGATGTTTATATTTTATTAATAGGATTAAGTAGGAATAATTAATATTTGTCATGTTAGAAATAATCGTGGTAGCAGGGAATGTCTGCACCAAAGTATTGTTGGCAAGAGAGACCGCAAATTGATATTATTTTAAAAAGGGCGGGAGAGACCGCGTATGGATACACTTTAAGAAAAGAGCGGGAAAGACCGCGCATTGATACATTTTGTAATGGTAGCAGGAATTGTCTGCACCAGAAAGCATTTTTGGCAGGAGAGACCGCACTTTAGCGTTCGTAGGAGTCAGTAGTAAGCGAGATGTGAAGCGAGTTGGTAGCGGGTCTGAAGGAGAGGTTGAGAGTAGTAGTGTGCCTGCCAGCCACCAGCTATGATTTACACTACTGGCCATTAAAATTGCTACACCAAGATGAAATGCAGATAATAAAAGGGTATTCATTGGACAAATATATTATGCTAGAAGTGACATGTGATTACATTTTCATGCAATTTTGGTGCATAGATCCTGAGAAATCAGTACCCAGAACAACCACCTCTGGCCGTAATATCGGCCTTCATACGCCTGGGCATTGAATCAAACAGAGCTTAGATGGCTTGTACAGATACAACTGCCCATGTAACTTCAACACGATACCACAGTTCATTAAGAGTACTGAGTAGCGTATTGTGACGAGCCAGTTGCTCGGCCACCATTGACTAGACGTTTTCAGTTGCTGAGAGATCTGGAGAATGTGCTGGCCAGGGCAGCAGACGAACAGTTTCTGTATGCAGAAAGGCCCGTACAGGACCTGCAACATGCGGTCGTGCATTATCCTGCAGAAATGTAGTGTTTCGCAGGGATCGAATGAAGGGTACAGCCACGGGTCGTAAGACATCTTAAATGTAACGTCCACTGTTCAAAGTGCCGTCAATGCGAACAAGAGGTGACCGAGACGTGTAACCAATGGCACCCGATACCATCATGCCGAGTGATACGCCAGTATGACGAAGACGACTACACGCTTCCAATATGCGTTCACCGCGATGTCGCCAAACACGGATGCGACCATCGTCATGCTGTAAACAGAACCTGGATTCATCCGAAAAAATGACGTTTTGCCGTGCACCCAGGTTCGTCGTTGAGTAGACCATCACAGGCGCTCCTGTCTGTGATGCAGTTGTCAAGGGTAACCGCAGCCATGGTCTCCGAGCTGATAGTCCACGCTGCTGCAAACGTCGTCGAACTGTTCGTGCCCATGGTTGTTGTCTTGCAAACGTCCCCATCTGTTGACTCAGGTATCGAGACGTGGCTGCACGATCCGTTACAGCCATGCGGATAAGGTGCCTGTGATCTCGACTGCTAGTGATACGAGGCCGTTGGGATCCAGCACGGCGTTCCGTATTACCCTCCTGAACCCACCGATTCCATATTCTGCTAACAGCCATTGAATCTCGACGAACGCGAGCAGCAATGTCGCGATACGATAAACCGCAGTCGCGATAGGCTACAATCCGACCTTTATCGAAGTCGGTAACGTGATGGTACGCATTTCTCCTCCTTACACGAGGCATGACAACAACCTTTCACCAGGCAACGCCGGTCAACTGTTGTTTGTGTGTGAGAAATCGGTTGCAAACTTTCCTCATGTCAGCACGTTGTAGATGTAGCCACCGGCGCCAACCGTGTGTGAATGCTCTGAAAAGCTAATCATTTGCATATCACAGCATCTTCTTCCTGTCGTTTAAATTTCGCGTCTGTAGCACGTCATCTTCGCGGTGTAGCAATTTGAATGGCCAGTAGTGTACAAGAGATTATAAACGGATGTACAGAGACATCAGCTAAATATTATCATAAGAAGAATAATATGATTGAATTATTTTCGTTGCGAAACTCAAGACTACTGAAGGTATGTTTGCGCAATGCTAGTTGTAAGATTATTGTAAAAAGTAAGTCCCATTTGATCGTTTGTAAAATCATTTCATTACCAGCAGTAAATATATGAAGAAACGTTTTCAGAATATAATTAACTTTTGCCAGCAATGTTGCGTTACTGATTATAATCCATCCCAAAAACCATCAACATAAAAATTCTGCAAAAATTTTTTTGTTGTCAAGAAAAAGTGTAACTATGAATTACGTAACTTCTGTCAAATTAATTAAAGAATAACGTCAGCGTCGGCCGGGGTGGCCGAGCGGTTCTAGGAGCTACAGTCTGGAACCGCGCGACCGCTACGGTCGCAGGTTCGAATCCTGCCTCGGGCATGGATGTGTGTGTTGTCCTTAGGTTAGTTATGTTTAAGTAGTTCTAGGTTCTAGGGGACTGATGACCTTAGAAGTTAAGTCCCATAGTGCTCAGAGCCATTTGAACCATTTTTTTGAATAACGTCAGCTTTGCTAGTAAAGAATAACGTCAGCTTTGGTAATAAATACAGCCGAAGTCATTTCTGAAAGTATTTGTATGGAGTGTAGCCATATATGGAAGTGAAACATGGACGATAAATAGTTTGGACAAGAAGAGAATAGAAGCTTTCGAAATGTGGTGCTACAGAAGAATGCTAAAGATTAGGTGGGTAGATCTCATAACTAATGAGGAAGTATTGAATAGGATTGGGGAGAAGAGAAGTTTGTGGCACAACTTGATTAGAAGAAGGGATCGGTTGGTAGGACATGTTCTGAGGCATCAAGGGATCACCAATTTAGTACTGGAGGGCAGCGTGGAGGGTAAAAATCGTAGAGGGAGACCAAGAGATGAATACACTAAGCAGATTCAGAAGGATGTAGGTTGCAGTAGGTACTGGGAGATGAAGAAGCTTGCACAGGATAGAGTAGCATGGAGAGCTGCATCAAACCAGTCTCAGGACTGAAGACCACAACAACAACAACAACAACAGCCACTTCTTATGACAGCCTACCAGCAGTTAATAGAGTATAGTAAACCAGAGTAAGTATATTCATGTCGCAGTTCCATGAAGCAGTCAGATGGCGATCCAGTAACAGTAAAAAAGGTAAGGAACAGTTTTGGGTTATTGCAGATAACGACTGAGGGCCACGACGACGACACATTCTATGTTTCGTCGAAATAATCCGAAAATCACTTTTAAAAATCAGCAATTAAATTTGTATGCGATGATTGAGAAAGAGAATAAACTTCAAAGGGAAGATTTCATTTGTTATTATTAAGCAAGAGATATACTAAGGAAAGGTTACATAGGTTATTGTAAAGGGGAAGGTTATCATTAACAAAAGAGGTATAGAGGAAACGGGAAGGTTTCACAGGGTCTCCCTGAAGTTTTATTCTTCTACGCAGAAGCCTTTGCTTCAAAATTGCAGATCCAGTCGTTGATTGTATGCACTGGGGGAACACGACGAACACGTCCGATGTTGAAACGACGCCGAAATTCTCGACGCATGGCCTCCATTTGCTTTCCACACTCAGCTGCTTCCGCCGTCGCTGATACGGACGCCGTCATGTTCGAGCTGGGTCGAATTCTGGCGTCTGGCACCTGGTCTACGCAGAGGACGCTTGTCGCGTTGACTATTTGTTAGTGAAATTTCAGTTGGTAAAAATAATAAAGGACTGTAATAAATCTGTTTCAGCCCAAGCGACACTCAACAGGAAAAAAGAAAAAAAAGACGCTCTGTGGCTCAATGTGAAACACAAATATATGGGAGAACTACCGCACAATCATGTTAACAGCTTGTACATAAAGATTTCTGACAATAATAATATACAGATTAATGGGAAAGAAGACTGAGGATCTGTTGGGTGAGGATCAGTTCGGTTCTGAAGGAGGGAAAGGCGTCAAAGATGCAGTTCTGACGTTGAGTTTCATAATGGACGCAGTACTTAAGAAAAATCAAGACATGTTTATAGAATTTATCTGCCTAGGATACGCGTTCATCATAAAATAGTGCAAGATGTTTGAAAGTCTGAGAAAGAAATAGGTATAAGCTGCAGGGAAAGACAGTAGCGCGCTTATTGTACGGAATCTTGTTCAAAGGCATTACTAGTCTTGAGACTTGTAGTTGGACAGCAAAGCTGAATGCAATTTTTTCCCTTCTAATCCGTCTGGAATATTATGAGACGTGGAAGTAACACTGCAGCAGTAAATCTGAGGCTCTTCTTTCCCTTGCATCAAAGTAGGTCCAAAAATCGAACTACAGGGTGATCAAAAAGTCAGTATAAATTTGAAAACTTAATAAACCACGGAATAATGTAGATAGAGAGGCAAAAATTGACACACATGCTTGGATTGACATGGGGTTTTATTAGAGCCAAAATGCAGGATGGCACTCAACCCCACATTGCTAGGCGCGCGCGTCGTTTGGTGATGATCGTGTGCTCAGCCGCCACTTTCGTCATGCTTGGCCTCCCAGATCCCCAGACCTCAGTCCGTGCGATTATTGGCTTTGGGGTTACCTGAAGTCGCAAGTGTATCGTGATCGACCGACATCTCTAGGGATGCTGAAAGACAACATCCTACGCCAATGCCTCATCGTAACTCCGGACATGCTTTACAGTGCTGTTCACAACATCATTCCTCCACTAAAGCAATTGTTGAGGAATGATGGTGGACATATTGAGCATTTACTGTAAAGAACATCATCTTTGCTTTGTCTTATTTTGTTACGCTACTTATTGCTATTTTGATCAGATGAAGCGCCATCTGTCGGACAGTTTTTGAACTTTTGTATTTTTTTTGTTCTAATAAAACCCCATGTCATTCCACGCATGTGTGTCAATTTGTACCTCTCTATCTACATTATTCCGTGATTTATTCAGTTTTCAAATTTATACTGACTTTTTGATCACCCGGTACATTCGTGTTTGGGCATCAAATGGGTACAGAAAACAAGATGGACGACTCTAGGGCAGATACTAATTCCATGTTTCGTTTTTAATGTCTGGTAAAATGCTGGTCTTTGTTTGGGAGATGTAAATATGTGTGTTGGCTTAGAAGCCGTGTGATAGGCCTGTTTCAGGTACATAGATCAAACGACAGTCGTTACTGAATGGATCTCAACCTGTAAGTTAGACCAGTAGCACCAGTAGAGTAACACATGATTGATTTGTACTGTTTTAGCACAAGCCATTACGTTTTTCGACAATTTAGACGTGCAAATAACGTTGTGACATTTAATTTCAGGGGCCATTGTGCCCTGCACCAAGGACGGCGTGATGATGAACCAGTCATCGGCAAATGAATCTTGACTTGTAAGTTACAACAGTAGTGTCAACAAAGTGAGCCACGTGTGTTTTTTGGTGTTGTAGACAATAATATAGGCAATTTAGAGGTGCAAATAAGGTTAGCACATAATCTGAGGGTCCACCATACCTTGCACCAAAGTGAGGGCAAAGATAGAGCAAAAGTCATGCTTGGACGCCAACTAGGGTACAGTGAACAAGATGGTCAGCTCTGGGGTACATATTGATTGGCTGTTTCACTTTCAGTAGCCGGCTGTGACTGTGAGTGCAATGTGTGTGTGTGTGTGTGTGTGTGTGTGTGTGTGTGTGTGTTGGTTAAGGAGAACTTTGATTGTCCCTTTTTTTAAAGAAAAGAGGTATGACTTGAGAAGGAGCTCCAAAATTTGATTCGCAATACCTGACTCTTCCTTTGCCAACCAACCTGCCCCTACGATAGGTAGCCAGAGCGTGTGACGTCAGAAGGACAGTGCTAAGCACATTATGGCACTAAGATATGCAGGGTGGGGCAAATAAAAGTGGCCCGAACAAGTGGATACGGTTGGACGTAAATGCATGCATACAGCCACACCCCGTGATATGCTCACTACGTGTACGCTCGCCACGTAATCCACACCGGTTCAGAGCGTAGTGCGGGCTGTATCAGTGTGAGTGGAGCAGTGCAGAGGGTACGATGGTGCTCGCAGTGGAACAGCGGGTGTTCGTTGTGGAAAGCTACGTGACAACGAAGTCGTGGAAACAGTGTGGTCAACTGTACGCTGAGAAGTTTAATGGCGACAAAGTGCCAGCAATGAGAGCCATGCAACGCTTAGTCCGAAAATGGTGTCAGGCAGGATCTGTTTTGAGAAAGTCAAAAAACATTCTGCATCGTGCCCTGTCTCCAGAGAATGTGGCTGCAGGTCACCAGAAAATGTTTCAGGGTTCTTCCAAATCAACCCGAAGAGACCGGCATCTCACAATGATCGTATAGACGAATACTTCCCCCGGACCTGGACATGCATCTCTTTCCGAATGTCTGTTGTTCACGCATTAAAATCAGCAGTTGCTCCTCAGTGCTTCCAGTTTTGTGAGTGGCTGTTCACTGAGATAACAAGTAATTGCTTGGACATGGATACGTTCTTTATGTCTACTGAAGCCTGGTTACACCTGAGTGGGTATGTCAAATCACAGGTTCTGAGCAGCGGAGATTCCTCATAACTTCCACGAAACACAGTTGCGTGATCAGAAGGTTGGGGTTTGGTGTGCAGTGTCTGCACGCCACATTACTGGTCCCATCTTCTTTCGTCAGACGCTGACTTCGGCGCTTCAGTTTTGGAACCATTTGTGGCAGCATTAAGGGAGAATGAAAACACCCACAGTTACTTCAAACAGAATGCAGCAACTGCCCATACAGCTGGCCGAACCTTGGCGCCATTTAGGCAATCTTCACACCTGACAGAGCTGTCAGCAGAGGTCAGCCTGGTCGCGGCGCTAGCTGGCCACGCTGTCACCTGGTCTGCCAGTGTACGTTTACTTTATGTGGGAAGCTCTCAAGTCGAAGGCATAGCGCAACGACCCGAATGGTCTTCAAGAACTGCAGCCGAACATTTCGGATGAGACTGCAGCAATTCCAGCAGTCCAGTTTCGATCTACCTTCTGAAACCTGCCCATCAGGGTCCAAAAGTGTCAAGAGAGGAATATTGGTCACTTGTAACATGTGCTGTGGTCAGGTTAGTACTTTATTTCCTTTCCTCTGCTGTGTTTCTTTGTACCCTGGAACTATGTTCTCCATTCCACTTTTATTTGTCTCACCCTGTACTGATAGAGGACCAGGAGCCCCCATAGATATACTACTATCTACTGTTGGCTATCTGGTTGCGTAACAGCCTCATCATACCTTCGAATTTATGGCACTTTTCAGGATTCCGACCTTCGCACCTACCTTAGTGGTCGTGGGGCACAGGTCCCCACTGTGCTTCGCACCTATAGCCATTCTCCTACTTCACGCAGTTGCCTGTCTTATACGTCGATGAAGAGTTAGTTACTTAGTTATTTAGTTAGTTAGATGTTCCATAGAGTATTTGGACGATTCTTTTATCGAAATGATTTGGGGTGAATCAGTTTACAGACTATGTTTACATGATTAGCGTTAACTTTAATGCACAAACTATTCTTTTAGTCGTCCTACACATGGAACCACATTCAAAAACAGGTTTTTTCCTGACTTTAAGACATTTTATGTTATTGGGAAAATCATCAAAAATTTGGTTGTTGCATACTGAACTCCTTTTTAAGATTTAATGATGGATAATAAAAGTCATTTATCACTCTAGTGCTGTGGATATGAACATTACTGTTCTCAAATTATGATGGATTATTTATGACAAAATTCATTACTTACTATACGTATTGTGGCGGCGCAGTTAAAATGCCTAGCTCCTAGATACATACATGCCGTCCGTGGATGAACACCACATATTATTTTTACTGCTTGCTTTTGTGCAATCACTGCTTTCCTTCTAAGGGATGAATTAGCCCAGAAAATTATTCTGTAAGACATTAATGAGTCGAAATATGAAAAATCTGTAAGGAGGTTGATGCTTTCGCTTCCAATATTAGCAGTTATACGAAAAAGGAGAAGGAGCTGAACATTTTTTGAGAAGCTAAGTACTATGCTTTCTCCGGTTCAAGTATTCATAGGTACGCTCACCCAAAAATTTTGAGCATTCTACCCTACTTACTGACTGCTGCTCATGTTCATGTGACTTTATTAGTTGTACAGAACTGAATGGAGTGTGTTTTTTCAAAATTTAGGGAGAGTCCATTTTCAGAGAAACACTTAACAGTTCTTTGGAAAATATCATTTACCAGCTCTCTAACTGGATTTATTATTACACTAGTATTGTCTGCAAAAAATACTAATTTTTCTTGTTGAATATTCAGTGAAAGATCATTCACATATATAATGAATAGGTGCGCACCAAAAATTGAACCCTGTGGACTCCTTCTGTGATTTTTTTTCCCCAGTCACTAAAACTTTGTACATTTCTCACAATGTCTGACTTATTCAGCACAACCTTTTGCATCCTGTTTGTAAAGGATAATTCAAACCAGTTGTACCTAAGGCCTGTCTTTTTCTAAGAGAGCATCGTGATCTACACAGTCAAATGGCTTGGAAAGATCACAAAAACACTCACTGGTGATATATTATTATTTAAGGCTTGTACTATTTGCTGAGTGAATGTATAAATAGTATTCTCAGCAGAACAGCACTTGTGGAATCCCAACTGTGATACGCTAAGTAAATTATTTCCACGTAAGTGTGCGACTACTCTTAACTGCATTATTTTCGAATATTTTGGAAAAAGATGTCAGTAAGGAACTTGGACGATCATTGCTTAAGTCTGTCTTGTCACCTTTCTAATGAAGTGGGTAAAAAATTGCATCTTTTCATCAGTGGCAGTCATGCACTGCATATGTCACTAAGGATATTACTTATTAAGTTGGAACAACTTTTCAGAATTCTGTTTGAAATACCATCGACCCCATATGAACTTCTGCTGTTTACTATTTTTGTATAATTGAATAAATTTCGGTGAAGGGTGGTGGTGATACTTATAGTTGCTTAAAGATTAGTGTAATGACAGTTTTAAAACATTCTCTTGCGTCTTCATGTGAACCATTTACTTCTATATTTGCTACTACGTTCAGAACGTGTCTGTTAAAATTACTTGCAGCCTGTGAATTATCAGTCACTACTTTATCGCTTGGCTTAACTATTATGGAATCTTTCACACTGACTAACAGACCTGTATCGCCTTAAACAATGTCCCATATAGTTTTAAACTTTAAGACGGTACTTTCTGCAACTCATATGCCACAAAATCCCACGATGCCACTGTCTGTCATATAGTCTACGAATATTGTATGTCAAGTCCTAGTAAATTCTAAAATCCAATACTACACCTTTGTTACGCCGTGAGGATCCATTTTGAATGACCAGCAGAAAACAATGTACCTAACGCGGCTAATTCGAATGGAACGGATAGCAGGACATCACTAAACTGGGCCCAGAAATGCCCCGTGGACACTTTCGTCTTCTTAATTTTCACTCTGGCGTATTGTTTTCTTAAAGCACAAAAAATCTGCACTTCCTCTAAATTTGATAAAACCACCCTTTATCATCAAAGTACAATATCCCCATGCTGTCTATGATGTTATCCAATGAAGCTGATCGTTTTCGAGGTGTTTCGGTACCGTCGATGAGCCGTTATCTCTAATATTAACCTTACTGTAAAATTACTTTCCGTTCGTCCCATGTATTTCGTTTCACAATCCTCGCACTTCATTTCATAAACGATAGTTTTTCCCATCCAGTACCCCCCAGTGCCAGTCTTATGTTTCAGCCCTGTCCCAGTATGTTGTTTTCTTCCCCAATGCAATTTTCCCCCCTTTGTTGTCAAATAATCTTGCCAATTTATATGAGGCAAGTCCTCGATATGGCGCAACTGTTTTTCTCCGTTTTTTCTGGTGTTGGTGGTCTCTGTGCCCTACCGCTGCATCCATCCTACCGAAGTCAAAACCATTTGCTACCATTATTTGACTTAGTTGGTTCAAATGGCTCTGAGCACTATGCGACTTAACTTCTGAGGTCATCAGTCGCCTAGAACTTAGAACTAATTAAACCTAACTAACCTAAGGACATCACACACATCCATGCCCGAGGCAGGATTCGAACCTGCGACCGTAGCGGTCACGCGGCTCCAGACTGAAGCGCCTTTAACCACACGGCCACACCGGCCGGCTTTTGACTTAGTGTTTTCATTTCTTAATCCTTGTCTTCATAACTCAGAGGGATGGAATTAAATATGCATAACATTTTTGGAGAATGCTAATTTATGTTTATGGGAGTGGCGTGACGTCTTATCAATTACTGCATCTTTGAACTTAGGTTTCGTATATATTCCTTGATAAAGTCAATAGTTTGTTTTTTGAAAACGATATCGTTGAAACTAAATATGAAGCCGGGTTACGTTTAAAAGACATTCTGTTATTGTTTACTAGTAAGGGAACAGAAACCTGTATAGTAATGAATCCTGAGGCTCCACACCTGGTTGGTAGGATAAAGATCCATCAAGTTGGGGAACTGGTAAGGCTCGTCATCAATGGTAGAAGAGGACTTTGGAAAAATTAATGAAACAGTTAAGCGAGATACTTCGTGGAAAAGTATAGTTACCATGAAACGTTTTTGGCTAGAAATAGTAGGGAGGTAGGACATATGATACAAAATGAAAATTATGTGAGGGTGCTGGGTTGGTTTCATTAGATGGAACTAACGATAAACATTATACAAAACATATCTCCTGGTAAACCTTCCGGGATGTAAGGTCGTGGTCCATGAAACTCTTCAGCTCCTAACGTTTCGTCCAGAGCTGCGCTGGACGTCTTCAGAGGGGTGTTTTTCCTCCGGTGAGTCTTGCCCACCCCTCTGAAGATGTCCAGCGCAGCTCTGGACGAAACGATAGGAGCTGAAGAGTTTCATGGACCACGACCTTACATCCCGGAAGGTTTACCAGAAGATATGTCATCTGGTCGTGAAAGCCTTCATACTATGACTATACAAAACAACTTGTGCGAGCATAGTAAAATATCTGAAGTTGAAATAGACGAATTTATAGGACCGTAGTGTCGCTAATCAGTCTTTTGGCAAAAGTAGCAACATGTAATGAGAAAGCCACCATGAGGTATTGGATTAGCAGCCACAGGCTGGTAGCCGCAGTTTGGTGATACATAGGTCACTAACGATACACACGTAAGGAGATTGCGCTCAGTGGGAAACTGCATCACGCAGCAGTATTGACTGTGGTGGACAGCTAAATGTTATCTCACCAGGGCAGTTCTCTTGCTATGGGCGACAGGAGTAGGTGCCAGGTTTAAGTGAAACAAATATGCCTTGGAGTGATATAAATATGTCTGAATTCTTAGGCAGAGGGACTTCTCGTCCTTGGAATCGAACAGCACCAACAGGATGCCAGAGCCATGCTGGACAGTGAGACGACTGGGCATCACTACGCATTCGAGATCAGTCTGCACTTGCCGCCGCCAAAACTAAGTTTCTGATACTACTTGGTGCCACAGCACCGCCAACCTGCTGTCAGCACCTGCGGCTGCCAGCACTGAGTTATCTCCCCAGGACTTAGTACCACAGCGCCAGCCACAATTCGACTCCTTCCGGGGATCAGCAGGTCGCACCCCGCACACAGCAGCCTCTGCACGTCGTCACGGTGACACCGTGTGGAGCCAATGGGCCGTCCCCGACAGAGCAGTAACACGCTGTAGGGAAGCAGCCTACTCACGCTGTAGTAAATTCACATCAGTTTCCATTGTGTGCTAGCCAGTCTGCTGTAACTAGCTCTGACGTCATAAATGTTGCGCAATACCTTAAAAATCAAGCAAATGACCTAAAACTTTTCTAGCATGTCAGGAATAATACTAAATTAATGTGTGTTAAGTATCAGTTCGATAACTTCAGCCATTTTTGAAATTTGGACGTTTTTCTGAAAAAATCATTGGCGCAACAGAAAAGAGCTAGAGACTTCAAAATTTATATTTAGATTCATCTTTCATAATGATTTAATAAAAACAGTACTTTGGATTTCACAGATTAAGACTTTAGTGGAAATTCATGATTTTCTGGTTTTCGTCTCAAAACTGAAGGAAACAAGATAGATTAAGTAGGCTAATAAATAAGGCTAGGATGTTTAGATTTAAATAGATTGGAGGTCAGCTATGACTGTGAAGATGTGAAAAGTTTCTTTTGAATACCTATAAAGTTATAGCGATAGCGGATCTCAAAAGGGCCAGTTCAGAGCTCATCTACTGCGTGCAGTGTAATTTAATTAATTCTCTCGCCCAAAATATTTAACTTAGCCACGTCAAAATTTTATTATCAATACTTACCTGCGTGCTGAATGCACGTTTAAATTAAGAGCTTCATCGGCCATCAGCAAAAGAAGCTATAAATTATTATGTAACTTGAAGTGGTGCGTTACTAGCCCAGCGGCTAGTCGGGAGAGCCGATTTGATCAGACGTTCCCTTAGCCGTCCGCACCGCGGATATATATATATAAGAACGCTGCGCGAGGAAGGCAAGGCCCCAGTTCTCTCCAGACGCTGAATAGCACGACATCTGTGTCGGGAGTCGCGTCGCTTCGGTATCACTGCTACAAACAGCCTCGGGTGCCGTATTAAGTTACTAGAGATACGCGGAACCATGAAATCATTTCAAGTGAAGGGTTAATTCTGGGATGATTTTCATTATCTAGCTTCAGTTTGCGTATTGTCGTATTTTCACTTGCCGTCGCGGGACAGACATTCTACCAATTATTTAGCGTGGCGTTTGATGAAATATTCTCATCAAATTTTGGCGAGCATTCTTTTTAACATTTAATTCGGACATTTATAGTTGCATCAGCGCATTAGACTCTGAACTGCTCTGTTAGTTAGGTTGTAGGGATACTTGTGTTTGTTATCAGTGAATTTCAGAATATACTCAACTATTTTGGAAAATCGTTTTTGATTAGAAATCGCGGACAATCTCCTAATTCCTCAGAGCTATAAGCTGCAGCTATAATGGTATTCTCAGATGAAGTGGGCACTAGGAACTCTAATTACAGGCTCCACGTTTTGTTAAATCACTTTCTGGGTGCTAAAAAGTAAATAGAGAGCCAGTGTTGAGAACGGCGAAAGACAGCATTAACAACATTCTAAAAGCCTGAAACTGATTCAACATGCAAGCATTTATACAGCAATTATTTTAATTTTCACAAGTTACTCGCCGCCCCACAACGCCACTGACGTCATGACTCTGGCCCACAGAGGCCACCGATCACACACGAGCCTGCTGTCAGCAATACAGAGTGCCTATGGAGCAACCTCTCATCAGGACCGAAGCCGCTGACTGTGCACCAACGCTGACCTGGATCAAATGAGTGACACAGCATGGTACCGAGACTGAATAAAAGCCTTCTTTACTGGCAGCTGTGTTTCAGCTGCGCCCTCCAGCCTGTCGCCACCATCGCCGCTCAGCCTGCTGAGTGCAGCTGCTCTCCTCAGGATCATTAAAGTCTGTCTTATCGCTCAATTATTTTAAATTTAATGATAATTCAATCTATAGGAGAACAGTATATTAATAGGTTGGGCAGATGGTGGACATCTTCTTGAAAGCATTTGAAAAAAAAGTTGTTAAAGGAAAATATGAAATACTTTTATTAAATACATATGTACAGAAGATATGGTGTAATTAAATACATATGTACAGAAGATATGTTGGTGGTATAGTTTATCAGGGATCATGGGAAGAAATTGGCGAGTGACCTGAACACAATGCACGAGAATATATTATTTACAGTAGAGCACGAGCAACAAGGTGTTTTAAATTATACAGATTTGACCATCTAGAATAAGAATATCAAGCTTGAGAAAGGAACGTATAGGGAATGTACGTTCACAGGTGCTGTAGTTGATAAGACTATGAAAACAAATTGGCGTTCGTCAAAAATACTGTGCACAGGGCTAATTCAAACCCATTAAATCTTGCGAACAAGGACGAATAAATGAAAACTGTTGTGGGTTGGCAGGAGAGCCAACACCGTGATTATTAGAGGAAGCCGAAAGGCACGAGTTTTAGCTCACGCAGGCTGGCGTGAGGTCTGGAACAGGACAAGGAAATTAGAATTTAGAAAAACGGACTTAGCTGGTGGAATACTTAACTTTAATCCATAAATGGTGAACGTCGCTCTTGACTGTACATTATTCACAATATCAATAGTAACTGAACATGGCGCCTTGCTGGGTCGTAGCAAATGACGTAGCTGAAGGCTATGCTAACTATCGTCTCGGCAAAAGGAGAGCGTATTTTGTCAGTGAACCATCGCTAGCAAAGTCGGCTGTACAACTGGGGCGAGTGCTAGGAAGTCTCTCTAGACCTGCCGTGTGGCGGCGCTCGGTCTGCAATCACTGATAGTGGCGACACGCGGGTCCGACGAATACTAACGGACCGCAGCCGATTTAAAGGCTACCACCTAGCAAGTGTGGTGTCTGGCGGTGACACCACAAAAACAGTTTGGCACACAGCGGTAAGAAACGAGTTTAACATAGGTTTAATAAGCAGGATCGACGCAGCGTTAGGGCACAGAAACCAACAAAAATATGCAAAAATGAAAAGCCATGCCATGTTGGGGTATTACCGTTATCTCATATAAATTGGCGAGATTACTTAATAAAAAATTACATTTTGGTAGGACTCCCAACTGGAAGAGAGGCTGAAGCATAAGATTGGCACAGGGGAGAACTGGATGAAGAAAACGGAAGTTTATGAAATAAAGTGTCAGGATTGTGAAACGAAATACGTGGTGCAAACGAAAATAAAGTTTAAGGTTTGAAGAGCATAATAACACAGAAAATGAACCACTGGTGGTGGCGAAGTACCTCAAGAATGAGCAGCATTCATTGGGTAACATCATCACAGAGAGCAAGAGGGCACTGCACTTTGAGTAGAAAGGTAGTTATTTTTCAGCTTGTTAAATGAGAAGTGTCCAGGAGGCATTTTTGGGCCTACTTTAGTGATATCCTCCTGTCCATCCTATTCGAATTAGCGGCGTTAGGGCTATTTTTATTCTCATTCAGTATGGATGCACACGTTGCAACGTAGCTGTAGTACTGGATTCTGAAATTTAGTAGGCCTTGATATATAATATTCATACACTTTATGATAGACAGTAGCAATGTTGACGGCTGTGACACATGCCTTGCAGGAAAGTAATATCTTTGGTAGGTGAAAGGGGCTGCATTAGTTTGCAACTGTACCTTCTGAGGGTAGCCGCCAACATGAGATGTTCTAGGAAGACTTTCATATTTGACAGTGCACCTACGCTGCTGGGTTTTTTACTCTTGACGGTGCCTAACGACGTGGAAGCTGTAAGGTATGTTACACTACAGGGAGAGATAAATATTTTTATATGGTTATCAGAACTTATAGTATTGCGATGAATTGTTTTACAGCAATTTATAATGGGATAACATAGTCACGAAATATGTTGTGGTAAAAATATTACACATTTGACAACTCTGCGTAACATCTTCAGTACAGATGGCAATGTCATCAACAAATTTTATTACTGATATCATTTCGTTATGAACATTAATGCCGCTACTGAGTTTTATTTTTATTTTTCATTGATTCTTTGATATGAAGGTTTTACAATGGATGAGAATGGATGCATCCTTGCCTTAGTCCTTTTTTTTCATCAGATTACCTGTCCGTTGGTTTTCCGACCTGTTCGTAAAGCAGTGCGAGACAAGGAGGTGAACCTTACTCGGACTGACTCCGTGAGGTGGAGTAACTACCACTCGTCTAGTGTACCGCCCTACTATGCAGCACAGCGTGACATGCTATGGATAAGAGAGGCTTGATCGACAAATTAGTAGTAAGAAAAACACTTATCTTGAAAGAAATCCTGGGCTCAGTCAAAGAAAATAGTCAATTCAGGAGGCGACACATCCATGAACTGTATACACATGTAAAAAAGATCACAGATGCGAATGGAAGGAGGAGGGTCGTTTCCTATGGGCACATTGACCGTATGAGTTCCATAAGGTTGAGAAACCAGATCTTCCGTTACTTTGACTACAGTACCAAGGAGGCGTGGTTCACTGAGGTAGAAGACGTCCAAGAAAGGGGGGGGGAGTGACCCTGGCTGATGTCCATAAATGCATTCCGCTCAACAAGAAATGAAAGAGCACCTAAGTTTCCAAGATAATCCTAAACTAAAAATTGGCAAGATTGCACTGAAGCGAAGACCACCAGAAAACCACGAAAACGGGAACACCGAGGTCAAGTTAAGGTCCAGGTACAAGGTAACGGAAAACTTCAGTTGAAAGAGTATGGTCGGATGATGGCCAGTATGAGAAGGAGAAGATTTAACTCAAAAGTGTTAACTGATTGTATTTCACTACCCAATTGAACAGTATATGTGTGTCTTCCTGTTTCTCTCATGCGTTCGCGGTAATATCAATAAATTTGTTATTGTAGACAGCCGTTGTTTTTTCTGAATCACTGGCCACTCGGTGACAACCTAAACAGAACTTATGTAGTGACTGTCCTCTTGAAGGACTATAGACTGATGCCCATCGTTGCATAGCTCAGGAGTAGAGCTTTAAAACTACCGTAGATTATCGTAAGGAAGCGATGACTGTCGTAGTTTTCCTAGCAGCCTTGGTTAGGTAAGACCATAGCCGTGTGTGACCTATACGTTAAGTGTGTTGCCTGCCCATCAGGCTTTACCTTATTTCGCTTGCTTTGTTTGCGTAAAAAGTCAGTGTCTTCATGCTTTCCACTACAAACCGGAAGCAGTGAACAATCTATACACAGAGTGAAGGCATCTGAAGGGCCATTTAACCTACGGGACATTGTAATATTTTTATACCACATAGTTATGCTTCTCTCTGTAACGTAAAACTGAACAATATGTATAGAGAATTTGAAACAGTCAGTGCTTAGTTCGGGTTGCATTCGAAAAGTGTTGATTTGTAATGTGAAAGGGGATGTTGTAGTAAAAGAAAAAGAAATTCAAATTTGTCACATAGTGTTAGAAAACGCAGTTTCCTCAATAAAAGGTAAAATGCTTAAAATTGCAAAAACAAAAACATATCAAGTATCACTTTAATACTTCGTCGAGATTACATAGAACGTGTTCCTGTTATTCGTATAGAACTTTCAAACATTCCAATAATGACAGTAAACTCTTGACTTTGATCGAAATAAAGAATGTTCTATTGAGTACAAAATAACAATAATTATGTAGATTTTGTATGTTTGTACATGTAAACTGTGCTTCCATCAGAATTAATTGCTTTGGTTAAATAAAGGCGCCGAATTTAAGAGAACAACTAAGTTTCATTACTTATAAAATGGAATTTATGTTTTGTACGGATGTAAAATACAGAGTTGACTAACACTGAACACTGTGCAGTTCTAATTATGTGCAGAACAAACAAACAAGCAAGCAAAAAATAAAGAGAAGTCGCCGGCTCCCAGTTTCTCTCTAACACATTCATTTATGTTTCTTTCTCTACCAATGCTACCAACCTTACCGGTAATCCTACTTTTTACTTCGACACCGAACCGTAGTTCAGGTAGAATGCAACTCTACACAGGAGCCAATAAGCTTAACGGTCATGACCAAATACGCCTTGCATACAACTCTGTTACCTTCCACGGTGAAGTTGGCGGTCAGTGAAAAACCACGTGGGAAAACCACGTGTTGCAAGTGTGAAGCGCTACCTCTGAGAATTTTAGCTGACGTCTGTGATTTGCATCACGCACCCAGTCTCAGGGGCACCTTGCAACCAACTTTGCCGACGAAAAACCGCAACCGTTTGCCTGCGGATGTTCTGGGAAGCCGGCAGCCCCGAATGCAGCGAGGCAGCGTACAGCAGAGGGCGCGCGCGCTGCATGCCGCCCGAGGCCACCGACCCTGCGGATGCCCTCATGCGCTGCCGCTGACGTTGCGCTCTTGTTTTCTCTTGGCCACCTGCTGAGCCGCCGCTCGCTCATTAGCAAAACACGCCCGTCTTTCTCACCTGCCGCGCGGCGCTCGCTAATCCACGCGCAATAGCCTATTAAGGACAGCCTCCGCCGATATTCAAATTACCTTCGCCTTCGCTGGCTTACGCGTAATTGCCCGAATTTCTCTTGAGCCTGTCGGCTTTCCCTGCGCACAAACGTATTCCCAGAACACCGCTCTGATACTGACGGAGATATCTGCACAAGCAGCAACGGAAAATGATAATCGTTTAGAAAGAAATGATAATCGTTTGGAAGAAAAAGAAGATCGACCATGACACAGACTGCCACGAAACGGATGATGCTTTGCGGAGTATAGACATAAGCAGAAATAGACGTCTTACTGCGCAATTATAGTAACAAACTGTTATTATAATTACCGTACATTGTCAAAAGGAGAGCGATCTCTATATCAATGTGAAAAATCTTCCAAAATGGCAGTTTTATTGCCAAGATCTCAGTTGATACATATCCCAATCACCAGTTTCGGCATATAGTGCCATCTTCAGATATGTAAAAGCTACAAATATGTTACAAGGTCTATAATTGAGGCATGTAAGTAAATAATGGGCGAAGCTCCGAAAAACCGATTTAGAGATAATCAACAAAATGTGTATACCACTTCAACAAAAGTAGTATAAAAGTTGCAGATCACTATACAGACACAAAAACTACACAGGTTTCTTGTCACATGTGTGTTTCACCTGGGGAATGAAATAACAAGCATAATTTAGAGGTAGGAGGATTTATACAGTGATCTGTGGCAGCAATGAACGTGATTAAACAGGTGGGAGAAGGAGAGGTAGAGCAATTTGGGAAAAAAAAGGTGCAAGAATATGCACTGACGTAAGGATCAAAAGAAATAGATCAGGCATGTGAGTGAAAAAGAAATAGGATTGTTGCTGGAAGAAGGAATGAGACTTTTGAACCTCCTTTTCCCTAACCTTATGCTGTATCTTCACAGAGTCGACATGTTAATCTTGGTTTGGTAATGTTAGCGGTAGAGGGTGGCCACAGGCTCTTCCTGTTCACCAGCGTGAGGTCTAGTTTTGCAAACAAAGTGTTTATTCGCTTGAAGGTAATTAGAAAAATTAAGAAAAAATTAATTATCTGAGAGAAAAAATTTGTTCGAATTTTCATTGCTAAAAGAGCAGTGGAAAATAGACAAATCGAGTATCAATGTGACCACCATGAGATCTAGTTCCGCAAAAAATATTTAATTGCTTGAAAACAATTATCATAATTAAAAACTTAATTAGGGATTTGGAGGAAAATTGAAATATTACACGAACAGCTGCTGCTAACTATGTAAATGAGGTGCCGAAAAGTTTCTCTTCGTGGTCTAGCTATTTGCGAATTAAACGTTACATTGGTGCGAAGTATAGTTGTCAAAAAGGTTTCTTTCGAGTCAGGCACTAAATTCAAGACATTTTGAGAACAGAAGACACTAGGAGAGCAAATGACTTGTCAGTAAGATCAGGGTTTCTGAACAAAATAAAATAAAATGGAAAAAAGTATCGGTAAAGTGTTTTGTGAATTGATTTTTCTGAAAGTGAGAAATAAAACATGTTAGAGAAACATTTGATTCGTCTTTGAATGATCGTACAAGTTGTGGACAGCAAATGAGATGCTTCAAATGTTTCTCTGAACTATTTTATTTGTTACTTTTTAGCCAAATCATTCCACAAAACCCTTGACCAATCGATTTTGTTTTATTTTTAGTTGTTTGTTTTTTGCGAAAGTTTCAACACTAACATTAAAAAGCGTTATATCAGTATTCTCGTATTTTCAAGAGCTTTCGAACCCCTTTAAAAATTACATTCACACACTGGCTATCTTTTGCCGAAAACTTCGCTCCGACGAATTACAGTTTCAGATGACTCATCCTGTATTGCTGTTGATGAAATACTTGTGGAAATCTTCCACCGCAGTGCCGAAAGTAATGAGCTCGCGGAGCGCGAGTCTGCCGATAGCTTCGAGCGAAAATGAAGCGTATCCAAACTTGGGGTTCCCGCCAGCTGTCCTCGCACACACATTTCATTTCGTCTGTGGTAGAGTTAAACATCACAGGTAAATAATTGTATACAATAAACGGAGTCGTCCGCTAGTGCAATCTGAGGGAATCGAAGTTTACTTCAGTCTGTAAGAATTCATCTCAGAAGCTCCTCCCACGCCTGAACACAACGATCGTAGAGATCATTACCAACAAGGCTGTTGGCATCGTAGAGTAAAATGCCCAAACCATGGTAAGCCCACTGAACGAGATTATAACATTTTATACCGTGCTGTGTTCAGGGTTTTAAATGATCTCTTGTATGCGATGTGCGTTCGCACTCTTTGCGTGCCTTGAGTGCGAACTTCTGAATAAAAGCAGATGTGAATGAAGGTCAGTGGGGAACGTCTGCGGCCTGGCAAGTCCTGTGTGAGTATTACGTGAAACGGAAACAGGAGTGATCATTACAATTGCAAACCAAAGTTTCAGTCTAGGAACCATATAAAATACCTCAGCGAGAAAAACATGAAGCTAATGTATATCTCAGATTGCTGTGGACCTATTTGTCACTTCGTGACGTATAATAATAATGCTCACGATTCCTGTCCCTGTACGAGTAGTATTTATAGAATGAAACCACCCAGAACTGTGCCTATCTTTTGTATTCTAACTAACAAAACTAGCTGTGTGATTAAGCCATGAGGATCACACTGTCCTGCCGTGTCATTTTGGGGGGCTCACTTTCAAAGGTCATGTGCTCAGCATATCACTTTCACAGATATTGTTTACTTTTCGACCGCGTATCCACTACTTCACATTTAAGTAGCTCATGAGTTGGACTCTTGAGGCTTAGTACGCCCTATACCACTGTTCCCTACACTGGAATATCTCTGGTTGTGCCAGGACTTGACCACGGTTCTACCACAGGGCAGTCAGGCACAGTGAATGTTCACTATGGAGTCGCCCTCTGTTAGCTTCTACACCACGACAGTCTACAGGAGTTCGTCAGCATCAAGCAGACAGTTCATAAAGACATCTGCCATGTGTGGACGAGAATTGTCCTGTTCAAAAATGTCACTACGATACTGTCGGATGAGAGGTAGTGCATGACGACACAGGACGTCCTTCAGGTACCGTTGTGGCGCCAGAGTACCCTCAATCACAACCAGCCGTGGCCTGAAGTCATACCGGGTGGCTCCCCACACAGTAACGCCAACGGTAACTAACACTGCTGTGCCTAATTCCGTAGTCCGGCTGCTGCTAGGATGACAAGAATGTTGCAGGGAGTCCACTGTTACGATGTGCTTGATCCACCATACGACAATCCTCCCTTAAGGTGGTTATACGAGGCCGACCGAAACCTTGACGATGAGTATACCTGTCCTCGTGTTGTCGTGCTGTGTAACATCGGGCCACCGTCACTTCCGAATTTCCCTCAAATCTGTCTGTTAAGGCATTCGTCCAGTTTGCCAAACGGAGACCCACAATGGGCCTCCTTTCAAAGTCCTTCAGATGCTGATAATGACGTTTCATTCGAGGAAGCGGCTTCTCCGTGTCCTTCGCAGTGACCACTCAAGACGGGACACTGGTCACACTCTACCTCACTTTTATCGCGAAGTTAAAATGCGCTACTCAGCCAAATTTCCTACGATAGTTTTCAATTCCTCTATGTCTCTTAACTATTTCGTCCGGAAGATAAAAGTATATACCTTGATAGAAAGTAATTGCAGAGCCGTAAGGAAATCATAAAAAGGTAATCAGACCATGCAGATTGAATTGGATGGATGAACTATTCAAGTTGTAGACAAAAAAATGACCGAATCACTACCTGAGCTGTCACGAAGCTTCATTTTCTACGTTGGCCTATCAGATTGCTCCGATTGAAATCTGCTGTTCATTGGTACTTCCTGCTGATGGAATTGGTAGGCCAGTTATAGTGTGATCGCAGTCCCTACGTGTCATATAGATGATTTGCCTGGGAAGGATTTGGCCATGGAGGAACTGTTTCTATCGAAGAACTCGGAAATTCTGAACACCGCGTGGACGAGCTATTTCTTGCGTCGCCAGAAGTGCTATACGAGTTGTAGGATAGCTTCGTTGTGACAGCTGCTTTCGTTGCGTATTTCATATCGTTCATAGGCATATACTCAGATGACACCCTAGATTGATACCTTGAAGCCAATCAGCTCATTATAAAGTTTTATGGTGTATAAACAATAATTACCTTTGGTAGATATGGACTTGTTAACTGTGAAACGGTTTTATAACAGTTGACCGTGCCTGATATAAATCCTTTCCTTACCCGGTAACTATTTCATGCCATTGCAGTCCTGAAGTGTTGATTTTCAGAATCGAAGATAGTGAAAGACATAAAAGTCATTTCTCTAATTATATAGTGAATTTATTGGCAGTGGGTAGATTCTTAAATTTACGAATAAAAAATTAGGGGGCATGTTCTTATATCTTCAGATACAAAAAGGTATCAGGTCAAAACGACGTAAAAACAATGCATAATTGTTGCACAACGGGACCCCGTGACATGGTGGCTGGGCGATATAACTAGGACAAGATGCCGTTTTTCAGTGATTCTCTACGAGTGTATCACGATACCACTTAGAGGATACCGACTGACACGTTATGGAGGCATCTTGTATGTAAATGGATATGCTGATAAAACATTATTTTTAAGTACATTTTTTGTGTCGTATTTGTTATTTACTGTAGAAGCAGGTCTCAAATTGAGAGCGTTTAGGTTGTTCTTTTATTATACGGATATCTTAATTACGAGTCAAAATTGATCACAAAAAGCGATTATTACGATTTTACACTGTCAAAACATTTGGAGCAGAATCGCGCTCCACAGATGTACAACAGGTAAAACAGCGGCTGTGCTATCCACTCTGGCCTTCTGTATACTACAGTTAATTGCATATATGAGAGTAGGGTGTCAATTGACCTACAAAACAGCGAAACCGTTTAGAGATACTACTTGGACGTGTGGTGGCGGACCACCATGACTCTCTAGTAGCGACAGAGCGAGACCAAAGATTGGTCGACATATGAGAGAGGTGTGTAAATGGAAATTTGGAAATTTGTGGTAAGGACTATGGGACCAAACTGCTGAGGCCATCGGTCCCTAGGCTTACGCACTACTTAATCTAACTTAAACTAACTTACGTTAAGGACAACACACACCCCCGTGCCCGAAGGGGACTCGACCCTCCGACGGGGGCGGAGCCGCGCGAACCATGACAAGGCGCATAAGACCGCACGTCTACCCCACGCGACGGTGTGTAAATGTTAGTTCTTAAATAAATTGTTCATACACTACAGAAGTAGTGTCTAGCTACTGGTTTGGCATCCGGAGAGTTCAACCAAGGATAAGGAAGATGTAGAAGCGCAACTTATGTTACATATTCCAATGACTGCGATCGGAATCCCACTGAAATTACCGTTTGCCCTTTCTGCAGCTATCAATAGCACTCTGCGTTATTGAAAATTGTGCGCAAAAGGCCTCGCAGCGGTAGGAAGTACGCAAGGCGAATAACAGTGCGTGTACTTCCCACCGTTCATCTTTGGCGGAAGTGTTGCCAGAGGTCACACAATGTTCTCGCGACTGCACGGTAAGGGAACTCTGTCTCTGCAAGTTCCATGCAATCTGGTATCATTGCGTTCATCAGAGAATGGTATCAGCAAGTAGTGCAAACATTCACGATTTACCTAGCAAGGCGTCGAAACTAAAGCCTCATGATCCATAGCTGCAGACTTATGATCGAACAGTCGATGTTACACGTATTAACAATTTGTATTTATTATTTCAAAACAATTTTCTTATTGTGTCTATTTGCTATTTATTAATGTTAAAATTGCTATGTTTAATGATGTTAATGATTGTGTTTCAGTTCTATTTAATTGCAAAATACTGTAAAAGTTAAGAGTTCGAAGTGGGTTTTACCAACAGTATCGGCTGTGGGTAGAAAATTAGCATGAATGGTATTACATAAAATAATTTATTTTTGAGTTGAACACGCACGAAGCAATAAAATATTGAAATTAACACAAGAAATAAAAATTCACCAAGTCAACATTTTTATGTAAGTATGTCTCAAGTCTGTGTGAAATCTTATGGGACTTAACTGCTAAGGTCATCAGTCCCTAAGCTTACACAGTACTTAACCTAAATTATCCTAAGGACAAACACACACACCCACGCCGGAGGGAGGATTCGAACCTCCGCCGGGACCAGCCGCACAGTCCATGACTGCAGCGCCCCAGACCGCTGGGTTAATCCCGCACGACTGTAAATATGTATCGTCGTTCCCGTGCGAAGGCTAGACTTTTGACATTTGCCTTTTTCCTTTATGGCCCATTTTCTCCATCTGCGAGTATTCTGCAATCTGTTATCGATTCCAGGCGAAATGAAGGGGTATCTGCACATTCACTAAGGTGTCACATATTATCTATTTCGATTACAATTGATATCCCATTACAATAGGTAACAAAGAGCATTACCTGCCGCTAAAGTGGGAGAGAGAGAGTCAAAATTAATTCTGCTGTATTTAAGTCCCTTGATTTTTTTTTCACATCCAAAATATTTGCATGAGCTTTTATTCTCAAATATAATGTTGTACTATACTCTCAGCGCCGTATTCTCAACTGCATATCCGTGTAATTTGTGTGTTTTATTTTGAGTGATATATTTGGATAAAGTGAGTAGGAAATAATTTCAGTACTTTCCGTTTAGTTTTCGGTAACAGCAGGTTGACAACATTGATGGTACGGCGTAATGTGTTTTCGTTTGACGAGAAGCCGGAACCCGTTCTCGCCTTTCATCGACGACAGAGATGCTTTCGGACAAGGCCCAGTCTCACGAACAGGATTCCATGACTTTTGGCCAGGAACTGTTCTGTTCTGCAGCGATGGCATTTGTGCAGTTGATGATGATTTGATCCCGTCAGATGATAACGCGAGGTCACACAAGAGTCATTTTGTGGATGTAGCGCGACGTCAGACCAGTCAATCGTTAAGGTGTCTCTTGTCGTCTTTCGACATGAATGCCACAGAGTATGTTAGGGCCGGCGCCTTAGAGATGGGTTGCACTGCTCTCATTGCTGCTCACAGATAAAATTATCAGAAACATACCTCGCCAATCTCGGTATTTACTGTATTACTGTGCAGGGGCGTTACGAGGGGCGTTCAATAAGTGATGCAACACACCTTTTTTTCTCGACCAATTTCGGATGGAAAAAAGCGCAATTTGTTGAGAGATATAGTGCAGTATTCCTGCTTCAGCCGCTATAGTTTCATGAAGTCCCGATAGGTGGCAGCGCTATACGTTGCTTCAAAGTGGCGTCTGTAACCGATGTGCTTTCCAAGCACAGAGTTTCTTTCGGCGGAAAACCAGAGCCTCGCAGATATTCATAAGCGCTTGCAGAATGTCTACGGAGACCTGGCAGTGAACAAACGCACGGAGAGTCGTTGGGCGAGGCGTCGTCATCATCGCAACAAGGTCGCGCCAAGCTGTCCGGTCTCCCACGTGCCGACCTGCCGCACACAAACGTGTCTCCTGGATTGTTGGAACGTTGCGGACAGTCTCATTCATGGTGATCGACGGATCGCAGTCAAACATCTCGATGCACAATTGGACATTCGTGTTGGTAGCATTGACACACTCGCTCACCAGTTGGGGTACTCAAAGGTGCATGCCCTCTGGATTCCAGGCCACTTAACGGAAAGCCATAAACACAACGATGGACCATCTGTGCTGAACTGCTTGCACGTTGCGACCCTGATCCGTGAAAAATTTTTGTCGAAACTCATCACAGGCTATGGGTTCATCATTTTGAGCGGGAGACAAAACGGCGAACCATGAAGTGGCGCTAAACCATCTCTCCTCCGAAAAGAAAGTTCAAAACCGCACCCTCAACCGATAAATTTCTGTTCGATGTCCTCCCTTATTGTGCAACAACCAACTGTGAAGTATATTGTGTTACCCTCAGGAAACTGAAGAAACGCCTTCAGCGTGTTCGTCGCCCCAAAAATGCAAACCAACTTCTCCTTCTTCATGACACCACAAGTCTGCGCACCAGAGAGTAGCTCACAAAACTTCATTGGACTCTTCTTCCTCATCCACTCTACAGCACCGAGCTTCAAACTTCCGACATCCCTCTGTTTGGCCCAATGAAAGATACAGTCTGCAGGAAGCAATACTTGGATGATGGGGTGGGGTTATTGATGCAACAAGATGGCTCCGACTTCGACCAGTAGGCATAAAAGCCTTGCCAGTAAGGTGGCGTAAGCCTTCGCACTGAACGGAGATTATGTTGAAAAATATGGTTTTGCAGCCCAAAGAGTGGGAAATAATTTGGTCTTTTGGGATCCTGAATAAAACCAATCTGCTTTCAGAAAAAAATGTAATGCGTCACTTTTTGAAAACCCCTCCATTTTCTACATTTCAAAGATGCTGCAAGAACGAATTTTTTTAGAGGATCCAACTTCATTGCAGTTTTATCTGGGGGTGAATGGTCAAACAGACGCCGCATTTCAAGCTCCACTTCATCCCTTTTCTCAGATGACAAGCTTAGGGTGAGTGAAGAGCCCATATACGTGGTTTATATTTTAATAAATGGTATTTTGGTGCATCAACCTGAAGAAAATCAGGTCGCGACTTTGGAACCTGGTAATAGCGCCTAGTCGTTCTCTGTATACTCACCCTGCAATGCTACACACTGTTCCCAACGTTAGATGATACGGCGGAGACCTTGGATGTAAAATTCTGTATTTCAGCTGTTCGGAAAACTTAATATTTGATGGCAAACTACAGTTTCAAAGATTGAAATTTATTCCTGAAACTTAATGTAACTGTTTTAGTTATGTGTGCACTACCTAAAGCGACATATGAAAATTTGTGGCGAACCCAGATTTCCTGCTTATCGAGAGTGATCGCCTTACCACTTCGGCTACCCGAGGATGCTCCCTAAACCGACCCAAACTTCCATATGTCAGACACCTATCAGGGCCGGTGACGACAGCTATCGTCTATGACTTCTCGTTGCCTTGATCCTAAAAACCTGTGCGCTAATCAATAGATGCGCTAGTGTGGGTAATTTAATTAATATCCTATGAGAAGAAATAGACAGGGATACGACATGTGGATATTTGGGTCGGTCCGGGGAGCGTGCTCGGTTAGACCAAGTGGTAATGTGAGAACTCACGATACGTGGGAAATCCAGGTTGGAGTTCCAGTCCGGCACAAATTTGTGTACGTCGTTTTAGGTAGTACATCTATACCTAAAACAGTTACGTCCAATTTCAGAAATAAATGTTCAGGAAACGTTCCAACTCGAAAATTACCTCATTGTCATCCTGAAAGTGTCTATCAATCAACGGTTCCTTCATCCGGGGAAAGAAGAAGAAGTCACTGGATGCAGTATCAAGAAAATATTAGGGCGAGTCAAAATTTGATAGCCCAAACAAGCAGCATGTGAGGTTGTGTTCTGTGTAGAACGAGCCGGCGCGTTCTCATGAAGCACAAACGTCCCCTTGGATAGTTTCCCACAATGCTTCGCAGTAACAGCCTACCGAAACCACGTCAGGGAATTTCATTACTATGCCCCTTACGTGGACAATCTCTTTACACTACACCACGGCACTCCCAAAACAGCAGTCAGTTTCAGGTAACCCGATGATGGGTGGATGTTCTCCATTTCACCGGTAGTGGTTCCACATGTTACCGCTGTTTGATCTGATCTCCTGTCTTGGAGTCATAGTGGTACACCCAGACGATGATGAAGAAGTTATCTAGACCGATCTGACACGGTTGTAACATGTCCGCTGCGGCCTCGGGCAGGCGGGCGTTTTGATTGGGCGTGCGTAGTCACAGAAGCAGCGGGCGACGACCTTCGTCATCCTCAAAATGTCGTGTAAGATTTTAAATAGCTAATCAATACTCAGGGAAATTTTAACGACGGCGACCGCATTAGGGCACTGGAATTAATCAACGATGCGTGCTGAATATTTGTGCTGCACCGGTACTCGAATCCGGATGCTCTGCTTCTCTAGAATGGTTGGCTTAACCACCTCGACCAACCGGACACGCTCTCCGGCCAACCGAAATTCCTAACGCGTCATACGCCAATGCGACGTCCCCGTCCATCTGCCTCTCGGGCGCAATGGGACCTGTATTCCCGCGAGAGGAAACGAAACCTGGTGTGCATCCGCAATAACGGCATCACGTCTGGCTGTTAAATTGATCCACGACTGATTTTCACTTTTTCCACTGTTACTTCGATCGTAATACATCAGTCTTTGACCATCAGGACCTCCACTTCTCTCGCGAGAAGGGAGAGACGGTTTGCCACTATGTTCTTTATCACTCAAACTTGTCCGACCACATTGGAACCGTGTCGTTGTTGTTAAACAATACGACTGTAGAAATTTTTGTTCTCTTATTTGTTGTTAGATGTTGTAAGTTCACCCGTGTGTTGGGAGATGGAAGCAGGAAGTAAATGTGTTTAAAAAATTATTTCATATTGAATTGATTTATGTTGTTTATTTTTTACAGTGCCTTCTTACCAACAGAAAAAAGGTCGGCAGAGTACTTTCACACGATAGGCAAAGGTCCCGAGTTCGTGTCTCGGTGCGGCACACAGTTTCAGTTTTAATCTGCCAGGAAGTTTCGTATCAGCGTACACTCCTGACATTGTTAATAATTCTTGTCCTTTTCAAGATCGAGCACTTAACGCTCCTCTCTGTTTACAAAATATTGTTTGGTCAGAAATAATATATAAGTGCATCGTAATATTTTAAATCCAAAGATATTAGTGAGTTAGAGCTTTATGTAGAAAACAGTATTTAGATTTTTCTCATTTCATACTAATCACTTCTCATTTAAATGTAATAATTGTTCAAGATACTGTTTACTGTCACCAGATATTAACATTTTAAATACTTTTCATCACAAACTGACTCACACTGGTTCATTAACCGCAGATTCCAGTCTGCCGCATATTTCCACTAGAAATCTGATTATGGTACGTTAATTTAAGTGTGCTGCGAACAAGAACTCAGTACGGACTGGTCACATCCCAATAGAAACAACATCACATTTATTTTTTACATTGTTGCAATAATTAACAAAGGTGAACACGTGCAGCTCCAGGCGTCCGCTCCTGACCCATCGATCGTTGACCCAGTGCGAATTTCATAGAGGGAGGCAAAACCTCCTCGTCCTTCGCGGGTAACTACCTTTGGGCTCCACTAGGTTACTGGGTTGCTCATGCAACGAAAGAAATACGTATAACATATTTTGACTCTTTTCGATTTTAAATTACTGGAACTATGAATTCATTTACAAACATAAAATAAATGATAAACGAGGCTTATCATATGTCGTAGAGAAGGCCCGTCTTCTTATGGATACACCAGACTACGATGTATCATTAAAGTTCGGTTTTTGGCAACGAAAAAACACTTGTCCACTAGATTTCGGATACGTAATTAATAATCATCATTATCTTTGTACACGGTGGATCCAATATAATGTATCGTGTAGCTTGTCTAACAGTCTTGCGTCGTAAATAAAATTCGTATTACATTTTTCACATGCTGGATACTCAATTTTCCTCATTTCCGACTTGATTCATACGTGTAACGACCAAACACGTGTTGCAGTTTACAGTCTAGAACTAATAGGTAAACATAATTAGAAAACGCTTCTTTGTTCTTCATGCAGCCCAATAAGAAACTTGCCTAGTTCAGTTTGTTTAATCAACGTAGCACCGTAAAAATTATTGATTTTAGACATTAGTGACAACGGCGTTCAGAAAGTGCATAAATCACTAAAACTGACATCTCGTGGGCCCGATGGAATGCCTGTCAGATTCTATACATTATTTTCTGGTGAGGTAGCTCTCCTTTTAAGTATAATATACCATAGCTGACGAAAGTAAAACAGGGAGTGAGATTAAAATACAGGGTGAAAGGATATCGTCGATAAGATTTGCTGGCTAATTTTACTGAAACTGAGGAAGAACTGCAGAATCTTTTCAATACAACGAACAATCTAATGAACACCGAATATGAATTTAGGGTATTTCAAGGAAAGGCGAGAGTAATGACGAATAGCGGAAATGACATTATTGATAAAAGTATCAAAGTTCGGGACGATGTAACAGACAAGGAATTCTGCTGTTTTGAAAGCAAAATAATTAAAAACGTACGAAGCCGAGAAGACAAAGGAAGCAGATTACCATAACTAAAAACGATATTCCGGGCCGAAACGATTCTGTCAATATCAGACATAAGCCTTAATTAGAAGACGAAATTTATTCGAATATACGTCTTGCGCACAGCATTTATGTAATTGAATCATGTACTGTGGGAAAACAGGAGAAGAAGTGAACAGAAAGTTTAAATGGTGATGCTACAAAAGAATGTTGAAAATTGGGTGGGGTGATAAAAAATGAGTAGGTTCGTAGCACAGCAGGAAAAAGTATGTGGTTAATTGGAAGAAAGGGCATAGCGATATAACATCTGTTAAGACATCAGGAAATAACTTCCATGCTGGTAGATCTCCGTAGAGGATAAGAACTATCGGAGAAGACAGAGGATGGAATATATCCAATAAAAAGATATGGATGTTTGATGTAAATGTTTCTCTGCTATGAAGTGGCTGGCTCAGTAGAGGAAGTAATGACAGACCACACCAAACCAGTCAGGAGACTGATTACGCCAAAAACATGGAATATAATAAAAATCCCATAGATCCTTAGAAGAAAAACCTATTAATAGTGCCTGTAAAAAAAAGCAAAGGTTACAGTCGCCTGCTAGAAGTACAGCAGGAGTAATCCACAAAACTGGCTCACAGCATCACTGATACCCATCTGATGCAGACTCTTAGAACATACAGTATTTTGGCCTCAAAACTCAGATGAATTATTTTGAACGAAATTATATCCTCCACTCAACGAGCATGGATTCCGAGAATATCGGCCATGCGAAAACCAAGGTAAAGGATGGTTGCAATACATAGATACATCATCAGGTAAAAACCTGTTGGCATTTAGAAGAGGTGGAAATAACGAACACAAATGGGGGGTGGGTGGGGGAGGTGACTTGACACACAAACATTACCGTCTCCCTATTCCTTTCGTGGCATCTTTTGTATCCTCTTCCTACACCGTAATTTTTGACTTGGTTTTGTGATACTGTGTGAGGTTACTTTTATACTTTTTTGGTACTTGGTACGCTGTTAATATCTTGTATCCTGTTTTTTGATTTGTACAGGGGTTCCCTACCTTCCAGTGCTTACCCGCAGGTTTACGCGGTTTAGTTTGGCACTTTGCCGTTACTTCTCGTATTGGTTTGGTGGCACTCTGCGCGCAGCGGTGGTTCTCCTGGCTTCTGTGCATGTGCCGCTTTGCAGCTTTTCTAGGATGGGCTTGCTTATTCTGGCTATGTGAATGTCGTGTAGTTCGTCACTGAATGAGAAGACGTCCCACGTTCAAAGCTTGCATTGGGTTGGGGTTTGTTTCCACTTTATTATACACTACTGGCCATTAAAATTGCTACACCAAGAAGAAATGAAGACAGTAAACGGGTATTCATTGGACAAATATAATATACTAGAACTGACATATGTTAACATTTTCACGAAATTTGGATGCATAGGTCCTGAGAAATCAGTACCCAGACCAACCACCTCTGGCCGTAATAACGGCCTTAATACGCCTAGGCATTGAGTCAAACAGAGCTTGGATGGCGTGTACAGGTACAGCTGCCCATGCAGCTTCAACACGATACCACAGTTCATCAAGAATAGTGACTGGCGTATTGTGACGAGCCAGTTGCTTGGCCACCATTGACCAGATATTTTCAGTTGGTGAGAGATCTGGAGAATGTGCTGGCGAGGGCAGCAGTCGAACATTTTCTGTATCCAGAAAGGCCCGTACAGGACCTGCAACATGTGGTCGTGCATCATCCTGCTGAAATGTAGGGTTTCGCAGGGATCGAATGAAGGGTAGAGCCACGGGTCGTAACACATCTGAAATGTAACATCCACTGTTCAAAGTGCCGTCAATGCGAACAAGAGGTGACTGAGACGTGTAACCAATGGCACCCCATACCATCACGCCGCGTGATACGCCAGTATGGCGATGACGAATACACGCTTCCAATGTGCGTTCACCGCGATGTCCCCAAACGCGGATGCGACCATCATGATGCTGTAAGCAGAACCTGGATCCATCCGAAAAAATGACGTTTTGCCATTCGTGCACCCAGGTTCGTCGTCGAGTACACCGTCGCAGGCGCTCCTGTCTGTGATGCAGCGTCAGGGGTAACCGCTGCTATGGTCTCCGAGCTGATAGTCCGTGCTGCTGCAAACGTCGTCGAACTGTTCGTGCAGATGTTTGTTGTCTTGCAAACGTCCCCATCTGTTGACTCAGGAATCGAGACGTGGCTGCACGATCCGTTACAGCCATGCGGATAAGATGCCTGTGATCTCGACTGCTAGTGATACGAGGCCGTTGGGATCCAGCACAGCGTTCCGTATTACCCTCCTGAACCCACCGATTTCATATTCTGCTAACAGTCACTGGATCTCGACCTACGCGAGCAGCAACGACGCGATACCATAAACCGCAATCGCGATAGGCTACAATCCGACCTTTATCAAAGTCGGAAACGTGATGGTACCCATTTCTCTTCCTTATACGAGGCATCACAACAACGTTTCACCAGGCAACGCCGGTCAACTATTGTCTGTGTATGGAAAATCGTTTGGAAACTTTCCTCATGTCAGCACGTTGTAGGTGTCGCCGTCGCCGCCAACCTTGTGTGAATGCTCTGAAAAGCTAATCATTTACATATCACAGAATCTTCTTCCTGTCGGTTAAATTTCGCGTCTGTAGCGAGACATCTTCGTAGTGTACTAACTATTCTTGATGCTAGGCCTATGTCTGTCTCTGGTTGTCGTTGATATGTGGCGCCGTTGGCGCCAGTCGCTTCTCTGCATTAATTTAAGATCTTTGCCATCGACTCAGTATCGCGCGGCAACCGTTTTCCTCTTTGGTCGATTTTCGGCTATTTAAGCGGACGACGCTGTGTGGAGAGGGCCTTAGCCCCGTGATCATAGAGGCTGAGGTGTTGGCGGAACTCAACTCCCGGCCCGACATTGAAATCCTCTCGGCCCGTCGCATCTTCAATGGTGCCGGGCCGACTTTTCTCATGCGGCTCTTCAGCGAATCCTCCTCCTCCATTGACCGCCTCCTCACCGAGGGAGCCCTCATCTACAATCGCCGTCATAAGGTGGACCCCTCCCATTCCCCAGTCCAATCCTACCGCTGCCAACGCTGCCTCACATACAACGACCACGTTACTTCTGCCTGCAAGAACCCCCGTGCTTGTTCCCACTGCGAAGCTTCACACTTCCTCAAGAATTGCCCCAACCTCACCTCTCCCCTTTCCTGCAACCCTTGTAACGAACCACATACTACCTACTCCTCGAAGTGTAAAGTGAAACCTCCTCCATCCACCCCTGAGCTCACCGTCCCTGTCCGTCCTGTTGATGACTCCATCCACCCCAACAACTCTCTCCGCCCTCCACCTACTGCAGAGGACTTCATCCGTTTCATCACCATTGTGCTCCAAAACATCCACCCCTTCCAACGCTCCCACACCCTTTCCCAAATCGCCCTCGATGCCCGTTCCATCTTCCATCTTACCACCTATGTCACATACTCCCACAACCAGGCCCACTTCACCTTCACCCCCTTCACCACCCTCGTCTAACTCTCCCCTCCCATGGTGCAACAACCCTACCGCATCCTGTACCACAACATTCGCTCCCTGCCCACCCACAAACTCCTCTTCCTCCACACCCTCCATCAGCACCGCGTGGATGCCTTTGTCCTAAATGAAACCTTCCTGCAACCCGTATCTCCATCTCCATGGCTCCTTACATCCTTCACCGCACCGATAAACCGTACCCTCTGGCACGTGGCGGAGTTGCTATAGGCCACCTCAAGCACCTCCCTGTCCGGCCCCAACCTCTCCTTAACAATCCTGCCGAGCATCTCACCCTGAGCCTCTTCTTCCCCACCCTTACCATCACCTGTGCCACCATTTATGTCCGTCCTCGCACCCCCATCCCATACGATTTCCTAGCCCACATTGACCGTACCTTCTCCACCTACGTGATTGCCGCCGACCTCAATATCCACAGCCGTGATCCTGCCGACCTCCAGCGGTGGCATCAGTTTCTCACCACCCTCCAGGGAGACCTGGTTCCCCTGCCTCAGCACACCTGACCCGAATCCAACCCCACTCCCGATGTGGTCCTTGCCTCTCCCAACCTCCTTGGGCGCATCACTGCAGATGTCCTTGACCTCATTGGCAGTGACCATGCTCCTGTTCTCCTCAATATCTCTAATGGTCGCCATCCCTGCAACGCTCCTCGCCCCGACGTCCCTCCTAAACTTGTCCATGATTACTCCCGTGCCAACTGAGATGCCTACCGGGACTCCATTCACACCTAGGTTGATGGCCACGACCTTACCCTCCAATCTCCTGATGACACCTCTCGCACTGCTGCCATCCTGCACCAGACCTTGTCTGACGCCGTGGCCACCCACATCCTCACCAAAGCCATCCTCCCTCACTGCCCTGCCCTGCCTCCACAGGCTGTCCTTCTCCTTCGAGAGTCCCGCCGCCTCTACCGCTCTTTTCTCCGCACTTGTGACCGGGATACACTTACCCGCCACCGGCAATTACAACGACACATCCGCAACCTGCTTACTGTGAAGAAACGCCGTGCCTGGCGCCAGACATGTACACAGCTCAACACCACGCTCCCCATAAACTCTTCCAAGTATTGGTCTGCTTTCCACCACCTTACTGGGAACCGCCCCACCCCCCAGTACCCTCTCCTCCTTAATGACCGTCCCTTTCCTGATAACGTCAGTAAGGACAACCACTTTGCCTCTCACCTCTCTGATGTTTTTTCAATCGCAGATGATCCCCACTTTGATTATTCCCTCTTCCCTGACGTCATGGACCATACGAATACCTCCATTCCTCCCCTTGCTCCTAGCTTCCAGTACCTGGGTCACACACCACCATCTGAACTTAACACTCCAATCACTACACAGGACATCAGCCTCACACTCCGCACTAAACGTAACACTGCTCCCGGCCACGACTGCATTACCTACCGCCACCTCCAACACTGCCCTCCCTCCTTCCTTTCAGTCCTTGCCACCCTCTACAATGTCATCCTTGCCACTGGCTTCTATCCTGACCTGTGGAAAACCTCCCGTATCCTGATGTTCTCCAAACCCAAGAAGCCTCCATCTGACGCCTCTTCCTATTGTCCTATCTGTCTCACATCGGTGTTCAGCAAGCTCTTGGAATCCATCCTTTCCTGGCGCATCCATCACCACCTCCGCCATAACCACCTCCTCCCCAACACCCAATGTGGCTTCCGACCTTCCTTCTCTGCTGATGACCAACTCCTCCGCCTCACTCATCTCCTCTCCCTCCAGCTTAACTCCTGTCGCTCCGCCATTTTTGTCTCCCTTGACCTCGAAAAGGCCTACGACCGTGTCTGGCATCCCAGTCTCCTGTTTAAACTCCAAACCTACGCCCTTCCTATCAACTACATCCGTCTGATGGCCTCCTTCCTCTCCCACCGCCCCTCCTATGTTACCATCCATAATGCCAATTCCCACACCTTCTACCCCTCTGCAGGTGTGCCCCAGGGCTCTGTCCTCTCCCCCCTCCTCTACCTCCTGTACATGGCAGATATGCCCCAACCCCCCCCTTCCAGTTCACCTCTTGCAATATGCTGATGACACCGCATTCCTCGCCCTCGCTCCTACCCTCCAATGGTCCCAATGCCTTCTCCAGAATCACCTTGACCTTTTTGCTGCATGGTGTAACCAGTGGCTCCTGAAAATCAATCCTTCCAAGACCCAGGCAATCATCGTAGGTCGTAGCACTAGCTCCTTCCGGCTCTTGGATTTCTCCCTTACTGTCTGCACCCGTCCTGTCCGCCTCACCCCCACCCTCACCTACCTTGGCCTCACCAATGACCGTCACCTCACCTGGATCCCTCATCTCCGCTCCATCCAATCCAAAGCCCACAACTGCCTCCGACTCCTCAAACTCCTCTCTGGCCGGACATGGGGGTTGCACCCCTCTACCATCCTCCACACCTACAAATTCTTAATCCGTCCCATCCTCTGTTATGCCAGTCCTGCCTGGATATCTGCCCCCCCCCCAAATTCTATACGTCCCTCCACATCCTTGAGCGTCATGCCTTCGCCTTCTGTATACGCCTCCCGTCCCCCACGCAGATCCTCTATGACCTCATTCCTTTCCCCCATCTGCTCCTATTCCTCGAACATATCCGCATCCTCTACACCTCGCACCACCTTGATCCCCCTCACCCCCTGGTTGCTCCTCTCCTCTCCCATCCCTGCCCCCTGCCACGTCTTCATTGTTGTGTCCACCCTACCCTCCATCTCTACACCCTTCATCTCCTTTCCCAAGGTGGCTTCCATCAACTCCCCCTCCCGGATGATGCCCCCTCTCCCTCCATTTATCCCTCCTATCAACTCTGATCCTCACTCCCCCTCCTTTCCTCTGTCCTTTTCCCAGGCTCCCTCTCCCCCCTTCCATCCTCTTTTTTCCCCACCTCCCCTCTCTCTGCCCCCTTCTCTGCCCTGAGTCCTTTTGCATTTCCCTCCTCTGCCTCCCCTCATTCCCTCCCGCATCTGCCCAGCCCCTCCCCCCCTTTATTAGTACTCTCCCTCCTTGGCCCCTCCCTTTTCGTTTTTATCCTTCCTCCCTCCTTGTTTTCCACCTCCTCCAGGTCCCCCCCCCCCCCCATCTGCCTTTGGCTCGGGAGTGTCATCTTTGTGCCGCCCTTTTCGTGCAGTGTTTTACAGTGAGTGTTCCGTGTTTTTTTTGGGGGGAAGTGTTGCAAACGGCCATCATACTGTCGCTGGGTGTGCTTTTTATCTCTTGCGAACAGAAACCAGACTGTCACCGTGATTTTTTAATTGTGTGTGTACTATGTTACTTGTCTGATTCCTGTGTCTTTTTTTAACATTGCCAACCCCTTTTGTTTTCTGTTTTAACTTTCCGCATTTATCCGCCATTTTACACTTTATGTCACCGTTTTATCGCCTGTTTTTTTGGTTCTCTTCTTCTTCCGTCTTTTAAAATAAAAGTCTGTAGGCTGTAGAGCAGCGTACTAAGCTGCTGCCAGCCCACCTCCTTCGGGAGGAACTGAAAATCAATAAAGGAAAAAAACGTGTGGAGAGGGCCGGTTTTGGGCGGTTGGTTGGCGCTCCGGTGTGCAGTCTGGTTGTCGGAGGTCGCTCTCTGCGCATTCTCTGTCTCTTTCTGTCACGTGCGGGCGGAGACGTGCTTGCGGTAGGCAGTGAGTACTGCGTGTAGTGAAAGGACGATAGTCTCGTCTGTGCTACTAAACGATGTGAACATGTGAAAGTGGCTTTGCTATCTATCAGCCTGCAACCGGATACGCTACAGAATCAGACGGTGGGAATTACCCAGGTTCTTAAAGTCCTGCTGTATACAGGGTGGTCCATTGATAGTGACTGGGCCAAATATCTCACGAAATAAGCATCAAACGAAAACACTACAAAGAACGAAACTCGTCTAGCTCGAAGGGGGAAACCACATGGTGCTATGGTTGGCCCACTAGATGGCGCTGTCATACGTCAAACAGATATCAACTGCATTTTTAAAAATAGAAACCCCATTTTTATTACATATTCGCGTAGTACGTAAAAAAATATGAATGTTTTAGTTGGACCACTTTTTTCGCTTCGTGATATATGGCCCTGTAATAGTCACAAACGTATAAGTACGTAGTATCACGTAACATTCCGCCAGTGCGGACGGTATTTGCTTCGTGATACATTACCCGTGTTAATATGGACCGTTTACCAATTGTGGAAAAGGTCGATATCGTGTTGATGTACAGCTATTGTGATCAAAATGCCCAACGGGCGAGTACTCTGTATGCTGCTCGGTATCCTGGACGACATGATCCAAGTGTCCGGACCGCTTCGGCGGATAGTTACGCCATTTAAGGAAACAGGAAGTGTTCAGCCACATGTGAAACGTTAACTACCACCTGCAACAAATGATGATGCCCAAGTAGGTGTTATAGCTGCTGTCGCAGCTAATCCGCACATGAATAGCAGACAAATTGCGCGAGAATCGGGAATCTCAAAAACGTCAGTGTTGAGAATGCTACATCAACATCGATTGCACCCGTACCAAATTTCTATGCACCAGGAATTGCATGGCAACGACTTTGAACGTCGTCTACAGTTCTGCCACTAGGCACGAGAGAAATTACGGGACGATGATAGATTTTTTGCACGCGTTCTATTTAGCGACGAAGCATCATTCACCAACAGCGGTTGCATAAACCGGTATAATATGCACTATTGGGCAACGGAAAATCCACGATGGCCGCGACAAGTGGATCATCAGCGACCTTGGCGGGTTAATGTATGGTACGGTATTATGGGAGAAGGGTAACTGGCACCCATTTTATCGATGGCAGTCTAAATGGTACAGTGTATGCTGATTTGCTACGTTATGTTTTACCAAGGTTACTACAAGATGTTTCACTGCATGACAGAATGGCGATGTACTTCCAACTTGATGGATGTCCGGCACATAGCCCGCGTGCGGTTGAAGCGGTATTGAATAGTATATTTCATGACAGGTGGATTGGTCGTCGAAGCACCATGGCCCGCACGTTCACTGGATCTGACGTCCCCGGATTTCTTTCCGTGGGGAAAAGTGAGGGATATTTGCTATCGTGATCCACCGACAACGCCTGGCGTCAGCGCATTGTCAATTCATGTGCGAACATTACGGAAGGCGAACTACTCGCTGTTGAGAGGAATGTCGTTACACGTATTGCCAAATGCATTGAGGCTGACGGACATCATTTTGAGCATTCATTGCATTAATGAGGTACTTACAGGTAATCACGTTGTAACAGAATGCGTTCTCAGAAATGATAAGTTCACAAAGGTACATGTATCACATTGGAACAACCGAAATAAAATGTTCAAAAGTACCTACTTTCTGTATTTTAATTTTAAAAACCTACCTGTTACCAACTGTACGTCTAAAATTGTGAGCCATATGTTTGTGACTATTACAGCGCCATCTATCACAAAGCGAAAATGTGGTCCAACTAAAACATTCACATTTCTTTACGTACTACACGAATATGAAATAAAAATGGGGGTTCCTATTGAAAAAAACGGCCCGCATCTTGTGGTCGTGCGGTAGCGTTCTCGCTTCCCACGCCCGGGATCCCGGGTTCGATTCCCGGCGGGGTCAGGGATTTTCTCTGCCTCGTGATGGCTGGGTGTTGTGTGCTGTCCTTAGGTTAGTTAGGTTTAAGTAGTTCTAAGTTCTAACTTTTTTCCTCCTATTTGGCACTCAATCCGTTTATATCTCTTTTCTACTGCCATTACTTGCGTTTTGGAGATGCTAATCTTCATACCATAGTCCTTACATTTCTGATCTAGCTCTGAAATATTACTTTGCAAACTGTCAATCGAATCTGCCATCACAACTAAGTCATCTGCATATGCGAGACTGCTTATTATGTGTTCACATATCTTAATCTCACCCAGCCAGTTTCTTGTTTTCAACAAATGAGACAGTGGAGACAGGTTGCAGGCTTGTCTTACCCCTGAAACTACTCTGAACCATAAACTCAATTTACCATGCCTGTACCTGCTGCCTGGCTAGCTATGTAAAGACCTTTAATTGCTTGCAAAAGTTAGCCTCCTATTCCATAATATCGTAGAACAGACAATAACTTACTTCTAGGAACCCGGTCATATGCCTTTTCTAGATCTACAAAGCATAGATACAATTCCCTGTTCCACTCGTAACACTTCTCCATTATTTGCTGTAAGCTAAAGATCTGGTCCTGACAACCTCTAAGATGCCTAAACCCACAATGATTTTCATCCAATTTGTCTTCAACTAATACTCGCACTTTCCTTTCAACAATACCTGAGAAGATTTTACCCACAACGCTGATTAAAGAGATACCTCTATAGTTTTCACAATCTTTTCTGTTTGTATGTTTAAAGATTGGTGTGATTACTGCTTTCATCCAGTCTGATGGAACCTCTCCTGACTCCCACGCCATTTCAATTATCCTGCGTAGCCATTTAAGACCTGACATTCCATTGTATTTGATGAGTTCCAACTTAATTTCATCCACCCCAGCTGCTTTATTGCACTGCAATGTATTGACCATTTTCTCCACTTCCTCAAATGTGATCCTATTTCCATCATCATTCTTATCCCATTGTACATCGAAATCTGAAACATTACTAACCGTATTTTCACCTACATTGAGCAACTCTTCAAAATATTCCCTCCATCTGCCCAAGGCGTCGACAGGATTCACCAGCAGTTTTCCTGACCTGTCCGTAATACTTGTCATTTTCTTCTTACCTCCCTTTTGAAGACTGCTATTTACACTCCAGAATGATAATTGTTAACATAAAGAAATAATATACTCGAGTAAGGTCTTCACACGCTGTACCTGAAACAATCGATAAGAATTTAAGAACAACTTTTGTTATTTTACTATTATTTGACGATAACACAGAATTTGATTATTCTATTGTTAGATCACAAGGAAAAAGCGAATGATAACAACTAGATAATATTTCATGTATTCACCCAGATTTTGAAAAACTGTTAAGACATAATTATGATCCTAATTCAGTAAAAATATACCACTGAATGAGAGAGAATTTACACATTGTTTACATTAATATTTTACATTAATGTTTACATTAATATTTTGAATGATTACATGTAATAAGAGTTGATTAATGATTTAATTGGTCTTTAGCAGACTGAGATAGTATAAAATGTTTAATAACATATCTACACATAGGACTAGAACAATGATCTGTTAGCCATTTATCAACAAATTCTTAATGAAACATATGATTACTTTTAGTTCTACAAAATTAATGACTTCGTTTGGTTAAGCAAAGTTGCTGCTGTCAGGCTGCTCCATTATTTAATAACTTGTTGTTGTTATCCTTTGTTCATAGTTACAGATATATTTTGACAATTTAAAATGATATCCCGAACAACTTTGTCTTTAAATTGTACTATAAAATCTTTGGAAAATGCTTAGTCACTTGATATATCTTCCCAGTTTAATTTATTTTGAAAATCTCTCATAAAATATTCTTATAATTGTTGTTTAATTGAAATGTTATCCCAGCGTAATTTATCTGGAAATTCCTGAATAAATTCTTCAGATAATTTTTGATTAGATGATATATTTTCCAATGTACTTGATCCCGAAATTTCTCATAGAATCTTCAGATAACTTTTAATTCCTTTACATTTGTGCACATTCTAATTTATGTTGAAATATCTTTATGAAATTTTTATGGTGTTTTGTTAATACTATTAGAAGAAAAGAAAGTAAATAGTGAAAAACTAAGGCAGATAAAATACATAATATATGAGAAACAAATGATATCATCTACATCATCACCACAGGCAAGTTACAGAAAGATCATTTCCTTAAAGTTGTTGGAACAAATATTAAGTTAATCAAATCTAGATTATCTACATACAACACAGGAGAGCATCCAGAGAATAAATTTTATTACATACGCACCAAAGAGTGTATGAACTACAAAATGATTGGTGAAAAGTTTAAATCTCTTTTTAAGTGCTTCAGACTGAAGATAACAAAGAATTATAAATATGAATTTTGATGACATAAAATGCTAAATACATAGTTTTGTTGCGGACGGAAATAATTCATTACTACACAAACATGATCTCAATAATGGTGAAATTAAAAATAAATTACATACCAATATTCTGTCATCTGCAGATTATATTCAGTTTGTTATCACCACTGAAGGGTTTATTAATAAAGGAAAGAACAAGATAATTAATAAAATTATGATAGAGAAGAACTAGCGAAGAACTAACTTCAATTATTTCTGGTATCTACGAAGAATATCAGATAAGCTTGCCCGTGAAAGGCAAAGGTCCTGAGTTCGAGTCTCGGTCCCGCACACATTTTTAATCTGCTAGGAAGTTTCATATCACCGCACACTCCGCTGCAGAGTGAAAATATCATTCTGGAAACATCCCCCAGGCTGTGGCTAAGCCTTGTCTCCGCAATATCCTTTCTTCCAGGAGTGCTGGATCTGCAGGGTTTGCAGGAGATCTTCTGTGATGTTTGGAAAGTAGGAGACGAGGTACTGGTGGAAGTAAAGCTGTGAGGAAGGGGTGTGAGTCGTGCTTGGGTAGCTCAGATGGTAGAGCACTTGCCTGCAAAAGGCTAAGGTCCCGAATTTGAGTCTCGGTCTGGCACACAGTTTTAATCTGCCAGGAAGTCTCAAGCTTAATGTGGTTAGAAAAAGCAATAGATTTGTTTTAATCAAAATTATATAAAATTATGGGAAATCATAAGAAGATATGAAATGAGTTAGTAAACATGTTAAGTGCAGTTAACTCAAATATAATATTTAAGTACCTGTAGGCTGGTTTTTTTAAGTAAACGATATATATTTCTCCTCCATTTAGACTGAATTAATAATTTACATTCTTAACAGTTCACTGATTTATGATTGAAAGTATGTCTTCATCATCAGCAGAAAATAAATATATTAAACATGGGAGTTCTAATTTTCTCATTCATAGTGTATGCATTTATGCACATAAAAAAGTGTACAGACCAGGAAAATTACCATGTCTAACTTCTAATCAATCTGGACTATAGTACATATCAGTATAGAAAAACTTATAATGATATATAGAGTAACGATTTGTTACCCTTTTCAGATAAGCAGACACATACAATACTTATCAAGTACCATGACTACTTTCTTTAAGAAATAACTTTTTGTTATTTACTGGATATATGAGCAAAAACTTTCACAAGATGTATGAAATATTTTGTAATATAATTCTTTCTTTATTTAACCACCTGTTACATGAATCATCAAATCACTGTCACTTAATATATAACTTCTTGTTTTCTCAAAACATTTTCAACAAGATTTATATGTGAGTAGTTAGTTTTCTGTAGCTCTTTATTATAAAAATTTCGTTTGACTTCTGCTCCGTCCAATGCTTTTAGCTTATATGTGACTGGATTAGACAAAATAACATTCCCAATTTCGAAAATTTCTGTTGACCAATTGTGCTACATAATCTTTTTCAAAAATACCTTCAAATTTACTAATTCTAACTTTACCTCATGTTGGATGCAGTAGCACCTGACTTCCAATTTTTGTCATTTACTTCTGTTGGCTTCATTCTTGGGTTTTGTGTTGTTGTATTCATCAACTATTTTAATAACTAAATCAAAATCTACAGACTTGTAAATGCATTTCAAAAGGTAATTCATTACACAGTGTGTCAACTAACCTTTTTCTATATTTTTCATTTTTACAAAATGTATGTGGCAAGTTCTTCAAAACTCTTATCAAGTATGACGATATCCTATATGGATTACTGATAATGAAATAAGTAAATGTGTTTGTTAACATTTATGTTATTCCTATTTTTTCAATATGATTATTATTTTTATCTAATTGTTTTCTATGAGTTACTGCTAATGTTTTGATTAATTCATGCACATCATTCATGCAGACATACTCATCTTTTTTTTATATCTATCAGTTTCTTCTATTTTATTCAGCTTATTTAACTACTTCTGAGTTGTACTCTACAAATCATTTAATATAGGCAAAAACATTAATAGGTTATTTTAAGTTTGATGTTTGGATTTTGATAAATATTCAATTTGAGATTTGTATTTATTGGATTTCATGCACACATCTATTGTAAGATATCTGAACTGATCTTCTTTCCAGCATTTATTACAATATTATTTATAAGCATGAAACTTTCAATCACTGTCAACAAACTCATGGTATGTTTGTTTCATATTGACTGCACATATTTTAAAAATTACATTACCTCTTTGTAGTTGTTTTGATATTTTTTAATATGTCTAGGCTGAATAAAAACAATTTATTTCTGCCTCTAGTAAATATTATCTAACCACATCCTTATTTTTGAGAATGAAATCATCGAATACTATAAGTGCATTTTCTTTACAGTGATCCAGAGGTATGTTGCCCTCATTATTCACAGTAAAGTAGTAATCTTCTCATTTTTATCTTCCTCTTTTTCGCATTTTTATAAATTCTTGGTGTATTGGCAGATGCAAGTTTTTAGATTAAACATGCTGATGATTGATGTTATTCCAGTTCACCCATCCTGAAGCTACAACATCATTGTGAATCGTAATACTGGTTTTTCTTATCCTCTAGGCCCTACTATTGCATATCAAATAGAATTAGGCAAGGGTCTACTATGTTTATTTTTAGATTGCTTCTCTGAAATGCTTATTTTTGGTTCTTAATCAGTTTTCTCTTGATTAACAATATTTTTATTTGCCATAAATGAATTGCCTCTTTCAATTAAGTAGTAAACCATCTATTGTCAAAAAAACATTAGCTATGCCTGTACATTATACCTATAGTAATGTTACACTACTGGTTTGTATACAGCATTTCTAAATCCAAATATTATATCATAAAATAATGAATTGTACTGTCATGGAGAAGCAATGAAAAATTCCTGTTATAATTATAATTTAGAAAGCTTGGAAAAATTTATTCATACCAAAAAGTATAATGTACACATTAAATCAGACGAAATTTTAAACAGAGTTATTTTCGAAAATGATGTTAATTTGTGTATGGATGTAAATCATAGCATTCAAAGCGTGTTTGGATTTAGTGACCAAACTATTCTTTGTAATGAAAAGACTGTTGCTTCTTATTAATCAACACAAATTTTAATTTGGCTGATGGAATGTTTGTGAAGCATACTGATCACTTTCATTGAGAATTAATATTATTACTTCATTCAAACATTCTGCAGCTCATGGTCACATTCTCGCTTCCCGAGCATGGGGTCTTGGCTTTGATAGTGTGGCGGGGTCATGGATTTTCGCCTGCCTCGAGATGACTGGGTGTTTGTGTCTTCCTCATCATTTCATCATCATTCATGAAAGTGGCGAGTTTGGACTGAGCAAAGTTTGGGAATTTGTACGAGCACTGATAACCATGCAGTTGAGTGCCCCACAAACCAAACATCATCATCATCATCCAAGCATAATGCTGAATTTGGTGTACCACTAATTCATGAACTACATTATCTGTGTATATTCTAGTTCACAATAAGATTTGGGATTAGAAGTAATACTAACTGATGAAAATGATAATTTAATTAACAGTGGTGGTTGTGTGGCAGTTGCTTTAGAAATGGCATAACAAAATTTTATCCATATTGAAGGCACCAGTGGTACTCATTCCCTAGAATGAGGAAAGTGATACAATATAAATATTGTCCACAATCATAATGAGATTAATATCCATACAGGAGATGAATGGCTTCATCCTAATCACGCTCAGTTGTACATGAGCTTTACAACTGTTAGGTCTAATTGATCAGATTACCAAACATATGATGAAATATGGAATAAAAAATTAATCGATACTTACGTGGCAAGGCTATTTGATTTTGTATCCATAAAGAAAGGAAATAATGTTTTATGTACAATTGAACATACTTTTATTTCATAATCAGTTGTTTTGCATTTGACTTAATCTCTTGCTGATAAAATAAGCACTGGAAAAATTAGGAGCAAGAAAACTGCAGTGCTTTATCCATTTTAATACTTGGTTGGTTTTTCAAATATTGTAAGGAGGTCATGTCTGAGGGCGATCTTCCTGTAATTTCTACATGGTCTTCAAGTGTAAGATATGCTGTTTTTCGATGACCTGATCGCAATGATGCTGGAATTGAAATAAAAGATACTCTTCGAAATGATGGTAGAATTGTAGGATCTATGGAAATATGTGTATCTATGGTTAAACATGGACATGTTATGAGCTGTAACAATAAGAAAATATTTTGAAAAATATAAAAATTCTGGTATCTTTTTTATGACTACAAACTGTTGAAGTAGCTGGATTGAGTGGTAAGAGGCATTTTGAGGTAGATATTACAATTTTCTATAATTCTATGGAATTTGATATGCCTTACTTTATATTCATTACATTTCAGACAAATCGAAAAAGTAATCAGTCGATTGATTCACTGTTATTTGGTCATGTTAAGTTATTCACACTTTATCTGAAGAATGGAAGAAATTTTTCCAAAAGAAATGTTGAATTTACAGCCACAAAACAGTTGTTTGAAGGGTTATTATTATTTTCCTGATTTTAAATTATGTATGCTATTTTCAAGGTGATTTTGATATAAATCCATATGGTTTCATAATTAATAATCCAATTTACGTCATGCAATTGATTCATAGAAATAATGTAGATGCCACTCAAAAAACAAAAATGAAGATTTGTGCAGCTTCTAATGATAAAATTCCTGCAGATACCCTTCATTATGTAGTTATGTATGGTAAAAAGAATCTCACAAACAATGCACAGCACAGGATATTTTTAATCGAAAATTATTTAATGCACTTTTCTAAAGTTTAGAGTGGTGTCATAGTATATATGTCATTCCCACATGAGATATCTGAGTCGACTAGTAGGTTCAGGAAGAGTGTGCAGGTGATCTACTGCCTGAGCTTTTCCTCCTAGATATGAAGCTCTGCCTTCCTGCTTGCTCCATCTCCTTATCTGTTTCACTTCCACAGTAGCTTTCACTCTGTCACACAGTTGCATCCACCATGTTGGCACTCAAGGAACTGTTTTAAATTCTGATCACTAGATGTCACCAGTGTTTCCAAGTTTAGTATAAGGCTTTTAAGCGTATTTTGCCCATTTCTTAACTGACTATTTGCTCAACTTTTGGTTTATTGCTATTTAAATGGTTTACTGTTGGTCCTTAACAGTTGAATTCATTTTAAAAACTTATATGAATTCTGTATATATACCATGAAATTAAGTTAAATCACATACTTTTGAAAATGTGCACATCATAACACAACATTTCTTACTGATTTAAAGGTTCAATTTGCACAATTCATGTCATTTAGTGGTCATTTGATCCACCACTTGTTATGTCCTCAGAGGCAATAGCTGGGACAGATAACAGAGAAAACATCAGAAAACATCCAAAGTACAATGTTTTGAATACATGAAAATTGTGGGGGTGGGGAGCTTCTAATAAAAGCCTTTTTGTTACCTTTAAAATTTTACAACTTTATGATCTTGAGTTTAAAATAGTAAGTGAACATTTGTTATCATGAACAACAAGATCCTCAATATAGTTTGTTAATGAAATTTTCCAAAGTATTATTTTAACAGATCAAAGAACAGCTCTCAGAATCAGTTTACAACCCTTAAAACTCAAATCCCTTTTCAAGCAAGGAAAAATACAAATTGCATAATACGAGTATAAAGTTAAATAAAAGATTCTAATGCCACATGGCAATACAAAATTTTCGTAGCTATCACCTGTGATCTATAAAATTGACCACAAAATTTTTAATTAAAACAACTTAAAAGAAATGAAATCTGGGTACTGTCAATGTACACTCAAACCATGTAGCCTCTACGATGCACACCATATCAAATATATTTTCCTTCCTTTTAAAAGCTTTGCCCCATAAACCTCCCTAATGAGATGTGTACTACACCAAACGAATTATCTCAAATAATTAAGCATGGCTTTTATGATTAACCAGGTGTGTAAATCTTTTCCTTTCAAGTAAATAAAAAAAACACAAATCAACTCTTAAGCTCAGTAGTTACATGTTAAAAATATATAATATATATCTTTTGATTTTGTCGTGTTCACGCACTGTTGTGCACCGTGCTCTCCTTCAGGATTACATGGGGCATGGGAAAGATTTTCCACAAATGTTAACAAGGGCCAACCAACTTAGACACACCACATACTGGGATTATATGTCGACATGGATGCGGCTCGCAAATCTTATAACGGGCGAGGTAGTAGATGCGATATTACTGAACACTTCAACTACACTGCACAGCACCAATCAACTGTATTGGGGGGTAGACAAAAGACAAATCAACAATTGTTCCAAGGTAACCTCAGCGAAGGCAGTAAGAAAATATTTCGGACTAATTATAAACTCTTGGGAGGGCCACACCAAGCTAAATTATGAAAATGACATCCCAAGCTAAATTGTGAAAATCCTATCTGCGATTTCACCACAACAAGTAGAACCATTAAATACCATATGAAGTGAACTGCAAATAACATGATACATAAGTGTCCAACTTAAAAGCACCACAATAAATCTTTCGCTTACTACAAACACTTAGCAGTACCTCCAAAGCTCACTCTTGGACACTGCCAGCGTGTCAATTAGTCGATATAGCTGTACATAACAGGGTTTAATATGCTGGGGGCCGACTTAGGTTTCTTAATAAGACAAGCAATGATTCGGTCCCTCACTTCGATCCAAAACATTCATTTACTTTAAAGCAGCTAAATAGATGACAAAGCTGATCCATAAGAGTCATTTACTTTAAAACAACTGAATAGATGACAATGCCGATATCAACGCTCTCCTCCCAGGGAGCGTTTTAACTGGAGACAGCGGAACCGATGCAAGGCTTACACTGCTCAAGTCTCATATATGCGTCACCAATGTGCACCTTTTTAGAATTCTTATGTTCACCTCATACACCAAAGTTTCCGTAATTCTTTATCAGAATACAAGGGCAGAACTAAAATATCACTTCTCAACCCTTGAATGACCACACGATGATCGCCATCGGGACAACACCGGCCCTCCACACTAGGATCTTCGAGGCCACGGCATTCCGTCTCCAACCGACTGCTTCCGCGGGGCCCACCGACGTCGTTCCTCACGCACAGTCCAGAACTAACTCGCCGTAACCGCATTCATCCTTGGTTCTGTCCGCCACGTGGCGCGCGGGAAGCCAGCTCGCCATAGATATGCAATGACCAGAGTTTCAATCCGATCTCGATATTGACATCACTGCGAGTACTGAGAAGGCGGGTAGCTTCAAAAAACATAAAATTTAAACAGCGAGCCAGACTGGCTCCTCATTTAATTTGGCATGGCTTATGAATGACAGTAAAGTATCTTCCATTGCCTTACATTGGTGGCTTATGGTGTAAGGTGGCTGTGATTTACAGCAAGAAATGTTTCCTAGGGGCATTTCTTAGTTTGAATCCCGCTCAAGCATTGAGCATTTTTTTAAAAATCTTTGGTACTGTAGCTCAGAGTTTCTTCATACGATATGGGAGTTTTGCAGAAAAAAAAATGTTTTGAGTTTATATATATATATATTTGATTTCCCTAGTAAAACTTTTTGTATATAAATGGAGCCCGTTCTGGAGAACTTCAATAATGTAAGCAATCCTAATTTCTTTAAAATAAAGTTAGTGAGCTAGAAGCAAATAATTTGTATAAAAATACTGGATGAAAATATAAAATTTGTTCAATGATTTGTAAGTTTTATTTTAACTGAAATTCATTATTATTATTATTATTATTATTATTATTATTATTCGCTGCTGTGCTGTCGCGACTTTTTTTCTCCCCCAAGGTTGCTCAACAAGCATACTTATTACTACAGACAGATATTGTTTTTTTCTTTCAAATGACTCCAATCTCGCTAGATTCTTACGAAATCTTGATTTATGGTCAAATTATTTAAAAACATAAAACTATTAAACTTTTATACACAAAACGTTTTTATAATGAAAGAATTCATTTCCCTATTTCCTTAAATTGATTTTTTTAGGAAAGAGGGACATAATAGAAAAATAAAACAATGGAAGAATTAGCTATTTTATGTGTAATTTCGAGTAGGCAAGAAAGAAATAAAAGTTGGGTTAGAAGGATAAAAATAATGATTCTGGGTCATCTACTCAAAATTACATATAAATTTAGCTATTTTTATATATTTTTTAAATTTTGAATTGGTAACCCAGAACTGACATTTTTATCCTAATAATATCTAATCTGACGGTATCTAAATAACTTTTCTGTCTCTGGCAGTGTATGATATTGTAAGTATCACTGATAGTAAACTCTCCAGACTACTCTTACTGGCCATAGTTCTCGTAGCGCTCTAAAAAGGTGACAGCTAAATTGGAGAGTAGTCTCCAGAGTGCTGTGCTGAGCTAACTGCGGGCATAAAATGGTACTGTGTAGCCGCTTGGTTTTGACTGTCTGACTACTGATACATCAATGTCTAAGTGTCCATGGCATGGCATGTCAGTACGAAGGAGAAGCAAAGTAGTATGTGGTCGACTGCATTCACTATTCGCTGCTATTCACTCTATCAGTGAACGAGTCTAACGAGCTGAAAAATTCGGTGCAGAAGCAGGAAGAAGCATGTGTTAGTGAGCGCCATCTGGAGGGTGTTGTACGGAGCTGCGAGACGCCAGGTGAGTCATTGTGCCTCTATGGTGACAGCCTTTTGTGGTATTTGGTGTGTACCTCATGCTTAGTACACAACTCCACAAGGGCTGTGGCCGACAATCTTCCATTTTTAAGCCCTGAAAATTGCCACAAAATATTCGAAATATAGACCCCTTACCTGATCAGAATCAGGAGCAGAATTTTCTTGAAAGGAGGACATAAGATGAACATCAACAAAAGCAAAACGAAGATAATGGAATGTAGTGGAATTAAATCGGGTGATGATGTGGGAATTAGATTAGGAAATGAGACACTTAAAATAGTAAATGAGTTTTGCTATTTGGGGAGCAAAATAACTGATGATGGTCGAAGTAGAGAGAATATAAAATGTGGACTGGCAATGGCAAGGAAAGCATTTCTGAAGAAGAGAAATTTTTTAACATCGAGTATAGATTTAAGTGTCAGGAAGTCGTTTCTGAAAGATTTGTATGGAGTGTAGCTATGTATGGAAGTAAAACATGGACGATAAATAGTTTGGACAAGAAGAGAACAGAAGCTTTCGAAATGTGGTGCTACAGAAGAATGCTGAAGATTAGATGGGTAGATCACATAACTAATGAGGAGATATTGAATAGAATTGGAGAGAAGAGAAATTTGTGGCACAACTTGACTAGAAGAATGGATCGTTCGTAGGGCGTATTCTGAGGCATCAAGGGATCACCAATTTTGTATTGGAGAGCAGCGTGGAGGGTAAAAATCGTAGAGGGAGAACAAGAGATGAATACACTAAACAGATTCAGAAGGATGTCGGTTGCAGTAGGTACTGGGAGATGAAGAAGCTTGCACAGGATAGAGTAGCATGGAGAGCTGCATCAAACCAGTCTCAGGACTGAAGACCACAACAACAACAACACTGGCAATTTCCTACTCCTCATTACAGCGTTTCTATAAGGTGCTGCCTCTTGGTGGGACAAAAAGAGAACAGAAGCTTTCGAAATGTGGTGCTACAGAAGAATGCTGAAGATTAGATGGGTAGATCACATAACTAATGAGGAGGTATTGAATAGAATTGGAGAGAAGAGAAATTTGTGGCACAACTTTTTGTACGACGGACATTGGAAGCACCAACTGTCATAGGGAAATTACTCTACCTGTAGTCTAGCCATGCTGACTCCAGCCACAAACAGAGTTGCACTGTACTAAAACTACAATTCGGTAATTTTAGTACAGTACATAAATAACATAGTGAATGGTAGGTTTACGGGTAGTATTGATAGCATTGGTCGGAAAAGAAAGCTAAATTAATTTGTGAGAGAAAATAGGAACGAAAGAATTCTTTTTGTTTTCTTGTTTGTTTGTCATTTGCACATAATTAGAGCTATACGTCGTTCAGCGTTAGTCCAGTGTGTAATTTATATCCTCACAAAACATAAATTTCATTTAAGAAGTAATAAAAATTGGTTGGCCACATAACTTTTGTGCTATAAAGTTACCAAAGAAATTACTTTTACTTACAGTTTAAATGCACAAACATAAAGAATGTGTATAATTAATGGTGCTGTTTGTTACTCAATAGGGTGTTCTTCATTATTATCAAAGGCAAGAGTTTCCTGTTATTAAAGATAAGTGTGATAATTGTTTGTGGATAACAGAAACTTGTTTTATATAGTTTTAAACTGTGGTTGATATTTTTTTTATTTTACTTTCTTTCTAATTTTACATTTTTGACGAAATTGTGTTTTGTAGTCCTGTTTGGTAAACCTGTATATTTTTTTTAATTTTTTCTAGAACATCCCTCTGTCTCACGTTACAAATTAACAGTTTTCGAATAAAACCTAAATTAAATATTGTAAATTTCAGTTTTGGTATAAACACTATTTGAAGGGAGTAACAAACAGGTGGGTAACTACGAAGAGCAAAAATGTGCCATAGCTCTTTATTTATCGTCACTCATTTTCCAGATGGCTCACCACTTGCAGTTCCTAGGTAATCTAGTGAGACATCAATCGCATGAGTAAACAAATCGATCGAAATTAGGTAATGCCTGATAGGTACGCAACACACCTAATTTACAGGTATTCCTTTTATAGTCTTAACTGGACGAGACTACTAGAAAAACTACCGTACTCTACGCTAGATAAAAATATAAATGTCGTGTGACGAGGGCTCCCGGCGGGTAGACCGTTCTCCAGGTGCAAGTCTTTCGATTTGACGCCACTTCGGCGACTTGAGCGTCGATGGGGATGGAATGATGATGATTAGGACAACACAACACCCAGTCCCTGAGCGGAGAAAATCTCCGACCCAGCCGGGAATCGAACCCTGGGCCCTTAGGATTGACGGTCTGTCGCGCTGACCACTTTTTTTTATCACATTTTGTTCTACATTGTTCGTTGAATTTGTCGTGGCGGATGTCCGACGTTCAGGTTGTTCGTTGATCCGTTCAGTCAGTAGCTAAACCCTCTGACCGAACACGGCTGAGCTACCCTGCCGGCGATTCAATCAGCTACCGGGGCGGACACTCGACGCTTACTTATGACAATCTACAGTATCCTACAGTATTTTCACAACTCTAGATACAACCTGTTTTGGTTCAAATGGCTCTGAGCACTATGGGACACAACTGCTGTGGTCATAAGTCCCCTAGAACTTAGAACTACTTAAACCTAACTAACCTAAGGGCATCACACACATCCATGCCCGAGGCAGGATTCGAACCTGCGACCGTAGCGGTCATGCGGTTCCAGACTGTAGCGCCTTTAACCGCTCGGCCACTCCGGCCGGCCACCTATTTTGGAGTATTACGGAAGCCCCATAGCTGCAGTCTGAAGAAACGGTCCTTCTCCCATTAGCCGGAGACTCTCCCAGGGAACTTCAATGGCAGCAGGGATGGGCGGCTAGGAAATGATAAGTTACAACTTTACAGTGTTAAAATAAGACACGAAAGCAAGTAGCGGACGAAACCATCTATGGTAAGCAGTTATGCAAGATGAAAGAACTGTGACGAGAGCTGCCTTCCGTGTTGCGGACACAGGTGTTGCGCGCTGTGGGAATGCGGCGCCTCGCCTACTCACGCGCTTCCCCGGCGCCCCGTCGTGACTAATGGAGCGGCGTGTCAGAGCAGTTAGGGGCGCCCCGCCGCCGCCTTGACCGCGGGCGAGCGTCTCCTCAGCGGCAGCCGCGCCGGCGCTGGGGCTGGGGTGGCCAAATGTCAGCCGCCGCCGAAATGTCAAGGAGACGGCGCGTCCTCACGCCGCCGCGCGACATCGCCTGCCTCGCAGCGCCTGCGCTGGCCAGGCAGCAACCCGCCGTACACGGGCTACGCGGAGGACGCACCAGTGCGTGCGGGTCTGCTGTACGCTGGACACTGTGTGAGATAGTTCTTCAGGACTCGCCGCTGTTTTCACAAATCTGACACCTCTTGCGATCATTCAGTCTGTTCAAAATCGACTGCTTATTATCACAAGTTTTACTAACATGGATAGCAAGTCAGATCCACTTCTTATTCGCACTGAAAAGTAGGCATTGTTGGGGGTAGACTACATAAACTAGGCCTGCAAAGCTTTGCAGTGAGTGTAGTAATTATTTTAACTTTGATGCTTTTTTCTAAAAAAACCTTTTTGAAGCAATTCATGTGATTCAATCGACGCAGGACGTCAAAAGACCTCTATCCTGAATTTTCCTTAAAGACAATGAATTAATTAGTATTAACTGAAACATATCTTTGACGATATGTTCTTCATGTAATTACCTTACCTTCTGATGAAGTCACCCTTAGAGGTGACGAAACCTGGTCAAGATATAGAAAATCTATGCAACCGGTTGGCTGATTTTTACATATTTATCAAATTTGTGTATACGGTTGCTGCAAACGTCAGCCATGTTCACAGTTGTAACTGAAACACCTTCTTTTTGTCGTGAGTTTGTGCCGTATCGGCGTAGTGTCTACAAGGGTCGCCATGATTATTAACGGATTTGGAATGGTGAGTTTCAGGGGTGTGGCCAGATGACCCTCCTGTCACTACTCAGTTATTTCACCTCCGTGGGGGAGACATCCCGAGACGTGTACTGCAACTGAGTGCATGTAGTGTTTTCGTGGGGATCAGTTTCAACTTTTGTGTCCTGTCGGCCTCATTTATGAATTAACATAACGCACTCTATCACCGTCACACACATACGCGCGCGCGCGCGTTTTTCTGATATCTGCGATGTGTTTGGCTCTGTGAAACAGTATTTTTTTGGTATGTTTACTTGATAATACTTTTTTAAAAATAAATGTGTGTGTGTGTGTGTGTGTGTGTGTGTGTGTGTGTGTGAGCCCGCGCGCGCACGCGCGTGAGCGCAACTCTTGTTCACAGTACGAGCAGACCTTAGAGTCGCCTTTGCCGCTTAGATCTTTTTTAATATTTGACTTGTAAGTACTGCTTCTTTTTCCAGTCAGTACAAAATTTAATTTTATTAATTTATTAAATACCTAATATGTTTTAGAACAGTTAGTCTAATTCTGAAGACGACGCTCATAGTAGCGTCGAAACCTGGTCAATTTTGACTTAATATTTGTGACCGAGGGCTTATTTGTTCTAATATAATTCTGACACGGTCACTGAACCTTAGCAACTATGTTCAAAGTTTTAAATAATATAAAACAATATGTACACATTCCAGGCCACTGAAGATGCCTTTCAAAGACTAAAGGCGAAATGCGTGTGGCACTAAAAAAAGTGTTCCATTCGGTTGTGATTAAACGGTCTCAAGATAAGAATTATCGACTTACTATATTTTCACGTGGAAGTGAGTGAAAGTTTAAGTGTATACGAATCGTGTAACTAAGGCGGGTTAGGGTACCAGTCCGGTATGCACACAATGAGACATGAGTAACCGCCTAAAACTTATCGAGGCTGGCAGCCACACCGACTGTCGTAATTAATCCCGGAAGGACGGGCCGGAGCCGGTGCACCTTCCCGCCCCCGGAAGCGACGCTGTAACAACATTTTGCATGGATCCCGAGTTCACTCGTGTTCCGCATGCCGTCCGTTACGGACGGATCTCAAGACAATTCGTGTTTTCTTCACGCTGCCTGTGGATGCCATTCGCTGTGATACATTTTAACTACTTCTTCCATGCAGATGTTTACACTAGTAGTCAATGTGTCAAGTTGATTGTCTTCATGTACTTTTCGCTTATTTAGTATCTTGACTGTATTTTGATGTGTCAAGTACTATCTATTTTCGTTTGGAAGTTCCTCCAGTTATTCAGAAATGGGAAGGAAATGAACCAGTCTGAAACACTTTCGGAGGGGTTGACGATGGTTGTTGAGATGTTCATAGTGTAAGCGAATGCTTTTATTGTTCTGAGGACGACTGCAGTTCCAGTGACGTCATTAGACCTCTGAGGAAGCGTAAGGTGGCTGTGTTTTCAAGAGATTCCGGCAATAACGATGAATGCGTTCCTGGTCTTGTAAACGATACGTTGATTTCTTTTTTACTTTTTTTCTTTTTATTGCCTTTCGCTGCGTGCCCATACAGCCATCTCACCAGAGAAATGTCATTTATGACGATACGATTGTGAGGACAACACACCGGTCAGTCAGCGATCGGAGAAAACCTCTGACCCAGCTGGGAATCTAAACCGGGCCCCTTAGCCAAACGTTTTGTCATAAATTTAAGCCTTTCGAGACGACGCTCGAGTCTCACTTGGGCAGTGGCTATGCACCCGTGAGGCTCGGGCATAGTCTCTATTGTGTTAACACGCACGGCGACCCGGGCATGTTATTAAAACATCGACAAAGATATATCAATAACTTTTATAATACTTTGCCAAGGGAAAATACAATTTGAATTTCGTAACCTTCGTATCAAAACGAATCGTTAGATATACATCATGATAACGTTCTCTTTGATTTTTATTTTACCATTTTAGTAGTGATTTTTGCTCTTGTGTGATTTCAGCCTTTCGACCCACTTTCAGTCCAGCTCGATCAGTGTATTAAAACACTATTTGCACGCTATCAAAACTGGCGATTCGTGGAGTATTGCAATATCATTTGCACGTACTGAATTATCTGTATAATAGGACACCAAAGTAGCTTAAAATTGCATGAAAGTTCATTTGATTCTTAAAACACATTGCGACAATAGCAGCGGCTAGCTCGCTTAAAATTCTGGTAGCTCTGAGTAATTTGTTGCAGCGGCTGGCTGCGTACTGGAAGGCAAGCAGCCTGAGTGAAGTGCATAGCGGTAACAGACACGTCACAGGTCTGAACGCGTCTTGTCTACTGCTAGGGGAGGCAGCAACTTATAGAGGCTCCAGTATAATGCTTCGGAAAATACATAAAGTGCCTTTCAGACATGCTACGAGGAAACTACACTGAGGCGCCAAGGAAACGTATAGGCATGCGTATTCAAATACAGAGGTATGTAAACAGGCAGATTACGGTGCTGTGGTCGGCAACGCCTATACAAGACAAAAAGTGTCTGGCGCAGTTGTTTAGCCGGTTACTGCTGCTACAATTGCATGTCATCAAGATTTAACTGAGTTTGAACGTGAGGTGGTAGTCGGCGCACGAACGATGGGACCAAGCATCTCAGAGGTAGCGATGAAATGGGGATTTTCCCGTACCACCATTTCATGAGTGTACCGTGAATATGAGGAATAAGGTAAAACATCAAATCTCTGACATCGCTGCGGCCGCAAAAAGATCCAGCATGAACGGGACCAACGACGACTGAAGAGAATCGTTCAAGGTGACACAAGTGCAACCCTTCCGCAAATTGTTGCAGAATTCAATGCTGGGCCATCAGAAACTGTCAGCGTGGGAACCATTCACCAAAAGATCATCGATATGGGCTTTCAGAGCCGAAGACCCACTCGTGTACTCTTGATGACTGCACGACACAAAGCTTTACACCTCGCCTGGGCCCGTCAACACCGACATTGAACTGTTGATAACTGGAAACGTGTTGCCAGGTCGGATGAGTCTCCTTTCAAATTAAATCGCGCGGATCGACGTGTACGGGTATGGAGACAACCTCTTGAATCCATGGACCCTGAATGTCAGCAGGGGACTGTTCAAGATGGTGGAGGCTCTGTAATGGTGTGGGGCGTGTGCAGTGGGAGTGAGGACCCCTGATACGTTTAGATATGACTCTCACGGTTGACACATACGTAAGTATCCTGTCTGATCACCTGCATCCGTTCTAGTCCACTGTGCATTCCGATGGACTTGAGTAATTCCATCATGACAATGAGACATACCATACGTCCAGAATTTCTACAGAGTGGCTCCAGGAACACTCTTCTGAGTTTAAAGACTTCCGCTAGCCACCACACTCCTCAGACATGTACGTTATTGATCATATCTAGGATGCCTTGCCACCCCTTAATGCTCTTAAGGATTTATGGACAGCCCTGCAGGATTCATGGTGCAGTTCCTTCCAGCAGTACTTCAACATTAGTCAAGTCCATCCCACGTCGTGTTGCGGCACTTCTGTATGCTCGCGGGGGCCCTACACCCTGTTATGCAGGTGTACCAGTTTCTTTCGCTCTTCAGTGTAAAATCACCTTATGAATCACATCAGTGAGACAAGTTCATTTCAGATTACATCGTTTGCAAACACAATACTGAAGAAGTTTTTAACATTTATAATTACTATACTATAAAAGTGAACTGAACATCTTTGTGACACTTCTAGCAGCGTTAATAACATAACCCTATAAAAAATACTGAGAAGTTTAATTTCCACCCATATGGAATATTTTAACCTTCATCCTTTAATTTTTATACCAATAACGATTTAAATTAATCTTTCAGAAGGCTCAGTTAGCCTACTTTTCTTTATGACACTAGTTATACATTGTTACAAATCTGTCCAGTTTTAAGATTTTTATCTGTCTTAAGAAAAAAATTTTCTCAAAGTTTGGGAACTTCTATGAGACTGACTTTGCTAATCTTCTTCATACCCAACCAAATAGTGTCCTATACTCACTGAAACAAAATAAGAAAGAAAACGTAACTTACCTGAGTTAAGCAAGATAGTTAAACAGCTCTCTTACACATTTCTGTACATATCTGTTCAGTGGAGATAAATGAGGTAAAAACCAGGTCACGACACTTACTTCTCACACAGTGTTCTCTGAGGAAGGTAATTACATCAAGTAATCGTTAGACACTTATTTAGAGGTCTACTAGTATGAGAGAAAACAAAATAATGGCAAATTTAACACAATAATCTGAGCAGCTGTATGCTATACTTAGAAACAAAATTATATTGGGAAATAAATCATTATCTTTTTCAATAAACCATTCAAAAATGTCCCTAATTTTATTAATGACACTTGTTTTACACAATTTCAATTGTTGCGCATTTTTCCGTAATTAAGTTTGCTGTCTCAACTTTATCCTTTTAGTCTATGGAAATAACATTATTCGCTTTCCAATTGCTCAAGAAAATTTTAGTAAAATTCAACTATTTAAAAAAATGATCAGCGCATATATCGACTTACCTTCAGTCAGTCAGCCTTTCCGAGTTATATCCAGTAGAGCCGGCCGAGCGGTTCTAGGCGCTTCAGTCTGGAAACGCGCGACCGCTACGGTCGCAGGTTCGAATCCTGCCTTGGGCATGGATGTGTGTGCTGTCCTTAGGTTAGTTAGGTTTAAGTAGTTCTAAGTTCTAGGGGACTGATGACCTCAGATGTTAAGTCCCATAGTGCTCAGAGCCATTTGAACCATTATCCAGTAGAAGGAAGTTTGCAAGAAGTCTGGAAACACGTTTTTCCACCTACCAACAAAACAGCTTTGTGAAAACCCAGGTATAAAGCACATACTTTTAACTCCCATCGCTAAGGGCAGATCAATGCAAGAACATGCTGCCATGGGGTTATCTGCTGCACGTTAACTTGGGTTAAGGTATTTGACAATAAAGTGGTAGAGAGCACTGTTCTCACAAATTAATACCTCACTCCCAAAGTTGCCCACTTTTACGGTGTTGTTGTTGTGGTCTTCAGTCCAGAGACTGGTTTTATGCAGCCCACCATGCTACTGTATCCTGCGCAAGCTTCTTCATCTCCAAGTAACTACTGCAATCTACATCCTTCTGAATCTGCTTGGTGTATTCATCTCTTGGTCTCCCTCTAAGATTTTCACCCTCCACGCTGTCCTCCAATACTAAATTGGTGATCCCTTGATGCCTCAGAGCATGTCCTACTAACCAATCCCTTCTTCTAGTCAAGTTGTGCCACAAATTCCTCTTTTCCCCAATTCTATGCAGTACCTCCTCATTAGTTACATGACCTATCCAACCGTTCTTCAGCATTCTTCTGTAGGACCACATTTCGAAAGCTTCTATTCTCTTCTTGTCTAAACTAAACATCGTCCATGTTTCACTAACATACATGGCTACACTCCATGCAAATACTTTCAGAAAACACTTTCTGACACTTAAATCTATATTCTATGTTAACAAATTTTTCTTCACGAACGCTTTCCTTGCCACTGCCAGTCTACATTTTATATCCTCTTTACTTCGACCACAATCAGTTATTTGCTCTCCAAATAGCAAAAATCGTCTACTACTTTAACTGGTTCATTTCCTAATGTAATTCCCTCAGCATCACCGGATTTAATTCGACTACATTACTCACGTTTTGCTTTTGTTGATGTTCATTTTATATCCTCCTTTCAAGACACTGTCCACTCTGTTCAATTGCTCTTCCAGGTTCTTTGCTGTCTCTGACAGAATTACAATGTCATCGCCAAACCTCAATGGTTTTCCTTTCTTCTCAATGGATTTTAATTCCTACCCCAAATTTTTCTTATGTTTCCTTTACGGCTTGCTCAATATACAGATTGAATAACACCAGGGATAGGCTACAAGCCTATCTCACTCCCTTCCCAACCACTGCTTCCCTTTCATGCCCCTCGACTCTTATACCTGTCATCTGGTTTCTGCACAAACTGTAAATAGCCTTTCGCTCCCTGTATTTTCCCCCTGTTACCTTCATAATTTGAAAGGGAGTATTCCAGTAAGTCGTAGAGACAGTATTGCCTCACGTGTTCCAAAATTTCTGCGGAATCCAAACTGATTCTCCCCCAGTTCGGCTTCTACCAGTTTCTCCATTCGTCTGTAAAGAATTCGTGTTAGTGTTATCCAGCCGTGACTTGTTAAATTGATAGTTCGCTAATTTTCACACTTATCAACACCTGCTTTCTTTGGGACTGGAATTATTATATTCTTCTTGAAGTCTGAGGGTATTTCACCTGTCTCATAAATCTTGTTCACCAGATGGTAGAGTTTTGTCAGCGCTGGCTCTCTCAACACTATCAGCAGTTCTAATGGAATGTTGTCTTCTCCTGGGGCTTTGTTTCGACTTATGTCCTTCAGCGCTCTGTCAAATTCTTCACGCAGATATTATTTCCCATTTCATATTCTTCTATGTCCTCCTCCATTCCCATAACATCGCCCTTCAGTACATCGCCCTTGTATAGACCCCACCTTTCTGCTTTCCCTTCTTTATTTAGAACTGGTTTTCTGTATGAGCTCTAGATATTCATACAAGTGGTTCTCTTTTCTCCAGAGGTCTCTAATTTTCCTATAGGCAGTATCTATCTTACCCCTAGCGATATATGCCTCTGCATCCTTACAGTTGTCCTCTAGCCATCCCTGCTTAGCCATTTTGCACTTCCGGTCGATCTCATTTTTGAGACGGTTGTATTCCTTTTGCCTACTTCTGTTTAGTTCAATATCTCTTCTGTTTCCAAGGATTTCTACTAGCCCTCGTCTTTTTATCTACTTGATCCTCTGCTGTGCTGGTTTTACTGTTTCATCTCTCAAAGCTACCCATTCTTCTTCTACTGTATATTTTCTCCGATTCTTGTCAGTCGTTCCCTAATGCTCTCTCTCAAACTTTCTAAAACCTCTGGTTGTTTCAGTTTATCCAGACCCCCATCTCCTTAAATTCCCACCTTTTTGCAGTTTATTCAGTTTTAATCTACAGTTCATAACCAATAGATTGTGGACAGAGTCACCATCTGCACCTGGAAATGTCCTAGAATTTAAAACCTGGTTCCTAAATCTCTGTCTTACCATTAAGTAATCTATCTGAAACCTTCCAGTATTGCTAGGTCTCTTCCACGTACACAGCCTTCTTTCATGATTTTTAAAACAAGCGCTTGTTGTGATTAAGTTACTCTCTGTGCAAAATTCTGTCAGGCGACTTCCTCTTTCATTCGTTACCCCCACTCCATATTCACCTACAAATTTCTTCTCTTCCTTTTCCTACTAACGAATTCCAGTCCCCCATGACTATTAAATTTTCGGCTCCCTTCACTATCTGACTGATTTCTTTTATCTCATCACACTTTTCTTCAAATTCTTCGTCATCTGTAGATCTAGTTGGCATATAAACTAGTACTACTGTGGTAGGCGTGAGTTTAGGCAATAATAATGCATTCACTATGCTATTCGTAGTAGCTTACCCGTGCTCCTATTTTTTTTATTCATTGCTAAATCTACTGCTGCATTACCCATATTTGATTTTGTATTTGTAACCCTGTATTCACCTGACGAAAAGTCTTGTTCCTTCTGCTACCGAACTTCACTAATTCTCACTATATCTGACTTTAACCTATCCATTTCCCTTTTAAAATTTTCTAACCTGCGTACTCGATTAAGGGATCTGACATTCCACGCTCCGATCCGTAGAACGTCAGTTTTCTTTGTCCTGATAACGACGTCCTCCTGAGTAGTCCCCGCCCGGGGATCAGAATGGAGGACTATTTTACCTCCGGAATAATTGACCTAAGAGGACACCATCATCATTTAAGCATACAGTAAAGCTGCATACCCTCAGGAGAAATTACGGCTATAGTTTCCCCTGGCTTTCAGCCGTTCGCAGTACCAGGACAGCGAGGGCGTTTTGGTTGGTGTTACAAGGCCACATCAGTCAATCATCCAGACTGTTGCCCCTGCAACTATTGTAAGGGCTGCTGTCCCTATTCAGGAACACACGTTTGTCTGGCCTCTTAGCAGATACCCCTCCGTTGCGGTTGCACCTACGGTACGGGCTATCGGTATCGCTGAGGCACGCAAGCCTCCCTACCAGCGGCAAGGTCCATGGTTCATGGGGGGAACTTTTATGGTAGTTTATAAAAAAATTATAGCAACTGAACCTAACAAACTAGTTACACTTGTTTTACTTCAGATGAAAGCCAAGAACACCAGGAATCACGAAAACAACTTGCTTTTGCTTTTAAACAAACTTTTTAGTAATTATAAACATTTATTGAGTTATAAGGAAACAGTACCATAACTACGAATTTCTGCTTGTGAACAACCTTCATATAATCAGCTTGTCTATCCCAGCCCAAAATACAACAAAATCCTATCTTTGCTGAACCATATTCTTTGTTTGCGTTGTATGTGAATTTAGTATATTGACTAACAATACGTTTAAGCGCCGTATGTGGTGACTTAAGCATAGATGTGTTCACACATGCTAGAAATAGTGTAACAACATTTGTTCTTAGGTTTCAACCTGATCGTGAGTCTTCATTTTATGCTCTAGTATACCGTATACACGGACTGTTAAAAAATTATTCCATATTTTATGGGGTTATAGCATGCGACAAAACAAGAACAAGTTTCAATAAAACATGGGCTCTAAAATGCATACATTAAGAGCTATGAGCACTTGTTTATCATCGCGACTGTGAAATGCATGTCTTCTACTGCAAGCTCTTTGCTACTAAGAATTACCTACAGAATGCGGTAAACAAATAAGAATACATTATTCTTTTATCGTGAAACAGCAGGACATGGAATGTAATCTGCTTGCTGTTACATACGATCTGAACTTCTGAAAATAAAGTAAAATAAAATTTAATTGCAGTTACATGAGTAAGAGCAAAAATGATAATGTGTTTATGAATGTTAACACTAATCTTATATACATACCTTATAAGCTGACTTGTTCCACATCATTGCTATAAAGAAATCATTCAGATGATTTATGGAACATGTAACTAACCAACTAACTAACTAGCTAACTGAGCTGTCGCTAAGGGAGGTACTCACGTGGTGTCCATTCATAGTATGGCATACTTCTATCTGACGTCTGAGGAAATAACGCACTTTCCGATAAACTCTAGGTTTATTGCAGATGCGCTGGTCACAAACACTAGCAGGTTCTATTAGAATTAATGTATGCACTGCACCTAACCAGGACTGTGAAAACTGATTACAACAATACTAACAGACGTTTACTGCGTGCTGTATCCATGGCCAACAAGCAGTGGAATGTGTCCTCGTTTGTTTACTGCATTCTATTGGTCGTTCGTAATAGCGACGAGGTTTACAGTATAAGAGATGTGTTTCATAGTAGCGAAGATGAACAAGTCCTCATAGCTCACAAAGTATACATTTTATAGACAATGTTTACTAGACTTTTCTGTTTTGTCTTGGCCCTTACTACCACCTCTCAAATAGGGAATATTTTATTTTTAACACCTTCTGTGTGTGTGATATTAATGTGTTCAACTGGAATAGTGGTCATTTTGTAAGTATTTATCTTGAGTAGTACTCATGTGTCCGAATCTTTGAAGGGGCGTACACAGTAGGGCTCGGGGTCTTTTGGTCAGGATTGGTCATTGTGATAATATTGGTGAAGTTTGAACGGCAAGAGAACAGCAGTGCCTCAGGCTGTCCTCGTAGGACTTGAAATGTTTTGTGATCTTGAGTTGAACACTTTGGAAATATTTCGTGACTTTAAATTCGGTCGAGACTCAGAATTTTCAAGTCGTTTTAAGTGCCTGATTTTCTGCGACCACACAAACATTATTGTTATTAATTAACTATATACAAGCAGCACTGAACTTAAATAAACTCGCAACATTTTTTGTTTTCAGATTTTGAGACGAGCTCTTTCTATGTCAGTGGCGATACTGTTGACGAGTAAGAGCTTTAGATTTCACTGTGAATGTCGGTGAGATTTCATGCCAACGAAATCTGAGTAGCTACTGGTTTTCGTGAATTAATGCACTGTTTTATGCACATATCTGCATATCCTACTGTGTGTAAATACCCTTCTTGCACTACGTATCTATATTTTGCACTACTACTTGAACGTGAGTTGATTTATTAATTTTTTGTGGGGCCACCATTCACATACATGCACCTATGGGCTTATTGAAATAAACTTTTAGTTCATATTCGAAACCATCTGGTTTAGGCAACATCATTATCTTACAGGATCCTTTTCATGTATTTCAGCCTTACTCAGTTATTTATTCACTACACATTTTATTGTTTTATCGCTAAATTTGTCTCTCCGCTAACCGACCGCTGTGGCCGAGTCGTTCTAGGCGCTTCAGTTCGGATACGCGCTGCTGCTACGGTCGCAGGTTCGAATCCTGCCTCGGGCATGGATGTGTGTGATGTCCTTAGATTAGTTAGGTTTAAGTATTTGTAAGTCTAGGAGACTAATGACCTCAGATGTTAAGTCCCACAGTGCTTAGAGCCATTTGAACCATTTTGTCTCTCCGCTAATAAAAGGTTTCAGGATTAAGATCCTGCTGGAATTTGGGTGACGGAGCACTACCATCCCTAACTGACCCATAGAGTCATGCTAAAGCTTTATGTTGCACATTGGCTATACTAGTTATCACTCTTGTCCCATTGTAAAGCAACTTGACTCGTTGAGCGCAACTAGTTGAGATAGACAGTCACATCGCTGCAAAATCGTAATTCTGACGTAGAGCTTATTTCAACTCATGGGAATGACATCACAGGCCGCTAGAATAAAACGAGCAGGCTCAGCTGAAGGGACGCGTCTGGACTTTGTAACAGTTGCAGTGGCAGTCTCGACACGACGTAGGCGACTGTAGCTAACAAATGCTTTGACAGCTAAAGCTGGGTAGATTTTCAAAAATAGGGAATTGTTTTTGCGTAGGGTGAATGTAGCAACGCAGAGGCAATGAGATACGAGTATTTCAGTGCATCGGACTCATGTCATTGCATCTGAGCTAACCAACAATAGATAACTAATTCTACGTTTTTATTTGTCATTTAGAAAGTTAAGATCACGTCAGATGTATAATGGAACCGTGGCTTGCAGCCCTGGACAGTAACTGACTACCAGATAAATATATCCACGGGATTTATGGATTTGGGAATTCACATTAAAAGGGGGTGCTCTCATTAACGCCATTTAGGATAAATTAACAGGTGAAACTCAGCTGAATAGCGGCTCGTGTCACGTCACCAGCTCCGTCAGGGTGAAGCTACTCTTGGAGAGAGATTAACGTCTACAGGGTGACCCGTACTTCACCAAAATAAATTCAGCGGTTGTTCGTGGACATTTTCTGAGATTTGTGGTATGAATATCCGTGGTTTCCGGTGGCTCATTACAAAGCAATTCAATTTCATTTGATTCCTTGCCCCCATTTATCATTGCATCTTCATTGCACGGTAAATACCTGCACAATAGGTACAAATGACGACGGTATGTGCTGTCTATCTACTAGTTAGCGAACAAATTTCTTCCATTCGCTCACGCTACCTGTTATTGACAACTGCACTATTGTGTTTCGGGTTTGTTTTTCCGGCAGTGTTAGCTGTACGCAAACAGTGACACACAATAGTTGGGATTGGTTTACTGATGTAAGGATGGCCAAACTGCAACTTGTGTATAACTTAACCGAATGCAGTGCACAAACGATATGTTGAACTATTCCCGCAAGCCAGCAATAAGTATTTTTGTATCTGCAACTTTTGCAACAATTTATCAGTAAACATTTCCATAATGCTGTGTTTCACCGTTAACGTAGAAGTAATACTGCTGGAAACACAAATTTGAGTACAGAATGTGATCTTGAGGGCGAAGCGTAAAGTTAATGGAGCAATATAATTTTCAGACAAGACACGCAGCCCATATTGTCGACAATTGCACTGTTGAGCAGATATTATCAGCGCAGTACACATAGAAAGTAAGCGCGGTAGAAATCAAACGAAATGTTAATACTATTCATGAGCCACCGGAGGCCAAGGGTCCCCTATACCAAAGTAGTGAGGAAACATCCCTGAATGACTACCGAACTTTCGTCGGTGAAAGTCGGGTCCACGTTAAACCCATTAAAGTGATTTTGTTAATTACATTTAATGATGGCCGTATTTTACAGTTAGCCTCAGCGACTGGTCGATCATTTTGCTATCGAGACTTAATTAAAATGGTTTACATAGATCGCTGGGTTTCAGATGCCATGATGTGACATCAAGCTTGTGAGCAAATTCTGAAATAGACAAGCACATACAGAACGATTGCCTGTCAGGATTGATTTTAACTGAATTAAACAGGTACTATTTATAAGGTCACTGTCATCCTAGAGCGACAACAAAAAAGAAAAGCAACTGTAAAACACGACGTTAGATTCCCTCTGGAAGGCTGCTTTATAGGTGATTCTGTATCTAGATTTATAGTTTGAATATCGCGGTTGAAGTGCATAGCAGAGGTTACTTCCCACTGTAACGTTAATTAAGGGTTATCCTCATTCCATTCGCGTATGGAATGTGGGAAGAAAGACAGCTGAAATACCTCTATCCGCACTGTAATTAGCTTTATCTTCTCTCCGTGATCCCCACGGGATCTACGAAGTTGTAGAATATTCCTACATTCCTTATGTGATATTCATTTTTGAAATTTTGTGTGTTCTGGCGTGGTAATTTCCATTTATTTTCAAGACTTCGCCGGTTCAAGTTTTTCAGCAGCTCCGCTACGCTCTGCTGCAGGTCAAGCAAACCTTCCACCAATCAATCGGTCTGCCTATCCCTGTATACATTCAATATCGCTCATTAGTCCTATCTGGCTTGGGCCCCACATAGTTGAGAATTATTCTAGGATGGGTAGCACGAATGTTTTGTAAGAAGTCTGCTTTGTAGACCAGTAGTAGTAGTAGATGTAGCTTTACTCACCCGTAGATCTCTTTCTACAAGGATATAGGACATGTCAAAGTATTTACAAGTTTAGATCAATTTAAAGAAGCTAATTTGTATACACATATATTAACAGACTTCTAGTTAGAGACAATCATCAGATTTACTCCTGGTATACCATCCTTTTTTTTACAAATAACTTATTAAATAATGTAAGTCACTGCACACGCTATACACACATTGTTTCATAACACTTCACTCTCTCACTCTCTCTCTCTCTCTCTCTCTCTCTCTCTCTCTCACACACACACACACACAAACATACACACACATACACACACTGCTGATCTCTGGGCCATTTTCTGTACTGCAACTTCCGATTTGCTAACCTGAAAAACTGAGTCAGCATCCCTCCATAATGAGTGATATGTTGAGCTCAGAAAGAGGAAGAGGTGTTAGTATTGTGCAATGCAATGCTTGGGGGTAAGTATTTCTACAAAAGGAAAAAGAACATAAAGTGAAGGTGTTATGTGGACTATTGGATGTTTTATAATCATTATTATTATTATTACTTTCTTTTTTCAGACGTTATGTCTGGCCAAAAATGGAAAGTGACGCGGACCTTGATCAAGCGTGACATACTTTTAACTGTACAGTGAATAGTGCATTTAGGAACTTTCGGGTAATTGAACATGTATCAATAATTACGGATTTCTGTAGTTGTATATATAAGTTTGGATGTAGCTGTATTGCGTTGATGTACTGGTGGATATTGTGTGGTATGACTCCTGTAGTTCATAGTGTCATTGGTATAATGTCAACTTTATCCTTATGCCACAGTCCTTGACTTCCTCAGCCAGTTGGATGTATTTTTCAATTTTTTCTCCTGTTTTCTTTTGTATATTTGTTGTATTGGGTATGGATATTTCGATTAGTTGTGTTAATCTCTTCTTTTTATTGGTGAGTATGATGTCAGGTTTGTTATGTGGCGTTGTTTTATCCGTTATAATGGTTCTCTTCCAGTATAATTTGCATTCATCATTCTCCAGTGCATATGTGGGAACGTGTTGTTTTATAAGTTTATGTTGTAAGGCAAGCTGTTGATGTATTATTTTTGCAACATTGTCATGTCTTCTGGTGTATTCTGTATTTGCTAGTATTGTACATCCACTTGTGATGTGATCTACTGTTTCTATTTGTTGTTTGCAAAGTCTGCATTTATCTGTTGTGGTATTGGGATCTTTAATAATATGCTTTCTGTAATATCTGGTGTTTATAGTTTGATCCTGTATTGCAATCATGAATCCTTCCATCTCACTGTATATATTGCCTTTTCTTAGCCATGTGTTTGATGCGTCTTGGCTGTGTTAGGTGATGTGTGGCTGTGTTAGATGATACGGGTGCTTGCCATGTAGTGTTTTCTTTTTCCAATTTACTTTCTTTGTATCTGTTGATATTATGTGATCTAAAGGGTTGTAGAAGTGGTTATGAAATTGCAATGGTGTAGCCGATGTATTTATATGAGTGATTGCTTTGTGTATTTTGCTAGTTTCTGCTCATTCTAGAAAGAATTTTCTTAAATTGTCTAGCTGTTCATAATGTAGGTTTTTTATGTCAATAAATCCCCTTCATCCTTCCTTTCTGCTTAATGTGAATCTCTCTGTTGCTGAATGTATGTGATGTATTCTATATTTGTGGCATTGTGATCGTGTAAGTGTATTGAGTGCTTCTAGATCTGTGTTAGGCCTACTCCATTTCACTACTCCAGATGAGTAGGTCAATATTGGTATAGCATAAGTATTTATAGCTTTTGTCTTGTTTCTTGCTGTCTATTCTGTTTTCAGTATTTTTGTTAGTCTTTGTCTATATTTTTCTTTTAGTTCTTCTTTAATATTTGTATTGCCTATTCTTAATTTTTGTCTGTATCCTAGATATTTATAGGCATCTGTTTTTTTCATCGCTTCTATGCAGTCGCTGTGGTTATCCAATATGTAATCTTCTTGTTTAGTGTGTTTTCCCTTGACTATGCTATTTTTCTTACATTTGTCTGTTCCAAAAGCCATATTTATATCATTGCTGAATACTTCTGTTATCTTTAGTAATTGGTTGAGTTGTTGATTTGTTGCTGCCAGTAGCTTTAGATCATCCACGTATAGCAAATGTGTAATTTTGTGTGGGTATGTTCCAGTAATATTGTATCCATAATTTGTATTATTTAACATGTTGGATAGTGGGTTCAGATCAAGGCAGAACCAGAAAGGACTTAATGAGTCTCCTTGGTTTATTCCACGCTTAATCTGTATTGGCTGTGATGTGATATTATTTGAATTTGTTTGGATATTAAGTGTGGTTTTCCAATTTTTCATTACTATGTTTAGGAACTGTTTCAATTTAGGATCTACTTTGTATATTTCCAATATTTGTAGTAACCATGAGTGGGGTACACTATCAAAAGCTTTTTGATAATCAATGTATGCGTAGTGTAGCGACCTTTGTTTAGTTTTAGCTTGTTATGTCACCTCTGCATCTATTATCAGTTGCTCTTTACATCCTCGTGCTCCTTTGCAACAGCCTTTCTGTTCTTCATTTATAATTTTGTTCTGTGTTGTATGTGTCATTAATTTCTGTGTAATGACTGAAGTTAATATTATGTATATTATTGGTAGGCATGTTATGGGGCGATATTTAGCTGGGTTTGCTGTGTCTGCTTGATCTTTAGGTTTCCGATAAGTTATTGCATGTGTAAGTGTATCAGGGAATGTGTATGGGTCTGCAATGTAACTGTTAAATAATTTAGTTAGATGTGAATGTGTTGAGGTGAACTTCTTTAGCCAGAAATTTGCTATTTTATCTTTTCCAGGGGCTTTCCAATTGTAAGTAGAATTAATTGCTTGGGTGACTTCATGTTGCAAAATTATCACTTCAGGTATTTGTAGTATCATCTTGTATGTGCCTGTTTCTGCTTGTATCCACCGTGCATGCCTGTTATGTTTTACTGGGTTTGACCATATGTTGCTCCAGAAGTGTTCCATGTCTGTTATGTTTGGTGGATTGTCTATTTTAATGTGTGTGTTATCTATTGTCTGGTAAAATTTCTTTTGGTTTGTGTTGAATGTTTGGTTTTGTTTCCTTCTATTTTCACTTTTTTTGTATCTTCTAAGTCGTTTGGCCAATGCTTGTAATTTCTGCTTCTTTTCATCTAATTGCTCTGTCGCTTGTTGTTGTGAGATTTTACCTAACCTTTTTCGTTTTTTTTCTGACATTTCATTTCTTATAAATTGTGTTAGCTGTCCAATGTCTTTTCTCAGTTTTTCTATTCTGATCTGTAGCCTGTGTTTCCATGCTGGTTTTGTGGGTTTCTTCTGTGTGTTGGTTGGTTCTGATCTCTGCCTAGTGTGGATATTTAGTGTAGTGAGTGCTCCTATATAAACCAGTAGTTGTAACTCTCCCATAGTTGTGTTTTCATTTATTTTGTTGTGTATGATTGTGTTGATAGTTTTTATTGTTGTTTCGACTTGTGGGTTATTTGGTGGTGTATGCAAGAATGGTCTAATGTCTTATTATTATTATTATTATTATTATTATTATTATTATTATTATTTATTTGTATAACATTTTTTTATCAAATCTGTACTCTGTTTTATTTAAGTAATTCTTCAATATATAAAATGTATTTCATAACAGGTACTTTTTAGCTGCCTTTTTAAATAAGTGTATTTTTGCAATCTCTTTAATCTCTGTTAGTAATTTATTGTATAGTTTTATTGCTTGGTAGAAAATGATTTTTTGAGTTTTATGTTTATTTTTTTCTTGGTAAATGTAAGTTGAGTCTATCTCTTGTTGCATGGTCATGGACAGAGGTGTTTGTGCGGTAATTCCCAATGTTATTTTTGATGTGTACACCTGACTGGTAAATATATTCACATGGAGCTGTTAAAATCCCCAGTGTTTTGAACAAATCTTTACAATGAGCTCAACTAGTATTTGTGGTTATTATTCTTATGGCTCTTTTCTGGAGTTTGAAAATTGTGTTCATTTTTTGTGCGTTTATACCCCAAAAAAGAATGGCATAGCTAAGAATTGAGTGTACATATGAATAATATGTAACTAAGAGACACTACATGTTACACACTGATGATAAGATTCTAAGCGCATAACATGCTGATGGCATTCTCTTTTCAAGTACCTATTTACATTTTGCCAGTGTCATGCCAATTAAACGGCGTCTGCCACCTGTTTTACCTACGACTTAGTCTACATAGTCACTCAATTTCATATTTCTACAAATTGCTACAGTCAGGTACATATATATATGTATTTCCTGTTTCCAAACGTGCTTTCGCTTTGTGAAGTGCAGAATTTTACATTTCTCATCATTCAAAACGAATTGCCTATCTCTGAACGACTTTAAAATCTTGTCAATATCGTACTGAAAATTTTGAAGCATTTTTCAGATTGTACTTCATTATAGATAACTGCATCATCTGCGAACAGTCTGAGGTTACTATGATCTCGTCTTCCATGTACAACACGAGCAGCGAAGAACCCAACAAACCTCCCTGCGACCCTCCTGAAGTTACTTTTACGTACACCAGTCAGTATTCTTCAGTTTTCGCTCTCAGCGTATCGCCACAAACAGAAGTAAAACACGACCATAACGTTTCATCTCAACGAAATACATATACAATTTGGCTTTTTAAACATCGGACACCAACCAAGTTACTCCAAACGTCAAGAGTCTAGATCCAGAAATTTCTGAATTTAAAGTAAGAAATATCAACCCCAGGGTTGTTGTTCACATTGGCGTCATGTCTACTTGCCCCGTTCTGTTAACAGATTTCTTTACTGTAGGGGATAGTCAAATGAAAACTATACATATGGAAAAAATTAAGTGAACTGTTTATTATTTCAAAAGAGCAGCCACAACTGTTAATACATTTTTTCCACTGTGAGACAACAGCGCCATTGCCTTCATGGTAAATGCTTGCGATTGCCTGCGGAACTATGATTGTATCCAATCACGCACCTTTTGGTCAGAAGGAACGTGAGCGCTTAACAAAAATTGAAGCTCGCCGTCAAGTGCAAACGCCCAAGAACGTTGACCGACGGCATCATTCTGTCGGAAGATAATGCCCGCCCACATGTTACCAAGATTGTTTCCTGTGCGCTGCAGAAGTTTCACAAGGAAGCCCTTGCGCAACCTCCGTTATCCCGATCTGTCCTCATGCTAGTTCAATATTTTTTTTTTTTTAAGCCTCCGCCATGACCGTTGATTTGCTTCGGGAGAAGAGGTGCAGGGCTGAGTACAACCATGGTTCCGCAGGCAACCGCAGACATATCCCTAGAAGGGGCTGACCGTATCGTCTCGCACTGGGATAAATTTATAAACAGTTACGGAGGTAACTTCTCTGAAATAATAAACACTCTACTTACTTTTTTTTCGTTCTGTCTTGTTTGCATTCGACTGCCACTTATATCTTACTACAGTAACTGCTGACAGTATCCCGGTGCTACTTCAGACTCCAGAGGATTTATTTATTTATTTTTTTTTTTTTTACGTTCATATAACCGGTTATAAGGGACGTAGCGGCCGTCCGTCAAGGAAACACCCAGCCGCTATGGAAGTGCTGGGTCACCAAGAAGTCTCGTAACAACAGGAAGCGTTGCGAGTCCAAGCTTTTGCCGCTAGGTGGCAGGGAAATAACACGCCATATTGAACATTAACATGGGATGAAATTTTGATAAATGGGAAATTAAACTTTTTAAGTCACTTTAGAGACACACAACGTAGAAATATGTACAGCGTAGTGGATATGTCCACCAACACAAAACAGAAATAGTCACGTGACAGTAACAGTGGGTTGTTTATAGCCTGCGCTAAGAAAAAAAAACATTAAAATGACATCCACTTGCCTATTTTGACAAATTCATTTATTAGTAAGTGCATTGTTGTTGATACAGATGCAAACAGAAATTCATCAAAGGAGAAAAAATTACTTATGATAGATAAGTACCACAAAGTTCCAATTATTGTACTAGTAAGAGGTAATTTTCTACATCTACATCTACGTGATTTCTCTGCTATTCACAGTAAAGTGCCTGAACCACCTTGAAGCTATGTCTCTACCGTTCCACTCTCGAACGGCATGCGGGAAAAACGAGCACTTAAAGTTTTCTGTGCGCACCCTGATTTCTCTTATTTTATCGTGATGTTCATTTCTCCCTATGTAGGTGGGTGCCAACAGAATGTTTTCGCAATTCGAGGAGAATCCTGGTGATTGAAATTTCATGAGAAGATCCCGTCGCTACGAAAAACGCCATTGTTTTAATGATTGCCACTCCAATTCACGTATCATGTCTGTGACACTATCTCCCCTATAATACAAAACGAGCTGCCCTGCTTTGTGCTTTTTCGATGTCATCCTTCAGTCCCACCTGATGCTGATCCCACACCGCACAGCAATATTCCAGAATGGGGCGGACAAGCGTGGTGTAAGCAGTCTCTTTAGTAGACCTGTTGCACCTTCTAAGTGTTCTGCCAATGAATCGCAGTCTTTGGTTTGCTCTACCCACAATATTATCTATGTGATCGTTCAAATTTAGGTTATTTGTAATTGTAATCCTTAACTGTTTAGTTGAATTTACAGCCTTCAGATTTGTGTGACTTATCGCGTAATCGAAATTTAGTTGTTTTCTTTTAGTACTCATGTGAATAACTTCACACTTTTCGCACCAATCAGATATCTTATCTAAATAATTTTGCAAGTCGTTTTGATCATCTGATGACTTTACAAGACGGTAAATGACAGCATTACTGCAAACAATCTAAGATGGCTACTTAGATAGTCTCCTAAGTCGTCAACATAGATTTTGTGGGTTGAGTGATATCGAGATACAGTGTAGTCAAGGCATAAAATTGTAGAGCTTGATCGAATGGTATCAAGAGACCAGCGCCGCAAATTACTGTCCTACCGTCAGGAGAAGGGGTCCCATAAATGTCTGCCCTACCGTAGCACATGTAAGCAGACACGTAAATCAGCTGGAGTTTGTGTATTTATCCTGAAAATGTTTAAAAATTGACAGTGCAATAAAGTGCTTCTGGACAGACAATACTCCAGACAGAATTTCGTCTGGACTCTTCGCAGCATACTGAGTGTTGTACAGCATTTCTCGTCCCCTGGACAGAGTGTTTCGGCAGTGATTAAAGTGACAGCGGATGGCGTGATCTACTTAGCATCGTATTGAAGCAGTTAGCTAAATCAGCTATTCGCGAACGCAACCTCGCCTGTGACCATGAAACGAAATAGCGGGTGGTTATAATTAAAATACAGCATTCGCAGAGGTCCAATGTCGGCTGTAAATCTCGTGTGGCACCGAAACTTGATACATATTCTAATGCGTTAACGCGGAAACGATTTGCGCTGGAAAAAATTAGTTACAATTTTAGTCACCAGGTCCAAATCTGTCGCTGTGAATGGTTCAAATGGCTCTGAGCACTATGCGACTTAACTTCTGAGGTCATCAGTCGCCTAGAACTTAGAACTAATTAAACCTAACTAACCTAAGGACATCACACACATCCATGCCCGAGGCAGGATTCGAACCTGCGACCGTAGCGGACACGCGGTTCCAGACTGAAGCGCCTTTAACCGCACGGCCACACCGGCCGGCCGCTGTGAATGCAAGAAAGACATACAGAAGTGTCAATTTGTAATGAATTAGGAATGGGACGTGGGTAGAAAGGATCAAACAACTAACAAACGCATAATGTTGATTTTACTACACTACTGGCCATTAAAATTCCTACACCACGAAGATGACGTGCTCCAGACGCGAAATTTAACCGACAGGAAAAAGGTGCCGTGATATGCAAATGATTAGCTTTTCAGAGCATTCACACAAGGCTGGCGCCGGTGGCGACACCTACAACGTGCTGACATGAGCAAAGTTTCCAACCGATTTCTCATACACAAACAGCAGTTGACCGGCGTTGCCTGGTGAAACGTTGTTGTGATGCCTCGTGTAACGAGGAGAAATGCGTACCATCACGTTTCCGACTTTGATAAAGGTCAGATTGTAGCCTGTTGCGATTGCCGTTTATCGCATCGCGACATTGCTGCTCGCGTTGGTCGAGATCCAATGACTGTTAGCAAAATATGGAATCGGTGGGTTCAGGAAGGTAATACGGAACGCCGTGATGGATCCCAACGGCCTCGTATCACTAGCAGTCGATATGACAGGCATCTTATCCGCATGGCTGTAACGGATCATGCATCTACGTCTCGATCCCTGAGTCAACAGATGGGGACGTTTGCAAGACAACAACCATCTGCACGAAAAGTTCGACGACGTTTGCAGCAGCATGAATTATCAGCTCAGAGACCATGGCTGCGGCTACCCGTAACGCTGCATCACAGACAGGAACGCCAGCGATGGTGTACTCAACGAGAAATCTGGGTGCACGAATGGCAAAATGTGATTTTTTGGGATGAATCCAGGTTCTGTTTACAGAATCATGATGGTCGCATCCGTGTTTGGCGACATCGCGCTGAACGCGCATTGGAAGCGTCTATTAGTCATCGCCATACTGGCCTATCACCCAGCTTGATGGTATGGGGTGCCATTGGTTACACGTCTCTGTCTCCTCTTGTTCGCATTGACGGTACTTTGAACAGTGGACGTTACATTTCAGATGTGTTACGACCCGTGGCTCTAGCCTTCATTCGATCCGTGCGAAACCCTGCATTTCAGCAGGATAATGCACGACCGAGTGTTGCAGGTCCTGTACGGGCATTTCTGGATACAGAAAATGTTCGACTGCCGCCCTGGCCAGCACATTCTCCAGATCTCTCACCAATTGAAAACATCTGGTCAATGGTGGCCGAACAATTGGCTCGTCACAATACGCCAGTCACTACTTTTGATGAACTGTGGTGTCGTGTTGAAGCTGCATGGGTAGCTGTACCTGTACACGCCATCCAAGCTCTGTTTGACTCAACGCCCAGGCTTATCAAGGCCGTTATTACGGCCAGAGATTGTTATCTGGGTACTGACTTCTCAGGATCTATGCACCCAATTTGCGTGAAAATGTAATCACATGTCAGATCTAGTATAATATATTTGTCCAATGAATACCCGTTTATCATCTGCATTTCTTCTTAGTGAAGCAATTTGAATGGCCAGTAGTGTACTTTCACCTTTGCTAGTTTCAAGACATTTACTTTGTTTTAATCACTTTAGTAAACTCGTTTGGCTTCTTATATTATGACCGCATACTAACATATGATTCCTAACAAATGACGGTACCTAATGCTATTGTAGTCCAGATTATTTTTCAAACTTTTTTTATGTGTAGTCCACCAGTTATACAAAACCCCGTTTTTCTCAGTAACCAAACATGTTTCGGCACCACTGTGCCATCATCAGTAGGTTTTCGTTTTTATTTATTCTGCATATGAACATTTTTGTTAAATGATTGTAAAATTATGTGCATTTTTAGTTCAAACAACGGATCGTTTATTTTTGTAAATACCTTTACATTTGGTGTGGATCATTTTTCTGGATCACTTTAGTGTTAATTACTACAGGTAGCTTGTCATCTGCAACCAAACAATGTTGATGAGAAAGTTTTTTGCGGGGAGTTAACCTATCTTCTAGAATATAATTTAGTTTTTCGCGATGTTTTGGTGCCTATTTTCGTATTTACTTACGTTTTCGTGTGGCAAGCAATTCCATTCTCCGCAACATGCTGAGATGTTGTGATGCATACGTAACTATAACAAGTATTTTCCACAAATAACGTAGTAAAACACTTTTCACTACACCAGAATACAGTGTGATTGTGGTTTGTTGTGTGTCCCAGCCCAGTCAGTGTTCATTTGTTCACCAGAGAGTTCGGCACCAAATTAGAATTTTCTTTGCATTTCATCTTGATGTGTGTGTGTGTGTGTGTGTGTGTGTTTTCTGTGTGCTTTTTAGCTGTGTGTGTCGTCTTTTATATGGTATTCCTTTTGTGTGTAAATGATGCGTCTTTGCAGATTTTAGTGTATCTATTTTTCGTGTGCGCGCGTGTGTGTAAACTTTATGTGTTTGTGCTGTTTTTATTTGTAAAGTTCCTTTAATGTGTTAAATAGTGTGCCCGTGGAGAGTGTAGTGTATTCGTTTAAGACCTGTTTTCTTTCTGCTATTGCCTTCTGTAAATGGAAGTTTTCCGCAATGGTCAGTTTGCTGTATAGGCTGCAGCTGGGTTTTGGTATTCTTTAGTCTGTTTCTATTGTGGTTGGGTGGTGATTGTCAGCTATAAGGTGGTCTGCAAATGCGGTATGGGAGCTGTTGCTTTTTAAAGCTCTGAGATGTACCGTATATCTTGTTTTGAAGCTTCTGCATGTGTATCCTATGTATACTAACTGGCAAGTGATGCATAGGACAAACATGCAGAAACTTCAAAACAAGATATTCGGAACATCGCAGAGCTTTAAAAAGCAACAGCTCCCATAGCACATTTGCAGACTACCTTATAGCCAACAATCACCTTCCGTTTGCAATCTGCCGCATTGACCCGGTAGCTACCGACGCGACTGAGGTCAAATGTTTTGTTTCAATGCTAAGCAGTAAGGTTTCGTACTGACTATTTTTCTTTGTAGTCATTTGTAACGTGCGGCAAAAAGAAATATCTTCCTGCAATATTAGAGTCTCACCCATTATGAGGTGAATCGTATGAGATTGTTTTCTTTTTTAACTGACCGATTCAGTAAATTTATAGGCTTTTTTAAACAACTAAAAGATCGCTATTTTAAGAGCCTGTCCATCCCGCCATAGATTTGCAGATTTTTAGAACTTCCGGTACTCTAATCGGGCGATTCTATAACTATCGCTACTGTGTGCCGATAAGTACCGGTCCAACTAAAGCCCTGCAGTTCACTAAAATCATCTCGGAAACATCTCCTTGCGTTCTCTCTCTCTCTGTCTTTCGCTCGCTCTGTCACTGATCTTAAGACGCATTTTTAGTGATGCGTACTGTCTTAGAGCGTTTTCCTTATTTTAGTATTTTAGCTTTTGGCATAGTATTTCTGTTGGATTTGGATTTCTGTTGATTCTTTTGTTGTTAAACGGCGCCAGGAAACAATAGCAAGGCTAGCGGGCACCATGCTCCGTTCACAGCTTGGTTGCAGTTCACACTGTGAGCAACAATATCTGAGCACGACGTCTGACGTAGACAACTAGAGAAGGTGTCGAAATAAAGCATAAAGAGGAAACGGAAACTCGTCTGCGAAAACTAAAAACTTGTAAAACTGTCAGTAGCACTGAGATGTTGATAAAGTAAATGTGAGAGGGAGAGTTGCACGCTGTAAGACGTGTGCCCCTTATTCAGTCGCTGATGGGTGTATAATTTCGGTCTGCACGTCAGCTATTGCCATCTGTGTGTGAATACAACGCAAAGGGAACGAGCGGATTTCTGCCATATGGGTGGCTTGTTCAGTTGCGCAGTTGGAAGTATTTACTGGCGGCCTCTACCACCACACGGAAGACCTTCCATTGTCCGAGCCGGCCGGAACATTGCCTCTCTGACATTTCTCGTAGGACCGCAGCCGTGAGAAATCGATCCATCGTCATAAACCGTGGCATTCTTCCGGTCAGCAAGCCGGATTTTCTCTGCCCTCGTTTATTCCTGGCGCAAGCACAACCCACAACCTAATCAGCCACGGTGTCGACCAAACCTGTACAATACCCAGGGCCGATTCACACGAAAAAAAAAAAAAAAAAAGAATTTTCATAAACTCGGTAGGTAGACACAACTGTAGTAATGGTTAAACACACGCAAGTGTATATTTTTGTAATGCCGGTGACGTCATTACTTTTAAACCTGTTTTCATTGCTGAAAAGTCAGGAGATGCAGTTAGCAGTTAATTTATAGGTTATTTAAGGAAATACACTGAAACTCCTTAATGAAAATTTTTTTACTTAAATTAAAATAACTGAGACAGTGAAACTTAATAGTTTTTACTTCAAGTGCTGAGTGAAATTGATGTACTGTCTCTTTGCTTGTCTTCATCATTTCAACACTGACCTGCACAATTTGCCCTGACAAACAGAACTCAAACTTTTCCTGTTCATTAACGTCCCACAATATCCTAGCGCAACGCAATCTGACTGCGAATAATTTACACAAAAGAATGGGCCTGAATAAGAAGAAATCCTAGCAATAACCTATACACTTCATAAGTCACTTACCTCACAAAAATCTTCATTACACGACCTACCGCAATGCCGCAAGCACCAATACTGCAAGCTAAATAAAAGATTCAAACTACTGAAGGCTCTGACTACTGATAGGAATGTGGTTAGCAAAGGAAAGATTTTGTTGCAGAGCAAACAATGTATTTACCTTAAGAATGTGACAACCAGTTCAAAAATTATATAATCATCAGTAATAAATCTCAATGACGGATATAAATTCAGGCCGTCCGCTCCGGCTAATACTGCAAACCTCCAACACTGATAATTATTAACCTCTAACGTCCATGACTACTCACTCCCAACTTCCATCACTGCTGACTGTTAACTTCCAACTTCCATCACTGCTATCTTTTCACCTCCAACTGCGTCCGACCAGCCACAGAGTCTCTTACAGAGTTCACACAGCGCTGTCAGAGTTATTACTGCAGAGCGCTACATAGCACTGCCAACATACAAACACATAAACAGCCTACTTACAACACTACTTTTCATAAAGCAGGTAAAATGGTAAATACTCGTTAATTCAGGCAAAAAATTGTAAGTTAAAATGGCTCTGAGCACTATGGGACTCAATATCTTAGGGCATAAGTCCCCTAGAACTTAGAACTACTTAAACCTAACTAACCTAAGGACATCACACACACCCATGCCCGAGGCAGGATTCGAACCTGCGACTGTAGCAGTCCCGCGGTTCCGGACTGCAGCGCCAGAACCGCACGGCCACCGCGGCCGGCAATTATAAGTTATCTAGAATTGTATGATTCAGTATATGTGTTAAATTATCATTTGGCGGCGATATATAGGGGCTGGACAAAAATATGGAAACACATAGACAAATGCATGCTTCAACATAAATGCCTGCAGGTTGCGCTATTGTATCTGACTACGAACAGCACCCGTGCAATATCCTCAATACGTTTCAAATGCTATTCGTGGTAATAACAGCGTTGTGTGTAGTTGTAAGTGCATTGTGCTGGTCGTAATTGCGCTAAAGGTGGGCAAATTGTTGGATCTCGTATGGTGTGGGCTTCCGTAAGCAAGATAGCTGAAGTGTTTGCAGTTTCTAGAAGGATTGTACCGAAGATTTCTGCTGCATCAGGGAAAGCGGAAAACATCAACCGCTAAGTCATAACGTGGACGAAAGTGTGCTTTTGGGTAATCGTGACGGACGGTCATTAAGAGGACTGTGAGAAAAAATAAGAGGACGACTGCAGCAAAAGTCACTGCAGAACTGAATGTCGCGAACCTTGTCAGAACGAAAGGAACTTCGTAAGCAAAGAAATGCAGCGCTAGCTGGAATTCCAAAACCACTCACAAGTCGTTAACGGTAACAGTGAAACGTTATGCTGAAACCATCAACTGCAATGGAGCAATGGAAGAATGTCATTTGGTGGATGAATCTTACTTATTTCACACTGAAACTTCCTGGCAGATTAAAACTAAGTGCCAGACCGGGACTCGAACTCGGGATCTTGGCCTTTCGCGGGCAAGTGCTCTACCATCTGAGCTACCCAAGCACGACCCACGCCCCGTCCTCACACCTTTACTTCCGCCAGTACCACGTCTCCTACCTACAGAAGCTCTCCTGCGAACCTTGCAGAACTAGCACTCCTGAAAGAAAGGATATTTGCAAAGGCATGGCTTAGCCACAGCCTGGGGGATGTTTCCAGAATGAGATTTTCACTCTTCAGCGGAGTGTGCGCTGATATGACACTTCCTGGCAGATTAAAACTGTGTGCCAGACCGAGACTCGAACTCGGGACCTTTGCCTTTCGCGGGCAAGTGCTCTACCATTTGAGCTACCCAAGCACGACTCACGCCCCGTCCTAACAGCTTGGGCTGTGGCTAAGCCATGTCTCCGTAATATCCTTTCTTTCAGGAGTGCTAGTTCTGCAAGGTTCGCGCCGGCCGCGGTGGTCTAGCGGTTCTGGCGCTGCAGTCCGGAACCGCGGGACTGCTACGGTCGCAGGTTCGAATCCTGCCTCGGGCATGGGTGTGTGTGATGTCCTTAGGTTAGTTAGGTTTAAGTAGTTCTAAGTTCTAGGGGACTTATGACCTAAGATGTTGAGTCCCATAGTGCTCAGAGCCATTTTTTGCAAGGTTCGCAGGAGAGCTTCTGTAAAGTTTGGAAGGTAGGAGACGAGGTACTGGCAGAAGTAAAGCTGTGAGGACGGGGCGTGAGTCGTACTTGGGTAGCTCAGATGGTAGAGCACTTGCCCGCGAAAGGCAAAGGTCCCGAATTCGAGTCTCTGTCTGGCACACAGTTCTAATCTGCCAAGAAGTTTCATACCAGCGCACACTCCGTTGCAGAGTGAGAGTCTCATTCTGGACACATCCCCCAGGCTGTGGCTAAGCAATGTCTTTGCAATATCCTTTCTTTCAGGAGTGCTAGTTCTGCGAGGTTCGCAGGAGAGCTTCTGTAAAGTTTGGAGGGTAGGAGACGAGGTACTGGCAGAAGTAAAGCTGTGAGGACGGGGCGTGAGTCGTACTTGGGTAGCTCAGATGGTAGAGCATTTGCCCGCGAAAGGCAAAGGTCCCGAATTCGAGTCTCTGTCTGGCACACAGTCGTAATCTGCCAGGAAGTTTCATATCAGCGCACACTCTGTTGCAGAGTGAAAATCTCATTCTTATTTCACACTGTTTCCGACTTCTGGCCAAGTTTACGTCCAAAGAGAGAAACATGACTGGAGTGGGCGATAATTTAGGCAGCCATATTGTGGTCTTCCATGGATCTCGTCAGTACTCTAGAAGGTGAGGTTAGTGCCAAGGTTTATGTGACCATTTTAGTTGGTCAGGTCCACACCATGTTTGTTCCCCAATAGTGATATCGTGTTCCAAGATACAGGGCCCCTGTTCACACAGGTAGTGTTGCCCAGGACTGGTTTTCTGATCACTAGGATGAATTTTCGGGTCTCCCGTGGCCACTAAAATCACCAGATTGCAAAACTATTGAGCCTTTGTGTTCTACTTTGGAGAAAAGAGTGCGTGATCCACTTACGTCATCATTACCTGAACTTGCCACTGTTTTCCAGGAAGTGGTAAATAAATTCCCTTGAAAACCATGCGAGACCTTTATTTCTGCCAGCCGCGGTGGTCTAGCGGTTCTGGCGCTGCAGTCCGGAACCGCGGGACTGCTGCGGTCGCAGGTTCGAATCCTGCCTCGGGCATGGGTGTGTGTGATGTCCTTAGGTTAGTTAGGTTTAAGTAGTTCTAAGTTCTAGGGGACTTATGACCTAAGATGTTGAGTCCCATAGTGCTCAGAGCCATTTTGAACCTGTATTTCTCTATTTGGAGACGACTGGAAGCTGCTTTGAATGCCAGTACCGTATCAGGCATGATAGTGTGTTGGGTGTTTTTGGGGTTTCCATATTTTTGTCCAACCCCTGTACATGCTAGCACTGAAGGAGAGAAAGGACATGAAAACGCAGAAGTTGGAGCATGATTCACAGTGGCGTGCATTAGAATACACTAGATGAGATCGCTGAATAACTAATTGTTGAAAAACTTTATTTTGAGTGACACCGTGAACGTAGTCTTACAACGCTAACGAGTCTCGCGAAGGATCGCGTGTGCGCCCGTGTGGAATTCCGAACTAGTTTCTCATGTAACTTCTTAACTCAAATTTATCAAATTAGAAACCTGTCAATGTTATCTTCCAGTCTGATCCGAAATATGTTCGATGAGCGACAAACGTGCAGAACTTGCAGCCTAAGGGAACACGTTAACATTTGAAGGGCGACGAAAAAGTATACTTTTACGCATGCACTGTAGGAGAAGAAGATTGAGTATCCAACGCCAACTGTATTCTCTGATCCACTTTTCAATGGAATCTAAATACAATACTATGGTACTTTACATCGTGGTTCCATATTTTCTGTCAGAGTGATGATGGTTGGTTTGTCAGTTCTATGATCTGTAAATGGTGTACATTATGGCTACATAATGAGCATTGACAGAATTGTAACTGATTACCTATATTCAAGAATTTCTCTGTGGTTTAGAAGGTAGTTTAGTCTGAATTTAAAAACACTGCGCTTTCTGTCTCAAACTTAGCTTCCATGGGAAGATTGTCAAAGGGTTTTATCTGTATATGCCAAACTTAGTTTCACTGGAGAGAAGTGCAGATCATTTTTTTCTTCAGTATTGCGTTGACGAATACCTGTCTTACTCTTAAACTGCAGTACATTGTTGACAACAAACTTCGCCAATGAATAAATGTACTGTGAATAAGTGGTTAATATTCCTATTGTTTAGACAGATGGCTCCAAGATGTAGGTGTATAATTCGACATGTAATTCTAATTACTTTGTTTTGTGCAATGAACATTTTTCCCTAAATGTGAAGCTAACGCATAAGATTATTCCCCAGCACATCAGTGAATGAACATATGCAACCTTACTCATTTATAAATCTCAAAAGCTGGTATCTTGTTCTAGCGATAGAAGAATCTGAAACTAAACGTTTTTACAGGTTTCCTATATGGTTTTTCTAATTTAAGTCTCCATCATTTTGTACACTAAGAAATTAGAACTTTCATTCCTGTTAATTATGTATTGTTAGTACGTAATGTTAATACTAAATGAGATGTTCTTAACAGTCTAAAACTGCATGAGCTGTGTTTTTCAAAAGTTTAAATCTCGACCATTTCTGCATAAACAGATACCTATAACAAAAAACATCATTTAACATTTTCTCTCTTGATCCTTCTCTGCTCATCTTGACAGTAACACTTGTGTTATCTGCAGAAAGGACTGAGTCTCCTGGTATAAATACACTATTCACTATCACAGAGTAGCATAGTAGTAGGATATGACTGAAATTTCAGGAAAACCACTTAGGATTTCTCCGCATGCAGATGATATGACGTCCCAATTTATAATAATTGAGCATCCCAGTATATAATTATCTGCTTTTTTCATAAACAGAAACAAATTCAGCTCTGTACTGAACTAAGTATCCCATAAAAATTCAAACTTCCTCATAGAATATCGTGATTGCTACAATCGTCTCCTTCCGATAAGTTGCAAAATGTCCCATTGATGATATTTTATTACTCAAGCGTTTATGGTGTCCTGAGTGAAAGTATAAACAGGTGCCTCGGTAGAGCAGCCCTTTTGAAATTCAAACTGTCACTAAGTATCCCCACTTCTACACCTTCGAGTATGTTACCTTCTCAAAGATTTTGTAAAATGCTGAAAATAAATAAAATGACCAGTAATTATCGTTACATGTGACTAAGAACATTATATATTATCAAGTCACAACTTTATAGTGTCTTACTGAGTACAGCGTCAGCTCTATATGAGCTTTTAGTTTAGATGGTTATGCTCATTTTCTTTGTGTTAGATATGGATGTGCAACAATCTATCATTTTGTTAATTTTCCTGTGTACTGCTTCTTAATTGTATTGTTCTGTTTTGTACTCTGAAAGTCTTCTATCAATTCTCTCATTCTCTTTTAAAAATAATTATCACAAATATCTTCTATGCAGCTTATCTTTTAAAATGTTCACACTTTCTTTATAAAAAATCTTCTACGCTTATATTCCCAACCGATTCCGTTTTACTGCCTAATATTTCTGTGAATGCGAATACTCTAGGATTTTTTCACATCATTTATTATGCGTTGCAGCACGGCTTATAGTATGAAAATATTACTGGATCCTTAGTTGTTGAGGCAAATTTTTTAGATTTACCTTTTTTGTTATAAAGTTACTCTCATTTTTTAAGACTTTCTTGTAATTCATTCAGTTTTTTTTCTGGCGTGCTTCCTAAAACGGTTCAAACCATTTAAAAGGCAAAGGTCCCGAGTTCGAGTCTCGGTCGGGCACACAGTTTTAATCTGCCAGGAAGTTTCACTTAAGAAAACTTTTGAATGTCTCACTGTAAACCTCACAACTCACAAAATTTTCTAAGTTCTATCTAGAATCTTCGACTGTTTATTAATCAAAGTCGCTGTTTTCTTTGAGTGTTTCTAGACTGTAAATGTAATACATGCTCAGTAATTTACCATTCTGTGCTATTTATGTTCCGTCAAGAGATGAATTTCCCACCGAACATTAAACGACATTATCAACATAAACGCTAATGTAGACATCGAAGTAGTGTTTGCAGGTTTCACAAATGATAGCGACAGATGAACAGTCAGCCAATTTGTTCCGGTGATTTTCTAACTGCCACGCGTCCCATCACAAACACGGTGTGCAAAGCGGTTGAAACTGTCTTGGAAAGTGTAAGTTTTTCTTCGAGGCAGACGACGTAGCTACTTTCAAGTTTTCCTGTTTCTTCAAAACATTAGAATGTGCGCTCCCCTGGCATTCTAGGTAAAATCTCATCTTTATTCTTGGTGCTCACAGTGATACGAATTGTGCTATCTTCATTTTTTCCGAAGGAGAAATAGCGCCAAAAGATTCTCTTTGATGCATGCAGCCGACACTGAAATTCAGTGAATCACACGTCTGCTCAATCAGCTCCAACTAGTACATTATTTTTCTATGCTCACTCACGCTTTAAGTACAGTGCTAAGAGAATTTTTTTTTGAACCGGTAGATAACGATATAATGCAGAAATATGAGAACTTCACAGTGGAGCGAAATTTTAGCACAAGTTACGACATGCGACTTCGCAGAATCTCATGCCGTACCGTTGTTGCAATTAACGAGTGGGAACAGGTGCAAGAAGAAACACGGGAAGAGTGAGGGCAATCTTCACATGTTTCTCAAAGACAAACACTGGCGGCGTGAGAGGAAACGAGAGTAGTTTTTCCTGGGTAAATGTCTCTTTTTGAGAACGTGTACAGGGTGTTAATTTTAACTGAAGATATTGCCCAATATCTTGAAAAATAGACATCGGATCCAAAAATAGAACAGACGACGTCACAGTGTCACGCATGTGCGGAAAATCAGTCTGCTCCGCTCCAAAAATTCTCTGCTTGCCCTAAGTCGCGATCACATGGACTTTGCGGGACCTTTTTGGAACACTCGTTGGTTGATTGTGGTTGTCTCGTACTGCAAGTTTCCTGTTGCTGTGCCAATGAACTCGACAACGTCAAATAGCACAGTTCAGGTGCTGTCCTCTATTTTTCACCTCGAAGGTTTACCTGGAGTCATAGTGTTGACAACGGCCCTCAGTTCGCGTCAAATAAATTTGAAACATTCTGTGAACGCAGTGGCATACACCTCACCATCTAACTAGTACACCATTCAGCCGGACGGTGTGGCCGAGCGGTTCTAGGCGCTTCAATCTGGAACTGGGCGACCGCTACGGTAGCAGGTTCGAATCCTGCCTCGGGCATGGATGTGCGTGTTGTCCTTAGGTTAGGTAGGTTTAAGTAGTTCTAAGTTTTAGGGGACTGATGACCTCTGCTGTTAAGTCCCATAGTGCTCAGAGCCATTTGAACCATTTAGTACACCATTCCATCCACAGTCAAACGGCGAAGCGGAACGTTTTGTCGGAACCTTCAAGCAGCAGATGGCCAAACTTCGCTCCGCACTCACCAGGGATCAAGCATTGCAACTGTTTCTCGCCTCATATCGTTCGCATCCACGAGATGGACCATCGCCGGCGGAATTGCTTCACGGCCCTCGCCATCGGACTCTGCTCCACCCTCCTCCGCATCCGGCGCCGAACGAAGGCCGCAAGTATCGCTTCGTACCGCATGACATCGTGTTTTACAGGGTTTTTAGCGGCAGCAGACGGTGGGCAGGAGGCGAGATAGTTCGTCTACTTGGCGCTTGCATTTATCTCATTTCAAGTCCAGATGGTTTGCAGCGCCGGTATCAGAATCAACTTCGCCACTGTCACGCACACAGTGATCCTTCTGTGACTCTTCCCCAGATTCACGGATCCCGAGGACAGTGCGGCCACAGCAGCCGCAAGAGGGCGTCCTTACGGCACCGCGGGACGACCACATGGAGACGGAGCCTTCGCCTCCTCCGCCTCCTCTCGTTGTAACCCTGACACAGTACTCGTTAAAGCCTGTGCTATGGTAAGTGAGCGGGGTTCACCTTATGAGCAAGGATTTTCGTATATATATCGTGTGGTGTCACTGCCAGACACCAGACTTGCTAGGTGGTAGCCTTTAAATCGGCCGCGGTCCGTTAGTATACGTCGGACCCGCGTGTCGCCACTATCAGTGATGCAGACCGAGCGCCGCCACACGGCAGGTCTAGAGAGACTTCCTAGCACTCGCTCACGTTGGACAACCGACTTTGCTAGCGATGGTTCACTGACAAAATACGCTCTCATTTGCCGAGACGATAGTTAGCATACCCGGTGTTGGCTCTCCTGCCAACCCACAACATATCGACCGCGTGTACCTGAATGGTGGCAAATCAGACTTACATCCACTCTGTAATAACAAGGAACCGTCAAGTAAGTTCGATAACAAGGAACCGTCAAGTAAGTTCGAAATACAATTACACGTCAACAAGGATCCGTCAAGTAAGTTCGAAATACAATTACACTTCAGGATGGATCAAAAGCAACCCAGAAGATACTACCAATTTGATAATAATACGGTGGCCAGCCTAATTAGGCATTAACTGAGTTTCTTCCCTGTACAAGTTGGTATATATTCATGCAATACAACAAGTTGAAACGCTGCATAATATAGTAGACTTTTAGAACCAGAAAATCTATTGACCTGATAGTTTCACGTTCTGTACTGATATGGAAAACCATGAATACATAACACTACACTATAATGTATACTACAAAATTTTATACTGTCTATTAATCTGATTAAAATCGGGCATAGGTTACCCTAGAAATTGCACTTTCATGCCACACACAAGATGTCAATTTTGATAAAGATAAAACACTGATAAATTTTGACTTTTATATTGACTTTAACTTTTGCTGGTCAAACCAATTTAGAACACTTCAGAATTCAAATGAATAAGGGGGACCGTGAAACTGTTATGATCGCTGTATTTAAAAAATTGATTACTCAGTTTATTATGCGTTCAAGATTTCCAGTATATAAGTTACTACTCTGTTCATCTTATTTACTGCTCATTTAAATGCCTTTAAATCTGTCTCGAAATAATAAACTTCATTACTATGTCAATACTAAAGTTATCTTTCAACTTCGTTAGACCTTCGTTATTCATTTACTGGTTCATTAACAAAACATTTCTTTAAACACCATTCTAACATAGCTAGTTCTGCAAATAATTATTATTAACACAAATTTTAATTTTCATTTCGGGACACTCGGATTGCACAACATTTGGAAAGGACCCTGTCTAGGTTAGTTGTGAGGATAACTAAGTGATGGGAAAGTTCTGGTAAAATTTACGTTATTATTGCACCAAACAAACACAGTTCACTCTCTGATCCACACGAATACAGTACTAAAAGTTTCACTCTGATAGTAACGATGCGGCGGTTGGCGGGCGGCGAGATGGCGAGGCACAGAGCACACATACAACTACAGCTATGGCTCTTGATGTATCGGCACTTTAATTCTCCCTAGCGTCGCAATACTTTTCCATTTAGTGCCTACCGAATTTTGCCATGCTGTGTGGGCGTTGGAACGGCATACCTGAGGCTCAGTGAGGCTATCTCTTCCAGGAGAGCCTCCTCGCTCCAGAAGGTGTTGCTCAAACCAGTGCCAAACTCCAACTACTACTAGTGAGCAAGTTGTGCCGTGCAGTGCCCGTGCGCATTTTCCCGCGCTCGCCTGCCATCCACCTTTTACCGTTACCTGATAGACCGGGTATTCACCCGAGGTTTTGCATTCTGCATATCCTAACACATTGCCTACGTATGGACCAGACGCACAGTTACAATTTTAAACATCTTAAAACAACTTCAACATTTGTTACATTTCAATTATATTACAATATTACTTGACATTTAACATAAACATTAATATTCACATTGAAACTTGTTTACAGTTTTCTTAACACAATGGCTTGAAACAAAAAATAAATAAAAAAAATGAAATCAGAACATCAATTACACAAGTTTATCGAAAAATCAGATGGGAATAATTACTTATATGTACCATATTACAGAGTCGTTGTTGTTACATCGTCCTACCGATGGAGCTGGACCCGCCCACACCGCAGCAGCCGACGCCTTCTACTTCATGTTATTGGCCTCCGGAGGTGAACGCGTACCCTTCTGGTCGTTTTCCGGGGGACGTTTCCGCCAGAGCGAAGACCGGATGGCAGGGTACGGCCGGAAGCTTCACGTCACCTGGAGACACAGCTTCCAGTCCAGCTCCCTACACGACGACGGTCGTCGTTTTGGGGGAGGGGGGGGGGGGGGGGCGTAGCGACAAGCGCCGGCACGAAGGTCAATAATGCAAGAGTAGAGAGGGCTGTGAGGCGACGTTAATCTATAGTACGCTGAGTAGAACGACACCACGACTGGAGCGGCATCTATACGAAGCTAACCGTCACACAACAGTGACTAATGAACTATTTGGTTGTGTTTGCATTGAACTTGTATGTACCGAAGGACACTAATTATTTGTATGTCGCCAGCTGCTTGCCACACACCTTTGTGAATACTCAAAGTAAAGTATTGCCAGTTTAACTTGCGGTAATAAACTCCATTAATAAGATTTGCTTGGATTGTTGTCTAGCGTTCCGAGAAAACAGCTTCCTAGGCACCCTATATTAGACGAATGGGCAGGACACTACAAATTGTTTCCGTGACAAGAGATCGTGGGCCCTGTATCCTGCAGTTTCCATATTTGTGTTCGGTCTTCAATGTCCTCGACCTCGACATAGCGTTAAATACTTGCTTCGTGGTAGGTGGTTCCATTCCTGTATATAATTATGTGAACTATAGCGGCTGGTCCCGGCGGAGGTTCGAGTCCTCCCTCGGGCATGGGTGTGTGTGTGTGTGTGTGTGTTTGTCTTTATGATAATTTAGGTTAAGTAGTGTGTAAGCTTAGGGACTGATGGCCTTAGCAGTTAAGTCCCATAAGATTTCATCCCCCCTTTTTTTGCAAACTATATGCATGAACTAATCATAGTTAATTATTTCACAGGCACACTGAAGTTTATTCAACGAGATATTCTTCGTTATGAGGGACGACAGCTAAGCAGAGTCGATCGGGACGTAGCTTATCATGCACATCGTTTTCATCACCACGGAAACGCAATCCCCACAACCCCACTTTCCCCGAGTCTGCTTTATCGTCTCCATATACCTTTACCAAGCTTCAACGGATTTCAGTTAACGCAGCGTGTTCAGCAGTGAGGAATTCAACGATGCACCTCGATGTCATGCTTGGATATGTATTGCATGAAAGCTTTATGAGACGTGGCGGTCGTGTTCTGGACTTATATTCACACTTTCATCTAAACCAAAAATATTCATTTTATTTCTTGCTTCCATGTTTCGGTATTTCGCCGTTAATGGCATGGAGAAACGCCGAAACGTGTGGGAAAGAATTAAAAATTTTGTGGTTAAGATGGTAATTTCATTATAAATTGATGTTATACGACTCTTTGGAACGCTCCCTAACATACGTTGGCGGGAAGATTCAAAAATTAGTGCTACTACACCAACGTAATCTGACTCGGTCCGTGTACATTCAGGGTTTTTAAAAAAAATCTTGAACGCCTAGAGATAAGACGTGCATATTCACAGGACACGTAAATTGGTATGTTCTGCAGGAATGATTAGCATTTGACTCATGTTGGCCTTCGGGTTTAAGGTCAGCATCGATATCACGACGCAGCACTGCCTATCGGAGAAATGGGTCTTTGGCTCTCGTTGTCGATACAAACCGAAGGTAATGGAGCACTGTGACTTGAGCAGACGTGCAGGGTGACTCACAGACGTATGCAAGAACTGTATCGTCAAATCAGTGAGTTTGAAAGAAGGCGCACTATTGGCATGAGAGAATGTGACCATCCATCCGGGATATTGCTGCTTGTGTCAGAGGAGGTGTTTCGCAGTGTGAATGGCGTTTGCCGAATGGTTCATGAAGGGCCTTAGAACACGATGAGGCGGATCAGGTCGCACCACTCAGACCACCTCTCGAGAAAATCGACACCTCATCCGAATGACATTGTAGAACAGATCTGGACCTTCCTCGGCTCTGGCGCAACCGTGGAAGAGTATAATACATTGTACACTGGCAGGGGTGACCGTTGCCGTTTATTACGGAATGGGTGACCCATGGCATCAGATGGTCTTTTCGGACGAATCTAGGTTCTGTTTGTTTGGAAATGATGGCCACATTTTAATTCGCCACAGACATGGGGAGTGGCATCACAGTGACTACATTTGCACAAAGCACACAGCACCAAGTCGAGGCCTTATGGTGTGGGATGCTATTGGGTGCAACCACAAATCACAGTTGGTGCGTGTCCTGGACACTGTGACCCATGTGACCTACGTGAATGACATCCTGTGACTCTTAGCCGTGGCCTTTCTGCACGACATCCCAGACGCCATTCTTCAGCAAGACAATGCACGACCACATGTTGCTACATGCGCATACATAGGGGCAGAAATCCATTCCAGTACGATTATGCCATAGGTGGTAAATCATTGGAAGCGGTAACGACCGTAAAATACTTAGGAGTTACTATCCGGAGCGATCTGAAGTGGAATGATCACATAAAACAAATAGTGGGAAAAGCAGGCGCCAGGTTGAGATTCATAGGAAGAATTCTAAGAAAATGTGACTCATCGACGAAAGAAGTAGCTTACAAAACGCTTGTTCGTCCGATTCTTGAGTATTGCTCATCAGTATGGGACCCTTACCAGGTTGGATTAATAGAAGAGATAGACATGATCCAGCGAAAAGCAGCGCGATTCGTCATGGGGACATTTAGTCAGCGCGAGAGCGTTACGGAGATGCTGAACAAGCTCCAGTGGCGGACACTTCAAGAAAGGCGTTACGCAATACGGAGAGGTTTATTATCGAAATTACGAGAGAGCACATTCCGGGAAGAGATGGGCAACATATTACTACCGCCCACATATATCTCGCGTAATGATCACAACGAAAAGATCCGAGAAATTAGAGCAAATACGGAGACTTACAAGCAGTCGTTCTTCCCACGCACAATTCGTGAATGGAACAGGGAAGGGGGGATCAGATAGTGGTACAATAAGTACCCTCCGCCACACACCGTAAGGTGGCTCGCGGAGTATAGATGTAGATGTAGATGTAGATGTACACAAACAGGTGCCTTCTTGATATCACAGGACGTCAGCCTTTTACCCTGGCCCACTGCATCACCAGACTTGTTGCCAATCGAAAATGTGTGGGATGTAGTTGAACGACGGGTGCAGCACTGTGACCCTGTGCCAACCACCACAGATGAACTTTGAAACCTGGTAAATGCAGCATGGTTGGCTATTCCACAAGTTGCCATTCGCGCCTTGGCCGCACCAGTGCCATCACGCATGGAACAAGTTACCAGGGACCATGGAGGGCCCTGCGCCTACTAGGCAACAGGACCCATACTAAACCGAGGTGACTGAAATGCTAAACAGTTTTGCAGAATGTACTAATGCACATGTCCCGTGAGTGTAAACGCCCTCCCACTAAAGTGCGCGTCATTTACGACGGCGGCCGAGTTTAGGTTTGTTCTGCACATCTGACGTCACAAAACACAGTCAGCCAATGAACAGAGAACGACGTTGCCAGAGCTCGACTGCAGTGCAGACCACGAACGAGTGTCTTCAGTTTTAGAAACGTTCAGTCATAAATAAAAGAATTGAACAAAAGCAATGTCTTGATAGCAGACTTTCTTTTATAGAAAGTTTGGAAAAAGCATTCTTTATACCAATTGCTTCATATTCTATTAATTAATTAAAGCAAACAAGCAATAAGCCTCCTAATTCAGGCGATAGCAAGGAAAGGTGTTTGTATCATTCTCACTAACCGCTTTTTCGCAATAAAGAACAGCGGTAATTGTTTATTTCCTATTGTACTTCGATGAAACGTGAGTAATTCATAATCATACCAACAGTGTTTGTCAGTATTTTGCGTGATATCTTAAACTCCTCCTGGAAGAATCTTGAATGATGAGCTGCGTTAGCATAATGGGTAAAGTATCTGGCTCCTAAGCGAAAGGTTCTGAGTTCAAATGTTGTTCGGTGCTTAATATTTTCTTTATTTAAAAACAGTATCGAAGTGTCTTACTTGAATTTTATTCGTTTGAATGTAATTTTTTGAAATTTCTAGTGGCAACTAAAATCGACCATACGGAAAGTATACGCTATGGACTTTTACCTCTGCAAACTCTTCAAAATTTCGTGCAATGGTTTACTACATCTAATGCTGCACAATAACTGCGTTGAACATAGAAACAAAATTAAGTCATTTATGGGGGGAAGGTATCAGTCAAGAAGGTGTAAAAATCAAATTTTGGGCCAAATAGTTTTTGTGAAATCGAATGATAAAGTGTGTCAAAGCAGTCGAAACACCATGTGTCTGCACAAGCGAGCAGTGCAGTGATGACAAAATCGCGCACAGCGCGGAATGCGGGGAGCACGTCTCTGTAGCAGCGAAAGGGTTAATGCGGCCGTGGTGGCTTTACTTCATAAACTGCGCGCTCCCCCCTAAACGTAAGTTTGCGAACTATACTACACTATGGCGCTGCTTCTCTTGGAGCGTGCAACTGGCAACACAGCAATCTCCCGCGTCTGGGCGGGCATGCGCGAACCGCCAAGATAAAAGAATTGAACTATAGTCATTGAAGGTGTTTTGTTTTTCCGAACATGAGTATACACGCATCATACGTTAATACTAGGAATAAAGTAATCAACGTTTGTTTCCCCTGACATTTTTATTTAAGATAATAAAACAAAACATACTTTACACTATATTTTGACAGCTATTTTCTAAATAGTCACCGTTCAGATTTAAACCTTTTTTTGCAGGGTTCCACAAGCTTTCCTATCGTTTCTAAATACTCAATTGCTTCCAAGTTATTGAACCAGTCACTGACGTCCTCTTTCAGTTGGCTTTCCACCAAAAACATATTTTCAGTTTGGGAAGAAGATAGTAATTACTCTCGACCAAGTACGGATGTTCATAAATTCCGACTTAAGACGCCGAACCAAATCTTTCATCAACGCAGCAGAATGCGAGTGAGCGTTACCGTAACGAAGTACAGTGCCGCTAGACAGTAACCCACTCTCCGTTTGTTTTGAACGGCACAGCATGGCCGGTGAAGGGTCTAACAGAAGGCCGCAACATTTACGGTTTCCCCTCTACGCAGAAAGTCGATGAGTAAGACGCCTTTTCAGTCGCAAAACACTGCTGGCATAGCTTTTTTGCTGTTCGGAATTAGCTTGCTTTTTTTTATTTTGTTGGGGATCGTGAACAATGCCATTCTGTTTATTGCCGCTTTGTCTCGGCAGTTTAATGCGAAATCCAGGTCTCGTCACCACAGCAGCGCGATTCAAAAATTCCTCACCATCCTTGTCGTACAGAGTGAGCAAAGTTAGTGCCTTTGCCAGTACTTGTTTCTCGTTTTTTTCTCTCAAAAGTAGAGTAATCCACGTTGCCAACATTTTTGTACAGCCCAGATGATCAATAATATTTTTATAAAGATTTTGTCGTGATATTTCAGGACAGTAAAAGCTGAGACCGTCAGTAACGAAACGCCTATCCTGTCGAATTTTTTCCTCAATCCTTGATACGAGTTCGTTAGTCGCAACTGAAGGACGACCTGATCGTTATTCATCATGAGTATTCGTTAGTCTGTCTTAAAGAATGATGCATTTTCGAACTGAAGGTACATTCATTATATTTCCATGCACTTCGGTTATCCGTCCGTAAATTTCGATAGAGCAGACTTTTTTTTTTTTTTGCATTCGTAAACCGTATTATATTCCATGCTTCACACCTCGTGAGATTTTTAATTTTCGCACAGATTTTAAAATCGCCCTTACGTTCAAAATGGTTCAAATGGCTCTGATCACTATGGGACTTAACATCGGAGGTCATCAGTCCCCTAGAACTTATAACTACTTAAACCTAACTAACCTAAGGACAGCACACACATCCATGCCCGAGGCAGGATTCGAACCTGCGACCGTAGTGGTCGCGCGGTTCCAGACTGAAGCGCGTAGAACCGCTCGGCCACACCGGCCGGCCGGCCGTTTCGATGAAATTGAAATAAAGGGCGGTAAATGGGAATTCTACTGTTAAATACAAAGGAGAGAGCAGATGGGTGGACAGAGTACACTGAAGGTATCTACGAGGTGGAAGACTTGTCTTGTGACGTGACAGAAGAAGAAACAGGAGTCGACAGAGAAGAGAGTATTAGAATCAGAATTTAGAAGACCTTTGGAAAACTCAGATGAGGCAGAAGGGTAGATAACATTCAGTCGTAATGTATAAATCATTGGGGGAAGTGGCAACAAAACGACTATTCACGTTAATGTGGAGAGTGAATCAGTCCGGTGATATACTATCAGAGTTTCGGAAAACCATCATCCACACAATTCCGAAGATAGCAATAGCCGACAAGTGCAAGAATTACCGCACAGTGAGCTTAACAGTTCATGCATTCAAACTGATGACAAGAATAATGTACAGGAGATTGGAAAATAAAATTGAGGATCTGCTAGATGACAATCAGTTTGTTTTTAGGAATGGAAAAGGAACTAGAGAAGCATTTGTGACGCTGCGATTGATAAAGGAAGCAAGATTGAAGAAAAACGATGACATGTTCATAATATTTGTTGACTTGGAAAAAGCGTTCGACTATGTAAAATGGTGCAAGGTGTTCGAAATTCTCAGAATAGTAGGTGTAAACTACAGGGAGAGACAGGTAGTATATAACATGTTCGAGAGACAGGAGGGAATAATAAAACTGGAAGACCAAGAAGGAAGTACTCGCATTAAAAAGGGTGTAAGGCAGTGATGTAATTTTCACTGTTCAGTCCATACATCGAAGAATGAATATCAGAAATAAAGAAAAGGTTCAAGACTGGGATTAAAATTCAGGGTGAGAGGATATCAATGGCAACTTTCGCTCTTGACATTCCTTCCTCAGTGAAAATGAAGAAGAATTACAGGATCTGTTGAATGGAATGAACAGTCTAATGTACACATAATAGGGACTGAGAGTAAATCGAAAAAAGACGAAAGTAAGAAGAAGCAGCGGATATGAGAACAGCGAGAAACTTAACATTAAGAATGGTGATTATGAAGTAGACTAACGAGGGGACCTTCTGGGAGGTTATGAGCTCCCACTTCGCCTGCTTATAGTGTGGGTAGGCATCTATCACACCCTAAAATTGTAGGTGCCAATGCAGCCTCGTTTTTGAAATATTGCCTGTTGAAGTTTGGGCAGCTCTATATATACAGAAAAGTTTCTATATTGTGGTAAGTGAGCGAGTAGCCGAGTGGCAAGCGAGCGAGACTTCCGTCCAGGCGACCGTGGTTCGATACCCGTCTATGTTACTTTTGTTTTCGCGTCGCTAGATCCATCAAAAAAAGAAGTATTCCATAACGTCAATGCAGTAGCGTTTCCTGCTGACTTGAGAAAATACAGATGCGATTGCGACGGAAATTAATGTGGATTCGTACTGTGTTCGTGGTGTCGAAAGAACAAATGTTTTGATTGTTTTATAACAAGTATCATCCGTCGTAATGTACTCGTCAAAATATAGGAAATATCGATTAACTTTCCATTAAATGAAACATATTTTTAATCCCTCGTTCGTTGTTTTTTTAATATTCCATACCTCAACGGAACAAAATTTTAAATACAACGAAAACAAATTGAACAATAATAAAAAAAATTCAGGAAATTACATATCGATTAATTTCCTGTTAAAATAAAAAAACGCAAAAGATTGAATCAAAATGTGACATTCAATTTGTAATTTTTATTTATAGAGGCTTGTAATTCTTTTTAATCAATTGCTTGCGGAATGTTCATGATTAATTATAAATTAAAACAGGCATTTGAAGAAAAAAGGAAACAAAAGTAGCATAACGGGTCTCGAACCAGGGTCGCCTGGACAGGATTCTAGCTCACTTGCCACTTTTTTTCCTTTTTTTAAATTTTGTTCGATATAGTTCGTTGCGTTTGGTCTGGGCGGACGCCACACGACATCCGTTCCAGTTGATCGTTGAATCCTTGACTCAGTTTTTTTATTACAGAGAGCACGCAGCCCTCTGACCGAACATGCTGAGCTACCGTGCCGGCGCCACTCGGCTACTCGCTCACTTGCCACAACAGTGAACCTCTTCTATATATAAAGAGCTGCCCAAAATTTAACAGGCAATATTTCCAAAACGTGGTCGCATTGGCACCTACAATTTAGGGTGTGATAGGTGCTAAGACTAATTGAGTTCTGTAACAAGTTTCAGCTAGTAATAGCGAATACCCTGTTCAAGAATCACAAGAGGAGGAGGTATACTTGGAAAAGGCCGGGAGATACGGGAAGATTTCAATTAGATTACATCATGGTCAGACAGAGATTCCGAAATCAGATACTGGATTGTAAGGCGTACCCAGGAGCTGATATAGACTCAGATCACAATATAGTAGTGATGAAGAGTAGGCTGAAGTTCAAGACATTAGTCAGGAAGAATCAATACGCAAAGAAGTGGGATACGGAAGTACTAAGGAATGACGAGATACGTTTGAAGTTCTCTAACGCTATAGGTACAGTAATAAGGAATAGCGCAGTAGGCAGTACAGTTGAAGAGGAATGGACATCTCTAAAAAGGACAATCATAGAAGTTGGGAAGGAAAACATAGGTGCAAAGAAGGTAGCTGCGAAGAAACCATGGGTAACAGAAGAAATAGTTCAGTTGATTGATGAAAGGAGGAAGTACAAATATGTTCCGGGAAAATCAGGAATACAGAAATACAAGTCGCTGAGGAATGAAATAAATCGGAAGTGCAGGGAAGCTAAGACGAAATGGCTGCAGGAAAAATGTGAAGACATCGAAAAAGATATGATTGTCGGAAGGACAGACTCAGCATACAGGAAAGTCAAAACAACCTTCGGTGACATTAAAAGCAACGGTGGTAACATTAAGAGTGCAACGGGAATTCCACTGTTAAATGCAGAGGAGAGAGCAGATAGGTGGAAAGAATACATTGAAAGCCTCCATGAGGGTGAAGATTAGTCTGATGTGATAGAAGAAGAAACAGGAGTCGATTTAGAAGAGATAGAGGATCCAGTATTAGAATCGGAATTTAAAAGATCTTTGGAGGACTTACGGTCAAATAAGGCAGAAGGGATAGATAACATTCCATCAGAATTTCTAAAATCATTGGGTGAAGTGGCAACAAAACGACTATTCACGTTGGTGTGTAGAATATATGAGTCTGGCGATATACCATCTCACTTTCGGAAAAGCATCATCCACACAATTCCGAAGACGGCAAGAGCTGACAAGTGCGAAAATTATCGCACAATCAGCTTAACAGCTCATACATCGAAGCTGCTTACAAGAATAATATACAGAAGAATGGAAAAGAAAATTGAGAATGCGCTAGATGACGATCAGTTTGGCTTTGGGAAAAGTAAAGGGACGAGAGAGGCAATTCTGACGTTACGGCTAATAATGGAAGCAAGGCTAAAGAAAAATCAAGACACTTTCATAGGATTTGTCGACCTGGAAAAAGCGTTCGACAATATAAAATGGTGCAAGCTGTTCGAGATTCTAAAAAAAGTAGGGGTAAGCTAAGGGAGAGACGGGTCATATACAATATGTACAACAACCAAGAGGGAATAATAAGAGTGGACGATCAAGAACGAAGTGCTCGTATTAAGAAGGGTGTAAGACAAGGCTGTAGCCTTTCGCCCCTACTCTTCAATCTGTACATCGAGGAAGCAATGATGGAAATAAAAGAAAGGTTCAGGAGTGGAATTAAAATACAAGGTGAAAGGATATCAATGATACGATTCGCTGATGACATTGCTATCCTGAGTGAAAGTGAAGAAGAATTAAATGATCTGCTGAACGGAATGAACAGTCTAAGTACACAGTATGGTTTGAGAGTAAATCGGAGAAAGACGAAGGTAATGAGAAGTAGTAGAAATGAGAACAGCGAGAAACTTAACATCAGGATTGATGGTCACGAAGTCAATGAAGTTAAGGAATTCTGCTACCTAGGCAGTAAAATAACCAATGACGGACGGAGCAAGGAGGACATCAAAAGCAGACTCGCTATGGCAAAAAAGGCATTTCTGGCCAAGAGAAGTCTACTAATATCAAATAACGGCCTTAATTTGAGGAAGAAATTTCTGAGGATGTACGTCTGGAGTACAGCATTGTATGGTAGTGGAACATGGACTGTGGGAAAACCGGAACAGAAGAGAATCGAAGCATTTGAGATATGGTGCTATAGACGAATGTTGAAAATTAGGTGGACTGATAAGGTAAGGAATGAGGAGGTTCTACGCAGAATCGGAGAGGAAAGGAATATGTGGAAAACACTGATAAGGAGAAGGGACAGGATGATAGGACATCTGCTAAGACATGAGGGAATGACTTCCATGGTACTAGACGGAGCTGTAGAGGGCAAAAACTGTAGAGGAAGACAGAGATTGGAATACGTTAAGCAAATAATGGAGGACGTAGGTTGCAAGTGCTACTCTGAGATGAAGAGGTTAGCACAGGAAAGGAATTCGTGGCGGGCCGCATCAAACCAGTCAGTAGACTGATGACCAAAAAAAAAAAAAGAAGGTGCTTACCCAGACTATAAGCAGGCGAAGTGGGAGCTCATAATTAGATGCACCTCCCAGAAGGTCCCCTCGTAAGTTAAGAAATTCTGCTACCTAGGCAGCAAAATAACCCATGACGGACGGAGCGTGTAAGACATCAAAAGTAGGCTAGCACAGGCAGAAAAGACATTGCTGACCAAAACAAGTCTGCTAGTATCAAACATAGGTATTAATTTGAGGACGAAATTTCTGAGAAACTACGTTTAGAGCATAGCTTTGTTTGGTAGTGAGGCATAGACTGTGGGAAAACCGGGACCGAAGAGAATCGAAGCAATTGAGATGAGGTGCTACAGACGAATGTAGAAAACTAGGTGGACTGATAAAGTAATTAATGAGGAGGTTCTGCGTAGAATGGGCGAGGACATGAGCAATTGGAAAACACTGACAAGAAGAAGGGACAGGATAATAGGACATCTTTTAAGACATCAGGGAGTAACTAGCATGGTACAAAAGGGAGCTGTAAAACATAATGCTATAGAGGCAGAGAGAGATTAGAATACCTGCAGCAAACAAATGATGACGTACACTACTGGCCAATAAAATTGCTACACCACGAAGATGACGTGCTCCAGACGCGAAATTTAACCGACAGGAAGAAGATGCTATGATATGCAAATGATTAGCTTTTCAGAGCATTCACACAAGGTTGGTGCCGGTGGCGACACCTACAACGTGCTGACATGAGGAAAGTTTCCAACCGATTTCTCATACACAAACAGCAGTTGACCGACGTTGCCTGGTGAAACGTTGTTGTGATGCCTCGTGTAAGGAGGCGTACCATCACGTTACCGCATCCGCGTTTGGCGACATCACGGTGAACGCACATTGGAAGCGTGTATTCGTCATCGCCATACTGGCGTATCGACCGGCGTGATGGTATGGGGTGGCACTGGTTAAACGTCTCGGTCATCTCTTGTTCGCACTGACGGCACTTTGAACAGTGGACGTTACATTTCAGATGTGTTACGACCCTTGGCCCTACCCTTCAAATGGTTCAAATGGCTCTGAGCACTATGGGACTTAACACCTGTGATCATCAGTCCCCTAGAACTTAGAACTACTTAAACCTAACTAACCTAAGGACATCACACACATCCATGCCCGAGGCAGGATTCGAACCTGCGACCGTAGCGGTCACGCGGTTCCAGACTGAAGCGCCTAGAGCCGCACGGCCACAACGGCCGGCCCCTACCCTTCATTCGATCCCTGCGAAACCCTACATTTCAGCAGGATAATGCACGACCGCAAGTTGCAGGTCCTGTACGGGCCTTTCTGGATACAGAAAATGTTCGACTGCTGCCCGGGCCAGCACATTCTCCAGATCTCTCACCAACTGAAAACGTCTGGTCAATGGTGGCCGAGCAACTGGCTCGTCACAATACGCCAGTCACTACTCTTGATGACTTGTGGTATCGTGTTGAAGCTGCATGGACAGCTATACCTGTACACGCCATCCAAGCTCTGTTTGACTCAATGCCCAGGCGTGTCAAGGCCGTTATTACGGCCAGAGGTGGTTGTTCTGGGTACTGAGGACCTATGCACCCAAATTGGGTGAAAATGTAATCACATGTCAGTTCTAGTATAATATATTTGTCCAATGAATACCCGTTTATCATCTCCATTTCTTCTTGGTGTAGCAGTTTTAATGGCCAATAGTGTAGCTTGCAACTGCTATTCTGAGATGAAAAGATTGGTGCAGCAGCGGAATGTATGGCGGGTCGCATCAAACCAGACAGAAGACTGATGGCCGGAGAAAAAGTCTCGTTATTAGCGTCATAGTAGCTTGGGGTTGAAGAGGAAGAGAAGGAGAGGTTGGTTAAGGAGGAAACGAGGAGGAGGAGGGAACGAAAGAGGGCAAGAGAGACCGCGAAAGAGAGAAGAAGAGGAGAGCGAGAAAGTTGCACAGGTCTCGCTTCGAAGGCGGTCCTTGGCTAGCGTCTGGCTCTGCTAGCAACAAGGAGTAGCCGGTACAGCACTGCGGGTGAGAGGTGCGGCGCAAGCAGCAGTGTCAATGCCGGCATCAGCGATGGCGGGATGCGCCCGTGGCGCGGAGAAAGTGAGCACCAGCCAAGCCTCGCCTCACCGCTTGTCTCCTTTCGCTGCACCGGCGCGAAGCGCAGCCACCGTCACTTCTGCACTGCAGTTAACCCCTGGCTGACCACCGAACGAGCAGCTGGCGGGGTTCCCCGGATCACAGACGTGCGCAGATTTCTCCATTACGCATCTCCCATCCGGAAGTAAATTTCAGGAGAGGACATCCACCTCAGATTTCATTGGGGCACCCTACCGGTTGTGATAACTTAAACATTTTCCCTCCGTTGCATCCTGTGGCCCAAAAAATCGATAGCTAACGGGTTGCCTTTCTTGGATATCTCGTTTGGCGAAGCAATTATTCACTGAAGAGTTGCATACTTTGCGTTCACTTCGTCACAGCTAAGACGCTATTGCCGGATCTAGTAACACCGTCCTTCAAAAGAACGTGTTTGTCTTACTAGAAACGAATGCTATTTTTGGCCTCTGTAACAACTGTAGGAAGCCATAAATTACAGTAAAAGCGAAATAATTAATTACTTTAGTGCGTTATTTTCCTTTTTGTACCCCTTCTAATAACCCTACCACAACAAAGGTCAAAAATTAATTATGATTGTGGTGTTGCTCACGCTGCTAAATACTGCATTTTCGGGCAACAACAAAGTTATATTATGTGGCAGGTGTCATTAGAGCACAGTAAATAAAGTCATTTCATGAAATAATGGATAAACTAGGCACTCATCTTTTCGTGTTTCTCACACTGGTCTCGTTGTCAACTCATGTCTCAATCGTTGAAAATCTAGGTGATGATGGTTCCAAGCTCGAATGCAAAGAGGCCTAGGTGTTATTCTGCAATATTCAAAAGTTTCATAGATGTGTTTCATAAACCATTCTTGAAGATTAAACCATTGAAAGTTAGCACAATGGTGATGTAAAAAAGTAATCAGCACTCCGAATTTAAGTAACACTTCTTTTTTATTAGTTTTGTTGCAGTATCACGTAACACACAAAACATCACATTATAAAACATACTTGAAAATATCTTCCTCACTGTTAAAGTTCACATTTTATAAACTGACTACAATTTTCGTCTTTTCAACATGACGTCCAAGACGTGACTCTCTAATAACCGCTTACGCGCCCAAAAATCAGAGTTACAAGTACGACAAAGATCATAGTGACAAAAGAAAGAATTCACATAAGAATAATATCATTACAATATAAACATATCGATGCATCAAAGTACCTCTACATTAATGAAATCAAATCTGAATGTTGTCTCAGAAATATGTTAACTACTTTACAGAAACACAGTAGAATATTGCTGGTATCGAGAGGTCGAGGTGAGGTGCCGTAATGGTTACGTAATTCAAGTACCATTACACCCTTGAAAGACGTGCGCTTCATTCAACATTCAGCGCTCGTGTTTCATATTTCTAATCACAGCATTCTGGTATTCGGTAAAGTAATAATTCAGGCAATATTAATAATTTCCTTGGGTTGCCTGATTTATTTGACGATTTTTACAACTTGTCTCACGCTGATCTGTCAGAGGAGCTTGGCGCTAGTAATTTTCTTTATCTATGGGCGAGGGCTGCAGTCTTCCTAGCAGCCATGATGGCTTCCCGTTTCCCATCCCTTTTCCGATCGCCAGGGTAGCACGTGGTGTCGTTTGAACATTCAGTAGTACAGGCGTCTAAAGCTAGCGAAATGAGGGATGCTCAACTACCTGACCTACCGATAGATGGCTCTACCAGCTGATTACTGTCGTCTGTATTGCCCGCCCTATTCGAATTTGCCAAGAAGTTTCTCTCGGTCTGTACGGTGTATAAGGAATTAAGGATTATCGAAATGGTGATTTCTTGTTCCGCTTTCAACTGTACGAAACGATGGAGTAAGGAAAGTGACTTACCATTTCACAGGTAATAGGACTACCGATACAATACGAGCCGCTAAAGTGGATTACTTCCATGAAGTGGAAAGATTTTAATCCTACGTCTTGCAGTTTTCTTTGCGGAAACCTTTTCCGGCAAGGTGATTACGTAGTGAGCCCTGGAACATGGAAGAAACGTTTCAGACCCGAAGCAGTGCCATCAGTTTTTGACTTTCCGGCACATTTGATGCCACCAAATAAACAGCCACGATGACATGTTGTTAGGATTTTGAGTGACAAAGATGCTTCTCCATTTGAGGTAGCTAATCAATTTCCTTGCTATGTGTATGCTTTTTGACTTTTGTGAATTTATTTCGTACGGACACAAATGGGCTACATAGGTCTAAGCAGTGTTGTAATACAGGTCCATATTTTTGTTTTTAGCGTTCTGTCCTGGAATCCGTGCTCGATTTGCCCACTGCAGAAGCTACTGATTGCGTGGAGAATGTTGTCAATGAGAATTCTTCTGTGGAAAGCATGTCCCATTTATCCAATGGAGAAGCTGCGAATTGTGTCGAAAACGTTAGTATAAGGATGTTTTCACATCCCCAAAGTTTTCTTATAATATTTTTTCATCAAGCCTTGAGTTATTTCAATCATATATAACGAAATTATTTGTTTATTTCAGAGTGCAGTTGGTTCTTAAGTAATTGATTGTGGTATACAGTCGAAAGTAGAAATGGAAGACAAGGCGACCGAAACTTGCAATTTTTTCTCAGACAGTGTGCATGATTTAAAACGTAAACTGAAGTGCGCCCGTAAAAAACTTCGAAGAAGAGAGAAGAAAGTGTTTTCCAAGGATGACATCATAAGTTCATTGAAGGAGAAGGGGCATCTTCCTGAGAAGTTACATAACTTCCTTAATCATCAGAAAGGAACACAAGTGGAATTAGTGTGCAATTTAGTGAAGAACTCTCTCTCGTCAAAGGGTAATAGATACACAACAAATGTGAAAATGTTTGCGATGACTGTGAACTTTTATTCACCAGAAGCATATGAATACCTGCAAAAATTAATGCCTCTGCCCCATAAATCATTAATTTCCAAATGGGTGGCAAGTATAGACTGTGAACCTGGCTTCTTAAAAGATGTTTTTAAGTACATTGATTTGAACCCAATTGTAAGGGAGCAGTTCCGCGATTCATGTCTAATTGTAGACAGTATGGCAATTGGGAAGCAAGTACTTTGGGACCAAGGAACTAAGCAATACACAGGTTTTTTAGACTTTGGTAGGGAAGTGCCTCAGTCAAAAGAAGTAATAGAGGCATCTTAGGCTCTGGTTTTCATGCTTGTCTCTATTAAAGGCAAATTTAAATGCCCGATTTCATATTTCTTTATCAACGGTGTACAGGCAAATAATCAGGCCACATTGATAAAATCTGCTTTAGAGAGGCTGCATAGTTCTGGCATTAGGGTTTGGTGTATTACATGTGATGGCTGCAAGGTAAATATAAGCACTTTACGTTCACTTGGCTGTACTTTAAATTTTTCCAAGGGTGATTTTAAAAGCTACTTTCCTCATCCTGTGGAAAAATACAATGTTTATTGTATCTTGGACATGTGTCATATGATTGTTTGCCAGAAATTCTCTAGCAGAAGTATCTGCTATTGACTCTCCAACTGGCATTTCATTCAGCAATTGAACAAGGTACAACAAGAAGGTATGACATTTGCCAACAAACTATCAGGACAACATATATGTTATGTAAATAGAAAAATGACTGTTACATTAGCTCCACAGACTTTTGAGTTCTAGTGTGGCAGATAGTATAAAGTTTTTGAGGAGGGTTGGTGATTCAAATTTTAAAGGAAGTGAAGCAACAGTAGAATTCTTGTATAATATTGATAGGGTTTTTGATATTCTGAACTCCAGAAATCCATTAGGTAAAGGGTATAAGAGCCCCCTGAGGGATGACAACAAATCTTATTGGCTTGCTATTTTCACACACACTTAAAATTATATCAAAAGCTTAAAAATCATTGGTGTTCCGTCACTGCTCCACGCAAGAAATACTTTTGCTTTTGGGATAATTTTCAATATGCAATCAGTCAGGCACATAGCTCTGACAAGTATGCTTTGTGTTGAATCTCCTCTGAAGTATTTTCTAACATATAAACTATCACAAGACCACATAGAGCTTTTTTTTTCCTGCATTCGGTCCAGAGGTGTTTGGAACAATACAAATGCATACCAGTTCAAATGTGCCATGAGAAAGTTGCTCTTGGGTAACAGTGTCACTGCAATGAATGGGAATTGCTCAAATTTTAATGTGTGTTGTTTGCCACCTGTTTATGATTTTTATGCAAGAAAGCATGTAGTAAAAAGTGATGAAAGTGCTGCAGAAAATGAAGTAGAGAAGTGGTGTGCACCTCTTGATGATAAGTTGATGATTAAGTTCTCATTTTACAAGCAAAACATACTGTATTATATTGCAGGGTATGTGTCATTGCGCCTTTCAAGGCAGATCACATGCAAAGACTGTCTTCACATACTGAAGCCACCAGTAGTTAAATCTGCATTAGAATGTGATTCTCTCTATGCTTTTCCCAATATGGCCAATAAAAATGCATTTGTAAATTTTGTTAACCGGGGAAAACTGGTTAAAACAAGTGACTGTGTGTACTCTGTTGTAGAATACTCAGAAACTGTTTCAGATGTTTCTGATTGCTCGGGATATGCGACAGAAATATGTACAGGCCAAGATTTTGCATTGTGTTAAAAATAAATTTGTAGATTACCCATTTCCTGCTCTTGGTCATGATTACCATTGTGAAATTAGGATTGAGGAACTTACATGAGGCTCAACTTGTTTGTAAGATTGCATCCCTATACTCCTGCATACGCTTAAAAACATATGGAAAAAAAGCAGCTGAGAAAATTTTAAACAACAAATCAAGTATAAGGCAGAATTTAAATAAACTCATATTGTTTAATCATGTATAGTGCTAAAATTGGAAAATATTATGTAATGGGACATTCTATGCAGATGGGTGTGACATTTTGGCAGATTTTTAGAACTATTTTGTCCATAGATTTGTTGTTGTGTAATGATGAACTTCAAAAGATGAATCACATTGAAGTAAAATTAACTCTTTATGTCCTGTGTAGATATTGTAACAAAATTATAATTGTTTATTATACAAGCTTATATTAAGATGTTTGGTGTTACAAAATATGCACTTGCATTAAAAACAGGTGATTTGTGTGAAATTAATGAAAAAAAAAATGTTCTGAGACGTATTTGACAGATGGCTTTAAGTGTGACAAAATGTTTCCCTCAATAGCTATGTCAACTTGAATTTTTCACTGTAAGAAAACAGTTTAATCACAGGATGGGTGTGATCTAATGGAGTATGCAGTGGCCCTATGTTTCAAACAGTAATGTTTGTGGATACTCTGCAACATAAGAGCAATAAAATTGTTACTCTGTTAATTCTTGTTTTAATACTTCCTAGAACGAACACAATGTGCCAATTGATCGTAAGCATTCTTATTACTTTAGAACCTAATTTTCTGAATTTTGTCTTTATTCTGCTAGGATGTCTTTCTATTATATTTTGCTGTGTTGAGGAAGGGGAGGGGGGGGGGAAGAATGCAAATATCTTTCTAGTACTACAAAGTACAGAATATAGTAATTACAGGTACACTTGGAAATCTAGGACATTTCAGTATTCGTGTTACATGCCTAATTTTCATCAACATTTACCTTAATTATACAGTTACACTTTTTGCTGATTTGAACTGTGTACTATATGTTAAAAAGATTTTGTCTGGTCATAGTAATAAAAGCATTTCATTTTGTTAGTTCATATGTCCCATACGGAACTGAAATTATGAAGTTATGATGACAAAGGAAGGAAATAACATTAAGGAATCTTACTTCACAGAAATTGTGCAAAAATGGTTACACTCTTTGCTAGTTAACTTCAACATAAACCATTTAGTTTTCCATTAAGAGTGAAAGCAGTTGCATGAGTCACGTAAAGAACAAAGCTTCCCATATGGAACTAAAGTATTTTATGTTTGTGTTATTGCAGACCCAAAGTACTGTGATCTTCATATTTCTATTTAAAAAAGTTTGTAACTCAAATTCACAGACATTTTGGAATCTGTACATACATGTGTGTAGAATGGTACTTTTCATGTGCCATGTGGAACCTTTAATTTTCTGGTTTAAATATAATTTATTTCATGAATTACCTTTAATACCAACACTGTCTGATTGCATTATTTACCATTTAGAAGAAGAAATATTAGTGTACAGAATAACAAACCTCATGAAAAATGTGAGAGATTGTTCTGTACAGAACTTGGAATGGCTCTTTATCAATTACAGGTAAAACGAAGGCATCTATTAAATGTTCAAAGAAGCCAGTCAGTACCTCTTCATTCGCCATAGAGGTGATAAAGTAATAAAACAATTTACTTTTTTCAGAATTTCTGCTAAGTATTAAAAGTGTGAAGACCTATTCAATTAGTATTTGCTTTACCAATAACCTGTAGTACAAGCACACCTTTAAGCAGGTAATTATGGGAGTTAAGAGTTAGGTTAAATTAAAGATACTGACTTTTATTACTTGCTCACAAAGCATTGTAGTTGCTGTACAGTTTATGCTGTATGTGGTGTACCCAATATGATTCCTGGAGGACATAATATGCTGTTATCCTATGGGAGTGCACTGGTACCACACCTATTGAAAGTATATTTTGCTGTGGAATAGTTGTATCAGATGTCTGTACCAGAAAACAAATCTTCACTGTGACACCCTCACATTCTTGGTATGCTATTAGCTATTATTACAGGAATACTCTTCACATGGAGGAGGAAGCATAGTGAGATTTTCTTTTTCATCATTTCCAACATTGTACACAACTTTCTTGCACTTTTGTTATCACATTTTTCCCTTGATAATGGAGAAGAGAGAGGGGGAAAAAAATTAAGTGAGCTTTCATAGAAACTGAAAACTCTACTTGCGTCATTTGTTATTTTCAAAATGTTACTCTCTTTCCAAATACTGTTCTATTTCTTTTTGAATTTCTCAGGTTATTACATATTATTTACTGTACATTGTTCACCAATAATTCTGTTGTTACCGGATAGTTTGTAATGTGGCACTACCTTTGTGCAACTGGTATTGGCTAGTGTACTTTTGCACATAAGAAAATCGACTGGACTAGAATGTCCTGTCAGTATAGGACAAATTCAGACAATATGGAACTTTTTACACTAAATTTGCAATATAATGTCACCCTTGTCGCACACAGATTGTAGCAGCCATTGGGATGTCTGTCTGGCCAGCTTCTGCAGCTTTCACTAAAATTCCATGGTTGTAATTCAAAGTGTAATTAATTTTGCTCACTGACATGTTTTAAATTCAATTTTAAAATAAAACCATTGTACCAGTCATTGTTTGGGTGTCAGACTGGAAAATTACAGTTTTAAGACACCCCAGCCTTAAAATTAACAGCTGTGATCGAGGTTATTTTCAACAAGTTCCTTCACTTCCTACATCATCATGGTTCAGTCCAATATAATATTATTACTAGACTTAACTTCCAAATGATACAAGTCATGCATTTAAGAGGAGCCTTAACGTTGGCCTTTGTGTTTGTCTCATTTAAATGTATTTCTTGTCTCGTATCAAAGACTGAAGAACTGTTAAAAACTGGTGCTCCTACCTTATCACTCAGTTAAAATACAACGTGTCATGTACAGGCGTTAATAAAATCATGGCATTTAAATTTCTGATCAAAGAGAGAGCCAAATTCGTAAGTGCATGTTGCAATTACAGTGTCAGCATATATGCAGATCGGTAATGCATCACTTCAGATAACGAAAAAAAATTATGATTTTTTTCCGTTTATACGAAGTAATACTTTAATAGTTCAGTTGTAATTTCTGTTGTCAGTAAAGATACCCCTAAGCAAACGATGTCAACTTTTTTTCAAGAGACGTCTTCACTGTTTTCCACACTTGACTTTCCGAATTATACCTGTAGTTAACAGCTTTGGCAAGTAAGGTAATTTGTTGACCTGCATTGAATCTTAAATAGTGTTTTAAAACGGGCAAATAAGTAAAGCACTCGTAAAATTAATAGTAAACAATTTATAGGTCAGCTTGTCAAACTTTCAAAACACACTCGAATTTAGGAATTTCATAGCAGAACTGTCACTGTTTTTTCTCGCTAGATTAGAAACACTTCATTATGTTGATGTGTAGATATCTAGGACATCCAATATAAAATACTTATGAGGGCGCAGAACGAAAAACATTTTCATCCGTGTTTTGACACTTCGCTTTTTGTCAAATTCAGATATGGCGGACACTCAATGATACGATCTCTTGACCGGCACGCGCTAGAGCCATCTATCGGTAAGCCCGGTAGTTGAGCATCCCTCATTTCGCTAGCTTTAGACGCCTGTTTCAGTAGTGGCCAAAGTTTGTCCTGTTCTCAGTTCCCCATCCTGCCTTACCAACCTTGTAACCGCTATTTCTGCTCGATTCGAGGTTGCCTCCCTGTGAGATGCCGGCCCTCTGATTGGCCAGTTCCGGTGCGCGCCCGTTTTTCGCCGGTAGGCGCCAACCGCCTTCCGCGGGTGGATAGTGGACAAAGGGGCGGTAGTGCAGTTCTAGTGTGACCGTGCCGGAGACCGGAGGTGCTGCTTCCGGGAGATGAAGTTCGGTAAGCATCAGCGCCAACTTGCCCTGTAGATTCGCACCCTGCGGCCCAGAGGGAACTTTATAGGTCATTGTGAACAGTTTCGCGTCTTGCGGGTTTTATTCCTTTAGTACGGGAGGCTTCCTAGCGATTCACGCACAGTAGCATCTTTCTTAGTCTTTGGCTGATTCCTAGTGGTGGTCGTTGCATGCCTGCAACCCCTTCCTTTAGAAAATTGGACCCCATTTGATAATACGGCGATCGTTACTAAAATTCCTTTTCTCCTGCTATCGTGCCTTGTTATGAACTACGTTGGGGCAGGCTGCTGAACTCGAATCTTTCTTCTCCCACCCCCTTTTGGTTGTACTATTGCTCAATTTTCAACTGTTTAATAAATGAGTCCTTCAGTCTTACATTCTCCCTTTCACTACGTGAAATCACCCCTAGTGTCACAGAATAATGCAGAACTATAACGGTTGCTATAAGGTCGTGCAGGTCTCGCGTCACTAACGATAGGATAAAGATTCAATATCGCGCGCGCCTGGCACGACCATTGCACGCATGGCACCGATAACAGTAGTAATCATGTTCAATTATTCCCCATTGATAAACTGGGAAGTGTTCACGGCTCATTGTGAGTACGTGAGCACTAAATCCACTTGATGTGGTGGAAGTAGTGGCCTCTGTTTTACCTTTCTGCCGGCCGCGGTGGTCTAGCGGTTCTAGGCGCTCAGTCCGGAACTGCGCGACTGCTACGGTCGCAGGTTCGAATCCTGCCTCGGGCATGGATGTGTGTGACGTCCTTCGGTTAGTTAGGTTTAAGTAGTTCTCAGTTCTAGGGGACTGATGGTGTGTGCGAAGAATGATTGTCGGTAAGAGTCTGTATTGGCTCTAATTTCTCGAATTTTTTCCTCGTGGTCAATACGCGAGATGTATATGGGGGGAAGTAATATGTTGTCCCATAGTGCTCAGAGCCGTTTACCTTGCTGGTTTAGACAAAATATAAAAAATCACAGCCCCTACGGCAAGGAATAGTAACCAGAAATTAACGAGCCACCGCTTTTACCCATTCCCCTTTCTCCTTTAGGCACCTACGTCTGCATCATACTCCGCAAGCCACCTAATGTTGTGTAGCAAAGGGTACATTCGGTACCACTATCTGATCCCTCCAGCCCTGTTCCACTCACGAATGGTGTGTGCGAAGAATGATTGTCGGTAAGAGTCTGTATTGGCTCTAATTTCTCGAATTTTTTCCTCGTGGTCAATACGCGAGATGTATATGGGAGGAAGTAATATGTGTTCCGACTCCTCGTCAAAAGCGCTGTCCGAAATTTCCATATTAAATTTCTCCATAATGCACGACGCCTCTCTTGTAACGTCCGCCAGTGGCGTTTGTTTAGCATCTCCGAAACATTCTCTCGCGAGCTAAACAATTCCGTGACGAAACGCGCCGCTCTTTTTAGTTACGACTGACTTAGCAGCTCGAGCGCGTGTATATATTTACTTAGCTTCTGTGGCGCTATAATCAAGATGACGTCACTTCCGGCAATGTTATTCTTATGGAGATTTGAGCTCTTATCAGCTTAAAGTAGGCATTTAGGGTAGATTATTTTTTAGCCTCAATAGATTAAAAACCTCAAAGTCCTGCTCAGACGCACAGCCGAAGGCCATCCTATCCTAAGATCCTAAGATCTTGGATCTCCTCTATCTCCTCTATCAGTCCTACCTGATAGGGATCCCAGATAGATGAACAGTACTCAAGAATCTGGCGAACAGACGCCTTATAAGCCACTTCTTTTGTGGATAAGTTACATTTCCTTAAGATTCTTCCGATGAATCTGAGTCTGGTATCTGCTTTTTCCACTATCCGTTTTATGTGGTCCTTCCACTTAAGGTCGTTATATTTTTTACGGCAGTCGAATCGATAGAAGCTCGACAGTGCTGTTGTGCCACACCAACCCGAAGGTCATCGGAATAAAAACAGCTGAAAGTCCAATGGATATTCAGTACATAGACAACACCACGAAAATTAACATAAAGTAGATGCATAGCTTTTCCGCTCGTGGAGCGAAAGTTTGTGTCACTGTTAGTGATAATCTGTCCATGGTTAGAGGATCTTGAATTTGCTGTTTGCTTCATAGTTGTTTTGAGTTGTGGGCTAAGTGGTGGCACCGAGTTACACCCTCTCCTCTATTTACATACACAGTTTTAAGCCACTCGACAAAACTGTTCATTTCCATGTCTTCCAAAATAACAGAAACACTGCAGTGCACAGAAACTCATCACACGAGACGCATAGAGGCACCAGGCGCACGGCGATTAGGTAAGAAGAGCGACGTACCGTTGAAATCCAGTATCTTCAACAAACACATATAAAATAATGTAGCAGTGCTCGAAAAGTAACTGAATACCAGCAAAATCTGTGTAAGCGGTCAACCCAAGGTACCTGAAACCAAGTGTTCTTGCTGCGGACATAATTCGGCAGCAGAATTCGTAAAAGCAGTAAGGACAGAATCGAGAACATTTCTACACGTTCGGAACCACAATTTCTGTCTAGTTCTTTGTAGAATCAAATTCTTATATCATCTGAAATATCCGTATATATTACGTTATTTACAAACAATATGACTATATACGGACGATAGTAACAAATCTCCTAGAAAAGACTCTTCGTTCCACAGTACACACACGACTAACTATGAAAATTTCAGCAGCAAAATTTCACCATCTACGGTGAAACACACTATATAAAAAAACCTTTATTTGCAGAAAACGCTGTGAGCTCCGTTAATAAATGTTATAGGTTGTAGCGTACAGTTAAACGGCTATAAATGCATTCCCAATATGGACAGCCTTTCTCCGAGTTCAAAGTTCAGTCGTATTTGTTCAAGGCCACCGTCACGAGTAAGCTACCGATTGCGGAAATTCCAGAAAGCTACTGAATCAGCGGAACCGTCTGAAAGGAAAGAAGCAAGTAACATTCGTGCACACAGAAACATTTGAACCTTCTTGGAATGACGTAGGTGAGCGTTCTCCATTTGAATAAAGCGGTTTCCTAAATGAGTTTAAAGAAAGGTACCAATTGGGGCTGTACAAGTATGTTGATTTTAAGCAGCCGCTGTTGAAAGTATTCAAAATTCCATGTAGTTGGGTCGTGCTAACAGAATTTCAGACCCACACTTTATACTCAACACTGCGAACGAAGATCCGTGACAGCTTCCAGCACAGATGACAGATTTTAATTGCGAAATGCAAAACAGTAACCACAAAACTCAAAGTCATGGTTGGCTATCACTGCGTCAGCACTGAGATGTTGCCATAGCAGCCTAAACAAAGTAACGTACGTGGTTGGTGGTGGCAGTCACTTCTACTGTCTTCCCCTGCCGAACATACTATAGCTTTTTGTAGTGGGGAAACGAATTTTCCTTTCAGGAAGCTGTCCTCGACATTGTCTCACGTCTAGTCTGCCTCCGATGAAACCGAAATTTAAGCGTCTTCTAAACTCCTTTCGTAGCAGCCGATAAATTTGTTTGAAATCACGTTTTGTCTCAAACGCTCTATACATGCACAAAATATTTCTTTATTATAAATTCTTTTGAAAGACACAGAAGAAAAAGACATCTCTAGAAGAACACCTTCTACCGTAATGTAACAATTTTGATGGAATGTAGTGCTTGTTGTATCTGTGTCTTGTATCCCCGAGCTCTTTCCGATCAGAGTACCTCGCTAGAGAAGGATACATCAGACAACACCTTGAACTCCGCTGCAAGAACCTTTCATTTGTTTGATCTCCGTCATTAGTGACAATGTGCAATAGATGAAACTGTGCACAGACTATGCGTCTTAAAACATGTTGGACATGGAAATATACAGATTCTCAAAAAGATATCAGAAAACTAATTATTACTCTGAAGTATTTATAGAGAGAACATTTCTTTGGCAAACGTATTTTATTGTCAAAAAAAACGAATAGCGACGGCAATAAAAGTTGCAAACAGATAATTCGGTTTACAAGTGGTTCAAAGGGCTCTGAGCACTATGCGACTTAACTTCTGAGGTCATCAGTCCCCTAGAACTTAGAACTAATTAAACCTAACTAACCTAAGGACATCACACACATCCATGCCCGAGGCAGGATTCGAACCTGCGACCGTAGCGGTTGCTCGGCTCTAGACTGTAGCGCCTAGAACCGCACGGCCACACTGGCCGGCTAATTCGGTTTACAGTGTGAAGAATACAGTGTGATTAATCGTAAGTAAGGGTAGTTGACCAGGACAGTTCAACAGAACACGATTAGATAAGAGAGATTTTGAGGCACTTTTACTGTAGTCCACTTTTTGATTACATCTGATGTGACAGACTTCAACGTCTGCTGGAACGTAGTTAGTTCTGAACGTAAGTGATAGATGTTGAATGCCTAGTCTAGTTCAGTGAAGATGAAGCCACACGTGAGTATACTTCAGTGCTCAGAGATGTTACCGTCTAATGTGAGGAGTTTGAAGTCTACAAGTCATTCAAGAGCAGCAAATTTGCAACACACTTGCTGGAAAGATGTACACCGAAGTCTGCGTGCCAGTGTTCCATTTGTCTCAAATTAATTCAGAAGTAACATACAGGGATGCAATCATGAGGTTATTGTTAATGAAGTAGGCATATTACATCTTGGTTTGGTCTCAGTTTGTGATGGAAATAAGTTTGTTGTTATGGTTTCAATGCTTCAGACTTAAGGATTACGTAATTTTGAAATGAATAAGAACTATCAACTTAGTTATTAGCCAAAGTGAATTCTTCGTGTTGAAGTAAAATCTATTTTTATGATCTTTAATTACATTTCTGCACGCAGCATGCGAATTGTTACATTTTTAAATAATTTATAAAAGCTTCAATAAGTGCATTATTTACAACTGGTAAATAAAGTAATTAACACAATGTAACTTATCAAGAGTAAATGGTTTACAGAAACTTCAAGTGTCAGAGAACATACATAAATTAATTTCCTGAAATCGATTACCAAACTGTTCACAATAAGAGTTTTTGTAATTCAAAAAGTGTAAACCTAAAATATAATGGAAACTTAAATCACCAAACGAATAATTTCAGCCATACACTTTTCCATGTTTATGTTTTTGCAAATCTAGCTAACGTTTTGCTGCGGCATATTGGGATATGTTCTTCTTGAGAATATTTTCCCAGAGACTCGCATATTTATTAAAATTGGGTGATGCCCAAAACTCCGTACGTTAAATAAGTAAATACACTCCTGGAAATTGAAATAAGAACACCGTGAATTCATTGTCCCAGGAAGGGGAAACTTTATTGACACATTCCTGGGGTCAGATACATCACATGATCACACTGACAGAACCACAGGCACATAGACACAGGCAACAGAGCATGCACAATGTCGGCACTAGTACAGTGTATATCCACCTTTCGCAGCAATGCAGGCTGCTATTCTCCCATGGAGACGATCGTAGAGATGCTGGATGTAGTCCTGTGGAACGGCTTGCCATGCCATTTCCACCTGGCACCTCAGTTGGACCAGCGTTCGTGCTGGACGTGCAGACCGCGTGAGACGACGCTTCATCCAGTCCCAAACATGCTCAATGGGGGACAGATCCGGAGATCTTGCTGGCCAGGGTAGTTGACTTACACCTTCTAGAGCACGTTGGGTGGCACGGGATACATGCGGACGTTCATTGTCCTGTTGGAACAGCAAGTTCCCTTGCCGGTCTAGGAATGGTAGAACGATGGGTTCGATGACGGTTTGGATGTACCGTGCACTATTCAGTGTCCCCTCGACGATCACCAGTGGTGTACGGCCAGTGTAGGAGATCGCTCCCCACACCATGATGCCGGGTGTTGGCCCTGTGTGCCTCGGTCGTATGCAGTCCTGATTGTGGCGCTCACCTGCACGGCGCCAAACACGCATACGACCATCACTGGCACCAAGGCAGAAGCGACTCTCATCGCTGAAGACGACACGTCTCCATTCGTCCCTCCATTCACGCCTGTCGCGACACCACTGGAGGCGGGCTGCACGATGTTGGGGCGTGAGCGGAAGACGGCCTAACGGTGTGCGGGACCGTAGCCCAGCTTCATGGAGACGGTTGCGAATGGTCCTCGCCGATACCCCAGGAGCAACAGTGTCCCTAATTTGCTGGGAAGTGGCGGTGCGGTCCCCTACGGCACTGCGTAGGATCCTACGGTCTTGGCGTGCATCCGTGCGTCGCTGCGGTCCGGTCCCAGGTCGACGGGCACGTGCACCTTCCGCCGACCACTGGCGACAACATCGATGTACTGTGGATACCTCACGCCCCACGTGTTGAGCAATTCGGCGGTACGTCCACCCGGCCTCCCGCATGCCCACTATACGCCCTCGCTCAAAGTCCGTCAACTGCACATACGGTTCACGTCCACGCTGTCGCGGCATGCTACCAGTGTTAAAGACTGCGATGGAGCTCCGTATGCCACGGCAAACTGGCTGACACTGACGGCGGCGGTGCACAAATGCTGCGCAGCTAGCGCCATTCGACGGCCAACACCGCGGTTCCTGGTGTGTCCGCTGTGCCGTGCGTGTGATCATTGCTTGTACAGCCCTCTCGCAGTGTCCGGAGCAAGTATGGTGGGTCTGACACACCGGTGTCAATGTGTTCTTTTTTCCATTTCCAGGAGTGTATTTCTATGGAGTAATAAGATGTTAGAGTTATTTCAAAAATTACTCCAAGATACAGATACAAGATAATTAGCTACTAGTCAACACGTTATTTGATGAGCTTTTTTTTTTTGATTAGTGACGTACCTATGTGTAAATCCACTGTCAAGCAGGCAGTGATGGAGTGTTGGAATTAGCGAGGCCACACTTGTAGCAGAGCTCTACTGCTGTGCTATCTCTTGACATGAAGCAAAGCTTCCTCCCCCAGACTAAGAGCCTGTTTAGTGCAAATTGTCGAGACCTATGAAAGAGTTGCTAAGGTATTTATCCCTTCTCGTCTTTTTATTCGTCATTATTCAGAAATTCAGGTTCTCATACGCTCCCTTACTAAAGCGTTCCAATCATGCATTACCGTCAAGATGTTCGTTCCAATTTACACTTACTCATTTCGTCAACACAACCATTTCCTCATGCATCCAAACTATGTATCAGTCATTAATGCCTGCCTGCCTGCCTGAAATCAGAATGTATCTTGTCGGGCCTGTGGGGAAATTTCTTTATCCCAAGAAACCCACATGTGCATGCTGCACGTTCTCTACAACCCTAGCAGTAACTTCCTACGTATGGCGCACGCCCTTATGACTGTTTCTCTAATGGGTCCGATCACAGACTTAACACTGAGCTCCCACTGACTAAGTAGCACGTCAACAGTGGGTCCACTGAAGAGCAATTTGCTAGAGCCGTTTTCTGACGAGTCGCGATTCCGCCTGTTTTCAAATGGTGCAAGGCATCGAATGCACCGACGTACCAATAAGGCGATTAACCGGTAGTATGTAACGCGTGTAGATCAGATCAGAGGTGGTTCTGACAGTAATTAGATAGAAGATCAGCGTTGGCCGTAAGATTGATGGTTTATTGACTGCAAAATCGACAGTATTTATCATTTCATGATCTGGATCCATTCTTCCAGGTTATCACTAACAGGAACCAGGTTGCTTATTTCAGCATATATGGCGGCCAAGCGTTACCCTTTCCTTTATGTCTTCGTGATGAGTCTGTTGTGGGCACTCTAGTGGATACTGTACTCTTCGAAGATGACTTCACCCGTTTCTATCGGGCCGTACACATACGTTGCTGGTTTGACGAACACTCCGACACCTTACCGAACTTCGGTTGACACGCTGAATCAGCCGATCTAAATCACGTAGAAAATAAATGGGTCTATCTGGAACAGCAGCAACATCCTTGCAATATGATACCTCTACAGGAACTAATCGTCAATAAGTGGCTTCACATGTGAAGAAAAGTTATGGTGGACTCCGTTCCTCAGCGAACTGTGTCCATATATAACGGGTGGCACCCAACTTCACTTTGGGCAGTGGTCGTAATGATTTCGTTCTCGCTTCCCGCGCCCGGGTTCCCGGGTTCGATTCCCGGCGGGGTCAAGGATTTTCTCTGCCTCGTGATGACTGGGTGTTGTGTGATGTCCTTAGGTTAGTTAGGTTTAAGTAGTTCTAAGTTCTAGGGGACTGATGAACCTAGATGTTAAGTCCCATAGTGCTCAGAGATATATATATATATATATATATATTGGGTGCCACCTGGCGGCATTGGGGGCACTTGACGCAGTAGCAGAAGTACGTAAGCGTGTAAGTGGGCTGCTTCTGTGTTGGTAGCGCTGTGGATCTCTGACTGTGCTTTCTTTGTAAGAGACTCTGCGGCTGGTCGGACTTGCAAGTTAATCGCCAGTACTGTTGGGCAGTCGGAAGTTAATTCCAAGCAGTGATGGAGGTACTGTAGGACAGTTGGAGTTGAACAGCCAGCAGTGATAGATGTTAGATGTGAGAAGTTAGCATTGATGGAGGGTAGGGGTCTGAAGTGTTAGCGTAGGCTAACGATCTGTACATGTTAGACTTGGAGATTTACTATTACTCATGTTTATATACCTTTGTACTAGATGTCAATGACGATTTATATTCGTGTCTGAACTCGATGTCACATTATTAAGGTAAAAAAATACATTATTTGGTTTGCAACGAAATCTTTCCTTTGCTAAGCACATGCCTATTAGTAGTTTTTGGCTTTAGTAGCTGGCAATATTGACGCTCGCTGTATTGCAGTAGTTCTACAACTACATCTACATACATAATCCGAAATCCACCATACGGTGCGTGGCGGAGGGTACCTCGTACCACAACTAGCATCTTCTCTCCCTGTTCCACTCCCAAACAGAACGAGGGAAAAATGACTGCCTATATGCCTCTGTACGAGCCCTAATCTCTCTTATCTTTATGGTCTTTCCGCGAAATTTAAGTTGGCGGTAGTAAAATTGTACTGCAGTCAGCCTCAAATGCTGGTTCTCTAAATTTACTCAGTACCGATTCACGAAAAGAACGCCTCCTTTCCTCCAGAGACTCGCACCCGAGTTCCTGAAGCATTTCCGTAACACTCGCGTGATGATCAAACCTACCAGTAACAAATCTAGCAGCCCGCCTCTGAATTGCTTCTATGTCCTCCCTCAATCCGATCTGATAGGGATCCCAAACGCTCGAGCAATACTCAAGAATAGGTCGTATTAGTGTTTTATAAGCGATCTCCTTTACAGATGAACCACATATTCCCAAAATTCTACCAATGGACCGAAGACGACTATCCGCCTTCCCCACAACTGCCATTACATGCTTGTCCCACTTCATATCGCTCTGCAATGTTACGCACAAATATTTAAACGACGTGACTGTCAAGCGCTACACTACTAATAGAGTATTCAAACATTAGGGATTCTTTTTCCTATTCATTCCCATTAATTTACATTTATCTATATTTAGAGTTAGCTGCCATTCTTTACACCAATCACAAATCCTGTCCAAGTCATCTTGCATCCTTCTACGGTCACTCAACGACGGCACCTTCCCGTACACCACAGCATCATCAGTAAACAGCCGCACATTGCTATCCACCCTATCCAAAAGATCATTTATATAGATAGAAAATAACAGCGGACCTACCACACTTCCCTGGGGCATTCCAGCTGATACACTCACCTCCGATGAACACTCACCATCGAGGACAACGTACTGGGTTCTATTACTTCAGAAGTCTTCGAGCCACTCACATATTTGGGAACCAATCCCATATGCTTGTACCTTAGTTAGGAGTCTACAGTGGGGCACCGAGTCAAACGCATTCCGTAAGTCAAGGAATATGGCATCCGTCTGATACCCTTCATCCATGGTTCGCAAGATATCATGTGAAAAGAGGGCGAGTTGCGTTTTGCAGGAGCGATGCCTTCTAAAGCCGTGCTGATACATGGACATCAACTTCTCTGTCTCAAGGAAATTCATTATATTCGAACTGAGAATATGTTCGAGAATCCTGCAACAAACCGATGTTAAGGATATTGGTCTGTAATTTTGAGGATCCGTCCTTCTACCCTTCTTATATACAGGCGTCACCTGCGCTTTTTTCCACTCGCTCGGGACTATACGTTGGGCAAGAGATTCGCGATAAATGCAAGCTAAGTAAGGAGCCAATAAGTACTTTCTGTAAAACCGAATTGGAATCCCATCAGGACCTGGCGATTTATTTATTTTCAACCCATTCAGCTGCTTCTCAACCCCAGGGATGTCTATCACTATGTCCTCCATACGGGAATCTGTACGAGACTGAAATGGCGGTATGTTTGTACGATCCTCCTGCGTGAAAAATTTCTCAAATGCTAAATTTAAAATTTCAGCTTTCGTTTTGCTGTCTTCCGTTGCCAGGCCAGGCTGATCAGAGAGTGACTGGATGGAAGCCTTCTACCCGCTTACCGATTTTACGTAAGACCAGAATTTCCTTGGGTTTTCAGCAAGATCTTTTGCTAAGATATGACGTTGGTAGTGGTTGAATGCTTCGCGCATCTCTATTTTTACAGCAGCACGAATCTCTACTAATTTTTGCCTGTCTCCCGATCTTTCTTGTACCGAGAGTGCAACTGTCTTTGTCTCCTGAGCATCCTCCGAATTGCGCTGTTAAACCACGGTGGGTCTTCAGGTAATGAAGATTTTTGTGAGGTAAGTGCTTAATGAAATGTGTAGGTTATTGTTAGGATTTCTTTTTAATCAGGGCCATTCTTTTGAATTAGTTATTTGAAGTCAGGTTATCCTTTTTTTGAGCAGTCAGATTGAGTTGCGCTAGGATATTGTGGATCTCAGTCATTCAGCAATTTAAGTACAGCCAAACTCATTTAAATGAAGAAGTTTCAAGCGGAGCAGACACGGACGGGGGATCATCCTAGCAAAAATATGGGCTGCAAATGTTGAAATACATTGTGATAAGCGACTTTGCCAAAGGGCAAATTATTGTTAAGTAGAGCTGGTGAACGAGCATCTTCAAAGCAACAAAGCTGGTAGAATTTTCACGTGTTACTGTCGTGAGCACCTATGAAAAGAGGCAGAAGGACAGTGAAACTACCACTAGGCGCTAAATGATTAATCGTCCAGGACTCTGCACAGAACGTGAGGTTCGAAGGCTTGTCTGCTCTGTAAAGTAGGGTAGATGGTGATCAGTGGCGTCTCTGCTCACAGAGTACAAGTGTTTCTGAGCACACCGTTTATCGTACATTGTTGGACACGGAGTTCCGCAGCAGACTACCCCTAAGCGTTCACATGTTGAAAAATGGTTCAAATGGCTCTGAGCACTATGGGTCTTAACATCTGAGGTCATCAGTCCCCTAGACTTAGAACTACTTAAACCTAACTAACCTAAGGACATCACACACATCAATGCCCGAGGCAGATTTCGAACCTGTGACCGTAGTGGTCGCGCGGTTCCAGACTGAAGCGCCTAGAACTTCGCGGCCACTGCGGCCTGCCAACCCCTAAGGGGGTGAAATAGGGGATGAATTGTTTTATGAAAATATTTCATCATGAAAGCATTTTCAAAGCTAAAGCTGTGAAAATTACTATCTGACTGCTAAGGAAGCATATGAAAATTTCGATGGAAATATCCGCACAAGAACAGAAAAAGCAGCGATAACAAAGACCTCCGACTCTAGCAACCAGAATTGTTTAGTAGTCAGAAGTACATTCGGGAAAAGACCATGCTTCTATGGCCTTAATTAGCGTGCAGAGTGTAGAAGATGATGATGTAGTTTGTGAATAACATAAAAATTCGATTAAAAAAGCCTGAGCAGGACATACAGTAAACGCGAACGAATCAGCAGGGGCTATGTCGGTCATAAACAGAAATGGTGTTACACGATATTGACGCTAGAGATGACTAATCTTTGGCCAGAGTGCATATTCCTGCAATTCACAATGTGTCTACGTAAAAGCTGTGTGAAGAAGGATACTGGGATTCCCCGAGTTCCGCGGCGAGAGGTGGAGCTTGCCATAGACTTGTAAGTAAGCTGTTTAGGTTTTCTTATTGGTAACGCCACGTAGCGCTCTGTATGAAAATCACTGGCTGTGCTGTGTGCAGTCTGTGGCTAGTTTGCATTGTTGTCTGCCACTGTAGTGTTGGGCAGCTGGATGTGAACAGCGCGTAGCGTTGCGCAGTTGGAGGTGAGCCGCCAGCAGTGGTGGATGTGGGAAATGAGATGGCGGATTTTTGAGTACAGAATGGATGTCATGAACTGCTATATATATGATGACTATTGAGGTAAATACATTGTTTGTTCTCTATTAAAATCTTTCATTTGCTAACTATGACTATCAGTAGTTAGTGCCTTCCATAGTTTGAATCTTTTATTTAGCTGGCAGTAGTGGCGCTCGCTGTATTGCAGTAGTTCGAGTAACGGAGATTTTTGGTGAGGTAAGTGATTTGTGAAAGGTATAGATTAATGTTAGTCAGGGCCATTCTTTTGCAGGGATTTGTGAAAGTCAGATTGCGTTGCGCTAAAAAATATTGTGTGTCAGTTTAAGCACAGTCTTATATAATTTTTCAAAGGGGATGTTTCATATGTCGACCCTTAGCCTAGGATACCTCACTGGAATCTTCTGATTTTTTTTCTTGTAGTTTGTGTAATTAGTGTAGATTTTGTTTATTGCTAGCGCGTAATTGTGGAGAGAATCTCCTTTGTAGTTGCAGTCTTTCATTTTTGTACAGTAAAACAGTTGTGGCATGCATGTAGATTTACACCAAGTATTTCGCAGCTGCGCTTACAATTAACTAGATATTATTTTCAGTGCTATGTTAATGTGTTCCCATATTTTTGCTCTTCAAATTGTGTTTTTCTGTGTTGTCGTGTGAAATATTGTGACGATAATGGCGTGTGAAAAACGTAACACTAGGCTCCAAAGTAAACTGAGAAATGACAGTGAAGACGAAAGCAGTGTGTTAACGCCACCATGTAATGAATTAACTAATATTCAAAGTAGTAATTTGGTAACTGTGCATAGGGAAATGGAGCGGGCGTCAAATAATGGTGTAGACAGTGAAACAGATAGTAAACAGGGAAGCATTATCGATCGATCGGTCGGCAACATCTCGCCTCAGGAATCGGGAATGACAGAACACAATATTGCAAATACTGTAGACTCAGGTTTTGGGTTCTCACCGTTTTCTCAAATGAGTCAAGACACATTTTCCGCTTGTCAAAATGTGAATGTTGCCGGTGCAAATTCACTGCCGAAAAGCACTGAGGAATATGTTTCAGACACCAGTGCATTGTTATTACAGTTAATGCAACAAATGGGACAAAGGCTACAAAAGTTAGACACAACACTTGAACAAAATCAGAAACAAATGGGACAAAATCTTCAAAAGTTAGACACAATGGAACAAAATCAGAGACAAACACAGCAACAGTTAGACACAATGGAACAAAAGCTTCAAAAGTTAGACTCAGTGGAACATAAGCTTGAACAAACACGTGAAGATTTAACTACTGAGTTACATAACATTGAATCGAAATGTCAAAAAGTCTGTAATGATGTAAAAACACAAATTTGTGAGCATTTTCAACATATTTTTTTGCGGCATGAAAATGCATTACAGAATCACGAAGCAGCCATAAAAGAATTCCAAACTATTGTTCATGAAAATCACGACACCTTGCAAGCTAAAATTGACTCAGTTGCATCTGCCGATTCGGTTACGCAACTTGCAAAAACTCAAGAAAACTTAAAGGACACAATAGATAAGAATTCAACAGAAATGGACACTCTGAAACTTGGTTCAGAAAAACACACTGAGGAAACAAGTACACTATCGGAGAAAGTAGCCGAACTTTCGGATCAGTTCACTAACTTATCTCCAAAGGTAGATGACGATCTGAATGACACAAGACCTGTAGCCATCACTGACACAGCAGAGTGCGAACAAATTGGGAAATTCAAACAAAATCAGAATCAAATTAATACGCAACAAAAAGAGAAATCCGGGAAGTACAAGATCAGCTGACACAGGTAATACAAGAATTACGTATTTCAGAGGCCACTCGCGCTCCAATACGGGAAGAGGGACATAGAAATACGGAACAGCCACAAAATTATAACTCAGGGCACTTCGGAAATTATGAAAGAAATTGGCAAGGTACACCGAATTTTGAGATGGAACCGCCGACACGACGTAACAATGACCGATATGCGACTTGCCGACAAGATGATTTTGACTATAAGCTGTTCATTACTACACGTAAATACAAAACGTTTAAGAATTCTGCCAACGACATTCGCCCACAAGTGTGGCTCCATCAATTCTCTCATTGTTTTCCTCCCAACTGGTCATTAGAGCACAGATTAGAATTTGTGTGTGGCTACTTGGAGAATGAACCAGCTGTAAGAATGCGATCGGTCATTCACGATTGTCACAGTGAAGGAGATTTTTATCATGCCTTCCTCTCAGCATATTGGTCTCAAGCTACACAAGACCGAGTAAAACATAGCATCATAATGATGAAACATTTCGAACAATCTGAATTTTCCAGTCTTGTGAAATATTTTGAAGACATGTTGCACATGAATCAGTACCTGTCAAACCCATACAGCTCCTCAGAACTCATATGCGTTTGCTTAATCAAATTACCTGAACATTTACGACATATTATTTTGGCAGGACGTTGCAAAGACGACATTGAAGCTTTTCAGGGACTGCTACAAGAACTGGAAATTGACACTGACAATCACAGAACGCGAAAACAGGAGCACAACAATTACAGATCACATCAGTCACAATTCCGCGATGACAGAAATAATATACGACAAGGCTCGCCTTTCAATGTAAATCGTGACCGAAACAGACACCACCTGTATGACAACCGTTGGCAGAGTAGTAATAATTACAGGGAAAGATCACCTCTCCACGGTAATGACTATCACAGAGACAATCAGAGAAACAGACAATATGGGAACCAAAATAATTATTATCAAGGGAGTCAGAATACCTTTAGACGCAATGGTCCAGCGCGCAGTTACGACTCAGGGAGAAATTCTCCACCACGTGACCGACAAGAAAGAAACTATGGAATCTACCGACATGACGACAGACGATATGATCGTAACGACAGACCTGAACTGCATCAGAACTGGCGGGATTTAAACAGGGCAGGGCCCTCTCGTCACGGTGAATTTGTAGAAGTTAGGTCTCCAAATCCCAATAACGACGCGCGCCAACAAAGGAACAGACAATGACTCACACCGCAGGCTGCCGCGTGCGCCGGCTGGCTCAGAGTAAAATAACATAGACGCTAACCTTGAGAAAAATTCCAGTATTCTTTACCGACGTATACCACATGATAATTGCGTTAAAGTTGAAACTCTGCGTACTAGGAAGAGCAAAGGGCTACACCACATTTCACATGTGAAACCATTTATTGAAAGATAATCTGCTTTTTAACTTTGTCTTTGCCATAAAACGTTTCACTTCACGTTACTAGTATGCTTTAGAAACTGTTATCATGCAACTATGTTTTGAAGTTAAATATCCTGTCAAGAACCAAGAGAACTTATTTAAACAGAAATTACGAATGCATTGTTATTGCGAACAAACGACACAGTGTTATTGTGTGTGTACATTCTTGCTTGTTAGTTGCACGATTACGTAACGACTATAAGGCTCACATACTTAGAACATATACTGGTACTGCTAATGAGATTCTAATGCAAAATTTTGGTTTACTTGAAAATGCATTCTGAATTAAAGTACTTTCTGAGAGATACCAGATGACACAGTGGTTAGTTTATGTGACAGCTACACGATAATATCACGACGTTACTAATGAGTGACAATTTACAATGTTGCTTTTGCGGTGTTTCTGTTTTATATCTGCAAAGTTTTTCTGAATTATTCTAGAAAGTAAAACATGTTTTAGTGGTGACTTTTGAGCTATGGCTACAAGGAGACAGCCTTTTCCATAGGACAACAATACGTTACAGCACAGTACTTTCTTCATCACGGCAATAAGCGTAATAAGTAAGATATCTATACGCAAAGCATTTCACTTTTGTTTATCATGAGGAAAGTACATTGACTTCTGCAGAACTTAGCTTTCGGAGGACGATACCTACGACACTTCCACAGAGATTATCTTACAACAAGACGCACATTTAGCGCTACAGGACACGAATTTGAGTGATTAATTTTGTACTTAAACATTTATTTTTAAAGATTTTTGAATTACAAAGAAAGTTTTCCGTGATACATTTCATTCCATTGCTGTAATCTGTAACACCTGAGGGTATAATTACATTAATCCTCAGGGGGATACACGCTTCCTTTGTGTACCATGTGTTTGGCAAGCACAAGAAGCCCTAGCTACTATGGTATTTGCTTATACAACTTTACACATCAGTACCATATTTCTCTAACACATAATTACACAGCTATCTGATCATTTAACTCAGAGACACACACATTTTTTTTACTATGTCAGTGACAGATGTTTACGCAATTACACAGTTGGATAACTTCATACTTATGAAATTGTATTTTGTCTGTACTTAGTGAACTGTTCATATTTTTTCAGACCCATTGTGATATTATGAGAGCTTTGAATGATATATTTGGTATGGGATCACGATTTTTAAAGTACGTTTGAGGCAGGTGACACATTTGACATGAGCAGAGAATTTTTTTTAGGTTTTGAAATTATTGTAGGAAGCTACGACGATTTTGAGAGTTGACTGAGGTGTTATGATGTTATTATTACGATGACTATGTGTATTATGCTGTTGAGGTATGTTTATGATCAATAAGCTGATGCTATATGAGGAATCTGATTATGCTATGTATTTATTATGATGAAATATTGAAGTGTCGTCGCAAGATTGATGTGTCGACGAATATATATATATGTGTAATAAGGTGAGGAGTAATGAATAGTGGTTAGGGAATCTGACTTGTGAAAAAGTATGTTGGAAACCAAGAATCGTACTTTAAGAGATATGAAACATGTGTAAATGCGTGAATGTATTACAATGCCGACGAAAATTTTTTGGACACTGTTATATTTATAGGATTTTGTTTCTACAGATTTGTAACGCAAATTCTTGACCTGTGAAATATTTTTATATGAGACTGCCACTGTAGCAGAAACTGCTGTCGTAAATATTTCAGTAAGAAAGGTAAGTGACCTTGGCGTAATGCGTTTTGGGCGCCCAGCTGAGAGGTAGTCGTCTGACAAAAGAAAGCCATTAGGTGGAGAAAAAAAAGAGGCCATTATCCTCGCCATTGACATTCCTTTAGAGAAAGCATCACAAATACGACACGCTCATTACTTGGAAAGATACTTACATCTGCACACCTGATTATGACTACTGTCTTTCTAGTTGAGAGATTGTTCTACTAACTTATGAAATGTCACATGACTATTGAATGATATTTTTATGCTTTGCTTTTCGTAGTTGCTTATTTCATTTGATATCTGGTTTCCAGCTGTCTTGCAGCATTGGTTTCACAAAATAAAATTAAATGCATTTGCTAATGTGAACACTTTCTGTCAACAGATCTATTAAATAATTATTTTATGATCCACATTCTTCGAAAAAGGAGCTCTTGGAATGGAAAGAACAATAAGAAGGGACTAATAACAGTAACTGCATATATAATTTTCTTTTCAAGTACTTGGTAATTTTTTGTAGAATTAGTTTTTGTGGTGCACCACTTTAATTACATAGACATTAAGATGTGAATATACATTTCCCTTGTCTGCATTGTTGTCTTTAATGTAATATTTTTTCTGCATTTGCTGCTGCTGTGTGCCAGGCATAGTGTTACTGAATTTGACTTTGTTTTACTCTGCTAAGCCAGTTTACTACTGATTTATTTTTCTTGTTTGCTGCTCATTGCCTTATATTAGTTGTAATATTGTTGCTTACTTTGCCAATTTGAATTTTTGTTATTGCTGTTCGTGTTAATTGTTTTGTGCTGCTGCATTGCCTCGTCCATTAGTTTAGCATCTGAGCTCAGCAGATTTAAGTTAGCTTAAGAAGGGGTAGACTATATAAGAGAATGAGTTGCGATGAATTTGAAGAAATGCACTGAGAGGTTATACGAGAAAAATACAGAAAGCATGCTTGGATAGGATTTTTTTGGCTGGAGCAAATATCGAAATAAGACGAAAGATCTATGGAATGAAATTTTGGGTTGGACTGCAGTACCAAATGTTACACTGAAAACGAACCCTGTCCTTTCCTTTTGTGTTATCCCACTATGTGTTTGTGTACCCTTGTGTATTTGTTTTCTTCCTGTCTCTGTGTAGTTTCATAGAATTTTTTCTTCTTCTAATACTAAGCTACATTCACTATGATGAGTAATACTGTTATCCTCAAATATAATTGGCATTAATATGTTATTTACTTTGTAAAGATGTTTAGACATTATTTATCTGTTCTGTTTTGTTGCTCATGTGTGAAGTTGATGTTTCAAAAGTTATTTTGATCTTTTATGTTTGTACTCATGTCATAATTCCTGTAACACTGATGTATATGTTATTTCTATTGTTTTGTAAAGCCTGTATTACTACAAATGTTATCTGTATTGTTATGTTTTAATGATGTATTTTGTACCTTGTAATTGTATTCTTATGTTATAAAATTGTAATTGACACCAGTTCATCATATTATTAACTTGTAAGTTCCATTTCACTGCACACGTTTCTGTTGGTCATAGTATATGGACAATATGTGAGAAGTAGGGACTGTTAGTGTTTGCACATGTGTTAAAAATTCAGCAAGGGACTGCATAACAGCATTTCTGGTTCTAAGGACAATTCAAAAAAGTTTGTGAGTGCACAAGTGGTGGTTATGGACTTGCTATATCATCCGCAAGACTCTTCAATGGTGATTGTGCATCTGCACAGTCACAACAGATGGCTGCTGGCCATCTCTACAAGGACTAAAGTGGGTCTGCTCTGTGATGACCTACCTACCAATATTCTTCAAAACGTCGAATGACTCTGCTGTGGGTTTCCTCTATTGTGGCCCATTACCTGTCAAAATGTCAAGAGTCAGCACTGTCTTTCCGTTGGAAGGACAACACTACTTCTTCAAGACTGCATGGAAATCCACTACTTCTGTGTGCAATTTCTTTTACTAATGAGACTTTGTGAAAAAAATCTGTAATTACTATTATGATGAATGATCAGGACTATCTTTATGGACTGAGAGGAATTTTTAGCTTTTGAACAACATTTTATCAATAAGTGTGTGCATTTGAAATCTTTGTTATTGTAATTCTGAAAAATTTTATGAAATCATTATTGGCCACTGCCCAAAACAATTTGTAAAATTTTTTGTGGGGAGCATGGGGGCTATGTAAGTAGGCTGTTTAGGTTTTCTTATTGGTAACGCCACGTAGCGCTCTGTATGACAATCACTGGCTGTGCTGTGTGCAGTCTGTGGCTAGTTTGCATTGTTGTCTGTCATTGTAGTGTTGGGCAGCGGCAGCTTGATGTGAACACCGCGTAGCGTTGCGCAGTTGGAGGTGAGCCGCCAGCAGTGGTGGATGTGGGAAATGAGATGGCGGATTTTTGAGTACAGAATGGATGTCATGAACTGCTATATATATGATGACTATTGAGGTAAATACATTGTTTGTTCTCTATTAAAATCTTTCATTTGCTAACTATGCCTATCAGTAGTTAGTGCCTTCAGTAGTTTGAATCTTTTATTTAGCTGGCAGTAGTGGCGCTCGCTGTATTGCAGTAGTTCGAGTAACGAAGATTTTTGGTGAGGTAAGTGATTTGTGAAAGGTACAGGTTAATGTTAGTCAGGGCCATTCCTTTGTGGGGATTTCTGAAAGTCAGATTGCGTTGCGCTAAAAATATTGTGTGTCAGTTAAAGCACAGTCATGTATAAATTTTTCTAAGGGGACGTTTCAGACTTACTAAATAAAAACTAGACCGCGGATTGGCGCTAGTGTCGCGTCCCCACATTGAACGTGATAGAAGCTGCCATTTGCAGGAAAACAGTGCGTAAACATGGTTCGTTCGTGTGCTGCTTATACTTGTAACGTATAATGGAAGCAAAGACGAAGACGGAAACAATGTTACATATGACAGCTCAGTCATTTCTGGTTGTTTGTTACTTTCCATTACTTGTATATAGTATTTTCATGGAGAAATAATACATCATGAGCGTTTCTTTTTGTTTAGGATTCCCCTTACAAATGATTTTCTAAATCGGAAATGGATAGTTGCTACTCGGAGAGGGAACTTCCAACCGACACCAAATTATTTGCGGTGCTCTCTTCATTTTGAAGAGAAATGTTACATGGAAAATTATGTAAATAGATGTCAAGTGAAGGACGATGCTATACCGACAGTATTTGGATTTCCAACTCATTTGAAAAGGGTACACTGTCCTGGAAATCGTGCAATATAGGCCTAGGTTAAATAGTGTGGAAATACTGTCACAGTGTATAATTTTGAACGTTCGTTTTCCAGGTTACCAAGGCAATCAAATATATATTAAGTATTAATCAGAGGTAGGTCGAATACTTCCGTTTAGATACTTAACATGTGTTGTCAGGTGGTGATTATACTTCGTAAATGGTCAAATATTAGGTCAAATGTTGAAAACTCAACCACTTTCAGAGGTGCAATCAGTGTAAAAAACTAATGTGCGAATGAAATACCTACGGTATTTAAAGTGATATGGGTTATTACAATTAATCATACCAAAATTCGAGTGTAGACAATACTGTGCTAAACAAAAATAAGCGTGCAAAATGTACACAGTAATCGGCAAAAAGCAAACAGGACTTGACTGGTAAATTACGTGAATTAAATAATAATCGTACTGTCTGCTACTTTAAAAGATTCATGTAATTATCAAATGCAAATAACTTGGCGTAAACTCGCTCCACCTTGTCAGGAAAGAGCTTTACATCCATAAATTTCGCGTCTCTATGCAGACGTATTTCGGAAATTAGGAAACTTCATTCATTTAAGTATACTTTTAAAATAGACTCGAATACTCGGTACTTTTTTAAACAAACATGGGTTTAATTTGTGCTTCAATTTGCTCTTGTTGCGTCTCATATACTTCAAATCAAAACCCCAGTACTAAGGATTCATCCCTGCAAATGGCGGCCATCAGCTGCTTCAATTGGGGGGCAGTTGCCTCGCTTCTCCGCTACGGCGTGGTAGGGGCTTGGAGCTTGCCCGTCAGTCCTTTCGGTAGCACGTTCCGCTCCTTTTGGTATGTAGGCGGCGGCTGCGCCGTCGCAGAACTTCCCATGTTCCGCGTCCGGGCTTCGCACCGCGCCGCGTTCTTCTCCTGTTCTCTTCTCGACCTCGCTACCATCTATTCACACCCGGTGGCTAGGTTTCACCTCGCCATTGTGGCCCGTGAGGGCGTTAACGTTATAAAGACATCATCAGACATTCCTGCGCGGTCGCTATCTCCTCTCACCGAGCCACCTCTGGCCACTGACCCCGCGGAGGAAACTAACTTGTAGCACAGTTCCGTGCGTAAGAAACGTTCCCGCAGTAATAAGCTGCTTTTCACCCGATGAGAAACGATAGCGTTGACCTATGTACCGCTTGAAGCTGTATTTGGAGCTACACTACTGGCCATTAAAATTGCTACACCAAGATGAAATGCAGATGATAAGCGGGTATTCACTGGACACATATATTATACTAGAACTGACATGTGATTACATTTTCACGCAATTTCGGTGCATAGATCCTGGGAAATCAGTACCCAGAACAATCACCTCTGGCCGTAATAACGGCCTTGATACCCCTGGACATTGAGTCAAACAGAGCTTGGATGGCGTGTGCAGGTACACGATACCATAGTTCATCAAGAGTAGTGACTGACGTATTGCGACGAGTCAGTTGCTCGGCCACCATTGACCAGACGTTATCAGTTGGTGAGAGATCTGGAGAATGTGCTGGACAGGGCAGCAGTCGAACATTTTCTTTATCCAGAAAGGGCCTTACAGGACCTGCAACATGCGGTCGTGCATTATCCCGCTGAAACGTAGAGTTTCGCAGGGATCGAAATAAGCATGGAGCCACGGGTCGTAACACATCTGAAATTTAACGCCCACTGTTCAAAGTGCCATCAGTGCGAACAAGAGGTGACCGAGACGTGTAACTAATGGCACCCCATACCAATACGCCGGGTAATACGCCAGTATCGCGATGACGAATACGCACCTCCAATGTGCGTTCACCGCGATGTCGCCAAACACGTATGCGACCATCATGATGCTGTAAACAGAACCTGGATTCATCCGAAAAAATCACATTTTTCCATTCGTGCACCCATGTTCGTCGTTGAGTGCACCATCGCAGGCGCTCCTGTCTGTGATGCAGCGTCAAGGGTAACAGCAGCCATGGTCTCAGAGCTGGTAATCCATGCTGCTGCACACGGCTGCTGTTCGTGCAGATGGTTGTTGTCTTGCAAACGTCCCCATCTGTTGACTAAGGGATCGAGACGTGGCTGCACGATCCGTTACAGCCATGCAGATAAGATGCCTGTCATCTCGATTGCTAGTGATACGAGGCCGTTGGGATCCAGCACGACGTTCCGTATTATCCTCCTGAACCCACCGATTCCATATTCTGCTAACAGTCAACAGTCGACCAACGTAACCAGCAATGTCGCGATACGATAAACCACAATCACGATAGGCTGCAAACCGACTTTAATCAAAGTCGGAAACGTGATGGTACGCACTTCTCCTCCTTTGAGGTATCACAACAACGTTTCACCATGCAAAGCCGGTGAACTGCTGTTTCTGTATGAGAAATCGGTTGGAAACTTTCCTCATGTCAGCACGTTGTAGGTGTCGCCACCGGCGCCAACCTTGTGTGAGTGCTAATAATTTGCACATCACAGCATCTTCTTCCTGTCGGTTAAATTTCGCGTCTGTAGCACGTCATCTTCGTGGTGTAGCAATTTTAATGGCCAGTAGTGTATTAAGTTATTTGCGACTCTTGGTTATGGTTGCAATCTCGTATTAGATTGGTGAATAAGTTCGCATAGTTTTAGTTTTCCATGTTGGTGTCCAGACTGTTATAGATTTATTTGTCGATTGTCATTTTTTTATTTGTAGTACACTGTGCTATTTGAGTTTACACGCTGTCACTTTGTCAGTTGGAGGTAGTGTACCTACAAAATGCAGTGTCAAACGGAGAAATCGGAACAAGCACCCCGTCTTCAGGCTACGAGTGGCCTACCGGGACCATCCAACCGCCGTGTCATCCTCAGTGGAGGATGCGGATAGGAGGAGCCTGGGGTCAGCACACCGCTCTCTCGGTGTTATAATGGTATTCTTGACCGAAGCCGCTACTATTCGGTCGAGTTGCTCCTCAATTGTCATTACGAGGCTAATTGCACCCGACAAATGGCAACAGCGCATGGCGGCCTGGATGGTCACCCATCCAAGTGTCGACCACGCCCGACAGCGCTGAACTTCGGTGATCTCACGGAAACCTGTGTATCCACTGTGGCAAGGCCGTTGCCACAGAAATCGGAACATTTCCGACTTATTCTTCTGTTGGAGTTCAGTAGGGGTATGGGAGCAGCGGAGGCAGCCAGAAACATTTGCGCCTTGTATGGGTATAATGGCAGTGGACGGAGTACGGCCAGAAAATTATTTTCTCGTTTTAAGGTAGGATAGTTTTGACAATTGTGACCCTCCACGTTCAGGAAGACTTTCCGGGTATGATGAAGGTCGTTTAAATGCATTAATCCACAATGATCCACGCCAGTGTACTCGAGAGCTGGCAAATGTGATGAACTGTAAAAATTCGGCCGTCGTGTACCATCTGCATGCAATGGGAAATGTTTATAAATCAGGTGTAAAGGTTCCCCATACTCTAACCCAAAAATCACAAAAATCATAACTGCCCCTGTGCTTGCTCGTCATCATCTGGCTCGTGAACAAAACCGACGATTCCCATCCTGCATCGTTACTGGTTTCGATAAATGGTGTCTTTATAGTAACATACGGAAAAGAATGGTTAAGCGGAAACAAAGCAGTAATTCCTCGTACGAAGAGCTGCGCCACGTCCACAAAAGATAATGTTATGCATCTGGTGGAACAGCGGCGGTGTGGTGTACTAAGAATTGCTTCCCCAAGGTGTTAACCATCAGTGCTGACATCTATTGTTAACAACTGTAACGTCTTGCAGACTCAGTCCAAGAACAATGACCAGGAAGACTGAGTGAATTGATGCTACTTCACGATAACGCCCACCCGCGTTATGCTACAGTGACAAAAAACACTATACAGAAGTTAAGTTGGGAAGTCATTCCGCACCCACCTTGCGCCCTTATATTTCCACCTTTTCCGCTATCTAACTACCTTCAAGGAAGTTCCTTTGCCAATTAAAATGTGCTCCGAACATGGCTCAATGCGTTATTCGCCTCAAAACCACGTGACATCTGCAGTCGTGGAATCGAAAACTTAACTCAGCGTTGGCAGACTTGTAAATAATGAAGGAGAATATATAATTGACAACTAAAGTCTCTCGAAAAAGTTACGAACTTATGCACCAGCCTAATACAATGTTAAAACAACCAAAAATGGAAATGAGCATATGGCATCGTTGGCCGGGAGGCCCCATCCGGGAAGTTCAGCCGCCATGTGCAAGTCTTATTTCAGTCGACGCCACACTGAGCGACTTGCACGCCGTTGATGAGGATGAAATGATGATGAGGGCAGCACAACACCCAGTCCCCGAGGGGAGAAAATCTCCTACCCTGCCGGGAATCGAACAACCAAAATTTTAACCAATGATTGTATGAGCATTTTGGCCTTGCGCCTCTAATTTCACCTGTAATAGAAGTGTTTGTAAGAGTGTGCTCCTTGGTAAAATTAATGCTATGATCCTTGAACTATGGAAGGCATTCCAAACAATTCTACACTGTCTTTTAGTGACTTCGAGCTTACGGCATATCGAACAAGTATTGTGGCTGGATTGAAGACTTCCTAGCGGTTAGAACTCAACACTTGTTCTTAAATGGATCAGATCGAGAGACGTAAAAGTAGGTCCGAGAGTCCCACATGGGACTCTGACCACGTCTCCATTGTTCGCAATATACATGAGCTACCTGGTGGATAATGTCGGAAACTTCATGAGGCTGTCTGCAGACATTGCACTGTATGCAGATGAGTTACAAAGTCAGAAAACAGTACGGAAATGAAGGGACACCTAAAGAGGATTGACGTTTAGTACAGGATATGGCAGCCGACTCACATCGTAAATAAATGCAGCTTATTGTAGATGAATAGGCGGACAGACGCATTGTTGTTCAATGACATTATCGGCGAGTAATCATTGGAAATAGTAACAACTGTAAAATATCAAGGGTCATCCGTCTGGAGCGATCTTAGATAGAACGATCACAAAAAAACTGGTTGCTCCTAAAGCATATACCAGGCAGATAATAGGAAGATTTCTAAAGAAACACAATTCACCCTTCAGAGAACAGATTTGAAAAAAATTGAAAAAGACACTCCTTCAATCGGCTCTTGATTATTGTTCGCTAATATGGGACCCCCGACCAGATTTTATTAATGAGACAATGAGAAACACTCAAAGAAGAGCGACACGTTTTGCCACGTATTCGCTTACTATGCGCTACAGAGCTATGAAAATTTCCGACGTTGCCTTTATCGGACGCTACAAGAGAACCTGTGTGCATTACGGAAAGATTTTTTAGCATTGAAACTGCGAGAGCGTATCTTTCAAAACGAGGCGGGCTACATACACGTGCCATCCACATGCAACTCATTAAAGCAACATCAAATGAAATTAGAACTCATATGGACAGCCGATAGCCGATCTTCGCACTCAGTGTTCTCGAATGGAACAGGAAAGGGAGGAAATTATGGAGGAACATGAAGTGCGCAGCACCACACACCGTAATATAAAATGATTGCAGAGTATAGATGTAAACGAAAACGCAGGTTTAATACGATATTCGAGCCACGGAGCGAGGTTCCGCTGGAAGTGGTTGCAAATTTCGATTCGGTCAACCAGACTGTCTAGAAGATTCTTTAGGTCGGATTATATGAGTGGCAAGGTAGGCATGCTTCCACCAGTCAGGTGACACCTAATTTCCCGTCATACTAACTCAAATCAGACTGTAAGCCACCATAGATCACCGCATGTTGAACTCTAAACTTTCTTCTATGTAGGAGAATTCTGACAGGAATTGGTCACACAAAATAATAGGTTGTAGGCCTACATATGAGATATTTATTGATTTTTGATAGTTACATACATTGTCATATCTACATCGTTGCGCTTGCCTGGATTCTGCGATTGCAACTGGGTAAGTTTTATGTTAAAAAAAATTCATTTGTTTACTAGGATCGTACAGAATGACTGATTGTCATAATTCACATTGAGCTTATTCTGGATGTGGTGGATTTCACAGGTGTCTTATTATTGTGATAACGTACATCCACATTAACAAAAAAATAAGCATTTTCATCTGAGAATTCATAGCCACACCAACGTGATTGTAGTCGCTTCTACGTTCTACATTGAAAATGTGAGTTAGAATCACAAATAAAAAACATGTGATTGAAAAAAAAATTAGAAGACTCATTTGTCGTTATCCAACCGTCATTCAACAAGTTCATCGAGGCGATGCACTACCAGACCGTCGAGGAAATGTTGATAAACACGACAAGCCAGCAGAATACAATAGTGCCCTAGAAACAGTCGTAATCAGACGGCTGGCTGAAAAACCGTAATTGGCTGCTTAAAGAAACGCCAACTTTTGTTACATTCATTTTACGTTACATGAATCGTGTTCTATGAATCTCGCGTAAATTTTTTTCTGTGATGAGGGAAGAAGTCGAAGATATATAATTATATCTAAGTGCAATAAATGAAGTGATTTACCGTTATCAAATATCGGCACAAAAAAGTCAAACATGTATTAAAAGACTGACTGAAAAGTGAGTACTAGCTGCTTCATTCTACATTCCTCAGCACACTTAAAATTTGTCGCAAAAATATTGGCATGCGAACATATTCGCGCTCTGTTTAACAAGCAGTTTGTGGTGTCAACGTTCGATACCACTCTTGTTACGTGTTGCAGTTATCGACTGCGGTCCGTGTTGGACCCGCGAGTCGCGACCAGCGTCGCTCCACGTCTTGTATCAGGTTTCTAGCGAGATCTCGTCCACTCTTGCTCGGGACGTGAAGTAGTGAAGTAGCATAGCCCTCAGCTGATAGGAAGCAACCTCTAACAAGGCGCTTAGTAACGTATGGCCTAAGTGAGGCCTCAATAGCTATCTCTTTATAATTATACGTATGCTTCTTTCTCTTCTCATTGTATCTTTGTGGTTCTCCAACTGTCACTGTCTCCTGTCTCACAGTCATAGTTGACTTCGTTCTGTCCTACAACTACTGCTACTACTACTACTACTACTACAACTACTACTGCCTCCCCTCACTATCACTGTCTCCTTCTTGTTCTCTCTCACTACTTCTGCTTCATTCATTGTTTCCCACTGCTTCTCTCTCTTCTCACTGTCGCTCTCTCTTCCTCGTTGTCATTGTCATAGGCTGTGTCGCTCATTATCACTGGCTCTCACCCACTTCCACTTTCTCCTTGTCTGTATTCCCCTCCTACTGTCACCGTCTCCTTCACTGTTTACCCAGCACTATTCTTTCATCGTCTACTGTGTTACACTGCCGCTGCGTCTTTCTCTTTCTCTGACACTGCCGTTGTCTCCTTCGCTCTTTCTGTTACACAGCCACCGTCTACTGTCTTCAGTATTTATTACTTCTCCGTCTCTTTCCCGCTGCCATTGTCTCCTTGTCTCTCAGCATAAAAAGGCGCGAATATGTTCATATGCCAATACTTTTGTCAAAATCTTTGAAAGTGTTGAAGGTAGACTAAGGCAGCGGCACGCCACTTTTCAGTCCGAGGCTTTTATTAAAGAGGAGCATATTCGCCTTTTCTTGTGCTCCGATTGGAGCATTTTTCTGCTGGTTCCCTTCTCTTCCCTGCCACAGCAGGGAATGTCACTCATATGAAAAGAATCCGATGGGTCAGAAAACTTTTCATAGTTTACTCACGTGAAATTAAAATAACGCAAAACTAATTTTACACCTCAGACCGGATTTCACGTGGACAAAAAGTTTGCATGTGCTTCAGTACTTCAATGTGGAGTTCCCAGAACCTTCTGATGATAACGGAGACACTTTACATCATGTTTCTCCGTATTACGTCACTTTATAACTACGTCTTCGCCTTACACCGAATTTTACGTGAGTATTTTACGTGCACATTTAGGGTAACTTTGAACCGCTCGATCCGGGAGAGGGACAAATATATGAAGTAAATTTTCAAGGCTGTTCGAGGTCTGGATCTTAAGAATATATGATAAAAATTTCAGGCATTTACTGTGCATAGCCAACTTCAATCCTCGGCTGAATTTTGGTCCGCTGGTGACGGGAGAAAAAACATGAATAAAAAAAATTTCTTTATGGTATCACGAGGAACAGCCCATGAAATAATGGTGCCTCCATGAGTCCCATCAAGCCCTCCGTAGACCACATCAAATGCAAGAAGAACCAACAGATTTGCTCTATTTGCCTAAGCAGAAGGAGGTGTGCGTTATTCATACTTTCACCCTGCGCTGTAAGATAGTGACAATAAGACGATCAAAATGGTTCAAATGGCTTTAAGCACTATGGGACTTAAAATCTGAGTTCATGAGTCCCCTAGCCTTAGAACAACTTAAACCTGACTAAACTAAGGACGTCACACACATCCATGCCTGAGGCAGGATTCGAACCTGCGACCGTAGAAGCAGCGCGGTTCCGGACTGAAGCGCCTAGGACCGCTCGGCCACAGCGGCCGGCCCAATAAGACGATCCTTCTTGTGGATATGCAAATAGTCCCTGCCCCAAGGGCTATTCAAAACACTTGATCGTATCTTCTTATCGCCAATAGAACCCGAGTTATGAGCACCGGAAAATCCCGTATTTATGTGTGGCTTTTGGAACGTATTAGGTACGCATTCTGTCGCATGCATACTGGTATTCCCGACGGGGCCAGGGATTTTCAGTCTCGAGATGGCTGGGTGTTGTGTGTCCATCATCATTTCATCATCATTGGCTCGCAAATCGCCGAAGTGGCGTCACCTAAAAAGGACTTGCAATACGGCGGCCGAACTCCCCTGCATCGGGCCTCCCGGCCAACAGTGCCATAGGACAGGGGTCTCCAAACTTTTTAGTCCGCGGGCCACATTGACTCTTCCACGAAGTCATAAGAGCCAAGATCTACCTAGTGGGATTAAAGTACGCTAGCACTCCATGATCACCGTAATGTAAGGCTAAAGGAAAGATGAAATAGCAAAAATCTAAGGTTGTGGAAACAGCTAAAAAAAATATTTTATACGATTTACTTGCTATGTGTATTTTACAACGTAATCAAAAAAAGTGAAAGCTCGCTTAAGAATCATCTTCCATAATGATTGATTACTAAGGCTAGTCGCCGAAGTGGCGTCCATTTGAAAGACTTCCACCAGACTCGTGAGTAGAATAAAATGCAACGAATTTTTTTACTTAAAATATTTTCGCCAAACTAGTCTGTTAACCGTTCTTTATTTTTTCACTATCGCACGGAGAATGGTCTGTCTGTTTATTGTGCATAGTCACAAGTTTAACCATGACCTTCCGCTTTGTAAAGATTGAGCTCCTACAATGTCGCTGTGTATTGGTCGCGATAGGCCTAGAAACTCAATTGTTGGCAGAATAGGTACCACCTCAAATATTTGGCGGGCCGGATACCGGGGATATCCGGCCAGCTAACGCGGGCCGGTTTGCCGGCTCTCGCTGGCCGGTTTCGGCCCGCGGGCCGTAGTTTGGAGACCCCTGCCATACGATCATTTCATTTTCACAGTATTGCAGCGTTAGTGTTAATTATTTTATTGATGTTAGTCACTGATGCCTTTATATGCGATGTTTCTTATTTCCCTAGTGTTTCATTTACACTTTGCAACTCTGTATGAAGAAGAGAAATATTCATGTCGGTAAATAATATTAGTGAATATGTGTACTGTGAGACAGTTGTGTCAGTTCTGTTTTAAGAAGACCCGTTAGGGCAACGTAGAGTCAGGTCCAGCAAAAGATCGTGCTGGCCAGCACATTAACGTACTCCGGGGCATCTATTTAGCAATATGCATTCACACTTGTTAAATCAAACTATTTTAGTTCCATTAGCATGTAATAGTAACATCATTAAGCCTCAATTCACTGATTTGAGTGCTAACAGATGCTACACCCTTTGGTTTCTTCAAAATGTTCAAATGTGTGTCAAATCTTATGGGACTTAACTGCTAACGTCATCAGTCCCTAAGCTTACACACTACTTAACCTAAATTATCCCAAGGACAAACACACACACACACACACACACACACACACACACACACACACACACACACCCATGCCCGAGGGAGGACTCGAACCTCCGCCAGGACCAGCCGCACTGTCCATGACTGCAGCGCCTTGGACCGCTCGGCTAATCCCGCGCGGCTTTGGTTTCTCAACCGTTATCTGACCAACATATTGCTGTTTCTCCCGAACAAGACACAGCCAGGCCAAAAGCACCAGGCAGGCGCGAAGATGCGAGCTGTGTGCCAGTGCCATAGAGACTCGACACTTGCGCGAGTTTCACCAGCGCCACGGGCGGCGCTCAGGATCGACTTCGCCTCGGCCAACTGGTGATCGAGTACAATCCGCCAATTGCCTTACGACAACGGACAGATGCCTATTTGGAAGTTGGAAGGGCAGCTCTCGCCCACTTGGTTATAGATCATTGTCCAGGGCTGACGTAGACAGGGAACGTCGTTTAGTGAACTGTTAGAAGTGCACAGACAGTGATTGTAAAAGTGCATTTGCTGTGTACTGTGAAGTTCACCTACGATTATTTGCACTTAGCCATTGAGGGCTTTTTTGTGTAATATTACAAGCAGTGTTGCCGACTCACATTTCAACAAGTCACAAAGATAAGTAAACCCTTTTAATTCATTCGTGTGACTTCGTTACTAATTTGTTGGTGTGTTGTAGAACCTTTGTTTTCCTATCCCGTTACCTGCGTTGTACTGTTACCAGAAGCCTTTTCACGAATTCACGAACCCGGCCAGTCTCCATAGCAGTAGCAACGAGGCCTTTTCAAAAATTGGCGACGACGGTTTACTAAACATACACCGACGAGATAAACCTGCTTACAAGGGAACCTCCCCATCGCACCCCCCCCCCCCCCCCCCCTCAGGTTTAGTTATAAGTTGGCACAGTGGATAGGCCTTGAAAAACTGAACATAGATTAATCGATAAAACAGGAAGAAGTTGTGTGGAACAATGAAAAAAATAAGCAAAATATACAAACTGAGTAGTCCATGTGCAAGATAGGCAACATCAAGGATAGTGTGAACTCAGGAACGCCGTGGTCACGTGGTTAGCGTGAGCAGCTGCGGAACGAGAGGTTCTTGGTTCAAGTCTTCCCTCGAGTGTAAAGTTTACTTTCTTTATTTTTGCAAATTTATGATCTGACCGTTCGTTCACTGACGTCTCTATTCACTGTAGTAAGTTTAGTGTCTGTGTTTTGCGACCGCACCGCAAAACCGTGCTGTTAGTAGACGAAAGAACGTGCCTCTCCAATGGGAACCGAAAACATTTGATCGCAAGGTCAGAGGTCAACCGATTCCTCCACAGAAAACACGTCTGATATATTCTATACGACACTGGTGACGGCTTGTGCGTCACATGACAGGAATTTGTTGTCGACGCACCTAACTTGTACACTTGGCGAATGGGTAAAAAGATTCTTCTACCTTGCCCGATTTAGGTTTTCTTGTGGATGTTTCGATGTTTGTTTAGGTGTAGCGTCCCCATGCTACGGCGCAGTTACCTCGCATCGGACGGACGGACGGACAGATAATAATTGTTTGAAAAATTAAACTCTTCACTCGAGGGAACACTTGTACTAAGGACCTCTCGTTCCGCAGCTGCTCACGCTAACCACGGGACCACGGCACTCCTGAGCTTACACTGTCCTTGATGTTGCCTATCTTGCGCATGGATTACTCAGTTTGTATATTTTGCTTATTTTTTTCATAGTTCCACACAACTTCTTCCTGTTTTATCGATTGATCTGTGTTCAGTTTTCCAAGGCCTATCCACTGTGCCAACTTACAACTAAATCTGAGGGAGGTGCGATGGGGAAGTTCCCTTGTTAGTAGCACGTTGTTCCACTTTGGAACAAAATACAGCAGTAATTCTGTGTGGTATGGTTTCGACAAGTCATTGCTAGGTTTCCAGAGGTATGTGGCAACAGATGCCTGCGCAGAGGTCACGCTTGTTCCATAAATTACGGGACGGTCGTCTGTAGGCGCGAATGTGGTACCTGATAATGTCCCAGACGTGTTCCAGTGGATTTAGATCAGACGAATTTTGTGGCCAGGAATTGAACACGATTTCACTATCATGATCCTCAAACCACTGTAGCAGGATTATGACTTTATGATACTGACAGTTATCCTGAACATCGCTGTCGGATACAGCTGGCCCGTGAGTATAGTCATGTAGTCCACAGCTCCCATGCTGGGGCGTAATTATTACACCAGACCTTCGTCCGTTGTGCGTGCATGATTTGAGTAACCGTTCCCCGGACACTGGTGCTTCTATGAGCACTGCATTCTGTCGTCAGATCTGCGACAGATCAACGCCTATTCTGCTTTACAGAGAGGTCAAGCCTCTGATCTCTACGTCATATTATGAGGCTTGAACTTCCAGCACCTTGTTGGCTAGTCGTGATGTCAACTTCCGCCGGCCGGTGTGGCCAAGCGGTTAAAGGCGCTACAGTCTGTAACCGCGTGACCGCTACGGTCGCAGGTTCGAATCCTGCCTCGGGCATGGATGTGTGTGATGTCCTTAGGTTGGTTGGGTTTAAGTAGTTCTAAGTTCTAGGGGACTGTTGACCTTAGAAGTTAAGTCCCATAGTGCTCAGAGCCATTTGAACCATTTTGTCAACTTCCTTCAACCACTTTCTATAAATGATCACGGCGGTAGCACACTAACTGCCAATTATCGCCGCCGTTTCTGAGATGCTCATACCCAGACACCAGGCCATAATTATCTGCCCTTTGTCAAGGTCGCTTATGTGAGTGGATTTCCCCATTTGTGACCAGTATCGTCCTTAGAAAGATTCCCCAGTCGTCTCTGTTCCGCTTACATACCTTCCTTGGCGGCCGCGGTGGCCGGGCGGTTCTAGGCGCTTCAGTCCGACTGCTACGGTCGCAAGTTCGAATCCTGCCTCGGGCATGGATGTGTGTGATGTCCTTAGGTTAGTTAGGTTTAAGTAGTTCTACGTTCTAGGGATTGATGACCTCCGATGTTAAGTCCCATAGTGCTCAGAGCCATTTGAGCCATTTTTGAACATACCTTCCTTACTAAGTCACGTGGCCGCAAGGAAGGTATTGACTCAAAGTGGGAAGTACTCAAAATGTCTTGTTTTGTCAACGTGAGTAACGACACTAAAACTACACTTTTATTAGTTCCATTCCGCCAAAAGAAACTCAGTGACAGCTCTTCGCGTGGAACGCACCTCCCTTACTGAAGCCATTGTGAAGGCTACGCACAGCGCTGCCCCCAGTCAAAACTTCATACAACTATAGGGGCTGAAGCGGAGATACTCCAGGATGTCCCACAAAAACTTCCACATTTTTTTCTGCGAAAATTGTCCGAGAAAAGAAATGTTTGCATTACTTACTGAACACCCTTCGTAGTAACTTGTCAGATCTTGGAGCCAGTACCGCCGAGAAGCGACCTCAGGTTCTTCCCAATCGGCTTTGCTGGGCAGCCTCAGTGTTTTTTCTAAAGTGGCCACCCGCCGTCACCCAGGCAATGGTTGACTCGATAGGCTTTTCCACCTCGTCTGTGCTCTACACAAATATGAAGGAAACGAGAAAACAGTTTTTCATTTGAACACCCGTATGCAGGTAGATTCCAACTGTACGTTTAATCACCCTGTCAAGCAAAATACGTGCGGAATGACATTTATGTAAAAAGTGGCCTCATTGTATTCATATCGCAAATATTCAGAACTGTATTAATAACTATATATTCGTATTCTCCTAAATACTGAAGATATCCGCAATTCAGAAACCAGAAATAAAACGTTTGGAGCACTACTTACGTAGGTAGTGTACGCACTGTAAATAAACAAGTGACCTGGATGTTCTCTCTATTGTCCTCGCCAAGCTGAAAGAGTACAGTAGCGGCTATACCAGGTTTATGCCATCGCTTGAAACATCGATAAGAAGAACTGACAGTTGCCCTCCGTTGCAGGCGCTGACATGGACAGATTGTCTCGAATATGCGGTCGGCTTGACAGCGAAGGGACAATGGGATGTGCCACATGTGATATTTACACCGAAGAACCAAAGAAACTGGTACCATGCCTAATATCATGTTGCCGGCCGGAGTGGCCGAGCGGTGCTAGGCGCTACAGTCTGGAACCGCATGACCGCTACGGTCGCAGTTTCGAATCCTGCCTCGGGCATGGGTGATGTCCTTAGGTTAGTTAGGTTTAAGTAGTTCTAAGTTCTAGGGGACTGATGACCTCAGAAGTTAAGTCCCATAGTGCTCAGAGCCATTTGAACCATTTTTGAACCTAATATCGTGCAGCGCCCCCGTGAGCACGCAAAAGTGCCACAACACGAAGTGGCATGGACTGGACTAATGTCTGAAGTAATGCTGAAGAGAATTGACACCATGAATCCTGCAGGACTGTCCATAAATCCCTAAGAGTACCAGGGGGTGGAGATCTCTTCTGAACAGCACGTTGCAAGGCATCTCAGATATGTTCAATAATGTTCATGTCTGGGTACTTCGGTGGCCAGCGGAAGTGTTTAAACTCTAAAGAGTGTTCCTGGAGCCACTAAGTACCAATTCTGCACGTGTGGGTCCGCCGCTCGTGGTCTCGCGGTAGCGTTCTCGCTTCCCGAGCACGGGGTCCCGGGTTCGATTCCCGGCGGGGTCAGGGATTTTCACCTGCCTCGAGATGACTGGGTGTTTGTGTTGTCCTCATCATTTCATCATCATCCAGGAAAGTGGCGAAATTGGACTGAGCAAAGGTTGGGAAATTGTACGGGCGCTGATAACCACGCAGTTGAGCGCCCCACAAACCAAACATCATCATCATCTGCACGTGTGAGGTGTCGCATTGTCCTGCTAAAATTGCTCAAGTCCGGCGGAATGCACAATAAATATGAATGGATGCAGGTGATCAGACAGGATGCTTACGGAAGCGTCACCTCTCAGAGTCTATCTACACGTATCGGGGTCCCATTTCACTCCAACGCACACGCCCCACTCCATTACAGAGCCTCCACCACCTTGAACAGTCCCCTGCTGACATGCAGGCTCCATCGATTCATGAGGTTGTCTCCATACCCGTACACGTCCACTTCCATCCGCTCTATACAATTTGAAACGAGGCTCATCCGACCAGGCAACATGTTTCCAGTCATCAACAGTCCAGTGTCTGTGTTAACGGGCCTATAAAGCTTTATGCCGTGCAGTCCTCAAGGGTACACGAGTGGGCCTTCGGCTCAGAACGCCCATATCGATTATCTTTCGTTGAATCGTTAGCACAGTGACACTTGTTAATGGCCCAGCATTGAAACCTGGAGCAGTTTGGGGAAGGGTTGCATTTCTGTCACGTTGAACGATTCTCTTCAGTCGCCGTTGGTCCCGTTCTCGCAGGATCTTTTTCCGGCCCCAGCGATGTCGGTGATTTGCTGTTTTACCGGATACCTGATATTCACGGTACACTCGTGAAATGGTCGTACGGTAAAATCCCCACTTTATGGCTGCCACGGAGATACTGTGTCCCGTCGCTCGTGCGCCGACTATAAAACCGTGTTCAAACTCACTTAAATCTTGATAACCTGCCATTGTAGCAGCAGTCACATATCTAACAAGTGCGCCAGACACTTTTTGTCCTATCTAGGCGTTTCCGATCGCAGCGCCGTATCTTGTCCGTTTACATATCTCTGTATTTGAATACCCATGCCTATACCGGTTTCTTTGGCGTTTCAGTGTAGACAGCCCGGCTCCGTACATCATTCTTCCTCACTTTTCGTAGTAAACTTCGTTTAATCCAGCCTCACGAAATTATTTCTGTGGCCATGTAACCTCTGTCTCTGCTCGAGGTTTAGAATGTTGTTCGAGTTAGGGATTTAGAAACGAAGTCCACAGATTTTGAATAATAAAAGTCACGAGGCACTGAAGGCAGTTTTGATATTTAACTGATTTATTTCTTTCTCACACCAGTTTTTCGGTATGCGACCTGCAGTCATAATTTCTCTAAAAATATATTTACATTATTACTGCATATGCCATCGTCTCTATGGACTTGAATGTAATAGTGGATTTAAGAGTTCGTACGTCAGAATACGACCAACAGCGGACGCGAAAGCGGATGCATTTGACCCACTGCAATGGTGTAGTTGAACTGAACTCTGGGTCTAACATTAATTATAATCCTTCTGGGTTCTGAGAATATTGTCTCTTAACTCGACTTCCCAATAATAAAGACCCCTTAACTTACTACCGAATTAGATACATATATGCTTTCTGAGATGCAGCGGTCATTTGTTTGCACTTTAATAACACTTTAGCCTTGACCACAGTTCTTTATTAACATTACAATACCTTACACGTTCCGGCGATCTGCAATTCACAAAGAATCCAACAAATAAACGTACATAGTATCTCACTGATGTCGTTAAGCTTAAGTACAGACTTTGCATAGAAGCTATGAACTGAAAAACACTTACACGGCGATTTACAACAGTGTTTTTAGTTACCAAAACTGCGCATATCAAATACACAAGCGCAAAATTGTTCAGGAGCTTAGTTAAAAAGAAGAAAACCTAGTTTTCTAGGAAAGATGGGCTCTCCAGTAACAGTGTAGAGTGCGGAAATTGCGATGTGAAGCTGGAGGACTACTGCAGCATCGCTACGGTGGAAGTGTGTCCTTTTTGACAACTTCAAAACAGCGAGAAATTTACGTTTCAAAGTCGAGAAAGTTCGCAAGCAATACCAGGTTACCGATCGGCGCCACACAGCAAGTAACGTAATAATTTGGTCGGCTTAATAGATGTCTAGAGGCCACGTAAAACTTATTATAGAAGGTTTAATCGGTGACCGGAAAACAGGCGATCATACACTGCCGTGATGAATGGACCGCCTCCAGAACTTGACGGTCGAGAAAGCCTGAGGAAGTAATATATTGCAGTCAAAGTAATGTACTGCAGTCATTTCAGAGAACCCTGGAAACGATTCACTAGGGAACTTCGCTGACTGTGTGTCGTTTCGTTTGCGTTAGCCTCCATTTTTGCAAAACATATCAAAAGCGAAAGCTTATGTTTCAGAACATATATTTTTGTTCCTCGACGCTTTTCGAGTCGAACAAAGAAGGATAGCTCTAAGACCAAGACAATGGACTAGCAAATTGGCAGAAGTGAGTTTTACAAGCTTATCGGATTAACTTTGGCTAAAATCATAATATTTAGTTCGGCGGAATCTTCAAAGTTTTATTTTACTACATTTGTACCGTCGCATTAACTCTGGCTGTCGGGTTATCTGTACTCCTTGATTGTCTATGTTGACTGCTCGTTAACTCCAAAACAGCTCAGTATGTTTACTTGTAACACAAATTTTCTTCAGCATGTATCCCGACATAAATTCTTCGTTGTTTCTCGAGAATTATCAGTCTTCCTTCGTACTACATGCAGTAGCAATTTCGCGGTATATACTCGGTGGTTGTAATTAAACTGACGGCGTTCCACGTGCTGCAGTGCGGGCTGTATACATCACAGAACGCTGAAACGTCGTACATAGTTCATTAATCGGTGTGCTCACAATATATGCTGAAATATGGGGCTATAAGCACTCAACATGTGAAATGATTCCTGTTTTCACGTCAGTAAGCTGGTTGTCAAATTGCGACGCTTGTCGATACCTTTTTGTGAAGAGACTGTTGGTGTGATGGGTTAAGGAGGTTGAAGTTTTCCGTACGAAACGCAGTGGCAATTGAGAAGAAAGATCGTCAACTGCCGGTAAAGTTCTCTGAACGGCAGCAATAGCAGTGCTGCAATGCGGGAACATCGCCGACAGAAACAGCTGCGAAGAGGGCCCACGTCAATAAATCAGCTAAGGAATGTAAGCAATAAACTGGAAGAAACAGGTGAATTAGGGTTGTACAGCAGGGAGAGAGAGGCCGCCCGTATTTATGGCAGTCGCTGACAAAGTAGCTACAGCCGTCTGACAGCACATGCCTTAAATTCTGCAGTCAGTACTCGAGATGTCTCGCACGTGCCTCATTTCTGCAGTCGATTTAATTAATTAGTCACTTAATTTGATACCAAAATTGCGCTTGGGAGTAGGAGGGGGGAAGAGGGATGGGGGAGGCGGAATTTCTCTGAAGGACAGATGATCCCCAGGAGGTCATAATCAACTTACCAGAACAATTGGATAAGGAACTGTCAATCAAACGAGCACAATTGATTTGCCCAGAATGTATGCTTGCCCCTGATGTAGACAACCTGCAACGTGCAGTGATGTTCTCTTTACCCTACTACTCACATGTTGCTGTAACTCATTTAGGTTAACTGCTACGGTCGCAGGTTCGAATCCTGCCTCGGGCATGGATGTGTGTGATGTGCTTAGGTTAGTTAGGTTTAAGTAGTTCTAAGTTCTAGGGGACTGATGACCACAGCTGTTAAGTCCCATAGTGCTCAGAACCATTTGAACCATTTAGGTTAAATGGAAGAGAAAGAAAAGAGAAAGGAGACGTTTCTAATAGATATGAGAATTGGATATATGTCCTGATTTCCATCTCCCCACGGTCTCTGTCCATTTCCTCCTCTCCCTCTCTACTTGTCCTCCCACTTCCCCCTAAATCTGCCCATCACCACTCCCCCTTTCTCTGTCCATCTTCTCCTCCGCTCTCTCCATCTCCTGCTGTTCCTCTTTCTCTCCCTTCTCTATCCATCACCTCCTCCCCTTTTCTATGTCTATCTTTACCTACCACCTCTCTCCATCTCCTCCTGTTCTCCCTCCTCGTCCATCTCCTCGTTTCTGTAGGTTCGTTTCCTCCCACCCTCTGCCCGTCTCCCTTTCCTCCCCTCTCTCTGGTCCCGAGCCTTGTTTACTGTTATTGCAAATTCAGTGCCTCCAGAATGAGATTTCATTCTGCAGCGGAATGTGCCCTGATATGACACATCCTGGCAGATTAAAACAGCGTACCAGACCGAGATCCGAACTCGGGATCTTTACCTTTCGCGGGCAAGTGCTCTACCATCTGAGCTACCCTAGCACAACTCACGACCCGTCCCCACAGCTTCGTGCTTGGGTAGCTGAGATGGTGGACCACTTGCCTGCAAAAGGTAAAGGTACCAAGTTCGAGTCTCGGTCCAGCACACAGTTTTAATCTGCCAGGAAGTTTCATAGCAAGAGCTTTTCGAGATTTTTGGTAACAACATTCCTCCTTTGTATATTACATATTTATTTACGAATTACGTATATTTAAAAAAATAGGTATGCAAAAACACACGTGTACTTGAATGCAATGTTTCAAAATTTCGAAGCAATCGGTAAAGAACTTACGGAGATTTAAGATCCTGACCACACGAACATTTACATCTTTATTTATATGGATGTAAATGTTCGTTTGTACAAAATCGTAAATCTCTGAAAGCTCTTCACTGATTGCTTTGAAATTTTGTCACAATATTTTATTCGAATACCCGGTGAAGCGCCATATGGCACATATAAATGTATATGTAATATATAAAGGGGATACGTTGTTAGCAAAAATCTAATGTTATTTGATCAATATATTAAATCTCCGGATGTTCACGACGGATTCCTTTAAAATTTTGACACAACGGTGCATTCGAATACGCTCGTGTTTTAACGTACCTACGGGAGCGCCACATGGTACATAATATTACATTTTTATTTATCGTATATACAGGATATATACAGGTGGTCCTCCTAAGAGGTGTCAAGCGATTTTTCTCTATTGTTTCGGTAGATATTTTTAATTTCGTGTTTTACAGTGTGTAGCTGGAGTCAGCTCAAGTAAATTCTACTCCTCACTTTTTGCTAACAACGTATCCCCTTTATATATTACATGTACATTTATATGTGTCTTATGGCGCTACGGCAGGTATATTAAACACACGCTTATTCGAATACACTGTGTCAAAATTCAAAAGCAATCAGTGAAGAACTTTCAAAGATTCTGTACAAACGAGTATTTATATCGTATAAATGAGGGTGTACATGTTCGCGTGTTCAGCTTTGAAGAAACGGACATTTATATTTTTATTCATATACATTAATCCAACTAGAGTTCATGGAAACAGCAGTGTGATCGTAGACAAAATCTTCATAGATTGTTCTCTGTTTGATGGACACAGTATGAGAACATTAGTAATAGCTTTTCAGACCTTGATGCACAGACAGTGATACTGAAAGGAATCAAGGAGAGTGTGTTCCGGCGTATCGACAAGCGCTGGCACGAAGATGAAGAACGCAACATAGAGAAGGCTGTGAGACGTCAGCCAATAGCCCGCTAACTAGGTCCGCACCACCACAGGAGCGGTCTCAATGCGAAGAGAATAGACGGACACTAGCAGAGACGCCTAGATGAACAGTGATGTTAACGATAGCAGTGACGTATGAGGGAGTGTGAACACTTACATGGACATTGTATATAGTGAAGGACATTGCCTGTTTGCATGTCGCCCATCGCCTGCGACAACTCGTAAATCCATAGTTAAGTATTGTCAATCTTCTTTATTGTAATAAAAACTATTAGATGTGATTTGCTTGAACTGTTGTATAGCTATCCGAGAAAGCAGCATCCTTTAGGCACCCTATAAGCGACGAATGGCAGGACCCCACAGAGTCTTACCCTAAAGCTGTAAACAAAAGATTTAGGGACACAAATCCACTTGCTATGCAAATGTTTGAAGCCAATCTCGAAAGACTAACGCGGCAAGAAGTCTAGAATACTGACGACTTGAATGGCAGATATAATCCATTTCTTTAAACCTTTAGCACATTCTTTAACAGCTCTTTCCCTATATAAAAACGTGCAGGCACATTTTCAGTACTAATGAACAACTGATTTGGATAACGAACGGCATTACAATATAGTGTAGGAAGAAACGGCAGCAGTATCGTAGTATGAAGGGCAATCAGAGCCCGGTACCTGTATTTCACTACAGACAGTACTGTAAAGTGCTGAGGAATGTCATCAGACAACCTAAAACAATTCATTACACCAAGAGAATAGATAACTCTCAGAACAAAATTAAAACTATACAGTCAACTGTGAAAGAAGTATCAGCCAAAAATATGGGTACTCATCACATTACACCTCTGCTGTGTGAGATTGACTCTTTTAGGATCAAATAGAGGTTCGTAAAAGATTTAATAACTTATGATCAGTAGTTGGGAAGTTAAATCAGAAGTTTAATTGGTACAAGTAATTATGTAAACTCGTGAAAGCTAATGTTCCTAGACAACTACATCACACGCAGCTACAGTAAGCAAGCTAAGATGTAACTGAAATAATTATTATATCATTAAATCATTAAAGGGTGAAGACTCCCATGGATGTGCTGAAATTTCAACTATGATTATGAAGGTCAGCGCACCATCCATTAATTCAGTAATCAGTCACTTGTGCACTGTATCTTTCAAGTGTGATCAGTTTTCGGACAGATTGTAATACTCGTTAATGAAACCACTTTGTGAAAAGCATAAAAGAGGTGACGTAGCCAATTACCGACCAGTTCCTTTACTACCATTTTCCAAAGGTTTTGAGAAAGCTATGTATAAGAAGTTAGTAGCACAGTTTAGTACACATAATTTGCTGCGAGACTCTCAGTTTGGCTTTAGGTTCAAACAGCTCTGAGCACTATGCGACTTAACTTCTGAGGTCATCAGTCGCCTAGAACTTAGAACTAATTAAACCTAACTAACCTAAGGACATCAAACACATCCATGCCCGAGGCAGGATTCGAACCTGCGACCGTAGCGGCCGCCCGGCTCCAGATTGTAGCGCCTAGAACCGCACGGCCACTCCGGCCGGCTTGGCTTTAGGACGGGCTGTTTATTATTTTGTGTGTGAGGCACTAACAGGCTGAGGACAGTGGTATTTTCTTTGATTTATCCAAAGCATGCGATTGTGGTGGACCACACAACACTTTTGCGTAAGTTGAAACATTATGGGATTAGAGAAGAACCTAACCCTGGTTACCTTCATATCTGGAAAGTAGGAAGCAGAAGGGTGTCCTCCAGCGTCAACAAACAGGGACGAAGTTTGAATGTGACTGGCGACATGTAAAGAGAGGGGTGCCACTGGATTCTGTTCACGGTTCATTGCTTTCTTGATATATACCAATGATCTACCACTAAACGTGGCAGATGACACAAATATTCTTCTGTTTGCTGATGACACAAGCGTTACTGCGAAAGACGTGGATATGGGTAACCAGGTCTTCAGTAAAATCAGCACGTACCTTTCAGAGACCTACTTAATGCTTAACTGTAACAAAACGCAATACATACAGTTTCTGACAAGGATCTCTTGTAAAAGCGATATTTTACTGTCCGAAGCGGGTCTAAAGATCAGTCAAGTAGACACACACACACACACACACACACACACACACACACATACATACACACACACAAAGGCTTGGTTACTTGCTTCCACTTTTATTATCTTGTATGGTGGTGTATTTTGGGACAATTCCGTACATTCACCAAGAATACTCTCAGCCCAGAGACGGGCGATAAGACTGATTTACGATGTCGGTTTGTGAACCGTGTAGGCCACAGTTCAGGCATCTCGGAATCCTGTGTCTGCCTTTCCTGTACATATACTCCATTGCGAGATTTGTTGTTGACAATATTGACTCATCCAGAAGAAACTATAACAAACGTTCCGTGAAAACTAGATTGGAAAAAAGGTGTACACTTCGGTAACTCTGCATTATGCATTCTCCAGAATTATGTGCAGTATTCAGCACTTTTCATTTTCAGCACGATTCCAGTGGAACTGAAATAAATTATATGATAAGCCCAAGCACTCAAGACCAAGCTGAAAGGTTTCCTTGTGGCTCACTCTAGTTTTGTACAGAAGTTCCTCGCAGTAGTCGAGAACTTTTCTTTTTATAGTGTAATTACTCGTATACACTGTTCTCTCGCGTTTTATTATTTTCTTCAATTATTTGTTTACAAATTTTCTAACCAGAATACTGTAGAGTACGTACTGACACGTTCCATGACGAAGTAGTTTTGGCTCACTTGGTTCCAAGGAAACTTAAATAAATACAATGAACATACCTAAACGATAATACGAGGGTTGGACCTTTAATAGTGGCAACTACTTATTTACAGCTCGTACAAAATAGATACGTGTTTCAAAGTTTTACTGACCTTCAAAGTAGTCACCAGCATTGTGTATAACAAGTTGCCAGCGATGTGGAAGTCGTAGGATACTCTTATCAGTGCCAGTTGTGTTGACAGTTCGAGCGGCGCGGTCTACTGCCCGACGAATTTGTAGCAGTTCTGAAGCGAATGCCGTCAAGTGTTTCCTTCAGTTTAGAAATCGAGTTGAACTCACGAGGGCCTACGTCAGGGGAGTGTAGTAGGTGGTATAGCACTTAGCAGCCCCATTAGTCAAACAAGTCAGTAACAGCTTGCACTGTATGTGCTTGAGCATTGTCCTGCAAAATGATGGTCAGGACCTGCAGAAAGTGTCATCACTTCTGTCTTTCTGCTGTTCATTTTTGGAACACAAACTACGACCAGCTTAGAGACAGAAGTGATGACACTTCCTGCAGGACCTGACCATCATTTTGCAGGATAATGCTCAAGCACATACAGTGTAAGCTGTTACGGATTTGTTTGACTGATCGGGCTGCTAAGAGATACACCACCTACTGCACTCCCCTGACTTAAGCCCTCGCAAGTTCAGCTCCATTCCTGAAGTGAAGGAAATACTTCACGGTATTCACTTCAGAACTGCTACAAATTCGTCGGGAAATAGACTGCGCCGCTCGAACTGTCAGCTCAACTGGCACTGCTAAGAGTATCCTACGACTCCCACAAGGCCGGCAACGGGTTATACACAACGCTGGTGACTACTTTGGAGGTCAGTAAAACTTTGAAACACGTATCTATTTTGTACGAGCTGTAAATAAGTAGTTGCCACTATTAAAATTCCAACCCTCGTATTTTCTGATCATGCGATAGTAAAAACCACTTGCTACAGGCTCACTAATCTCTAGGATAAATATTCGCCAAATTATAGTATCCATTATTGAGCTTGCGTTATTTTTAAAATTGCCGCATATGGTGAATCTTCTTTGTCTTCCGTCCACGAATTGGAAACACTGCTTGCTTCGACCACCATTACACAGTTTATCGCTTTTATGGTAAATATCATGTATATGATACGTTGACAGCAGGACTGAAGACTGTGGGGAGTGAATGAACTAAATATGTGGAGGATTGTCAACAACAAACTTTATCTACCAGGCATCGAAACAACACTGGTAATAGTACAGAGACAATGATATTACAACGTATTAATTGTTCAGGTAATAAGTAAAGTAAAAAAAAATTCAGGAAAATCTTGCAAAGTAACAAGCGTACGTTTAAGAATGTACACTTTAAGACAACTGTCAGCGATTTCCTTCAGTAAAAGACTTTTATTAGCTTGGAACTTATGCTTTAGATTGTGAGAAAACGTAGTTGCAAAATAGTTTTCTTTTTTTAAGAAAAAAGAACAAGCAGTTTTAAGAAAATTCTGTACAGGTATTCAACTTGTTCAATGCAAACACTTCAGAGAAAATTATTTCACACAGGACTAACAAGCCTGACGGCTCCAAAAGGGGTTGAAATTCTTTGAACAGATTATACCACCAATAAACATGATTTACAATACAGTCTTAAAATCAGAAAAAAATTCGTAGAGATATAATACGTGCATAAATTACAGTACTCAAACTTAGCAGCCTTCGCCCGCATCTCGTGGTCGTGCGGTAGCGTTCTCGCTTCCCACGCCCGGGTTCCCGGGTTCGATTCCCGGCGGGGTCAGAGGTTTTCTCTGCCTCGTGATGGCTGGGTGTTGTGTGCTATCCTTTGGTTAGTTAGGTTTAAGTAGTTCTAAGTTCTAGGGGACTTATGACCACAGCAGTTGAGTCCCATAGTGCTCAGAGCCATTTGAACCATTTTTAGCAGCCTTCCGCGGTCTTAAACCCACTTAGTTGTACTGGTCACGTGGTAACGCGTGAGGAGCAGTCCAACTGGCTTAGAAAATACGTGTTTCTTCTATAACACACCAAACATACTATTAGAACAGGGCCCGCTTTACGCCAACTGTGAAGTGAGCCAAACATCTGCATGTACATACAGACATTAACGTACAGCCTTGCAAACGCCAATAAGCCTGAAGTTCTTAAAGCAAATGGCAATATTTTAAAGCACGTAATCATTGCTACTTAAAGTATCAAATGATTTACGTAGGAAGGTTATTGAAATACTCTGGCAGTAGAAGCACAGTTCATTATAGAGTTACGATAAAATTACACCTTAGGATTTACAACTATAATGGTATTGCATATTTGAGTTGATTGTGCACACACCTGAGCATAGGTAACCACCACATAATGAAGTACTGCAAGAGCAATCGTTACCAGCAATTTTCCTGACTCACAATTAGGACTACACACGCTGCTATTCAATATAACATACCTGAAACAACATAACGGCCTTTACCACAGTCGCGCTTATAGAACTGGGGCTTTAAATTGACATATATTACTCCAGCAAAATTTTCCGGACACAAGCTCTATGCAGTATGAACAATTCGCACGGCTTTCGCAAGCTAGACCCAATAAATTACGCAATAGTCACAGGTAGTACTCGTTAGAAAAACGACACCTACAGGGCGAGGAACTGCCACACACAAAACGCGGCAGCACATTTAAGGTAACACAGCTCGACGCGAAAGTCGTTAAGGGACACCCAACAGTTAATCGTGCAAGAACGATCCTGGATGAGAAAACACCTTACCCACCAGAAGTCTTGGCACAATGACACGATGCATACGGTTGTATTCAGGCTTCTGCGTGGCTACGCTGTCCTCCAGATAAAGCGAGGCCCCAGTCCCGCTGCTATAATCCGTTCACCATAAGAATAAACCTGATGTAAACATTGCATTGTGTTTTCTTGCGCGTTTGCTGGAACCTCATTGGATTTCCGTTTCACGTGCGACTGCAGCCAAGCTGTCTCCAGTACTGTCAAGTACGATAATAAGGGTACGTTTTGTTCTCTGCTTTACTCGCACTTCGACTTAGGGATACTACGGAACAACAGTTTTAATGGCGCATTTAACTTGTATAGCACTGGCTTTTCAGCTGGTACAGCTAGCTTGCCGTGACGTGGGCAGCTGCAGTTCACCCGTAAAGACGAGCAGAGGAGCAATACAGCTTCGAATTTCATTTCATTTTTAAGCAGAATGAAATAATACACTGCAAATCTCCCACAATACGCTCCTTAGACGAATAGACGAAAACCGCAACACGTTATCGTTTTTAGCTCACGTACTATTGTAATTAAAAACAAGAATGTTGGTTCCTGACTTAACCAAGGGGTAGTTTTTCTGCATAAGCTGTGTTTAACGTAAGGCAGTACTGAAGGATTTCACCATACAGTTGAATATTGAAGCCACTGAAGGTATTACTGACAAGGGAACCTCCCCATCGCACCCCCCTCAGAGTTAGTTATAAGTTGGCACAGTGGATAGGCCTTGAAAAACTGAACACAGATCAATCGAGAAAACCGGAAGAAGTTGTGTGGAACTATGAAAAAATAAGCAAAATATACAAACTGAGTAGTCCATATGCAAGATAAGCAACATCAAGGATAGTGTGAACTCAGGAACGCCGTGGTCACGTGGTTAGCGTGAGCAGCTGCGGAACGAGAGGTCCTTGGTTCAAGTCTTCCCTCGAGTGTAAAGTTTACTTTCTTTATTTTTCCAAAGTTATGATCTGACCGTTCGTTCACTGACGTCTCTGTTCACTGTAGTAAGTTTAGTGTCTGTGTTTTGTGACCGCACCGCAAAACCGTGCTGTTAGTAGACGAAAGAACGTGCCTCTCCAATGGGAACCGAAAACATTTGATCGCAAGGTCAGAGGTCAACCGATTCCTCCACAGAAAACACGTCTGATATATTCTATACGACACTGGTGACGGCTTGTGCGTCACATGACAGGAATTTGTTGTCGACGCACCTAACTTGTACACTTGGCGAATGGGTAAAAAGATTCTTCTACCTTGCCCGATTTAGGTTTTCTTGTGGATGTGATAATCACTCCCAAAAAAATGATGAAGACCTAAGAGTTTGTCACATAAACTGCAACAAATGAATGCAACAGTTTCACAGTCGCACAGTTTTCCCTGTGCTCTGTCAAAACATATGTTTTTAACGTTTTCAATTGTTTCCGTGTGTAGACGGTCAAATCCTTCATATGTCCAAGCAAATCTGAACATGTCCTGGGATTTTGGAGAGCGAAGTTGATTATGTGTGAGTGCCTGAACTTTGATAATTGACACAAGATCACGTAAGCAACACTGCTCTGTGTACATGTGCAGCTTCGCAAAATCATAGAATCTTTTCACAAAATATTTCACTTGCCGAAAACCAAACACAATGGTTGCACAAGAGGTGTACAACCTGGAGGAATGGTAATCACGTCTACTCCCACACTAAAATTGTACAATGCCTGATCCTTCTGTCCTGTATAGGCTGTATAAAAAATAAAAGTTTCCACTCGAGGGAAGCCTTGAACCAAGGACCTCTCAATCCGCAGCTGCTCACGCTAACCACGGGACCACGGCGCTCCTGAGCTCACTTCCTCCTTGATGTTGCCTATCTTGCGCATGGACTACCCAGTTTGTATATTTTGCTTATTTTTTTCATAGTTCCACACAACTTCTTTCTGTTTGCTCGATTGATCTGTGTTCAGTTTTTCAAGGCCTATCCACTGTGCCAACTTATAACTAAATCTGAAGGGGGTGCGATGGGGAGGTTCCCTTGTGAGAGTCAGTCGTCTGGTAATCTCTTAGCTCATTCCTTACCCGAAACAGATAAATACATTTCACTTCTGAAAGTGTCACCTGCTACGTTGTGAACGAGCCTACCAACAACAGAATCTACGAAGCCAACCAAGCACAGCATTTTCTCTTCTTTTATGACGAGCTGTTGTATATCCCACCAGCGTTAGGCAGTGATGCGTGGAAAAAGCTGCTAGCGTTAGTTCCAGTACGTCTGGCAGCTTAACAGTCTTGTTACTTCTCGGGCCAAATCCCGCACCTTGGCTCCAGATCAGTTGCCGGCCGCTGTAGTCGAACGGTTCTAGGTCCTTCAGTCTGGAACCGTGCTGCTGCTACGGTCGCAGGTTCGAATCCTGCCTCGGGCATTGATGTGTGTGATGTCCTTAGGTTACTTAGGTTTAAGTAGTTCTAAGTCTAGGGGACTGATGACCTCAGTAGTCCCATGGTGCTTAGAGCCATTTGAACAATTTGAACCAGATCAGTTCTGTTGGGTTCATATTGTAATGGTACAGTGGCAAATATAAAAATGCAGCATTTGTATGATGTCATCGATGCTGTGAAAATGATTGTTTTTCATGTTTCTACGATACGTGATATAAAACGATGGGCACAGTCCAAATAAAGAGGATTTGATTGTTCATTTTTGTTTTAAAAAATTAAATTGTTATGTTTTCTTAATTTCAACAACTATTATGAACAGTCTTTCATAAAACATCGATAATTATGAATTTGTATTGGAAATGGAAACAGGAATTTCGCGTCCATATGTAATTAGAAACAAGAAGTCGTGCATTATTCATAAATATGATGATGAGTTTTGTAGTTATGAAAAAAATGGCTCTGAGCACTACGGGACTTAACATCTGAGGGCTTCAGTTCCCTAGAATTTAGAACTACTTAAACCTAACTAACCTAAGGACATCACGTAGATCCATGTCCGAGACAGGATTCGAACCTGCGACCGTAGCGGTCGTGCGGTTCCAGTGTAACTAACCTGTTACTACGGGTTATTCCTTATTATTGGGAATCGAAATACTTATTGCTTATGAAATTAACTTGAGAAGGTTAGGGTCGCCACCGACTCTAACCATACAACTAATCGAAGGTTTGGTCGAGTCGGAAAATAAATTAATTTGATCACAGACCAAAAACTCACAAAAATGCATACGTTGTGAGGTCGCTCACAGCGGATACGATGTAATTAATAGTATTGCCTGTGCACTGTTCACGACAGTCAAACATTTAAAATAAAATAGAAAATGCATGAACACTGCATAAGATCAGCTCCCAGCAACACACCTGAAAATATGACTTAATCTAAAGCATTTGTTATAAAATACAAGAGGAGACTAATCACTGGACCTGTGCATAAGGAAACGCATTGGATGTGCTAACGGGAAAGCAACGAGGTGAGTGGCTTAGGTGCAAAAACGTAATATAGGAACACAAGAGAAAATTGTAGGTAAAATCATTTATTCCTAAGATAAGGACGTGAGGCATATACACGATTGCTGATAACACGTGGTTTGTGGAGACGCAATTTCTAGGTACAGTGCCCAAATTACAACAATATCACATCACACAATCATGTTAACATTATCTAAAACAAACATGCGATCGGACAGTTAGTGATGCCGGTAGCCCAACAACTATAATGTTCTACCACGTGGTTGGCTCCCCACGGACGAAAGACACATAAAGCAAGGAAAATTTACGAGAAGGCAAGGCTCTAAATATTTAGAAAAATGAAAGCTTATGCAGGCACAGCTGAAGGCAAACAGACATTCATACAGAACCGAGTGCTCACTTCTTATCGACACCTTTGTGTGGCGCTCTTCCGACGGATCCAAGTCTGCTACAGAAATTTGTTAAAAGAAAAATCTGCCAAAGTTTTGCATTCCTTGCTGCGACAAGGCAAAGCAATCTTCCAGATTTGAAAAGCGAGACCAAAAGCTAACAGCTCTCCCCTCGCCCAGAAACAACGCGCCACGCGGTGAGTCTAACTCACCCTTCTTCGACTGGAGCACAGCTGTGGACGCTTCCCGTACCGGCGGCAGACTGCCCCCTTTTTCCTCTCCAGCCTCCTCCACGCTCCGCGTGGACCAGAAAGCCCAAAGATGCCATTTCCGCCACCAACCTAACGCAGGTGGATTTCTCACAAGTAGCGCAAACCACTTTGCCTACTTGACCACTACGAGAGTTGGCTATTCTGTACCAGTGCTGCTGAATCTGTACGACTATCGCAGACTTTCTGCAGCAGACTACGCCACCGTCTAGCAACGTGACACACAACCACATTCATTGAATCACGCCACTATGAGAGTAAAGAGAAAAGAGAAACAAGGAAAAGAAAGAGAAATACTTGTGAAATTGGGCTCCCGGACTAATGAAAGGTGGCTACAGGACCCTTTCACCAGACTGAAGCGCGTAGAACTGCTCGGCCACTGCGGCCGGCTGTAGTTACGAGATGTAGGATATGGCAAATTGAACGAGAAAAAAATTTACACGGTGAAGTTTTGAACCACAGCATGATCAAAAGTAATTAGTTAACGTAGCTTTTTTTTCCATTTTGTTCGGTATTGTTCGTTGCATTTGGTCTGGGCGGACGTCACAAGACATCTGTTCAAGTTGATCGTTGATTCCTTTACTATGTTTTTTTCTTTTTTTTTAAGTACAGAGGGCGAGAAGCCTGTGACCGAACACGCTGAGTTACCGTGCCGGCGTATTAAGCAACCGACTGCGCTACACTTCCAGTTTGATCCCGTTGTTCAGCTGCAGTATATAAACACTGGGAAAATTTCAAGGCCGATAACCTTCGTAAATTGCTAACGTTAAGAACAGCTTATTTCTCTGCACTTTTTAACCGTGTTCCACGCGCGTGTTTCACTACGGAACAGAAATCAGCCTCAGCCATTTTCATACTGCGCATTAACAGTGCGACAATCAGAGCACAACGCTGCAGAGGCTGTGACTGTACACGATTTTTGAAATAAAAACTACGTAGCTAAAGCGTGATTAAGAAAAACGTTGACGGCTGTTAATACATTTGAAAATCTTAAAGATTCACTGAACGTAACTTAGTAATAAGATATCTAATACATAAGTAGGACCTACTTCCAAGGGCGTAACAACACCAGCGTACGTGTGCTGCTGCTTCTGACCAACCATCACGTTTGTGTTTGTTTACATCAGGTTTTTTTTGTTATGCTGAACGGATTATAGTGTGATGCCTCATACCACGTCCTCCACTCACGACCGTTGCTTCCGTATTCGGCCAAAACAAACTCCAGGCTCGCACAGCCCACCACCGACCACGGCACGACAAGTTCTGCGACGACGACGGCTGACAGGGTCACTGACCTCTCTCGGTAACCAGCGCAACTTCCACCGCGTCTCGCTGCTGCGACGACTCCCCCATGAATCGTTCCGCGCACGCCTAAATAGGCGATCGAGACCAATCGCACCGTGGCAAATCGCGGGCACGAGAAAGATCCGACACGCTAATCGCTCCAGAGATAAGTTACGGTTCAGTATGGTTTCGGATGTTCGGCAATATGCGCATTATAGTGATGGCAGTGTAATTAGATAAAGCAATACCGTCATAGTACATGTTTTGTTTGTAAACAATTATGTAAAAACGCTAATACGAACACACTAATTCTTTACAGACGAGTGGAAAAAGTGGTAGAAGCCGACTTGGGGAAGATCAGTTTGGATTCCGTAGAAATGTTGGAACACGTGAGGCAATACTGGCCCTACGACTTATCTTAGAAAATAGATTAAAGAAAGGAGAGCCTACGTTTCTAGCATTTGTAGACGTAGAGAAAGCTATCGACAATGTGGACTGGAATACTCTCTTTCAAATTCTGGAGATGGCAGGGGTAAAATACAGGGAGCGAAAGGCTATTTACAATTTGTACAGAAACCAGATAGCAGTTATAAGAGTCGAGGGGCATGAAAGGGAACCAGTGGTTGGGAAAGGAGTCATAAAGGGTTGTAGCCTATCCCCGGTGTTATTCAATCTGTATATTGAGCAAGGAGTAAAAGAAACAAAAGAAAAATTCGGAGTAGTAATTAAATTCCATGAAGAAGAAATACACTACTGGCAATTAAAATTGCTACATCACGAAGATAACTTGCTACAGACGCGAAATTTAGCCGGCAGGAAGAAGATGTTGTGATATGCAAATGATTAGTTTTTCAGAGCATTCACACATGGTTGGAGTCGGTAGCGACACCTACAACGTGCTGACATGAGGAAAGTTTCCAACCGATTTCTCATACACAAACAGCAGTTGACCAGCGTTGCCTGGTGAAACGTTGTTGTGATGCCTAGTGTAAGGAGGAGAAATGCGTACCATCACGTTTCCGACTTTGATAAAGGTCGGATTGTAGCCTATCGCGATTGCGGTTTATCGTATCGCGACATTGCTGCTCGCGTTGGTCGAGATCCAATGACTGTTAGCAGAAAATGGAATCGGTGGGTCCCGGAGGGTAAAACGGAACGCCGTGCTCGATCCCAACGGCCTCGCATCACTAGCAGTCGAGATGACAGGCATCTTATCCGCATGGCTGTAACGGATCGTGCAGCCACGTCTCGATCCCTCAGTCAACAGATGGGGACGTTTGCAAGACAACAACCATTTGCACGAACAGTTCGACGTCGTTTGCAGCAGCATGGACTATCAGCTCGGAGACCATGGCTGCGGTTACCCTTGACGCTGCACCACAGACAGGAGCGCCTGCGATGGTGTACTCAACGACGAACCTCGGTGCACGAGTAGCAAAACGTCATTTTTTCTGATGAATCCGGGTTCTGTTTACAGCATCATGATGGTCTCGTCCGTGTTTGGTGGCATCGCGGGGAACGCACATTCGAAGCGTGTATTCGTCATCGCCACACTGGCATATCACCCGTCGTGATGGCATGGGGTGCCATTGGTTACACGTCTCGGTCACCTCTTGTTTGCATTGATGGCAATCTGAACAGTGCACGTTACATTTCAGATGTGTTACGAACCGTGGCTCTACCCTTCATTCGATCCCTGCGAAACCCTACATTACAGCAGGATAATGCACGACCGCATGTTGCAGGTCCAGTATGGGCCTTTCCTGATACAGAAAATGTTCGGCTACTGCCCTGGCCAGCATATTCTCCAGATCTCTCACTAATTGAAAACTTCTGGTCAATGGTGGCCGAGCAACTGGCTCGTCACAATACGCCAGTCACTAACCTTGTTGAACTGTGGTATCGTGTTGAAGCTGCATGGGCAGCTGTATCTGTATACGCCATCCAAGCTCTGTTTGACTCAATGCCCAGGAGTATCAAGGCCGTTATTACGGCCAGAGCTGGTTGTTCTTGGTACTGATTCCTCAGGATCTATGCAACCAAATTGCGTGAAAATGTAATCACATGTCAGTTCTAGTATAATATATTTGTCCGATGAATACCCGTTTTAGTGTAGCAATTTTAATGGGCAGTGGTGTAAAAACTTTGAGGTTCGCCGATGATATTGTAATTCTGTCAGAGACTGCAAAGGACCTGGATGAGCAGCTGAACGGAATGGACAGTGTCTTGAAAGGAGGATATAAGATGAACATCAACAAAAGCAAAACGAGCATAATGGAATGTAGTCGAATTAAGTCGGGTGATTCTGTGGGAATTAGATTAGGAAATGAGACGCTTAAAATAGTAAATGAGTTTTGCTATTTGGGGAGCAAAATAACTGATGATGGTCGACGTAGAGAGGATGTAAAATGTAGACTGGCAACGGCAAGGAAAGCTTTTCTGAAGAAGAGAAATTTGTTAACATCGAGTGTAGATTTAAGTGTCAGGAAGCCGTTTCTGAAAGTATTTGTATGGAGTGTAGCCATGTATGGAAGTGAAACGTGGAAGATAAGTAGTTTAGACAAGAAGAGAATACAAGCTTTCGAAATGTGGTGCTACAGAAGAATGGGCAGATGACGTAACTAATGAGGAGGTATTGAATAGAAATGGAGAGAGGAGAAATTTGTGGCACAAGTTGACTCGAAGAAGGGATCGGTTGGTAGGGAATATTCTGAGGCATCAAGGGATCACCAATTTAGTATTGGAGGGCAGCATGGAGGGTAAAAATCGTAGAGGGAGACAAAAAGATGAATACATTAAACAAATTCAGAAGGATGTTGGTTGCAGTAGGTCCTGGGAGATGAAGAAGCTTGCACAGGTTAGAGTAGCATGGAGAGCTGCATCAAACCAGTCTCTGGACTGAAGACCACAACAACAACAACGAACACATCTCTTGCTTAGACCATTGCGCATTGCCAGCAGAGTGTACAGGTCTGGGCTTCCTGCAGACGCAGTTCTGCTAAGGTACGGGTAACAGGTCCATCACAGCGCGCGAGTGACTGGAGCACACGCGAAAGTTGAAGTACGCAGGGTAGTTCGATTGCGGGCATAACGTCTAAATTGCGCACAAATTCATCTTGAAACTATGCAGGTACACTGATCAGCCAGAACATTATGAGCTCCGACAGCAGCGTCATTTGACGTGAAATGACTGCTAGTCAGACACCCGCACGGTGCATGTATTATCAGCAAGCTTGCTTCCTGTGTGTAGAATGGGCAAGGCACGCGATCTGTCTGAGTTCTACCGAAGGTAGGTTCTGACGGCTCAGAGGCTCGACACGTGGATTTCGGAAACTACACAGCTTGTCGGGTGTTCGAGGAGTGCTGTCGTGTCTTCAACACGTGGCCAAACCAAGGTGAAACCACGTCCAGACGTCGTGGGATCCGGCGGCAACCCCTCATGACACATGTCGGACTTCCTAGGCTAGGCATACTGGTAAAACAAGTTAGGCGGCGAACTGTGGCGGAACTAACAACAGACTTTAATGCTGGGCAGAGTACAAGTGTATCTGAACACACAGTGCACTGAACACTGCTAACGCTGGACCTCCGCAGCTGACGACCAATGCATATGCCAATGTTAACACGAAACTACGACCGAGGTGGGCAGGTGAGCGTCGGCACTGGACTTCGGGTTCAGCAGCAGAGCGTTGCACGGTCCTATGAATCCCGATACCTTCATCATGGCGATGGGAGGGCACGAATCCGTGGTCTTCCAGGGGGAACAGCTCATTGACACTGTAAAGGCATTGCTATTTGCGGGAGATATTTTTTTTCTTTTTTCCTCTTCCTTTCTTTCCTTCCTTTCTATTTCTTATGTTAATGTATATTTCCGATAATATAGCTTAGTACTTATTTGTCCTATGTTTGTTAGAGAAGTTTTTTAAATTAAATTTTTAAGTAAGTAAATAAGTTTCTCTTGTTCATTGAGTAGGTAAAATACAGGGTGATTCAAAAAGAATACCACAACTTTAAAAATGTGTATTTAATGAAAGAAACATAATATAACCTTCTGTTGTACATCATTACAAAGAGTATTTAAAAAGGTTTTTTTTCACTCAAAAACAAGTTCAGAGATGTTCAATATAGCCCCCTCCAGACACTCGAGCAATATCAACCCGATACTCCAACTCGTTCCACACTCTCTGTAGCATATCAGGCGTAACAGTTTGGATAGCTGCTGTTATTTCTCGTTTCAAATCATCAATGGTGGCTGGGAGAGGTGGCCGAAACACCATATCCTTAACATACCCCCATAAGAAAAAATCGCAGGGGGTAAGATCAGGGCTTCTTGGAGGCCAGTGATGAAGTGCTCTGTCACGGGCTGCCTGGCGGCCGATCTATCGCCTCGGGTAGTTGACGTTCAGGTAGTTACGGACAGATAAGTGCCAATGTGGTGGCGCTCCATCCTGCTGAAATATGAATTGTTATGCTTCTTGTTCGAGCTGAGGGAACAGCCAATTCTCTAACATCTCCAGATACTGTAGTCCAGTTACAGTAGCACCTTCGAAGAAAAAGGGACCAAAAACTTTATTGGCTGAAATGGCACAGAAAACGTTCACCTTAGGCGAGTCACGTTCATACTGAGTTGTTTCCCGCGGATTCTCAGTGCCCCATATACAGACATTGTGACGGTTGACTTTCCCGTTAGTGTGGAAAGTTGCTTCATCACTAAACACAATCTTTGAAACGAAAGATTCATCTGTTTCCATTTGAGCAAGGATAACATCACAGAAATCGATTCTTTTAATCTTATCAGCTGCACACAGTGCTTGAACCAATTTCAGACGATAAGGTTTCATAACTAACCTTTTTCGTAGGACTCTCCATACAGTTGATTGTGGAATTTGCAGCTCTCTGCTAGCTCTGCGAGTCGATTTTCCTGGGCTGCGAACAAATGCTTGCTGGATGCGTGCTACATTTTCATCACTCGTTCTCGGCCGTCCAGAACTTTTCCCTTTGCACAAACACCCATTCTCTGTAAATTGTTTATACCAACGTTTAATACATCACCTATCAGGAGGTTTAACACCATACTTCGTTCGAAATGCACGCTGAACAACTGTCGTCGATTCACTTCTGCCGTACTCAATAACACAAAAAGCTTTCTGTTGAGCGGTCGCCATCTTAGCATCAACTGACGCTGACGCCTAGTCAACAGCGCCTCAAGCGAACAAATGTACAACTAAATGAAACTTTATAGCTCCCTTAATTCGCCGACGGATAGTGCTTAGCTCTACCTTTTGTCGTTACAGAGTTTTAAATTCCTAAAGTTGTGGTATTCTTTTTGAATCACCCTGTATTTTGATTCTTTGCTTATCATTCGCTGAAAATGTTTGTGATTAAAATAGTTTGTACAATTAAAAATATACTGACTTACTGTATAAATAGAGCGAGAGCGATGTGGGAGTATCGATAGTGACGGCCGAACAGTGTATGTAGACAGTCTGTGTTAGATGGAGGAGGCGCGAACTCGTATGATGTGATGTCTGTGTTGGTTTTGCTTTCAAATCGGTGCAAACGAAACTCGTTAATGGTGATATATGTTTCTGCTCTTTCTGTACGGTCTTCTGAAAATGTTCATTGTGGACAGAGAAGTTCGACTGTGTAAAAACCGCCACCTGAACTGGGTCGTGTAACTACGAAAATACAGCCGTGTGCGGACGCCATTGTAGTTACGGGTTTCGAGGTGAACTGTGTTCGCTTTGACTGTATCGCGTGCACTTTACAAATTTCAGAGCTTCGTTGTATTTTAGCGTTGTGACAGAGTAAATAGTTATTAGCTGTGCCACAGGCGTGTTAAAAACTGTGTACTATGAACGTGCTGATTCCCGCCAAGCGTGGCGATTTCGCGGTGGTGGTTTTAGCGTAACTGATTAACTGTAATTACGCGATCGGAAAACTTTCAAACTGTGTAAAGGACGGTGTTACTGCAAATTTCGTGTGTGACTGAAATGAAATAATGCGCACACGCCAGTCTGAGTGTTGGTAACAACAACAACGTACACTCTGCCAGTGGCCTGTAGTACGCCACTGACGTCAACTTTGCTGGATGGAGATCATTTGCTACACGAGAAGATCATCAACAGTCTACATTCAATCAACGGAGCTGATCCAACACGCCGGCTGTATCTATGAGCTGCTGTAACATCTTCAGCACCACAACACTCTGTCATCTCAACTACATATCAGCAAGGAAAAGATAAGATAAAATGCTTTGCTCTCTCCCTATTTAAGCCGGCCGGAGTGGCCGTGCGGTTCTAGGCGCTACAGTCTGGAGCCGAGCGACCGCTGCCGCGCAGGTTCGAATCCTGACTCTGGCATGGATGTGTGTGATGTCCTTAGGTTAGTTAGGTGTAATTAGTTTTAAGTTCTAGGCGACTGATGACCTCAGAAGTTAAGTCGCATAGTGCTCAGAGCCATTTGAAACATTTGAACCCTATTTAAAGACTAAACAGTAATTCAGTGGATGAACTTATAAATTCACGTATTTCCTTTAAAAAACCACGATATTGTTAAGCTTTGCCTAAGGTAATAAAACTGCTTTCATTTAACTGTTAGCTGCCATTGCAGGTATTGTTGACCTGCCATTATTTATAAGCACATTTCAATTTAACGCTGCTGCGTATGCATGTATTTTTATGTGCCTGTTGGAGGGCAGTGTTATAAATGTGAGTGTAGTATTAATTCAAAGTGAGAAGGAATAGTTTATTGTGTGATGCGTTCACGCTCGCAAATCGTGGCGTTCGCCATTAGTTTCTGAGCACCGACCAATAGGATTAAAGCTACGTATTCGCTATTTGCTCAAGCTTTGCGCCGAGGGTAAAATTGAATGCGACAGCTGTCAGACCGCACAGGCTATCTTTACATCGTACTCAGAGTCATGTTACCATACTATTATGAGTAGAAACATAGGGTTTCGTTGATTACAGGGGATAAGTGCACAGACGTAAAGCCTAAAGTCTCAGCGTTTACGGGATTATTAATAGAACTGTGTGGGATTTACACGTTTTGAAGACTATTTCATTCAAGGATGTTTTGTTCCACACAATTCGGAAGTAAAACGAGTTCTTTTGGGGCGACATAATTAGATACAGTCTCAATAGGGTTATTTTCGCAAGACTTTGTATAAACACACGGTCTTTAATCTCACTAAGTACAACCCCTGGGAACCGCTTTTTCACGACACCTGCACTGCGGGGCGGAGACAAGCTGGAGGTGGCTCCATTATGCACTCGGGAACATTCACGTCCGTGGGTCCAGTGGACCTCGTGTAAAGCACCATGGCAGCCGAGGTGTACCGTACACTGGTTGCAGACCACGTACACTCCTTCATGACGATCATGTTTCGCGACAAGAGTGGCATTTTTAAACAAGACAATGACACAAGGCCAGGAGTGTGATGGAGCGGTTCGAGGAACACAGTGGCGAGTTTCAAATGCTGGCACCCGACCTCGCCAGATCTGAACCCGATCGAGCACATCTCGGATGTGATTGAACGTGGCGTTAGAGTTCATCGCTTCCCTCCCCGGAATTTACGGGAATTAGGTGACTTGAGTGTGCAGGGCTTTACTATGTAAGACTGTATTGTGCGTGCTGTAATATTTTACTAAACAATATACAAATAACTTTAAAACTTATCATGTTGAGTCTTCTAATTACTGGACGTGCAGTGCCGCTTGTATTGCTAGTTGGCTGTAAGAACTGAAACGATTAACAATTGACAGAGATTTCTGCTATGACAATAGAAAAACCTGGGATAACTGTCACCGAATCTCTATGATTACTTTTAACTTTTTTTTAGATAACGGTCAATAACAAAACTCAGAAATATCGAAAAATTACGATAACTACACATAATACACTCCTGGAAATGGAAAAAAGAACACATTGACACCGGTGTGTCAGACCCACCATACTTGCTACGGACACTGCGAGAGGGCTGTACAAGCAATGATCACACGCACGGCACAGCGGACACACCAGGAACCGCGGTGTTGGCCGTCGAATGGCGCTAGCTGCGCAGCATTTGTGCACCGCCGCCGTCAGTGTCAGCCAGTTTGCCGTGGCATACGGAGCTCCATCGCAGTCTTTAACACTGGTAGCATGCCGCGACAGCGTGGACGTGAACCGTATGTGCAGTTGACGGACTTCGAGCGAGGGCGTATAGTGGGCATGCGGGAGGCCGGGTGGACGTACCGCCGAATTGCTCAACACGTGGGGCGTGAGGTCTCCACAGTACATCAATGTTGTCGCCAGTGGTCGGCGGAAGGTGCACGTGCCCGTCGACCTGGGACCGGACCGCAGCGACGCACGGATGCACGCCAAGACCGTAGGATCCTACGCAGTGCCGTAGGGGACCGCACCGCCACTTCCCAGCAAATTAGGGACACTGTTGATCCTGGGGTATCGGCGAGGACCATTCGCAACCGTCTCCATGAAGCTGGGCTACGGCCCCGCACACCGTTAGGCCGTCTTCCGCTCACGCCCCAACATCGTGCAGCCCGCCTCCAGTGGTGTCGCGACAGGCGTGAATGGAGGGACGAATGGAGACGTGTCGTCTTCAGCGATGAGAGTCGCTTCTGCCTTGGTGCCAATGATGGTCGTATGCGTGTTTGGCGCCGTGCAGGTGAGCGCCACAATCAGGACTGCATACGACCGAGGCACACAGGGCCAACACCCGGCATCATGGTGTGGGGAGCGATCTCCTACACTGGCCGTACACCACTGGTGATCGTCGAGGGGACACTGAATAGTGCACGGTACATCCAAACCGTCATCGAACCCATCGTTCTACCATTCCTAGACCGGCAAGGGAACTTGCTGTTCCAACAGGACAATGCACGTCCGCCTGTATCCCGTGCCACCCAACGTGCTCTAGAAGGTGTAAGTCAACTACCCTGGCCAGCAAGATCTCTGGATCTGTCCCCCATTGAGCATGTTTGGGACTGGATGAAGCGTCGTCTCACGCGGTCTGCACGTCCAGCACGAACGCTGGTCCAACTGAGGCGCCAGGTGGAAATGGCATGGCAAGCCGTCCCACAGGACTACATCCAGCATCTCTACGATCGTCTCCATGGGAGAATAGCAGCCTGCATTGCTGCGAAAGGTGGATATACACTGTACTAGTGCCGACATTGTGCATGCTCTGTTGCCTGTGTCTATGTGCCTGTGGTTCTGTCGGTGTGATCATGTGATGTATCTGAACCCAGGAATGTGTCAATAAAGTTTCCCCTTCCTGGGACAATGAATTCACAGTGTTCTTATTTCAATTTCCAGGAGTGTATAAACACTGACTGCAACACAATATGGTAGTTGTAATTACACTACAGTAACGTAAGTTCACAAACCACAGTCTACACCGAATTATGTTATGCACGGCCCTCATAACATCCGTGAATCGTAACTTCCGAAAATTATTTTAAAAAACACACATTTATACCCCCACATATACACTGAAATTTGGGGTGAGCATCTTATTGAACGAGGATACTACTGCCAAAATCGTATAGAGCACAACTGTAGAATGCCACTCATGCTATAAAATGAAATAAGTTTTTCGCAGCATTAACTGTTCGAAAATGTGCAATATATCACGACACATGCACCAGTATTAATACAATTAAAACGAAATACGCTTTTACATTTTTCGTGAGGGTCCAGGACCTAAGTTTTCAAAGCGAATCCGACACACACTATTGCATTAGTGCACAAAGGAAACCAAAAAACGTTGCAGGGTCCGTGAAGCTACTCGCAGACGATGCTACTATCTATAAGAAGATTGCAGTGCTAGAAGACCGTAGCGAAATTCAGTAAGACCTACAGAGGATGGGCGATTTCTGTACTGGCCCTGGACGTAAATGAATGAAGCGTAGTGCGTATAAATAGGCGATGAAGCTCAGTTCTGTTTGGTTACACTGTTGGCGACACCCAGTAGGAAAAGCAAATGCCAGGCTAAGATTCATTGGCAGAGTTTTATGTAAAACTTAATCCATTCCTGACAAAAGTGGTTTACAAAACACTTGTTAAGAACGATTCTTGAGTATTGTTCTTCAGCCTGGGATCTTTAACAAGTTGCATTAGTAGAAGGGACAGAGAAGATAAAACGAAGGGCTGTGTGTTTCGTCACAGGATTGTTTAGCGCTGCGTGAGCGTGACAGAGATGCTCAAGAAATTACAGTGACAGCGCTACATTACAGGCGGTGTGTATCATGTAGGGGTTTACCATCGAAAGGCCGAGAACATATGTTCCAAAAAGGACCGGGCAAGTGAAGCACAGGGTATCCCAGAAAAACACCAACAAGCTCTAGGAACAGGTTTCTTACACCAAAAGAAGAAAAGATGTCTAGTAAAAGTGGGTTCTAAAATTCATGTCTTAAGATATGAGACCACTTATTCATCTGCGATGCTATGAAACAGATCTCTTCTAATGCAAGGAGTTTGCATTCGATATTTTGAGAGGAGCTAGTATGGACCAAACCAAAAAATATCCAGTAAACATGAGATCTAAAATACTTACTTTAAAAGCTATGAGCACTTGTTCATCTTCGCTGATGTGAAACACGTCTCTAATACTGATCAAGTTATGATAGCTCTAAAGGTATGCGTTTCGGAGCCTGTGTCCATTAGACATTTTGTTCTTGTTTCCGTCCGTATTACCTCCTCCCAAAATACGGAAAGGAAAGTGCTTGAAGTAGAAGAGATGTATTTCGTACCATCCAAGATGAACAAGGGCTCATAACTCTTAATCGTAAGGCATCCATTTTAGTACCCATATTTACTAGATTTTTTTTTTCTTTTTTATGTGTAAGGAACCTGCCCTTGAGGTCTGTCGGTGCTTATTTGGGACATACTGTACATATATTATTCAATACTAATATCTGTTTATAATGTAACACATTACACTTCCTGTATTCTCTGTTAACTGTCAGAGATGGATTTTATTTTGCTGCATTTACTGTTTTTAGTTCAATGATTTGTCTTAATCGTCAAATCATTTCTGAACATCGAAACTGAACACATTTAATAAGATTTGATTGTGATACTATTCTGCAAAGGAAGAGTTTAGATGTGTATCGTGTTTTGAAATAACAATGGGAGGACGGCAGTTTGCTCGTGGAGGGCACGAATGGCGAATTTGTAACCGCTGTCACAGACTGTTTTCCGGTGTATTGTAAGCTGTAAAAAATAATGGCCAAAGTGAATTGTAATTTTATGCGTCCAGAATTAATCTTACACACATCATTATACAGGCTGTGACATGGGAATACATGATACCGATACACAGTTCGGAGTGCTGAATACTCAACTTAGTTCACTCGGTAAATCTGTCTGTCGACGGTCACAAAAAAAAAAAAAAATGCAGGAAAATCTGCAGCGGATAGGCACTTGGTGCAGCGAGTGGCAACTGACCCTTAACATAGACAAATGTAATGTATTGCGAATACATAGAAAGAAGGATCCTTTATTGCATGATTATATGATAGCGGAACAAACACTGGTAGCAGTTACTTCTGTAAAATATCTGGGAGTATGCGTACGGAACGATTTCAAGTGGAATGATCATATAAAATTGTTGATAAGGCGGGTGCCAGGTTGAGATTCATTGGGAGAGTCCTTAGAAAATGTAGTCCATCAACAAAGGAGGTGGCCTACAAAACACTCGTTCGACCTATACTTGAGTATTGCTCATCAGTGTGGCATCCGTACCAGGTCGGGTTGACAGAGGAGATAGAGGAGATCCAAAGAAGAGCGACGCGTTTCGTCACAGGGTTATTTGGTAAGCGTGATAGCGTTACGGAGATGTTTAGCAAACTCAAGTGGCAAACTCTGCAAGAGAGGCGCTCTGCATCGCGGTGTAGCTTCCTGTCCAGGTTTCGAGAGGGTGCGTTTCTGGATGAGGTATCGAATATATTGCTTCCCCCTACTTATACCTCCCGAGGAGATCACGAATGTAAAAATACGTGTACTGTAATGTGTTCATCATTACATCAGTTAGCTACCGATTAGAGCAGAGTAGGTAGACTGTCACTGTTAGAGGGCATACACAATGAGAAAGCTATAATTTGTAAAGTAGCGTGCTGAATAAAGTTGGTTTACATCATACCATATAGCATTATTCCAGATTCATTGAAATTATTGACTGCTTCTGTTGAACAAGGAACAGTCAAATTTTATTTTTAGTTATTTCAGCATTACGACAGATTTTTTCTCATTTCTTTTGTGAATGTTCTGGTTTCGTTCCATTTCTTTAACATTTTTGGCTAAAATTCTTTTCATTTAACAGATTAAATTTTGTGGTATTTCTACATGAACACAGTCATTACCGGTAGGAAGATTAATTAAGATGGTGAGGGATCCTCGCGAAGACCACAAGGAAACGTTAGAGCTCATAAGGATGTTTATTGGGAGTAGTTTGTCTCACCTACCAGTCGTGAATGTAAGACGGCAGAAGTAAAAAGCTGGTAGTGGTACCTTAAAACTTGATGTGGCTTGTGGAGTACTGATGTAGATACAAATGTAGCTGTAAAAGCGTGTTACGTCTTACTTTTTAACTTCATACTGAACATATCTTCAATGGTACGTCGTAGGAAGCGAGAGGGTTTGGTCAGCAGTAAACTCGTCTGTGTGTGAGCGCCGCCCGCGACCTCTGACTGAGTCAGTGGCAGAATTCGTAGGCCGCCCGCCCACCGCCGTAAGACTACGCATTAGTGGGGTCAGCGGTTAACCAGTCACGCCCGAAGACGCTCTGTGCTACTTCTCGCTCGACACTCAGTTCGTGGCCGAACACACAGGAATGTCGTTACGAAATGACAGTGATCCGAACAGTAGGCCCCGCTGAGGGGAAAAAAATGATTGTCCTCTTTTTAAATCTGGAAAGCTGGCTTGTGTAAAGTGTAGGACTAACCAGCCAGCTGGACGAAAGCTTCGGTGTCGTCAGCTTCCAGATGGAATCTGATCATTCTCATACATGACTTCATAAGAACTGCACAGTGCAATACATCTGTTTGTGAGCAGCTTTTTAATTTTGTCACCCTAGTACACATTACTTTCCCACTACTGAAACACCATGTCAAAACTCGACGGAACGATTTGAAGTGGAATGATCGTATAAAATTAATTGTTGGTAAGGCGGGTGCCAGGTTGAGATTCATTGGGAGAGTCCTTAGAAAATGTCGTCCGTCAACAAAGGAGGTGGCTTACAAAACACTCGTTCGACCTATACTTGAGTATTGCTCATCAGTGTGAGATCCCTACCAGGTCGGGTTGACAGAGGAGATAGAGAAGATCCAAAGAAGAGCGGCGCGTTTCGTCAAAGGGTTATTTGGTAAGCGTGATAGCGTTACGGAGATGTTTAGCAAACTCAAGTGGCAGACTCTGCAAGAGAGGCGCTCTGCATCACGGTGTAGCTTGCTGTCCAGGTTTCGAGAGGGTGCGTTTCTGGATGACGTATCGAATATATTGCTTCTCCCTACTTATACCTCTCGAGGAGTTCACAAATGTAAAATTAGAGAGATTCGAGCGCGCACGGAGGCTTTCCGGCAGTCGTTCTTCCCGCGAACGATACGCGACTGGAATAGAAAAGGGAGGTAATGACAGTGGCACGTAAAGTGCCCTCCGCCACACACCGTTTGGCGGCTTACGGAGTATAAATGTAAATGTAGAACATTACTGATATGATTATCTGCCACTTTGTCACTATCGTTTCAGTCATCTCTAATTTGGAGACCATCTGTGAATTGCAACTCACAAATATCATTATAGTTTTACAAGTTACTCTTGGCCTCCATTCGCCAGCTGGTTACCATGGACTGCATTTGCGTTATACAGAGAAGCTTAAAATCAAAAGAAGGCTGAAGTACAACTGGAAATACACTCATTGTCTATTTTTCTGTATGATAATTTAAAAATGTGGTAATAGAATCCGTCTTCGATACCTCTCGGCCATTAGTTTCAAACGGACAACTTTTTCAAATTCTTAATGCTGAAATAAACAGTAATATGACAATGGGCAAAACCATACGGCAAGACAATGTAAAATACAGTGACCCTTGTTGCTGGGTTTATGATGTGAAGTCAAATTCTGACTTAAACTGCACGGAAATACTGTTCGTTCAACTTGAAACTAAATTATGCTTTGGGATAGACTGTAAGTCCCGTAAAAAGGCAGGTGAGACGTGGTACTTACTGGAATTAAGGAAAACGTGGGAGGGAGGACCCACCAATTTAACTTCCTTTTCATATAACCTGTTTATTTAACAATATTTACAATCTTTTTTTTTACAAAATGAACAAATTTGTGAAACCAATAAGCTTTTTCAAGAGAAATCAAAACAATAAACATGACAGTAAATACAAGACGACCGGACCTGCAGCCCTCCCGTTATCGGGTGAAAAATCTGTGTTTACTACCGCGCTGGACACAGTTTCTCTTAGTAAATGCCCTTGCGCAAGACATGAAAACTATATAAGCACCATTGATGACAAGACTGTTCCAATTACTCAAACAGATTGCGTAACTTTTAATTTGAAAGCTGTATGTCGAAAGGTTTGGGGTTAAGATGCGCACCTGTGCTTAAAGGTTAAACAAATTAGGACACAATTATGACGATGATAAGGCTTACTTCAAAGCAAGCAACATCTTAGTTTCAATCGGCAACCAAGGTGGGACTGGATCCCAACCCGTCCCTTTTGACAATCTTATTCTGACTAAAGCCCTGGTGACAGTTGGCTGTTAATATTTTAAAAGTTAAACTGATTGTCAGTTATGAAGACCGCTCTGAAGGAACGTCTTAAAACATTAGTCACGAACACTTATTAGAAGAGAACTCACTCGGCAGAACCACAAAATCCAGTAAAATACACCAATAATGACCCGGTCTTTCAAACATAGCAATGCATAGCTTAGTACAACAGGTTGTTCAGATGATAACCAAAGAAATTACAATCAAAGAATTGAACCAGTTAACATCTAAATCTAACTACAAGATCCCTGTTTTGTTTAACGGCAACCTGTGCCGTAGTACAACTGGTCCGGCTGTATTTACGACCATGGACTGATTCATTAGAACATTAATGATCGGGTATAAACCAGAAAGGAAAGGCAATATAGTAGCTGAACAAATTTCCAAACGACAACTGGTGTCTTAGTACAACACTACAGCCTATATTTACGACCAAAGAGGTGACCGAGTAAAACTCTGAGGGTCGGGTACGGATCAGAAAATAATAAGAAGGGCAGGTAGACAATGACAAATCACAACGATGATTACAGAATGTTACTCCCCTTTATTAGCAAGCAGTTCCATGGATCCACGGTGCGTCGCAGCAGTTATTGAGTGGTGCCGATGAAAGCCAAGTAGAAGAGGGCAGCCAGGCCACGAGCGGTCGTCCGACACGAATGTTGCCAACCAACCGACGGGATGTCGCCCTGCTGCTTGTAGTCGACGCCGACCCCGGTGAAGTACTCCGGTATCTTCACTCCACGCAGGCCCACCTTGCGCAGCTCGTGGCTTCTGCCGCTCGGACCACCTCTTGTCGCGACGCTACCGTCAATCCCCAAACTTCGAGCCTCCCCTCTCGGGCCAGCGAACCCGTATGGATATCGGCAAGCAAATACTTTCTAAGGACACAACCCATAGATACCAACTCTTTCTTACAGATATTGGCAACAGGATCATCTGAGGGATAGTCGATACTACCCTTGAGCTAGTGACGCCAGACAGAACAGTCTAGTAACCTAATGGCGCCACGGCTTCATAGGTTTTACGGGTGTCCAGTAGGCTTGAAAAATATCATTGTGAATGGTGCTTGAACGATTGTATCTGTTCCGTTGGTCATGTACTCAACAAACCTGAGAAACGGCACCTAATATGAAAGCATTTATAGACGTCCGCTAAATGGTAGTTGGACAATATTCCATGTAACATAAAAAATTATTCGGTCTTCTGCATAAGGTTAAGATGTCAGTAACCCGAAAGTTAGTCTTAACACCACTGCGCTTTACAGGGCGTTGTCCTATTGCAAGTGGTACGCCCTTGTCTTTCTCCGAGTTTTGACCTGATTTACACAGTCAGTTGTAATGTCATAAAGGGACCTAAGGCGTAGCTGGATATTTTCTACATCACAAAACATTGTCGGGGGTGAAAGAAATTATGTGGGACAAATAAATATTCTGGACTGACTGTGAATCGAACCTCACAACTTTGATTTCTACTCCAGCACCTAACCACTAACCAACCGATCCCCAGCTTCAGGGTGTATGGGTATATTTGTCGTAAACTGGCATAAGGAAGTTAAAGTGGGTGGGCCGTAACGACTTTCCCATGAACACGTCTGCAAGTCGCTAATAAGCTTGAAAGCTGTCAGGTGAAAATAAGTAAATAAAAAAAGAAACTTCAGTAATTTGTAATTATTATTTCTTTTGGTGGAAGACTTATGGAAATGTGTGAAGTTTCATCTCTGACAATATTAGTATTCAGATTTAAAAAAAAAAAGAAACAGAAATTAACTACTCTTCCTACGGATCACGAAAAAATCACATCTATAGTATCTGACTGCGAGTTTTAAAATATTCTCTAACGTCTCCTAAGAACTATACTGCAACAGACAACTTACCTCGTCTTGCCGCTGCAACTACGTAACCAGCAACATGCGAAAATAATTCAAAGAGATCTACGATCCATGCAGAGTGCATTACATAGTCGCAAGTACTTATACAACCACTGCCATATTTTTTAAATATTGAAATAGAACGATCAGGAGGGGTTTGATCAACAAGCCTTAAGCGGCTTAAAAATACAAGAAACTAATAAAAACTTTTAATTTATTATATCCAGAAAACAAATGATTTAAACACTGACAGACTTCACGCAGATCCTTTCTGTTATTCGACTGTATGATTAGCAGCAACTTTATTTATGCCACAATGACTGTTGTTGTGGTCTACAGTCCACGGTTTGATGCAGCTCTCCATGCTACTCCATCCTATGCCAGCTTCTTCATCTCCCAGTACCTATTGCAACCTACAACCTTATGAATCTGTTTAGTGTATTCATCTTTTGGTCTGCCTCTACGATTTTTACCCTCCACGCTGCACTCCAGTACTAAATTGGTGATCCCTTGATGCCTCAGAATATGCCCTACCAACCGATCCCGTCTTCTAGTCAAGTAGTGGCACAAACACCTCTTCTCCCCAATTCTATTCAGTACCTCGTCATTAGTTATGTGCTCTATCCATGTAATCTTCAGCATTCTTCTGTAGCACCACATTTCGAAAGCTTCTATTCTCTTCTTGTCTAAACTATTTATCGTCCACGTTTCACTTCCATACATGGCTACACTCCATACAAATACTTTTAGAAACGACTTCCTGACACTTAAATCTATACTCGATGTTAACAAATTTCTCTTCTTCAGAAACGCTTTCCTCGCCATTGCCAGTCTATATTTTATATCCTCTCTACTTCGACTATCATCAGTTATTTTGCTCCCCAAATATCAAAACTCATTTACTAATTTAAGCGTCTCATTTCCTAATCTAACTGCCGCAGCATCACCCGATTTAATTCGACTGCATTCCATTATCCTCGTTTTGCTTTTGTTGATGTTCATCTTATACCCACAATGACTATAATCAATAACAACAGCTCTGGCCACTACAAAGATACGAATATTACTCTCAGTGTATGCATAGACAAATCTGATAAAATCCCGCCAGTGCGCAAGCGAGCAACAACTACGCAGCAAATAGGCAGATTATCAAAACTCCCCTGTTAATATCAAAATCGCATCAGGTGCTACTGGCACGGTCACGGCATGCTGCGACCTCTCATGTCGCACGGCCTCTCTCCACCGCGGGCCTCGTCCGATTACTTCCAACGACTCTCAGTAACTGTTCCCTCGCTACTACTTTCGATAATAATATCTCAGACTCAGAGTTTGTGTATGCAGACCGACACGAGAATCAGTGACCTACTTTCTAAAGAAATTTTAACGTCCAACTTTCAAGCTCAATCAATCACCTACAGATTCTGTTACGGTGGTAGCTAGTAACTATTAGAAGGAAAGCTTATAATACGATATCTACGCAGAGGGTTTCCCTCGGCTTTCTTTTCATGTATCTTACATATCTCCGGTCTTTTTATTTCATGTTAAGTACTGTATTAGAGTTACTTGAGATTTGTGCACATACTGCCATCTTTCAGTTTGTTCACTGGCTAACAGCCGTTGATATGCTAAAACCATTATGTATGTTACATCGTTTCCTAAATTCCACCAGGAGAAATGCGTACTGGTTTCCTGTCTCTGTCTAAGATAAAAACACACAAAGAATCTAAACAGTAAAAACCACACACAGCAGAATTTAAAGGTTTAGACAGATGTGTACATAACTGTTCTTCCCACCATAGTTTAAATTTCAAAGGTGACGACAGAAATGCTATCCAGCCATAGAAGCAATATCATACTAATCATGGATAAAGAGAGATATACCACAGACGGCGACAAAAAAATAGATGCTTTGGTTTCTACGTATAAAGTGATGTGCTACTTCCTTAAGCAAGTCTACGCCCATTAAATTTGTTCATCAAATTAATTTAGTACATTTTAGTTGCAGTCCAAATCTCTGCAAAAAGAATAGTTCCCTTGGCAAGGATACAGAAAGTGTCAAATGTTGGACATTACACTGAAAGATGAGTATCTATTTGTTTTTTGTATGGACTACAGAAATCGACATATGTGAATTATTTCAAAAACGAAGAAGGAAAAATTTTTCTTGGATTTGAAAATGACATATTACGAAGGAGCTATTTGCTTTAGAGAGTTGCTACTGTTCGGTGACAGGTTTTTGAGTTTCATAGGTCGTAAGTGAAAACAAATGGACTCCCCACTCTTTCCGGTTCTTCCAGTCGAAATTCTCGTGAGACACTTCTGTAAACTTCGAAGGATTGCTACGTCAAAACAGCGTTCCTGGAAAGAGTTACTTCATAGCTTTCTCTCATCGTAAGCCCTCGTTTGCCTCTTTAGTATTCGAATTCACTGCATCCCCGAAGGACAACGATGTATTGCTCATTTGTTGACGTGAGCGCATAATTTGTAGCTAGAGGCTTACCCATTGATTACTCGGCGACATGGTCGGTTCCACCCTCTGGCCTGCGTCGGGTTTCTGGGGAAATCCAGGAGCCCAGAACACGATACTTAGGCGGGAACCTCTGCCCATAAGTCAAAAGATGCAATGCCCCGGAAATTGGTCGGCACAGCAGCATTCGTTCATAGTAATCAGGGGCGGTTTAAATGCGCTAAATTATAGGTCTCCACTGCAGCACAGTTTTGCCGTTCACAAAACGAGAAATAATGACCACCGCAGAACCTCTCACAGTAGGCGCAGTAACAGCACGAATAATGTTGTGCGAAGCAATATATTTTCAACTGTCACTACTGCGACTCTTGAACAGTCAGACAAACTACTCGTCCTCGGCCAGAACTTCGAACCTATGCCAATATGCAAACAAGTGTAACTGGTTTGAAACTGGTTTATGGCTTAATTTACGTTATTCACATTCCTCTTGTTGAAACTGCGCCACAAGTTTCAGAACTGTAAGAAACGCTACGCTCACACAGTGGCTGCGAGTGGTATTAGTAATGATTTTTTAGCAGAAAGGAAAAAAGGAAAACATGCATCAAAGTTGTTTAGAAGACCTTATATTGATGGATAAACAGTTACATGAATATTTATGTCACTGAAAGCAATACGGTGATCTTTTCAACTTCAGCGCTCCACAGCGTTCAGCTTATGGATTTCTAAACAGTGTTTTCCCTATGGAAAGCGATCACTATGACGTACAGCATGACATACTAAGCAATGTTGGCGTAATGTTGATACACACTGTGTCAATGAACACCATCTCAAAGACAACAAGGGAGACGACGGAGTTCTTCCTCTCTTGAAACGGTTAACTGCCAGTCGCCAACATTTTTCCTACAGAAATTCGCCGCAAGGCAAACCACATCTGCATGTACCTTTTCGTACTTCGCTGCAAGAGCTGCTCACACACTCTACCATATCACAGTGTCCAGCCAACGACAACACGGAAAAGAACAAGAACAATACATCGGATATGAAACAGTAGTGGCGAGCAATTCAGAACATTATGCAGGTTTCGAAAATTCGCTCTTCAATTCCAAGAAACCGCTCGACGATTTCACAGAAAAGCTCAGGACAACAGCCTTCAGCACACCATTCGAATCAGATTTCGGCAGGTTTCAATGAATCTGGTTTTATCGGTGTTATTCTTAGCACAAAGTAAGTCACAAACTGTCAAGATGGATTGGGACTGAATATTTAGCAGCATCGTCAGGACGGCTTTAATGGTAGTAAAACTGCAACTACCACATCATTTCTGAAGTTTAACAATCATGAAGAGTCGCCGTCTTCTTCTTCCTTTTCCCTTTATCTAGCATCAGCCCAGGTTGGGATATTTATGCTACTTCTCCACTTTCCCCTGTCTTCCCATCACTGTTCTTCTATAACTGCTTTGTTCCAATCTAGATTCCTTCCTCTTAAAGTGGTCTTGATCGTGTCTATCCATCTTGCTTTGTTTTTCCCTCTTGACCTCTCGCCCTCAGACTTAGCCTCTATTACTCGTTTTGGAAACTGAGGTGAATAATTTTGACATTGAACCTTCCTGGCAGATTAAAACTGTGTACCGGACCGAGACTCGAACTCGGGACCTTTGCCTTTCGCGGGCAAGTGCTTTACCACTGAGCTATCCAAGCACGACTCACGCCCCGTCCTCACAGATTTACTTCTGCCAGTATCTCGTCTCCTACCTTCCAAACTTTACAGAAGTTCTCCCGCGAAAGACAAAGGTCCCGAGTTCGAGTCTCGGTCCAGCACACAGTTTTAATCTGCCAGGAAGTTTCATATCAGCGCACACTCCGCTGTAGAGTGAAAATTTCATTCTAGAAACATCCCACAGTCTGTGGCTAAGCCATGTCTCCGCAATATCCTTCTTTCAGAAGTGTTAGTTCTGCAAGGTTCGCAGGAGAACTTCTGTAAAGTTTGGAAGGTAGGAGACGAGGTACTGGCAGAAGTAAACCTGTGAGGACCGGGCGTGAGTCGTGCTTGGGTAGCTCAGTGGTAGAGCACTTGCCAGCGAAAGGCAGAGGTCCCGAGTCCGAGTCTCGGTCCAACACACAGTTTTAATCTGCCAGGAAGTTTCATATCAGCGCACACTCCGCTGTAGAGTGAAAATTTCATTCTAATTTTGACATTACTGATCGTGTAACTCGTGAACCAAGAACCAGCAGGGGTAAGAATGAGATGGTCCGGGTCAAGATCCAACGGAAGTCCCATAGTACAAAAAGGGATGAAACTAGGACATGAAATACAAGTATAATACTAAAAACATGCGAACTAGACGAACTCGGAATTATTATGAACAAAAACGGCGTTGACAGTGTGAAATCAGGAATTACAGCGAAAGAGGTTCCAGCTGTGATTTAATGAGAATAATGTATACAGAGAAGGAGAAAAACAAGGCGGAACTGCAGCAGCAATCACACTGGGAAAACGGGCGAGTAACGTTATGAACTCCTGTTATTTGAATGAACTGCAACTAAAACCGCCAGCTTACCTGTTATATAAGTTTATTTCCCTACTTCTGCACATGACTATGATGAGATCGAAGAAATTTGTGAAAACAACAAAGGGTTAATAAAAATAACAAATGACAAAAATAATACAATCACAATTTCAACGTAATAGTAGGGAGTGATCTTGAAAGGAGGACAGCAGGGAAGTTTGGATGAGGAATCTCCGATAACGGAGGAGAGCGCCTACTTGAGTTTTGGGAACATGACGTAGTTGGTTGGTTGATTTGGGGGAGGGGACCATACACATGACATGGTGATAACATCAGGTTCAAAGCGCATAAAAGGAAGTACACACAGAAAGCTACGGGTGACAGTAACAGCTATCAAATCGATTTTGTAATAAAAGGTTTGATGAAGCGGCCAGGGCGGAAAAAAATTACCGTTGCATATGTTTTGCCCTGAACAGTGCCGCCGCTTGCCTTGAAGTGGTCAGACTGTACCTAACATGCACCATCATTTTTGTCTGTGAATTTGACGCAGGAAGCTCGACCCGTTGACTGTTATTAAGGGGACTCGTACTACCCAAAATGACAAAATTTGACATTTGAATTTTTATGCAAATTATGAAAATATGGATGTTTATACTTAATTTGGTGTTTATTTTATTGAAATATTCGATTATTTACTATTTTAAATAAACATTTGAAAATAATCATGCAATGACATTTCCGAGAAATTTGTTTCCCATCATTTCGCATAATGGCATTTTTCTCTCGAACATTAGAGTCTAGAAGGCTGTGGTTTTTGTTTGTTTTGTAGAGAACTGTCCGTTTCATAAGTTGCCTACACTGGCGGTACTTCGCAGCAAACTCTTTTGAACTGTACATTTGTTTGTGTTTGACAACAACAGTTATCCACTAGCCGCGTTTTAGTTTCTGTGTTTCCTGTGATAGTTTTCGTCGTGACTAAACCAAAAGGAGTGTTTAAAAAATACGAAACAAAGGAAACAGATACTACAGAACAAATATAGCAGGAGTAAAATGAGTGGTTAGCGCCGAAGGGCGTGATAATTTGGTTGTAAATAGTGACAGTCCTTCTACTCCTCTGAGTGCTTCCAAGAAAAAACTGCTGGGTAATGATGTAAAACACAACGCAGCTTCAGACAGTGAAACAAACTGCAATATCATTATTAATCTGCATATAATTATTTCAGCTTTGTGTGAAACAGTGTGTTGTCTTATATGTGTAGGGGAAATTGAAATTTCTGAAAAGCTATCTCAACGCAATGGTCTCATGTGCACTTTACAAATAATGTGTTTGAACTGTAAAAGCAAAAGACTTTCAAGGCTTCAGAAGTACATGTAAAGAATGGACTTTTTGACCCTAATCTAAGATACTTCTATGGACTCAGATGCATAGGAAAAGGCCATTACGCTGGTAAGGCTCTTTGTGGCTTGCTGAACCTCCCTAGTCCCCCTACAAAATCTATCAAATACAACTCCATAGTAAGAAGTAGTGTCAAGGCGTGTGCTATGGAGTCAATGACTACAGCAGCATAGCAGGCTGTAGCAGAAAATGGTAGTTCTGGCACAGCAATATCATTCGACGGATCCTGGCAAAAAAGAGATTTACAGTCAAAGAATTCATGTGCATCTATTATCAGCATCGACAATGGGAAAGTGTTGGATGTTGATGTGTTGACCATGTACTGTCAGGGTTGTAGGCAAGCAGGCAAGAGTACTAAAAAGCAAACTAAGCGTGAAAAGAATTGTCAGAGAAACTATGAAGGAACTAGTGGAGGCATGGAGGTTGCTTCTGCAGTGAAAATGTTCCAACGTTCCCAGAATGACCGTGCTGTTCGCTACATGAGTTTTCTTGGGGATGGAGACTCACGATCGTATAAGGCAGTGGTGGAGAGTAAACCCTATGGTGATTTGTCAATTATAAAACTACAGTGCATTAATCATGTGAAAAAGAAGATAGGCACGAGACTACGTAGACTCAAACAGCAGTTGGGAAGTACCAAGTTATCTGATGGTCTAAGTATAACACGTTGACTGACTGATAGACAAATTGATCAGATTACACAATATTATGGTATGTCTATTAGAAGTAACAGAGATAATTTAGATGGTATGAAGAGAGCTGTTTTTCTGAATACAAAGTACCTTAAAAGACACCTGCACTACTACAGTGTTGGAGAGAGTCGAATGTGTGTGGATATCCTAAGTTAGGGAGAGAAGAAAGGAAGGTCATGGTTGACGTCCTGTCAACATCGATGTCATTAGAGACGAAGTACAGGTTCGGAATGTTTCAAGGATAGGGAAGGAAATCGGCAGTGCCCTTTTAAAGAAACCATACCGCCACTTGCCTAGACTGATTTGGGGAAATCACGGATGGTCGGATGCGGATCTGAACGGTAGTCCTCCAGTATGCGAGTCCACTGTGCTAACCACGACGACACGTCGCTCGGTGCCAGAGAGAGGTGACCAGTGAGACAATGACTGAGGTGACAGATGGGCGTAGTTGCGGCGACTTGTCACCGCATCGCTGAAGATGTCATCTCACGGCAACAGCGCAACGTATTTGCGGACGCCGAGTGAAACGGTGACGCTTATACGTGAGTGGGATTACTGTCTTCTGCTAAGGTAATCAACAGGCAATCTGTAAACCGACTCGAGGCGGCAAGTGCCCAGAGTGGAGCGTGTTCGCTCCTGAGTCATCAGGCAGCGGCCGTCAGTCCGAAGAGAAGCTGGTAAAAAGTGAAGGTGAGGAAGCAGTACTCGCGGTTTCATGACCTCAGAGCGCCTGCTCCACAGTGAGCTTCCGACCTCAAAAAATACGCCCAGTGTGAATTGCTGGGAAGAACAGTGGCCAAGGACCAGCTGTCAGGCCTTCAGTCTACAGAGCAGACAACATTTTCGATCCGCAGAGGTTTGACATCTTGCCTTAGCTTCAACTGTCGAAACGCAGTCGTGTTATATCACTGTTCTTCCTCGAGGAAGGAGAAAGGATTTTTGAGTTTTTTGAAACGTTCCCTTAGAAAAATTAATGAATTAGTGTGCTGGTAAAACCCATACGTTATTTGATTTTCACACAGCTGAGCAGAACTGAACGTACTCAGACATTTATCTCTTTACTTATTCTGATCAACACACAATATTTTTAGCGCAACGCAATCCGACTTTCAATAATCCCTACAAAAGAATGGCCCTGACTAACAATAATCTATACCTTCCAGGAATCACGTACCTCACAAAAATCTTCGTTACTCGAAATACTGCAATACAGCGAGCGCCAATACTGCCAGCTAAATGAAGGATTCTAATTACTGAAGGCACTAACTACTGATAGGCATAGATACCAAATGAAAGATTTTGATAGAAAACAAACAATGTACTTATCTTAATAATGTTCAAAAGTAATCGTATATATATATATATCAGTTCTTGATATCCAGTGTTACAAATTTACTCTTTCTGATGGACACACGTTCAGATCGTTCGCTCTCAAAATTCTGCCATCTCTCTTCCCACAACCACCACTGCTGGCGGCTCACCTCCAACTGCGCAACGCTACGCGCTGTTCACATCCAACAGCCCAACACTACAATAACGAATATTCCAACAATGCAAACCAGCCACAGACTTCAGACAACAGTCAGTGATTTTCATATAGAGCGCTACGTGGCGTTACCAACATAAAAACCGAAACAATTTACTTACATTTTATCTACATTTAATGCTTGCCGTATTTATGAGCACTTAAATCTATCAAAAATGACCGCAGTCTAAATTGGATTGCAGAATAGTGTTCCTCCTTAGCTCAGAAATCAGTTTATGGAAGTCTCCTGTATCCCTAAATCTTTCATATGGGATCAGTTTGCATTTACGAACTGTAGCTGTAAAACTTTTTATTTTGAAAAGTTACGTATTTATTTATTGTCACCCTCAATGTACTCCCTCCCCCCCTCCCTATCCCTACAACGCTCCATGTGATTTTTTCATTGACGGAAACTGCTGGAAGTCTCCTTAATGACACGTTACAATTTTCCATTGACTGCTTAAGCGGACTGAAATTCTGTTCCTTTTAATGCTGACTTGACTTTGGGGAATAGATAAAAGCCACAACGTGATAGATAAGGCGAATAAGGTGGGTGGTCTAATACCGTAATTCTGTAATTCTCTAGTAACTTACAAGACAATGCGTTATAAGCCGGTGCGTTGTCTTGATGCGGAGCTCATGACTTATTCTTCCACAGTTCAAGTCGCGTTTTTCTTATTTCCTCACGGAGCTGAACAAGAACATCAAGATAGTAATATTGATCAATTGTTTGATCTTCAGGGACTCAAAAAAGAAACACAATTCCATGAATATCGAAAAAAAACAATCATTTGGCCATTCGAGCCTTTTTCGCTCTCGGTGAAGTTGGACCTTTCCTTTACATGGATTGGAGTTCAGTTTATGGATCATATGTGAAAAACCAAGATTCGTCATAAGTTATCACTCTTTCAAAGAAATTACGATCATTTTCAATGGTCGTAAAAGAGCAGCGCATTGGCGGAGCTATCATTCGTATTCTTTTTCGATGGTATTGACAGTGTCTTCACTAACATTTTCGCGAGCTTCTTTTTGTCCGATTCTGAGAATTTTCGGTACCAGTTTCGTACACACTTTTCTCATGTTAAACTGTTCACGTAATATTTGCCTTCCGCATTCTATGTCAATTCCTGAAGTTTCAGTAATCGATAAAGTACTCAAACGACGGTCAGATCGATTCGGGTTTTCGTTCGTTTTTCGAGTTGAAGGACGTCCCGGGCGTGAATCATCTTCAACATTTTCTCGATCAGATTGGAAACGCTTGAACCAATCAGGAACTGGCGTATGTAGTAAACTGTCTTCGCCATACACTTCCTTTAGTAAAAGACAGGTGTAATAGTTTTTCCAAATTTCGTGTGAAACTTCATGACAATTAGTTGCTCCATTATGACATTTATAATTTTTCCTGATAAACAAAATAACAGCCCTTACACAAACGAAAGCCACGGCAACACATATTTTTCTCCCGACATCAGAGATGCCGCATTCGACTGAGGAGGCATCACGCTTCACTGCTATTGGTACCTTATATTCGGCACTTGCGTACCACTTTGCGACAACATCAGTCCCGTTATTTTACGGTCACACCTGGTATACACTGTCGGAAAAAAATTGCTGCACCAGGAAGGGTTCCTATGACTTAAACGGATGTCGGTAGCCGTGTTTCTGCATCTGAAAGATGACCTCTATTCAAATTTCACGCCAATCTCGTAAGAGTAGTGATACTAGCACCACTATTAGATTACAAATCAGGTTTGCTTTAAATACACGCTGTACCATCCTTGTCCTTTGGCCTGCTGTAATTAGGTCTTAAAACTCTATTAATTTCTTTGTTTGAGCACCCATTCTTTTTTCAGATGATTCAGTTCCGTATCCAGATGTTCCGGCGTACAAATCCGTGACTGGTCATGAGCGTTTATCTTGGAGGCTGTACGTGGTGACTTTATGTTAGTCAAGAATTCTTTTAAGGCGACAAAGCTGCCATTATCAACACCTCACTGAGTTTGAACGTGGTCTTGCGTAACGGGACTATGAGAAGCTTGACAGGAATGTAGCCACTGTACATGAGTGCTGGCAGCGGTGATCATGTGTTCTTGTTTCTGTGAGTTTACTACAATTCTAAGTTACTTGTGTAACCAGTCAATTATAACTGGGACATTTCCTGACTGGCTAAAATATGCAGATGTTAAGCCTCTATTCAAGAAAGGGGATAAAGAGTTACCAACAAACTACAGACCGATTTCACTTTTGCCAGCATTTTCAAAAATTTTAGAAAAAGTAATGTACAGGCAGCTTCTCAACCATCTGACCACAAATAACATATTATCAAGAACACAGTTTGGATTCTTGAAGGGTTCTGATATCGAGAAGGCTATTTACACCTACAGTGAAAATGTACTTAATTCATTAAATAACAAATTACAATCAGCAGGTATTTTCTGTGATTTGTCAAAGGCATTTGATTGTGTGAACCACAACATCCTTTTAAATAAATTACAATTCTATGGTGTCACGGGCTGTGCTGCAAAATGGTTCAAGTCATACCTCGCTAACAGGAAACAAAGGGTGTCAGTGCAAGGGACTAGTGAATTAAGTCATCAGTCATCATCAGAATGGGAAGAAGTTACATGTGTCCCACAAGGATCCATCTTAGGGCCATTGCTTTTTCTTGTCTACATTAATGATCTCTCATCAGTTACACGGCCAGAAGCAGAGTTCGTTTTGTTTGCAGATGACACAAGTATTGCAATAAATAGTACGGCAAGTGTATTTCTAGAAAGATCTGCTAATGATATTTTCATGGATATTAATAAATGGTTTAAAGTAAACTCACTGGCATTAAAGCTGCGCGGGATTAGCCGAGCGGTCTGGGGCGCAGAAATCATGGACTGTGCGGCTGGTCCCGGCGTAGGTTTGAGTCCTCCCTCGGGCATGGATTGTAAGTAGGCTGTTTATGTTTTCTTATTGGTAACGCCACGTAGCTCTCTGTATGAAAATCACTGGCTGTGCTGTGTGCAGTCTGTGGCTGGTTTGCATTGTTGTCTGCCATTGTAGATTTGGGCAGCTGGATGTTAACAGCGCATAGCGTTCGGCAGTTGGAGGTGAGCCGCCAGCAGTGGTGGATGTGGGGAGAGAAATGGCGGAGTTTTGAAATTTGTAAGACTGGATGTCATGAACTGCTATATATTATGATTTTTCAACACTATTAAGGTAAATACATTGTTTGTTCTCTATTAAAATCTTTCATTTGCTAACTATACCTATCAGTAGTTAGTGCCTTCCGTAGTTTGAATCTTTTATTTAGCTGGCAGTAGTGGCGCTCGCTGTATTGCAGTAGTTCGAGTAACGAAGATTTTTGGTGAGGTAAGTGATTTGTGAAAAGTATAGGTTAATGTTAGTCAGGGCCATTCTTTTGTAGGGATTATTGAAAGTCAGATTGCGTTGCGCTAAAAATATTGTGTGTCAGTTTAAACACAGTCGTATAATATTTATAAGGGGACGTTTCATATGTCGACCCTTAGCCGAGGATACCTCACTGGAATCTTCTGATTTTTTTTCTTGTAGTTTGTGTCATTAGTGTAGCTTTTGTTTATTGCTAGCGCGTAATTATAGAGAGAATTTCCTTTGTAGTTGTAGTTTTTCATTGTTGTACAGTAAAACAGTTGTGGCATGCATGTAGATTTGCAGCAAGTATTTCGCAGCTGCGCTTGCAATTAACGAGATATTATTTTCAGTGCTACGTTAATGTGTTCTCTTATTTTTGCTCTTCAAATTGTGCTTTTCTGTGTTGTCGCGTGAAATATTGTGACAATAATGGCGTGTGAAAAACGTAATACTAGGCTCCAAAGTAAACTGAGAAATAATAGTGACGACGTGCGTAGCTTATCAGCACCACCGTGTAATGAATTAACAGACATTCAAAGTAGTAATTTGGTAATTGTGCATAGGGAAATGGAGCGGGCGGCAAATAAAGGCGTAGACAGTAAAACGATTAGTGAACAGGGAAGCATTATCGATCGATCGGACGGCAATAGCTCGCCTCAGGAATCCGAAATGATAGGACACAATCTCGCAAATACTGTAGATTCAGGTTTTGGGTCCTCACCGTTTTCTCAAGTAAGTCAAGACACATTTTCTGCTTGTCAAAATGTGAATGTTGCCGGTGCAAATTCACTGCCGAAAAGCACTGAGGAACATGTTTCAGACACCAGTGCATTGTTATTACAATTAATGCAACAAATGGGACAAAAGCTTCAAAAGTTAGACCCAATGGAACAAAATCTTCAAAAGTTAGACACAATGGAACAAAATCAGAGACAAACACAGCAAAAGCTTCAAAAGTTAGACACCACACTTGAACAAACACGTGAAGATTTAACTACTGAGTTACATAACAATGAATCTAAATGTCAAAAATTCTGTAATGACGTAAAAACACAGATTTGTGATCATTTTCAACCTATTTTTTCGCGTCATGAAAATGCATTACAGAATCACGAAGCAGCCATAAAAGAACTGCAAACTATTGTTCATGAAAATCATGAGACCTTGCAAGCTAAAACTGACTCAGTTGCATCTACCGATTCGGTTACGCAACTTGCAAAAACTCAAGAAAACTTAAAGGACACAGTAGATACTCTGAAAATTGGTTCAGAAAGACACATGGAGGAAATTAGTTCATTATCAGAGAAAGTAGTTGAACTTTCGGATCAGCTAAATAATTTATCTATGAAGGTAGATGATAATCTGAAGACACAAAACCGGTAGTCTTTAATGACACAGAAGAGTGTGAACAAATTAGGAAATTCAAACAAAATCAGAATCAAATTAATACGGAACACCAAAGAGAAATCTGGGAAGTACAAGATCAGCTGACACAGGTAATACAAGAATTACATATTTCAGAGGACACTCGCGCTGCAATACGAGAAGAGGGACATAGAAATTCGGAACAGCCACAAAATAATAACACGGGGTATTTCGGTAATTATGAAAGAAATTGGCAAGGTGCACCGAATTTTGAGATGGAACCGCCGAAACGACGTAACAATGACCGATATGCGACTCACCGACACGATGATTTTGACTTTAAGCTGTTCATTACTACACATAGATTCAAAACATTTAAGAATTCTGGCAACGACATTCATCCACAAGCGTGGCTCCATCAATTCTCTCCCAGCTGGTCATTAGAGCACAGATCAGAATTTATGTGCGGCTATTTAGAGAATGAACCAGCTGTGAGAATGCGATCGGTCATTCACGACTGCCACAGTGAAGGAGAATTTTATCATGCCTTCCTCTCAGCATATTGGTCTCAAGCTACACAAGACCGAGTAAAACATAGCATCATAATGATGAAACATTTCGAACAATCTGAATTTTCCAGTCTTGTGAAATATTTTGAAGACATGTTGCACAAGAATCAGTACCTGTCAAACCCATACAGCCCCTCAGAACTCATCCGCATTTGCTTAATCAAATTACCTGAACATTTACGACATATTATTTTGGCAGGACGTTGCAAAGACGACATTGAAGCTTTTCAGGGACTCTTACAAGAATTAGAAATTGACACTGACAATCGCGGGACATGAAAACAGGAGCACAACAATTACAGGTCACATCTGTCACAATTCCGCGATGAAAGAAATAATAACTGGACACGACAAGGCTATTCTCACAACACAAATCGTGACCAAAACAGACACCACCCATATGACAACCACTGGCAGAGTAATAGTTACAGAGAAAGATCGCACTTCCGTAGTTATGAATATGACAGAGATAACCATAGTAACAGACAATATGGAGACCAAAACAATTATTATAAAGGGAGACAGAATAACTTCAGACGCAACAGTTCAGCGCGCAGTTACGATTCCGGGAGAATTCTCCACCACATGACCGACAAACAAGAAACTATGTAAACTACCAACAAAACGACAGACCTCAATTTCATCAGAACTGGCGGGATTCAAACAGTGCAGGGTCCTCTGACAAGGTGAATTTGTAGAAGTTAGGTCTCCTAATCCTAATAACGACGCACGCCAATGAAGAAACAGACAATGACTTGCACCGCAGGCAGCCATCTGCGCCGGCTGCCTCAGAGAAAAATAACATAGACGCTAACCTTGAGAAAAATTCCAGTACTCTTTACTGATGTATACTGCATGATAATTGCGTTCAACCTGAAACTCTGAGTACTATGAAGAGTAAAGGATTGCACCACATTTCACATGTAAAACCGTTTTTTGAGAAATAATCTGCTTTTTAACTTCATCTTTGCTGTACAACTTATCACTTCACGTTCCTAGTATGCTTTGTCACACTTAGAAACTGTTAACATGCAACAATGTTTGATGTTAAATATCCAGTCAAGAACCTATGGAACTTATTTAGACAAGTAATTACAAATGCATTGTTGTAGTGAACAGACGACACAGTGCTGTTATTTGTACATTCTTGGTTGTTAGTGGCATGATTACGGAACGACCATAAGGCTAACATACTTAAAACATTTATTTTTAAAGATTTTTGGATTACAATGATACAAACGTTTTCCGTGTTACATTTCATTCCATTGCTGTAATCTGTAACATCTGAGGGTATAATTACATTAATCCTCAGGGGGTACAGGCCTACTTTGTGTACCATGTGTTTGGCAAGCACAAGGACACCTAGCTAATATGGTATTTGCTTATACAACTTTACACATCGGTACCATATTTCTCTAGCACATAAATTACACAGCTATCTGATCATTTAACTGAGAGATAAACATTTTTTTACTACATCAGTGACACATATTTATGCAATTACAGTTGGGTAACTTAACACTTACGAAATTGTATTTTGTCTGTACTTTGTGAACTGTTCATATTTTTTTGGACCCATTGTGATATTATGAGAGATTTGAATGATATATTTGGTATGGGATCATGATTTTTAAAATTACGTTTGAGGCAGATGACACTTTTGACATGATCAGAGAATTTTTTTTAGGTTTTGAAATTATTGGAGGAAGTTACGACGATTTTGAGAGTTGACTGAGGTGTTATGATGTTATTATTGCGTGACTATGTGTATTATGCTGTTGCGGTATGTTTATGATCAGTAAGCTGATGCTATATGAGTTATTTGATTATGCTATGTATCTGTTATGATGACATATTGAAGAAGTGTCGACGAATAAGGTAAGGAATAATGAGTAGTGGTTAGGGACTCTGGTTTGTGAAAAAAGTTGTTGGAAACCAAGAATCGTACTTTAAGAGTTATGAAATGTATGTAAATGCGTGAATGTATTACAATGTCGACGAAAATTTTTTGGACACTGTTATATCAATAGGATTTTGTTTCTACAGATTTGTAACGCAAATTCTCGACCTGTGAAATATTTTTATGTGAGACTGCCACTGTAGTGAAACTGCTGTCATAAATACACTCCTGGAAATTGAAATAAGAACACCATGAATTCATTGTCCCAGGAAGGGGAAACTTTATTGACACATTCCTGGGGTCAGATACATAACATGATCACACTGACAGAACCACAGGCACATAGACACAGGCAACAGAGCATGCACAATGTCGCCACTAGTACAGTGTATATCCACCTTTCGCAGCAATGCAGGCTGCTATTCTCCCATGGAGACGATCGTAGAGATGCTGGATGTAGTCCTGTGGAACGGCTTGCCATGCCATTTCCACCTGGCGCCTCAGTTGGACCAGCGTTATGCTGGACGTGCAGACCGCATGAGACGACGCTTCATCCAGTCCCAAACATGCTCAATGGGGGACAGATCCGGAGATCTTGCTGGCCAGGGTAGTTGACTTACACCTTCTAGAGCACGTTGGGTGGCACGGGATACATGCGGACGTGCATTGTCCTGTTGGAATAGCAAGTTCCCTTGCCGGTCTAGGAATGGTAGAACGATGGGTTCGATGACGGTTTGGATGTACCGTGCACTATTCAGTGTCCCCTCGACGATCACCAGTGGTGTACGGCCAGTGTAGGAGATCGCTCCCCACACCATGATGCCGGGTGTTGGCCCTGTGTGCCTCGGTCGTATGCAGTCCTGATTGTGGCGCTCACCTGCACGGCGCCAAACACGCATACGACCATCATTGGCACCAAGGCAGAAGCGACTCTCATTGCTGAAGACGACACATCTCCATTCGTCCCTCCATTCACGCCTGTCGCGACACCACTGGAGGCGGGCTGCACGATGTCGGGGCGTGAGCGGAAGACGGCCTAACGTTGTGCAGGACCGTAGCCCAGCTTCATGGAGACGGTTGCGAATGGTCCTCGCCGATACCCCAGGAGCAACAGTGTCCCTAATTTGCTGGGAAGTGGCGGTGCGGTCCCCTACGGCACTGCGTAGGATCCTACGGTCTTGGCGTGCATCCATGCCTCGCTGCGGTCCGGTCCCAGGTCGACGGGCACGTGCACCTTCCGCCGACCACTGGCGACAACATCGATGTACTGTGGAGACCTCACGCCCCACATGTTGAGCAATTCGGCGGTACATCCACCCGGCCTCCCGCATGCCCACTATTTGCCCTCGCTCAAAGTCCGTCAACTGCACATACGGTTCACGTCCACGCTGTCGCGGCATGCTACCAGTGTTAAAGACTGCGATGGAGCTCCGTATGCCACGGCAAACTGGCTGACACTGACGGCGGCGGTGCACAAATGCTGCGCAGCTAGCGCCATTCGACGGCCAACACCGCGGTTCCTGGTGTGTCCGCTGTGCCGTGTGTGTGATCACTGCTTGTACAGCCCTCTCGCAGTGTCCAGAGCAAGTATGGTGGGTCTGACACACCGGTGTCAATGTGTTCTTTTTTCCATTTCCAGGAGTGTATTTCGGTAAGAAAGTTAAGTGACCACCTTCACGTAATGCGTCGTGGGCACCCAGCTGTGCGACAAACGCCTGGAAAAAGGCCATTAGTGTGTGCCTTTCAGAGGCACAGGTGGAGAAGAAAAAAAAAACAGCCATTATCCTCGCTATTGACATTCCTTTGTAGAAAGCATCGTAAATACAACACCCTCAAACTTGAAAACATGATTACACTGTAGAGTTCTTAATTTATGATATTTACTGAAATGAAATGATGAGAAACATTTCATGTGTATTGTCTTGCTAGTTGAAAGATTGTTTACTGCATTATGAAATGCCATATGGCTAGTGAATGACGTTTCACGCCTTGCTTTGCCTATTTTGTTTAATATCTAGTTCCTAGCTGCACTGCAGCATTGGTTAAAATAAAATTTTATAGATGTACTAATATAAATATTTTATGCCTACAGATCCAGTAAAAAATAACTTTATGATGGATGTACTCCAAAACAATGAGGGAGCACAAAAGGACATTTCCACTTCACAGGAATTGCATACATAATTTTTGTCAGTGACTTGGTAACTTGTCTGCTAGAGCAAGTTACAGTGATGCATCACTGTAGTGTTGAGATGTGACATAGGTATCAAACATGGCCATTTTTACTGCAATATTTTTTCTGCTTCAGCTTTCTCATGTTTAGATATAAGTTATTGCATTTGCTGCGGCTGTTTGCCAGGCATAGTGCTACTAAATTTCACTTTGTATTACTCTGTTAAGCTAGTTTTACTACTGATTTATTTTTCTTGTTGCTGAACATTGGCTCATATTAGTTGTAATGTTGCATTGCTTGGTAATTTAGATTTACTTTAGCTTGCTTTGCCAATTTTCATTTTTTTTTTGTCATTGCTGTTTGCGTTGATTGTTTTGTGCTGCTGCATTGCCTCGTCCCTTAGTTTAGCATCTGAGCTCAGTAGATTTAAGTTAGCTTAAGATGGGGTAGGCTATATAAGAGAACGAGTTGTGATGAATGGAAAAAAATGTATTGAGAGCCTATAAGAAAATGGTTTGGCAAAAAAAAGTAGTGTACAGTGGAGAAAAACAATTTTTGAAAGAGGATGTGAACAGAATACAGAAAGCAGGCTTAGATATGACTTTTTGGGAATAATGGTGAATGAAGGGAGATCTCCATGCAAAATACTGCAGTAAAACGAACCCTGTCCTTTCCTGTTGTGTTATCCCTCTATGTGTTTGTGTTCCCTTGTGTATTTGTGTTTTTCCTGTCTGTATGTGTCTAGCTAATATGATTTATGTTGTAGAATTTTTCTGATAATATGTTATTTACCTTGTAAAAATGCTTAGACATGATTTATTCTGTTCAGTTTTAATGCTCATGTGTGAAGTTGATGTTTCGAAACTTATTATGATCTTTTATGTATGTACTCATGTCATAATTCCTGTAACACTGATGTATATGTTTTTTTCTATTCTTTTGTGAAGCCTGTATTGCTACAAATGTTATCTGTATTATTATGTTTTTAATTATGTATTTTGTACCTTTGTTACTGTATTCTTATGTTATAAAATTGTAATTGACACCAGTTCATCAAATTAAGTAACTTGTAAGTTACATTTCACTGCACACGTTTGTGTTGGTCATAGTATATGGACAATATGTGAGAAGCTGGGACTGTTAGTGCTTGCACATGTGTTAATACCTCAGGAAGGGACTGGTTAACAGCATTGCTGGTTCTAAGGACAATTCCAAAAACTTTGTGAGTGCACAAGTGGTGGTTTATGGACTTGCTATAAAGGACTACAGTGGGTCTGCATCTTTCATGGCCCACCAATACCATTATTTCTACAAGGAGTACAGTGGATCTGCACGTTTGATGGCCCACCAATGCCATCATCTCTACAAGGACTACAGTGGGTCTGCATCTTTGATGACCCACCAATACCATTATTTCTACAAGGACTGCAGTGGGTCTGCACCTCTGGTGGCCCACCAATACCACAATCTCTACCAGAACTACAGTGGGTCTGCACCTCTGGTGGCCCACCAATACCATACTCTCTACCAGGACTACAGTGGGTCTGCTCTGTGATGACCTACCTACCAATATTCTTCAATGACCTACCTGCCAATATTCTTCAAAACTTCGAATGACTCTGCTGTGGGTTTGCTCTGTTGTGCCCCATTACCTGTCTGCATGTCAAGAGTCAGCACTGTCTTTCCGTTGGAAGGACAACACTACTTCTTCAAGACTGAATGGAAATCCACTACTTCCGTGTGCATTTTCTTTTATTGCTCAGACTTTGAGAAAAACGCTGCAATTTTACTGTGATGAATGATCAGGACTGTCTTTATGGGCTGTGAGAAAATTTTTATTTGTTATTGTAATTATTAAAAATTTTATCAAATCATTATTGGCCACTGCCCAAAACAATTTGAAATTTTTTTTTGTAGGGAGCATGGGGGCTATGTAAGCAGGCTGTTTAGGTTTTCTTAATGGTAACGCCACGTAGCGCTCTGTATGAAAATCACTGGCTGTGCTGTGTGCAGTCTGTGGCTAGTTTGCATTGTTGTCTGCCATTGTAGTGTTGGGCTGTTGGATGTTAACAGCGCATAGCGTTCGGCAGTTGGAGGTGAGCCGCCAGCAGTGGTGGATGTGGGGAGAGAGATGGCGGAGTTTTGAAATTTGTAAGACTGGATGTCATGAACTGCTATGTATATTATGATTTTTCAACACTATTAAGGTAAATACATTGTTTGTTCTCTATTAAAATTTTTCATTTGCTAACTATGCCTATCAGTAGTTAGTGCCTTCCGTAGTTTGAATCTTTTATTTAGCTGGCAGTAGTGGCGCTCGCCGTATTGCAGTAGTTCGAGTAACGAAGATTTTTGAGAGGTAAGTGATTTGTGAAAGGTATAGGTTAATGTTAGTCAGGGCCATTCTTTTGTAGGGATTATTGAAAGTCAGATTGCGTTACGCTAAAAATATGGTGTGTCAGTTTAAACACAGCCATGTATAATATTTCTAAGGGGGCGTTTCAGGGTGTGTGTGCTTGTCCATAGGATAGGTAAAGTAGTGTGTAAGCTTAGGGACTGATGACATTATGAGGTAAGTCCCATAAGATTTCACACACATTTGAAAATTTTGAACTGACATTAAACTTCGAAAAGACTCACTATATGCAGTTCAGAACCTGTAAGAGGTTTCCACCCAGCATATGCATAAAGTATGAAGAAGGGCAGATAGAAGAGGTTGACAGTCTTAAATTCCTGGGATTACAACTTGATAATAAATTCAGTTGGGAGGAGCACACCACAGAACTGCAGAAACGCCTTAACAAATCTGTATTTGCAATTTGAGTGTTAGCTGAGACAGGCAACATAAAAATGAAAAAGTTTGCGTACTTTGCCTACTTTCATTCCATAATGTCATATGGTATAATATTTTGGGGTAACTCTTCAAGTCAAACAAAAGTTTTCAGAGTCCAAAAGCGTGTAATATGCATTATTTCTGGAGTAAGTTCACGGAGATCCTGTAGAAACCTCTTCAAAGAACTGGCTGTACTAACTACTGCCACTCAGTATATTTACTCCTTAATGAAATTTCTCCTAAATAATATATCTCTTTTTCCAACAAACAGCTCAGTTCATACGTACAATACCAGGAACAAAAATGATCTGCAATAGGACTTAAAAGCACTTACTTTAGTTCAAAAAGGGGTCCACTACTCAGGAACACTCATCTTCAATAATTTGCTAGAAAACATAAAAAATTTAGTTACAAATAAAGATCAGTTTAAAAGGAGCCTGAAAGACTTACTAGTGGCCAACTCCTTCTACTCTATCGACGAATTTTGTAATAGAAACAAATGATGTATATATTCATACTATTAGTATTGTTATTTCAGCTTTAAAAACGATTGAGATGTTCCACATCCACGAGGATCTCCTGAGCACGGATCCATGGAACGAAAAACTAATCTAATCTAATCTCAAATGAGAGTGTACGGCCGCAAGAAGGGAAGTCCGTGTTTGGCGTATGGCTGTGGCGCATCATACTGCATCTGCAGCACCAATTTGAGCAGCATTTGGCACCGCAGTAACACAAACAGGGAACTTCAAGGACAGCTCCGAGCCAGATACCTTGTACTGTGCATTCCACAGGCACCAAACCACTGCCATTTGCGACTTCAGTGGTGCCAGGCGAGAGCTCATCGGAGGTTCAGGCGGATGTCTGTTGTGTTTTCTGATGAAAGCTGGTTCTGCCACGGCGCCAGTGGTGGTCGTGTGTTGGTTAGAAGGAGGTCAGTTGAGGGCCTGAAACCAACCTGTTTTCGTGCTAGACGTACGTATGGTCCGGGTACGATTTCGTATGACAGCAGAAGCACTCCCGTGGTTATTCCACGCACTCTAATTGAAAATTTACATCTACATCTACATCCATACTCTGCAAGCCACCTGACGGTGTGTGGCGGAGGGTACTTTGAGTACCTCTATCGGTTCTCCCTTCTATTCCAGTCTCGTATTGTTCGTAGAAAGAGAGATTGTCGGTATGCCTCTATCTGGGCTCTAATCTCTCTGATTTTAACCTCATTATCTCTTCGAGAGATATACGTAGGAGGGAGCAATATACTGCTTGACTCCTCGGTGAAGGTATGTTCTCGAAACTTCAACAAAAGCCCGTACCGAGCTACTGCGCATCTCTCCTGCAGTCTTCCACTGGAGTTTATCTATCATCTCCGTAACGCTCTCGCGATTACTGAATGATCCTGTAACGAAGCGCGCTGCTCTCCGTTGGATCTTCTCCATTTCTTCTATCAACCCTATCTGGTACGTATCCCACACTGCTGAGCAGTATTCAAGCAGTGGGCGAACGAGTGTACTGTAACTTACTTCCTTTGTTTTCAGATTGCATTTCCTTAGGATTCTTCCAATTAATCTCAGTCTCGCATCTGCTTTAGCGACGATCAACTTTATATGATCATTCCATTTTAAATCAGCCCTAATGCCTACTCCCAGATAATTTATGGAATTAACTCCTTCCAGTTGCTGACCTGCTATATTGTAGCTAAATGATAAAGGATCTTTCTTTCTATGTATTCGCAGCATATTACACTTGTCTACATTGAAATTCAATTGCCATTCCCTGCACCATGCGTCAATTCGTTGCAGATCCTGCTGCATTTCAGTACAATTTTCCATTGTTACAACCTCTCGATATACTACAGCATCATCCGCAAAAAGCCTCAGTGAACTTCCGATGTAAGTCAGTTTCAAGATTCGACCTGTTCCGCTCCCACTTACGTACAGCGTTCCAGGGGATGTTCTCCAACAGGATAATGTTCGCCCACATAACGCTGTTGTAACTCAACATGCTCTACAGAGTGTTGACATGTTGCCTTGCCATGCTAGATCTCCAGATCTGTCCCGAATCGAGCACATACGTTACATCATCAGAGACACCTCCAACGTCATCCACAAACAGCATTAACCGTCGCTGTAATGACTGACGAAGTGCAACAGGCATGGAACTCAATCCCACAAACAGACATCCGGCACCTGAACAACACAATGTATGCCCGTTTGCATGCTTGCATTCAATATTCTGGCGGTTACACGGGTTCCAACATTTGACAGTTACAATGACCTATCTCTCGCTTACATTTACCTGTGATCTTGCGATGTTAATCACTTAAATACGAGTATGTTACCTAGACAAATGAATCCTCGAAATTTAATTACTGTACACTAATTAATTTTGGGTGCTGCGATTTTTTTCCATCAGTGTAATTTATGGAGTCTCGAAATAACGTAGAAGGTATGATATTAAGGTCAGCAATGAGCTGTTCGTTAAGAAAGGGTCGGAAATCTGCAGTGATCTGTGTGGATAATTAATTAATCTGGGTCTCTTTCTCAGTTAGGGGTATCGCGCGCTCGTACATATACGATGTGTCCCGAATAGTGACGAGTCTGGCTAGTCCCACTGTGCTACAGCTTTCCTTTCTATCTGTTGTCACCGGAACCAGGCATATTTCAGGTCAAATTATCTTTGAAGTTATCGGTGCATGTGTATTTTAATTTGTTAATATTAATTTAAAGATTGTCCTTTAAATGAAACAATTTATCTGTGATGAGGTATTTCTACCGCGTACATCGGCTGTGATACTGCAGTTTCTTCAGAATACTTATTAAAGGAACTCTCAAAAAGTAAGTTAAGCAATGCTCTCATTTCAGGATTTGCAAGACTAGTTCATGCGCATTACGCCTCATAATACCAAATATGTCACTGCGAATAAGAGGTGATTCTGACATCAGATACATATGAGTAAAGCTGGCAATAATGTCTAAAACAGAAACCAAATACGAAAACTTGAACCATACGAAGAAATCTGATGCAGTAAATACCGGCCCAAGTAGAAAGGTCAGTATGGAAAATGACAGGCAATTTTAGGCGATTTTAGGTGGTGGTCAAAAGTGTCTTATGTTACATTAGAACCAAATTTGATTATACAAAAAGTTATGTTATGACGAACAAAGGGCCTTCCTTACGAAGAAATCGATTAGGAATCGATCGAGTCGTCGAAGTCGACATCACATTCGTGAAACCAATGAAGGGTTCAATAGAATTGCATTACAAGTTCTAATGCTGGGAGATTCCATCGTCGTCAGGGAAGATATTAACCGTGGTGGTCAGTGCAATAATGTTCAAGTACTCCACGTCTCTCATGACGCCTTCGATTACTACCATTAGTTCCATATAAGCTGAGGTGAAAGTCGCCCATAGCATAATACACTGAGATGAGAAAGATCATGAGATACCCCCTAATGTCGTGTCACACCTTCTTTTGCCCGTCTCAGTGCAGCAACTCGACGTGACGTGACATGGTGGACTCCGCAAGTCGTTGCAACTCCCCTGCAGAATTATTGAGCCATCCTGCCTCTGTAGCCATCCATAATTGCAAAACGTTACAGATGCAGGATTCTGAGCCCGTACTGCCCATCCGTTGTCCCATAATTGTTGAATAGGATTCATGTTGGGTGATCTGGGTGCCAAATCATTCGCTCGAATTGTTCAGAATGTTCTTGAAACCAGTTTGGAACGACTGTACCCCAGTGACGTAGTGCACCTTCATCCATAAAAAAATTCATCGTTGTTTGAAAAAATGAAGTCCATGAATGAAGCCACCACCAGCTTTCACAGCCCCTTGTTGGCAACTTGGGTCCATGTCTTCGAAGGGTCTGCGCCAGACTCGAGGCCTGTCATCAGCTCTTACCAACTGAAATCGGGACTTATCTGACCGGAACACGGTTTTCCAGTCATTTAGGGTCCAACTGATATGGTCACGAGCCCAGAGGAGGCACTGCATGCGATGTCGTGCTATTAGCAAAGGCGGTCCCGTCGGTTGTCTGCTGTCATACCCCATTTACGCCAAGTTTCGCCACACTGTCCTAACGAATATGGTCGTCGTAGATGCCACATTGATTACTGCGGTTATTTCTCCCAGTGTTGTCTGATAGCACTCGCAACTTTACGCAAACGTTGCTGCTCTCGGTCGTGAACTGAAGGCCATCGGCTACCTGCGTAAATCCTCTGTAGCGGCACCACCGTTTAAGATGGGAAAATGTTACCTTTGGTGCAATATTTCTGAGTGCGTAAGTTACAGCCAGGCGCAGGCCTGTTGACAGTAAGTAACGCTACCAGCAGTTGCGAAGAAGAATGGAGGCCACAGGGCCGCTGACCCGCTGAAAGGAGTAAATGCAGCATTTGCATGGCGCAAGTTACAGGCAGAAGGGGTCCACTGGCCCAACCCAAGTGTTGTGAGTACATGACTCGGACTGGCGCGTTCACTAACAAGGCATTCAAGTGTGACAGCTTTCATGGACGACGGGGTGTGTCACACCACCAGCTACACACAGCAGCAGATGGGGCGCCAGCGTTCCAATCCCCAGCAGGTCACTGGTTCGTCCCTCTGAGGTCAACATGGGGTCTGCAGCCAGCCAGTGGCGGGCCACACCATGGCTCGATACTGCAGGCAGTCTTGTTGGCTCCCAACACACACCGGAGGCATCCCAAGGCGAGGGCAGCAGATTCGGATGCCGGATCGCAGGCACTTGTTGTCGCCGCGATCTTAGCCACGCCGGCAAGGAAGCACACCATGGGCCGCCTTGCAGCTCCCAGCGGGCGGCACTGAGGCAGGAAGGATGGAGACCACTGAGTCGACTGCCAGCGCATCCTGACATTGTCACAACTCCGCGGCCGTACAAGGTCGACACACAGCTGGGCATTGCACAGGTTGAAGAGGCAGCCATTCCGAGCCAAGTCATTTCTCAGACAGAGAAGTGGTGTCCTCAGCATTGCGGGACCCAGTGCTGCAGGCCAAAAGGAACGGGGGTACTGCAGCCGGAAATAATAATTCGCTTGGGAAACTCAGATGAGTTTTAATATGGCGCATCCACATCCAACATTCCTCTACACTGCAATGAGAGATATGTTTTGAAGTCGGTTCTCGGAATATTGAATTCCCTAATGCTTTCCAAAATGGACTGTCCCATGCATCTAGCTCCAACTACCATTCCACGTTCAAAATCTGTTATTTCCCATTGTGTGGCCATAATCATGTCAGAAACCTTTCCATATGACTCACCTGAGCACAAATGACAGCTTCGCCATTGCTTTGCCCTTTTATATCTTGTATTCGCGATACTACCACCGTCTGTTATGCCGTGGCTTTTGTCACCTCAGTAAATTGCCCCCAGCGGCCTGTGATCATGACGCGGTGTGTGTTTCGACGAGCCATACGCCTGGATGACATCGTATCCGGACTCGACGATCCACCTGGTGTAACAAGAAACGTGATTCATCCGAACAGACGACATGTTTTCATTGATCCGCGGTCCAGACTCGATGACCCTGCACCCATTGCGATCGTAACTGACGAGGTCGTATCAGCAGTGTACTCTGTCATCAGGTCAGCCTCAGATCACCGTCTATCCTGCTCTTAGAGAGCAGGAAAGAGTTCGATCTGCATGCTCTGTAATGAGGCCTCGATGCTGATGTGTTACACCTCTGCTTACAATTGCACAACACGACCCAACCATTCCTCGATGGCTTGCTCAGTAGGGTTAAATCGATAACGAATGCAGCTTTGAGTAGCAACACCGCTATCATTGCTTTAATCATCTCTTACTCTCGCAGTGAAACGCTGATGTGTTACACCTCTGCTTACAATTGCACAACACGACCCAACCATTCCTCGATGGCTTGCTCAGTAGGGTTAAATCGATAACGAATGCAGCTTTGAGTAGCAACACCGCTATCATTGCTTTAATCATCTCTTACTCTCGCAGTGAAACGTCCCCTTAGAAAAATTAATGAATTACTATGCTGGAAAACCTCTTACGTTATTTGCTTTTCAAACAACTGAGCAAAACTGAATGTACTCAGACATTACTCTCTTTACTTATTCTGATCAACACTAAACTGACTCACAATATTTTTCGCGCAACGCAATCTGGCTTTCAACAATCCCTACAAAAGAATGGCCCTGACTAACAATAACCTATACCTTTCATGAATCACTTACCTCACAAAAGTCTTCGTTATTCGAACTACTGCAATACAGCGAGCGCCACTAATTCTAACTACTGAAGGCACTAACTAGTGATAGGCGTACTTAGCAAATGAAAGATTTTGACGGAGAACAAACAATGTAGCTACCTTAATAGTGTTCAAAAGTCATTATGTGTATATATATCAGTTCACGATATCCAGTATTACAAATTTACTCTTTCTGATGGACACACGTCCAGATCGTTCGCTCTCAAAACTCTGCCATTTCTCTCCCCACATCCACCACTGCTGGCAGCTCACCTCCAACTGCCCAACACTACAATAGCAAATATTCCAACAATGCAAATCAGCCACAGACTGCACACAGCACAGTCAGTGGCGTTACCAACATAAAAACCTAAACAGCCTATTTACAGCAGGTTTGTGACTAACAATAAGATAAGATTAGAAGCCGTATACTCCCTGGCAATATTTGTTGCTAAAGCAGAATTAATTTAATTGCTTATTAATACCTACATCGTTTCTTGGTATTATGAGGAGCGTAAAATATTACTCTTCCATGAGCCAATTTTGTTCATTTCTCCTTAATTTTTTATCAGCTTTATCAAAACTACGATGCTGCTAGAGAAATATCCCTGTTGCTCGAAATTAAATTGTAAATTTAAATCCAGCTAGCCTAAGCTGAACGCATCTCACCGATGAAAAGATACTCGTAATTCCTGGAAAAACAACATCTGAGAATAATGTAGAGCACACGGGAAGAAATCTTATGATCATGTTGATAATTTTTGTTTTTAAAAAAATATTTGCTTGTTGTTCAGATCCTTTTCTCCTCATACACAAGTTGTCTAGCGTAATGAGCTTACGAAATCTTGTATCTTTCCCACAGTTACTTCTTCACTTGCTTCGTCCTTCCTCTAGAAAGGAATACTAGAAAAAAGCAGTCTCTACTAGAAAGCACGACTTTCTGCCTACCAACCAAAAGAAATGTTTTCTAACACTTCAGGTACGACCCGTCTGAACTAACTCTTCCCAGTACTTTAACCATGTAAATCACAAATGCAGCTCCTAAGTAGTTACGCACACAAACGTGCGGCAGAATAAAAACTGCTGTTAGCTTATGCCTAACCGCAGCGCTGCTATAGGCAATAGCTGAGTGGTCAGCGCTGCGGAATGCCATGCAAAGGGACTTGGGTTAGATTCCCGTCTGGGTCGGAGATTTCCTCCGCTCAGGGACTGGGTGCTGTGTAGTCTTCATCATCATCTTTTCCCCATCGACGCGCAAGTCGCCGAAGTGACGTAACCTAAAAAGACTTGCACCAGGCGACAGCTCAACTCTCCGGGAGGTCCTACCTACACGACATTTAATTTCATTTCAACCAGACAGATACTAAGCTTTCACTAATTCATTTAATTTAGAAAATAAAAAGCGCTTGTCACCCTTTCCATTAACCATGGATGAGTCCCTCTATGAGGAAAGCCGGAGTAACGGAAACTTACGGGGGTCTTTCAACCACGGCCCCCCCGATATGAAGTCTGTAACTTAACCAATGTCTCAAGTCGCTCGATAACTGATTCGTAAAAGTGTAAACGAAAATTAACAACAACTTGATGCCGATTTCTTTGGAACTCGGCAGTCAACAATTACTCAGGAAATCAGATATCACGAGGTACCGCACTAAGCATACCGTTGTCTGCACAGATAATAAAACAGGTGTTGTGTTGGTCACTCGAGGTCAGTAATGGTATCAAGGGCGGAGGAATCCAACAGAAACATGGAAATGAATCTTTGTGAAGCTGATTCGGATAGTGGATTAGCGTTGAAAATGGGAACTGAAATCTTAAAATTGTAGAAAAACATAAAAAATTGCTGCTTTGATCATTAAATTATCGGTAGAGAATCTAAATTGAAAATCTTAAATAATAGACGGACAAAACTGCCTATCATGAATCATAGCCAGCTTACGTAAATTATTTTTTATTTTAAGTCACATTGAAGTCCCTCGAACATTGTCTCTGATGACGGAAGAAAGAGACGGGCATTACTTCACACTACTTCTGAGGCAAAGAAACAAATGCTAACTCAACGCTTGGCTGCAGAAATGACAATGGACGTAGCCTTCAGTGAGCACCACAAAAGAAATTTGTCAACAGACCTGCTCCCGATCGCCACGGTACTTTGGTCGTATTCTAGTGGGAGAGACATAAGCGTTCACAGACTTACTGAAGAATCTTGAACTGAGGGTAGGGGCAGCAGAATGCAAGTCACAATCAATCCATTCACAAAGAAAACTAGTAGTTTATGAGACTTCTTTGATATTATACTGTTACAAAGAAAAACAGTGTGGACGTCAACACCACTTTCGTTGAAAGGCAATAATAGTAGATGAAACAGATTACATTCTGTACAGACACTGCAACTGGGTTAGCATCGCTGTGGGTCATAATTTATTTATCCCCATTTCGGAAACAAATCATAATAAATTAAATCGCCACAGAACAGTAAACGGAAAAACGAAGATTAGAGTTGAACGTCCTATCAGTGGTGTCATTAGGGTCGGAGCACAGAGATGGATGGGGAAATCGGGCGAGTTTTCTGAAAAGATCGATCCCGAAATTTTTCTCAAGTTCTAAAATACATTTGAATCAATGGACTGTGATTTGGTCCCCATCTTCCCATACTGCTTAAGTGGAGATCAAATTCGCCTCCCTAACAATAAAGCCACAGTATATCGTGCTGGTTGTCATTTGAAAGCATGTCACAAATGCGGCTAGTGAACTGACGTCGCGCCGATGTCTCTTGAGTTCAGGAAAACTTATCACGCGAGTGAGCAGTACATGTATGAGCAGAACGAGTGCTCGAAAGCGTGGGAAAGAGCAGCAGTGGAACAGCTGAGAAACGACTAAATTATTAGCATATTGACACAGAGAAGAGTAACTTAATACCCATATGGTAGTATAAAAGACAAACATACGTCGTTTTATTCTGTTATCACCCAAAAATTTTTATAGAAAGCAATTAATTAAGCCAGATATAAAATATTTTGAGGTACATCATTTTTAAGTGAAAATAGCAGGTGCTGGGCGGGGGCGGGGGGGGGGGGGCATGTGAAATGATGGGAAACTATGGGAGGAAGGAAGGGAGGCATTTAATTGGCTGCAGTGTAACCATCGTTATAAATTCATTATAAAAAAATTCACAGAACATACACCAAAGTTACTACAAAATCCCATAAAAATTGATCCACAAACATTAAGAGTTACGTACTGTACAGTCTATAGTGAAGAATGAAACATAATTTCACAAAAAAGAAGGTAAAAGTCTAAACTAAAGAAATTATTTATGTACTAACATATCACTGCAGGAGGCAATACTACCAGCAAAATACGTAAAGATAGAAATGTAATCTTTATTGAAGCCTAGAAGACACCCTGCTATGTCGTCAAAAGTAAGAGTTAAACTATCTGAAAAATGTATGTTTTTAAGTTGCACCTGTTCATTTAAATAAGACCTTCTTTATAAGTGAAATGTGTAAACATTTTCAATTCCTCCAACAGATCTAGCCTTTGATGTCTAACTTCCTTATGTAAGAACACTAAATCTTCAAGTTTCCGCTGCGAGCGTTCGCGAAGTAGCAAGTATTGCAACTGGTCTGGCTGTTTCTTCACCTTTTCCTCATCAAGAGTACATTATAGCTGCTCCCTCCAGTAATGTTCAAGGTCTTAATTAATATTTTGCTTTTTTGCAGGCACATGTCTGCAGAAACCCACGCGTCGCAGTATCGTAGTATGCCGCGATATGAGCAAAAAAAATGGCACATCTACAGAAAAAAAATTAACTACGCGCTTTTAAGTAAGACTGACACCGTAACGAAAAATCGACTGCGTTATGGAACAAGTGGCAGTTAGCTGGATGTATAAACTGTGGTGGTGTGACGTGGTACAGTTACTTACCACCACTTGGGGAAGACACAGGGCAGTTTTCAATTAATCATCTGGACGGTGAGAAAGGGTAGCTCTACTATGAATAAGGCTTCAACAGAGAATGACAGTATGAATAATCATTGTTAATGGACTGACAAATGCTTCGAAAACGACTAACAGTCTTAAGAAAGTTTTGTACACAACATCTCTTTTACTTCTTCTTCGGTACTTGCCACACAACTGGAAAATTAAACACGAACACCTCTAAGAAAGAGACGTGGGAACATTCGCGTGCGCAGCAATAACCTAAAATGGGGAAACTTACACAAAGTCTTGTTGAAGGAGCGCTGTACATTGAAGGATACATCCACATCATTTCCCATATAATTGTGTTCCTGATGGTACAACGTCAAGACAATATCCGCACACAAACGTCTCTCTTGTCACTCCACGCGCACTCCTACATTTATGACATTCCAGGTCACCCCGCTCACCAGACCTGACTCTCTTTTACGTTATTTTGGAACATATATTTTGTTCGAACGTTATGAATTACCTCGAGGAAAACGATCTGTGGACACACAATGAGCACAGGTACAGAAATTATCGTTCCTGTGGAACACAACTAACTCTTTATTCTCACGAAGTAACAAGTGCTATCGTCAGGGGCTCTCAAATTGATACCATACTTCTAGATTTCCAAAAGACTTGGTACCGATCCTTAAAATCGGTTGTTAATTAAGTTATGTGCCTATGGATTATTGGCTCAGTTTAAATTACTTTATCATCGTTTTTTTTTTTTTAATTTTGCGCATCAAGTTCTGTAGGACCAAATTGAGGGGCAAATCTCCGAGCTCATGGAACGTGTCAGTACACGAAATTACAACAGAAAAGTAAAAATAGCTAAAATAAAATGTTTATGATTCCTAAAAGACGACAAGATATAAGTTCATATAAACGCAGTCAACAATGTAACACAAAAATTAGCTTCATTTGTCAAGGAACTCGAAAGAATAGGAGTGACCCGTGGGGAAACTCTTCAGTGTAGTTTTGAAAGCGCTTGAATTACTGCAATGACTTGAATTCTTGTGGCAGCTTACTGAAAATGGATCCAGCAGAATATTGCACGCATTTCTGCACAAGATTGATGAAGGTGCGTTCCAAATGCAAATTGCATTTCTGCCTAGTATAACTGAGTGAAAGCTGCTAATTCTTGGGAATAATTTGATCATGCTAGTAAGAAACGACACCAAAGAATAGATATATATTGACAGGCCAATGTCAAATTACGAGTACCCAGACTAATGAACAGGTGTCTACAAGTGGTTTGCGAACTTCCAGCACTTATTGTGCGAATCGCCCGTTTCTGAGAGAAAAATACACTTTCAGAATGGTAAGAATTGCCCCAAAATATATCATAGTTCACACGCGACTGAAAATAAGCAAAGCAGACTACTTTTCGTGTCGAACTATGACTTAGTTCATATTCTGTTCTAATAGTAACAATGGCAGCACTAAGTCTTTGAATAAGATCCGAACTGGGCCTTCTACGACAGAACACCTAGAAATTTGAACTGTTCCGTCTCACTATTCATATGCCCATTATGCATCATTAGAGACGGCCGGAGTGGCCGTGTGGTTCTAAGCGCTACAGTCTGGAGCCGAGTGACCGCTACGGTCGCAGGTTCGAATCCTGCCTCGGGCATGGATGTGTGTGATGTCCTTAGGTTAGTTAGGTTTAATTAGTTCTAAGTTCTAGGCGACTGATGACCTCAGAAGTTAAGTCGCATAGTGCTCAGAGCCATTTGAACCATTTGAAAATAGCCAGATAATCTGTATCCTGGTAATGGAGGCCTCTGAATTGTCACATTATTTAAGTGGTGCTTTGGTGTACCAGTACTGTCAGACTGTACGCAGTTCTCTAACATTATCTCAAATATCGCTTATATTTTGATAAATTCCTTCACTATATGGATACCTGATCTTCTTTGACGCTGGTTTCTTTGTTAGAGATATTTCCTTTAAGTAGACATACTTATTAGCTGATTTCAGTCTAAAAACGGTGCAGTACGAACACCAACTACTATAGGAATTTTCCCATTAGTGATCCCACCACAGGCCACTACACTGTCACATATAAGTTTTACCAACCTCCCATTCCCACATCTGTTGAGTTGCAGCCCCTACCTAGTGAAGCCCGAACCTTTCATAGACTGAACAGTCACCACTGCAGTCTGAGCCGTGCCCTCCGCCATCAGTGTCTTCTCAAGCCCCATGTTAACATGCCTAACACCACCATTAAAATGAGGTCGGTCATGACACTGAAACAGTTGCACGAAGTGCACATTTGTGCCACCAGTTTGAGCAGTTGTCTTTTACAGGTCACCACCTACATCGTATTCCCCGTCCCTTTCAAGGCTATTCCCAGTTCTATCAACAATTACTACCTGATCTTCTTTCGTAAAATTGTGCGACTGGATTCGAGATTTCCTGTCGGAAAGACCACTATTCCTAGTAATTGACGGAAAGTGAAGGAAGTGTTGCAAGCTATTTGCTATTACTAATCTATATAAACTATTTAGGGGACACTCTTAGCAGCCATTTTAGATGGTTTGCAGGTATGCAGTCAGTTAGCATATAGTAAAGTTAATAGAAAGACAGCACCATTTGCAAACTTATTTAAACAAGATGTATGGTGCGAAAAGTGGCAATTGACCCTAAATGATGAAAGTGTGAGGTCATGCACATGAGTACTAAATGCCTAAGAATTACAATTACGAACAAATTAAATTGCAACGATCACATAAATAATGTTGTCGCGAAGGAAAACGAAAAACTGCTTTTTATTGGCAGAACATTTAGAAGATGCAATAGCTCTACTAAAGAGACTGCCTGCACTCGGCTTGTCCGTCCTCTGCTAGAGTACTTGTATGTAACATATGAGCCTTACAGATTGGGCTGACAGAGGTGATCGCAAAAGTTCAGAGAAGGGCAGCTCGTTTTGTATTATCGCGGAATAGAGGAGAGAGAGTCACGGATATGATATGATATGCGAGTTGGCAATCAGCGAAACAAAGGTGATTTTCGTTGCGGTGAGATACGAAATTTCAGTCTTCAACGTTCTCCTCTAAATACGGAAATACGAGGTGCATTCAAGTTCTAACGCCTCCGATTTTTTTTCTAATTAACTACTCACCCGAAATCGATGAAACTGGCGTTACTTCTTGACGTAATCTCCCTGCAGACGTACACATTTTTCACAACGCTGATGCCATGATTCCATGGCAGCGGCGAAGGCTTCTTTAGGAGTCTGTTTTGACCATTGGAAAATCGCTGAGGCAATAGCAGCACGGCTGGTGAATGTGCGGCCACGGAGAGTGTCTTTCATTGTTGGAAAAAGCCAAAAGTGACTAGGAGCCAGGTCAGGTGAGTAGGGAGCATGAGGAATCACTCCGAAGTTGTTATCACGAAGAAACTGTTGCGTAACGTTAGCTCGATGTGCGGGTGCGTTGTCTTGGTGAAACAGCACACGCGCAGCCCTTCCCGGACGTTTTTGTTGCAGTGCAGGAAGGAATTTGTTCTTAAAAACATTTTCGTAGGATGCACCTGTTACCGTAGTGCCCTTTGGAACGCAATGGGTAAGGATTACACCCTCGCTGTCCCAGAACATGGACACCATCATTTTTTCAGCATTGGCGGTTACCCGAAATTTTTTTGGTGGCAGTGAATCTGTGTGCTTCCATTGAGCTGACTGGCGCTTTGTTTCTGGATTGAAAAATGGTATCCACGTCTCATCCATTGTCACAACCGACGAAAAGAAAGTCCCATTCATGCTGTCGTTGCGCGTCAACATTGCTTGGCAACATGCCACACGGGCTGTCTTGTGGTCGTCCGTCAGCATTCGTGGCACCCACCTGGATGACACTTTTCGCATTTTCAGGTCGTCATGCAGGATTGTGTGCACAGAACCCACAGAAATGCCAACTCTGGAGGCGATCTGTTCAACAGTCATTCGGCGATCCCCCAAAACAATTCTCTCCACTTTCTCGATTATGTCGTCAGACCGGCTTGTGCGAGCCCGAGGTTGTTTCGGTTTGTTGTCACACGATGTTCTGCCTTCATTAAACTGTCGCACCCACGAACGCACTTTCGACACATCCACAACTCCATCACCATATGTCTCCTTCAACTGTCGATGAATTTCAATTGGTTTCACACCACGCAAATTCAGAAAACGAATGATTGCACGCTGTTAAAGTAAGGAAAACGTCGCAATTTTAAGTATTTAAAACAGTTCTCATTCTCGCTGCTGGCGGTAAAATTCCATCTGCCATACGGTGCTGCCATCTCTAGGACGTATTGACAATGAACGTGGCCTCATTTTAAAACAATTCGCATGTTTCTATCTCTTTCCCGTCCAGAGAAAAAAAATCGGAGGTCTTAGAACTTGAATGCACCTCGTATTTTGTTGGCACCCACCTGCGTAGAGAGAAATGATCATTGTATATGTTGGTGCATAAGTCCGTAGAGTTTTTATTTTGAATTTTGGTATCCCGGTTGCTATGGGTTTGTTTATCGATTGTCATTTTTTATTTGTAGGTCATTTTTGCTATTTGAGTTTACATATTGTGATTTTGTCATTTGGAAATAGTAAGCGGAGGTGTGGACGCTATAAAACGGAGTGCCAAGTGAAGAATTCGGAACATTTACAACGTATTCTTCTGTATGAGTTCTATAGAGGGGTGACAGCATTGGAGGCAGCTACAAACATTTGCGACGTGTATGGGGATAATGCCATTTGACGGAGTTCGGCAAGAAAAACCTTTCTAGTTTTAAGGAGATCGAATTGTGTTCACATTAATGACTCTCCACGTTCAGGAAGACTTCCGGAGATTGATGAAGATCATTTAAACTCATTAATCCACAACGATGCCAAGTCAGCGTACACGAGAACTGGCAGATGTGATGAACTGTGATCATTCCACCATCGTGCGACACTTGCGTGCAATGAGGGAGGTTCAAAAATCGGGTGTGTGGGTACTACAGCCAAAAACACAGAAATCAGTGAGTGGCCATACGTGCATATCTGCTTGCTCGTCGTCAATTAGTTCGTGGGCAACACTGAACATTCCTATCGCGTATCTTTACTGGTGACAAGAAATGGTGTCTTTATGCTAACATAAGGACAAGAAATGAATGGCTGAGGCCAAACAAAGCAGTAACTCCACGTACAAAGACCTGCGGGTATCTACATCTGGAGGAACAACGACGGTATGGTGTACTAAGAATTGCTTCCCCAGGGCCTACCCATCACTGATGACATTTATTGTACACAACTGTAACGTCTTGGAGACGCAATCCAAGAATAATGACCAGGAGGACTGCGTGAAGTCATGCTACTCCGAGGTATCACCCGCCTGTATTCTGCTAGACTGACAAAAGACACTATACAGGAGTTGGATTGGGAAGCCATTCCGCACCCACATTGTCCACTGATCATGCGTCTCAGATTTTTACCTTTTCTGCTCTCTATCGAACAACGTTCAAGGAACTTCCTTTCCATAGGAAAATGCGGTCAGAAGATGGCTCGACGAGTTCTTCGCCACAAACCCTCGTGATTCCTACAGTCGTGGAATTGAAAAGTTACACCAGCAGGCTAGTGCAAATAGTGAAGGAGGATATTGCATGCGAAGTGAAATGGCTGAGTAAAAGCAAAATTCTAAAACGTTTTTATGATACTGGACAAGAAGTAGCAGATTTTATGTCTATCAATGGAAAACTATTGGCTGAAATAAATGATCCTCAATGGATTTGTGATTTAGCATTTCTTGTTGACAACACAGCTCATTTAAATGACTTAAATGACAAACTCCAGAAACAAGGGTAGTTAATTCACGAATTATACAGTTTTTCAGATGAGAGCTGAAAACTGTTACCACTTTCGTACCGTGTCAACTCATGAAAATGTTGATTATGTTACTTATGCTGATTAGCTGGAATGATTATTGGTGCAATTTACCACAGGGTTTTCTGATTTCAGGAATGCAGACAGCATGTTTGCCACATTTGCTAACCCAATAGCATGTGCTGCAGAAAAGGCCCCAGAAAACCTTCAAATGGAACTTACTGAACTTCAGGAAGATTGGTCTGTAAAATCTAAATTTGAAGAAGTAAACCTGGTCTAATTATACAAAACTTATTTGCCCGAAGAGAAATATCCGCAACTGAGATCATTTCCTAGAAGGAAAATTTGTCTTTTTGGAAGCACATATAAGTGTGAACAACTATTTGCTCATATGAAAACAAACAAATGCAACTCACATACAGGGTTAACAGACGACAACCTGGAAAATACCTTAAGACCGAATATCAGTGACATAAATCCAGATATCAACAATTGTGTGTCAAAAATTCAAACTCAGAAGTCACATTAATCTGCTGCTGAGTACTTTTTAAAATTAATAAACCACGGTAAGTACATTTACTAAGTGTAACTTTTCAACTTGCCTAATGGCTGCTGGCAAAAATTGTGTGTTCAGTGTACTGGATTTAGACAATGTCGCCATATTTCACATGAGTCTCTGTGTAATCACATGATCTTGGAAAGTTTTGTTTTGGGATATGAGTTATTACGATGAATTGTAAGGAACCAAGACGCCGAGTTAAATACGGTGCATAAATAGATATAAACATTTGAAGATGATGTGTCGTGTATTGTCACAGTCACGGACGACAAAATTCCACCTTGTTCGCTGGGGAAGCTACTGTCAAGCCCGGTGAGTTTCTTTGTGGCAGTATGGCCGAGTGTTTGTATTTCACTATGTATGATAATAATAGATGTAATAAAGAGAAGAAAAAGAAATTGGATTGGGCATATATTAAGAAAGAATGACGGACTGATAAAAACAGTTTTAGAAGGTTATGTAGAAGGGAAAAGGAAGCGAGGAAGGAAGAGATTCCAGATACTGGATGACATGATGGACGGTACAAAATACAGCAGCCTTAAGAAGGAAGCAATGGATCGCAGAAAATGGAGAGGCAAAGGACCTGCTAATATAGCAGATAACTGATGATGATGATGTATGATAATATGCATGTTCTCTTAAAAAGCTTAGGAGTGAGTCCAAACCCGCACGTCACAGATGTCTTCGAACTTACGCATTACAGACGCTGCTATTGCCTCACATGAGTATCGTCCGAGGCCCACGACATAGGCCGCGGCGCGTGCGTCACGAAGGTAGTCCTGAACTCGCTCGCTCGCTCAGCTCAGCAGACAAAATGCGTTTCTAAACCTGTTAACTCGCAGCTGGGCGTGTAAGTACTAACGAGAATTGCATCTTCCACTGGAATCTGCTATTACGAAGTCTTACTGATTAACAGTACTACAGCAAAATTTAATTTAAGATCAATACTCGATCGGCTTGTTTATAGCATTTAGTCTCTTCTGCTTACCAGTACTCATTACAAGCTGGAAGTGGTTCCTTACGCAACTGATAATCATTTTAGCATGATTTTATTTTATTGCACGCCAGTACAGCTGAAACAAATTATAAGTAGGTCTATGGACTTCCCATCATAATAGGACTAATAATAGTAAGATTCCATAATAGCGTATTCCAGCAGTAGATTCACTTTTCGTTCGTATGGACACGCCTAGTTGCGAGTTAACAGGTATAGAAACGTAGTTTCTGATTTGAGCGAACGAGCGAGTGCAGTACTACCTTCATGACGTACGCACCGCGACCTGTCTTTCTCGTAGGCCTCGAGTACTGTCTTCTTATTGGCTGTACAGTTTATAAAACTGTAAGTAGGCCGTTTATGTTTCCTTATTGGCAACGTTACGTAGCGCTCTGTATGAAAATCACTGGCAGTGCTGTGTGCAGTCTGTGGTTAGTTTGCATTGTTGTCTGCATTGTAGTGTTGGGCAGCTGTATGTGAACAGCGCGTAGCATTGCGCAGTTGGAGGTGAGCCGCCAGCAGTGGTGGATGTGGGGAGAGAGATGGTGGAGTTTTGAAATTTGTAAGACTAGATGTCATGAACTGCTATATACATTATGACTTTTGAAAACTATTGAGGTAAATACATTGTTTGTTCTCTATTAAAATCTTTCATTTGCTAACTATGCCTATCAGTAGTTAGTGCCTTCAGTAGTTTGAATCTTTTATTTAGCTGGCAGTAGTGGCGCTCGCTGTATTGCAGTAGTTCGAGTAACGAAGATTTTTGTGAGGTAAGTGATTTGTGAAAGTTATAGGTTAATGTTTGTCAGGGCCATCCTTTTGTAGGGATTTTTGAACGTCAGATTGCGTTGCGCTAAAAATATTGTGTGTCAGTTTAAGCACAGTCATGTACAATTTTTCAAAAGGGGACATTTCATATGGCAACCCTGCCAGGATACCTCACTGGAATCTTCTGATTTTTTCTTGTAGTTTGTGTAATTAGTGTAGATTTGGTTTATTGCAGCGCATAATTGTAGAGAGAATCTCCTTTGTAGTTGCAGTCTTTCATTTTTGTACAGTAAAACAGGTGTGGCACGTATGTAAATTTGCACCAAGTATTTCGCAGCTGGGCTTGCAATTAACTAGATATCATTTTCAGTGCTATGTTAATGTGTTTTCTTATTTTGCTCTTCAAATTGTGCTTTCCTGTGTTGTCGTGTGAAGTATTGTGACAATAATGGCGTGTGAAAAATGTAACACTAGGCTCCAAAGTAAACTGAGAAATAATAGTGACGTCGAGCGTAGCTTATCAGCGCCGCCGAGTAATGAATTAACTAATGTTCAAAGTAGTAATTTGGTAATTGTGCATAGGGAAATGGAGCGGGCCGCAAATAATGCTGTAGGCAGTGAAACAATTAGTGAACAGCGAAGCATTATCGATCGATCGGTCGGCAAGAGCTCGCCTCAGGAATCCGAAATGACGGGACACAATCTTGCAAATACTGTAGATTCAGGTTTTGCGTCCTCACCGTTTTCTCAAATAAGTCAAGACACATTTTCTGCTTGTCAAAATGTGAATGTTGCCTGTGCAAATTCTCTGCTGAAAAGCATAGAGGAACAGATTCCAGACACTAATACATTTTTATTACAATTAATGCAACAAATGGAACAAAATCAGAGACAAACACAGCAAAAGCTTCATACAATGGATCAAAATCTTCGGAAGTTAGACACCACACTTGAACAAACACGTGAAGATTTAACTACTGAGTTACATAACATTGAATCGAAATGTCAAAAAGTCTGTAATGACGTAAAAACACAAATTTGTGAGCATTTTCAACCTATTTTTTCACGGCATGAAAATGCATTACAGAATCACGAAGCAGCCATAAAAGAACTGCAAACCATTGTTCATGAAAATCATGAGGCCTTGTGGGCTAAAATTGACTCAGTTGCATCTACCGATTTGGTTAAGCAACTTGCAAAAACTCAGGAAAACTTAAAGGACATAGTAGATTCGATTTCAATACAAATGGACACTCTGAAACTTGGTTCAGAAAAACACACTGAGGAAATGTGTTCACTATTGGATAAAGTAGCCGAACTTTCGGATCAGTTCACTAACTTATCTACAAAGGTAGATGATGATCTGAATGACACAAGACCCGTAGCCTTCACTGACACACAAGAGTATGAACAAATTAGAAAATTCAAACAAAAGCAAAATCATATCAATACACAGTACAAAAGAGAAATCCGGGAAGTACAAGATCAGTTGACGCAGGTAAGACAAGAATTACGTATTTCAGAGGACACTCGCGCCCCAGTACGGGACGAGGGACAAAGAAATACGGAAAAGCCACAAAATAATAACACAGCGCATTTCGGAAATTATGAAAGAAATTGGCAAGGTACACCGAATTTTGGGATGGAACCGCCGAAACGACGTAACAATGACCGACATGCGACTCGCTGACATGATGATTTTGACTTTAAGCTAAATTCAAAACATTTAAGAGTTCTGACAACGACATTCATCCAGAAGCACGGCTTCATCAATTTTCTCATTGTTTTCCTCCCAACTGGTCATTGGAGCACAGGTTAGAATTTATGTGTGGCTACTTGGAGAATGAACCAGCTGTAAGAATGCGATCGGTCATTCACGATTGTCACAGTGAAGGAGAATTTTATCATGCCTTCCTCTCAGCGTATTGGTCTCAAGCTACACAAGACCGAGTAAAACATAGCATCATAATCATGAAACATGTCGAACAATCTGAATTCTCCAGTCTTGTGAAATATTTTGAAGGCATGTTGCACAAGAATCAGTACCTGTCAAACACATACAGCCCCTCAGAACTCATCCGCATTTGCTTAATCAAATTGCCTGAACATTTACGACATATTATTTTGGCAGGACGTTGCAAAGATGACATTGAAGCTTTTCAGGGACTGTTACAAGAATTGGAAATTGACACTGACAATCGTGGAACGCAAAGACAGGAACACAACAATTACAGGTCACATCCGTCACAATTCCGCAATGAAAGAAATAATAACTGGACACAACAAGGCTATTCTTACAACGTAAATCGTGACCAAAACAGACACCACCCGTATGACAACCACTGGCAGAGTAATAGTTACAGAGAAAGATCGCATTTCTGTAGTAATGAATATGACAGAGACAATCATAGAAACAGACAATTTGGCAACCAGAACTATTATTATCAAGGGAGGCAGAATAACTGCAGACGCAACGGTCCACCGTGCAGTGATAATTCAATGAGAAATTCTCTACCACTTAACCGACAAGAAAGAAACTACAGGGGCTACCGACATGACGACAGACGATATAATCATAACGACAGACCTGAATTTCATCAGAACTGGCGGGTTTCAAACAGGGCTGGGCGTTCTCGGCAAGGTGAATTTGTAGAAGTTAGGTCTCCTAATCCCAATAACGACTCGCACCAACAATGGAACAGACAATGACACGCACCGCAGGCAGCTGCGTGTGCCGGCTGACTCAGAGAAAAATAACATAGACGCTAACCTTGAGAAAAATTTTAGCATTCCTCACCGACGTATACCGCATGATAATTCCGTTCAAGTTGAACCTCTGCATACTAGGAAGAGTAAAGGATTGCACCACATTTCACATGTAAAACTGTTTATTGAAAGATAATCTGCTTTATAACTTAGTCTTTGCCATAAAACTTTTCACTTCAGGTTATTAGTACGCTTCGTCAGATTAAGAAACTGTTAACAGGCAACTATGTTTTAAAATTAACTATGCAGTCTAGAACTTGGGGAACGTATTTAGACAGTAATTACGAATGCATTGTTATAGTGAACAGATGACACAGTGTTGTTATTTGTACATTCTTGCTTTAGTTGCACGATCACGTAACGACTATAAGGCTCGCATACTTAGAGCATATACTAGTACTGCTGACGAGATTTTAATGCAACATTTTGGTTTATTTGAAAATACATTCTGGATTTGAAGTACTTTCTCTGAGATCAAAGATGACTTTGTATTTGCTTTCTTTGACAGCTACACGATTATATCGCGACGCTACTAATATGTGACACAATTTACATGTTGTTTTGCAGTGTGTCTGTTTTATATCTGCACAGTTTTTCTGAATCATTCTGGAAAGTAAAACATGTTTTAGTAGTAACTTTTGTGGTATAGCTACAATGAGACAGCCTTTTCTGTAGCACAACAATACGTTACAGCACAGTACTTTGTTCATCACGGCAATAAGCATAATAAGGAAGATATCTATACGCAAAGCATTTCACTTTTGTTTCTCATGAGATAAGTACATTGACTTCCACAGAACTTTGCTTACAGACGACGATAATTACGACACTTGGCACATTTTTTACCCTTAAGTAATGACAGAGATTATGTTACAACAAGTCGCACAATTTAGCGCTACAGGACACGCATTTGAGTGATTAATTTTGTACTTAAAACATTTATTTTTAAAGATTTTTGAATTACAATGATACAAAAGTTTTCCGTGATACATTTCATTCCCTTGCTGTAATCTGTAACACCTGAGGGTATAATTACATTAATCCTCAGGGGGGTACACGCCTACTTTGTGTACCATGTGTTTGGCAAGCACAAGGAGCCCTAGCTAATATGGTATTTGCTTATACAACTTTACACATCGGTACCATATTTCTCTAACACATAATTACACAGCTATCTGATCATTTAACTGAGAGAGACAAACTTTTTTACTACGGCAGTGACAGATGTTTACATAATTACACCGTTGGATAACTACACACTTAAGAAATTGTATTTTGTCTGTACTTTGTGAACTGTTCATATTTTTTCAGACCCATTGTGATATTATGAGAGCTTTGAATAATATATTTGGTATGGGATCACGATTTTTAAAGTACGTTTGAGGCAGATGACACTCTTGACATGAGCAGAGAATTTTTTTTAGGTTTTGAAATTATTGGAGGAAGCTACGACGATTTTGAGAGTTGACTGAGGTGTTATGATGTTATTATTACGATGACTATGTATATTATGCTGTTGCGGTATGTTTATGATCAATAAGCTGATGCTATATGAGTTATTTGATTATGCTACATATCTGTTACGATGAAATATTGAAGAAGTGTCGACGAATAAGGTAAGGGATAATGAGTAGTGGTTAGGGACTCTGGTTTGTGAAAAAGGTTGTTGGAAACCAAGAAACGTACTTTAAGAGTTATGAAATGTATGTAAATGCGTGAATGTATTACAATGCCGACGAAATTTTTTTGGAATCTGTTATATCAATGTGATTTTGCTTCTAAAGATTTGTAACGCAAATTCTAGACCTGTGAAATTTTTTATATGAGACTGTCACTAGTGCAAACTGGTGTCGTAAATATTTCGGTAAGAAAGCCAAGTGACCTTGACGTAATGCGTCTTGAGTGGCCAGCTGTGTCAGACGCCTGGAGAAAAAGCCATTAGTGTGTGCCTTTTCAGAGGCACAGGTGAAAAAAAAGTAGGGGCCATTATCCTCGCTATTGACATTCCTTTGTAGAAAGCATCACAAATACGACACGCTCAAACTTGAAAACATATGATAACACTGTGGAGCTCTTAATTTATGATATTTACTGAAATGCTTAATGAAATGACGAGAAATATTTTATGTCTATACACCTGATTATGACTACTGTCTTTCTAGTTGAGAGATTTTTTTTACTACCTTATGAAATGCCATATGGCTAATGAATGATGTTTCATGCCTTCCTTTATACATATTTGCTCATTTTCTTTAATATCTAGTTTCTAGCTGCACTGCAGCATTGGTTATTATAAAATATAATAGATGTACTAATATCACTATTTTCTGTCTACAGACCCAGTAAAGAAATTTTATGATGTACTTTCGTAGAAAAGAGAGCACAAATAGACATTTCCCTTCACAGGAATTGCATAAATAATTTTTTAATGACTTGGTAACTTTCTTGCAGAGTAAGGTTTTGTGATGCACCACTCTAGTGTTAAGATGTGACATAGGTATTAAACATTGCCATTGTTACTGTAATGTTTTTTCTGCTTGAGCTTTCTCATGTTTAGACATAAGTTATTGCATTTGCTGTGGCTGTTTGCCAGGCATAGTGCTACTAAATTTCACTTTACATTACTCTGTTAAGCCAGTTTTACTACTGATTTATTTTTCTTGTTTGTTGCTCATTGCCTTATATTAGTTGTAATATTGCTGCTTGCTTTGCCAATTTGAATTTCTTTGTCATTGCTGTTTGTGTTAGTTTCTTATGTGCTGCTGCATTGCCTCGTCCCTTGGTATATAAATCTGAGTTCAGTAGATTCAAGTTAGCTTAAGAGGGGGTAGACTGTATAAGAAACTAACTATGATGAATTGGAAGAAATGCATTGAGAAGCTATAAGAAAATGGTTTGGCCAAAAAAGTAGTGTACAGTGGAGGAAAACTATTTTTGAAAGAGGATGTGAACAGAATACAGAAAGCATGCTTGGATAGGATTTTTTTTTTTTTTTTTTTTTTTTTTTTTTTTGGCTGGAGCAAATGATGAAATAAGAGGGACGATCTATGGAATGAAGTTTTGGGTTGGACTGCAGTACCAAATGTTACACTGAAAACAAACCCTGTCCTTTCCTTTTGTGTTATCCCACTATGTGTTTGTGTACCCTTGTGTATTTGTTTTCTTCCTGTCTCTGTGTAGTTTCATAGAATTTTTTCTTCTTGTAAGACTAAGCTACATTCACTATGATGTGGAATACTGTTATCCTCAAATATAATTGGCATTAATAATATGTTATTTACCACTTAAATATGCTTAGACATTATTTTTTCTGTTTTGTTTTAATGCTCATGTGTAAAGTTGATGTTTCAAAAGTTATTCTGATCTTTTATGTACACTCCTGGAAATTGAAATAAGAACACCGTGAATTCATTGTCCCAGTAAGGGGAAACTTTATTGACACATTCCTGGGGTCAGATATTTCACATGATCACACTGACAGAACCACAGGCACATAGACACAGACAACAGAGCATGCACAATGTCGGCACTAGTACAGTGTATATCCACCTTTCGCAGCAATGCAGGCTGCTATTCTCCCATGGAGACGATCGTAGAGATGCTGGATGTAGTCCTGTGGAACGGCTTGCCATGCCATTTCCACCTGGCGCCTCAGTTGGACCAGCGTTTGTGCTAGACGTGCAGACCGCATGAGACGACGCTTCATCCAGTCCCAAACATGCTCAATGGGGGACAGATCCGGAGATCTTGCTGGCCAGGGTAGTTGACTTACACCTTCTAGAGCACGTTGAGTGGCACGGGATACATGTGGACGTGCATTGTCCTGTTGGAACAGCAAGTTCCCTTGCCGGTCTAGGAATGGTAGAACGATGGGTTCGATGACGGTTTGGATGTACCGTGCACTATTCAGTGTCCCCTCGACGATCACCTGTGGTGTACGGCCAGTGTAGGAGATCGCTCCCCACACCATGATGCCGGGTGTTGGCCCTGTGTGCCTCGGTCGTATGCAGTCCTGATTGTGGCGCTCACCTGCACGGTGCCAAACACGCATACGACCATCATTGGCACCAAGGCAGAAGCGACTCTCATCGCTGAAGACGACACGTCTCCATTCATCCCTCCATTCACGCCTGTCGCGACACCACCGGAGGCGGGCTGCACGATGTTGGGGCGTGAGCGGAAGACGGCCTAACGGTGTGCGGGACCGTAGCCCAGCTTCATGGAGACGGTTGCGAATGGTCCTCGCCGATACCCCAGGAGCAACAGTGTCCCTAATTTGCTGGGAAGTGGCGGTGCGGTCCCCTACAGCACTGCGTAGGATCCTATGGTCTTGGCGTGCATCCGTGCGTCGCTGCGGTCCGGTCCCAGGTCGACGGGCACGTGCACCTTCCGCCGACCACTGGCGACTACATCGATGTACTGTGGAGACCTCACGCCCCACGTGTTGAGCAATTCGGCGGTATGTCCACCCGGCCTCCTGCATGCCCACTATACGCCCTCGCTCAAAGTCCGTCAACTGCACATACGGTTCACGTCCATGCTGTCGCGGCATGCTACCAGTGTTAAAGACTGCGATGGAGCTCCATATGCCACGGCAAACTGGCTGACACTGACGGCGGCGGTGCACAAATGCTGCGCAGCTAGCGCCATTCGACGGCCAACACCGCGGTTCCTGGTGTGTCCGCTGTGCCGTGTGTGTGATCATTGCTTGTACAGCCCTCTCGCAGTGTCCGGAGCAAGTATGGTGGGTCTGACACACCGGTGTCAATGTGTTCTTTTTTCCATTTCCAGGAGTGTATTTACTTGTGTCATAATTCCTGTAACACTGATGTATATGTTATTTACATTCTTTTGTAAAGCTTGTACTACAAATGTTATCTGTATTGTTATGTTCTTTAATGATGTATTTTGTACCTTTGTAATTGTATTCTCATGTTATAAAATTGTAATTGACACCAGTTCATCACATTAGTGACTTGTAAGTTACATTTCACTGCACACGTTTCTGTTGGTCATAGTATATGGACAATATGTGAGAAGTAGGGACTGTTAGTGTTTGCACGTGTGTTAATAATTCAGCAAGGGACTGGATAACAGTATTGCTAGTTCTAAGGACAATTCTAAAAACTTTGTGAATGCACAAGTGGTGGTTATGGACTTGTTATATTATCCGCAAGACTCTTCAATGGTGATTGTGCACCTGCACAGTCACAACAGATGGCTGCTGGCCATCTCTACAAGAACGACAGTGGGTCTGCATCTTTGATGACCCACCAATACCATTATTTCTACAAGGACTACAGTGGGTATACACCTTTGCTGACTCAGCAGTATCATTATTTCTACAAGGACTGCAGTGGGTCTGCACCTCTGGTGGCCCATCAATACCACAATCTCTACCAGGACTACAGTGGGTCTACTGTGTGATGACCTACCTACCAATATTCTTCAAAACTTCGACTGACTCTGCTGTGGGTTTGCTCTGTTGTGGCCCATTACCTGTGTGCATGTCAAGACTCAGCACTGTCTTTCCGTTGGAAGGACAACACTACTTCTTCAAGATGGCATGGAAATCCACTACTTCCATGTGCATTCTCTTTTACTACTCAGACTTTGAGAAAAAAAAAAGCGCTGTAATTTTACTGTGATGAATGATCAGGACTGTCTTTATGGGACTGTGAGAAAATTTTAGCTTTTGACCAATATTGTATCAATAAGTGTGTGCATTTTATATCTTTGTTATTGTGATTATGAAAAATTTTATCAAATCATTATTGGCCACTGCCCAAAAGAATTTGTATAATTTTTTGTGGGGAGCGTGGGGGCTATGTAAGTAGGCCGTTTATGTTTTCTTATTGGCAACGTTACGTAGCGCTCTGTATGAAAATCACTGGCTGTGCTGTGTGCAGTCTGTGGTTGGTTTGCATTGTTGTCTGCCATTGTAGTGTTGGGCAGCTGGATGTGAACAGCGCGTAGCGTTGCGCAGTTGGAGGTGAGCCGCCAGCAGTGGTGGATGTGGGGAGAGAGATGGTGGAGTTTTGAAATTTGTAAGACTGGATGTCATGAACTGCTATATACATTATGACTTTTGAAAACTATTGAGGTAAATACATTGTTAGTTCTCTATCAAAATCTTTCATTTGCTAACTATGCCTATTAGTAGTTAGTGCCTACAGTAGTTTGAATCTTTTATTTAGCTGGCAGTAGTGTGAGTAACGAAGATTTTTGTGAGGTAAGTGATTTGTGAAAGGTATAGGTTAATATTAGTCAGGGCCATTCTTTTGTAGGGATTTTTGAAAATCAGATTGCGTTGCGCTAAAAATATTGTGTGTCAGTTTAAGCACAGTCATGTACAATTTTTCAAAAGGGGACGTTTCAAAACCTCTGTTGTCTTTGGTATGAGCAGTTTTGGCCTATTCGTGCAGTGTAAACAACATACGATTTGTGTGTACCATTAACAATGATAATTTCACATGTATGTCAGGAGGCCGTCGAACGTTCAGTACTATTGTCAATATGTCAATATATAAGGACCGTCTGAGGGTGAGTGTTATCTTATTGTTAATACCGGAAATATCGAGGAATAGTACTAATGCTATCCGAAATATTCTCAGTATTACCAAGATGTATTAAACATGTGAGGACAGTTATCAGCAGGTTGACAAACCGCCATTCTGTTCACATATTTACAGTTCTTTCTCGTATAAACATTAGCAACTAATTCTTGTCTGTTGCGGACGTATTAGAACACTGCAGCTGTTGAAACGGTGAGTAATTTATAATGAATTATCTGCAACCAGTTACTTCTATAAGAATTTATTTCTCCATGATGACATTTCAAGAGGCCTAGCATTCCATATTCACATAATTCAGTTATTTACAGGTCATGAGCATTGTTTCTTTGCTAACTATGTTGCAGAATTTTCCATTCAAAGTTATAAGTCAGATATTGAAGAAAGTCATAGATAAAAATACATTGTTTACGACGCACAAAAAATGGTTGAAATGTCTCTGAGCACTATGGGACTTAACTTCTGAGGTCATCAGTCCCCTAGAACTTAGAAATACTTAAACCTAACTAACCTAAGGACATCACACACATCCATACCCGAGGCAGGATTCGAACTTGCGACCGTAGCGGTCGCGTGGTTCCAGACTGTAGCGCCTAGAACTGTTCGGCCACTCCGGCCGCTACCACGCACAAATAAATGAAGATATGAAGATTGGGTGAACATAAACATGCATTCAACAAGGCTATTTTCGAGTCATACTTTGTTGACATGGCTCTTGGGAAAGAGGTGTCATTCATGTAGGTCTTTTACCCCGTAAACATAAAAGTCACAGACCCACTAGTTTTTACTTTATGTGTTAGGAGTACTGCTGTTACGTCATGTGGCAATGCAGCTCGCGAGCTGAATTACCCATGCCTGATTTAGAGGTACAACCTGTATAATATATAGGGCGTTCGAATCTTTAGGGTCAAAATTATGAATGGTAGATGGCCGTAAACGGGGCTTTTTGAGATAAACGAATTTTCTTAAGGCATCAACAGCTTACGTCTTATGCCAACAACTCAAGCTCATAGAACTGGCCAAAGTCAAGCCATCCAGACTCAGCTCATGCATTACCACTTAATGCCTTCATAGAATTAGGTGTGTAATTACTGCTCTACCGTTTGCTCTCTAGTCTATGAACTTAGAAGCGTGCATTTCACGGGCATGTTGACAGATGCTTATTCATGCATCTTCTGTAACACAATCCTACCCCCGCTTTCTCATATGTTCCTATCGATGGCGATAAATCTCTTCCGATTATCATGATGACACTTGCCAAACTTTTCTCTGAACATTCTTTTGGCTTTCCGGTGCTGCATCACGTTCTACCGTGCATTAAACGCGTGTGTGAGAGTTGCTGTGACGAACTATGCACCATCTTCGACGAGCAGACGTGAACTGTGAACATGAATTCTAGCTTCGACACATCGCAGACGATTGTGTACCGAGTTTCAGGGTAGTGCCACCATCTTTGATACCGAAGGCAGTTGTTTCTTATGAAATATGAGCAGTGGACAAACGTATGCTTGGCATATTCGACACCTCGTACAGCCTGAAGTATTATTTCCAAACTATTGGTTCTCATCCCAAAATAGTTAGTATAGGGTGCCCTGTCGGCTGTATAGTTTTAGTTCTAAAAGTCTGGGTAACGCAATATTAATATGGAAACCACTACATTTTAGTACTCACTGGAATTTAACATCTACGCATTCATAGTCCTCTGTGGATGTGTAAAACGAAAGATGCAACAACAGCACGTCGACTAATCTATGATGATGTGAAGAAAAAGCCATTGATGTGAGTAGTTAGATATCTAAAACAAAGAGTAAATTTTCTGTAAGGAGCAGAAAGCTACTTCACTAAATACGAACTGAATATGTATGTGAAATGTAAAATCGTTGTAATTGCAGTGTATATTAATGTAAATACTAAAATTAATATTTCCTTCGAAATGAAAGTGATACAGAACAAAAGACAGCTAACACAACAATAATTGTGTTCTGTAACTAATTTAAATGTCATTTGTCATCTATAGTTTGGATATTTGCGAAGGAGAGATTGTTTAATGTTTTCCATGTGCTAATTTTAATCTCTTACATTACTGTCCCGTATTCGCAATAACTGATGTCCACTCCAGTTCACTTCAAAACATTGCATTAGGATGAGAGGTGGCATGCCTTTACGATGCACACAGTGACTTGCCCCCTCTCATATTTATGTCTTACTCTGAGTAATTCGATTTGGGGAAGTATAGCCGAGTATGGTCATTTCAAGGGTAGTATTGAGAACTCAGAAAATATGAATATTTTCCTCTCTAATGGCATGCAGTGAAAAGTTGCTATTCCTTCACACGTGGACTTACCACTCAGTGTCTCTCGTCACCCGGGTGGTCCGGTGACAGGCGGGTTCTGCTGATCTTGAAAGTATTATGTAGACGGGTGTGAGGGAGCTGATTGGATGCTGTCCATGTGCCGACATTGTCATAAGAGTGGGGGCGACACTCCCACAGGAGCCTGAAGGAGCGGTTGGGGTTAGAGATTCCGTTACTTTCTGATGGGCTATGAGCAAGGCGTGGGAATGACTTGTGTTACCAGTCTTGTCGGGAAAATTCCCGCGTTTTCTACAAAATAATAACTGTGATTGGCTTGCTCAGGAGATAGCTCCGTAACGTAGCAAAATCAACGGAGAAATTGGCACTAAGTACCTCCATGGTTGGAATAGTAGTGCTTCGGCAGTAGAGTGGAATTTTCCGCCAGTTTTCGATTTGCTGATTGGCACGTTTAACCACGGCCACTGTGGTGGGGGCGGGAATGTTCTTTGTTCGGCTTGTACGGGTGCTCTTGGTGGGATCGGCTCTTGTCTTTCGGTCGGTGTAGGTTACAAGACTGAGCTCTCGCTGCTCTGGACAGCGTGCCTTTCGTTGGCTGTCTAATATACGGCACTTTCATTTAATTGTAACTGTTGGACGAAGTTGCTGAAGTTTCGACTTCAACGTAACTTTCCGAGTACAGTTGGTAATTGAGCGTTCCGCGTACAAGCGGCCTATGTTGTCCATCTTGAGCAGTTTTGGCTAAAGTTGACTGTACCGAAGTTACTGTGTGACTTCTTTTGTTAAAATCACTCACTGTACCGTCAGTGATTGTGTGGCGAGCCTTCTACGTCTCCCTCAGAGGAGAATTTGTATTGATAGGAAGTCTTTAGCCTGGAACAACCAGACCAGGGTAATTTGTTTCGGGCTATTCTCGCGACATTATCATCACCACGACAGGACGCTGAAGCAACCACCCATCGCCTCTGGTACGCCAGATCGTGTCCTTGAAGTTAAGAAGACAGCTTGGTAATGTATGTCCGCAGCACTGGCAGATTAGGGAATTTTACTATGTGATAATCAGAGCTCAGCAGAGCGCTCCTGTTCCGTCTTTTCTAACGTGGTTCTGTCTTGGGTGTTCATTGTCTGAGTTGTCACTACTGTAGCAGCAATTAATGTTGGGTTGGCTGGGTGTTTCTCTTAAGATTTGAGTTTCAAGGAATTGGCTCCAAATAGAACTTGGTCATAAATGTCACAAGCTAGTTTATGGACAACCTCCACTTCAGCATTTATTTTAGTATCCAATTTGATGTATTGTAAATGTTTCATGTGTTTTGTTTATTATTTTGAGTTTAGTCAAAATAAATCAAATTGTTATTTTGGACAGAACTTTCATTCTGTATATCGGTAGAGCAACCCTTTCATTTCTCACCGCGTTAATGAAACTTTCCTTTATCAAATTAATTTCTATCAAATTAAATTATTGCACGTGCCAAACTCTTTTCTACTCCACTTGCAGGGTCGATTACAGTCAGTTCGCGTTTCTTCTTAATCAATGTACAACAGCAAAAGTCTGAGCTAGAAAAGGGGGGGGGCTTAGAGCATCATTTCTGTATGAAGATTCTAAAAGAATTTAGTGTTAAATACACTGCTGGCCCCGGAACCTTGCAAGGAAACAATGAAAATTACGTCTAAAAACACACCAAGCCCAATCACCTGACATATGTATGATTCCTTATTTTAATTTTACGTGAACTGCATTTGGAGACAACCCCATTCCTTCGTAATAGATACGATGGATTTATATGCCATATGAATTGAATACATAAATTCGATTCGCATGTAGCTCATAGCGCTTAATCTGAAGTTGTGCTAAATGCGCTGCGCCGTTCACGAAGTTGAGCTTTTCAGCCTATAGTGAAAGTATATCACAACAGAACAAAACATTGTGTCAGTTGTCAATAAACCATTCTGCACTCACTCTCAACTCGCCGGCCTTTCGAAAGCACCTTTTCTCTGATTGCATCTCGAGCTTACATTTGCAGCCATATTTCACTGGTACTGGGACAAGGTATTACACCTTTCTTACACCGGTGACTTCAAAAAATGCTACTGCAGGCCGAATGTTACAGTGACTTATTCGCGTATATCCTTATACAAGCGCGATTACAAAATCGGCGTGAACTACCGCGACTGCGTCAATGAAATGGGCATTGTGCAACGCCGAGGAAAGTAAGCGAAAACCGGCCCCCGTCTGGTGTGGGTCTTGTGTGGAGACGCAGCTTTCTTTAATTATCGGCTCGTTAGGTGCGCTTCTTCCCCTGCGGTCGCCATTGCGCAGTGTGCGCCGTAGCGCACTGCGCGTGACATTTGTCTGCTGCAAGTCTGCGCGTGAATTCCCAGCTTCCGCTTCCCAGTTTCGGCTAGTCGTTGTGCAATTATATTCAGTAAGTCTCGTAAGCGAAATACACTCATGTTCATAGAACACCTCGAACTATAGATAGGCCGTGAATATTCGCAGGATATGTACGTTAGTAAGTTCTCCAGAAATGATTAGTACACTACTGGCCATTAAAATTGCTACACCAAGAAGAAATTCAGGAGATAAACAGGTATTCATTGGACAAATATATTAGAACTGACATGTGATTACATTTTCACGCAATTTGGGTGCATAGATCCTGAGAAATCAGTACCCAGAACAACCACCTCTGGCCGCAATAACGGCCTTGATACGCCTGGGCATTGAGTCAAACAGAGCTTGGATGGCGTGTACAGGTACAGCTGCCCATGCAGCTTCAACTCGATACCACAGTTCATCAAGAGTAGTGACTGGCCTATTGTGACGAGCCACTTGCTCGGCCACCATTGACCAGACGTTTTCAATTGGTGAGAGATCTGGAGAATGTGCTGGCCAGGGCAGCAGTCGAACATTTTCTGTATCCTGAAAGGCCCGTACAGGACCTGCAACATGCGGTAGTGCATTATCCTGCTGAAACGTACGGTTTCGCAGGGATCGAATGAAGGGTAGAACCACGAGTCGTAACACATGTGAAGTGTAACGTCCACTGTTCGAAGTGCTGTCAATGCAAACAACAGGTGACCAGTGGCACCCTATACCATCACGCCGGGTGATACGCCAGTATGGCGATGACGAATACACGCTTACAATGTGCGTTAACCCGCGATATCGCCAAACACGGATTCGAGCATCATGATGCTATAAACAGAACCTGGATTCATCCGAAAAAATGTCGTTTTGCCATTCGTTCACCCAGGTTCGTCGTTGAGTACACCATTGCAGGCGCTCCTGTCTGTGTTGCAGCGTCAATGGTAACTGCAGCCATGGTCTCCGAGCTGATAGTCCGTGCTGCTGTAAACGTCGTCGAACTGTTCGTACAGATGGTTGTTGTCTAGCAAACGTCCCCATCTGTTGACTCATGGATCATGACGTGTCTGCACGATCCGTTACAGCCATGCGGATAAGATGCCTGTCATCTCGACAGCTAGTGATACTAGCCGTTGGGATCCAGCATGGCGTTCCGTATTACCCTCCTGAACCCACCGATTCCATATTCTGCTAATAGTCATTGGATCTCGACCAACGCGTGCAGCAATGTCGCGATACGATACACCACAATCGCGATAGGCTACAATCCGTCCTTTATCAAAGTCGGAAACGTGATGGTACGCATTTCTCCTCCTTACACGAGGCATGACAACAACGTTTCGACAGGCAACGCCGGTGTGAATGCTCTGAAAAGCTAATCATTTGCATATCACAGCATCTTCTTCCTGTCGGTTAAATTTCGCGTCTGTTTCACGTCATCTTCGTGGTGTAGCAATTTTAATGACCAGTAGTGTATTTAGGTCCCCTCTGTTCAGCATGTGTCCTGTTACCTGATAACTTGTTCAGTGCGTAATGGCATCGACACGTGTTAGACGTGAATGGTGTCCTGTGGTATAGCCACCCACGCTGAATTCACCTGGTTCCAAAGTTCAACTCAGGCGTTTGGCATTGGACCACAGTGCTGCACCCGTCGTTTCACCATATCCCACACATTTTCGGTTGGCAACATGTCTGGTGATCAGACGAGAAAGGGCCAAAGGCTGACATCCTGTGATACCAAGAAGGCACATGTTCATGCAGCAACATGTAGTTGTGCATTGTCTTGCTGAAAAATGGCGTCAGGGGTGTTGTGCAGAAAGTGTATGGTTACGGGTCTCAGGATGTCGTTCACGTATGTCACACTGGTCACAGTGCCCTGGACACGAAATTGGAAATTTGTGGTACGGTCTCATGGGACCAAACTGCTAAGGTCATCGGTCCCTAAGCCTACACACTACTTTGATCTAACTTAAGCTAACTTACGCTATGGACAACACACACACCCATGCCCGAGGGAGGTCTCGAACCTACGACGTGGGGAGCCGCACGGAGTGTGACAAGGCGCCTCAAACCGCCCGGCTATCCCGCACCAACTGTGAATTGTGGTTGTACCCAATAGCACCCCACTCCTTAAGGCCCTGAGTTGGTGCTGTATGGCTTGTGCGAATGCAGACACTGTGATGCCATTCGCCCTGTCTGCGGCGAACCAAAATGAGGCCATTATTTTGAAACAAACAGGACCTGGTTTCGTCTGATGCCATTCCTGTCTCCAGCGATGTTCCATGCACCATTGCCGTCTAGCATGTTTCTGCACTTTCGTGAAAGGTGCGGAGAAGTGAACGACGCGCACTTAACCCATGCCGTAATAAACTGCGACGGACTGGCACCACTGGTAGTGTAGGATGTGTGTTACACTGTTGCTCCAGAGCCGAGGAGGACGCATATCTGTCCTGCAGTGCCATTCGGATGAGATGTCGACCTTCTCGGAGGGTGACTGGTTTGCGCAACCTGACCCATCTCATCGTTTTCTATGGCCTTCCGTGGACCGTTGTGCACTCACCCGTTGCACTCCGAAACACTTCATCCCACACTAGTAGCAATTTTCCGGATGGATGTATCACATTCTCTCATGCCAATAATACACCCTCTTTCAAATTCACTGATTTGACGGTACGGTTCTCACAGACGTCTGCGAGGTACGCCGCACGTCTGCTCAAGCCACACCGATCCAGTACCTTCGGTTTATAGGAACAACGAGAGCCGCAGGCATCTTTTACCGGAAGGTGGTGTTGCGGCGCGATATCATTGTTGACCTTGAACCCTCGGGCTGACATGGTTAAAATACTAGTCATTAGAACAAACTAATGTAGATGTCCTGCGAATATGAAAGCCCTATCTCTAGTCGTTCAAGGTGATTTGTTTTTACAGAACATAAGTGCACTTTTAAATGATATAAGAAGTTATGATCTTATCTATTTCATAGCTGTACATCTGAAGCTGCTCGATCGGTTTGGAAATAATTTCCATTTGGTATGAGGAATGGCACTTGCTGTAAATGTGGAAACATATATTTTAATGCAATTTAATGGAGTCGCATAAAGTTCGAATACTGTATTGTTGGTTCATTGTTTGACACAGTGACGTCGATTAAATATCTAGGCTCAACGTTGCGAAGGGGCATGAAATGGAACGAGCACTTACGGTTGGCTGTAGGGAAAGCGAATGGTCGACTTCGCTTTATTCGGAGAATTCTTGCAAAGTGTAACTCATCTACACTGTCTGAAAAAACGAGTCAAGCACCCAGACGACATGGAAGGATGTCAATGAAACTTGGTAAACGTACACACCATCGGCGGGCACATACACTACTGGCCATTAAAATTGCTACACCACGAAGATGACGTGCTACAGACGCAAAATTTAACCGACAGGAAAAAGATGCTGCGATGTGCAAATGATTAGCTTTTCAGACCATTCACATAAGGTTGGCGCCGGTGGAGACAACTACAACGTGCTGACATGAGCAAAGTTTCCAACCGATTTCTCATACACAAACAATAGTGACCGACGTTGCCTGGTGAAACGTTGTTGTGATACCTCGTGTAAGGAGGAGAAATGCGTAACATCACGTTTCCGACTATGATAAAGGTCGGATGGTAGCCTATCGCGATTGCACTTTACCGTATCGCGACATTGCTGCTCGCGTTGGTCGAGATCCAATGACTGTTACCAGAATATGGAATCGGTGGGTTCAGGAGGGTAATACGGAACGCCGTGCTGGATCCCAACGGCCTCGTATCACTAGCAGTCGAGATGACAGGCATCTTATCCGCATGGCTGTAACGGATCGTGCAGCCACGTCTCGATGCCTGAGTCAACAGATGGGGACGTTTCCAAGACAGCAACCATCTGCACGAGCAGTTCAACGACGTTTACAGCAGCATGTATTATCAGCTCGGAGACCATGGCTGCGGTTACCCTTGACACTGCATCACAGGCAGGAGCGCCTGCAATGGTGTACTCAACGACGAACCTGGGTGTACGAATGGCAAAACGTCATTTTTTCGGATGAATCCAGGTTCTGTTTACAGCATCATGATGGTCGCATCCGTGTTTGGCGACATCGTGGTGAACGCAAATTGAAAGCGTGTATTCGTATCACCCGGCGTGATGGTATGGGGTGCCATTGGTTACACGTCTCGGTCACCTCTTGTTTGCATTGACGGCACTTTGAACAGTGGACGTTACATTTCAGATATGTTACGATTCGTGGCTCTACCCTTCATTCGATTCCTGCGAAACCCTACATTTCAGCAGGGTAACGCACGTCCCCATCTTGCAGGTCCTGTACGTGCCTTTCTGGATACAGAAAATGTTCGACAGCTGCCCTGGCCAGCACATTCTCCAGATCTCTCACCAACTGAAATCGTCTGGTGAGTGGTGTCCGAGCAACTGGCTCGTCACAATACTCCAGTCTCTACTCTTGATGAACTGTGGTATCGTGTTGAAGCTGCATGGGCAGCTGTACCTGTACACGCTGTCCAAACTACCTTGAGCAGCCAAACAGGGAACCGACTCGTGGCGATAACATATTAGACCTTCTGGTGGCAAACAGACTCGAACTGTTTGAACCAGTTAACGCAGAACAGGGAATCAGCGATCATAAAGCGGTACTACATCGATGATTTCAGCCGTAAATAGAAATATTAAAAAAGGTAGGAACATTTTTCTGTTTAGCGAAAGTTACAAAAAGCAGATTTCAGAGTACCTGACGGCTCAACACAAACGTTTTGTCTCAAGTACAGATAGTGTTGAGAATCAGTGGACGAAGTTCAAAACCATCGTACAATATGCGTTAGATGAGTATGTGCCAAGCAAGATCGTAAGAGATGGAAAAGAGCCACCGTGGTACAACAACCGAGTTAGAAAACTGCTGCGGAATCAAAGGGAACTTCGCAGCAAACATAAACATAGCCAAAGCCTTGCAGACAAACAAAAATTACGCGAAGCGAAATGTAGTGTGAGGAGGGCTATGCGAGAGGCGTTCAATGAATTCGAAGGTAAAGTTCTATGTACTGAATTGGCAGAAAATCCTAAGAAATTTTGGTCTTATGTCAAAGCGGTAGGTGGATCAAAACAAAATGTCCAGACACTCTGTGACCAAAATGGTACTGAAACAGAGTATGACAGACACCAGTGGAAGACTCTGCAGGAGAGACGCTCAGTAGCTCGGTACGGGCTTTTGTTGAAGTTTCGAGAACATACCTTCACCTACGTATATCTCGTGAATGGACCATGAGGATAAATTCAGAGAGATTAGAGCCCACACAGAGGCGTACCGACAATCCTTCTTTCCACGAACAATACGAGACTGGAATAGAAGGGAGAACCGATAGAGGTGCTCAAGGTACCCTCCGCCACACACCGTCAGGTGGCTTGCGGAGTATGGGTGTAGATGTAGATTTAGAGAAGCTCTGTTTGACTCAATGCCCAGGCGTATGAAGGCCGTTATTACGGCCAGAGGTGGTTGTTCTAGGTATTGATTTCTCAGGATCTATGCACCCAAATTGCGTGAAAATGTAATCACAAGTCAGTTACAGTATAATATATTTATCCAATGAATGCTCGTTTATCATCTGCATTTCTTCTTGGTGTAGCAATTTTAATGGCCAGTAGTGTAAATGGGTAGAGTTGTACTTCTCTGTGACAAGCTGACCGGCCACCAGATTGCACTATCTTTTAATGCTGTTACCATGCCTGTTAGGACATATAAGGCGTGAAAATAGTGTTAGAAATTGAGTGACAGTGGCCTGGTGCTGGACTTCACGAAGCCAGGCGTACTCGCTGTCAAGGTTCCGGTCGACGTCTGACCACCACACGGGAGGGCCGCTATATTACCAAGCACATTGTAACCCCTCCACACCTGCTCTTGCCATCCGAGAACAAGTAATGTTCTCTGTACAACATTCTGTGGCAGTCGGAGGCTAGCAGCTACCGGACTATGGGTTCAAAATGGCTCTGAGCACTATGGGACTTAACTTCTAAGGTCATCAGTCCCCTAGAACTTAGAACTACTTAAACGTAACTAACCTAAGGACATCACACACATCCATGCCAGAGGCAAGATTCGAACCTGCGACCGTAGCGGTCGCGCGGTTCCATATTGTAGCGCCTAGAACCGCTCGGTCACTCCAGCCGGTGCGAACTATGGGACTACGTTCCATGCCACGTGTAGGCTGTCGTTTACGCCACACGACAAATGACTGCATTTGTAGTGGGGCCGTGACCAGGAAGTATGGACTGCGTGCGGCGATGAATCACAGTTCAGCGCTATCCCAGATGATCATCGTCGCTGGGTATAGCGCCGGCTTGTGAAAGAGGTCTCATTCTTTCAATGTTTTGTAGAGGCACAGATGTGTTACTCCTAGGGCCCTGGTGTGGGGAGTCATCGACTTCTGGTCTCGGCTGGTAGTGACTGAGAGAACTCTGGCGGCACGACTTGCTGACATACTGCTTTCTCATGTGTTACCTCTGATGTGGTAGTATTTGTCAGTTCGTCCACACATGGTACACTGTCTATATGGCCAGGAGGATTCCCAGATTTTTCCCCGGTAAAACACGTGTGAGACCAGTTCGAATATTAACTCCATCCCTGTCCCAGTATCTAGGCTATCACGGTCCAGTTACAACATTTGTGGGCCAGAATGGAAACATCCCTCAGGCTGTGGCTAAGCTATATCTCCCCAATATTCTTTCTTTCAGAACTGCTAGTTCTGCAAGGTTGGCAGGAGAGCTTCTGCGAAGTTTGGAAGGTAGGAGACGAGGTACTGGCGGAAGTAAAGCTGTGAGGACGGGTCGTGAGTCGTGCTTTGGTAGCGCAGTCAGCAGAGCACTTGCCCGCGAAAGGCAAAGGTCCCGAGTTCGCGTCTTACAGTTTCAGTCTGCCAGGAAGTTTCAGCTGTGGGGCAGCTTGCCTCAGGGGAGGCTACAGTGGCTTTACGACACCCTTCCCAACCGAATCAGCGCGTGCATCCACACCGGGGCACTCGTAAGGGAGCTCATACTACCACTTTCTTTGTAAATGTGAATCCATTTTGTAATCACTTAAATAACATCACAGACCCTCTGAACCCATAGAGTTTCATTATTTTCCCCCTCACTTTCTGAGGGCTTCAGATGTTGTCAGGCTGTGAATAGTAGCTGCCGTATACCAGCTCCTTGGGGCACCCCCGAAAATACCTTTATATTTGTCAATTTTATTCTGTGTTGAACTCTATCTGCAAGTAAGTCCGTAAGTCCTATATCCAATCGCAAATCTAGTCCTATATTCGGTAATCTCGTATTTTGCTCAGTTAGGAACTGAACCGAATGTCATCCGAAAATCAAGGAAACCAGAAACAGCCCGAGCGCCACTGTCCAGGGTGCTGTGGATAAAATGAATGAACAGAGCGATCTCAGTTACATAAGATCTCTGTTTACGGAATCCATGTCGATTTTTAAAGAGAAGATTTTCGTTCGCCAAGACCGTCATAATGTATAAGCGGAGAACGTGTTCCATAATTCTACAACAGATTACGTCGGCGATATGGGTCTACACTTCTGCGCGTCTTTCTAACGGCCTTTCTCGAATACAGGAATTACTTGTGTCTTTTCTCAGTCACTAGGTACCCCTCTTTGCTCTAGTGACCTACGATAAACTACTGCGAGAAGAGGAGCAAGTTCTTTAGCATAATCTCTGTAGAACCTCACAGGTACCTCATCCGGTCCACTTGTGGCTAGTTTGCATTGTTGTCTGCCATTGTAGTGTTGGGCAGCGGCAGCTGGATGTGAACAGCGCGTAGCGTTACGCAGTTGGAGGTGAGCCGCCAGCAGTGGTGGATGTGGGGAGAGAGATGGCGGAGTTTTGAAAAATGTCATGAACTGCTGTATATATTATGACTATTAAGGTAAATACAGTGTTTGTTCTCTATTAAAATCTTTCATTTGCTAACTATCCCTATCAGTAGTTAGTGCCTTCAGTAGTTTGAATCTTTTATTTAGCTGGCAGTAGTGGTGCTCGCTGTATTGCAGTAGTTCGAGTAATGAAGATTTTTGTGAGGTAAGTGATTTCTGAAAGGTGTAGTTTAATGTTACTCAGGGCCATTCTTTTGCAGGGATCTTTGATAGTCAGATTGCGTTGCGCTAAATAATATTGTGTGTCAGGTTAAGCACAGTCATGTACAATTGTTCTAAGGGGACGTTTCACACTTACCTTTCCACTGTTGTGTATTTTAGTTGACCTTCTATTCCGCGATTGCTTACCTCAGTGTCTTCTACTTCGGCATTCCTGAGGCGATTGAAAGGTGGAACCGACTTAATGTCTTCTGTGGTGAAACAAATTCCGAAGACCGAATTCAGTGCTTCGGTTTTCTCTCCATCATCTTTTATTCGGTGTCGCTACCGCAACTGAGCAATTCAGTATATGATTTCGCCCCGCTTACTGACTTAAGACAAAAGCTGCTTAGGAGTTTTTTGCCAATTTTATTTAGAAACTTATTGAATGCCTCTTACAACATTCTTTTCACGATGAATTTGGTTTTATTCAGCTTGTCCGTCTATCAGGCTTTGACTTCCCTTAAATTGGAGATAAATCTCTCTTTGCTTTTGCATTAACTTTCTAATACGACTATTGAACCGCTGTGGGCCTTTTCCATCCCTCACAAATTTGCTCGGTACGTACTTGCGTATGCCACAATTGTTAACTAGTTACACATTCCATATATTATTTGAGCGTTTATTTTATCGAAATAATGTGAAAGAGTCAGTGCAAAGGATATGTATACATGATTAGTGTTAAGTTTAATGAATAGATTATTTTTTTATCCTACACATGCTACAACACTTTACAGGTTACCAGATTTTCAACGAAAATTCGTCCATGTAATACAAGGAGCTGTTCACGAGATATGATTTTAGGTTATATTTGAAACTTTCTTTTTTTATGTTATTGGGCAAATGATTAAAAATTTTTGTTGCTGCTCCTTTCTCAGCCACTGAAAGCTTTAACAACGGCCAGTAAAGGTCATTTTTTCCACTAGTGTTGTAGGTATGGAAACACCGTTCTTCTCAAATTATGATTATTTATAACAAATTTTATTAGCGAATATCTGTATTGTGGTGATGCAGCTAAAATGCCCAACTCTTTGAAGAGGTACCTCCATAACATCTGTGTGTGAACACATTTTATCCTTACTGCTCATGCTTGTGTAACTGATACTGTCTTTCAAAGTTGCCTTAGAAAATTTTACCTTAAGATATTATTGAGTGGGAATACGCAAAATATGTCACGAGCATGATTCGTTTTTTTTTTTCAAGACTAGCAATTATACGAGTAGAAAGAGTAGCTGAACTTAGTTGTTTGATCGGCTTGGCAACACGCTTCTTCCTTCTTCCATTTCAAGTTTTCATTAGTATGTACACCCAAAATATTGTAACGTTCTACCCTCTGTACTGACTTGCTACACCAATTGTTGGTATGGCACTATTTGTTGTACAGAAATGAATATACTGTGACTTCCCAAAATTTAAGGGGAATGTATTTTTAAAGAATCACCTAATAATTCTTTGAAAAACATCATTAACGATTTCTTCCGTTGCTGTCTCTCTAACAGGATTTATTATAACATTAGTGTCATGTGCAAAAAGTGCCAATTCTGATCGATGAATGTTAAGTGGAAGGTAACTCGCATACATAAGGCATAGGACTGAAACCAATGTTGCAACTTGTGGCACTCTCGTTCCGATTTCTCCCAAGTCACTAAAATTTTCTTACCTTACAACATTGTTTAAATTACTCAGCATCACTCTTTGTATTCTTTTTGTTAAAACCGGTTCTGCGCAAAGTTCCGTAAAACTTAAGTTATCCTTAGAGCGTGAAACACATCTGCCTGTTCTCTCACTGATTTGTTTCGTGTCATTCTAATTTCCACGACCATCAAGGAAAAAGAACGAGCTTTTTACAAGTAAATAACAGAATTACATACGATCGGTAAGCGATACCTCTATCATTTCATCTTCTGACTGTAATTTAGTTACGTCTTCCAATCGATGCAAAGCATGAGCGAATTTGTTTTTATTAGTCATTGCTAAAGGAATAACTCTTTAATTAAATAGCCATTTTTGCCCTGGAGGAACCCCGGATTAAATGTGGTCAGTAGGCACCCTTTTGTCAAGTTATACTGAGGTACAAGTTTTCTTCTCACGAGTGGGGACACCGGAATGTATTCCACACCCACGTGTTCTGTGAAACGAGGACAGGTGGATGGCACAATCCCACAGTGTCTTCTTGACGGTTTGCTTCACTTTCAAATTCTGTGGTGTGAGAAGGTTCAGTAAACATGCTAATGTTCCAGGTGCTCGCTGACCGGCGTCTCCGAATTGCATGCTAGACTAAGACTGAGACACGCCTCTCCCCCCCCCCCCCTCTCCCTCTTGGGTGCTGGTGCACTTGTCAGGCGCAGCACGACACAGCAGCGCTGAGGCGGCCAGTTCCCCGTCAGTTTCTCTTCTTTGTAAAGTCCCAGACGCTGTCACGGTTTAACTCCTGCAGTGAGAGGAGCAGCCTTCCGTCATACCGGCCTAAGTTTCTCAATGGTCAGTTTCCTAAAGACCAACATACCACGACATACTGGTGCCGGACCATCCATAATACAAACAAGCTCTACCCCCGCTCCCCCTCTTTCTCTCTCTGCACGGCCTTCTATCTTACGCCGTCTAAATACAATCCACCATTTGGGGATCCGTTTCGCCACTGGTGCCTTCCGTACTAGCCCAGTTGAGAGTCTATACGCAGAATCCGGTGAACTACCACTTTCATACCGGCGCGATATCCTACTCAGTAGGTATGCGTGTCGGCTGTCTTCCATGATGCCAGGCCACCTAATCTTTGGGACTTTTTTTATTACATTCTTGACCTCCAGTACGAGATGTACGTTTTTCTCTGCGGCCTCCCAGCGTCCGCTTTCGTCACCTGCTTCAGCAGCTGCAGTTCACACTTCCTGCCACTTTCCGAATGGGCGAGCGCCCTTCACCACCTTGGCTTCAGGCACAGGTTCGTGTTCATTTTGACCTCAGCTCGTTCCCGAAGGATTCAGCTCCCGAGCTGACCTAACGCTGCAAATTTCTCGAACTTCGCTCGCAACTTGCCGATAGCATGTTTTTGTCCACTGATGGTTCCTAGTCCGCCCACGGTGTTGGCTGCGCTTTTGTCGTCGGGGATGATAAGTTTCAATACCAGCTTCTCGGCCAGTGCACAATTTTTACTGCAGAGCGTTTTGCCCTCTATCAGGCTGTTCACTACGTCCGGAGGCACCAGCTCACTCGCTGTGTGATCTGCTCTGACTCCCTCAGTGCCCTTTAGAGTCTGGATGGTCCAGATCCAGTCCACCCCATCGTTCGACGGATCCACGACTGCCTCCATTTGTTCCCGGATGGGGGAGCCCAAGTGATGTTCATGTGGGTTCCTGGCCATGTTGGTGTGCCTGGGAATGACGCTGCTGATGCTGCAGCCAAGGCTGCAGTCCATCTCGGTCGGCCCGTCTCTTACCCTGTTCCCTCGCAAGATCTTCGTAATTTTCTCTATCGGCGTATCACGTCACTTTGACATGACCATTTGTGCTCCCTTCATGGGAACAAACTCAGAGAAGTCAAGCTTCAGGCACAGGTTCGTGTTCATTTTGACCTCAGCTCGTTCCCGAAGGATTCAGCTCCCGACGGCCTGGTCGACTTCCTCCCGGCCGTCTTGCCGTGAGGAAGTAATGTTAGCTCGGTGCCGGCCGGTGTGGCCGTGCGGTTCTAGGCGCTCCAGTGTTGAACCGCCTGACCGCTACGGTCGCAGGTTCGAATCCTGCCTCGGGCATGGATGTGTGTGATGTCCTTAGGTTAGTTAGGTTTAAGTAGTTCTAAGTTCTAGGGGACTGATGACCTCAGCAGTTAAGTCCCATGGTGCTCAGAGCCATTTGAACCATTTGTTAGCTCGGTTGCGAATAGAGCACTGCCGCTTAAGTCACCGCCACTTGTTGAGTGGTGACCCTGCACCCAGCTGTCCTTTCTGTAGCCAGCCATTAACAGTCAGACATTTCCTGATCCTCTGCCCCTATTTTAGCTACTTACGTCTAAGGGTCGGGCTGCCGCCCGCCTTCCCGGACATTTTAGCGAAAGACATGCGAGCTGTGGCTCGTATTTTAAGTTTTTTGAGTTCTTTAAAAAGCAGTAATATGACAAAAGAGATTCGATTTCTTCCTGGTGACTCCGGTGTCTTGTCGACGTCATTTAGATACTCTTCCGTAACGTCCTGACGTATTAGATTTGTTTTTTCTTCCTTTCTGTATTGGACCTCGACACGGTTTTTTGCCCTGGCGCTCCCAGCATTCTATGGTTCTATACTGGGCACTTTTGACCTTAGATGTTTTCTCGAGGAGAGAAATTTCGATTGGGACATTTTCAAAATTATGTTAGGAGCGCATTATGAGAAGCCGATCTCACTGACTGAACACTAGTTACCAATTTTGAGTGGATAACTGATAGTACACGGTTTTAGTTAAAAACGAGCTCCACGCTTATATATGGCAACAACCTATCAGCCATTTCATGAAGAGGAGACTCGAACAGTCGATTTTCACGAGTTTAATTGAGTAACACAAGTTTAGGCAGTTGTTTTGGAGACTCTAAGGAGCGCAGTACTCAGCGAGGGAGGAAGGAGAGCATTCTGGCTTTAGATTTTGACGGAAGTAGACTTCCATGTTGTAGTGGCAGATCCTGAGGAGAGCAGACTTCTGCACCCTGGCGCTGCCTGTCTTCGAGCAGATTTCGATGGGTACAGATGCGGGCTTCAGACTGTGGCATCCCGACACTTCGTGAGGGAAGCGCAGCTTAACTCGATATGGCATTAGGCTAGTGTAGGCATTTTTAATCGTGAGAGAAGTGTGCAGAGATGCGCGTTTTATTCAATCAAATACCAGTAATTTTACTAGTTTCTTTGTCTTTGACTCACGGAGAATGATAGATTACTGAATCGTGTCCATGTGTTTTCTTCAAAAGACTGCACACACAATGCCAAACGGGTGGTGTTTACCTCCTTACATGTCTAATTAGCTTTCACTTTGGTGTAGTATGAAGATAAATGCAAATGACTTGACACGCAAGCCTTTTGGGCAAGCTCAATATTGCCGCACTAGTTTTTCCTGCAGGTCATTCCCGAATGTATAATGTACTGTACAAACGAACCCTCAAGGTTATTTCTTAATGATTTTGTTTCCTTTTTCATGTGTGAATCCTATGTCAACTAATTATTCTAGCCGGCCGGAGTGGCCGAGCGGTTCTAGGCGCTACAGTCTGGAACCGCGCGGCCTCTACGGTCGCAGGTTCGAATCCTGCCTCGGGCATGGGTGTGTGTGATGTCCTTAGGTTAGTTAGGTTTAAGTAGTTTTAAGTTCTAGGGGACTGATGACGTCAGAAGTTAAGTCCCATAGTACTCAGAGCCATTCGAACCATAATTATTCTATTTCGGTGCTCATGAGAGATCTCAAAATAATCAGTCTAATCTGGACTTATAGTTTCCTTTCCACAGATAGACCATCCCTGCCCCTTCATCCTTTAATTAATTAATTAATTAATTTATTTATTTTTGCAATATTGGTACGCATGGTTCAACTAAGAGGGTCCTTCTTCCGTTATCCATTGCATTCCATTTTTCATTGCGTATCTGATCACATGGGGAATGCTTTGATTTCAGTAGAGTCCAGATAGGACCAGGCAATAAATCGACCAATCAAGTAGAAGTTCATCACTGGCATCTAACAAGAGTACCATGTCCACGCAATTAAATGCCTTGGAAGAATCGCAAAAAATACGAACTGGCGGTATTTTATTATTAAGACCTGTAATATTTCCTGAATGAGATTATCGATAGCATTCTGCCAAGCAACCCTTCTCCAATCCCATCTGTGATTTACTACATAAATAGTTTCTACTTAAATGCGAGACTACTCTTAAGTCTATTTCTTTTTTAAATATTTCGGAAAATGACGTCAGAACCTAAACTAGACGATAATTATTCGAGTCTTCCTTGACACCTATCTTATAAATAGGCTTAACAAATGCAAGAATTCCCTGTACCAGTGATGCATTACATACATCTCTTTCCATAACTTTGCTTGAGTCGCCATCAATGCCACACGAGATTTAGTTTTTAGATTTTTTATAACGCTTTTAATTTCAGTGAAGGATGTTGGCACCACTTCCAATTGTTCAAGTTTTGGGGGATGACTTTTCAGTACAACCTTTTGATTTTCAGGTGAATTATGTAATCCTGTTTTTGGTGCAACCTTTAGAAAGTGAACATTAAAGATGCATGCAACTTGGATATTATCAGTCACAATACCATCATTTAGTTTAAGTTTTATTGTATCTTGTATGTTGAGTGATCCTCCTTCTTCCCATTTCACAATATACCAAATAGTTCTAACATTATTACCTGCATTATTAATTTCTGTCAGAAAGTGCATATTTATGGACTTTTCAGTGCTTCCCTTAAAATATTTTTTTTTTCTAGACTACAAGTATCGTCCGATCTTGACTTATACTGGCCTTTATATAAATTTTTGTTTTTCTCTTACATGACATTTTAATTCCTTTGCTTCTTTTCTTTAATGGACTTACTGTATAATTCTGTAGGAAACTTACTTTCAGCAATTGACACTAAATTACGATCGAATTTATTGAATTTCACATTAGTATTCTTAAAAAACTGTACCCCGTTCTCATTGATAAACATCACAACATTGTATGAACGTACCTCAGACCTGTAAGGTGTTACATTGTTTTATTTTCGTTAACTACCTTTCGTGAAAAGATAGTTCATTAACAATGAGGTAAACTTTCATTGTTTCAGCTGAGCACTACGTAAAAAAATGCTATCAGTCAGGGTCCTGCTATATTGCTGCACTCAAATTGGAAAAAAACACTACTTAACTCAGAATGCAACAACAAAATAATGTTTTCAGGTCTTTTTTTCTGTCAGAATATTTTAAGAAATCTACATTGAAATCTCCACAAACTACTAATTGTTCCTTCTTGTCTCATAAGTAACTCAATAATGCATCTAGAGGTCTCATAAATGACCGAAAGTTTCCTAGAGAGGCTCGGTAAATTGTTAGAATTACCAGAGAGGTGTTCTGCACTAACAAGTCACAAACATATGCTTCCAGGTTCTAACCCACAGAAAAACTGATTAGGCCAGTATTTTTGACTTTCTGACTAATTTTTACATATGTTGCAACTCCTTTTTACATTGTCACTGTACCCGAAAATGATGTTATTGTATAATACCTGATATTAAACTTCTCTATCCCTATGGTTACATGGTGTTCATAGAGGCACAAAACACCTATCACTTCAGAAATTTCCACCTGTTATAGACACACAAAGAAGTTCACCTACCTAAATCGTAGAATGCAGGCTTTCACATCTGGTATTTGCATTAGTTGTGATAATTGTTTTGTGGTCATAAGGCCATAGCCCAAGCATAATTCTCTGCCTAACGTTTCGCCTTTCAAAGTTGGAGACATCATCAGAGGCTTTAACGATTCAGAAAGCTGTTGCAGTCTGAATCAGTGCATTGAAACTTGTACCTATGGATTCTAGATTATCCTGGGTGATTAGCAAAAACGGCCCATACCGTCTTGGATATAACTATAAACAGTCTTCGATCCAAGAAGGCATCACACAAGAGGGGCCTCAACTAAACACCCTGGTAATTGCTAACCATGTTAGTTAACAAACCCTGAAGAAAAATCACGACCATCGCGATTGTTAATCGGTGCGAGCCGCGCATGGGCGATCAATCGTTTCGTAGATCGCACGTGTGTGGGCAAATCGCGGAGATCAGTCGTTGATCGCTGATCCCACAGAAATCCCAGGTAATCTGGTCATGCGATGAGCACTTGCAGTATGGTTGCCTCGTTCGTTAGCGAAGATGTGTGGCATTATGGCTGTGATTTGTTTCTCTATTTATAAAAGTGGTTGTGCAGCTTAGTTTCGTTTCTCTTTGCCCACATTGAGTAGGAAATTGTAGAATTTAGTTCTCCAGGAACTGCAAACTACTCTGAGAACTGAATTAGAGGCTGGAATTGCCCTTCTGTATTAAGAAGCAGTTACAACCTCCGATTTTGCAGTGAGCAGTATTTTGAAGCTTGTGGTATCAAAAAGGAAAGGATGGGAGGTCATAGTAATAAACAAAATACACTGGACCCCATGTGATGATTCTGGATTATTTTTGAAACAGTTACAAGCATTATTACAGTTTTTAACTTTTGAAGATAATTACGTACAGTAACATTAAATTGACATTTTAAGTTAAATGTCCAGGGCAAATGTATTATACGGCTTTATTCAAATCCCTTGTCATATCATGCAATCTAACTCTTCCTCATACAATTTATAACAAGAGTCAAGGTAATCATCTATTGACAATATCATCTATAGACAATCAAGACTTAAAAACAAACTGCGTAAATATTTTTAGTCAAACTAAAGGACTAATGAATTAAATATTAACTGAGGGCTAACAAACGAAAAACTAATCGTTTTAACACACTGGAAAGACGTACACATTCTGGTTGAAAACAATGAAAAAACGTACTAGATTCTGTAAAGTAAACTACAGGTCCCAAGAAAAAGAGTTTCAAAGCAAGTTTAATGAATTGCAATTCGCGTTTTTTATTATTATTTCGCCTTCACCTTCACGTAGATATTGCACACAAGCAAACGCAATTGATCAATATTAAACTTCGGATCAAGCCAGCACACTAAGTAATCTACCCAATAAAGTGAAGTTACCACTCACAAGTTCAGACCTGCTTTAAATTTCTCTCAGCTTTCTCTGGTTAATATGAATCAGTGTTATTACAGTTCGAATTAACATCACCAAATGTGGACTGGCGTTTGGAGTCGTTAAAGCCTCCGATGAAGTCTCCACCACTGGAAGACGAAACGTTAGACAAAGAATTATGTCAACGATCGCGGCCTCATCCCCATAGAAATAAATGAGCAATTCATATACCTTGTTTTACTGCTCCCTGACGGTCTTCTGAAGCAAACTAATTTTACTTTTCTGGAACTGTTGCATCCATTATGGGCCTGTACTGTTCTAATTTCTTTCAAGACTGTCTGTCTGCAGCCTGACTCTAACGATGCTGTTGAGTTTTACTCATTTATTTTCCGCATCTTCGTCATCAGACCTGAGTATTTGATGTAGACTAGTTAGATACTACGCTATTTGTCTCCAGTCACTCTTGCTGAACGAAAATATTTTTCTATATTTTTTAACATCCCTTGTAATATCAGTAGTCATTGATGCCATTACAGCCTCAAGATTACTGATTCCCGTCTCGGCATTACTTGATTCGAAAAGCTCGCGTCTGTTAGGTACTAGGATGTCTAAGACGTAGTCCTCACCGTTTGAATCTTTAACTAACTGCTCGAGGTAACTTTCATAGAGGATATTTAGAAAAGTTTCACACGATTTGCTTTCTCTAGCACCAGTTTTAATCTTGAGTCTCTCTGATTCTACAGGGTGAAGAAACATTCACGCATTCGAAATTCGTAGCGCGATTGCTGGCATACTAGCAATACAAAATCATGTATCGCATAAATGTCATGCCGGCAGGAGTGGCCGAGCGGTTAAAGGCGCTACAGTCTGGAACCGCACGACCTCTACGGTCGCAGGTTCGAATCCTGCCTCGGGCATGGATGTGTGTGATGTCCTTAGGTTAGTTAGGTTTAAGTAGTTCTAAGTTCTAGGGGACTTATGACCACAGCAGTTGAGTCCCATAGTGCTCAGAGCCATTTTTGAACATAAATGTCGTCCTGCGCATATTTGCGGCAGCAAATGGACGTCAAAGATTGGCAGTCTGGCAACACTGTAATCTCATGTGTAGTAGCTAATTCTGTCAGCAAAAAGGTATAGTGCAGTGCAGGTGGTGCAGTGGACAGCCTTTTTGGGTTAGCATACAAGAGGTCGAGAGTTCGATTCTCGATCGAGGCGTATTTGTTTTAATTTCCCAGTTTCATTCGGCCATATAATACTATAGTATATACGATTTCTTAAAGACACACGTATCCGACAATTACACAGTACAGTACTAACGAAATGCAATGTACCTGAAGAAGGCAAGAACAATAATTGGTACTAATCGATGGGACCTTTTGGGAAGGATATACAGAAAACAGGTTTGCAATCTCGTAGATGCCGTGGTGCGAAACAAATTCACGTCCACGTCCTTTAAATGCTGACCGATGAAAACATTGTACTTCCATCTCTGTGTTCATAGTACGTAAGTGCAAATATTTTGCAGAAAATCCACTGTAATCTCTGTATAACGATTAAGACGCCAGATACTGTACCACACAGACTACATTTAGCAAATGAAAAGAAATTAGCCTCAATCCAGAATGGAACCCTTAACTTCCAACACGCTGACCCAAAACGCTACCCACTGGACCAACCACACAGCACTGTAGTTGCGCGTTGACTGAGGTAGTTACCGTGCATGTCGATTATAGTGTTGCCAGAATGCCAATCTTTGACGTCCTTTTACTGCCAGAAGTATCCGCAGGACGAAATTTTGTCAGAGAGTTTTTGTATCGTTAGTACTTGAGGAATAGCGTTGCGATTTCCGAGTGTGAGAGTTTTTTTTCACCCTGCATAGATGGCATCTTGAAATCTCCCTATTATAAGAGCATGGTCAGAGAACTTACTCGTGATATTCACCAAGTTTGAAGCGCTCTGACACTAGCAGCTCCTGACACAAGTAGTCCTTAGATAGGTCCATATAAAGGCATCCGATCTTAACGTTTGAACCACCTATGATGCTTACCTTTACCCCCCCCCCTCCCCCCGTTCGTGCTGACGCGAGCCATTACTGCAGCCATTCGCAAACAGTGCGTTCAGTAGCCGCCGGCAGATCCTCCTCCACATCTCGAATGAGACCCTCCGGCAAACAAACAGTGTGCACACTGGCATATTTTCCCACCTACTGCTATTTCCCTGATGCGCTCCATTACCCATCTAATGTTGGAGTTCTTGATGACCAACAAAGCCACCTTCCTTGACTGTACGGACTTAGTAGGAAAATCGGGCTTCTCTGGCATCTTGTGCTGGTCCAGATGTATTATCAACACTGACCAGCTTTTCATTCCTGCTGTTATGGGCAACTGTGGGGCCAGTTCCGACGTTCGCCTTATGTCCAGAGATGTGCAATCTCCCCCCAGTCTGTAACACTTATACAGATTAGAAGTAGGTTCATATTATGTAACTGTGTACCTGCAATTATGCAGTGTGTATTCTGATTTATTTAAACTCCTTGATATGTGGCACAAGAAAAATAGAATTTTATAATGTATATATGAAAAATAAAACAAAAATGATAAATTATTATAATATGTGTATCCTGATTTAAATGAACAGTTCTTGCATTCAAGTGTTTAAAAGTGATTTTTTTGTCTAATATATAAGGAGTAGTAAAAGTTAAAGTTAAAACCACAAAAGTGAAGTAGGATAGGCTTTTGCTAAAGTATCCTTAATTTATTGAAAAATCTAGTTTTGTAAGATTACAGTGCAAGACGGTGTAAATATTACTGTCTAGAATACCTACTTCACAGGCGATAAAAAGGCAAATAAGCTCATTTTCAAAATTAATGTGGTTTTGGTTTCTATCATGCATGGTTCCTTTTTTGAAGTCAATTAAACCCAGTGTTGCATTTTATTGTCTTGCAAAGTAAATTGTTAACTACCCCAAGTGAAGTGAATGGTTAGATTTTTGAATTAGTCTTTTCTACTGTAATAATGAGAGAGCGTTGACTAGTGAAGCTGTACTAGTTTATGGGTCACCATCATATTCTTCACTTATTAGGAAAAGTTTAACTATTATTGTTGCCAAGGAAAACAGGTATTTGTAGAGGAGTTTAAACAGTGTATTTATGATACTATCCATCTTGGTTGGTTTTTATTTTTTTCATGTCAGTTAAGATGAAAGCCCGTCTTGTCCAAATTTAGTTCTGCACTTCATGCAGTAACGTTTCAGTATTTGATTAATGCCTCTGAGTGGAGCTGTCTTTAGTATGAGCCTGGTGGAAAATTACATCCAATAATTTACTGGTATGTACGCCATTAGTGACTGCTGCTACAGACAGTTCAGAGTGCGCTGTGTCAGTTTGTAGCCTGTTTGCCATTCAAAGGGAAATCTTAATAAACGTATCTTTAATAACGAATATTCCATTTTCTTTCGAAATTAATGTGCCTAATTGGGCTGGCGACCGTTCATTTTTTTCGTTCATTTATGATTTTACCACATTCATTAACTCTCAAAGTTAAAGTCCGTTTGGTTTTTCTGTTAATTTCACCATATTCAAAATTATAGTCCGATTGTCCATTAGACACACGCGCTGTCAAAATTCGAATTCCTCTCAGAGGGTAATATTAACATGTTTCACGGCATGTTAGTGTTATATGTGGCTTTTCCAGTGACAGATCTAAAGGTTCGGTTGTTAGGGAAGAGTGACGTACACGCCAGTGCATTGTAAGTCCTCCATTTACCCGCAAGTGAAGACGATCTGTTCAGTCACCTCCTCGATCAGTACGGAACGATAACTCTAATCTATCTTCCTTCTTCTTCTTCCTTTATAAACCAGTCGATTTACATCGGAAGTTGCAATCACGTCTGGATTGCCAGAGGATTCTAGGACACCAGAGGTATAGCAGATGTTGGTACTGGTGCTCAAACATCGGAGCAGCTTAAAGCAGCAGTCTGAAGCCTGACAACTACACTCCTGGAAATGGAAAAAAGAACACATTGACACCGGTGTGTCAGACCCACCATACTTGCTCCGGACACTGCGAGAGGGCTGTACAAGCAATGATCACACGCACGGCACAGCGGACTCACCAGGAACCGCGGTGTTGGCCGTCGAATGGCGCTAGCTGCGCAGCATTTGTGCACCGCCGCCGTCAGTGTCAGCCAGTTTGCCGTGGCATACGGAGCTCCATCGCAGTCTTTAACACTGGTAGCATGCCGCGACAGCGTGGACGTGAACCGTATGTGCAGTTGACGGACTTTGAGCGAGGGCGTATAGTGGGCATGCGGGAGGCCGGGTGGACGTACCGCCGAATTGCTCAACACGTGGGGCGTGAGGTCTCCACAGTACATCGATGTTGTCGCCAGTGGTCGGCGGAAGGTGCACGTGCCCGTCGACCTGCGACCGAACCGCAGCGACGCACGGATGCACGCCAAGACCGTAGGATCCTACGCAGTGCCGTAGGGGACCGCACCGCCACTTCCCAGCAAATTAGGGACACTGTTGCTCCTGGGGTATCGGCGAGGACCATTCGCAACCGTCTCCATGAAGCTGGGCTACGGTCCCGCACACCGTTAGGCCGTCTTCCGCTCACGCCCCAACATCGTGCAGCCCGCCTCCAGTGGTGTCGCGACAGGCGTGAATGGAGGGACGAATGGAGACGTGTCGGCTTCAGCGATGAGAGTCGCTTCTGCCTCGGTGCCAATGATGGTCGTATGCGTGTTTGGCGCCGTGCAGGTGAGCGCCACAATCAGGACTGCATACGACCGAGGCACACAGGGCCAACACCCGGCATCATGGTGTGGGGAGCGATCTCCTACACTGGCCGTACACCACTGGTGATCGTCGAGGGGACACTGAATAGTGCACGGTACATCCAAACCGTCATCGAACCCATCGTTCTACCATTCCTAGACCGGCAAGGGAACTTGCTGTTCCAACAGGACAATGCACGTCCACATGTATCCCGTGCCACCCAACGTGCTCTAGAAGGTGTAAGTCAACTACCCTGGCCAGCAAGATCTCCGGATCTGTCCCCCATTGAGCATGTTTGGGACTGGATGAAGCGTCGTCTCACGCGGTCTGCACGTCCAGCACGAACGCTGGTCCAACTGAGGCGCCAGGTGGAAATGGCATGGCAAGCCGTTCCACAGGACTACATCCAGCATCTCTACGATCGTCTCCATGGGAGATTAGCAGCCTGCATTGCTGCGAAAGGTGGATATACACTGTACTAGTGCCGACATTGTGCATGCTCTGTTGCCTGTGTCTATGTGCCTGTGGTTCTGTCAGTGTGATCATGTGATGTATCTGACCCCAGGAATGTGTCAATAAAGTTTCCCCTTCCTGGGACAATGAATTCACGGTGTTCTTATTTCAATTTCCAGGAGTGTATTAATGGAAATGTGTATTTTGTTAACCTATTCTGCAGTTCTCACCTTCACTGTATTTAGAAACAAATGGAGGCTCGCACTGCCGTTGTGGACTGTACACTATCACGAACAAATGAGAACTACAACAGTGCAAAGGATGGCTGCAGCTGCTAACATCCCTACTACGAGTGTGAGAGGAGGTATAAGTTTAGCATGTATAATACTGTCATAGAATGACGATATTGGACATCAAAGCTATAGAAATAAATTATGGTAAATACTTGTGTAATGTGAGAATTGAGGTTAGTTGGTCAGTTAGTTACTTGTTCCCTTGATCAATCTCACGCAAACCGTTATCATGTGGAACGTGTCAAGTGCATAAGGAATACACACAAGAATCAAAGTTTTTTTTCTTTTTTTTTTAAAAAAAGTTTAAAAGTTTTATTACGTACAACATTTCCTTAAATGGCACAAAATTCAAATATTATGCCCATAGATTTATTTATTCCTGTTCATATATGATATAGAATGAATGGTCAACGGTATATGATTTCAATTTATTTTTGAAGCTATTACTGCTGTCTGTCAGACATTTTATTTCATGTGATAATTTATCGAAAATTTATCGAAAAGAGGCAATTATGACAGAAGAAAAAAGTGAGAAGAAGAGATTGCCACGTAAGTGAATCCAGCGAAGCAGATTCCAATGACATATGGTACCACAAAGAACACTTTGTTTAAAAAGTGTCGCTGAGTGGAGTAGTCACAACACCGCTGGACGGCAAGCCACAGAAGCCAGAGAGCATCTTATGGCACGTCTACAGCACGCGCTTGCAGTAACTTGATGTCGGCGGATGTAAGAATTTGCTAAGTGTGCCATGCTACACCGAGGAAACGTGTCGAAGGTAACTGTAATATAAATGTATTGAGGTCTCACTTACTAAGAATTAATACGGTTTAATAAATCGACCGGAAATTGGACTTCCACAGCGGAGTATTTATTTTGTCCTCAGCTATGACCAAAATTATAATTCTTAAACAACTAAAAATATGATGACGACATACTCTTGCAAAGGAACTGTCAAATGCTGTAACTGCGAAGTAGTGACATTATCGTGGATCTTTTTCAACAACCTATTCACTACGTAGTCTAACACTTCAGTCGTTATCAATAAAAGGTCTTTTTTTCTCACAGCTATCAAAATATGTTACTGGAACTTAAGCGCACAATTGATGGTAAAAATATGCTTCTGTTCTTAGAATGCAATCAAGCAACCATTATTCACTACGGTACATTTGATTTAACTTTCTAATAAACGCTAAATTCATTTTGGTTTAACATTATTATACAGTTACTACCTTTGAAGTTTATTCACAGTTTTGTATGGTCATGCATACAAATTACTGCACAAATACTTCGTAACAAAGAGAACTCGTTGTGCATTAATTTATTAGATGTAGGTGAAACTTGAACTTTATTTCTTGTATATGGCTCCTTGACGGCACATTTCTGCTTACGTTTCGATATCCAGTTGCATATTTACTACCATTACATGTGTCATTGACAATTTATATATTGCCTCACTCTAATAGTAGAGGAAACTTAATTATTTCAAAATAAATTGAACATATTTCAAATATTGTTTGCAATTGGAGATATGGAAATTCGTCACTGCCCGCTTTCCCTTAGTACGAAATAAAACGCAAACATTATCTAGAATCACACTCAGACGAAGATATTTGAAAACGTGTACATCAGTACATGCTTTTTTCCGAATTGTTTTATGAGCCTAAGGTGACCTACAACAACCTTCATTGTTAAATGTCAATCGTATCCAACAACAACAAAAATTACAAGTTTAGTTTAAAGAATTCAGTTCTGGTGTAAGAAATTTCCGGACCACTAGCCTTGACAAGTTAGTTTCAATGCGATATTCATCCCTTGTAGTGGCTGAGGCTTAGTTATTTGCACGTGTCTTCAGTAGGCATTATTAATCCACTGTTTGCTTTTAAAACTTGTACAGTAGAAGTTGCAAGCCTTTCACCTGCAGTCAGTGTCCTAGCTACATCCGCATGACACGGAACTAAGACAGTCGGTAATGCGGTAAGCAGTTTACTGCTGCAGAATAAATTAATCGGCTGATTACTTTCGTATTAATTGACCGTTGTACTAAATGAGCTGCACGGCTGCTATCTTGTATCGCTTAAGTTAATCGCAGTCCTATATTTAGTTGAGCAATAGCATTAAATTACTTACGATCTGCTATCGCGGCACCTTTGAGGCACGTCACTAATTGCATGAAAGCTACAGTAGACAAATTAACATCAATGTCGCATTAGAGTTTTTCATTAAAACAATGTTGATAGAACTACAGGTCTGACGAAACAAGAGTGAATATTGATTTAACTAACATCTGCTAAATTACCCACTTTGGTCTTAAAGTCCGAAAATACCTTTCACGTAATACAAAGCTTTACATCAATATTTGTGTGTGCTCTTGCATATGTAAATTTGTTTGTATGTGTGTATGCTAGAGAGAGATAAGAGGATACTGTTGCTGATGTATTCCGGCTCGAGTTGGGCAATACCAAAACTACGGTTCGGTAGTTTTGATACTGTAAAGATATGTACACTAGATAAAGTAAATGGTAAGATTATCGGCAGTACTGGTAAAACTGGTAGGGTAAGAAATATAAATGACGTGTGAGAGAGAATATAATAATAGTAATGTCGTGTGACGAGGGCCTCCCGTCGGGTAGACCGCTCGCCTGGTGCAAGTCTTTCGATTTGACGCCACTTCGGCGACTTGTGCGTCGATGGGGATGAAATGATGATGATAAGGAAAACACAACACCCAGTCCCTGAGCGGAGAAAATCTCCGACCCAGCCGGGAATCGAACCCGGGCCCTTGGGACTGACAGTCTGTCGCGCTGACCACTCAGCTACCGGGAGGAGAGAGAAAGTGGGAAGTGACGACTCCTCTTTGTTTTTGTTTGCTTGGTTGTTTGTGTTGGACATAATTAGAACATCACATTATTCAGTGTTCATCCATTGTGTATTTTAAATCCTTACAAAATATAAATATCTTATTACAAGTAATAAAAATTAGTTGATCGCGTCACTTCGGCGCTTTTATGTAACCAAACTGATTACTTTTGACGCAAGTACAGTATACGTGCACAAACAATAAAATATTTATATAATTATTGTTGTTCTTTTTTACTCAATAGACTGATCTGCATAATGATCAAAAGCAAGAGTTTTCTGTTATTGTTTATAAATGCGAACTGTTTACGAATAACAGAAATATGTTTGATGTAAGTTCGATATGTATGAATCACGCAATTCAGGAACAAATTACAGGCGACTCTGTTACCTACAAATCGACTGACAGTGTCATTAATGCGGACAAAGTCGTTAATTAGTCAATCGAGTTTTTAAATTCGCTGTATCTTCCTGGTGTTCCACTGCACAAACGGTCACTTTGAGTCAGCGTGCCAATTATTCTCTTGCGGAACATTAATCCACCCATACTGTGTAGTGGAACGAGACTCGCTGTGAAGAAACTGATGCCAAATGTTATCGGGGCAACTATTCTTAATAGAAAGCCTAAAGGAGATGTGCTCATTCCACGCATTCCCATCAGTCCCACCAGCATGTTATTCGATTTCAAGACTGCAGTTGCCCATTCGAATTGCATACTGAATGACCATCAGTCACTTCAAGTGTGCGGATTGAATCTAGAAAATTCATGTTTTCCACATAGCCAGCTGTGTCATGCATGGTCAAGAGTCAGACAGCCTAGAAATTTATTTGTTGTGGCGGAAAAACAAAAAATGTTGCACCCTAAAGCACTTGAATAATGAAGTCAATAAAATAAAATGAATGTCATTTACACATCATTCAATTTCAATATATGTATTCATTATCGATTATAAAATAAATATCATTCTTTCTAATTTTTCCTTATTAAACAAGATGACTTATTCATATTTATTATTTGGAGTATTGTATAAAAATTTAAAGTAAATTAGTCAAGAGATTCTCAAGATTTTTGGTAATAACGATTCCCCTTTATATATTACCAGTTTATTTATATGTTAAAAATAAATATACAGAGACACACGCATATTCGAAAACACCGTAGTGTCACAATTTTGAAGCAACTGGTGAAGAACTTTCCGAGATTTAAGATTTTGAACAAACAAATATTTACATGTTTATATAGATTTCTCCTGTAATTATTACGTATATGTTTGTGTGTTACGTGTGGCGCTGTAATAGGTAAATAAAAATACGCGCATATACGAATGTAGCACGTGTCAAAATGAATGTGTAATCAATGAAAAACTTTCGCAGATTTAAGATTTTGAACAAACGAACATGAGATTTTTGGTAACAATGTATCCTCTTTATATGTTACATATTTACGTATCATATGGCGCACCAGTACGTATATAAAAGCATGTGTGTATTCGAATGCAACGTTGTATCAAAATTTCGAAGAAATCGTTGAAGAATTTCTGAGATACACGATTTTTAACAAACGAACATTTACATTTTTATTTATGTGGATGTGTTTGTTCCAGTGGGGTGCATAAATGTGTTTGTATGTGTATATGCTAGAGAGACTGTGAAAGAGTGCTGTTGCTGAGGTATTCCAGCAAATCTTTACTTTACTCAAACGGTATACCTTCATTTAATGATACTAAGTTACAAAACTAATAGCATTTGATACAGAATATTTACCACGTTATCACGTGTTACTAACCTCCTTAGTGGGTATTTTTTCGTGCGCGGTCCATTGAATCAGTGAGTATATTTCCCCTAGCACTGGCCGGCGCGGTGGTGTCACGTGCTCTGCTCACTCATTAGAGATTTTCTTCACTGATTTTAATTTATGGGCCAAAACTAAAATGGATTAGGACTGAATAGAATATATTAGAGAGGAGATTTAAATGTTATGTTCACATAATTAAAGTTCATTTTCTGTACAAAATATTTTAAAGCGTGTTGGTGACCAGAGAGAAACTTCACGTTCTGCGCGCCAGTAACATGTCTCTTATCGAAGGCTCCTTCTCTTGCGTACTCCACACCACCTTGATGGTACTTTTTTAATTGTGTTTGGGAACATTTCAGGAAAATGCCTTGCTGCAAGGTGAACAGCTTTGGACTTCGAAGGAAAACAGGAAAAAACTCCAGTTGGCGTCGAGATCATTACTGACAGAGTACAGACGTCGATTGTACCAAGGCTTGTCCTTTCAAATGAACTATCTCGGAATTTCCGTCAGCGGTTTAGGGAAATCACGAGAACCGTAAATACGGACGGCAGGACACGGTTATGCGAGTCCATTTCGAATGCGAGTCCATTGTGCTAACCACTGGGCCACCTCTCTCAGCTTTGGTCAACGATTTGAGTGTGTAACTGATAGCTCTTCTTATGGAGAGGATAAGGCCAAATGTTCTCCGTAGACTAATCATAATTACAAATTGCTGTTTTCGCCATCATGTTTTACGGACACAATGTATGCACTGAACCACGCAACGTCGAATTAATGACGAAAACTCTTCTGATAATATGTTTTCGATCTTCTCCTAGCTGTTTGGTATTTTTTCAAATGGGAATCACTCCTATCTACGCTTCTCATAACCTTGTTGCCATCCTTGACAACATTTGGCTTTTGCACGATGTCATTATTTCAGTTTATTTCTTGAAATATATTGTCATGTAACGTACTGAACGGAATGGAAGTCGGTAGCTGTGATGTTCCTATACAGATGATTACAGTTTCAGAAAACTTAGCTAATTTATTCAAAGTAAAGACCTTCACAGATTTAGCAAGTTAATAACACCCTGTTCCATTTCTGGTCCTCACTCAGCAGTTATTCGGTTTGGCACTGATTGATAGAGTTGTAGAATGTCCCTCTTGAGATATACCACGCCAAATTCTGTTCATTTGGCGCGTCAGATCGTCGAAATCCCGAGATGGTTGGAAGACCCTGCCCATAATACTCCAAACGTTATCGACTGGGGGGAGATTCGGCGACCTAGCTGGCCAAGGTAAGTTTGGCAAGCACGAAGACAGGCAGCAGAAACTCTCGCCGTCTGCGGACGGGCATTACCTTGCTGAAATGTCAGCCCAACATTGCTTCTCATGAAGGCAATAAAACGTGGCGTATAATGTCGTCGGCATATCGCTGGGCTCTATGGTACCACGAACAACAACCAAAGGATCCTGCTACCAAATGAAGTGGCACGCCAGACAATCAGTCCTGATTGTCGAGCCGTATTCCGTGTGTCAGTCAGATTAGTGCCCCACCGCAGTCCGGGGTGCCCTTGTCACAGAGGCTCACCTCGAAGAGAGATTCATCACTATAGACAATTCTGCTCCAGTCACTGAGATTCCAGGCCGAATACCACCTAAGGATTTTGACAATCTAACTCGCCGATTGGACAGAGCTGGTCACGATGTCCCTCACTAGGACATCCAACAATTCTGTCAATCAGTGCCAAGCCGAATAACTGCTCCCTTAAGGGCCAAATGTAGACCAAAGCATTATTGACTTGCTAAATTAGTGAAACTCTTTCTCTTGACTAAATCATCGAATTTTTTCTGAAATTGTTATCATGTGTTTGTCAATTGTTTTTGTCTTAGAGTGCAACAAGTACAGTTGCCACACAATTCCTACACTCAAGCGCCAAAGAAACTGGTATAGGCACACGTATTCAAATACAGAGATACGTAAACAGGCAAAAGACGGCGCTGCGGTCGGCAACGCCTATATAACACAAGTGTCTGACGCAGTTGTTAGGTCGGTTACTGCTGCTACAATGGCAGGTTATCAAGATTTAAGTGAGTTTGAACGTGGTGTTATAGTCGGCGCACGAGCGATGGGACACAGCATCTCCGAGGTAGCGATGAAGTGGGGATTTTTCCGTACGACCAGTTCACGAGTGTAACTCAATATCAGGAATCCGGTAAAACATCAAATCTCCGACATCTATGCGGTCGGAAAAAGATGTTGCAAGAACGGGTACAACGACGACTGAAGAGAGTCCTTCAACGTGACAGAAGTGCAACCTTTCCGCAAATTGTTGCAGATTTCAATACTGGGCTACCAACAAGTGTCAGCGTGCGAACCGTTCAACGAAACGTCATCGATATAGGCTTTCGGAGCCGAAGGCCCACCCGTGTACCCTTGATGACTGCACGACACAAAGCTCTACGCCTTGCCTCGGCCCGTCAACACCGACGTTGGACTGTTGATAATTGGAAACGTGTTGACTGGTCGGACGAGTCTCGATTCAAATTTTATCGACCGGATGGACGTGTGAGGGTACGGAGACAACCTCATGAATCCATTGACCCTGGCCGGCCGCTGTGGCCGAGCGCTTCTAGGCGCTTCATTCCGGAACCGCGCTGCTGCTACGGTCGCAGGTTCTAATCCTGCCTTGGGCATGGATGTGTCTGATGTCCTTAGGTTAGTTAGGTTTCAGGAGTTCTAAGTCTAGGGGACTGATGACCTCAGATGTGAAGTCCCATAGTGCTTAAAGCCATTTGAACCATTGACCCTGCATGTCAGTCGGAGACTGTTCAAGCTAATGGGGGCTCTGTAATGGTGTGGGGCGTTTGCAGTTGGAGTGGTATGCACCCGCCCCCCTCACCCCCCTCACCCCCCTCACCTGATAAGTCTAGATACGACTCTGACAAGTGACACGTACGTAAGCATCCTGTCTTGCCACCTGCATCCATTCATGTACATTGTGCATTCCGACGGACTTGGGCAATTCCAGCAGGCCAATGTTACACCCCACGCGTCCAGAATTGGTACAGAGTGGCTCCAGGAACACTCTTCTGAGTTTAAACACTTCCGCTGGCCACCAAAGTGCCCAGACATGAACACTATTGAGCATCTCTGGGATGTCTAGCAACGTGCTGTTCAGAAGAGATCTTCACCCCCTCGTACTCTTACAGATTTATGGACAGCCCTGCAGGATTCGTGGTGTCATTTCGCTCCAGCACTACTTCAGACATTAGTCGAGTCCATGCCACGTCGTGTTGTTGCATTTCTGCTTGCTCGCTGGGGCCTTACGTGATATTAGGCAGGTGTACCAGTTTCTTTAGCTCTTCAGTGTAAAATACATTATCTTGATTGACGTAAGGTTACAACTAGCGGAGGAAGCATAGGAAGCATTGACTAATAGCATTATACCACTTGCCGGTTTGAAACTCTTCATTATCGGTAGTTACAAGCCGCAAAACGCTGCAGACAGGTAGCCACTGAGGATCAGCAGGCCATGGACGGGTATATCCGTCATGGCAGCTTAAAGGGCTGATGTACAACATGTGCAGCGAGCAACATAGCCCCAAAATGATCTCGGATATTAATAAATGTTGACCCTCGTACGGCTGCCTTCAAATTTTACTAGGGTGATCTTGCTAAATAGGGAAATACCTCAGGAAACGATCCGTACGAAGCTAAGTACCAAAAAATGTACTACATACATAATGCTGGAAATGAATTCCAAAGGAAGTACACCAGCCTGAAGGTATAGATAAAAGATCTCATACTGTAAACTTCAGCGATCCAAAAGCACACACAGGAAAACATCAGTGGGAATGTGTGCGCCTGCACTGTTCTAGTGATATGGTATCAGCGAACCATCAGCAAGGTAGTCCGCCCCCGGTAGCTGAGTGGCACGGTAGCTCAGCGTGTTTGGTCAGAGGGTTTAGCTACCCTCTGTAATAAAAAACTGAGTGAACAGATCAAAGAACGACCCCAACGGGTGTCATCGGACGTCCGCCACGAGAAAATACAACGAACAACATAGAACAAAATGAGATTAAAGAAAAAAAAGTTGTCAGCGCGATGGACTGTCAATCCTAAGGACCCGGGTTCGATTCCCGGCTGGGTCGGAGATTTTCTCCGCTCAGGGACTGGGTGTTGTGTTGTCCTAATCATCATCATTTCATCCCCATCGACTCGCAGGTCGCCGAAGTGGCGTCAAATCGAGCGGTCTACCCGACGGGAGGCCCTCGTCACACGACATTATTATATAGCAAGGTAAAGGTTCAGTGTGTGGAAGAGGACTGCTTATTGCCGACAACCTCATGTAACCTGTCATTCTTCCACAACACCTCACAGGCGAGGCATATTTGCACTTCCTGTGGGTGACGCTGCCTCCCCTGCTGGAAGATGTGCCTTTCGTGGTACGAAGGCCAAGGTCACACATCGAGGCACTTGATAACTGATGGTATGTTGTTATGACAACGCCACACCTCGAGGTGGAGATGAGGTGGGGCGCTGCCACTCATAAAAATGAAATCATTGGAATCTTCGTGAAGTTGAGGAAACAATCAGATTTGCAGCATATCGAGCTATGACATTCCTGTCACAGTTTCCTCTGAAAGAAAAGGTACATAAACTTTTTGAACAGATACGTCGCAAAACACATTCAGTTTCTGTGAGTTTCTTTCATGTTAGACTACGACGCCAGGATTTCGGGACTCCCTGATTCTAAAATTAAAGTGGTTTACTTTATCCGATAGATGAAAAGTCGATTCGTCCGAAAAGATGAGTCGTTCGGAAAAAGTGTCTTCTGCCATATCCTGGAGCACTGAAATGCAAAATTCGTACCACCTGTTATGGTCGCCGGGAGGCAAATGCTGAAGTAACTACAATTTGTAAGACTTCAAGTGCAGGAGTCGTTTCAAAACACGCCACTACATTGTTTGTCGACGGTGAAGTTATTGGCGTGCCCGTCTTGTGAACTTCCGATGGCGCCGTGTTATGCGTCTCGGATACGCCCGACATTTTATCAGACGATCAGTGCCTTTACCTTTGCATATGCGACCAACTTCCAAGAATTTTATATGCAGTCGTAACCGCTTGTGCAGAGGCGGCTTCTTGCGGAATCGATGGTGGGATGTACATCGCTCAAATTACAACACACAGAATGATTTATCTTGTGGTGTAGTCGCCATCGTTGCTACAAACAAACAACAGCGCACCTGCGTAAGCACTTTGAATCTTCCTTTCTCCAGTGACATGCGCAATTTGTTTCTATCTTTTATAGCTTTTTTTGCAATAAACAACTGAAATCTGTTTCTGCTACTTGAGTCACCTGGTACAATAAACTGTAATAACTACGCTAAATGTTGCTATACCTTCTGGGAACCATCTTCTCCCCTCCTCCTCCCACTGAAATCACTCTTACAAGGAGAAGTGGGACGGAATTTTTTAACAATCTATACAGTGAAGTAGGTTAAGGTCCAAGGACTGACACCCTGCAGCCACTCACCCTGGTAGGTCCTCGTTTGGAAGTAATCGACGAAAAAAAATTTGATACTTTCGCATGATGCTCAGGAACTATTAAAAATAGCATTAATGTACAGATGGTTGCATAGTGTAATCGTTAAGGTACTGACCTCCCTTGCAGAAAGTTATGGGGTAGAATCTTGTTAGGTGCTTTGAAATTTTTTAGTTTTAAATCAATATCGAAATGATTTTGATCATTATTTTTATTCATTTAATTGGTTTCAATGTAATTTTTTCCTGTTCGTTTGTTGTGTCGTATTAGTCATCGTGCGACACACATCATTTGCTCTCATTTTTCTTCCTATTAGTCTTTATTGACTTGGAATCCCTGTTCATGAGATTTTCATTACTGTTGTGTGTTAACTTCGATTTAATTTCTTCCGTTTTATCGTCTTACGTTTTCATTCGTGTTATCGCATTCGTTATTTCTATCTCTCATTTTGATTGAATTTGGTTTCACTTACAATCCCTGTTTTCGTTTAAATCGTCATCCGTTATGTTCCAATAAGAAATTATGTTTTGAGTATTTGTACGACGATTGCTATCCATAAAGATGTGCATTTTGTAATGAAAAATACATTCTTCACAGCACTGCACAGTCCATATAAATATATTATTTCTTCTTTTGTTTTGTAACCTACAGATCGGCATTTTCAAATGTTTGAACAGCATGATAAATAAATGAAAATAATTAAATTCATATACACAAAGAACCCGAGTGGAAAAAGAATAAAAGTAAGAAAAAACAAGAACAGTTGAGTAATTTAACAAGTTGGTTAAAGTGACGTGATAAAGGAATAAGTAAAAATTGCATGTACAGTTATTAATTGAATGAAAATAGTGATCAGTGTCATTTCGATAAAGATTTAAAAATAAAAAAAATCGTAGCACCTGACAAAATTCGAAGTAGCGGCTCCGGTCATAGAAAACCATCGTAACGATTGGGAGAGCGGTGTGCTGACCACGCGCCCCTCCTGTTCCCATCCTCAGCTGAGGATGACACGGCGGTCGGATGGTCCCGATAGGCCCCTTGTGCCCTGAACACGGAGGGCTGACAAAATTCGAGCCCAGAACCTTTTCCAGGTCAGGATGTCAAATCAAATACTTTTCAGCAGTCTAATTTCCAAACATTTTATTTGGCTACCACTTTCGGCGATTTACTACGCCATCTTCAGGCCCCTGAGCGACGTGCAGGAAAAGTCGACTTCGATTCTGGTCAAAACATGGCCAGCAATACTGGTATTAGCAGATTTCTGCTTGCTATAGCGATCGCATCAACTACCATTTGGCGACGCTTATAGCAAGCAGAAATCTGCTAATAACAGTATTTCTGGCCACTGTTTTCAATAGAACAGAGGTGGAATCTTCCTACACGGCGGTCAGGGGCCTGACGATGGCGTAGTACATGGCCGAAACTGGAAGCCAAATACATTACTGGCCATAAAAATTGCTACACCAGGAAGAAATGCAGATGGTAAACGGGTATTCATTGGACAAATATGTTATGCTAGAACTGACATGTGATTACATTTTTACGCAATTTGGGTGCATGGATCCTGAGAAATCAGTACGCAGAACAACCACCTCTGGCCGTAATAACGCCCTTGATATGCCTGGGCATTGAGTCAAACAGAACTTGGATGGCGTGTACAGGTACAGCTGCCCGTGCAGCTTCAACACGATACCACAGTTCATCAAGAGTAGTGATCGGCGTATTGTGACGAGCCAGTTGCTCGGCCACTATTGACCACACGTTTTCAATTGGTGAGAGATCTGGAGAATGTGTTGGCCAGGGCAGCAGTCGAACATTTTCTGTTTCCAGAAAGGCACGTACAGGTCCTGCAACATGCGGTAGTGCATTATGCTGCTGAAAGGTAGTGTTTCGCAGGGATCGAATGATGGGTAGAGCCACGGGTCGTAACACATCTGAAATGTAACGTCCACTGTTCAAAGTGCCGTCAGTGCGAACAAGAGGTGAGCGACAATTGTAACCAATGGCAACCCATACCATCACGCTGGGTGATGCGCCAGTATAGAGATGATGAATACACGCTTCTAATGTGCGTTCGCCGCGATGACGCCAAACACGGATGCGACCATCATGATGCTGTAAACAGAACCTGGATTCATCCGAAAAAATGACGTTTTGCTATTCGTGCACCCAGGTTCGTCGTTGAGTAGACCATCGTAGGCGCGCCTGTCTGTGATGCAGCGTCAAGGGCAACTGCAGACATGGTCTCCGAGCTGATAGTCCGTGCTGCTCCAAACGTCGTCGAATTCTTCGTGCAGATGGTTGTTGTCTTGCAAACGTCCCCATCTGTTGACGCAGGGATCGAGACGTGGCTGCACGATCCGTTACAGCCATGCGGATAAGATGCCTGTCATCTCGACTGCTAGTGATACGAGGCCGTTGGGATCCAGCACGGCGTTCCGTATTACGCTCCTGAACCCACCGATTCCATTTTCTGCTAACAGTCATTGGATCTCGACCAACGCGAGCAGCAATGTCGCGATACGATAAACCGAAATTGCGACAGGCTACAATGCGACCTTTATCAAAGTCGGAAACGTGATGGTACGCATTTCTCCTCCTTACACGAGACATCACAACAACGTTTCGCCTGGCAACGCCGGTGAACCTGCTGTTTGTGTATCAGAAATCGGTTGGAAACTTTCCTCATGTCAGTACGTTGTAGGCGGCGCCACCGACGCCAACCTTGTGCGAATGCTCTGAAAAGCTAATCATTTGCATATCACATCACATAGATTCTTCGTGTCCATAGATATGGAAAGCCCGTTCTAGTAGTTAACTGCTTTAGAAAAAATATTTACAGAATTTTATTTACCTTTTCAGGCTTCCGGTTTTATAATTGACGATTGCGGTTAAGCTCCACTCAGTGTTGAGTTTTTGGCTAGTGCTGTTTACAGCGTCTAAATCAAGTTCTTTTTTTAAGTTATTTAAGTCAGTAGTTGCTTAGAAGAATTGCATAGGCTCGTGATCACAACTTTATGTGATAACATACGTTATTGTTAATTTACAGAAATTCTGAAGATGCGCCGCTAGCGCTAAAGGCACCAATTCGAAAATAAATACCTGCAACAGTGATTGCCTTTTTATTTCAAAACTGGGTTCTGTTGTTGAACCAGGCTGGAAAAGGACTGGAGAAACATACTTCAACCATGAATCTTGACTTTGGTCTTGGTCCTTCTTTTCCTATTCAGCCTTCAATGCAACGCATTTTTCTCAACAATCGGTGCATCTTCTCAACAATCGGTGTTTGTGTATGAGAAATCGGTTGGAAACTTTCCTCATGTCAGCACGTTGTAGGTGTCGCCACCGGCGCCAACATTGTGTGAATGCTCTGAAAAGCTAATCATTTGCATATCACAGCATCGTCTTCCTGACGGTTAAATTTCGCGCCTGTAACACGTCATCTTCGTGGTGTAGCAATCTTAATGACCAGTAGCGCATATTCGAAATGAAAAACTGGAATAAACTGCTCTGGCAAAAATATATTTAGATAGACTGTGGTATTGTGATAACATTATAATTCTTAAGGGACATTTGACGATCAGGCAGTTGCCTCATCTCACGAAATTGGCTTCGCTGGTCTTTAGGCTAGTTTTGAGAAGCATGTGACTCAGGTGGTTAACATCACTCTCTCGCCGTTAATGCTGGTTTTGTCAAGGTGAGCCGCTAGTTCTGTATCAAGTAGCTCATCAAGTGTCCTCAGTAGCCTGTGTGCTGACGATCCAGTCGCCCTACGCGCCACTACCGAGCCTTTACCCTAGGTCGAACATGATGACCGCGATATGCAAAACAAACTTTACTTGAGTTTTATTAAGTCTGTTGTCAGAGCCTTTATGCGGTATTCCTTTCAGTATTGCTGCAGTCGAACAAATTTGCATATCACAGCATCGTCTTCCTGTCGGTTAAATTTCGCGTCTGTAGCACGTCATCTTCGTGGTGTAGCAATTTCAATGCCCAGTAGCTTGGAAACTAGACGGCTGAAGGGTGTTTGATTTGACATCCTGTATGGAACAGCCGAGTCCGGCAACCGTTCCGAAAAATGGACATTCAGAGACTTTTCCTTGTCAGATCAGTCCTTACCCATTTCGCTATACAACCAATTCGTAAAAGAAAATGGTTCAAATGGCTCTGAGCACTATGGGACTTAACATCTATGGTCATCAGTCCCCTAGAACTTAGAACTACATAAACCGAACTAACCTAAGGACAGCAGACAACACCCAGCCATCACGAGGCAGAGAAAATCCCTGACCCCGCCGGGAATCGAACCCGGGAACCCGGGCGTGGGAAGCGAGAACGCTACCGCACGACCACGAGATGCGGGCGCAATTCGTAAAGACATCTTGTTATTATTGCTGAAAAGCATTGTTTTCATCCATTACTTATAGACGAGGACCTAGCAGGGCGACTGGCTGCAGGAAGTTATTCCTTGGATCCGAGGCTACATCACCATATAGATTGTTTCAAAAAGTCAGTCCGCTGCTGGGGACCTCTCCCTGTTAGTTGACAATGTAGAAGCAGCCCTGGAAATCAGAAGAAATTAAGTCACGGTCACTGTCCCGGTAAGTAAAACCGGATTCTCTTGAAGCCGGCTGCCGAGTGTAACGGACCTCATCCGCCGTCCTTCGAGTGGCTGTCGTGTTACGGAGCGGATCCGCGAGCGGGTTGCGCGGCGCGGCGCTGCAGCGGCTGACTTCTGCCGGGTCGCGGGCCAGTTTCGCCAGGCGCGCCGCCCCCACGCCTCGCGGCTGCGCTGCTGACTCAGAGGAATCGGCCCGCGCGCGGCCGGTGGGCGGCGGATGGCGGCTGCGGGTTGCGCCCACCGGCTGGTATGTGGGCCGGCGCCGGCGCGCTGATCCAACCCGACCGGGCGGGGACGCCCACGCAGTGCGCGCCACGAGCGCAAACAAAGCCATCTCTTGCCGGCCGCGGTGGTCTAGCGGTTCTGGCGCTGCAGTCCGGAACCGCGGGGCTGCTACGGTCGCAGGTTCGAATCCTGCCTCGGGCATGGGTGTGTGTGATGTCCTTAGGTTAGTTAGGTTTAAGTAGTTCTAAGTTCTAGGGGACTTATGACCTAAGATGTTGAGTCCCATAGTGCTCAGAGCCATTTGAACCATTTTGAAAGCCATCTCGCTGCTACTGTTAATCTCGCCCCTTGACCCTTTCAGGCGGTGTGGTTCCGTTTGAAGCCCCCCAGGATCTTCTCATTTCGTGACATATGCGCAGTAGCTACGTGTTGTAGTTGGCAGAAGAGCCAACACCGTGTTACGAGAGGAGGCCGAAACGCACGCGTTTTAGCTCACGCAGGCTGGCGTGAGGAGGGAAGGACTATACTGACGTGAGGTCTGGAACGTGACAAGGAATTAGAATTCAGAAAGCGGACGTAATTAGTTTGATACTTAACTTTAATCCATTTATGATGAGCGTCGCTCTTGACGGTACATGATATTATCTGTTCAGAATTCATTCCAATTACTGAATATGACGTAGCTGAAGGCTATGGAAAACTATCTTCTCTGCAAAGGACAGCGTATGTAGGTAGTGACCCATCGCTAGCAAAGTCGGCTGCACAACTGGGGCGAGTGCTAGGGAGTCTCTCTAGACTAGACCTGCCGTGTGGCGGCGCTCGGTCTGCAATCACTGATAGTAGCGACACGCGGGTCCGACGTATACTAACGGACCGTGGCCGATTTAAAGACTACCACCTAGCAAGTGTGGTGTCTGGCGGTGACACCACACTACGCGTGTAGCCAACTTAAACGTATCCAGTAGAATTTTTTCCGGTTAATTCTGGGTTTGGTACAGAAACCAGTACGTATGGCATGAAGAGACGAAAAGTCCTGGTTGCAGTGTTAATTTTTTTTTTTTTTACAGTCGTATTGACCAACTAGGATCACGTTAACAACTTCAGTTCCTCTTCTTCCTTTGTCGTTGTTTCCTAATTTTCCAGTATTCCCTCATTTTGTCCCCATGAAGTCTCTTCCTTTCTTCTGTCCATGTTGTTCCCGATTTTTTATTTCTTCTGCTTTGAAAGCCTTCCAAATTTAGTATTTTGTTTTTAAAACGGTTTCTTTCTGCTATTTCTCATTCTTTGCTATTGTTTCTTTCAAGAACATTTCTTACTTCTGTAATCCATGCTATTGTCGATTTCTTCTTCCAGAAATATAGGAGTATTTGTTTTGTTAGTCTATTTCCATCCATTCGTTAGAGATGTCCAAAAAAGGTTAATCTTCGTTTGGCCATTACTTCAGATATCTTCTCTGTATTTTTGTACATCTCCTCATTACTTCTTATTTTCCAACCATATGCAGTTTTCGTTGCACTCATTATTTTTCTAATAATCCTTCTTTCCAGTACCTCTAGTTTGTCAATCTTATAGTTCATCGTTAGGCATTCAGATATATATAAACATTCTGGTCGTACCACTGTGGTGTAGTGTTTTAGTTTTGTTTTTCTAGATATACATTTCTTGTTGTATATATTTTTGGTCAAACCATATGCTCTTTCCATTTTGTTAATTCTTACATCTACTGCAGATTTTTCTAGTCCATTCTGTTGTATAGTTTCTCCAAGATATTTAAATTTATTTAGTCGCTCTATTTTACCTATTTGTGTTTCTATGTATTTTTGTGCATTTTTTACATTTGTTATGAATTTTGTTTTTTCAGCTGAAATTTTGAGACCAGTTCTGTTTGCTAATTTTTCCAGAATGTTTATTTGAGTAACTACTTCTGTCAGGTTTTCTGAAAGTATTGCGAAATCACCCGCAAAAGCCAAGCAGTTTACCTTAATTCCATTTGTGTTCCTTCCCAGAGTTATTGGTTCAATTTTGTGATTTTTTAGTTCCGAATTCCAGATCCCTACAATTTTTCTAAAACACAGTTAAACAGTAAAGGTGATAAAACATCACCTTGTCTAACACCAGTTTTTATTTGAAAAGGCTGAGATACTTCTCCCATAAATTTTACTTTAGATACTGTACCTGTTAGTGTTTCACGAATTATAAAAAAAAAGTCGTGTGACTAGGGCCTCCCGTCGGGTAGACCGTTCGCCTGGTGCAAGTCTTTCGATTTGACGCCACTTCGGCGACTTGAGCGTCGATGGGAATAAAATGATGATGATTAGGACAACACAACACCCAGTCCCTGAGCGGAGAAAATCTCCGGCCCAGCCGGGAATCGAACCTGGGCCCTTAGGAGTGACATTCTGTCATGGACGGACATTTTCATTATTATTAACGAATATCCCCATTGGAGAACGATAACCAGGTGATTTTCAATCTTTCTTAAGGTTCTCCTTACTGTCCCAATATTTCTTCATCTTCTCCCCTAAGGTCATCTTTCTTTCTTGGGTCCACTTTCGTCCGTATGGTTTTGGTTCCGTCTCTTTTGTCAACTTCCGCTTATCAATTTTGCCTCTAAATATATCCCTGCCTGAAGCGTTTGTTGCGTCAGTTTTTGCTTTTGTCAGATCCTTCTTAATTTCAGTTATCCAGGGTACTGGTGCTGTAAGTGATGTCACATAGTCCAATAGACGCTTAGTTAGTCTGTTTCCAGCTGGAACATCCCCTTAGAAAAATATATAAATGGCAGTGCTGGAAAACCTCTACGTTATTTGATTTTCAAACATCTGAGCAAAACTGAAAGTACTCAGACATTTCTCTCTTTACTTATTCTGATCAACACTAAAGTGACACATAAAATTTTTAGCACAACACAATCTGACTTTCAATAATCCCTACAAAAGAATGGCCCTGACTAACAATAACCTATACCTTTCATGAATCACATACCTCACAAAAATCTTTGTTACTCGAACTACTGCAATACAGCGAGCGCCAATACTGCCAGCTAAATAAAAGATTCTAACTACTGAAGGCACTAACTACTGATAGGCGTACTTAGCAAATGAAAGATTTTGACGGAGAACAAACAATGTAGCTACCTTAATAGTGTTCAAAAGTCATTATGTGTATATATATCAGTTAATGATATCCAGTATTACAAATTTACTCTTCCTGATGGACACACAGATCGTCCGCTCTCAAAACTCTGCCATCTCTCTCCTCACATCCACCACTGCTGGCGGCTCACCTCCAACTGCGCAACGCTACGCGCTGTTCACATCCGACTGCCCAACACTACAATAGCGAATATTCCAACAATGACAACCAGCCACAGACTGCACACAGCACAGTCAGTGATTTTCATACAGAGCGCTACGTGGCGTTACCAACCTAGAAAACCTAAACAGCCTACTTACACAGCTATTCCATCTAAGTGTCCATAGAACTTCGTTCTTGTCTTTCTGATGTCAGTTTCGATGTTTGATACTTTTTCAAAGGACTCGATAGTTTGCAGTCTGTATCCATTTTGTGTCTGTCTGGTCACAGAATGTTCCTAATAATCTTTCTCTACTTTCTTAATTTGTTGTGAATCTCGTTTTCGATTCAGTGAGAGTGTTTCATTCGCGTGTGTGACAACGGTTTCATGACTGTGTTGTAGTGTCTGATATTAGTGTATTTTGAAAGTCATTTTTCATTATTCAAATCTGGAACAAGTCCAGACCCTTTCTTGACTTTCTGCAGTCTGTTTTTTGTGCTTTTTTTTTCAAGTCCTGTTGCAATAATTTCACCGAGATACCATTATTTGCCGGCCGCTGTGGCCGAGCGGTTCTAGGCCATTCAGTCCGGAACTGCGCTGCTGCTACGGTCGCAGGTTCGAATCCTGCCTCGGGCATGGAGGTGTATGATGTCCTTAGGTTAGTCAGGTTTAAGTAGTTCTAAGTTCTAGGGGACTGATGACCTCAGATGTTAAGTCCCATCGTGCTTAGAGCCATTTGAACCATTTTTTACCATAATTTGTTTTAAGTTTCGGAGTATCTAACTTGGAACACATGAATTCAGTTTTCTCAAGGAAGACTTGGAGGCCAGCCTTCTCTTCGCATTCTTTGAGAGTCTCGATTTGATTTACTGCTGTTTCTTCACTGTCGGTTAGAATCGCTAAGTCATCTGAGAATGCTAAATATTGAACATTCCATTTTCCTCGACATCTTCGTGGTTCGATTGGCTTCCAAAAATTTTGTTGTCTTGGTTCTATCTCCCGTTCTGTCATTACTTTGTAAACACAATATTGAATAATTTTGCAAAAACAGACATAATGTCTTATGGGACAACAGCAATCAGTGATTTTGTAATGTTACTTAAAATCCGTCTTGATTGCAAAAAAATTTTTATTATTCATATGACCGGTTTCGGTTCATTCAGAACCATCTTCAGACCTGTAAAAATAATTATACTAATTTACTATTTCACGGAAACAAATGTTTTTTATCCTATCTAATGAACATCAAATGTACCAGAACGTACCTGATATTTCAGTTACAGGAGTAACCCGTCCAAATCCAGCACCTTTCACATGCTACGTCACATAAAATTGGTTGGCAGAGTGCACGTCATTTATATTAATTATAACACTATAACCGACAGGTGGCGTCTGGTACATTTGTTACATTCCATTTGTACATACTGTATTCAGTAGATCTTTTTATATTAAAAATATTTGGTTAAAATATGTAGATGTCAAAGTTAAAATCTGTACTTGTCAGGATTAAAAAGCAGTAAAATTATCATTTTTATACGATCTAAAAGCATAGGGCGATTTATATATCTATGGTGCTGGTGTGAACTTGTTTTCCTCTACGGTCTGCTTCCGTGGTTCCCGCCATTTTGGTGTTGTGCCGCGGTGCCCTCAGTCGTCTGATGTTCATCGCCGCGGGCAAGAGGGCCGCACAGGAGGGCCCCGTCAACGACGCCAGGCGCTGCACGCGTCTTCCGGCTTCTCCACCACGCACCATCTCTCATCTCTCGGGCTGGATCTCCACACGCAACAGTTGTCATCTTAGTAGGTCGTCATAAATGCTAAAATAGGCGTTATGATTGAATTCGTTTTGTTCGTTGAGGATTAAATCAGGATCTTTATTTTTGTGGGTGTATATTTCGATCTCTTCCAAAATGTTAAGAAAACGCCCCTTATGAGCTCTATGCAGGATTTCTAAATTGTTTTCAATATTCGTGACTGAGTGCTTTGTCGCAGCCATATGCGCCCCAAAAGCTGTTTTGTTTTGAGAGTAGGTGTGCTCCCTGAATCTGGTTTCGAAGTTCCTACCAGTCTGTCCTATATATTGTTTACAGCAGTCATTACATTTGATCTTATATACACCTGAATCCTGAAATTTATTCCTACTATTACATATTCTATGCCGGAGCTTCAATTTTAACGTGTTATTTGTTCGGAACCCTATTTTAACGTCGGATTTACGGAAGCATCTTTCAATTTTGTCTGCAATTCTTCCATTGTAAGTAAGAGCTACATATTTTTTCTTGTTGTTCCTCTTAACTGCTACTTGACTTCCTTCTGTTTGTTCCATTTGCCTCTTCTTTATCTTCCTATAAATATTCATCACCTGTTTACACGTATATCCGTTCGCTACGGCCACTTGTTTTAAAATACTTAACTCCTTTTCTACTTCCTGTTGGCTTAGTGGCAAGCTTAGTAGCCTGTATACCATCGAAGTAAAATACGCCCATTTGTATCGCGGTGGGTGACAGGAGCGCTCATTGATAACTAGATCTGTACACGTAGGTTTTCTGAATATGCTAAATTCATGCTTCCCATCTTTCTTTATTAGTGTTAAATCTAAGTAATCTATACGGTTGTTCTCTTCAAATTCCATGGTGAATCTAATTTTCGGGTGTTGAGAGCTCATTTTTTGTGCTAAGTTTTCGATATCATTTTTATCTCCTTTGTATAATAAAATGGAGTCGTCAACATATCTCCTGTAATATACAATTTTCTCAGCGATATTAGGATTTTCATCAAAGAATTTGTTTTCTAAGTGATTTACAAAAATGTCAGCCAGCGTCCCAGCTAAACTGTTCCCCATTGCCAGCCCGTCTTTCTGTTGATAAATTTTGCCATTGAAAGTAAAGTAATTGAACGACCAGACGTGTTCCAACATTTCCACTAGTTCAATCACTTCCCCCAGTGCCAATTTACCATGAGTGAGGAGATTGTTCTTAATGATCTCAATCGTTTCTTTTACGGGAATGTTTGTGTACAGATTGGTGATATCTAATGAAGAGCTAAATAACAGATTGAAGGCGGCATATACATATCGTCGGACTTTCAACATTAGCAACAGCTACGAATTTGCCGAGCAAATTAAAGACGTACTTATACCTCAGAATGCGTCACTAGCTTCATTAGATATCACCAATCTGTACACAAACATTCCCGTAAAAGAAACGATTGAGATCCATTTTATTATACAAAGGAGATAAAAATGATATCGAAAACTTAGCACAAAAAATGAGCTCTCAACACCCGAAAATTAGATTCACCATGGAATTTGAAGAGAACAACCGTATAGATTACTTAGATTTAACACTAATAAAGAAAGATGGGAAGCATGAATTTAGCATATTCAGAAAACCTACGTGTACAGATCTAGTTATCAATGAGCGCTCCTGTCACCCACCGCGATACAAATGGGCGTATTTTACTTCGATGGTATACAGGCTACTAAGCTTGCCACTAAGCCAACAGGAAGTAGAAAAGGAGTTAAGTATTTTAAAACAAGTGGCCGTAGCGAACGGATATACGTGTAAACAGGTGATGAATATTTATAGGAAGATAAAGAAGAGGCAAATGGAACAAACAGAAGGAAGTCAAGTAGCAGTTAAGAGGAACAACAAGAAAAAATATGTAGCTCTTACTTACAATGGAAGAATTGCAGACAAAATTGAAAGATGCTTCCGTAAATCCGACGTTAAAATAGGGTTCCGAACAAATAACACGTTAAAATTGAAGCTCCGGCATAGAATATGTAATAGTAGGAATAAATTTCAGGATTCAGGTGTATATAAGATCAAATGTAATGACTGCTGTAAACAATATATAGGACAGACTGGTAGGAACTTCGAAACCAGATTCAGGGAGCACACCTACTCTCAAAACAAAACAGCTTTTGGGGCGCATATGGCTGCGACAAAGCACTCAGTCACGAATATTGAAAACAATTTAGAAATCCTGCATAGAGCTCATAAGGGGCGTTTTCTTAACATTTTGGAAGAGATCGAAATATACACCCACAAAAATAAAGATCCGGATTTAATCCTCAACGAACAAAACGAATTCAATCATAACGCCTATTTTAGCATTTATGACGACCTACTAAGATGACAACTGTTGCGTGTGGAGATCCAGCCCGAGAGATGAGAGATGGTGCGCGGTGGAGAAGCCGGAAGACGCGTGCAGCGCCTGGCGTCGTTGACGGGGCCCTCCTGTGCGGCCCTCTTGCCCGCGGCAATGAACATCAGACGACTGAGGGCACCGCGGCACAACACCAAAATGGCGGGAACCACGGAAGCAGACCGTAGAGGAAAACAAGTTCACACCAGCACCATAGATATATAAATCGCCTTATGCTTTTAGATCGTATAAAAATGATAATTTTACTGCTTTTTAATCCTGACAAGTACAGATTTTAACTTTGACATCTACATATTTTAACCAAATATTTTTAATATAAAAAGATCTACTGAATACAGTATGTACAAATGGAATGTAACAAATGTACCAGACGCCACCTGTCGGTTATAGTGTTATAATTAATATAAATGACGTGCACTCTGCCAACCAATTTTATGTGACGTAGCATGTGAAAGGTGCTGGATTTGGACGGGTTACTCTTGTAACTGAAATATCAGGTACGTTCTGGTACATTTGATGTTCATTAGATAGGATGAAAAACATTTGTTTCCGTGAAATGGTAAATTAGTATAATTATTTTTACAGATCTGAAGATGGTTCTGAATGAACCGAAACCGGTCATATGAATAATAAAAAAATTTTTGCAATCAAGACGGATTTTAAGTAACATTACAATATTGAATAATAATAATTATTATTATTATTGTTATTATTATTATTATTGTTATTTCCCAGTGACACGTTTCAACTTTACTTAGGCATCTTCGGATTGGCTGATATTTGTTAGCGATGAGTGCATGGACTACGGCTCATAAAATACCCCGGCAGGTAAATGCCCCTTGTCAAAACACTGTGCTGTGTCATTACGGTATGTGGCGCTGTCCAATGCAAACTAGACGGGATCAGGCCAACAATAAATCTTTACATAATAAACTTGCCGGGAGTGTAGTGCATGTTCTGCTGCACATATCACTTTATTGTCCAGATCCCGTTTGGTATGCAATGGACTGCACCACGTGGCATAATAAGGACAACGTGCAGTGTCTTTAAATAAAGCTTTGACAAGGGGCATTTACCTGTTGGGATATTTCATGCGCGGTACCCCACATACCCGTCGCTACCAGATATCAGCCAGTCTGAAGATGCCTGAACAAAGGTGGAACGCGTCATTGTGAAATAATAACAATAAAAAATTTTGCAGTGCAACCTAGACTGCATGTCTCTTTACGTCTCCAGTAGACGCTGCCCTGAAGCGTCTGCAGCTTGAACAACTTCACATGTTTCGAATCTTAGCCGCCAGACGACCAAACGCAGAAGCCATTTTTGTACACAGTGCACGACTGTCTTTCATTTCAAATTGTGATTGAGTACGTCTCTATAATGTATGTTTTGCTTATTTATTACGTAAAAAACTGTCCTGTTCAGATTTATTCTCCATGTATTGCGATAATGTTTAAATTTATGTATTTATTTTTATAAGTATTGTGGCGGATCTTTTTGAAACCACTGCGGCTCGTAAGTGAATTATAAAAAAAAATTGCCTTAAACAGCGTAAACCGCACTAGTAAAAAAAATTGATTGGTGAGTAACTACAATCGTTAATTATAAAATTGTAAGCCTGGAAAGGCAAATAAATTTTATAAAGATTCTTTGTAAAACAGATAACCACCTGAGCGGACCTTCCGTAACTATGGGCACGAAGAAGATAACCGGGAGTTATTAGACAGTCACACTCACTTAATGTGGAGAAAACTCCTGGTGTGTGGTTGTCACTATGAACAAAATTTTTTGTGACACTATGATGACAGCTTTACAAAAATATCGGTAGCCAGTTCCTCTATAGGTAACCAACCTCTAGCAGGATTGCCTTTTGTCACCCGCCAATATTACCTTGTGTTTACTCCTCTAATTTTGGGTTCCATATTTGTTTTAACTATTTTAAGGCATTATTTAATAACTATTGATTTATTTAAACTATTTATTTCTGACACTACCTTTTACCATCTTTCAATACGTAAATGGTGGCCATACCAGGCCCAACTAGCGCCACTCAACTATTCATTCACGTCAGACCAGCTGTCGCAGCTAACAAGCTGCGTAGTGCAGTTACTGTTGGCCTCTGTGCGATATGCCTGTTCACACAAGCCTGTCCACACACCTGTTTTCTCCGTGACTTAGTGAGTGTGACTGTCCAATAGTTCCCCATTAGGTTCTTCATGTCCATAGATATGGAAAGCCCGTTCTAGTAGTTAACTGCTTTAGAAGAAATTTTTACTGAATTTTAATTACCTTTTCAGGCTTCCGGTTTTATAATTGACGATTGCGTTGAAGCTCCGCTCAGTGTTGAGTTTTTGGCTAGTGCTGTTTACAGTGTCTAAATCATGTTCTTGTTTTTAAATTATTTAAGTCAGTAGTTGCTTAGAAGAGTTGCATAGGCTCGTGATCACAACTTTATGTGATAACATACGTTATTGTTAATTTACAGAAATTCTGAAGATGCGCCACTAGCGCCAAAGGCGCTTATTCGAAAACAAATACCCGCAACAGAGACTGCCTTTTTATTTCAAAACTGGGTTCTGTTGTTGAACCAGGCTAGAAAAGGACTGGAAAAACATATTTCAACCATGAATCTTGATCTTGGTCTTGGTTCTCTCTTCCTATTCAACCTTCAATGCAACGCATTTTTCGCAACAATCGGTGCATTTTCTCAACAATCGGTGCATTGAGGGAGAGCTTGATCTCAGAAACCTGCAATTTGGCTTTTCGCCTCGATTATCACCATGACGTCATTCTGGAAATGTCTGCCGTGGAAAGAGGAAGAAGTCATCAACGGGAGTCACGTAGAGAGAACTGGGGAGGTGCTTCACCGAGCGAGGTGGCGCAGTGGTTAGCACACTGGACTCGCATTCGGGAGGACGACGGTACGATCCCGCGTCCGGCCATCCTGATTTAGGTTTTCCGTGATTTCCCTAAATCGCTCCAGGCAAATGCCGGGATGGGTCCTTTGAAAGGGCACGGCCGACTTCCTTCCCCGTCCTTCCCTAATCCGATGAGACCGATGACCTCGCTGTTTGGTCTCTTCCCCCAAACAATCCAATCCAACAAATGGGGGGGGGGGGGGGGGTGAGGCAAAATTTCGTGGCCCAAAGAAGCAGCTCGTGTGAGTGCGTCTCGTGCAGAATGGGCTGGACATTGCCATAGAGCAAAGAAATCCTATCAGACAGTCCCCCACGAAGCTTCGCACTACCAGCCTCTTGTCGTTCTCAAAAAATTCTCACCATCACCTTGCCTGCTAGTGGTCAGGTCTCCGTCATCTCAGCGTTTTTAAATCCACATGTCTCCTCTGCTTGACCTTGTTCCTTTGTCACAGGCTCATATTGTTACACTCAGCACCCGTCCTTGGTGACTGGGCGGCTAAAGTAACTTGTAATGGCTTCACACAGCTGCAACATTTCCCCTGCTCTCTATGTTCAGTGGACTTATGCTCAGTTACGGGAAATGTTTCCTTCATTTAAGAATTTATGTAAAAAGATTCAATGGAGTGGTTCTCGGTAGTACAAAAATTACGATGTTGTAATAGAATTTTTGTATTCAAATGAGCTTTAATTAAATTGGTTCAAATGGCTCTAAGCACTATGGGACTTAACATCTGAGGTCATCAGTCCCCTAGACTTAGAACTACTTAAAACTAACTAACCTAAGGACACACACACCATGCCCGAAGCAGGATTCGAACCTGCGACCGTAGCAGCCGCGCGGTTTCGGACTGAAGCGCCTAGAATCGAACGGCCACAACTGCCGGCTGAGCTTTAATAGCAGCCAGCGATGTTGTTACTTGTTGCATGCAGAAATAGCTAATACTGTTGGCGTAGTATTCCGTGTGCTACATATTGACGTTTCCTATAAGCTTTTGATATTTCGAAGTTCAAAGGATGAAGCTGGCCATAAGAGGACATCATTGTTGGAAACATTGTTGCATCTTTCTCTGTTAAGGCAGCATTGATCATAATGAATTCTGTGTTATATGTACGGGCTGTCCCAAGAGAAAAGGCCAACATGACAAGAACTATCGCTTGAAGGAAAAAACTTCACATGGACATAAGCGCTATTCCTAATTCCTTCCGAGATAGAAGACATTTAATGTACACTGTTATTCATTTTCTGTGTTATTGAATACGAGGTGCATTCAAGTTCTAAGGCCTCCGATTTTTTTTCTAATTAACTACTCACCCGAAATCGATGAAACTGGCGTTACTTCTTGACGTAATCGCCCTGCAGACGTACACATTTTTCACAACGCTGACGCCATGATTCCATGGCAGCGGCGAAGGCTTCTTTAGGAGTCTGTTTTGACCACTGGAAAATCGATGAGGCAATAGCAGCACGGCTGGTGAATGTGCGGCCACGGAGAGTGTCTTTCATTGATGGAAAAAGCCAAAAGTCACTAGGAGCCAGGTCAGGTGAGTAGGGAACATGAGGAATCACTTCGAAGTTGTTATCACGAAGAAGCTGTTGCGTAACGTTAGCTCGATGTGCGAACGTTTTTGTTGCAGTGCAGGAAGGAATTTGTTCTTCAAAACATTTTCGTGGGACGCACCTGTTACCGTAGTGCCCTTTGGAACGCAATGAGTAAGGATTACGCCCTCGCTGTCCCAGAACATGGACACCATCATTTTTTCAGCACTGGCGGTTATCCGAAATTTTTTTGGTGGCGGTGAATCTGTGTGCTTCCATTGAGTTGACTGGCGCTTTGTTTCTGGATTGAAAAATGGCATCCACGTCTCATGCATTGTCACAACCGACGAAAAGAAAGCCCCATTCATGCTGTCGTTGCGCATCAACATTGCTCGGCAACATGCCACTTGGGCAGCCATGTGGTCGTCTGTCAGCATTGTGGCACCCACCTGGATGACACTTTTCGCATTTTCAGGTCGTCATGCAGGATTGTGTGCACAGAACCCACAGAAATGCCAACTCTGGGGGCGATCTGTCCAACAGTCATTCGGCGATCCTCCAAAACAATTCTCACCACTTTCTCGATCGTGTCGTCAGACCGGCTTGTGCAAGCCCGAGGTTGTTTCGGTTTGTTGTCACACGATGTTCTGCCTTCATTAAACTGTCGCACCCACGAACGCACTTTCGACACATCCATAACTCCATCACCACATGTCTCCTTCAACTGTCGATGAATTTCAATTGGTTTCACAACACGCAAATTCAGAAAACGAATGATTGCACGCTGTTCAAGTAAGAAAAACGTCGCCATTTTAAGTATTTAAAACAGTTCTCATTCTCGCCGCCGGCGGCAAAATTCCATCTGCCGAACGGTGCTGCCATCTCTGGGACTTATTGACAATGAACGCGGCCTCATTTTAAAACAATGTGCTAGTTTCTATCTCTTTCCAGTCCGGAAAAAAAAATCGGAGGCCTTAGATCTTGGATGCACCTTGTACATTGTCAGGTTTACACATGTACACACGTACAACGGTTAGTAGACATTATAACATGCATTTTACAAAGTATCAGTTGAAAAACACATGTTTTTAACACACACCTAAAAGCGTTACAGCTGTTATACAGTCCTCAATAAATGTTCGAATGTCCCACCATCAACTTCTGTGCATTTGTGCACTCTCGGCAGAACGCGTCGTGTTGCTCGTCCGAGTGCCACTGGACTTTTCCTTACGAGGCCAACAGTCCTTGATGCGACCAAGCCGTTCATCTCACGTTTTCATCTTTCGTTTGTACATCTCAGACTACATCCAACCCCGTGGTGGCAGCAGCTGCAGTAGTACAACCACTGCCAGGAACTCTGTTACTTCGTAGTCAGTGTTACTTACTTACATTGCCACTTTTACTATTTGTCGCATTGAAATTGTTGTTTCTTAGGTAAGTATGATGCAAAAAAAGTACTGCATGCGTGAACTGCTGTCCGATGTAGGAAATGGCCTGATGGCCCTAATCAGACCAGGTTAGATAATAAATAAAATAAACAAAAATTTAATGGCGTTAAATCTGTCGATCCTGCTGGCCAGTTAATTACCACCACAAATGCAGTATTTAGGATATCTGCGCTTGAGATATTCCCTCTCGCGCCTGGTAAAATGTAGAGGGGCTCCGTCATGCTGGAATTAAATTACATTCTGCGTAAAGAAAGGAACTTCCACAACGTGTTCAACAAATGGATTTTCTAAAAACTGCAACGAATACTGTCCCGTCATTTCTCTTCTACAGTGACTGTATCTATTGGTTACTGATCATCCCGCACCAAACACTAATCGAAAAACGAACTTTCAAATTGGTTACCATTGTAGCGTGTCGATTTCCTGCGACCAAGATGATTATTACGTCTGTTGTTGATTCCATTCCGTATAAACGTGGCTTTATCAGTGAATAATATTAATGGAAGCAAATGACACTTGTCATTTAAACAATGACAAAATTCCAGTCGTATAGCACTGTCTCTAGTGTGAAGGTCGTGGATACGGTATATGTGAAATGAGTACACCCTTTCCGCATGTAACGTTTGCCGTAGACGTGTTCGTTGGACATAGATTTACGCAGAAAATCGCCGTATCCTGGTAACAGGACTACGCCGCACCATTTCAGACGCGTGTTGCTGTTCCTGCACACGCTGTTGATCTACAAATAGGGAACTTGCACTAATATTTGTTTCACGCAATGTGCTGAAGACTCCGGTAAACACTTTACGGACAGGAATTCGACGTATCGGAAATCGGCGACGATATTCGTCGACGGCAGCAGAAACACTATTATCGCAGAAGTTGTAAACATACACCACATCTGCATATTCTTCATCAGTGTAAATGTGTGGCAGTTCATCCAGCGCGTGTACAAGCACAGTTAACAGATGCTTCTTTCTTATACAATCTCAGTCCTTCGCATTACTTTACTTGCAACCCACCATATACAATTGCACCTTCAACGGGCTAGTTCAGTAGCAGAAAGACATTCCGAGCAAAGATGTTGAAAGCAAAGACGTAGGCTTGGCTAGAATAAAATATCAACGAGGTTGGGTGGCTAAGTCACATAAGTGTGCGTGTGCACACTAGCCTAAAAATAAATGTGTATTAAATGCGTTCTTACCTCGAAAACCATTCGGAATAGGGGATATGTCCAACTGAAGTTTTTTGCTTCAAATGAGCATTCCTGTGGTATCCCTCAATATTGACAATTTCTCCTGGAACACCTTGTACGTGGAGTTCAGTTTCATATGTGCACTCCAAAACTGGAAGTTGACTCTTCTGTAGATACTTGGAATAAGTAAAAAAGTGATTTTATTAATAATTCCAGTTCGTCATTAATTTCGGTTTAAGACAAAAAAGAAAAGAAGTAACGGTTCTCCAGAACAGTGGCAGAGTTAATTCTACAAAGGCACCGAGAACGGGATAGTAGAAATCCATTTACTTCAGAACTTCCCTTTCTTCCTAAAATCTAGAAACTGGCGGTCATGTAAGGTCATATCGGCAGTTGCTATTCTCTCACACTCCCCGTGAATGGGACGTATAGGAAGAGAAAATGATAGTGATACAGTATATCCCCTTTGCTATACACTGTATGGTGGCTTCTGGAATACACCTGCAGACGTTTGTGTAAATTATTTTTCAATGTGCCACCATCAAAGAGGTTCTTCACATGTGCAGAATCTCTGTCATTATCTACGTAATAAGTATGCTTTCCCTATTAGCATCTAATCCAAAACATCAAGAAATACAGCTGTTACAGATACAGAACAGTAAACTACAAATAGCTAATAAAGGGCTACTTAAAATTAATTTTTTTGTAGGTGATGTGACTAGTGTTGTGCGGCTGAAAAGGTACGATGATTTAATTGAAGTATATGTCCTATGGTTTTTTCGCCGCTCCAATCACGTGCTGTTGAGTCAGCACTTGTTCTGTTTGCCTGTGATTGTATTTTGATTCCACGAATCCTTAGTTTTACCCATTAACTGTACATAAAGTGAAGGTTCGTTCCGCGAGGTAGGCAGTATGTGTTCTCTAATTGCTTGCTACGTCTGTATGAACATGTAGTCAGTGGACTTCCTGAGTTCAACTTGTACATTATGTGACCGAAGGTATTCGGACACTCCTGTATAATGCTGGAATTATTAATAAAATCACTTTTGTACTTAGTCTAAGACTCTACAGAAAAGCCAACTTCCTATTTTGGAGTACACAATTGAAATTGAACTCCACGTGCTGGGTGTTTCAGGAGGAAAGTCATTATTCAGAGATACGGCAGGAATGCTCATTTGAAGCAAAAAATTCATTTGGACATATGCCCTGTTCCGAACTGTTTACGAGGCAGAACGCATATATTATACATTTATTTTTGGACTAGTGTAACACACGCACACTTATGTGACTTACGCGCCCAACCTCGTTGATATTTTAGTCTAGCTGCAATGTTAACGCCAATATTTTGTGTCGCCAGTGTATGTGACAGTGCTGGAGATTTTAACGAATATTTTTCCAGAAATGACATTTAAGCCTATATGTGAGGACCTGAGAAAAGACTTATTATTATATTGTGACTTATTATTATATTGTGAGATAATAGCAATATGCTTTATTATTATATAACCAGTTTTCTACAAAGAATAATCATATAACAAAAGATAATATCACTAAAAGAATGCATGTTAAATTTTTCCTTCTTCTGTTGACCACCAGATGTATTGCAGGACAAACACACCAGTATAAAAGGAGGCAGGGAGCTTGTGTTGTCAGAGGAAAAGCAGCAACAGCAGGATGGGTTAGTCAGGAGAGGACAGGCCACTGGGAACGTGGACTAGTAAAAGGATCTAACCTCGGTAACCAATCTATTATGGACATTTCATCCCTTCTAAAGCTGCCCAAGTCGATTGTTGGTGATGTGATTGTGAAGTGGACAGGTGAGGGAACAACCGTAGTTAAAAAGAGACTAGGCAGCCTTCATGTACTGGTGGACAGGGCACGTCGAACAGTGCGGAGGGTGGTTGTAAAATATCGCTGAAATCAGCGGAAGGAATCATTCTCGAGTTCCAGAATGGTGCCAGCAGCCCAGGTAGCGCAATGACTGAGCGTAAGGAGTTAAAATGAGTGGGATACAGTAGTGGAATGAGTGGGATACAGTAGTCGGGCAGCTCCTCACAAGCCACACATTTGTGCAGCCACTGTCAATCGACGCTTCATGGAGAGCTGAGTCAGAACGTCGACTTCGCTCCAGACTCCATTGTCCAACATCCCTGCCTTCTCTCGTTTCGGTTCTTGAGGAAGAATTGGCTGCCAATCCTCTGCAGACGTTCAGATACCTCAATGAAAGTGTTCCCAGCACAGTTCAAGCTGTGGTAAAGCTGAAGGGTGGACACACCCCATACTAATGTTCACTAATGAGTGACAGAGAAAAGCACGGTGAGTGAGGGAAGGCTGCTGTTTCTCCCCAACATTCTTTAACATATATTTAGAGCATATTATTCAGAAATGTTTGAAAGTAATAAGAAGAGGGCGGGTTGGTGGTACGGGGATATAATGTATTCGATTTGCTGATGATATGGTGTTATTGGCAGAGAAAGAAAGAGTAATGATTCGTATGTTAAAAGAATTAAATAAGACCTGTGAGGAATTCGGGGTGAGAAATAAACAAAAAGGCAAAATGTATGGTGGTAAGTGCAAGAAAAATAAGAACAACTATAATGTTAGGACAGGAAAATATAGAACATGCTAGTGCTTTCAGATATCTTGGAAACTTAATTATGGAAGACATAGTATGCAATTAGGGGTTGAAAACGCGTATAGCATCGGCCAAGGAGGCATTTAATAAGAATATGAGGCTACTGTGTGGGTGCATCGACAGGGACCAGGTATTTATAATAGGAACGGGTACAACCGTACTGGACTGAATCCTAAAGTCCTCTTCATAGTCTCAGAGATAGGTCACTGAATTCCAAAGTCCTCTTCAGAGTCTCGCAGCTAAAAGTGAAATGTAATAAACTGAAAGGGCCCTAAGACCTACTTAATCGAAATGTATTCTCACGAGCTATACGTTATACAGAGCTGAGACGTGGACATTCAGGAAACAGGAAGAAAGAATAGTAGAAGCATGTGAGATGTACGTCTAGAGGAGGATGAAAAGGATAAAATGGGTAGAAAAAGTGGGAGGAGCTGTTGAGAAAAGTGGGAGAAGAGAGAGAAATTTTAAAGGTAATCGGGAAGAAGAAACACAGTTGGCTTGAACACTTGACGAGAAGAGAATGTTTACTGACGGATACTCTGAAAGGAGCGCTGAATGGAGGAAGAAGAAGAGGCAGAAGATAACAGATGGTGGATAGTGTAAGGATAGAAAACAATTATGAGAAAACGAAGAGGGTAGCAAATGACGGGACTGCATGGAGAGCTACATGTGTACACCAGTCCTAGGGCAGAACTCTGATGATGATGAATAGGTGTCCGGAGACTTTTGATCAAATTGTGTATATCAACTTTTTCCAGTTTCTTATCTGCGAATTTTCCGATTTCAGATCAGAGTTCGTCAGCTAATGCTAGAACAGCAGCGCTTGACCAGAAATCTTGGTTGAGGAAGATTTTTGAAGTAGCTAGATGTAATGGGAGGTAGAGGTTTTACCCAGGTATTTACAACAAGAATGGGCACCACCGTACTGGGCTTAATCCCAAAGTCCTGTTTAGTCTCACAGATAGATTAGACGTGGTAGAGTTTGTTACATGCGTACTCTGAAATTACCCTGAACGCCAATGATATTCGCGAAGAAGGCGTGTGCAGTCAAGTGACAGCGAGTGGCAGAGGTCGTCTCACGAGACGGGACACAGGTGCCTGCCGAGGGTCTGCGGCCTTGTGGCTTCACTTTACCAATGGCACACAGTTACGTCATCGTGCGGAGAGTTTCAGGAAGATTTCGCTTACACTGACGCAACCTTCATAGGACCACCAGCGTAGACCAGTAAACAGCTGACAGTTGTTTGTTTTGTTTGTGAAAGAACCTCGCAGCTAAACAGATCTGCCCAGACTGTGGTACAGTTTCATCGGGGAAAGAAAAACATAATAAACTAAAAGGGCTCTAAGAACTGCTTAATCGAAATATATTCTACTAGAAGATCATTATACGTTGCTTGAGCAAAATTAGGACTTCCGGAACCAGTTGGAAGAGCTAGAGAAAAATATATCGTGATATCTTTCAAGAAGCGGGAGAAGTTTGAGCAGATGACCCACTGGAGCATACTAGTCTACTACTATACTGTGAATAACAATATTTGTTTCACAACAGAAACTCCGTAAAAACGATTGAATATAAGCGCAATGGTAAACGTGTATTTGTGATTGAAGCAATAGTAACAGACAGATTACTGTACACCAGTCTATAAAATATAATAGTGATTTTAAATGAGGGTCATGTAAGAGATCAGTAGCTATTACGAGAGAATATCGAAAGATAAGTTACACAAATCGCCCCACAGTAACAAGGGACTGGTCCAATCCGACGTGTCTAAACATACCCTGAAACTTTTTATACAGGAGGAACGAACTGAAAGAAAAACTCTGTCAAAACTTTAGATGCTAAGAAGCACTGCAAGTACTATTAAAAAAATAATGGTAACTGCCAAATTCGTAGCTCGCCAGGTGGCTGGAGAATCGTACACCACTTCCGGAGCTGTTATCAGACTGCACACATGCAACATGGCAGGCGCATTAACAGGTAACACAACTCGTCACGATATTAATTTGTAAAGCAAATTTCAGTTTTCGTTGATAGTTTCTCTGAAACAGTTGCCCGCAGTTACTGTTCACTTACATTCGCAACTCATTTAATATCCATAATAATTACGTTGATTTTTCAATAATATAAGTATTAACAATGGAGATAAAACTGAATTAATATTCATTGTGTTCAATACTTAATGTTAAGCACTGTGCAAACCCGGTTTTGCTTCGTGAAATCTGACCATGAGTGGTCTAAATGGAATTACACACACATGAAGGTAAAATACGCGCTAAGATAGAGCCCGTAAGGACTGAAGGAAACACTGTCCGAAAGATTTACTGTACAAGCACGGCCGCACAGTCCCATAAATCCCTAAACTTTAGTACCATGAACAACAGTTCCTTAGAGGAGTTTTCTTGAAACACGAACCACGTAAGGCTGCCCGTGAAAGGCAGTGCACAGTTACCAAAAATGATTACTAAAATTGGACCTCGGAATCGCAACTGTGATGAACATTGCTGATTTCAGGGCTTTTTCGACCTGCTTAAGCAGATTCAATAAATCATACACTGTAAGGAGTCACAAAACAACGATTTTTACTTCAATTACAGATGCAGAAGAGATTCCATTAATTCGTAGCCGGCATGAAGATGAAGCTTGCCGTTATCCCCACATCTGCTATGTTTAACGCCGATCAATTAGGTTTCGTGAAAGGAACTACAAGGAAACCGCACTTTATTATTTCAAGACAGAATCTGCTGTGCAGTCGATTCATCCCATGATAATTCATATACAACAGTGTCATTGATAAGTATGAATGAATTACTGTTTCTTCAGCTTTATGTCTATCTTCAGGGACCTCAAGGAATGTTATGGCCCAGGGCCAAAAATAAAAAGAACACTGTTTAGTCGCAAAAATCTTATAATCGACTGATCAAAATGTGGAAAGACAGGAAAGAATAATTTTTAACATTTCATTCAAAACGGTTTCTAACTAGTTGAAAAAATTAATTCATTGCTTTTGTTGGACGCTTGGCTTGTACGTAAAGGCCACTCTCTCTTTGAAGAAGAGAACAAAAAGAGTGTCGTAATTCGCATTCCACCTGGAACAACCATTGTGACTCTTGATAAAGAATTTTTTCGACTGTGGAAGGTATTATTAAGGAAACTGCCGGACAATATAATTTCCGACAGCTCCGTGTCATTTGAGATTTATCAGGAGAACAGTACTCCTAAATTTCAGTCGTTTGATTATCAGTTTCCAACAGCAAATTTTATTAATTGCTTTAAGAATGCCCGGCGTGCTGCACAATATGCAAATCAACAGCCAGGACCATTTCTTACTCAACCGCAGTTCTGTCTAAATAAAACTAGCAATTACTGTGAAGTGTCCGAAAGCAATAATATTTCTTTTATCGGGTGTGTCTGGTGTAAGGAAAATGTTTATTTTCGTAATTCAAATGACATTTCGCTTTAGTGCGTCGGCTATGGGGAACGAACGAAGAACCGTGAAATATAAGTCATTAGAATCATTTATGTGTAAGAAATATTTTATTTCAGCGAATTAAAGTCACGAGTGATGGAAGTTGTCTGTAATGTAACATCAAACACTGCCTTGATTTCTTTTCCTTTAATGTAGCTGAAGTAACGAACGATGGCGTTCGAGTTCAGACTTGTTCTGCGCACCTACATCACACGATCCCCTAATGCCAACGAGATTTCAGTAGTGTTCTGAGCGCTATGCTGCGGATGTTGTAAGCAATGTGATCATTAACCGTAATCGTAGTGAGTTATGCAGTGAATTTTTATTCCATTTGTTGCGAGTCGTCGTTGCTGATGGTGGTGGTGCGCGATAAATTCAACACAAGCAGGCGGGAGACATAATTTGCGGGATACATGCTTTCCTCAAGCGCAAAGCACGTGCATGCGCGTACCGCATCTGTCGCTTGGTACCGGCAGCAATGCAATCTCCGTCTTTGTCTCGACTTGTGCCTATCCCCCATCGTTCGTGAATCGAACTATAGTCACATTTGTAAAAATAACATCTACGACAATTTAACTGTCGATATCAACTGCGCTTTATTCAAAAAATGAACGATACGTGACATTTTTGTGTGGTTCAGATTCGTGTGTGTCACTCTGGACATTCGCACTACGCGGCTCTACACTCTCTTGTCGCGGCCGATCGCGTGCTAGGCAGGAAGGGCTGTAGAAACCGATGTCATAAGCGATTCTTCGTGCAACATAAAAGAGTAACTTCAACAACTTTTTAAAAATACTTGCAGTGCATCTTAGCAGCTAAAATTCATTGCATTTCTTTCGTTGTATTCTTCCTGCATAAAAGAATTCATGGTGGGTTTCGACATGGCGGATTGGACCATTCCCTCTTAAGATCATCGAGCAATAAGAGGTGGCGTGTTTACAGTTGACGGAAAACATTCCGTGTTTCCTGCAGGCGCAGGTCTACTGTGTTATGGGTAACAGGTGCGTCACAGTGTGGGGACTAAGTGGCACGACAACTGGAAACATACTCTAAATCTGAAGTGTCAGAAGTACCATTCTTATGGACAAAGCGTCTAAACTGCGCACAAATTCACAGTGAAAGTCCGGCAGTGTGTGAACCAAATACTACCTCAGTTCCAGCAGTAATGAAATGATGCCGACAATTTGACCAAGGCCGCACAGACATGGGTGATGCTGTCGGGAAAGAATTCTGTCCACATCGACCACAGACGACAATGTCCAGGCAATCGAGAAACTGATTCGCAACCATCGTATATTTTCAGACGATGACGACGTACACGCAGCGGTTCCCGAATGGCTCCGTGACCAAAGAGCGGATTTCTGTCGTCGAGGACCTGAAATTTTGGCAGAACTTTCCGATCGTTCTTTACAGAGACTTGGTTAATATGTTGTAAAATAGTGTCCTGTGTTACTTTGAAGAATTAATGAAAGTTACATGGCCTGCTATAATAATGTATAGTTTACTTTATGAAGTCCTCTCGTAAAAGAAGTCAAAGCGAAAGTAACGTTCAAAGAAACGAAGTCAGAAACATTTTTACAGTACCGTTCTTTTTGTCACATCTTATTCATCCATTTTGTATTTTATTTCCTCTCAAATTTTCAATGTATTCTAAATTACTAAATATTGTACAGTTTTTCTAGGAGGGCCTCTTTCATTTGATCCTGTTATCCATCATATTTGCAAATCTGATTTGTTTTTATCGTAATATTAATACGTGAACATCTAAAACTGAAGTACCGATGCTTATACAACAAGGCCAATAAAACTTACATAATTCGAAAGATACTTTGCTTGCAATACATGTTCCAAAAAAAAAAACAAAATTAAAAATAAACTGTGTATGTAGCCGTTAAGAGAAGTAGAAGAAAGCAGGCATATTAAAAAACGCAAAGTTGACGCTCGGCGCGGTGGCTGATGGGAACGACTGTAAATGGGACTTTACGGTCGCTCCCATCACCCACCGAGCCGAATGTCAACTTATTTGGGCGTATAATACACACGCGAGAAACGGTTTCTTCTGTCTCTCACACTGCTACCAACTTCAACCCCGTGTACCGATCATGTGCTATGGTAGAAATGACACTCGAAAGTAACATTTCAAGAATTCGCATTCTAGTAACGTTCATGTTTAAATACAGCAGCTCGTTTACAGTAACACACGCATATCTGGCAGCTACAATGCCACAACTCTTAGGTCATTCACGTTGTCATCAGTGAAAAACAAAATATCTGAGTAATGAAGCTTTCGGGAACAACACACACTGTACATAACGGTGTTAATTGGCATCGTTTTTCACTTACTGTTTTCAAAGAATACAAAATTTTAACTGAGCCCCTAATTTTCAATTTCTTCGTTTTGAATATCTACATCTTCGCTTAGACGAAGTAACACTAATAATGTGGAGATTGATAATGATAATTCAGTTGTTGTTTTGAAGGATGTATTTAAATGAGCGCTGAACATAATTGCATACAATTTTGAGAGTTACGAATACGGTTTGATGAATTTACAGTGCATATTTTGTAATGCAAAGCATTTCGCATCTGAGGTTACTTTACGTTGCACAACAGCATTCACATTGTGTTGCCATAAGGTAAAGGTTAATTTTCTGCCGCTAACACAATTTTTTTCAACACACTGTATCAACATCTCACTTCAAATTATCGAACAATTCAATAGAAACCTAAGATTATTTCAAGAAATACATACGGTATGGTCGAGTTTCGATCACAGCTGATACTAATAATTTATAACTCTAAGCATATCCTTGATTATAAATTTTGATGCAGTTGTTGCAGAATTTTAGTGTATAACTTAATATGACTCAGTTGTGCAGGCCACTTTCTGCCTTTGGATTTATTCACTGCCTATGTTACCTTTCTTCCTACATAATTCCCGCCGTATCAAAGGCAGCGGTCACTCTACAGTATTTAGAACACGACTTCGGATGTAACATATTTTCCATGACGGCACTAGTCAGTCACTGCCTGATCATGGTCTCGTGTGCCGCAAACGGGTTACCAAAATAAGAAGACACTGCTGAACAATAAAAATTGGTGTTTGCATTCGTAGGTATTAAATCGTTGTGCCTATCAGCGACAGAAGATACTATTTGCTCGTGCATGAGAAACGAGATAGTTTGAAACGAAGATTGAAATGTTATGCAAAAGCCGTCCACTACGCGTCTGTTCATTGTAAAACAGGTAAGTGTGTACTGTAAATCGTAACATGTATGATGCCGAAGCAGTATTGTATTTCTTGTTCAGGTACGCAAATTTGAGCCCTGTTAGATGGATACAGCAGAGTTTTTCCAGGTGCATGGCATGGAAGATCACCTGATGTGAATCCATGTTACTTTTGGCTCTGGGTGTATCTAAAAGAACACGTTTACCAGGGACGCATTTGGGCTCCATCTGGTCTGTTGCTCAGATTCTGCCGGAACTGTTGCGAACATGTCTCCGGGGCTTATATTGAACAAATTGTGTAAGTGACACATCAAAAAAAGTTTTGCATCACCGCGGTTCCCAGGACTCCTGAAGATAGACGTTGGCTGTGGATATTGTATCACAGACACAGTCCATTTGACTGTTCAGAGATGTCAGTAAACCCGCCCAAAGATGTAAACAACCATGCATTAGCAGCGTCTATTAGACGGAGGGGGTCCGGCAGCCTATCAGTTCCAGTCGTTCCGACAGGAAGGAGGTACACGGCTCGTGTTCTCTGTAGTTCAACCATACCTAGACGGTCAATGCCACTGTTCGATCGCGTCCGCATTATTACTTTGTGCCAGAAAGGCCTTTCAACAAGGGAAGTGTCCAGGCGTCTCGTAGTGAACCAAAGTGGTGTAGTTCGGACATGGAGGAGATACAGAGAGACATGAATTGTCGATGACATGCCTCGCTCAGGCCGCCCGAGGGCTACTACTGCAGTGGATAACCGCTACCTACGGATTATGGCTCGAAGGAACCCTGATAGCAACACCACCATGTTGAATAATGCTTTTCGTGCAGACAGAGGACGTCGTGTTACGACTCAAACTGTGCGCAATAAGCAAAATGATGCGCAACTTGACTCCCGACGTCCATGGCGAGGTCCATCTTTGCAACCACGACACCATGCAGCGGTACAGATGGGCCCAACAACATGCCGAATGGACCGCATAGGATTGGCATCACATTCTCTTCACCGATGAGTATCGTATATGCCTTCATCCAGACAATCGTCGGAGACGTGTTTGGTGGCAACTAGGTGAGGCTGAACGCCTTAGACACACTGTCCGAAGAGTGCAGCAAGGTGGAGGTTCCCTGCTGTTTTGGGGTGGTATATGTGGGGCCGACGTACGCCGCTGGTGGTCATGGAAGGCGCCGTAACGGCTGTACGATACGTGAATGCAGTCCTCCGACCGATAGTGCAACCATATCGGCAGCATACTGGCGAGGCATTCGTCTTCATGGACGGCAATTCGCTCCCCCATCGTGCACATCTTCCTTCAGGACAATGACATCGCTCAACTAGAGTGGCCAGCATGTTCTCCAGGTATGAACCCTATCGACATGCCTGGGATAGATTGAAAGGGGCTGTTTATGAACGACGTGACCAACCGACCAACCTGAGGGATCTACGCCGAATCGCCGTTGAGCAGTGGGACAACCTGGACCAACAGTGCCTTCGTGGACTTGTGAATAGAATGCCACGACGAATACAGCAGGCATCAATGCAAGAGTACGTGCTACTGTGTGTTACAGGTACCGGTGTGTACAGCAATCTGGACCACCACCTCTGATGGTCTCGCTTTATGGTGATACAACATGCAATTTGTGGTTTTCATGAAAAAAAGGGGCGGAAATGATGTTTAAGTTGATCTCAATTCCAATTTTCAGTACAGGTTCCGGAACTCTCGGAACAGAGGTGATGCATAACTTTTTTCGATGTGTATAATAAAATCAACGGTATGCCGTTCTTAGTTGTTTACCTTTTCTGCCCACGTTCAGTTTCTAATCCATTACGTATGGAAACATTTCTATACGTCTTTGTTTAAAGCTCTTTATAAAGGTAAGTATGGCCATTCTTTTCCCCTGCGTTTGCCGTAGTCCGGAGTTCAGGATTGCCGGAAACAGCGTCACGTGACATTAGCAGCCATTGTGGGTCCAAGCGTTACGTGTGAAGTATAGGAAGTATTGTGTATCTTCGAAGTTTTAAGTAGAATAATGCCTCTGTGCTGTGGTTTTGGTCAACTGCATTCTAACAGCAAAAAACAAAAAAAAGTCAGAAGAGAGAATAGGGTGGTTTAATGGTAATTTAATTACAAAATAGAAATCTTAGAGATAAAACTGCCACCTGTTAGCACGTAAAACGAAAAATAGTGAGTGGTACCGTACAAAAAAAAATGAAACGATTGGTAAAAAAATTTGAACTGACTGACTATACTGTATGGTTTAAACTTATATTTACGATGCTCACAATAATAAATTGTAATTTGTTCCACGCAATATAATGTACAAAAAAAAGTGCCCTAGGCACGTACCGAACCTACAACCTTTCATTTACCCACCATTTATGTTAGCAGGAAATTATTATTATTGTCACAACTTGACCGTTAATCTACATTGTATTAACACGAATACAGTTGTTACTGTTTCCTACAGCCCAGTTTTGATTGTCGGCCTACTTTTATTCGAACACATTTTAAAATTATTGTATTTTCATGTACTTTCGTAATCTTTCTCCTAATGTCATAGAACAATTTGCAGACAAAATTTTATGGGATAGAGCTGACAAAAATGTAGAGCATGCGTAATCCCTGACAAAAATATAAGCATGCGTAATCATACAGGCACGTTTATCAATTCTATTTACTAAGTTACGAAGGAATCCAATGCTTTAATTTCGTATAACAAAAGAGACATTGGGTGAATTTTCGTAGTACCGAGTATTATGAACAAGAAGTAAGTCGATATAGAGCTTCAAATTAGTGATGGATTTTTCCTTGCACTTGCGAACTAATATTCGTTCCCCTTTCTCCTGCTAACTATTGGATAGGACGAATGTAACGCGAATTACGAAAACAGGTGTTCAAACTCGATACCGCAACAAGAACTGTTAAATGTGCTTTCGCTATTAATAAAGGGAAACACAGTGTTAAATGCTCGCCATAACAAATGCTTTTCGACTCATTTAGCTTACCCCTTAACTCCCGAGGTGTGGCCTCTCAGACCGCGCGAAAATTTTCCAACTCGCTCACCAAGGCCAGTTGGGGTGGAATGCTTCTATACTACCCCTACCCTCCATAAATTGATAAGCCTACGTGTTTTGTTGTCGGTTGCTTTATCACCTTCTGTGTTTATTGTTGGCACATGTTACTGATAGGTGTTGGAGTCTCCTAGTCCGCGCCTCGTGAACTATGTACCTATTTTCTTCAGTAGGGTACCGTATAGCCCAAAACGTCTTGGCATGAATGTGTCATTTTTAACTTTCCCGAGTTTGATGAAATTGTTAGTCGGTCTATGGAGGAAGGTGTCAGTGACATAGACCAAGAAATAAACGAAAAAGGCGACGATTTTACATTAGCCAGAGATCACAGTTCTGCTATAGAACTGTAGTATCATTCAGAGGAAGAACTTCAGGAAAGCTGTGATGGGGATCTGTCTGTTACATCAATGAAATACTTAAAGTGTCTGTTAAAATCGAATGTGTTCTGAGTGGTGACAATAAAAATTAGTTCCCAGCAATAAATGTCAATTTGACAGACTTTCTTTTTATACCTATCGGGTAGAATTTTTAGCGCAAATTTAAACTCTGGAATTTATTTTTATATGGAAATTTATTTGCTACAGAGATGGTATAATTTTTCAGAATGTAAAATTCAGTACTCTAACAGTCTATTTATGTGCAGTATTTAGAAGAACCACACAAAATTAAGTGCATTGTGTGATAAATAGTAAAATGCTGTAGGCTTTGTTTAATGCCATAAAATAAACTAGAAGTATTTAAATAACAGTTAAATAATTGTAAAAATAAATGATATAGCAAAAATTAAAAATTTCAAATGATTTTTGCCTTAAATCTTGGTTTAAACATTAGGGATCCCAGAGATCCCACCTCGTGGTATACGTTACAGAAAGGTCACTTCGCGAGTTAAGGGTTAAATATGTTGAGATTTTTTGTTGCTAAATATCCTACATGTTCCGTTTGAAGCCACTGATCAGCTTTAGCAGTGTATTAGACAGCTGAGTGCGCTTCTTTAATATACACGGCTAAATATGTTGCAGAAGTCAATGTGTCACCAGTGGCGCAATGGGCCCAAAATGGCGGCCACTGGCTAGTTGGTCGTACTTTCTCTATACAGAGCTTTAGTCATTCTTGCATTCGCAGCGTCAGATTAGCACCTGGTGGCCAAAATGAGAACTAACCTTTTTCCAGCGTGGAGCAGTTTCACTTGAGCGCGTTAAAAGATCTATCAAGTTTCGCTGCCATACGATAATAACAGCCCACACTGGACATCCGTGAGTAGCTGCACTTCAATTATAACCACCCGGTATAAACAGACGCCGCTCCACGCAACAAGAAACACAGATTACTAAACAGCTGTTGTCTCAAGTAAAAATTCAATACTTAGTAGAGCTCTGTAAACAACGAGTTATGGCTTGCGGGGTACACAGTGAATATACTCGTAAATCATAGAGCAAGTGGTCTTGGAACGTGTGAAAGGATAACTTTTGTTGTTCCGTACTTGTCTCCAGGAGCAGTCTGTGACGCAATCTGAGCAGACAGACACACTGCATCGGCGCAAACTCGTCCGTCGTTCTGCTAACATCGAAGTTACTCACCTTGGTGAGCTCTTCTGAAGCACGGCCTTCCCTGAAGCGACCTATAACGTTCCTGAGCTGAGCTGTGAAAAAATTAACTGCACTACACGTGTCAACAGGTTGCGTGAATTAATTTTCTCACCACTGTAACGGTGGACATTTTATTAGATAACCAATTGAATAATTTTAACAATTCGATATTTTAGGTAATAACTAAAGTAAGAAAAATTCTTGAATGAAACATCTGATTTGTACCATCGCTTTGAGAACACAAATTTTGCTACTGAACCCGCCCTAGCACACAGTTTTAGAAATGAAGCTAAGAAAATAATCACAATTTGTACTAATTCTTTCACAATGACAACTCTCTCTCTTTCTCTCTCTCTCTCGTAGCCAATTTAAGAATTGATGAGCATTTTCACTTGTATATGATGTTTCATTGTTTTGAATGCTCCCACAAATACAAATACAGTTTATCAAATTTTAGGATTTAGGAAGTTCACACTTATAACGCCATAACGCGCCACTGAAGTGTGTACTCATTGAAAGAGTTTCTCAGTTGTCACTAAAAATACAAACTCAGATTTTCCAGAGTTGTTGTCTACGTCCAGTAACAGCCCTTTATGAATTAAACTCGTTCTCCATAAAACTAATGTAGCACAATCTTAACAAAAATTATTAGAGCTCCAGTTTACGTGAACGCGCGTCAGAGGAGCTGGCCACAGACTCACAGGGACGAAAGCGCAGAATCACCTCGTGGTACCAAAGCACGAAAAAGATTCCTATTTCAATTTATATAACCCTGGAATCGTCCCCTTTGACCAATCCTAGTTCTTCCGAAATCACTTTGCACCAAAATCCAAGTTAATAAATGCCAACAAGCAAGTAAAATGAAAATAAACTCATGTTTACTCTTCTGAAGGACCGAAGTAAGCACTGCATTACTAAAGCCCCGAAAAATGGCTACTTTACAATTGTCACATTCACCCGTGGTGCGGCACACAGCAAGGTTACACATTCTGATTGCCACGCCCACTCATAGTTGATAACAATTACAGTACTCTTCATACACGCCACATTCACCCTTCATTCACTCAGGCAATACAACGAACAAATGAAATAAAGCTTCCGTTTGAAACTGAAAATATTACGTAAAGTTTACCTGTTTAACCAAAACGCGGTTTACTTGGTTATTTAATAATAATTTTTATATTTAAAATTCACTGCTGAATTTCATGCAAAATACATTAGCACGTCAGGAAGTTATTTATCACCGTTCAAAATTTTGCAGTTCAGGTGATTTGTGTGTAAAGTGGACAAGTCATTTTGATTTTTGTAAGTTATCGATGTGCACGTCAGAGATAGAGAGAGAGCACGTTATGTCACTCTTAAACATTCTTTGGTCTTGCTGCGGCAAGTCTGATACATTCTTAGTTGAGATAAGGCAGGTGATGGATGTCTTTATTAGTGCTGCATTGACTGGTGATTTTATCTGTTAGGTAAAGAAAGATTTATTGCAAAGGACAGCAAGGATGGTGTGGCGAATATATTGAAAGGCGAAAGGAATATAAATCCTGAATAATTTAATTTTTTTGAAGAGAAGAAATTGGAGGTAAGACTACAGCACTGCGATTTGTGGAAATGATTATTGGTAGCTAGTTATCTTTGTTCACTTGCTCCAAGCTGACAGAAAGACCACCACACTTCTCTGAGTCATGCATTAACATATCAACTGGTTAAGCTGTTTGATTTTTATAGAAATTTCCTTTTAATACTGTACCCTTTTAAAGTCATTATTCACTTTGTTAAGCACAGTTCTATTCAGACTAATGTTCTGTGTTAAGATCACGTGAAGTTTTACCGTCTTTTTTAATACAAACGTGATTATAAAATCATTGTCATGGAATATCATTTCATAGTTGCTCTCCCAAATCCATTGTTTAAGAATGGTTTATCATTGCGCAATACCACGTTGCACCATATGGTATGCAGCAGTTTCGATATTGTTTGGAAACTTTATTTTAAAAGTAGAAATCTACCTTAGCGGCTGTCCGCTTGCTGTTTGCTGTTGTGTTTTCGAGAAATCTGCAACCATGTTGTCAAGACGCGAGGTAGTGGAAATTTTGATTAGGACCAAATAATTGTTTTGCTTCAGTTGCGCATTTAATATAAGGATATGCTGTATTCAGACCGGTTACAGTTCAGTTCAACTTAGGTTCTGTTTAGTCAAAGGTTAGTATATGGGTTAAAGTTGGATAACGTCTTGTGAGTACATTGTTCTGGTAATACGCAGACTTTTTGTAGAGTGGGAGGTAAGTTTGGGCTGAATTTCATACAGAAACACATAGTGGGGAGCTTTCATATGGCTACCCTGCTATGATAGTTCGTTTGCTCATTTGGTAGTCAGGTAACGTTGGCTTTCTCCAAAGAAAAAAATACCGCTGCGCTATTTTTACTAATGTTGCACTTCTTTTTCAGGCAATTAGTTTAAAATTTTGTGTCGTGTGATGGTTATCGATTACTTTCTAACGTAATCATTTGGCATAATAGTACAAGTTCTGTGTGAATTTGATTCATTGTTGAGTATTTTTTGTTTGTTTGGGTCATTGTAGCTATTTTGTTTTTACAAGAAACAGTATTTCGCCATGTTTGGCGCTACAGGAAACAACATAAAAGTCCGTCGTAGCACAAGACAACAGAGGGTGTAACAAAATAACGAGTCTGTACGGGATGAGATAAACCGACATGAGCAATTAGCAGCCACCAACAGTTTACGTGAGACTGCAGGATATTGCGCGGCTCTACAGTTAATAACATTTTAACGAGCAATAATCAAACAGAACAAACGATAAGTAATGAACACGGAAACCGAGCGAGTTGGCGTTATGGTTAACACACTGGACAAGCATTCTGGAGAACGACGGTTCAAACCCGCGTCCGGCCATTCTAATTTACGTTTTCCGTGATTTCCGTAAATCGCTTCAGGCAAATGCCAGGATGGTTCCTTTGAAAAGGCATGACCGATTTCCTTCCCTAATCAGAGCTTTTGCTCCGTTTCTAATGACCTCGTTGTCAACGTGACGTTCAACTCTAATCTCCTCCTCCTCCTCTATAAACACGCAAGTTCTGAAGTTCCCTCGGTCGGCGATAAGTCGCCACTCGACGCAGTCTACCGATATTTTACAAAATTATAAAAGTCGCCACAGTCGTGCGAAATTATGCAACTGTCAACAGACACATCAGAACCCGGTTGTGCGTCAATGTCTTTTTCAGCGAACACAACCCACCTCACCTGCAGTGAACAGTAATGCAGAACCACACCGCGCGAATTCGACAAATTTTCTAGAATCAGTTCGTCAGATGCTTAAAATAAGACGACGTGGAATCGACAAATCACAGTAAGAGAATCACTTATGAAAGAAGTAAGAAAATGACAGGAAGAGAATAGGAAATCACAGGAAGAAATGAAATCGAAAATACAAAATTTATCTGTTGAGACTAGGGAAGAATTTAAAAACGACCTTCAATCAATAATTAGCAGTTTTGCAACTTGATTACGCAATCAAGAAACAACACGAAAACTTCAAAACAAACCAGCGTAATGACGAACACGAATTGTTAACTAAAATCAGAGGCATAGTTCCATGTGATATACTTGTATTGTATTGTATGCTAACCGGGGACCTAGAAACGACGGAGACGTTCCGTCCCCGCCACAGCCGCAGTGGTCCACAACCCCACGACGACTACCGCAGTCCACTTCACCCCTCCGCCGCCCCACACCGAATTCAGGGTTATTGTGCGGTTCGGCCCCCGGTGGGCCCCCCAGGGAACGTCTCACACCGGACGAGTGTACCAACTGTGTTTGCGTGGTAGAGTATGGTGGTGTACGCGTACATGGAGAACTTGTTTGCGCAGCAATCGCCGACATAGTGTAACTGAGGCGGAATAAGGGGCACCAGCCCGCATTTGCCGAGGCAGATGGAAAACCGCCTAAAAACCATCCACAGACTGGCCGGTTCACCGGACATCAACACAAATCCGCCGGGCGGATTCGTGCTGGGGACTAGGCGCTCCACCGAGCGAGGTGGCGCAGTGGTTAGACACTGGACTCGCATTCGGGAGGACGACGGTTCAAACCCGCGTCCGGCCATCCTGATTTAGGTTTTCCGTGATTTCCCTAAATCACTCCAGGCACATGCCGGGATGGTTCCACTGAAAGGGCACGGCCGACTTCCTTCCCCATCCTTCCCTAATCCGATGAGGCCGATGACCACGCTGTCTGGTCTCCTTCCCCAAAACCAACCAACCAACTAGGCGCTCCTTCCCTCTCGGAAAGTCGTGCGTTAGACCGCACGGCCATTCGGGCGGGCGGGGTATACTTACACAGATAAAAGAACAGAACTAACAGCTTAACACAATGATGAAAGAAACTAGCGAACAAGTGGAGCCTTTTTAAGTCTGAAGAACAAAAAGAACAGTTAAGCACAATTAAAGAAAAAGTTGATGACCTGACAGCGAAAATGGCAAATTTGTCAACCACTGCAGATTGAGATTCAAATGGGACTATGCCTGAACAAATTTTCAGACACAGCATAGTATCAGTCATCAATAAATTTTAAAACAACCAGGAGAAAATTAATCGGGAAACTTGGCGTTATGGGAACACTATGAGTGAAAAAGTCGAGTGTATTGAAAGAAGGCTTAACCGCGAAGACGAAATGGACGAATTTGACCATTTGCATTCATATTCAGAAAATTTTGGTGACCATGCAAATTTGTGGCGTTTAGATTATTTTCCACGAGAACAGTGCCACACATCCAGATTCGACAATGAATCGCCGACGTGGTGCAATAAAGAACGATCTAGTTCCAAAAAAAAAATCATTCGATTACAAACACTTTTTGACAGTACGTAAATTGAATCTTTTCAGGAATTACAGTAACAAAACTCAGCACCAAGCTTGGACTGATCAGTTCCTATATTCTTTACCACCAAACTGCCCACTTGAACACAGATTAGAACTCCTCTTCGGTTATTTATAAATGGACCTACGGCATTAGTGAGAGATTGATAAAGCATAAATGATTCCTAATGAGCATTTTTGTCAGTCTGCTGGTCGCAGGCCACACAAGACCCTGTAAAAGATAGCATTATAATGTTACGAAACTTTGAACAGTCCAATTTCCCTAGCCCAGCTAAACACTTTGAAGACACGGTACGCAGAAATCAGTACCTATCAAACCCATGCAGTCCGTCAGAGTTTGTTTAACAAAGTTACGTGTGCATTGCAGACACATAATTTCTGGCTGGCGGATGTAAAGATGATTTAAAAGCATTTCAAACATTGCTTCAAGAGCTGGAATTGGACGGTGACAACAGCTTAAGAGAAAACACAACAGCAATCACAACAGAAGCTACGACACGCTAAGAAACTTTTGTACCGCGTCAAACAAAAAACTATGGGAACACGCAGAACAAACACGACAACAGAAACAATTACAGACAGGACAACCAACATCGTCCATATGACGTGCAATTCTTGTACTTGAATAATGACTGCTGCTATAGAAGTAATTCCGAAGTTCTGAATAACAAACATCACAGGAATTTCGTTAACGAGAACAGGTGTAATCATAATTATCACAACAATCGTAATAATCACAGACAATATTCTATCTCAGTAATAACACAAATTCTCATGAGGACAATTCATGTAGATCAAATTCGCAAATTACATGGCACAACAGCAGTAGGGTATTTGACTGTTTTCTAGACATTGTCTTAAATGCTCAATTACGTAATTTTTCCTCTTGAATTTCAGCATTCCTTTTATAAGAACGAAAATTAAATTCAAATAATTTGAAAGCCCGTGGAAATGCCCCATTCGAGTCATGTTATGCCTGTGACGTCACTGGCTGGCTTGCTGCTCCTACTGTCATAATGCTAATTCACTGTGATGTCTTGTTTTGGAATTTACAATTAGGAAAAAGTTTTACAAATAGTGTGTAGTACCACACTGTACGAATACATCTATAAAAACTTCTGAAAAGTTGTTTTTGAGTGCTCCACAGAATGAGAAGATTCGTAAAATGTGGTTGCACTGTATCGTCAAACTGCCACCACGTCGACGCACAAGTTCACTAACTTAATTAAAAATATGTTGCACGGTGAAGTTAATGTTAACTTTCGTCCGAGATATGCTTTCCACCTGTTACAAAATAGGACTGCGTCATTCAACGAAATTAAAACCCCTGTGAAAATTGTCGTTTTACCCCATGCAGTTGAATTATTCGGCAGCACAGTTGTTAGAGCGGTAGACCAAAGAATTTTGTAAGATGGTGTCCGTCGATCGCTGGTTCGAATCTAACCCGAAAGAACATTTTGACTTCTTTTTAAAACGACTCGACAGTCCTCTCTCATGGAAACCAAATCACAGTTACAAAATTTCACCACGCCGATCAGAAACAGAACATTATTGTTTTCCTTGCTGTTTATATGCGCTTACATTTGCAACCGCTGTCCACACACATCACAGTCAGAAAGACATATTCTAATTTATGTGACCGCACACTTTTTACTTTGTTAGAAACAATGTTTTTATCTTCGTACTGTCTACCTACTTCGAATCCTGCATCGGGCATGGATGTGTGTGATATGCTTAGGTTAGTTAGGTTAAATTAGTTCTAAGTTCTAGGCGACTGATGACCTCAGAAGTTAAGTCGCATAGTGCTGAGAGCCATTTGAACCAATTTGTCTACCTACGATCCTTATAGTTTAAACTTGCTTTTGTTCGTTATTGTTCGTTGCATTTGTTCGGGGCGGACGTCCCGTGGCACCTGTTCAATATCATTGTTGGGCCGTTCACTCAGTTTTTTTTTTAATTACAGCAGCTAACCGTCTGACCGAACACGCTGAGCTACCGTGCCAGTATGCTACCGAACGCATGTGAAATAAATAGTCTCTGCTGAGTGTCTTCTAGAACTGAAACCAGCACTACTAAGTTTGCTCAAGAATAGTTTTATTGTGTTTCGGGTCGTACCTCATGATAATAATGTTGCAGGGAACAGGGAAAAGAATGTTCATCGTTGCACATACCGCCGCTCTAAATAAGTAGAACATAATCGTATCCGACTTTCGCAAGGTTTCCATTATCCATTATCACCATTCTCAAAATTCCTTTCTGTTGTTACTTAAAAGTTGAAATTGCGTTTTCTATCACTAAATAGCTAAACTGTTTGCAGGAAAAGTACGTTACAGCCTCGTTAACTCCGACTAACGCTCCTATAAAACACGCTTCGCCTTATACCTAGCCTGTGATGTCACCAGAGCGTCAGTCAATAACAGAGCGTTTTCGATCGCGTGATCAGAACTTGGTAGTTAACGATATTTAAGCTTTAATTACATAAAAATAATAAATATATTGTGTGAATATTGGCCGTAAATGCTTTTTAAATGTTATAATGAATCAGAATAACAACAATACGAACCATATTTTTAACACAGAAATAGCCTATTATACAACTACCAATCAACACACTCAAAACCAATACAGTCACAGTAATTAACATCATAATTCACACTGGCAAAATTCGGGAAGGGTAAGCTCAGCCTGACAGATAGAAATAATTAAAGCCAGATAACCAAATCCGCGAGATAATCAACGACGAGGAAACAATACGGGACAATGACACGCAACTCCGGCACCAAGCAATACCGTGGATCGCACGAAACACGCCGCTGTCGAAACTTTGAATTTTGTGCATTTTGAAGACATTAGAGAATTTTACTGGAACAGACTGATGAAAAACAAAACTCTGTAGTACATCCGATAAAAATATTTTAGTAGGCAACACTATTCTTTCCACTGTCCTTGATTCTGGTAGCCCTATTTCGGCGGGCAGTGACACTGATTCCACAAATTTACGACAATAACAGATTGTTTGACTTTACCTTTACGTAATATCAAAATATAAGAACTGATTTCGAGAAAAAGTGTTGACGTGAAGCATCGAACCTATTTAGACTTTTTGTGACAAGGTTGTAAGTTTTCTATTAATTTCTTAATTGATCATCTCGTGTCCACCGAAATAATATTAGGAGTAGATTTTCTAAAACTAATATAAAGGCATTTTGAATTTCAATGGCGCCGAAGTAGGAATGGAAGTGGAGGGTAAGTCAGATTCATTAATATTTCAAGACTGGATCTCGAAACAAAAAGAAGAAATAAACTGTTCGTGTTTTTTGGCAGATAATGCATCGCAATTTCCTTCAGATTACTTTCATAATGGCGCAAATTTTGCATACAATATTTACGATGAAATGGACCGGGAAGTCGATATACAGAGTCTCATTCAAGAAAAACTGAACAGAGTAGAGCAATGTACAGAAACTGACAGAAAGGACCATCTTGACATTTTACACACACATTCCATTGTTTTTACCCATCGTGCTGGAACTATTAAGGGTCAAAGAACACAATAAGTTTTGCGTTAAACCGTACATCAATCTAACTTGCTTCAAGAAAAGTGAAGGCAAAAATTCAGTCCATGCTAGAACAGGATGCCATAGAACCTGCAAACAGTTCATTACATATTGTGAAGAAAAAAGATGATTCGTTTAGACTTGTATTGGATTCTAGACATATTATTTCAACAGAAACAGATAGACTAAAAACATTATAAGAACTCTTGCAAAATTTCTGTGGTGTGCGTTAGAGAAACTTCTGCAAAAGTTTTAAGGTATGCAAATTTTATCCTCTGTAGACCTCCTCGTTAGTTTTTGGCAAATATAGTTACATCCATATTATAGAAAATAGACTTCTTTCTTTGTTTTGGTGTGTGCTACCAGTTTCGAAAATCATCTTTTGGCTTCAGTATCTCGTCAGCTGCTTTTATTCGTGGTTAAATACTTCTTTCCCTGACTGCTTGGAAAGACACATAACATCCTATGTCAATGATATGCTAATTAGCAAAAGAATCTTGGTCACAGCATAAACGTATTTTGAGAAGCCTATTGCACATTTTTGAGGATTCGGGGATCACTGTCAAATTAGAAAAATCAGAGTTTGGAAAAACAATAGTGAAATTTCTTGTTCATATAACTTCATCAAGAAGTATTGAACCAGATCCAGAGAAAATTGAAGCAATTGTGGCAGTAATCTCCTCCTGCCACAAAACGTCAAATTCGAATTTTCCTTGGTTTAGCAAACTTTTATCGACGTTTTTTAAATATGAAAATTCTTGCCACTCCTAAATTATGTTCACTTACATTGTTGAAAAATTTATTTAAGATGGCGGCGATGACGTCATCCAAGATGGCGGCGTGTAGACTTGGCAACATCGCATGACGTCATCCAAGATGGCGGATTTTGGCGGGAAAATAGGCCAGTTGTGCTACGTCCACTAACCTAACCTCAAGAAAAAATGGCGGGAAATTTGAATTTTGGCTGCAAAATAGGCCAATTGTGCTACGTCCACTAACCTAAGCCTCCAGAAGAAAAAATGGCGGGAAGTTTGAATTCCAACACCATAATGCATGCAAAAACCGTACTTGTCTTTATTATTATTGATTATCATTTATTAACATTCATTATCATTTACTATTGTTTATTATTATTGACCTGCCTCCACTAGAAAATTCCCTCCAAATTCAAATTCCAACACGATAATGGCTGCAAAACCTTGCTTCGGTTTATTATTATTCATTATCATTTATTAACATTCATTATCATTCATTGTCATTTATTATCATTCATTATCATTTATTATCATTTATTATTATTATTATGGGCCTACCTCCACTAGAAAATTGTGCCAAATTCAAATAATGTCTCGAAAACTGTACTTCTATTTATTGTTATCATTTATTATTTATTCAAGACGTCCGATTTTCTCGGCGAGAAAGCCATTTTCTTTACATCCATAACAAAAATCTATCACAAGTTCAAATCCCAACACCATAATTGATCACACGTACGAACTTTCTCCATCACTTATCTTTTTTCACTGGTAGCCTATCATAATTGCGTCAAATAATAAACTGCACTTATAGTAATGTAAGTTGAAAGACGTATACATTGCCGGCAATGGGCAAGGCATGACAGAATCTCTGACCAGTGAGTAGTTTATTGTTAGTTGTTGCTAGTCTGCGCTTGACCGCGCGAGTCGACAGTAGTAGTAGTCAGTCGACAGTAGTCCGTCCGTGCTAGTCGGTGGGGAGTCGGCATGCGTCGGCTGTGTGCTCTGCTCACGACTCTGGTCAGGACTCTGGACGATGAGTATTGTTGTAGAAGGTAAAGAAGCAGCCTTGCGCATATTTAATAATGTATGTTAATTGTAATTTGATTTGTTCAAAAAATGCCCCAATAATATTTATAATATAAAGCAACTCTTTTAAAGAAAAGCATTCAATGAAGCTGTGTCGAAAAATTCCAACTTAAGAGCAGATATAATTGCGGTTTTTATTGAGGTAAGAATTTTTCCTTTTTTTTATTCAGAATACAGGGCCAAAGGGCAGCGCTGCTGTCCTCATAAAATTTATCATGTCACTAAACTTTTTTATTATTTTTGGTGTTTAGGAATTTTTCTATTCCGAACTTGACATTAAATGAGAAAAGAATTTTGTGGGAATATTAATTGTGAATGCATTCTTTGCACAGAGACTATAAATGGGAGCCAATTTTGTTCAGAGGTTACATTAAAATCAATTTTGTTCAGAGTTTACAATATTTAAAATTCATTTAATTATTATTCTTTGGGCAGGTTACACTTGGCACATTTTCATTGACATTTTTCTTTGTGGGGAGGTTACAAAGTCACATCCTTTGATTTTGGAGGGGGAAGGGACTGAAGGCTCTACAGTCAGCACACACATCTTTGATATCGCAGTGCAGTCACCACGAAGTCCGCACTCCAACTAAATTAGTTCAAATCCTCGCCACCCCCTGGCCAGCGCGCGGAGACACTGCCGATGCGTGTCACGTGAGGCGGCCGGCCACTCGCACGGGGGGCGACCCCAATGATCGGTCCCAGTCGTAAACATGTTTTCGCTGGACACGCTGGAACTTGCCGAGTTTGACATCATAACGGTCCCTTGTCCGCTCACCAAGTGTATTCGTCGCCTCCGTACGTTTCCCACCAAAATTGTTTGCCTCAGAGCTGAATCACACAACGGTCGGCCGTTCCCTGCCACACTTTTGGCGCCAAAGTTTTTTTCCTTGGCACATTCAAATCTGTCGATGCCGACCGCTCACCGTCCACCATGTGTCCTTGTGCAAGCGAGAACGCAGTGCTACACTTTTGGTGGCAAAGTTTGCTCAACAGTGGATTCCGCCATGACCATATAACAGCACGTTTGGTCCGCACTAGAGCGCTCAGTAATTGACTCTCTCTCACATGCGTGTAATAACTGTACAATCGCTGCGCCGCTGCCCCGCTTACGTCACACACCCTCCATATATGCGACGGACATAGTCTTCTGTAAATACTTAAGTACTTAATTCCATTTCGGTTTTAATCATATTAAATAATTCAATTTACAATTTCATATACGTATGCAAAGGTGTTCAACTACCTAATTTCAACTACTTTTCGAGGACCAGACAGCCACCTCTCCCTAGGAACCAGCGCCAAGTTTGAAATCTGCCAGTAAACAAAGCTCACTTGTGCTTCTGCCACCAACCTAAGAAAATTGTTGCAAACGAAGCTCAACACCGCTAAACTAAGCCAGCAGCACTCAACCTCTTCCTACACGTTTTGGGTAAAAGGACTCGCCCTGCACTAGGCCCATGGATGGAGGAACCAATTTACTTTATTTAGCAATGGAGTATTGAAAGGTGGCTACACTGAGCCACAGCGCCAAAGATTGCGCCAGAGAGTATTGTTCCGCCGCCTCCACTGGCAGTGCTTATTGAGACGTAGCGGCAGGCAGTTCTTACCGAGAAGTTGTGGTGGACACTGCTTGTCGTGAAGACAGAGTGAGATGTGGTAGTGGAGAGTGTTGTTCCATGTTTTATGCAGTGGTTTGATGGGAGAGATAGCAGATGTTGTTCTAATAGAGATATTGTAATGGTCAGAGTGCATTTCGTCAATATATATGGAGGTATTTTCTTTTATTCTTTTATTGTTTCAGTGACCTGAATAATGTGTCATTACAGGTTCAGTCAACAAAGCATCTGGCGTGTGTTCTTGTATTAGAGTGTAATTCTGATTTTCTTGCGCAATTATAGTATTTCTAATTTTCTTTTATTACGTCAGTATAATTGGTATTTAAAAATTCTTGTCTTGTTGAAGAAGAACCGTGCCAGATGTGCGTTGAGTCATACTACCACATACAGAACAGCTACACTTGTGTTTGTTGTTTCGTAGGTTTTATAGTTGCTGGGGACTTAATTAATTAATTGTGCTAACAGAAATTTCCTTACATTCTTTGTTGTCATTCTAAGCAGTCAGATTGCGTACTAAAACTAGACAGGGCCAGCCGTTTACGAAACAGCGTAATCGGACATACAGCGACAGAAAATTAAAAAGTATTTGCATTGCATTCTTATATCTTTATTATAATAAAGCCCCCATGCACGTGGCGACCGCTGCTTCGGATCGTCCCTTGGAAATCTTCTGATTGTAAAAATAGTAGACCGTAGTATTGTTGTAGTAATTTGAGTTAGTAATTGTAGTCTATATTGCTTGTGTAGATTTGGTAATTGGTATTCTTCTAATGGTATTTTTCAAAAATTATTTATTTTTTGTTGTCTTGTCCACGGGTTGGATAATTTAGTGCAATTATTTCAATTGTTCGTTAATCGTGTTTGAGGGAAGCATATCGTGTGAATGGTATTGTTGGTGATAACGTGTTAAATTCTCCGTAATTTTCGTATTGTGACGAGTTTTGTATGTTTTCAAATGATTACGCGATCGATGAAAAAGGCGAAAATGATAGATAGTCAGAATGACGAAATTGTTGACCTGGCGAACTCGCCAACACAGGACAACAGTATCATGAATAATGGAGTTGAAAACAATTTAATAAGTCGGGAAGACAGTCCGGAACCAGTTCAAGAATTTTCTCAATCAGAAAATTCACAGAATATGAGATTAACGATAGAAGATTCTGGAATAGTATCGAACACAGATAGCTTTACAGCCATGACGAAGGAAGCTGGTTTTGTGGGAAATGTTAGGGGCGAAAGGAATCTCGATCAAGTTAATATGGAGCAGTTGATGAGTGCAATTTTAAATTTTCGATCTGAATTTAAAACTGAGATGGGAGCAATGGGATCACAGTTACGATCTGAATTAAAAACAGATATGGGAACAATGGCAACACGGTTAGACTCTCTGGGATCACAGTTACGATCTGAATTAAAAACAGATAGGGGAACAATGGAAAAACGGTTAGACTCACTGGGATCACAAATGGGAACAATGGAAACACGGATAGATTCACGAATAGGGACATGTTTCAAAAATATGAAAGATGAATTAAAGAAAGAAATCAGAGAAGAAGTACAACCGATTTTGAATGCTCACAATAATAGATTAGTTGCAGTAGAGATTAGACAAAGGGAACAGGATAGAGAACAGGAGGAAAGAGATCGCGTGACAGTACAGAAATTTTCAGAGTTAAATTTACAACGTGCACACGATAAGAAAGAAATATTTGAGAGAATCGAGGAATCCGTACCAAATGACAGATTAAATAACTTAACACAACAATATGAACAGTTAACTACCAAATGTGTCAATACTGAAACCCGAGTCGCGACACTTACGGAAGACGTAAATAAACAGAAAGAACAAATAGGTGATTTATCGGAAAGAGTTGAGGAAATTTCAGACAAATTGACAAATCTTAGTTTAAATGGGGACAGAGATTCAGATGATACAGCACCATTGCCATTTGCAGAAACCGAAGAGTACCAGAACATAAATAAGCATGTTGAAAATCAGGGAAAATTTAGTGAACGCGTTAAAAGGGAAGTTGAGGCATTACGAAAACAAGTCAAACAGATTGAAGGCGAAATCGTAGGAAAAGACGGCACAAGAAATTTAGAATCACAGATACCAGAGGGGTTTGAAGAAAATAATTTGTTTCATTTACGGGATGCAACAAGAGAGCGCCAGGCGCGTGAATTTAACAATAATCGTCATTGTGACTGGGACAGACGCGGTAGGTCTTTGTCGCCACGAGGCGAAAACTTTGACTATAAACACTTTTTGACTGTTCGGAAATTTAAGATCTTCCGCAACTCGAAGAATGACATACATCCATGTGCATGGTTAGATCAATTTATGTACGCACTCCCACCAAATTGGCCACTAAGTCACAAACTGGAATTTATGTGTGAATATTTAGAAAACGAACCGGCGACGCGGATGCGCGCACTCATTAGAGATTGTAATAATCTGAATGATTTTTATCATGCATTTCTATCGGCATATTGGTCCGAAAACACGCAAGACAGAATCAAACACAGTCTTATCATGCAGCGTAATTTCAAACAGTCTGAATTCCGCACGCCAGCGGAATATTTTGATGACATGATTCGAAAGAATCAGTTCTTTTCCAACCCTTATAGCCCGACTGAATTAATTCGCATTTGTTTAACTAAGCTGCCACAATCCATAAGACAAATTGCTTTAGCTGGAAGATGTAAAGACGACATCGAGACTTTTAAGACTTTGTTGCAAGAACTTGAGTATGACAACGACGACGGGACTTCTTGTAACTTTTTCAGTAACAGTAATTACAATAGATTTTCAGAGAAAAGGGATAGTGATCGGAACGGGCGTTATATGGGTAACTTTGAGAATGACAGACGTAACAGACAGTACAATAGATACCAGCCTTATGACAATAACAGACGTTCTAACAGAAACTACACAGACAATTATAGTAACGGTAATTCGTACCGGAATGATCAATCATACGGAAACAGTAATCGGTATCATCAAGACAGAAATTATTCATACAGTAGTAGAAATTCTTACTACAGAAATAATCAGGGTAGTAGATACAACAATAATTTCAGAAGTGACAGTCGAAATTACACAAGAAGTAGTTATGCAGACGGACAGGAAAACAGAAATTTTAATAACAGACACAACCAAGAATTTGTATCTAACAGACAGGAGGGGCCTAATTGGCATCCTCCACGTGACAGAACTTCAGAGAGACAAGTGCAAATCGTAGAAATGGATCCGCGAAATGACGCGAATAATCAAAGACGTGAAGCAAACAATCGACGATGACTAGCAGCTTCGGCTTCTGGCAGCAATATAGACGGTTCAGAAAGTAATGACACTACGGCTTTACACTACGTACGCCTGGAAGACATGAGATACATTTTGTTAGACGAAAAGGAAAATAATGAGGACGCATTTTTACATCCTGTTATTGAAGTATGTGTGGGTAAGAATAAGTTCACTGCAGTTTTAGATTCTGGGAGCCCATTGAACGTCATTAGTGAATCAGTTTTTCGTATATGTGAAAAGACTATTGCCTGTCCTGTGTTACCTATTTCTAAAACTACAATTCGAGGAGCGATTTCTGGAAAAGGTGTAGAAGTTAAACAACAGACCAACCTAAATTTCAATTGTCAAGGATACGAATTTTCTGCTAATTTTATTATTGTTCCATTACTCAGTACACAAATTATATTAGGTATGGAGTTTCTTAACGCTCATAAGGCAATTTTGAACTTTAAAGAAGAAAGTGTGAATTTGACTGTTGCCGGAATGCCGTAATGTTTGAAATTTTTCGAGTGTTTAACAAGATCTGAGTCAGATACAAAATGTTTAAGGTTTCTTACTTCTGATGTTTTCGTTGAGCATTATGACGACAATGTGTTTATTCATGACAATGACAATAGATACAGAGACGCGATGGATGATATAATTAATAGCGAAGAACTAATTAATGAAAAGGTTAAGAAAGCTGAAGTGCCAGATGACGTTGCAAGAGAAGAGCTGCACCACATTTTGACTTCACATGCTACAGTATTTAGACATCACACAGGAACTATACAAGGCTTACAATATATATTTAAAGTAAAAGAACACACACCATTTCGCGGGAAAACGTACGCTATTCCTTTGGCTTACAGAGACAAGGTTAAGAATGAACTTCAGTACATGTTAGATCAGGGCATTATTGAGCCTGCAGTCAGTCCTTATACTAGCCCATTACACGTTGTTCTTAAAAAGGATGGGCCAATTCGTTTGGTTCTGGATTCCAGACAGATAAATAATATCATCATTCCTGAAACTGACCGCCCACAAAATTTAGATGAACGTCTTCAACATTTTCATGGAATTAAAGTTTTATCCACGATTGATATGCGCGCAAGTTTTTGGCAAATAGAACTCCACCCTGATTGTAGAAAATATACTGCCTTTTTAGCCTTTGGTAACTGTTACCAGTTTCGGAAATTACCGTTTGGGCTTACTGTATCTTCAGCAGCATTCATTCGTAGCTTAAATGAAATTTTACCTGTTCATCTTCGTGACAATATTACTTCATATGTTGACGATATTCTTATTGCTAAACATTCTTGGAGTGAGCACAACAATATTTTGGATTCATTATTACGTGTCTTTGCAAGAGTTGGCATTACAGTGAACTTGGAAAAATCTGAATTTGGTCGTTCTCAGGTGAAATTTCTCGGTCACATTATTTCTACAGAAGGTATTCTTCCTGATCCAGAAAAATTAGACGCTATTCGTAATTATGCTGTTCCTACCACAAAACGTGATGTTCGTAGTTTCCTTGGTGTCTGTAATTTTCTTAGACGCTTTGTTAAATTGGACAATTTGGTCACACCTCGTTTTTGCGATCTATCTGGAAAGTTCTTTTTAAACGAAAATCGGTCGACAACTCTGTTTGGTTAGTTTGTATTCCTGATGAGTGGGTTAATAAGCTGATTTGGTATACGCATTTCAGTTATGCACACTTTGGTCCCAGAAAATGCTTTCATAAATTACGAGAAAATTGCTACTTCAATAATATGGAAAAACGTATTCGATTTGTTCTTGCCAAATGCAAATTATGTCAAAAGGCTAAGCCGCCAACAATTTCTCACAGAGCACCGTTGTTTCCTATCATTCCAGCGAAATTAAAGGACATGGCTGCAGTTGATTTGTTCGGTCCAGTGGTTCGATCTACTAATGGTTTTGCGTACATTTTCGTAGCAGTGGAATTGACATCAAAATATGTGTGTTTTACACCGTTACGCAAAGCAACAGCTCGTTCAGTATCTAACGCTTTCATCAAACAATTTCTTAAAGAAGTGGGTCATGTTGATAAGGTTATATCAGATAATGGATCACAATTTCGTTCTAAAATTTGGCTTCGTACTCTACGGCGTCGTAAAATTAAACCAATCTTCATTTCACTTTTTCACCCTCAATCTAACGCTTCAGAGAGATGGATGAAGGAAATCAATAAATTGTGTCGCCTTTATTGTCATCAGAATCACAGAACTTGGGAACAGTATCTTCATATTTTTCAAAACATTCTGAATGAACTCCCTAATGACTCAACTTCTTTACCACCTATACTGATATTAAAAAATAAAGCACCGACAAATCGTATTTCTGAAATCGTTCCTTTTCCGCCTTCACGGAAACTGCGGCATTCTGAAGTTGTGAATCTGGCTCTACAAAATATTGCATCTGCGGCTGCTAGAAGAGAGAAATCAGCTAAGCGTCCTGGTCGTTCAAAAATCTTGTCAGTTGGTCAGAAGGTGTTAATTAAGTCTCATCGTTTGTCTTACAAAGGAAAAGGCTTGTGTCGCAAATTTTTTCTGCTTTATAACGGCCCATATAGAATTCGCAAAATTATTCATGATAACACTGCAGAAGTAGAAACTCTTAAATCACGACGCTCTAAGGGAATACATCATATATCTAACGTTAAAATTTTTGTGGAATGATATACTTTTGAAAAATTTTTGTAGAATGACATACTTTTGAGAAACTAACAGCTACATGTAAACATGCGGAGAGTACAAGGATACCGCGCTGTGTTTTGGCGGCGGCGTATACTCAAAGCAACAGTCAAGTCTGCGCGCCGCACAGGGCAGTCGTTGACCGCAAACAATCACTTCCTACGTCACGCGCCTACAGCTGATCGAGCGCTCAGTGCGAATGCACTGACAGCCGTAAATAAATACACAGTCTAATTTCTCCGACTAAATTCAGTATAAAGCTATAGTGACTTGATGAATTCTGTTATTAACATTCAGTATTTTTCAGGATACGGTTCTATAAAATATTTAAGAACTTCAGGTAAATTCTGTGCGTGTCCAACGTTAAGACGACTTGCTATCGGGAAAATTTCAGGAAAAATGTCATTTCGAAGAAGAAAGTAATAAACTAAAAAGGTAATTATTAATTGAGTCTATTTTTCAGGTAACATATTTCCACTTAGGTACGTACTTTAGACGTAATTTGCTGCTCGCGATTACGTGATTCATACTTTGTGCTAAATTTCATGTTCTATGAATTTACTTGTGAAGCGACGTGCTTGCGTACGTTAACTGATTTTGACAATGATTATTAATCAACTGAGTTGTAACTTGTTTATATTATGCATCGCTTGACTACAATGCTTTTTCACTGATGTCATATTTTTTTATTATGTGCTTGCTGTGCTTATTTATTTAAATTGTAATTGTCACCTGATTAATTGTGCTGATGTGGTTAGGAATGTAAGTTATACTTTGTGATTTATCTGCTTGCGCCTTCATGTTTATTTATTAAGATTACATATGAACATTTATTTGCTTACGGTGATACGATGCTGATGACCTGTTTATTACGTAAGATATGTTTGCTGCTATGCGTATGGATTGCATATTTATACATTTCTGTTTGTTGTCACAACTACTCTTTAATTTGGTATATAGAAATACTGTTGTACTGTGTATGAACATAGAGTTTAGGTTACACTATGGTATTAGTTACAGATTGTTCGCTTGGCAGAGCCTCGTTGTAAGAATTGTGCTGCATCCACTTGTTGACATTCTGTTCACTACTGGTATATTTACTCGCTATTGCTTGTTTTGCTTACGCTCAGTGCTTTATATTTTAACATAAGAAAATGAACTGCAGTAATTCGACGAGCGACTTTAGTATAAGAAACATCACAGAAGTCACGTGGGCTGGAGGTTTTATGGAAGCTGTATAAATTTATGCTAATAGGAAGGAAGCTAACGATATGACATACCAAAACTACGTTTAGACCATTGACAGTTATTACACTGCATTTTTCGTGAGCAACTGAAATAGGAAGTGACACTTGACACAAGAAATACTCCACATGTTTGCTTCTATTTGCCATAATTCTTGAAGTGGTGTACACACGGTGAAATATTAGGATCATTCACACTCCGTAATCGTACTTAATTACTGAGAGTTATTCGAACTAAGTCTGTTAGAGGTCATGTATGCATTTCTTTGTTTATAATTCATAATGAGTAGAAGATTTTAGTCAGATGGATTACACAGAGGTTGTGTGTTGACAGTGTGTCTTCGGATTGTATGGGATGTGGAGGTTTGTATTAGGATTTTATCTGTACTTGTTCGAGGAAACTGACAAGAGGAAAGAGTTGTTATGGAAGTGAAATGAAACTGGCAATAAGGTTTATATGTATCGACGTATTGAAGAGATGTTATTGAGGTATTGAGATTATATGAAGTTGATTGGAGTTTTGGTATATAAGAGGTAAAGTAAATGAGATGCATATTTTTTTTGTTGGTCTATATGAAACAAGGAGGATGAAGATAGCAGACTAGAACACTAAAATGGAAGGAAGATTGTCTACACACACTTTGTTAAATCACTAAGCAGTATGTACTTTTTTTTTGGAGAGAGGAAGTATTTGCATATCTTGGCACACTGACAGTTGTTCAGTAACAGTACATTTGATCTGGCTTGGCAAACATTGGTCTTGACATGATGACTATGACGTTGACTTAACTATTATTGACTGTTATACATTGCTGCCACTATTACTTGATACACATGATGAACATGAAGTTTTGACAGAATTGCATTTAATCAGTTAACACTATTCAATTACACAGTAGTACTTAATGTGGATGAAAGATGAGTGAGTGCGTTTTGTGTGTTTTCCTTTCCTAATCCTACCCACCTATCTCCTAAATATTATTTTATTTGTTTGTAGTGGCTTGCACTGACACTCATAAATATTATAGGTTTACTGATATTTGAGTATTTGTAATAGTAATATGACAATTATCTGATATCATTTGTGTGTTTATTAGAATTTGTATGTTTAGTGTAAGAGCTTTGTAAAAGCATTTGTATGTGCATTCAAACTATTGTTCATGCTTGAACTGTGTGATCAGTGATAGTGAATATTATGGACTGTTACTTGTACTTTTTCTACATGATTGGTGCCACTAGGACATGTTTAATTTCTGCTGATGAACAGTGTGATCAGTGATAGAGAATATTATGGACTGTTACTTGTACTTTTTCTACATGATTGGTGCCACTAGGACATGTTTAATTTCTGCTGATAAGCAGTGTGATCAGTGATAGCTGTTTAATTTCTGCTGATGAACTGTGTGATCAGTGATAGTAAATATTATGGACTGTTACTTGTACTTTTTCTACATGATTTGTGCCACTAGGACATGTTTAATTTCTGCTGATGAACTGTGTGATCAGTGATAGTGAATATTATGGACTGCCTTCTGCACCTACTCGACATTGCTGGGTGCCACTGATGGACTGCTTCTACTGAAATGATGTCACCTGATGGAGTCTGCACCTGTTCCACAATGCTGGGTGCCACTGATGAACTGCTTCTACTGAAATGATGTCTCCTGTTGGAGTCTGCACCTACTCCACAATGCTGGGTGCCACTGATGGACTGCTTCTACTGAAATGATGTCACCTGTTGGTGTCTGCACCTACTCCACAATGCTGGGTGCCACTGATGGACTGCTTCTACTGAAATGATGTCACCTGATGGCGTCTGCACCTACTCAACATTGCTGGGTGCCACTGATGGATTGCTTCTACTGAAATGATGTCACCTGATGGTGTCTGCACCTACTCAACATTGCTGGGTGCCACTGATGGACTGCTTCTACTGAAATGATGTCACCTGATGGAGTCTGCACCTGTTCCACAATGCTGGGTGCCACTGATGAACTGCTTCTACTGAAATGATGTCACCTGATGGTGTCTGCACCTACTCAACATTGCTGGGTGCCACTGATGGACTGCTTCTACTGAAATGATGTCACCTGTTGGAGTCTGCACCTGTTCCACAATGCTGGGTGCCACTGATGGACTGCTTCTACTGAAATGATGTCACCTGTTGGAGTCTGCACCTACTCAACATTGCTGGGTGCCACTGATGGACTGCGTCTACTCAAATGATGTCGCCTGTTGGAGTCTGCACCTGTTCCACAATGCTGGGTGCCACTGATGGACTGCTTCTACTAAAATGATGTCACCTGATGGTGTCTGCACCTACTCAACATTGCTGGGTGCTACTGCTGGAACTGTCAACCACTGGTTGTGAAAACATTTTATGTGAATATTTGTATAAACTGATTTTTTGTGTATTACTGTTTGTGAAAAGTTATGAGACTCTTACCTGTACATATTCGTCATTGCTGACGCTATTGAGTGAACTGTTTAACCACATAATACTTGTGTAAACTATTATGTAAAGTCACATGTATGAAAGAATTTGTATTGCTTAGTGTATTTTATATATTAGGCTATTGAAAGGTCAGTGCAAAGCCAAAATTTTATCTAGTTATATGATATTTACGTATTAATATTATCTTTTATTTTTGTCTGTATTTTTTAGACGAATTTGGTGGTATTTTCACCACCAATGCTGGCAAAAATACCATCAAATTCTAGCCCGTGGAGGAAGGGCATATGAAAGGTGGCTACACTGAGCCACAGCGCCAAAGATCGCGCCAGAGAGTAGTGTTCCGCCGCATCCACTGGCAGTGCTTATTGAGACGTAGCGGCAGGCAGTTCTTACCGAGAAGTTGTGGTGGACACTGCTTGTCGTGAAGACAGAGTGAGATGTGGTAGTGGAGAGTGTTGTTCCATGTTTTATGCAGTGGTTTGATGGGAGAGATAGCAGATGTTGTTCTAATGGAGATATTGTAATGGTCAGAGTGCATTTCGTCAATATATATGGAGGTATTTTCTTTTATTCTTTTATTGTTTCAGTGACCTGAATAATGTGTCATTACAGGTTCAGTCAACAAAGCATCTGGCGTGTGTACTTGTATTAGAGTGTAATTCTGATTTTCTTGCGCAATTATAGTATTTCTAATTTTCTTTTATTACGTCAGTATAATTGGTATTTAAAAATTCTTGTCTTGTTGAAGAAGAACCGTGCCAGATGTGCGTTGAGTCATACTACCACATACAGAACAGCTACACTTGTGTTTGTTGTTTCGTAGGTTTTATAGTTGCTGGGGACTTAATTAATTAATTGTGCTAACAGAAATTTCCTTACATTCTTTGTTGTCATTCTAAGCAGTCAGATTGCGTACTAAAACTAGACAGGGCCAGCCGTTTACGAAACAGCGTAATCGGACATACAGCGACAGAAAATTAAAAAGTATTTGCATTGCATTCTTATATCTTTATTATAATAAAGCCCCCATGCAGTATATCTATCACACCAACATGTTCCACACCATACAGACCTTCAAAACACTCCTACATAATTCATTTATAATGCTCCAGATACACACTTGCTAATTGTAAACAGTTAAAAATAACGCATACCACAGCCTACAGACATGCGAACCGCTCGTAAATAATGCAAAACATTTACATCCAAATAGCCAAACAACTCCTAATTTTCGCAAATAATTTCAGTGCATAGGCTGATGGAAGGAGTAACGAGTGTACTTTATTTATTTGGGACATATCTTCTTGAAACTTTTGCTTCTCATAGGTTTCGATGTGTAAGGCTGACCTAAGGCCCTAAGGCATGTTCTGAACTCCAGTAGTGCACTACACTTGGCAACACAACCACACCCATCAAGATACTCATTCCAATGCAGACCTGTAACTCCTATACAGATAAATTTGTCCAGTTATTTGTCGACTCACTCACAGTCTGACCAGATTGCAGTTTTTTGCGCAAAAACCACTCAGACTGCGCTGTACTGCTCGGGGAAGTAAGGAAGGACTGCACTCTGTTTATTTGGATCCCTTTTATTTAGTCGTGGAGTATATTTGTCACAAAACACCCGCACTGATCCGACTGTGGTCATCTGACACAGGCCACAAACACGTAAACAACTCCTAATTTCACCACACAATAGCAAACAGCTCTTAAATAATGCAGTACACAATATCAGCAGATGAGCTCTGTACTCTTAAACTCTCCAAATAAAGCACCACACAGTGCACAGACATGCTCGCAAAATAGTGCAACAGACGCGCTCAAACACCCCCAGCTGCCAAACCGACCAAAAGTCTCCGCTCGGCCTGTCCCCAAACATGACGTCAACACAGTCGCATTCGCACCTAACACCGGAGAAACTGATATCGCCTATGCGACTTAGATTACGCTCCAAGGCCGCGCGCACGTGCGGTCGGCGGGGGTGGGGGTTCCAGAGTCTCCAGTCAAGTTCAGCTTCCGAGTGCTCGGGACAGCCGACCAGAAAGGGCACTCTCTTCTGACACATGTCAAAGCTGCATTGTTCTTCTCATGTATACCGCCGGCGTCTCAGGTCCGGACCTGCCTTCACGTCTATTGTCAGAATAGCTCATACCTCGTTGACACAAACGATTAACGCGACTGGGAAAACATTTACTACTCACATGCAACCGATATGGTGACGCAAAACCAATCACTCTGATCTGTGCTGCAGGCACGTGTAATCATTGAGAACACTCTATTTATTTTTTCAAACAACTTATTGAACCATACAGTGTATCTATCACGCTATCACATAACACCCACCCAGATGTGCCCTGGGCCATGTTGCACAGCCCACAGACATGCACCCAATCATAATTTCAGTACACACTATAACAAACTGCTACTAAATAATTCCTCACACAGATGTGTAGATACACTCAGTACTCATAAACTATCCTAATAACGCATAGCAGAGCCTGCAGATCCGCTCGCAAAATAACTCAGCAGACATGCGCAGGTACCCCCCACTCCGCACCCTGCCCACAGGATCATGAAACCACCCATCCGTCTGATTTCAGACCTCGCACAGCCCCTGCTCGGCTTCCACAAGCGGTGAGTTTTCACAGTCAATGCGCTTATCAGCAGTCAAAGCACACACATACGTCTGTCCAGGACCGCGCTCCGTCACAATCCCGAGCCGCGACAACCGAACGCAGGTGAAAGTCAACTTTATATCAACGTAGCATAATTCCAAAACGCAGCCTCCATACGCTAGACACATCATAGCAGCACATGTCTTTACCTCCTATGACACACTGCGCATTGCTCCTCACACGACATTACACGGCCCTTTAACTAAACATAACTACACATCCCTGCTCTCACCTCGTCGCGTGACCAGTCATCTAAAACCTTCTCTATATTATTGTTACTTTACAACATTTTTTAAAAAAATAAGATATTATTTACACCTCCCACCACACTTAACCTCACACCCGTCCCACCATCAACATACGCAAACGTCCTCAGCCACACCTTGACACTCATATATCACCCCACAATCCATGTCCATCAATCAGTTTACCATTCCCATCCCCTGTTTTCGAATTACAAAGGTAGCCTCTATCTAAACACCAATCAACTCATATTTCTCGCACTTTCAACAGTAAAATTAATTTTACACATACCCAGATATACCAAATCCAATTAAAGAGTCAAACTTTTATACAGAGCATCAAGCGTATCCGACACTCATACCAATATTCAAAGCCTGGTCCATATTTACCACGTCCACCTTGAATTAAATATTATTAACATTGCCGCAACATTCTGCCAGCGCTCGATTTGTACCTATTTTTCCGCTCTTAACTGTTGTCACTAGCGGTCGAATATCACTATCTATAGATTGCATAAATTACCACATAAAAAAAATCTCGCCCCGCCGTTTAGAGACTCCTATATCCGAACACAGCATCATTCAACTATCACTTACTCTTGTCTAATAACTCATCCATCAGGTCTGGGGGAAAGGTCACCCCTTTCTTTCTTTCTTTCTTTCAGCAGCAGTCAGCTATTTATTTACAGTGGTAGCTAAATTGCGCCATCAACTTAACATCACCATTCGCGAAACATATCTTCAAATACGTAAACACTCTTACTCAATTACACAGCGGTCCCGCTGAGGACATGAGCTTCAATATTACAGTTCTTAACCCAATAAACACCGAAACAAGTACTAAATGCTCAAACTAATCCCATAGCGCCTTACAAAGCGAGCATCCGAGCCCTGGCAGCGGCACGTCAAAGCCACATAGCTGTACATCTAAACAGCCGTACACTCAGCCCCCAGGACCAGAATGCTGAAGTGGGCTCTCCCTAAACCTGCTCTCCAGCTATTGTCCAACGACATACAGTACACAAATGGATTCCTGAATAGCGCAGATCTCTATCTCCCCCTTGCATTTCCAACAGGACATGTAAACAGTGTCTCCCCCAGCCAGCGAACCCAACGTCATTCACCCTTCACTGACAATTTCCGCTCACAAATCTTAAACACTTGCATATATAAAACCATATTCACTCCTGCCAAAACTCACTTAATAATAAAAAGCATTTCAGACAGTGACAGACAGATTCGAACAATTAGAACTAACACAGGATTCCGATGTCATCAAAGCTGACGTTAAAAAATTGAACGAAACCACACGTAAAATACAAAAAGAAATTAATGCTTTTGACACTAAAAACGATGATCAGGTAAAAATACTGACTGAAAAATATGATGAATTGGCCAGTCGTATTGACGTTATTGAAAGTAATAATGACAACAAATCAGACGATACTTCACCGATTTCGTTTAATCAAACACCTGAATTCCAAAATCTACAGCAGACAATCAGTGAGACAGATTCGTCTAATAATACATTACGTAGAAAATTGTCAACTTTACAGCAAGAGGTAACAGAGATGAAAAATGTTTCAGCGTTTAACACGTCACAGCATACGGCACATTCCGAACATTTGTCAGACTCATACAGCCAGTATAACTTAAGTAATTTACAGAGACTACGCGACTTAAAAATCGAAAAGACACAGACAAACAGATTCCTATGCAATCGTGAACCTGTTCACACATTCAGAGACGATAACGTTGATTACGAGCAATTTTTATCCGTAAGAAAATCTAAGGTACTTAATAATGACAGAACACAGGTACACGCTTTGAACTGGATACGTCGATTTATTTTTGTACTTTCTCCGCCATTACCTGTAATGCAGAAACTAGAATTAGCATGGATACAGCAATGTGCTTTTGAATTTTCACCGCCATTGCCTGTAACGCAGAAGCTAAAGTTTATTTGCAGCTCGTAATAGACCTAAGGGGATTCATTACACTTCAATGAATATGTGCACAGGGCCCCGAGCCGTAGTAGTGCTGTTTCATCTTTAGTTTTCTGCACTGCTGCCTTCTCTTCTACTATCCTTTATATCTATCAAAACAGCTCTTTAACTATCGCTCTATCTAGGATTAAGAAAGAGTAAAGAAAACCCGATATGTCAAATTTTACCGAAAGTGACAGTTCTCTTTAGACACTCCCGAAATGACAACTATCGCCGTAACTTTAATAACAGATAAAATTGTAATCATCAGTATGTACAAAATTTTCAGCAGTCGCAAACACATTTTAGTAACAATAGAGGTTTTTCACCGCATCAGCAACAAAACCAACCGGTTAGCATACCTAACCAACAATGTAATGTACAAGGTCAACCAAGCTTTAATGTTTCGCCGCGTGCACGTATAGCATCAGCCCCAACAAATAGTAACGCACAGCAACAAGGGAATCAGTACGTACAGAAAACACACTACTTCAATTCCTATCGCAATGCACCGTATAGAAATGACTATCATGAGAAACGTAAAAATAATGAGCACAATTTCCAGCGTACATTTAATAGCAGTCGATCTTATCAGCAGCAAGAATATCAGCAACAACATATTATCATGAATGAACCAGACAGTAGGTATCATCCAGATGTAATACGTCAGGAAGAAATAACAGAACAGTACAAATAGTGGAAATGCCACAGCATCCTCCTGAAAATAATAGCACGTCAGATAGAATTTGACTAAATACAGTACAGGTTGCATCTTCCAGTAACGCAAGCAATACTTCAGATACGCAGAATCATGTTCACGAAAATGTTATTACTTTTGACGACATCCGATACACACTTTTGCATTAAAAGACAGAATCACAACGTACGTAGACGACATTCTTATTGCAGAAGCTAACTGGTCTGAACACAATCTGATTCTTGAACGACTGTTGCAAACTTTTCGTGCACAAGGACTCACAGTTAATCTCAGTGAATCGCACTTTGGTAAAACTTCTATAAAATTTCTTGGACATGTAATTTCAGCAGAAGGCATTGCGCCTGACCCGGAAAACCTTCAAGCTTTACGTGACATTACTGTTCCTACGACGAAGAAACAACTACGTAGCTTTTTGGGTTTAATTAACTTTTTTCGTAAATTTATTCATTACTCTGCTTTAGACACCCCTAGATTATGTCAATTGACAGGTAAAAACACTATTTGGTCCTGGGATAGGCAAGCACATTCTGAATTTGTGAACCTGAAAGAAGCCTTGCTGAATGCACCACTTTTATCGCACCCAGATCTTACTAGAAATTTTTCCATTGCCACCGACAGTTCTAACACAGCTTTAGGCGTACATATTTTTCAGGAAATTGAAGAAGATGGTTCTACAGTAATTAAAAACATCGCTTTTGCAAGTCGCATTCTGTCACCTGCTGAACGAAATTATTCTGTTACTGAACTGGAAACATTATGTGTTGTTTGGGCTTTTACCAGATTTAGGCATTTTTTTTATGGAAGACATACCACCGTTTATACAGAAAATAGAGGGATACGATTTTTACTTTCGGCTACATTTACACACGACAGATTAAGTAGATGGAAACTTTATTTGCAGGAATTTATTTTCACAATTGTTCACATTCCCGGGACACAAAATATCGTAGCAGACTCTGCAACAATCAGCAAGACATTGCAACCAACTTCTGCAAAGCAAATTTCAGCGTCATGTACATTCAACAAGTTGCATTTGAAAATTTCATTTCGCCGTCATTACAAGACATAGCACAAGAGCAGAGTAAAGACAACGTGTGGAAAGAAATTAAACACCTTCGGCAAGATAGGAATAATGTTACCATTTGAAACCATTACACTGTACGCAATAACATTCTGTTTCGCCGCTCTCATCCTGACAGCAACAATTGGTTATTATGCATTCCTGATGAACTTGTTAACAAATTCATCTGGTATACTCATTTAAGTTACGCACATCATGGAAACAGAAAATGTTTTCTTATACTGAGACAGAACTGTTATCTTGCCAACATGGAGAAACGTATTCGACGAGTTTTAGCGTCACGCAAAATCAGCCAGAAAGCTAAGTCAGACACGACTTCACATGTTCCACCATTACATCCCATTGTACCTGTTAAATTGAGACATATGGCCGCCGTAGACATTTTTGGTCCGATTCCCAGAACTAATAGAGGTTTTTGCTACTTCTTTGTCGCTGTTGAACTCACTTCAAAATTTGTTACCTTCACTCCGTTACGTAAAGCTACCGCTAAAACTGTTTCGAAAGCATTTGTAAAACATTTTCTATTTCATGTAGGGCATGTATTGAAAGTAATTTCCGACAATGGATCACAGTTTCGATCTGCTATATGGACACGTATGGTACGAGCTAGAAACATTTCTCCGATCTACACTCCTGGAAATGGAAAAAAGAACACATTGACACCGGTGTGTCAGACCCACCACACTTGCTCCGGACACTGCGAGAGGGCTGTACAAGCAATGATCACACGCACGGCACAGCGGACACACCAGGAACCGCGGTGTTGGCTGTCGAATGGCGCTAGCTGCGCAGCATTTGTGCACCGCCGCCGTCGGTGTCAGCCAGTTTGCCGTGGCATACTGAGCTCCATCGCAGTCTTTAACACTGGTAGCATGTCGCGACAGCGTGGACGTGAACCGTATGTGCAGTTGACGGACTTTGAGCGAGGGCGTATAGTGGGCATGCGGGAGGCCGGGTGGACGTACCGCCGAATTGCTCAACACGTGGGGCGTGAGGTCTCCACAGTACATCGATGTTGTCGCCAGTGGTCGGCGGAAGGTGCACGTGCCCGTCGACCTGAGACCTGACCGCAGCGACGCACGGATGCACGCCAAGACCGTAGGATCCTACGCAGTGCCGTAGGGGACCGCACCGCCACTTCCCAGCAAATTAGGGACACTGTTGCTCCTGGGGTATCGGCGAGGACCATTCGCAACCGTCTCCATGAAGCTGGGCTACGGTCCCGCACACCGTTAGGCCGTCTTCCGCTCACGCCCCAACATCGTGCAGCCCGCCTCCAGTGGTGTCGCGACAGGCGTGAATGGAGGGACGAATGGAGACGTGTCGTCTTCAGCGATGAGAGTCGCTTCTGCCTTGGTGCCAATGATGGTCGTATGCGTGTTTGGCGCCGTGCAGGTGAGCGCCACAATCAGGACTGCATACGACCGAGGCACACAGGGCCAACACCCGGCATCATGGTGTGGGGAGCGATCTCCTACACTGGCCGTACACCACTGGTGATCGTCGAGGGGACACTGAATAGTGCACGGTACATCCAAACCGTCATCGAACCCATCGTTCTACCATTCCTAGACCGGCAAGGGAACTTGCTGTTCCAACAGGACAATGCACGTCCGCATGTATCTCGTGCCACCCAACGTGCTCTAGAAGGTGTAAGTCAACTACCCTGGCCAGCAAGATCTCCGGATCTGTCCCCCATTGAGCATGTTTGGGACTGGATGAAGCGTCGTCTCACGCGGTCTGCACGTCCAGCACGAACGCTGATCCAACTGAGGCGCCAGGTGGAAATGGCATGGCAAGCCGTTCCACAGGACTACATCCAGCATCTCTACGATCGTCTCCATGGGAGAATAGCAGCCTGCATTGCTGCGAAAGGTGGATATACACTGTACTAGTGCCGACATTGTGCATGCTCTGTTGCCTGTGTCTATGTGCCTGTGGTTCTATCAGTGTGATCATGTGATGTATCTGACCCCAGGAATGTGTCAATAAAGTTTCCCCTTCCTGGGACAATGAATTCACGGTGTTCTTATTTCAATTTCCAGGAGTGTATATATCCAGGTACCATGCTTCTTCGAACCCTTGTGAATGATTAATGAAAGAAATTGGTAAACTGTGTAGAATATACTGCCATAAAAGACATATTGATTGGGACACATACATACTCTCATTCCAGGATGTAGTTAATTCCATACCAAACGAATCTGCTATGCTATCTCCGTCTGTTATACTGAAAAATGTTGAACCACCTAACAAAATTAAAGAATTAGTAACCTTTCCTAAATCTCGTCGACTACGACACCGTGAAATAATTGACATTGCGCTGAACAACATCAAACGTGCCGCAGAGCGCCGGAGAAGACAGCAAAAACAGGTTTGTACACGCCGTGACTTTCACATTGGACAGAAGATATTAGTACGTACACACTATTTATCCAACAGAGGAAAGAGTAGATGCAGTAAGTTTGAGCTTCTATACGCAGGTCCATATGGGATTCGCAGCATTCCTCACCCAAATGTAGTACACGTCGAAACTTTAAGAACCAGAAAAACCAAAGGGAACCACCATGTGTCCAACATCAAACCTTTTATTGAATGAACATACTTTATGATTTATCATACTGTAATGCCATTTCCTAATTTTCTTATGATCACTTATGCAATTATATTCACATGAACACTTACTGATGATTATCGTATTTTTTCTTGGCAAGTGCCCGGCAAGGTAAGGTTAGCAGGTCGCTCTTCTTGTCGTTACACATCAGACCGTGCATATTTTTCCAGATGAACTTACACATTTTATGACCACTTATGAAATTATATTTATGTGATTACTTACTGATGATTATCGTATTTTTTCTTGGCAAATGCCCGGCAAGGTAAGGTTAGCAGGTCGCTCTTCTTGTCGTTACACATCAGACTGTGCACATTTTCCATTTTTCATGTATGTATGATTGTTTTCCTTACGTTTTCTGTCATGCTATGCTGTATGCTCAATTATGTTACTATAAACCAGTTTTTATTTAGTGGGTATGTGATTTAAGTGCAAGACATTAATTTTTGTTCATCATTTTCAGGAAGCAATAACGTGTAAAAAATATATATATAAATTAAACAGACATGGGAATTTCACCTTCGGAATGAACGAAAGAAGATGCAATACCTCGTGAGGAAGAGTAAATGGATCAGAATCAACAAGCATTAACAAGAATATACTATACACATCGTAGAATAGCAGTATTAACTAATTTTTTCTTTCAGAATACGAGGCGATTGATGCAGGCTGTCAGACAGAACTACACATCTCAGTTTTAGTGAAGAAATATGCTAGAAAGAAGGAATAGTTGTATAATGAATAATGAAGTGACTTTTTTGCAGTTGATAATGAGTGGTGATGAATAATGATGAAGAATATGCTAGTATGGATAATGAAGTTTTTCTTTCCAGATGATGATAATAATGGAGCTATGATAATATGGATAATGAAGTTTTTTTTCTTTACAGATGAGGATGATGTTGAAGTTTATGTATTTATGCTATGTAGTTATTTAAGTATTTGTTGCAGTTCGTTTTGACAGTATGTCTTATGTCGCATGGTATGATGACTGAAGGTTTTGGAAAGGACAGCTAGAGAACACATATACACTCCTGGAAATGGAAAAAAGAACACATTGACACCGGTGTGTCAGACCCACCGTACTTGCTCCGGACACTGCGAGAGGGCTGTACAAGCAATGATCACACGCACGGCACAGCGGACACACCAGGAACCGCGGTGTTGGCCGTCGAATGGCGCTAGCTGCGCAGCATTTGTGCACCGCCGCCGTCAGTGTCAGCCAGTTTGCCGTGGCATACGGAGCTCCATCGCAGTCTTTAACACTGGTAGCATGCCGCGACAGCGTGGACGTGAACCGTATGTGCAGTTGACGGACTTTGAGCGAGGGCGTATAGTGGGCATGCGGGAGGCCGGGTGGACGTACCGCCGAATTGCTCAACACGTGGGGCGTGAGGTCTCCACAGTACATCGATGTTGTCGCCAGTGGTCGGCGGAAGGTGCACGTGCCCGTCGACCTGGGACCGGACCGCAGCGACGCACGGATGCACGCCAAGACCGTAGGATCCTACGCAGTGCCGTAGGGGACCGCACCCCCACTTCCCAGCAAATTAGGGACACTGTTGCTCCTGGGGTATCGGCGAGGACCATTCGCAACCGTCTCCATGAAGCTGGGCTACGGTCCCGCACACCGTTAGGCCGTCTTCCTCTCACGCCCCAACATCGTGCAGCCCGCCTCCAGTGGTGTCGCGACAGGCGTGAATGGAGGGACGAATGGAGACGTGTCGTCTTCAGCGATGAGAGTCGCTTCTGCCTTGGTGCCAATGATGGTCGTATGCGTGTTTGGCGCCGTGCAGGTGAGCGCCACAATCAGGACTGCATACGACCGAGGCACACAGGGCCAACACCCGGCATCATGGTGTGGGGAGCGATCTCCTACACTGGCCGTACACCACTGGTGATCGTCGAGAGGACACTGAATAGTGCACGGTACATCCAAACCGTCATCGAACCCATTGTTCTACCATTCCTAGACCGGCAAGGGAACTTGCTGTTCCAACAGGACAATGCACGTCCGCATGTATCCCGTGCCACCCAACGTGCTCTAGAAGGTGTAAGTCAACTACCCTGGCCAGCAAGATCTCCGGATCTGTCCCCCATTGAGCATGTTTGGGACTGGATGAAGCGTCGTCTCACGCGGTCTGCACGTCCAGCACGAACGCTGGTCCAACTGAGGCGCCAGGTGGAAATGGCATGGCAAGCCGTTCCACAGGACTACATCCAGCATCTCTACGATCGTCTCCATGGGAGAATAGCAGCCTGCATTGCTGTGAAAGGTGGATATACACTGTACTAGTGCCGACATTGTGCATGCTCTGTTGCCTGTGTCTATGTGCCTGTGGTTCTGTCAGTGTGATCATGTGATGTATCTGACCCCAGGAATGTGTCAATAAAGTTTCCCCTTCCTGGGACAATGAATTCACGGTGTTCTTATTTCAATTTCCAGGAGTGTATTTTTTATACACATTTCGTTACCTGTTAATTCGAAGTTCACTACTTTTCAGCATAATATGCGTTTCTTCTTTCAGTTTAATAATCAATTTTTGTATATTTTGCAGGAGAAATTATTCATGAAATTAATGTGCTATAAGCAGTTGTTCATTAAACCTGTGTCATTTATGAATGTGATCACATTTCATAACCTTGCTACAGCTGAATCATGACGAATGACGTTACACATCTTCATTTGCAGGAATAACTCAAAAGCAAATATTGTTATTAATTATCGATCCCAATGCAATGCATTGCTAGCACAAAAAAAATGCTTTGTAACTGGCCAATGAATGCCACTGATTATTGTAATAAGATGACCTATGATGCCAATGATTACTATAATTAGATTAATTATGTACAAATGCTATGCCAATAATTAACTCATTTTGAATGATGACTTCTGATGGTTTGTAGCTGGGCAATGAGTGCCAATGTTCTCTGTAAACAAACGATTTATGAACATTATTCTGTAATACTACATACAGAAATAATACTACATACAGAAATGTTCAGTAACTAGGTGATGAGTTCCACCAATTACTCAAATCAGTTGTTAGACTAGTGTAATTCTCAATGAAGACTATTATGTGACTTAATGTCCTTCACCTTTTGACCTAATTACCATAAATTACTGCAATATCCATTTGTCCTGTCTATCCTCATGATCATGGAGCACTATATTTGGTTTTTCCACTAATTGTACGTTGGTGTACTTTACAAGAATGTGGTGTTGACACGACATGCTGTGCACCACCTTGAGCGATGGAGATGTTATAATAGTCCCGCTGTTTGGTGTACCTAATGTACTACCAAAATGATAACATGGAATATTACTACGACATTTCAGTGTCTTGGCTACACGGATTAATACTTCAAGGAAAAGAACTTCAGATTGTCTCACTTGGTGTTGTGCTTCTGTAGAAAGATATGGACTTTCAGTGCCGCTGCGTGCAACCTAAAGTGCTACAACCATGACGCAATCCTTCCCATTCCTTTCCTAGTTCTTGTAAAATGGTAAACACTTATACAATGCGTTTAGATTCTTGTAAAAATGCTAAAGACTTCTACAGTGTGTATGCACTTTATTTCATTCCATGATATGTTATGTAAAAACGCTAAAGACTTCTACAGTGCGTGTGCACTTTATTTCACTCCTTGATATGCTTATTTGTTGTAAAAATGCTAAAGAGTTCTACAGTGCATGTGTACTTTATGCCATTTGTACTCATTACGTATACATTTTGTAATTCCCAGATATGTTCTGTATTACAGTGCGTGTGCACTTTCGTCATTTTGTTAACATGATTTGTATTCATTACGTATACATTTTGTGATTTGCTGATATGTTCTGAACTACAGTGCGTATGCACTTTTGTCATTTGTCAATATGATTTGTACTCATTATGTTTATTTGTTGTAAAAATGCTACAGAGTTTTACAGTGCGTGTGCATTTTTGCCATTTGTTAATATGTTTTGTATTCATTGTGTATACATTTTGTCATTGCCTGATATGTTCTGTACTCAGTGCATGTGCAATATATTTTACTTCATGTTCTGCACCAATATATCTGTATATATTCTGTGATTGTAAAGTTAGATAATTAAGAAAAATTTGTTGCTCATGGCAAGTCCAATTGACTCACCATCGCTGCCAAATTTTTGCCCCTCCAGTGGAGGGTTATGAAAGACGTATACATTGCCGGCGATGGGCGAGGCATGATAGAATCTCTGACCAGAGAGTAGTTTATCGTTAGTTGTTGCTAGTCTGCGCTTGACCGCGCGAGTCGACAGTAGTAGTAGTCAGTCGACAATAGTCCGTCCGTGCTAGTCCGTGTTAGTCGGCGGGGAGTCGGCATGCGTCGGCTGTGTGTTCTGTTCGCGACTCTGGTCAGGACTCTGGAGGATGAGTATTGTTGTAGAAAGGTAAAGAAGCAGCCTTGCGCATATTTAATAATGTATGTTAATTGTAATTTAATTTGTTCAAAAAAATGCCCCAATAATAATTTTTATAATATAAAGCAACTCTTTTAAAGAAAAGCATTCATTTCAATTTAAAGAATATTTCAAATGCATGATCATTCCTCCCAATAATCAAAAAAAAAAAAATATACGCCAGCATTGCACGAAGCTGTGTCGAAAAATTCCAAATTAAGAGCAGATATAATTGCGGTTTTTATTGAGGTAAGAATTTTTCCTTTTTTTTATTCAGAATACAGGGCCAAAGGGCAGCGCTGCTGTCCTCATAAAATTTATCATGTCACTAAACTTTTTTATTATTTTTGGTGTTTAGGAACTTTTGTATTCCACACTTGACATTAAATTAGAAAAGAATTTTGTGGGAATATTAAGTGTGAATGCATTCTTTGCACAGAGACTATAAATGGGAGCCAATTTTGTTCAGAGGTTACATTAAAATCAATTTTGTTCAGAGTTTACAATATTTAAAATTCATTTAATTATTATTCTTTGGGCAGGTTACACTTGGCACATTTTCATTGACATTTTTCTTTGCGGGGAGGTTACACCCTTTCCAAGCATAGATGACTATGCATTTATCTTCACCCATTTGAGCTCTGCAATTTAAGTCGGAGAAAGACATATCTATTACCTTCTGCAAACTGTCTATAAACAGAACGATCTCAGTTACTACAACAGGACCTTGTTTGACCATTCTCCGGAAATGCGCGCAATGTTGTACGCTTCAAACTAGGTACAAGTACAACAGCTCCTCAACACCCTATCATCTTTATCCTCTACCATTAAACAATGAAAAAGTCACGAAGGCACCAATGCGATCCACCTCCAGCGCAGACAAACGGAATTCACAATACTCTCCCTGAATAACTCAGAGTGCGACCATCCAAGAATTCCTAACAGCTCGCCAAGTCCGACACCTCCAACTACAGATGCCTATATGAACAAGATCATATTAAATATACACACGCTGCAGAGACCCCTTTAAAGTTTGATCACCCACATTCTAAGTGAATGAGAAGCTGCCTCTGGGTCTTGTTCAAACAGTGTTTTGTAAGAAACTTTTGCACACTGCCGAGTCTTTCTGCCGCGACTTCGAAGTCAGTGTCTGATTCTAAACAGACATTAACACGGGCTGATGCACGGCCTCTCACACCTGCACCTTGTAAATGATATTCTTACAGTCGATAGCATAACATTGAATGATTTAAAATAAAGGACAACCTCAACAGAAGGAAACTAGAAGAGCCTGGTGGTGTTGTAGCGACTTCCCTCGAAAGTGATTGATCACCTCTACATTTAAACTCATATGTCGTAGTGACCGAATAGTTTATAACTCTGCGTTCCATTTGTAGTGACTGGTCATTTTTGCACACGGGTACGGGATCACCGTTTTCGGTGCTAGCAACCCTGGAAGTTGCGGTCCATCAACCAAAATTTTTCCCCAACTCAAGCAATCATTATGTTGTACCCAATGCACAGATGCGATGGATAAGACACCACCGATCTACTGTAATATTATCCATCACAGCTGATATCGCAAAAAATTTTACAGTAAGTCCAACACTGGCCAATCATGTGACAGTTTGTTTTCTTAATTTCAGTATCATAGCTTAACCATACATCCTCTACTTTGCAAGTATCAATGCGAACATTCATAGATGATTGCTCAGCATGTCCATTCACACTTAATTCTCGAATGCATAAAGACGATCAAATTATACCAGACAACGCCATACATATTTCTAAGACCCCACGCATAGTATTTTATCAATCTCTCTGCGTTTGGCGGTCACAGATCTGTCTAGTCGTCTTACGTTAAAAGACCACCCTCACCTCAGCATTGACCAAACAGATGCCAGACTGAGATTCATTGAAAGAATGCTAAGGAAATGCAATCCGAAAACAAAGGAAGTAGGTTACAGTACGCTTGTTCGCCCACTGCTTGAATACTGCTCAGCAGTGTGGGATCCGTACCAGATAGGGTCGATAGAAGAGATAGAGAAGATCCAACGGAGAGCAGTGCGCTCCGTTACAGGATCATTTACTAATCGCGAAAGCGTTAAGGAGATGATAGATAAACTCCAGTGGAAGACTCTACAGGAGAGACGCTCAGTAGTTCGGTACGGGCTTTTGTTGAAGTTTCGAGAACATACCTTCACCGAGGAGTCAAGAAGTATATTGCTCCCTCCTACGTATATCTCGCGAAGAGACTATGAGGATAAAATCAGAGAGATTAGAGCCCACACAGAGGCATATCGACAATCCTTTCCACGAACAATACGAGACTGGAATAGAAGGGAGAACCGATATACTCAAGGTACCATCCGCCACACACCGTCAGGTGGCTTGCAGAGTATGGATGTAGATGTAGATGTAGACCAACCTATCCCGCAACATCGCTACCAATTATTCCTCATCCGAGCAGACGAATACAGCTACATTCCACTTCTCTTGACTGATTAGAGCTTTCCTAGTCCTAACCCCTCCAAGTGCACCACATTTCTCGAAATGTAACCAAGTCTTGGAGCTTAGCACACCATATCGATCTATAGTAACAGATCTCAAAGTGCCTTAATTTAATAGCATACAGTTAAGAAGAACAAGAACGGAGCGATATTTATACACAACGTAGTTCGACACATTTTTATGTAAATCATCCAATCTATCATGTGTAAAGTATTGTTCTAGAGTCCAGGATCGGTGCATCGAAGGTTCCGTTAAGAGAGAGAGAGAGAGAGAGAGAGAGAGAGAGAGAGAGAGAGAGAGAGAGGGAGAGAGAGAACATAAACACACACACACACTCCTAAGACTAGAACGTTCAGCACTTAAAAACGGGCGATAACCTTAGATCGCTTACTTTTTCGTCCTGTCAGACATACATCCTTCTCCCTGGTCCGCCGGCCGCGGTGGTCTAGCGGTTCTGGCGCTGCAGTCCGGAACCGCGGGACTGCTACGGTCGCAGGTTCGAATCCTGCCTCGGGCATGGATGTGTGTGATGTCCTTAGGTTAGTTAGGTTTAAGTAGTTCTAAGTTCTAGGGGACTTATGACCTAAGATGTTGAGTCCCATAGTGCTCAGAGCCATATGAACCATTTTTTTCTCCCTGGTCCCCCTACGCTGAGCTATCGCTACCTCAATCGTAAAACTTTTCCTTTCTACGATACGAGCCCAATATAGCCCTGCGGACACATCTAGTGCCCAATGATCACACCAGATCATGAGTCAGAAATAATACTATTACTCCACCAGGTCTATATAAAAATGATAGTTATTAGCAGCCGGTATATCCTACAAGCAAACAGATACGCATAACAGCAGCGTCCAACGTGTGAAAATTACAAGTCATCCCATCACCGACTCTGTAAACACCCGTCTGTCGGTTAAGTGTGTACACAATGACTACAGACCCTCACAAATACCCGCAGCTAACTTAGTTATGACGCTGAAGTCTCGATTTTACACCAAGCGTGCGATAGGGTGGGGATCGCGTGAATCAAAGTGCGTTTAGAGGAATGTGTCAACTTTCATCACACATGAGATGGAGGTCCTCTGATGACCGACGGGTTCACCGTTAATGGTCGCAAGTAAACAGTGCTTTAAACCACATACGAACGCGTAGCCGCATACGACTAGAACGCTGGCTATATCACGTGACTAAAGGATCCAAATAGAATACTGGAAAAAAAATCAACCTTCAGCAACTAGAATAAAAGAGTCAACGTTTGAATCGTACCTAGTTGCAGCTCTGTCTCAATAGATCATCCCATACACTCTCTGTTATCATTTAACACAAATGTAAGTTTATACGTGAATGATTCTAGGTCCTCCTGAAAAGTTTCAAATACAGTATTCAACTCGCGTGTATCACTGCTACCTCAGTAGACATACACTATAATACGAACTCAACGAAAAAAAAATGACTGCCTTCCTTATTCCGCTAGCTTTGATGTCATCGTTTTCCTGCATTCCTCTTTTTGCAGCATACTTGACTCCATGTACAAATTCCCCCCTGCAAACCAGAAGATAAGCAAGTACGTTCTCATTTTCACCGCATTTCGGTGTATATTAGGTTAGTTTATACCTATGCGCTAATCAGTTTTCGCATTTCTTTTGATTTTTTGTCAGATCCATCCATGCGACCGCGACATAAGCTATCGTTCTGTCTTCTAAAATTGCCTCTAAATGCAACCAAGGCATATCCAGTCACCTCCACATTCGGAGAGCGCTTGCTCTGTTTTCTGTATCTCTATGTACATGCACACCTCGCTGACACCTTTGCAAAAAAATGGTTCAAATGGCTCTGAGCACTATGGGACTTAACATCTATGGTCATCAGTCCCCTAGAACTTAGATCTACTTAAACCTAACTAACCTAAGGACAGCACACAACACCCAGCCATCACGAGGCAGAGAAAATCCCTGACCCCGCCGGGAATCGAACCGGGGAACCCGGGCGTGGGAAGCGAGAACGCTACCGCACGACCACGAGATGCGGGCAACACCTTTGCAAACGTATATGAAATTGTAAATTGAATTATTTAATATAATCAAAAACGAAATGGAATTAAGTACTTAGGTATTTACAGAAGACTATGTCCGTCACGTATATGGAGGGTGTGTGACGTAAGCGGGGCGGCGGCGCAGCGATTGTACAGTTATTACGCGTGTGCGAGAGAGAGTCAGTTAAGTCAATTAGCGAGCGTTCTAGTGCGGACCAAACGTGCTGATATATAGTCATGGCAGATTCCACTGTCGAGCAAACTTTGCCACCAAAGGTGTAGCACTGCGTTCTCGCTTGCACAAGGACACGTGGTGGACGGTGAGCTGTCGGCATCGACAGGTTTGAATGTGCCCAGGAATACAACTTTGGCGCCAAAAGTGTGGCAGGGAACGGCCGACCGTTGTGTGATACAGCTCTGAGGCAAACAATTTTGGTGGGAAACGTGCGGAGGCGACGAATACACGTGGTGAGCGAACAAGGGACCGCTGTGACGTCAAACTCGGTAAGTTTCGCGTGTCCAGCGAAAACATGTTTACGACAGTGAGCAATCGCTGGGCTCGACCCCAGTGCGAGTGGCCGGCCGCCTCACGTGACAGGCGTTGGCAGTGTCTCCGCGCGCTGGCCAGGGGGTGGCGAGGATTTGAACTAATTTAGTTGGAGTGCGGACTTTGTGGCGACTGCACTGCGATATCAAAGATGTGTGTGCTGACTGTGTTGGAGAACAAGTGATGACCGTACTGCATGAAATAGAGTCTTCAGTCCCTTCCCCCCTGCAAAATTAAAGGACGTGACTTACGTTACTATAAGTGCAGTTTATTATTTGACGCGATTATGATAGGCTACCAGTGAAAAAAGATAAGTGACGGAGAAAGTTCGTACGTGTGATCAATTATGGTGTTGGGATTTGAACTTGTGATAGATTTTTGTTATGGGTGTAAGGAAAATGGCTTTCTCGCCGAGAAAATTGGACATCTTGAATAAATAATAAATTATAATAATAAATAGAAGTACAGTTTTCGAGACATTATCGTGTTGGAATTTGAATTTGGCACAATTTTCTAGTGGAGGTAGGTCTATAATAATAATAATAAATGATAATAAATTATAATGAATGATAATAAATGACAATGAATGATAATGAATCTTAATAAATGATAATGAATAATAATAAACCGAAGCAAGGTTTTGCAGCCATTATCGTGTTGGAATTTGAATTTGGAGGGAATTTTCTAGTGGAGGCAGGTCATTAATAATAAATAATAATGAATGTTAATAAATGATAATCAATAATAATAAAGACAAGTACGGTTTTTGCATGCATTATCGTGTTGGAATTGAAACTTCCCGCCGTTTTTTCTTCTGGGGGCTTAGGTTAGTGGACGTAGCGCAATTGGCCTATTTTCCGTCAAATTCAAATTTCCCGCCATTTTTTCTTGAGGTTAGGTAAGTGGACATAGCACAATTGGCCTATTTTCCCGCCAAAATCCGCCATCTTGGATGACGTCATGCGATGTTGCCAAGTCTACATGCCGCCATCTTGGATGACGTCATCGCCGCCATCTTGAATAAATTTGGCAACAATGCAGAGTGTGCTGACACGAACCTTGCCCCACTACTCACATCGATCATCGTCAAATCCTATAATTCTTCCTAAACTAAAAAGAGTTGTCTGCAGTAGACCTGTTAGAACCTCTTGTCATATCACTAAAGGTACTGTCAAAACAGTATCGAATATCTTTGTTAGTAATATTCATTGAGAAACTGGTCACATTAATAGAGTCATTTTCGGCAACGGTCCACAATTTCGCTCAAATATTTCATTACGCACTTTACGACGTCACAGAATTAGACCTGTTGTTATTTCACTCTACGGGCCTCAGTCCAAACCCTTCAGAACGCGTTATACGAGAAATTAACAAGCTGTGCAAAATATATTGCTATCGTCAACACTAGATTTGTAACAAACACATTCTAACACATTCTCAGTAAGTTGCTCGCGATCCTACATCGTTATCGCCGTTACTTGTACTCAGAAATCAACAACCACCAAATCGTATCAGAGAGTTAATACCATTTCCAGCTTCGAAAACATTGCTTCGTAAGAAAGCAGTAGATACAGTGCTGAACAATATCAAGAAGGGAGAAATCTCAACAAGGACAGGCAAAAATCACAAAGCTGCAGGTTGTATAGAAAATTCTAGTGAAATCTCACCCTTTATCTTGTAAAAGCAAGCATCTTAGAAACAAATTCTTTCTGTATATAAGGGGGCCTTATAAGATTCATAGAATTTTATGTGACAATGTTGTGGGAATTGAAACTACTTGGACACATAAGAGCATGTGACTTCGTCATATTTCGCCTATCAAACCATGTCTAGAATTATTCTTTTACTATAGTTGTACCCAGATCATAGAACTATATGTCACCCATTTCTAAAATATTTCGCGCATTACAGTGTACAACAACAGTAAGCGATAAACAAAGCTATCGCATCGCATGCCAGTGTGACTTTCGTCACGTGACAGGCAACGTTTGACAAGAATAGGGCGAACTTTGCCGCACAACAAACTTCATCTATCGCCCAACAAATAGATCGACTTGCTGCCACGACGCGTATGTTAAACAAACTGCTACAAAATTGGAAAATTCATCTGAAATCCGAATAAGAACATTTAATTTTAATAAGATGAACACTGGCAGTGTGGACGTCCAGGGGTTTTTATTTCCCACAAAGTGCGTTAACAATAGATGGAATACAAATATGCGTTCCTAATAATACTAATGCAAAGAAACATACATGAACAGAATCTACGTAAATCTCTACATAATGTTCTTCACTACGAGAGGGGAAACTGATTCTTCGTCATCCTGTACGGCAGTTGCAGCACTCTTCCGCAAAAGGCAACTTCCCCCGTCACGAACGCTGCTTGCTTTTCGATTTCCAAACAGACTATACCTCCACAACATTTCCTTTCCGGTATTCTTATGTTAGTAGACAAACTAAGTTCCCTGATCTCGTGTTTATGTAGTGGAGTTAGTTTCAGTTTATTATGTGAGTCCTTATTTGCAGTTATTAAGTGAGCTAACAGTGGAGAAAGTGTGCAGAGTTTTATGTAGTCTCTGTCTGTATGTATTTCTTGTGTTAGCGTTATTAGTAACGCAAATCTGTAATTCACGAATTCTTAACACACTTTGTGGTAGATAAACACCCCTCTGGCATGTCTGCGTATTGCATCGCCAGTAATTCAAAAGGTGCACTGTAGAAAGGTTGGTATAACTTCGAGAAATACCCTACGGTTGCTTTTTGTAGCATATTAGGGTATAAAAAGAGAGGTGTCGCATGCTCATTCTGAAATTTTGTACACCTATGAGAGAGGGAAGAGCATGATCACAAAACGACGACCCCACACTTCTGTTTTCTACACCCCCCCCTTTCCACCCTCCCCCACTTTCCCCTCGCTGACCCCCCTCCCTCCCACTCCAGCCTTTGACACGCCCTTAATAATGCCCTGTGAATATTTGTTATTAACCCACTTCACTGAACAAGAAACATTGATTTTATACCGTGAAATCACAGTTTTGAATAATCTACGATTTTTCCATCCCCTGTAACTAGGAAACTACTACTCCAGAGAAAAAATGAATAAGATCTTTCGCGTACTATGCTAATGAAGTTGAATTTTGTACTGGGAAACATTTTCGGTAGTAGCCGCAGTTTTCGAGTTGATCACGAAAACGTAAAAAAGTCACTTTTAAACATATCCCCAACAACACGTTCACACATCTCCGGTCAGGATTTTTAGTACCTTATTTATGGCAGTCCCTCATACCACTGTACAAAAATATGTGACTACACAATTTTTCCCCTCCTTTTCCTTCGTTTACCAATGTGCCACATGACGAAAGTGTGATTTACCATACCAGTTTCGGACACACGTAAAAAATGAACTACATGTCTAATATTACCAGGAACTGAGACTGAATTACGTTATTCAAGAAATACCTAATTTAGATGCAAATGAAACCACTCGACACAGTTAATATCCAAACATCTATTTGTTTGGATAGATGGAACATTCATATTGTTATCCGGAACACTTCCTCGACGCAACGACTTACATCTCTGGGAGTGAGCGACAATGAGAAAAGAGGAATGTCATAATTACATTTGTTAATCACCCAAAATCTGTGCGAGATATTTTCCGTAAGTCATAGAGAGTGTCACGAAATTATGGTATCAATAGTAACACGGCAGTAATCTTGAGAAGGAAGCGTGTTTTTAGATTATTAACGCCGTGGTGTGTTCGTGGAGCAATAACGACAAGAAAGGTTAAGACAATAAAAACTAGAAACGGAGAACAATAGACATAAACGTTTAGCTTATAAAAAGCGAATGGATGCCCTTGAATATAACCGTGCTTCGACGTATAACGCAACGCTCTCATTATTACTTTTAAATGAAAACAGAAAGAAAAAGATGCTGAACAGCAACGGATGCTGTCTAGTTACTTTATTAATAGCATCATATGAATTACATAAAGACGTGTTCTCAGGAGGAATCGTTTTCGATACGAAAATAAGGTAAATCAAAATGAATTTCATTAATGCGAGAGAAACTGGTATTCTTGACAATCCACTTTCACACTACGATAGAGGAACATTTTTTCTTTCTCTTTTACTGCTTATTTATGTCTCACTGACTATTTCCATTGTCGCAACTTAGTTCCTATAATTTTAGTCACGGTTTGTTCTTTCTCGGAGAACACTGCGCCACAAAGATTCTACTGTGTTTTGCATTAGAAAGCTGCTCCTATCATAACAGCTCGTAACTTGGAAAACAGCAACCACTTTCCGTTGTCTCTGCTAACAAAACTACACGTTTCATGAACGAAAATCCAAATGTGTTACGGAAACTCGAAGAAAATAAATTATGCCTTTGCACAAGGGCGTCTTCTAAACGCGGAATATAAGGGAATTTAAATTAAGCAACTTATTAACGGAGAACCTCACTTACAGCTTAAAGTTCATCTGACTAGATCTTTGACGTGAGACTGAAACCGATTGGCAGAACGCAGGGTCAAAACTACTAGCAGTAGTAGGAATCCACTCAGTATCTCAACGCACCTATACTAGAATGTTGTTTGCGCTGGAGGTCGACTTCAAATGATGTCATGCACTTGATTTACACAGTTTTGCACAAGCACATAAACATACTCTCTCTCTCTCTCTCTCTCTCTCTCTCACACACACACACACACACACACACACACAGAGTACGCACCCATCGTAAGTAATGTTGGGCTGTTTCACCGAAACATCTGTCTCACAAACAAAAACAAAATGTTGGAACGTCTAACTAAATAATTTTCTCTGTCGATCCTATTATTGGCTGACACTGTGACCATAATAATAATAATAACAATAATCGTAACAACATTGATCTATAATGTAGTCATTCTTCTCCAGTACGACAGTAGAAAAATCACAAATGGGCGGCCAAACAAGAATTAAAAAAAAAAAGAAGAAAGAAAATAGAGCAACGGAAACGGAAAACCTATAAGAAAATTTTCGGACCAATAAATGCAGAAGGGATTTGGATGAAGAGACCATAAGAAATTAACAAACACATAGACAGATTGACATACATGTCAGGATAAGAAGAATCAATTTTTAGCGACACATGCCCCAGATGAATGAGAATAGAAGCGAGGAAAAAGTCACTTTAATGGAGAGAATTTAAAATACAGCAGAAACTACCAGGGTTGAATGAAAAGTAATGTCTCCAGCTTCGTTAATTGAGTTTGGATGGGAATAATTTAATAAATCAAACGCAGAAATAATCCTTAGAATGTGATCTTTAATTACCAATATTCACTTCTCCACATAATCACCAGCCAATTGGATACATTTCTGCCAACGATGAACAAGTTTTCTGAAGCCGTCACGGAAGAAGTCGACACACTGTTTCCGCAACCACAGCCTCACAGTTCTCTCAACTTCATCAGAAGCCTAATGATGTCCCCGCAGATCGTCTTTCATTATCAGGAACAGATGGAAATCAGACGGTGCTAAATCTGGACTGTATGGAATGCTGTACAGTGGTGAGATTCAGTCTCTGAAGTTCTGCTGTGGTGGCACGTGAAGTGTGTGGTTTGGCGTTGTCATGCTGTAGGAAAACATTTCGCTTTTCCTTTCGGACACTTGTTAGCCGTTCTCTCTAAGTGATACGACGATCGTCCTGATTCTATCTGTCAACATTTTGCTTGTAAAACTCGGTCGTTGCTGTCGCAGGACGTCCAACTCTTTGTTTGTCACGCAGGTCAGATGTTCCCGTCTCAACATCTTTAAACTTTCTCGCCCAACGACGCACAGTACTCACATCATCACAATCACCATAAATTGCTTTCATTCTCTGATGAATCTCCTTTGAGGTGACACCTTCAACTGTCAAGAATTCAATGACTGCACGTTGCTTAAATCGCATTGACCGACCGTCTACGCTACGTTCCATACTTTACACTGTAACAACACAACCGTTCAATGCTAAGGCTTCCCGCCAACTGGAGCTATAGAGAAGAGGTTACGGAACAGTCGCATACCAATGCTGCCAACTGTTGAAGAGTTACGGAAGTGGAGGCGGTACTTTTCTGTCATCCTTCGTGGAAAGAGATTATTATAAGGGAATACAGGTTCAAACGCGCTAATTAAGAGCGGTAAATAACAATAAAAATAATAATGAACTGTATGGTGTTTGCGAGAAGGCGCGCGGCTCCTTCGCCTTAGTTCGTTATTTACGACAATGTGAACTTTCCGTCACACTCTATAGGGCAGCTCAGACGGATGGAGCTATCACCGGAAAATTACTGGAAAAAACAACGACTCCGCAGGCAGGAGTGGCCGAGCGGTTCTATGCGCAACAGTCTGGAACCGCGCGACCGCTACGGTCGCAGGTTCGAATCCTGCCTCGGGCATGGATGTATGTGATGTCCTTAGGTTAGTTAGGTTTAAGTAGTTCTACGTTCTAGGGGACTGATGACCTCAGAAGTTAAGTCCCATAGTGCTCAGAGCCATTTGAACCATTTTTGAACAACGACTCCATCTCCCTCCCTTCAGGTGTTCTGCCTGAAAAACAACTGCAATGTTGCAGCCTTGAAACAGATTTCGTCTTTCATCAGTTTGTGAGCAAATTTTCATGCTTATAATATGTGAAATGATGTGTACCCCATGTTTATTCCTTTTTGTCTTACAAAAGATCTGATGATGAGAGTCTTGCCGAAACGCATAAATAGAAGAAATAAAGTGTGACCTAGATAGATAATGTTGTGTATATCTAGAGCTACAGAGGTTGCTCAAAAATATGGAAGCACGGGGAGGAATGCGTGTTTGGAAGTAAATGCACGTACTATACAAGCCTGCAGGCTAGGCTGTTGTATCTGACCACGAACAGCTCCTGCACAATGCCATCAATGCGTTGCAAGTGTCAGTCACGGGCAGAATAGTACTGTGCGTTATGTAGAAACTAAGTGAATTACTGGAGCTGTTACGGTGGCTAATTCCGTAATCAAGGTAGCAGAAGTGTTTGGTGTTACAAGAAGCACGGTATCGAGGATTTACACAGCACGCAGGGAAAGCGCGAACCTATCAATTGCTAACTAACAAGGCGGACGAAAGTGTGCTTTGAGTGATGGTGAAACAGTAAATGAAGAGAATTGTTACGAAAAGTAACAGGATGTCCGCTGCAAAAGTCACTGGAGAACTGCATCTCGCACTCGCGAACGCTGTCAGCACCAAAACAACACGAAGGAAGGAGGATACATAAGGTGGGAATTACAGGGCGAACTGAAATTCCGAAAGCACACATCAGTGACTCAATTGCCCGTATCAGAAAAACGTGGTGCCGAAGCCATAAAACCTGGACTCTGGAGCAATGGAAGAATGTCATTTCATCCGTTGAGTCTTGTTTCACTCTGTATCCAGCTTCTGGACGACCATAACGTCCCAAGAGTGAAAAATAGCGGCAGTTCGGTGATGATTTGGAGAGCCCCATCGTGGTACTCAATGCGCTGCATGGTTACTCTGCAAGATCTGCATTACTGCCAAGGTTTATGTGATCACTTCGGCTGACCAGGTCCATCCCATGGTGACGAGAACGTCCATGTTCACAGCTCTCGTCGTGAAGGACTGGTTTTTTGAGCACGTGAATGAATTTTCCCATCTCCCCTTGTCACTACAAACACCAGAATCAATGTTATTCAGCGATTGTAGTCTACTTTGGAGAGAAGAGCGAGTGATCACTATCCACATTCATCATTGTTAGATGAATTTGCCTCTATTTTGCAGGGAGAATGGAATAAGATTTCTCTTGAAAACCATAGAAGATCTGTATTTATCTGTTTAGAGACGACTGGAAACTGGTTTGAAAGCCAAAGGATTTCCTGCACTGTGTTGGACACATTGTGTTGTAGTGTTTCCTATCTGTGGTCATCCCCTGTAGGTTGGCACAAGAGAGCACAAATAATGTTGGGAGGGTGGTAAATTGTAGGGACGTGGAGTTATCACAAAGGGAGTCCCACAGGGTTAAATTTTAGGTCCTCTGCTGTTCCTTATTCATGTGAATGACCTCCCACTTAACGTTCAGCAAGCGGAACTAGTACTTTTTGCAGATGACACGAGTTTTATAATAGATCCCATTCCAGAAAAAGCAGCTGAAGATATTGTTAAGGATGTCTTTCAAAGAATTATTATGTAGTTCTCAGAAAATGGACTCTCCCTTAATTTTGAAAAAACTCATTATATCCAGTTCTGTACACCGAATGGAGTCATACCGATAATTGATGTAGCATATGAACAGGGCTCAGTTAACAGGGTAGATTTCTCCAAATTTTGGGTGTTCACATTGATGACAACTTTAACTGGAAGAAGCGTATTACTGAGCTTCTCAAACAACTAAGTTCAGCTGCTTTCGCTCTTCGTATAATCACTAGTCTTGGTAATAAAGAGATCAGCCTCCTAACGTACTTTGCTTATGTCCACTCAATAACGTCTTATGGATCAGTTTTCAGGGGTAACTCACCACTTAGACATAAAGTATTGATCGCACAAAAGAGAGCAGTGAGAATAATTGGTGGTGTTCAGCCAAGGGCGTCATGTAGGCACCTTTTCAAGGAGTTAGATATTTTAACTGCGCCATCAGTGTACATAAATTCGCTAATGAAATTAGTGACAAATAATCCACCTCAGTTCGCGAAGAACAGTGATGTTCGTACGTACAACACTAGAGGGAAAAATGACATTTCCTATCCGTTATTGAAGCTGTCAGTTGCGCAAAAAGGAGTACATTATTCAGCAACAAAAATATTTGATCATTTGAACATGAAGTGTCTAGCAGGTAGCAAATCAAGTTTTAAATCTAGCTTAAAATCATTTCTTTTGGACAAATCCTTCTACTCCATGGACGAGTTTCTGTTTCAGAAATGGTAAAAAAATGTACTTCTAAATGTAGTTGCATGACTAGAACTAAAAATTTCAGTAATATTAATATTAGCACTATTCATGTGTGTCTATGTATCTTGTAAACTGACTTGTTCCACATCATATCTATAAAATAATCGGGAAAATGATCTACGGAACATGATGACGTAACTAAAACTAGAAGCGGGCCGCATCAAACCAGTCAGGAGACTCGTGTCAAAAAAAGAAAAAAAGGAAAATCTAAGTAAAAATGACATGGCCCCGTAGCATCCTAGAAGACCTGTAAAATAATGAAATCTATTACTCCATCACCATTCGGGAGTGTATCAGGGTTATTATTATTTCTTGTACCGATATTTCGGCTTAAAACCTTTCAGCCATTCTCAAGGTGAGTTGCTCGAAAAATTTGCAAAGCACTTTACGCTGTGGAGTAAACGTGCATACGTCAGAGGTAACATTGTTGGTAACAAGACCGTCAGCCGTAGATAAAACTTTACAACACGAAGAATAAAATAAAGCAAGCGCAAAATCTGGATTCTTTGACTCTGTGCTTCGATTTGTGTATGACTTTTTTTTTCTTTTTACTCTTAGACGCGTAAAGTTTTCTCTGAGGTTGATGTTCTTGTTACCAACAACGTAGTCTCTGACGCATACGCGCTTACTCCACAGTGTGAGATGCTTTAAAAACCTTGCACGCGAGTCACCTCTGATATGACTGAAAGGTCGTCAGCTAAAATATCCCGAAAAGAAATCAAAATATCCTGGATGCACACCCAAAATTAAATATGTAATATTCGATCAGCCGGGGAAACTTCAAGAAAAAATATTTTCACATGTGTGTGAAATCTTATGGGACTTAACAGCTAAGGTCATCAGTCCCTAAGCTTACACACTAATTAACCTAAATTATCCTAAAGACAAACACACACACCCATTCCCGGGGGAGGACTCGAACCTCCGCCGGGACCAGCCTCACAGTTCATGACTGCAGCGCCCCAGACCGCTCGGCTAATCCCGCGCGGCAAACTTCAAGAAACAAATAACAAGCTTTGTTTGGACACACTGGGAGAACGTCGTAAGAATAACGCTGTTTATTTTTGTTGGCAACGTCATACGACGGCACGCGGAGACTGCGTGCCGAGAACCTTCACCGAGGGGCTGCCGGCACATTCCTCGGGCAACGCCCCACGCCCCACAGAAGGCAGACGAGACCGCAGATGGGGCGTCGGTACAGGAAGCGAGGCGTGGCGGCGGACGCGGTTTCTCCGCTTGCTTCCTTCCTGCCTACCTGCGCCACTGCCACGGGAAAAGCGAAACTCGGCGGACTTTCGGCGGCAGCGAGCCAGCCCAGGCGATGCACCGTCCGCTGGCCGCTTGCCTGCGCCTCACGGTCACGGCCGCTCGCCCAGTGTAGGCGGACGGACTCGACAATCGTCTCTGCCCGCCAAGTGACACCCGCAGGGGAGGCGATGACCTGGCGGGAAGGCACTCTCACTTCCGTGCGTCAGCGAACCTCGGGCCCCATTAATTTCACGAAAACAGCTGTTAACTCGGCGACTACGGAAGGACGGATGATTGTTGTTGTGGTCTGGTTTCATGTAGCTCTCCATGCATCTTAAATTTAGCATTTGAGAAATCTTTCACGCAGGAGGATCGTACAGACATACCGCCGTTTGCGTCTCGTACAGATTCCCGTATGGAGGACATAGTGACAGACATCCCTGGCGTTGTGAAGCAGCTGAATGGGTTGGAAATAAATAAATCGCCAGGTCCTGATGGGATTCCAATTCGGTTTTACAGAGAGTAGTCTACTGCATTGGCTTACTTAGCTTGCATTTATCGCGAATACCTTGCCCACCGTAAAGTCTCGAGCGACTGGAAAAAAGGGCAGGTGACGCCTCTATACAGGATGTTACAAAAAGGTACAGCCAAACTTTCAGGAAACATTCCTCACACACAAAGAAAGAAAACATGTTACGTGGACATGTGTCCGGAAACGCTTACTTCCCATGTTAGAGCTCATTTTATTACTTCTCTTCAAATCACGTTAATCATGGAATGGAAACACACGGCAACAGAACGTACCAGCGTGACTTCAAACACTTTGTTACAGGAAATGTTCAAAATGTCCTCCATTAGCGAGGATACATGCATCCACCCTCCATCGCATGGAATCCCTGATGCGCTGATGCAGCCCTGGAGAATGGCATATTGTATCACAGCCGCCCACAATACGAGCACGAAGAGTCTCTACATTTGGTACCGAGGTTGCGTAGACAAGACCTTTCATATGCCCTCATAAATGGAAGTCAAGAGGGTTGAGGTCAGGAGAGCGTGGAGACCATGGAATTGGTCCTCCTCTACCAATTCATCGGTCACCGAATCTGTTGTTGAGAACCGTACGAACACTTCGACTGAAATGTGCAGGAGCTTCATCGTGCATGAACCACATGTTGTGTCGTACTTGTAAAGGCACATGTTCTAGCAGCACAGGCAAAGTATCGCGTATGAAATCATGATAACGTGCTCCATTGAACGTAGGTCGAAGACCAAATTAAAATGAGCTCTAACATGGAAATTAAGCGTTTCCGGACACATTTCCATATAACATCTTTTCTTTATTTGTGTGTGAGGAATGTTTCCTGAAAGTTTGGCCATACCTTTTCGTAACACCCTGTATAAGAAGGGTAGAAGGACGGATCCTCAAAATTACAGACCAATATCCTTAACATCGGTTTGTTGCAGGATTCTCGAACATATTCTCAGTTCGAATATAATGAATTTGCTTGAGACAGAGAAGCTGCTGTCCATGCATCAGCACGGCTTTAGAAAGCATCGCTCCTGCGAAACGCAACTCGCTCTTTTTTCACATGATATCTTGCGAACCATGGATGAAGGGTATCAGACGTATGCCATATTCCTTGACTTCCGGAAAGCGTTTGACTCGGTGCCCCACTGCAGACTCCTAACTAAGGTACGAGCATATGGGATTGGTTCCAAAATATGTGAGTGACTCGAAGACTTCTTAAGTAACAGAACCCAGTACGTTGTCCTCGATGGTGAGTGTTCATCGGAGGTGAGGGTATCCTTTGGAGTGCTCCAGGGAAGTGTGGTAAGTCCGCTGATGTTTTCTATCTACATAAATGATCTTTTGGATAGGGTGGATAGCAAGTTGCGGCTGTTTCCTGATGATGATGTGGTGTACGGGAAGGTGTCGTCGTTGAGTGACTGTAGGAGGATACAAGATGACTTGGACAGGATTTGTGATTAGTGTAAGGAATGGCAGCTACCTCTAAATATAGATAAATGTAAATTAATGCAGATGCATAGGAAAAAGAATCCCGTAATGTTGGAATACTCCATTAGTAATGTAGCGCTTGACACAGTCACGTCGATTAAATATTTGGGCGCAACATTGCAGAGCGATATAAAATGGGACAAGCATGTAATGGCAGTTGTGGGGAAGGCGGATAGTCGTCTTCGGTTCATTGGTAGAATTTTGGGAAGATGTGGTTCATCTGTAAAGGATACCGCTTATAAAACACTAATACGGCCTATTCTTGAGTACTGCTCGAGCGTTTGGAATCCCTATCAGGTTGGATTGAGGGAGGACATAGAAGCAATTCAGAGGCGGGCTCCTAGGTTTGTTACTGGTAGGTTTGATCATCACGCGAGTGTTACGGAAATGCTTCAGGAACTCGGGTGGGAGTCTCTGGAGGAAAGGAGGCGTTCTTTCGTGAATCGCTACTGAGGAAATTTAGAGAACCAGCATTTGAGGCTGACTGCAGTACAGTTTTACTACCGCCAACTTACATTTCGCGGAAAGAGCACAAAGATAAGATAAGAGAGATTAGGGCTCGTACAGAGGCATATAGGCAGTCATTTTTCCCTCGTTCTGTTTGGGAGTGGAACAGGGAGAGAAGATGCTAGTTGTGATACGAGGTACCCTCCGCCACGCACCGTATGGTGGATTGCGGAGTATGTATGTAGATGTAGATGTAGATGTAGACTCTATCCTGAACAAGCTTCTTCATCTCCCAGTACCTACTGCAGCCTACATCCTTCTGAATCTGCTTAGTGTATTCATCTCTTGGTCTCCCTCTACGATGTTCCCCCTGCGGGTTCGGGGGTTAGAATAGGCCCGCGGTATTCCTGCCTGTCGTAAGCGGCGACTAAAAGGAGTCCATCCCCCTCAAGGGGGTAGTTAGCGCCTGCGTCCGGAGACGGACGGTTCCACGACCTATAATTGTGGTCTTTTTGGTTTTTCACTTCTCGTTTCTTCCTTCCTTTGGTTGGTTCCTTTCTTTGTTCTTCTCCATCTCACTGTCTTCCTTACTCTTTCCCTTGCCTTCTTCTCCTTGCCTTCTTCTCCTTGCCTTCTTCTCCTTGCCTTCTTCTCCTTGCCTTCTTCTCCTTGCCTTCTTCTCCTTGCCTTCTCTGGTCTCCGCCTCGGCGTTTGAGACAGTCTGTCCTCTCTCTCTTCCTTTTCCTCTTCTTCCTTCCTCCCTGTGCGCGCCTGAAGTCCGACCCACGCGTTCGCACGCGTAGCCGGTGACGGGGTAACGCGTAATTCCCCGCCCTGGGTAGACAAGTAAGGCACGCACGTACCCCCTGGTAAAGGCCAGGCCCAGGGAGGGGTGATTGCCTGAGCTGATACCTTCTGACCATTCCGATTGGTCCCTCCGTCTGTTTCTCGGGAGGTGTGACCTGAGGTGTAAACATTCACCTAAGGCGGGAGTGCTCTCTGAGAGGGTCCCCATAAGGAAGGAGCGCGCCATCGGAGACGCTGGAAATCATGGGGGATTCCTCCGCAATGGATTTCTCTTCTTCTCTCTCGACTTCTGCCCACAAACGGAAACATGACCAACCACCAGTGACAAAGGTACTACCGCCTGCCCCACAGTTCCTCGTCGTTTCTCGATCTGAGGATGGAAAGGATTTTTCCTCTGTCAACCCTTTCGTTATCCAGAAGGGCGTAGATGCCATAGCTGGTACTGTTAAGTCTTGTACAAGGTTGCGTAATGGTACCTTGCTACTAGAAACTGAGAGCGCCTTTCAGGCACAGAAACTGCTTCGAGCCACACTCCTGTACATGTTCCCTGTCCGGGTGGAGGCTCACCGAACTTTGAATTCGTCTAGAGGTGTGGTCTGTACTAGATCTCTCGACGGATTGACTGACGAGGAGATTCAGTCTTTCCTCGCTGAGCAGGGCGTGACGGCTGTACATAGGGTCATGAAAAAGGTCAACAATGACCTTGTACCGACCCGGACGCTTTTCTTGCCCTTTGATAGTATTCAGCTGCTATCGCGCATCAAAGCGGGCTACGAGGTTATTTCTGTTCGCCCCTATGTCCCGACACCTACGCGCTGCTACCAGTGTCAGCGTTTTAATCACACTCGCCAGTCTTGTTCCAATGCGGCTAAATGTGTCACTTGTGGCAGGGACGCCCATGAGGGTGACTGTCCACCTCCGTCTCCTCGTTGTGTGAACTGTCAGGGTGACCATGCAGCGTCCTCCTGCGACTGTCCCATCTATAAGGAAGAACGATGTATCCAAGAAATTCGGGTCAAAGAGAAAGTGTCCACCTCGGCTGCTCGCAAGCTATTTGCTAGTAGGAAGCCCACGCTGCTCCCAGCGGGTAAATTCAGTACTGTCCTCGCCTCTCCTCGGACTACCAGGGAGGTGGCAACCCAGACATGCGATCTGACCTTCAGCACAACAGTCGTCCGTTCGGCCAGTGCTAAGATCGCGCGGTCGACGTCTCCTCTTCCTCCCATCACCCCACAGACACAAGCCCCTTCATCAGCTTCTGCTAAGACGAAGACCCAGAAGTCAGATGCACGGGCCTTCAAGAAGGAACCGTCCCGTGCAGACTTCCTACGTACCTCGACCTCCCAGCCATCGACCAGTACTTCCACCAAACGACCTTCCAAGAAGGCTCATAGGAAGCACAGTTCTCCTTCTCCGCCACGGCGCATTTCTTCTCCTGCGCCACCCAGCGGTTGCCGCCCCAGGCCGTCATCCGTTTCGCCTGGCCGCACTGCTGGTAGCCGAACATCTGGCCGTTCACCAGCGGAGGAAGCTCCCCCTCCCGGCCATCTTACCGAGACGGCCGATGAACCTATAGAACCAATGGACGATGACTGTCCGCCTACTGATAGCGGCGGCAGTGCTCGCTCGAAGCCAGGCCCTCAGCGGCTTTCGAGGTGACCCCTTCTTTCATCTTCCTTTTCTTCTTACGATGGCACTTATTCACTGGAATATTCGCAGCATTCGCTCCAACCGAGAGGACTTGAAGTTGCTGCTCCGCTTGCACCGTCCGCTCGTCGTAGCCCTCCAGGAAACGAAGCTACGCCCATGCGATCAAATTGCCTTGGCACACTACACCTCTGTGCGGTTTGACCTACCTCCTCATGGAGGGGTTATGCTGCTGGTCCGGGATGATATTTACTACGATCCCATCACATTGCACACCGGCCTGCAGGCAGTTGCCATCCGAATTACTCTCCCCACTTTCACAATTTCCATTTGTACCGCTTACACTCCATCGTCGTCTGCCGTTACCAGGGCAGACATGATGCAAATTATAGCTCAGCTCCCTGCACCATTTTTGTTAACCGGAGACTTCAATGCCCACCATCCCCTTTGGGGCTCTCCAGCATCCTGCCCGAGGGGCTCCCTGTTAGCAGACCTTTCCAACCAGCTCAATCTTGTCTGCCTCAATACTGGCGCCCCTACTTTTCTTTCGGACACATCTCACACCTATTCCCATTTAGACCTCTCTATATGTACTACCCAACTTGCACGCCGGTTTGAGTGGTATGCACTTTTTGATACATATTCGAGCGACCATTTCCCGTGTGTTATCCATCTCCTGCAGCATACCCCCTCTCCGTGCTCATCTAGTTGGAACATCTCCAAAGCAGACTGGGGGCTCTTCTCTTCCAGGGTGACCTTTCAGGATCAAACCTTCACAAGCTGCGATCGTCAGGTCGCACACCTCACGGAAGTCATTCTCACTGCTGCTGAATATTCCATCCCTCACCCTACTTCTTCTCCACGTCGCGTACCGGTCCCCTGGTGGACCGCAGCATGTAGAGACGCTTTACGTGCTCGTCGACGTGCTTTGCGCACCTTTAAACGCCATCCTACAGTGGCGAATTGTATCAATTATAAACGATTACGTGCACAGTGTCGTCGTATAATTAAAGAAAGCAAGAAAGCCAGCTGGGCTGCTTTCACAAGCACCTTCAACAGTTTTACTCCTTCTTCTGTTGTCTGGGGTAGCCTGCGCCGGCTATCTGGCACTAAGGTCCACTCACCAGTTTCTGGCTTGACGGTCGCGAATGACGTCCTTGTGGCCCCTGCGGATGTCTCCAATGCCTTCGGCCGCTTTTTCGCAGAGGTTTCGAGCTCCGCTCATTACCACCCTGCCTTCCTCCCCCGAAAACAGGCAGAGGAGGCTAGGCCACCTAAACTCCGCTCCTCGAATCGTGAAAGTTATAATGCCCCATTCACCATGCGGGAGCTCGAAAACGCACTTGCCCGGTCACGGTCCTCCGCTCCAGGGCCTGATTCTGTTCATATTCAGATGCTGAAGAACCTTTCTCCTGCGGGTAAAGGTTTCCTTCTTCGTACTTACAATTGCATCTGGATTGAGGGACATGTTCCTGCATGCTGGCGCGAGTCTATTGTTGTCCTGATTCCTAAGCCGGGGAAGGACAAGCACTTGCCTTCCAGTTATCGACCCATCTCGCTTACCAGCTGTGTCTGTAAAGTGATGGAGCGAATGGTTAACTCTCGTTTGGTTTGGCTGCTCGAGTCTTGACGCCTCCTTACCAATGTACAATGTGGATTTCGCAGGCGCCGCTCTGCTGTTGACCATCTGGTTACCTTGTCGACCTTCATTATGAATAACTTCTTGCGGAAGCGCCCGACCGCAGCTGTGTTCTTTGATCTGGAGAAGGCTTACGACACCTGTTGGAGGGCGGGCATTCTCCGCACCATACATAGGGCCTTCGCGTTCGCCTCCCTCTTTTTATTCGTTCCTTTTTAATGGATCGACAGTTCAGGGTACGTGTGGGTTCTGTCCTGTCAGACACCTTTCGCCAGGAGAATGGGGTGCCACAGGGCTTAGTTTTGAGCGTCGCTCTCTTCGCCATAGCGATCAATCCAATAATGGATTGCCTCCCAGCTGATGTGTCGGGCTCCCTTTTCGTGGACGATTTTACCATCTATTGCAGCCCTCAGCGTACATGTTTCCTGGAGCGCTGTCTTCAGCGTTCTCTTGACCGTCTTTACTCCTGGAGTGTCGCCAATGGCTTCCGTTTTTCTGCCGACAAGACAGTCTGTATTAACTTCTGGCGCTACAAAGAGTTTCTCCCACCGTCCTCACGACTCGGTCCCGTTGCTCTCCCATTCGTGGAGACAACAAAATTTTTAGGTCTTACATTTGACAGGAAACTTAGCTGGTCTCCACATGTGTCATATTTGGCTGCCCGTTGTACCCGTTCTCTAAATGTCCTTCGTGTTCTCAGTGGTATGTCGTGGGGAGCGGATCGAACCGTCCTACTTCGTCTATATCGGTCGATCGTCCGCTCCAAGCTGGATTATGGGAGCTTCGTATACTCCTCTGCACGGCCATCCATCTTACGCCGCCTCAACTCCATACAACATCGGGGTTTACGTCTTGCGATCGGAGCGTTTTATACTAGTCCCGTCGAGAGTCTTCATGCTGACGCTGGTGAATTGCCACTCACCTACCGGCGCGATATACTGCTTTGTCGGTATGCCTGTCGGCTACTGTCAATGCCCGACCACCCGTCTTATCGTTCCTTTTTTGACGATTCGCTCGACCGTCAATACGGGTTGTATGTCTCTGCCCTGCTACCCCCTGGAGTTCGCTTTCGTCGCCTCCTTCAACACCTTAATTTTTCACTCCCTGCAACCTTTCGAGTGGGCGAGAGCCACACGCCACCTTGGCTCCAGGCTCAGGTTCGCGTTCACCTTGACCTCAGCTCGCTCCCAAAGGAGGTTACCCCCGGTTCGGTCTACCACTCCCGTTTTGTCGAACTTCGTTCGAAGTTCATTAATATGACCTTCATTTATACAGATGGCTCTAAGACCAATGACGGGGTCGGGTGTTCTTTTATTGTCGGGGCACAAAGTTTCAAATACCGGCTCCATGGCCATTGTTCGGTCTTCACAGCTGAGCTCTTTTCCCTCTACCAGGCTGTTCTTTACATCTGCCGCCCCCAACATTCTGCTTATGTCATCTGCTCCGATTCCCTGAGCGCCATCCAGAGCCTCAGTGATCCGTATCCAGTTCACCCTTTCGTGCACCGGATCCAACGCTCTCTTCAGCAGCTGGTGGACGTCGGTTCTCCGGTTAGCTTTATGTGGGTTCCTGGCCATGTCGGTCTCCCTGGGAACGAAGCTGCAGATGCCGCGGCCAAGGCTGCGGTCCTCCAGCCTCGGACAGCTTCTTGTTGTGTCCCTTCGTCAGATTGTAGCAGGGTCATTTGTCGGCGCATTTTATCGCTGTGGCATGCCGATTTGGCTGCACTTACAGACAACAAGCTTCGGGCCTTGAAACCTCTTCCCGTGAGTTGGACGTCCTCCTCCCGCCCTTCTCGGCGGGAGGAGGTCGTTTTGGCCCGGTTACGAATTGAACACTGCCGGTTCAGCCATCGCCATCTGCTGACGGCTGCGCCGGCGCCGTTCTGCCCATGTGGGCAATTGCTGACGGTCCGCCACATTTTAACGTCCTGCTCGGATTTTAACACACTGCGTCTTGATCTTGGCCTGCCATGTAGTCTAGATGCCATTTTAGCGGATGACCCACGAGCAGCTGCTCGCGTTCTTCATTTTATCAACTTGACCAACCTCTCTAAGGATCTTTGATTATGCTGTTTTTTTTTTTAATCCTATGCCTGTCAGTTTGTCTTTTATCGTGTTTTCCCTTTTAGTTGCTGTTTTAAACTTGTGCCTGGCGGTGCATTCCTAACGTAGTCTGGGCGCTAATGACCATTGAAGTTGTGCGCCCTAAAACCACAAAAAAAAAAAAAACCTCTACGATGTTACCCTCCACGCTGCCCTCCAATATCAAATTGGTGATCCCTTGATGCCTCAGAATCTGCCCTACCAGACGATCCCTTCTTCTAGTCAAGCTGTGGCACAAATTTCTGTCCTCTCCAATTCTGTTCAATACCTCCTCATTAGTTATGTGATCTACCCATCTAAGCGCAGTGGTTAGACACTGGACTCGCATTCGGGAGGACGACGGTTCAATCCCGCGTCCGGCCATCCTGATTTAGGTTTTCCGTGATTTCCCTAAATCACTCGAGGCAAATGCCGGGATGGTTCCTCTGAAAGGGCACGGCCGACTTCCTTCCCCATCCTTCCCTAATTCGATGAGACCGATGACCACGCTGTCTGGTCTCCTTCCCCAAACAACCAACCAACCAATCTACCCATCTAATCTTCAGCATTCTTCTGTAGCACCACATTTCGAAAGCCTCTATTCTCTTCTTGTCCAAACTATTTATCGTCCATATTTCACATCCATACATGGCTACACTCCATACAAATACCTTCAGAAACGGGTTCCTGACACTTAAATCTATACTCCATGTCAACAAATTTCTCTTCTCCAGAAACACTTTCCTTGCCATTGCCAGTCTTCATTTTATATCCTCTCTACTTCGACCGTCATCTCTTATTTTGCTCCCCAAATAGCAAAACTCCTTTACTACTTTAAGTGTCTCATTTTCTAATCTAATTCCCTCAGCATCACCCGACTTAATTCGACTGCATTCCGTTACCCTCGTTTTGCTTTTGTTGATGTTCATCTTTCAAGACACTGTCCATTCCGTTGAACTGCTCTTGCAAGTCCTTTGCTGTCTCTGACAGAATTACAATTTCATCGGCGAACCTCAAAGTTTTTATTTCTTCTCCATGGATTTTAACACCTACTCCGAATTTTTCTTTCGTTTCCTTTACTGCTTGCTCAATATAAAGATTGAATAACATCGGGGAGAGGCTACAACCCTATCTCACTGCTTTCCCAACCACTGATTCCCTTTCATGCCCCTCGACTCTTACAACTGCCTTCTGGTTTCTGTACAAATTGTAAATAGCCTTTCGCTCCCTGTATTTTACCCCTGCCACCTTCAGAATTTGAAAGAGAGTATTCCAGTCAACATTGTCAAAACCTTTCTCTAAGTCTACGATTATAGTGTTTAAAGTCCCGTCGACCTCGATGTCATTAGGATCGGAGCACAAGCTCAGAATGTTTCGAGGATGGGGAAGGATATCAGCTGTGCTTGCTTGTAAGCTACTGCGAAGGAGCATGCTATTCCATAGATAGTCACTATGCCGATACAATCGTGAGAGATAGCCATGAATCGGAATAATGGGAGATGCAGTACATAAAAATTTACCAACAAAAGAGTGATTACCATTACTCAGTAAGTTTGTTTTGAAAATACTATCTTGAATTTTCTTCATTCATGAAACAGGAAACTGCGTTTTGTTCAGTACAGTATTTTAAATGGCTCTGAGCACTATGGGACGTAACATCTGAGGTCATCAGTCCGCTATAACTTAGAACTTCTTAAACCTAACTAACCTAAGGACATCACACACATCCACGCCCCAGGCAGGATTCGAACCTGCGACCGTAGCGGTTGCGTGGTTCCAGACTGAAGCGCCTAGAACCGCTCGGCCACACAGGCCGGCGCAGTATTTTAAAACATATTTACTGTCAACGCAACATGGATATAAACAGTATGCTTTCATAAGGAAATCATTTTAAGATGTGCAACTATTGTTCAAAATGTGTAGAGAGACTGATGAGATTTGTTATACAGTTATTTATGTGTTACGGAGGCAAGACCAGCTCAAGTTAACACTAATTGTACGCCGGCCGCTGTGACCGAACGGTTCCAGGCGCTTCAGTCCGGAACCGCGCTGCTGCTATGGTCGCAGGTTCGAGTCCTGCTTCGGGCATGCATGTGTGTGATATCCTTAGGTTAGTTAGGTTTAAGTAGTTCTAAGTTTAGGGAACTGATGACCTCAGATGTTAAGTCCCATAGTGCTTAGAGCCATATGAACTAATTGTACGACATACCAAAGTTCACGTTGTTAGGAAGTATGATGACCGCCCCTGAAGAGCTATTCAAGCTCCGACCCTTTGCACAATCAGTGTCTTTGCACTACAATACCAGACAACCAAGGAATGAGACAGAGGGGGCTCCAATTTGGAAAATTTTGAGAGAAAACTTCCAGTTTTAATGTTTGTTCTAGAAGCAAGGGAAACTTTCTGAGAACCTTGCTTAGAACCGGGCGATGTGATACATTTTTAATTTAATTTTGAGAGAATATCAAAGCCTGATGTGCTTGTGTGTGCCTCTGTATACGTGTATAAAAGGCTGCGAATTGCTCGACATGTTCATTGTATCTTTGTCGCAGATTGTTTGCTTCTTTATGTGTCGTTCTATCTCTTTTACGACGATATTCCTTCCTAAATCTATATCGAGCCTTTCTGCTTCGAAGTCTACCTATGTGCTCTTTCCAGTTCTCCTCATATGAAACTATTATAATTTTTAATTCACGCATGTTCATTACTTTTTCCTTGTGAACAGTGTGGGTACTGTCACGACTATACAGTTTTATGTATTTTTCGCATACCAGGTACTTTTATTTACTTATTTTCCGAGTTAACAGTCATTTATGAGCTTACGAGTGTCTGAACCCCTTCACCGTGCCTTGGAGAACCTGCTTACACACTAATCAGCCAGATCATTGCGTAATAGCGAGCTGGTACTTACCATGCAAAGCAGCCGTAGTTAGTCGTAAGACGTACTCTAGCCGTTCTTGGAACGGTGCCACAGGCAGATGACACCTGATGACCACACACTGGTAACGCAAGTGCTATAGATTACGTGGACGTTGTAAGTGAACTAGGAGCTGACTGTCGATGACATTCCAGATGAGTTCGGTGCATCCGGTGAATTTTCTAAAAGTATTGAGATAGGTCACAGCCTGTGACCTCTATAGAAACCACAAGCCTCATGAAAGCCCACGAGAGCACCCAAACCATAGTACTGGCAGTGCTGTACCTCCTGTAGTGAATGTGTTTAGCAGAGATTCTCAAGGGCGAACGGGCATTACGGTAGTCCCATCGACGTTATGTAACAGAAGATGTTGCCAAACGTTCTGGTGCGTGAAGTGTGGCGTAGTCTTCGGCATGACTGGCTGGCGGGCATAGGGGTGCTGGATGAGATCCGACCACCAGCAATTATCATTTCTGCAAGGTTCTTGAAATATCTTACGTTTGTGTACCTGGAATGGTTGTAAATACTAGCATTCTGAAATATTCGTTTTTGGTGTCAGTAGCGATCAAAAAGTTTCCATTTCAGGATTTTGCTGTAGCGTACGTGAAATGTGACGCGGCTCAGATGCGGGTGTAAGAGCACCGATATCTAGACAGGGGATAAATGATGCATTCGTGTCTTTCCGATGGGTGTGCGGTAAATGCGGAAATGGGAACTATGGCGACGTTATCACCAAGTGCGTCCAAGTAGGAATAACGTGTTACCTTTTCTTGGCTGACGCAGGACAGAAACCGGTAGACATATATCGGAGAATGTGTATGGGGCAACAAGTCTGTCGAGATACATCATTGTGGAAAACTGCGACAAGGGGTGCACTTTTTCATGATAACGAACATCCCCATATTCAAATTTAGTAATGCAGAATTTATTCCAACTCAAGTGGGAGACATTGGAGCACCCGACCTACAGTCCTGATCTCTCACAATGCGATTACCGCGGCTTCGGTCCCTTAAAAAACGCCTTGATTGTGCAGTAGGGAGTTACGAACTTCACGCAGCAGGAAACATGAAACGGTGTTTCACCAAACGGGTATCATCGACCTGTTGCTTCTGTGGGATGATTGCCTCAATGCTCACGGCGATTTTGTGTGGTTGGAATACCGATTCTGGACTGTACAGCATTCGAACGGAAACTTTTTGATCGCCCCTTACATAAATAGATAGGAGTCTACTGGGGTACACTTGGATGAGGCACCCGAATATGATAATAATACTAATGTAAACTAAAATGAAGCAATTATATTATAAACGATGTACGTCTCTGACAGGCTCTATAAGGCGGATCGCTGACTGAGCACGACCGCAGCGTCAAAGATACTGCTTCTGGTCTGAGTTTGTAGTGTTGGAGCAAGAGAGCGTTTGGCGCGGATGGGGTAGGCAGTTTTGTGATGTGCTCTGTGAAGCCACCAAATGTTAAATTATAAAGTAGGAATTACGAGACCACATAAGCAGAAGTGTTTTCGCAAGCAAGGTAAAGATGTTAAATATTTATGACTTTCGTTTTGACAAAGCGTTAGTGTAGGAGAGTTGGCTCATACTTGGCAATTGTTGAGTAACCCCACAATGTACGTAAACAGATTTGATGTGAAGGTTAGTTAGTTATTTCCCTTTTGTAACGGTTCTAAGATTTGTTAACACAGGTATACGTAATTTGATGATTTGTCTTTACGCTTTTTTAGTGAGCTTAGAAATACTTGCTGTATAAATCTCATTGTCATTTTAGTAAAAAGGATGTAATTTTTCTTAGTAATGTAATTTCATTATCAGATTTTTTTAAAAGCCAAACTTCCAATATAATTTCACTATTGAAAAGGTCAGTGTTAATAATTCACCAAAATCAGTACTGCCTCCCGTCCATGTCGTATTTTTTTCAAAGACATTGAATTACTTTTTCTTAAATGTTTTCATTTATCAGCCAAAAGAATTTCATGTGCATTTCAAAGTATCACGGCCAGCACTGCACACCGCTGACCCTGTAGCTAGTATATTTTATTCACCTTGATGATAGACCACAATATATCGCGTTGCACAGTTGCTGCTTCAGAGGTAAGAAAATTTTATTTATTTGTTATGTGCACAGGGACCAAAGCTATCAGTTTTGAACATACCCAGAAGATTCAGTACCTAACGGGCAGAATGTATTTTGCAGTGACTGTGTTTCTTTATTCGTATTGGGAGTTGCACTGCCCAATCAGTTCGTATAAAACTTTTGCTAACAGTAACACGAAGTAAGTACACCACTAGCAGTTACAACAAACCGCACGATAACTCCAGTTTTGTATCTATTCTTCAGTCACGAATTCATTCAAAACTTAATTAAAGAACGTTACACTTTCTTTTGAAGCAATTTCAGATTTTTTAAAGAACGTTACAAAATAACTGCATTCTAGATGCAAGAGGTAGGTTCTTTTTTGGCTGTAATGTGCTGTCATTAATAAACTTGTTTTCGGTTGTGAACGTTGTGCTTCACTGAATATCCTGCCTTCAGATTTGGACTTTATTGTGGTGTCGGCATTGGTTGATGGAGACTCCGAGTACTTCAAAACGTCTTCTTGACTCCAGTGACAGGGTCGTTGTAAGTGTTTTCCAGAGACGCTGGTTAGGACCCGACAAATGGGTTGACATGATGTCTTTGACAAACGTATACTTTTAATTGGACGGAACATCACAGCAGTGGCTCGAGAACAACGTAGAGAAGTTTAATAGCTGTGACAAATTCCACGCCGAACTGGAGAAAAGATCTGTTGTCAATCAACAGCAAGTCCGCTTAGCGGAAGAACAGGACCCAACCACATGGTGAAGCGACACAGTCACACATAGAGAGTGTTTTGTTCCTTCGCAACATCGTGGCAAAATCTTACACTGGATGAAAGGAGTTGCTGAATATATGTCCCTCGTTCTTCTGTAAAAGAACGTCCCAATAACATTAGAGTTTTTCAAGTGGTGCCAACGCATCGAGAAAATGCACGAAAAAAATTTCGGTCGAAAGAAGTCTGATTACGGCTGTGGTGGCAGATCACTACGCAAGGTAGTAAGAGATACAGAAGTGTACGGCAGCCAGAACCGTCGGACAGAGTACTCGAGAGGTAGCAGCCGTGAACGTCGATCCCAAACGTCAGGAGGCAATAGAGAATATTAAAGAACAGGTGTACTGATTTATGGTACGCAGTGTCACGCACCCTGAAGAATGGACTCCTCCAACTCGAAATAAGATTCTTTGACTCTGTAGAGATCACAAACGAGGTTATCATTCCTCTGAAATTTCAAGTTCAGTTCTTTCACGAGGGATGTAATGTCGACCAAATATGACAATTTCGATAGCGAGGCCTAATTCAGTGTCAGTGTCTTCAAAAAAGCCTGGATATGACGGTGATTGAGTGCATGTTCCCGAATGCGTTTCATACCGGATAATAAGGGACAAGGGCCCGTTGAAACTTCTTTATTTAAATGTGTCTGTACTTAAATTGCAGAATGACTGACAAGATGAAACTTCTAGGCCCTACGTTATTTGATTCTGAAACAGCTGAGTAAAACTGAACGTACTGGGCCTACTTTCTCTTTACTTTTTCTTATCATGTCAACACTGAGCCACAATATTCCAGCCAATCGCAATCTGACTGATCAAAAAAAAAAAAAAAGACCTGATCTCAAATAATTAATTCAAAAGAATGGCCCTGACCAAAAAGAAATCTTAACAACAACCTACACATTTCACTAAGCACTTACCTCACAAAAATCTTCATTACGCGAACTACTGCGATACGGCGAGCGTCAATACCGCCAGCTAAATAAAAGATTCTAACTACTAAAGCCACTAACTAATAATAGGCATGTGGTTAGCAAAGGAAAGATTTTGTTGCAAACCAAGTAATGTATTTTTTACCTTAATAACGTGACATCCAGTTCAAACACGAATATAAATCGTCATTGACATCTAGTAAAAAGTTATATAATTATGAATAATATTCAATCTCCAAGCCTACGCTAACACTCCAGACCTCTACCCTCCGTCAATGATAACTTCTCACACTAACATCCATCACTGCTGGCTATTCACCTCCAACTGCCCAACTACACTTCCATCACTGCTGGCGACTAACTTCCAACTGCCCAACAGTACTTCCATCACTGCTGGCGACTAACTTCCAACGAGTCCAACCAGCCACAGAGTCTCTTACAAGGAAAGCGCAGTCAGAGATCCAATGCAAAGCGCTACACAGCGCTGCCAACACAGAAGCAGCCCACTTACACCGTGAACGGTGTTTGTAACGGTGAGTTAACTAAGTCTGTGCGTAACATAACACGAGAACACATCCGTAGAGCCTTGTGTACAAAGATATCCGGATCCGTACGTCGTAATACCGGCGACAGGCGAAATTTAGGGATGGAAAACTTGAGATGCTGAAGTAGGAACGAATGTTGTCGTGAAGTGTGGGCATATTGTTGCTCAAAAAATTCCGAAGGAATTCTGAGCGGTTCACCGTACACGAATTCTGCTGCAGAAGCTACAGTGTTATTTTTAACAGCAGCACGAAGTACTGGTAACACCAGCAGTACGGCAGTTACGACTCGTGTTGCACTTGTTCGTTATGTAAATTCATGTACCGTCGGCCGACCGGATAAACTGACGTCGCGGCCGGATACGGCCCTCCGGCCGTATTCTGGCGAACCTGCGTTAGGTAATGCTAACAGAAGTACGAGGTGCATTCAAGTTCTAAGGCCTCCGATTTTTTTTCTAATTAACTACTCACCCGAAATCGATGAAACTGGCGTTACTTCTCGACGTTGTCGTCCTGCAGACGTACACATTTTTCACAACGCTGACGCCATGATTCCATGGCAGCGGCGAAGGCTTCTTTAGGAGTCTGTTTTGACCACTGGAAAATCGCTGAGGCAATAGCAGCATGGCTGGTGAATGTGCTGCCACGGAGAGTGTCTTTCATTGTTGGAAAAAGCCAAAAGTCACTAGGAGCCAGGTCATGTGAGTAGGGAGCATGAGGAATCACTTCAAAGTTGTTATCACGAAGAAACTGTTGTGTAACGTTAGCTCGATGTGCGGGTGTGTTGACTTGGTGAAACAGCACACGCGCAGCCCTTCCTGGACGTTTTTGTTGCAGTGCAGGAAGGAATTTGTTCTTCAAAACATTTTTGTAGGATGCACCTGTTACCGTTGTGGCCTTTGGAACGCAATGGGTAACGATTACGCCCTCGCTGTCCCAGATCATGGACACCATCATTTTTTCAGCACTGGCGGTTACCCGAAATTTTTTTGGTGGCGGTGAATCTGTGTGCTTCCATTCAGCTGACTGACGCTTTGTTTCTGGATTGAAAACTGGCTTCCACGTCTCATCCATTGGACCAACCGACGAAAAGACAGTCCCATTCATGCTGTCGTTGCGCGTCAACATTGCCTGGCAACATGCCACACGGGTAGCCATGTGGTCGTCCGTCAGCATTCGTGGCACCCACCTGGATGACACTTTTCGCATTTTCAGGTCGTCATGCAGGAGTGTGTGCACAGAACCCACAGAAATGCCAACTCTGGAGGTGATCTGTTCAACAATCATTCGGCGATCCCCCAAAACAATTCTCTCCACTGTCTCGATCATGTCGTCAGACCGGCTTGTGCGAGGCCGAGGTTGTTTCAATTTGTTGTCACACGATGTTCTGCCTTCATTAAACTGTCGCACCCACAAAGGCACTTTAGACACATCCATAACTCCATCACCACATGTCTCCTTCAACTGTCGATGAATATCAATTGGTTTCACACTACGCAAATTCAGAAAACGAATGATTGCACGCTGTTCAAGGAAGGAAAACGTCGCCATTTTAAGTATTTAAAACAGTTCTCATTCTCGCTGCTGGCGGTAAAATTCCATCTGCCGTACGGTGCTCGAAATTAATACCGACGCCGTCAAACGACAACCCAGGTCTGACCAGCGCACATACAATCAGCTCCTCCAGCAAATAAAACGCGGAGGACAATACGCCAGTCTGTTCGCACTGTGGACGTCATGGACACTTTGTGCGTTACAACAGAGAAAGACGAGACGTTCGACGACTACAACGCCGCGATACATCACCCATGAAAACAGTCGTATTCACGGCACTCAACTGCAGACGATTATAGTCGACCTGTGGATCGACTCTCATTGCCCTTCTCTGGACGAGGTCGCTTATAAACACGCCGTAGCCGTTCCGTGAACGACATTTATCAAGATTGCAGGAAATCTCACCGACATCATCATCGATGGCCAATAAATAATGGCGCTAGTCGACTCAGGGGCTTCTTGTTCTGTAGTGTCGAATGCTTATCGCCCCCGCTGAAGAAGACTATGTTCTATGATGCGATTGAGATGAAGTTCGCGAATAGGAAATACGCCCAGCCGACAGCAACATGTTTTGCGGAAGTAAGTCACACAACTCAACCCTTCGTATTTTTCATTTTTTATATAATGTAGTCACGGTGTTATTCTCAGGAGGGACTTCTTGTAGGCATCACAGACAATCATAGTGGAAGATCAGGGCTCTAGACCGACGATGCTGTTCATACAAGAACAAATAACAAAGACTGTTCTGGGCGGTTGTTCGCCGTTTAATGCGTCGTTATCCAGCTATCAATAACGAGACGATTTCAAGTCGTCAGTCGATATATAAATTTAAACTGTAGAGCCTTTATCGATTATAAAAAGCTACTTACATGCATGAGACGCTCACAAGCGTTCTGGGTGGTCAAGGAGAAATTTCGATTACTAAGTGTCACAAGCAACCACAAGTCACTCATAAAGGTTTGTGGGTAGTGAAGTGTTACTTTCCAATCTCTTCTCAGACGTAATTGGTAGTGGCAACTGTAGGTACGTTGACCTGCAATCCGAGAGAAAAATGATCATGGGAACAGTACAAGTATGACGTCACTAATGGCTTTCTTCCCCAAATACTTCTCTGAATGAAATTAAAGCTCTGCAGTAAAGCGACTTTGTAGAGTAACCATGGGGGCCATGGAATACGACGATGTGGCTGCCTCAGTCATCACCGAATCACCGTCATGTTCCACGCTTTGGACGTAAACTGGGTCAGAAGTTGGCTTTTGCATTTGCATCACTTGGAATTCCAGCTCGCCCTGTCTTTCAATGCCTATGGAGCTCCCTCCGTGTTGCTTTTGGTGCTGCCGGGGTTCACAAGTACGTCATTCAGTTCTGTAGTGAATTTTGTAGCTGCTGTTTTCTTGTTTTTCGTTACAATCATCTTCAACGACCGACTGTCACGATCACTTAACCCACACTTTCGTCCACGTTGTTTCTGCGACTTTCCCGTGTGCAGTATAAATCTTCGATGCGATACCTCTTGGAACACCAAACACTTTGGCTATCTAGTTAAGGAGTACCAACAATGTGCATACGTTCGAATTCGCTTAGGTTCGCCGTATTGCACTCACAAGTAAACAGAACACTGCCGGCCGGGGTGGCCGAGTGGTTCTAGGCGCTACAGTCTGGAACCGCGCGACCGCTACGGTCGAAGGTTCGGATCCTGCCTCGGGCATGGATGTGTGTGATGTCCTTAGGTTAGTTAGGTTTAAGTAGTTCTAAGTTCTAGGGGACTGATGACCTCAGATGTTAAGTCCCATAGTGCTCAGAGCCATTTGAACCATTTGAAACAGAACACTGTTGTGATCACGACTGAGGACACTGCACAGGTGTCTTTCACGATCAAATACAACAGCGCAACCTGCAGGCTTGGCTTTCGTCTGCATTTATGTTCAAGGATGCATTTCTCACGGTGTTTCCATGTTTTTGTACAACCTCTTCACTAAATTTTTGTTGAAATGTGTTCAAAACGCCAGTATACTTCTACAAATTTCAAGAAGACCTATTTAGCTAGTTGCCACAAATGGTTCAAATGGCTCTGAGCACTATGCGACTTAACTTCTGAGGTCATCAGTCGCCTAGAACCTAGAACTAATTAAACCTAACTAACCTACGGACATCACACACATCCATGCCCGAGGCAGGATTCGAACCTGCGACCGTAGCGGTCACGCGGTTCCAGACTGAAGCGCCTTTAACCGCACGGCCGGCTAGTTGCCACAACATTTGATGTTTCCCGCATCAGCAAAAGTACATTAGATAGCACCATTTGCATTTTAATTCAACGTTACCATTAGAACAGTTAGTAAAAAAAAAATAACTTCCATGCTGTGGAATCATAGTCCGATCACTTTGATTGGACTGAGAACGCCACTTCTCTAGCATCTAACAGAAACTATGTATCACAGGTACCTGTTAGGTTCTGACTCATTAGTACATGATTTTGCCTTTGAATAATTCCTTACTAGCAGTTCACACCCTGAGCGGAGTCGCATTGGACCTGAAGAGCACTATATTCAGTCGGCTGTTGTTCAGATCGTGTAGAGCAGTTTTCAGCCAGTGACTGGCTGTTTCTTTACAGTATTTGTCGCTGATCCTTGATATAATTCCGTGATAGACTCTGCTGTCGTAATAACCGTTATCAACAGCAGGAGAAGCAGAAGCAATGTCTGTGACAAAATTACACTGAGGTGAGAAAAGTCATGGGATAGCGGTATGCACATATACGGATGGCGGTAGTATCGCCTATACGAGGTATAAAGAGGTAGTGCATTCGCGGAGCTGTCATTGGTACTCAGGTGATTCAAGTGAAAAGGCTTCCGACGTTATTATGGCCGCATGTCGGGAATTAACAGATTTTGAAGGTGGAATGGTAGTTGGAGCTAGGTGCATGGCACATTTCATTTCGAAAATCCTTAGGGAATTCAATATTCCGAGATTCACGGTGTAAAGCGTGTGCTAAGAATACCAAACTGAGGCATTACCTCTCGCCACGGATAACGTAGTGGCCGATGGCCTTCACTTAACGACCGGGTGCAGCGGCGTTTGCGTAGAGTTGTCAGTGCTAACAGACAAGCGACACTGCGTGAAATAACCGCACAAATCAATATCCCGTTAGGACAGTGAAATTTGGAGTTAATGGGCTATGGCAGCAGACGACCGAAGTGAGAGCCTTTTCTAACAGCACGACATCGTCCGCAACACCTCTCCTAGGCTTGTGGCCATATCGGTTGGACCGTAGACGATTGGAAAACCATGGTCAAATCAGATGAGTCCCGATTTCAGTTCTTGAGAGCTGATGGTAAAGATTCGAAAGTGGCGTAGAACCCACGAAGCCAACGACCCAAGTTGTCAACAAGGCACTGTGCATGCTGGTGGTGATTCCATAATGGTGTGGACTCTGTTTTCGTGGAATGGACAGGGTTCTCTCGTCCAACTGTACCGATCATGGACTGGAAATGGTTATGTTCGGTTACTTGGAAACCAGTTGCAGTCATGCACTACTGGCCATTAAAATTGATGCACCACGAAGATGTCGTGCTACAGACGCGAAATTTGACCGACAGGAAGAAGATGCTGTGATATGCAAATGATTAGCTTTTCAGAGCATTCACACAAGGTTGGCGCCGGTGGCGACACCTACAACGTGCTGACATGAGGAAAGTTTCAAACCGATTTCTCATACACAAACAGCAGTTGATCGGCGTTGCCTGGTGAAACGTTGTTGTGATGCCTCGTGCAGGGAAAAGAAATGCGTACCATCACGTTTCCGACTTTAATAAAGGTCAGATTGTAGCCTATCGCAATTGCAGTTTATCGTATGGCGACATTGCTGCTCGCGTTGGTCGAGATCCAATGACTGTTAGTAGACTATGGATTTCCTGGGTTTAGGAGTATCACTAGCAGTCGAGATACAGGCATCTTATCTGCATGGCAGTAACGGATCGTGCAGCCACGTATCGATCCCTGAGTCAACAGATGGAGACGTTAGCAAGACAACACCCATCCGCACGAACAGTTCGACGACGTTTGCAGCAGCATGGACTATCACCTCGGAGACCACGGCTGCGGTTACCCTTGACGCTGCATCACAGATAGGAGCGCCTGCGATGGTGTACTCAACGACGAACCTGGGTGCACGAATGGTAAAACGTCATTTTTTTCGGATGAATCCAGGTTCTGTTTACAGCATCATGATGGTCGCATCCGTGTTTGGCGTCATCGCGGTGAACGCACATTGGAAGCGTGTATTCGTCATCGCCATACTGGCGTATCAACTGGCGTGATGGTATGGGGTGCCATTTGTTACACGGTTTGGTCACCTCTTGTGCACATTGACGGCACTTTGAACAGTGCACGATACATTTCAGATGTGTTACAACCCGTGGCTCTACCCTTCATTCGATCCCTGCGAAACCCTACATTTCAGCAGGATAGTGCACGACCGCATGTTGCAGGTCGTTTACGGGCCTTTCTGGATACAGAGAATGTTCGACTGCTGCCCTGGCCAGCACATTCCCCAGATCTCTCACCAATTGAAAACGTTCTGGTCAATGGTGGCCGAGCAACTGGCTCGTCACAATACGCCAGTCACTGCTCTTGATGAACTGTGGTATCGCTTTGAAGCTGCGTGGGCAGCTGTACCTGTACACGCCATCCAAACTGTGTTTGACTCAATGCCAAGGCGTATCAAGGCCGTTATTATGGCCAGAGTTGGTTATTCTGGGTACTTATTTCTCAGGATCTATGCACCCAAATTACGTGAAAATGTTATTACATGTCAGTTCTAGTATAATATATTTGTCCAATGAATACCCGTTTATCATCTGCATTTCTTCTTGGTGTAGCAATTTTAATGGCCAGTAGTGTACGTGGACTCCATGTCCCCAAACAACATAAAATTGTTATGGATGACAGTGCGCCATGACACCAGGCCACAACTGTTCGCGGCTGTCTTGAAGTCCTTTCTGGACAATTCAAGCGAATAACTTGGCCACCCATCGAACATTTATAGGACTTAATCGAGAAGTCAGTTCGTGCACAAAATCCTGACCGGCAACACTTGCGCGGTTATCGACAGCTACAGACGTAGCATGGCTCTGTGGTTGTGCGCAGGGCTTCCAACACCTTGTTGAGTCTATTTCACGCCGAGTTGATGCACTACGTCTGGCAAAAGGAGATCCAACACGATGTTAGGAGGTCTCCCATGGCTCTAGTCACCTCAGTGTGTTTCTGATTCGTTCGTGTCTCGAGTCTTCGTTCAGTCACCTTTTCTTTGGTCGTCCTGGTTTAATTTTCCTGCGTTGTGGCATACAGCTGAGCAGCGAATTTAACATTCATGTGACGTGTTATCTTACATTATTACTGTATTTTAGTATTTCGTCACTTAGATTAATTCGTTTTTGTCCGTGTCTGGTATCTTTGTTTTCCTTCTTACTGAACGGTGTGTACGCTGTTCCACCATTACGAAGAGGACGTATGGTTTCCGTTCTTCTACAATTTTATTTCGGTAATGTCTCAAAACTTGCACAAGAGGTTCCGTGGTACACAGAGAATTTGAAACGTAACAAACCTACACACACGTATGTATCTAATATTTAAGTGCAAGAGCTACAAACCCTAGTGACAGTTTCTTGAATACTCTAGTACAAGGAATGATTCGTTCTGCTGGTACTTCAGAAAGAATTTTTGTAGGAAGTTTCGCTGCTATAAAGATAGGATCTTGAGCTTTATGAAAAAAGAAAACTTACAGTAAGACATAAATACTGATAACCAATTGGTTAAACCATAAAAATTTTTGGGACTGGGAGTCTATTTCAAACATATCGGCGTAACAGGTGGAACTGCTAAAGATGAGTTGCACTACCGATTCAGCTACAAGTACTTCCTGTGCACTTTTGAATAGAAAATCATCTGATGTAGCTAACACAGATTAGCAGTGGTAACAGTGTTTCATCGCTTCAGGAAAGGCCTTGTAAATGTGTACCAGATTCAGCCGAAGTACAACAGCCTTGAAATTGGTTTTTTTTTTTCAGGCAACATTAGTTAAATGCATACTTGTTACTTAAAGAGAATGTTATTTTGTTTTTTCGGATTCTGAAGCGACTGCGTTCAGTTTAGTGTGTCATGCTATACGAAGAAGTGTGATTGTGTAGTTTCTATGTAATTATACTTTAATTTCACAGTTTAAATATTTGTTCAGTTGAGCGGTACATTGTTTTTCTATATATACGTAGCTTCAGATAACCTGGACTCGTTTAAGGCTCAAGCGGCAAAAGCCGCCATTTGGGGCGCCAAGCTAAGAGGTGCTCCCAAGTGCAAGATTTATGCGCAGTGTGTATCGCAATTAGTGTATGAGAGATAAGGTGGAGACGGGGGGGGGGGGGGGGGGCAGTGACAAGTCGCTTAAGTGAAACAATATTCTCGAACCGGCTCTGCAGGTAACAATTATTCCGTAACCGTTGTGATCAAACTAGCTCAGGTTAGAAATACGGACTAAGCCACAAACCCTAGGCCGTTACAAGCCCTTGATTGAAAGTTGTATGGCTATAGCACATGTCTGCGAAACAGATGGACTACTTCTTCTCTTCCTATTCGGGTACGGTGAATCCAGTCAGGGAGCAGATTTTTTTGTACGACTTGGTCAGAGGTTACCTAAGAACGCCATGTGCCATTAATTGCGACTATCTGGGTTAGAACTAATACGTTTGGCCTACTGTGAGTCGCTTGTTACGGATGCAGTATTGGGCAAGTAGGGAGACCGGAAGCAGGAATCGGTTTGGAAGTCGGATTCCTGAGGTGGGACTGGCCCGATCCCTGCCCTTGGCTGGCAGCCTGGCTTGGCTGTCGCCCCGACTCCCGAGGCCGCTCTCCAGCGACTTTCGGTAGCTGCTGCCACCCACGATGGCGACCTCGCCTGCGTCCAGGCATGCTTGCGTCACCGGCTGGAAAGCCTAGTCTTCCAGCGCGTCCTTTCTCTGTCGAAACGCTTTCAAGAAACGACGCACCAGCCGATTTCTGTAGGACGTCTCGCTTCTTATACACTACTGGCCATTAAAATTGCTACACCAAGAAGAAATGTAGATGATAAACGGGTATTCATTGGACAAATATATTATAATAGAACTGACATGTGATTACATTTTCACGCAATTTGGGTGCATAGATCCTGAGAAATCAGTACCCAGAACAACAACCTCTGGCCGTAATAACGGCCTTGATACGCCTGGGCATTGAGTCAAACACAGCTTGGATGGCGTGTACAGGTACAGCTGCCCATGCAGCTTCAACACGATACCACAGTTCATCAAGAATAGTGACTGGCGTATTGTGACGAGCCAGGTGCTCGGCCACCATTGACCTGTCTGTGATGCAGCGTCAAGGGTAACCGCAGCCATGGTCTCCAAGCTGATAGTCCATGCTGCTGCAAACGACGTCGAACTGTTCGTGCAGATGGTTGTTGTCTTGCAAACGTCCCCATCTGTTGACTCAGGGATTGAGACGTGGGTGCACGATCCGTTGCAACCAATCGGATAAGATGCCTGTCATCTCGACTGGTGGTGATGCGAGGCCGTTGGGATCCAGCACGGCGTTCCGTATTACCCTCCTGAACCCACCGATTCCATATTCTGCTAGCAGTCATTGGATCTCGACCAACGCGAGCAGCAATGTCGCGATTCGATAAACCGCAATCGTGATAGGCTACAATCCGACCTTTAACAGAGTCAGAAACGTGATGGTACACATTTCTCCTCCTTACACGAGGCATCACAACAATGTTTCACCAGGCAAGATGCTGTGTCTGTAGAAGAAATCGGTTGGAAACTTTCTTCATGTCAGCACGTTGTTGGTGTCGCCACCGGCGCCAACCTTGTGTGAATGCTCTGAAAAGCTAATCATTTGCATATCACAGCATCTTCTTCCTGTCGGTTAAATTTCACGTCTTTAGCATGTCATCTTCGTGGTGTAGCAATTTTAATGGCCAGTAGTGTATTTTTCTGCATACCTCTCATCACTTTAGGACATTTGCCTTAGCGTGGCACAAGTTTTTGCATGCCGCCTGTGTTGTCACCACGTGGTAAGTTCCTTGAGCTCGTCACCGTTGCTGGATTTTCCACCATCAAGGAATGTTGTCAGGAGCAAAGCGAGATGGAGGTTGCTTGGGGCGAAATCAGGGTTGTATGGACGGTGATGAAACTGACCCCAGCCAAAGTACTGTAAGATTTACTATGTTTTGTTATACGTGAGAGGTCGGGTATTGTCATGAATCAAAACAATACCTTTTGCGAGCTTTCCACGGCCGTTAGTCAGTATCGCGCGACCAAGTTTTGCAACACTTGCATTGACTGTTTCCCTTCGCTGCAGAAAATGCACCAACAGAAGTTTGTCCCAAAAGCCTGACCACATGTCTTTTCAAGGCGTGAAGATTTTCTTGATTTTAGTCTTTACCGGCGACGCAATGTGCTCCTTTTCCACTGATTGTTGTTTCGATTGAGGTGTTTCATAAGCGATGTAAGTCTCATCAGCGATCTCTGTCTTGCTTAGAAAATCAACACTACCTTTGTTGTAACGTGTCCAAAAGTCAAGTGCACTGCCCAGACGATGTTTTTGGTGTTACTTTGTAAGAGGTTTTGGCCTCCAACCAACAAACAGTTTTCCAGGATTCGGCTTTCCAGAAACAATTTCACGATGAAGTGATCTTGAAACTCGCGGAAAAGTCTTCGGGAGATCTACTACTGTACACTTACGGTTTTCCATAACGAGTTCTTCAACTGCACAAACCAGTTCCTCGTTAATCAAACATCGAAGCCCATTTCGCTAGACTTCGTGCAGAATCTCACATACTTCATTCAGCTGTCAAACCTATCTCATCACTGAATCACTCATCGCATTTTCTACCTAAATCTTCCAAATTAGTCTAAGAAAGTCAACTGGATTAGTGCTCTTCGTATTCAGAAAACAATTACAGATCTAATCTCACAAGTGGCGGGACTTCCAATCAACTTCGCCATTGCGAACTAGCATTATACAGCATAAACAACACACAGAGAATTCAAAATAGTGTCATCTCTTTCCCTTTTACTTCTGCGCATGTGCTGTAGTGCGACTGTTGCGCTGCCGTGGAAAGAAGTACTAAAGGAACTTACTTTCAGGGTGTGCCTCCTAATCGCAATTGATCAGCTGTTGCCGAGGCACATTCACCTCGATACGAAGAGTAATTGTTTCAGCCCATCACCTTCAGTTGATTCACATCAGCAGTTTACACTCTACAGCAGTTGCATTACTAGAAGAACAGCTTCGTTTAATACAGTTTATTGTTCCCTAAAGATAATTTGCCCCACAAGATTGGTCTTTCTTGACAATTTTGAGCTACACAATCTTCACAAAACCACTGACATTACCTCGGCTAACAAGAGAGTGATGTAGGTATTGACTCTATCATATGACTTAGTGCATCTGACTTGCTCGAGACCTGTCTCGACAGTGACATGGAGATAATTGGGAACTGTTGGTGCATATCTGTTTCGTAGATGAGATTTAAGACTACACTGCAAATCTCATCTAGGAGCCAGTTACGGTCCGACGGGATCCAATTTCCTGCGTGTCATTTTCGAGACAGATTAAGAGCAGAAAATGAAGATGAAGAGTACCCGTTCAACTCACAGCACAATCATCTGATGTAGCAAGATAGTCAGAAAAGAAACACACTTGAGACGCCGACTGTTTTGAAACTACATATGACAGTGTATCAGAGACAAAGCATTCTTCGTAGTAATTTTTTTATTTTTTGTAACATGTAAGAGAAGAAATTATATATTTTGTGTCATATTTCTAATGTTATTATGCGTGCAGCTTAATTAACAAAAAATGGATAAATCAGTTTCATGTACAATAATTTGAACAAGTAACTCATGTCGTTAACATAAATATCACATGTTCACTTTCTTGTAATACCGTGAACTGGGTGTATTTTCACCAATTTTCAGATTCAAATATGTTTATCGTGACTGTTTTTTAACTTCTGTTATATTTGTATTACTGAACTTAGCGACTAATATGAATAATTACATACTAATAACTACAATACATTTTCTAAAATACAGAGGAAGCAGTGTGAAAAATTGTAACTGGTCAAAGTTAGCATAGATCGGCGATGCATTGACCAGCGTATACTCCCACCACAACTGTCAATTATCATTTCACTTAGGGTTAATATTTCAAAAACACAATGAACCTCTGACCACCCAGAAATAAATTCAGTACATTGAACTAAATTTTCTTAAGTGCTTTATTGAGCTTAATAAAAGAAAAGACCTCTTATGGTACATGAATCAAATAGTATGATCCATCATCAAAACTATAATTCTAATGAAAGGTAATAGGACGGAGTACCAAACATAGCTACAAATTCAGGTGAGTGTAATGCCTTAAAATTCATCAATCTTAAACCTAAACCCTGGTTTCCAAAAAAATCTGCTGCAGTTAGAAACAAGGCTATCCACTCTTCATTTACTGAGTAAATATGTGGCTCTTGTCGCAAAATATACTTCATCCCTTGTTTCCAGAGACATCTGATATTATACAATTATAAGCAAAAACATTATGACCTCCGCCCATGTCTTACATGTGTTACCACTCTAACACTATTCTGACTCCGAGCACTGCAGTCAATTCACATTCATGTCTCGGCGACCAAATTCGCCTGATGTAAATCCTATGGAGCCCGTCTGGGTCATTATCAAGTGCCAGGGAAGGCAAATCAACGCCCTGTTGTTTACGCGAATTACATGACCTGTACGTAGATATCTAATACCACATACTTCCGCAAAACTACCAACAACCTGTCGGATCCCTGATATGCCGAATCAGTGATGTATTTCGCTCCAAAGACGGACAAACAAGCTATTAAGCAGGTGGTCATGTTTTGGCTGACGAGCGTATGTTATACATGAATCACTGCCTGAATCACAAGCTCTTGCAATTTTAGCAACAAATGACTGATATTCGTTTTCCTTAGTTGTAGGCACATTACCAGAAACAAATGAGTATTCGCCTATGTGGTTAATATTTGTATTCTTTAGTTCTACACTGTCATTGGCATCAACACTGCTTAATAATTTGTCTACCTTTATTCGAATGGTTCAAATGGCTCTGAGCACTATGGGACTAACTTCTAAGGTCATCAGTCATGCCCGAGGCATGATTCGAGCCTGCGACCGTAGCGGTTGCGCGATTCGAGACTGGAGCGCCTACAACCGCTCGGCCACCCCGGCCGGCTCTATCGTTATTCATGAGGTAGCAATGATCAGTGTTCAAAGTAACCCCAAAACAAAGAAATCATGCACATCACTTTAGAAATCATAATATATTGATAGATATACATACATGCGAACAAAATACTTATCACTGGTCTGTTTTGAGAATTAATCGAGAAACATACATATATAGTTTAAAATACCCATGGCTTTTCAGTTAAATGGTATCGATGAATTTTGCACACTCAGATTTTAATACGTTTTTTCGTAAACAGTTTTAAGTCGTAAGCGGTGTGTCAACTTTTGCGCAAGAAATTCGGCAGTACATAGTGCCATCTAGCGTATATTGATGGAACTTTACCACCAAAGAGTATACACTAAACACCCAACTGAGAGCCAGCACAGAGCTGTAAAACATTTGGGGTATGAGTGGACAAAGTAAGCAAGGCAGTCAAAGTATGCCTGGTTAACGGTACATTAGAATTTCTTATTTCAGGAAAAACTTAAATCCTGTTTGATTGTTGGTGTTCTGTTGCTGAATTTCGCTATTTTACATCTAAAAACGTTTCAAACGACATATTAGTATAGCCTACAAAATATTTTCTGCAAGAAGTGCAGTAACAATATACACTCCTGGAAATTGAAATAAGAACACCGTGAATTCATTGTCCCAGGAAGGGGAAACTTTATTGACACATTCCTGGGGTCAGATACATCACATGATCACACTGACAGAACCACAGGCACATAGACACAGGCAACAGAGCATGCACAATGTCGGCACTAGTACAGTGTATATCCACCTTTCGCAGCAATGCAGGCTGCTATTCGCCCATGGAGACGATCGTAGAGATGCTGGATGTAGTCCTGTGGAACGGCTTGCCATGCCATTTCTACCTGGCGCCTCAGTTGGACCAGCGTTCGTGCTGGACGTGCAGACCGCGTGAGACGACGCTTCATCCAGTCCCAAACATGCTCAGTGGGGGACAGATCCAGAGATCTTGCTGGCCAGGGTAGTTGACTTACACCTTCTAGAGCACGTTGGGTGGCACGGGATACATGCGGACGTGCATTGTCCTGTTGGAACAGCAAGTTCCCATGCCGGTCTAGGAATGGTAGAACGATGGGTTCGATGACGGTTTGGATGTACCGTGCACTATTCAGTGTTCCCTCGACGATCACCAGTGGTGTACGGCCAGTGTAGCAGATCGCTCCCCACGCCATGATGCCGGGTGTTGGCCCTGTGTGCCTCGGTCGTATGCAGTCCTGATTGTGGCGCTCACCTGCACGGCGCCAAACACGCATACGACCATCATTGGCACCAAGGCAGAAGCGACTCTCATCGCTGAAGACGACACGTCTCCATTCGTCCCTCCATTCACGCCTGTCGCGACACCACTGGAGTCGGGCTGCACGATGTTGGGGCGTGAGCGGAAGACGGCCTAACGGTGTGCGGGACCGTAGCCCAGCTTCATGGAGACGGTTGCGAATGGTCCTCGCCGATACCCCAGGAGCAACAGTGTCCCTAATTTGCTGGGAAGTGGCGGTGCGGTCCCCTACGGCACTGCGTAGGATCCTACGGTCTTGGCGTGCATCCGTGCGTCGCTGCGGTCCGGTCCCAGGTCGACGGGCACGTGCACCTTCCGCCGACCACTGGCGACAACATCGATGTACTGTGGAGACCTCACGCCCCAGATGTTGAGCAATTCGGCGGTACGTCCACCCGGCCTCCCGCATGCCCACTATACGCCCTCGCTCAAAGTCCGTCAACTGCACATACGGTTCACGTCCACGCTGTCGCGGCATGCTACCAGTGTTAAAGACTGCGATGGAGCTCCGTATGCCACGGCAAACTGGCTGACACTGACGGCGGCGGTGCACAAATGCTGCGCAGCTAGCGCCATTCGACGGCCAACACCGCGGTTCCTGGTGTGTCCGCTGTGCCGTGCGTGTGATCATTGCTTGTACAGCCCTCTCGCAGTGTCCGGAGCAAGTATGGTGGGTCTGACACACCGGTGTCAATGTGTTCTTTTTTCCATTTCCAGGAGTGTATGTTGTTTATAAAAATAATGTTCTTGTAAACATAAAATGTACACTGCTACATTCGGTCGTTTTATTATCATTATTATTGTTATCATAAAATATTTGCTTAGTGTAAATAATTTTAAGGATATATAATTACTATGATTAAGCTAGGCAGCATTTATAAAACGCTGTAATTTATTGTATTTCACTTCAATAAGGTATTTAGTTAAAGAAGTATGGGCGTAAGGCAAAGAGTACTTGCTTACACGATGGGAAAGTGAACCAGACCCAACCACATCAGCGCGGCATATTAACGACTGTGGTCTGGTGTGTCGGCCAGCCTTAGTGTGGTTTTTAGGCACGTTCCCGCGTTCGTTTAGGGAAATGCTAGGCTGGTCCCCAAATTCTGCATCTGAGGATACAGTACAAAAAACAGGTAAGACAATTTCCCACAAAGTACAAAGTTGGTTAGTCACACATTCCCGAAAAGAGCAGCGATTCTTCGGCTGGGCACGCACATCATCTGCGTTCGTGCACGGGCTGGCTGTTTACTTTTGCGATGTCACTGTTTCACAGCACGTGATTGCGTCCTATGTTTCGGGATTGCGCAGGGGCTGGAGTTGTGACACGTGTTCATTTTATTTGTATCTCCCTTTGCGTTAATAAGCAACTTTCTAGAGACACATTGTCCAGATTTTTTGGGCAATTTCACCAATCTGCTGCAAGTTCTCCCTTGGTTCTATAAACTAGTAACTCATCAGGTCTTTATATAGTTTTATGAGTTATATGCATAGCGCTGTACAAGGACTGACTAAAGCGCAATACAACTGAAAAATTGATGATGCCATACAACTAGTGTTATCTTGCAGGGAAAAGATTTCACAATACCACCCAAAACTAGTGGCTGACGCTCTCAAACCCTACCCTTCATCTACAAGCTGGCACAAAAAAGCCTGGAGTCTAAGATTCCAATTTTTTTTTTTTGGCAGGAATATATACAACCGATGAGATGCTGGCGCTGAACAAAGACGAGCTAAATAAGTCTATTATCTGTAAGCATACAGCTGAGAACTGTATCACTGTTTGATGTCAGAATTCGCTACAGGTGCCTGTTCGACAATCACCCTGTAGCCCAGGTTCAAAAATGGTTCAAATGGCTCTGAGCCCTATGAGACTTAACTTCTGAGGTCATCAGTCCCCTAGAGCTTAGAACTACTTAAACTTAACTAATCTATGGACATCACACACATCCATGCCCGAGGCAGGATTCGAACCTGCGTCCATAGCGGTCGTGCGGTTCCAGACTGTAGCGGCTAGAACCGCTCGGCCACCCCGGCCGGCGTTGCCCAGGTACATACTACCACAACTGATAGAAAATGCATCACTGTTCTAATTACACATCGAAATTGTCGTTAAAAAAAGAAAACTAGCATTCGTTGTGAATGGGTCATATGCAACACATGTAATGGGGACTGGGAAAAAATTAACGTAATAAGTAACAATACAAGTACCGCCAAAACTGACCCCAGAAGAGTGCAGAGGGGCAGCAGCTGCAGCTGTGTCCTCCTTGGGCACTCATGAACTAAGCAACTTGGAGGTAGTCTTACCCTCCGTCCCTACTTCCATCTCTCATACCTACCACTCTTCATTGTAGGTAGGAATAGAGGCCTGTTTTATACTGCAGCTGATGGTCCACAGAAATTCTTCTGATGGCATTTATGTACTGTCTCCAGTCTATGGAAATCAGTCAAATATAGACAAAGGACAAGAACAAGGCGCTTCATGCAGTTTGTTAAACACATTTCTCGGGAAGACTGGACCTCCATGGAACACCCACGAAATTAGAAGAATTCTCCAGTTCGCTTTTTCAAACGTCCGCTGGTTGGAAAACAGGAAGTCCTCATCTTAAAGTGACGGACAACTCCAGAACAGCCTCCCACCAATCTGGTTGCAGAGTGTTCAGAATAATGTGTCCCCAACGAGCACGTGGCTGGGCAATCAGCATTATCGACGCCAACAAAAGCTACACTTACGTGCGTGACTCTAGCATCCTTCAGAACAAAACTGAGATAAATGAGGGCTGTCCTGACTGTGGGTTTTTTGTCTAAATGGGCAATATCCTACAGAACTTCGTCACCACACCTCTAGTAGCCCCACCAGCAAGCGACGACCATTCTGTGACGGAGAACACTTTTATTTAATGTCAATACATCTCTTATAATCAAGCATCATTTAAAAAGGAAAACACAATCTCGACGATAATAAACTTCCTCTTTCCATGCAAATAGCCACAGTCCATTTTTTTACTTTTATGAGCAAAATCTCATTATTTTGCGACATCTAACGAAGTGCACAGCCACTGATTACACTGTGACCAAACTCCAGAGGCCAAGCTATACATCCCTATACAGATCCATCCTGCAAATTAAATTGGGGAAAAAACTTACACTATTCTGCTGCGAAAACTACCAATCACCAAAGAATGTCCTCTTTATTTCAAAACCATCACCGGAGTAAAGAAAAAGCGAAAATTTAAACTTCGAGGAAAAAAACTCTGTTACGCAAAGTCTTTCAGTCTGAAGACTTATATGACCTGAGAGCATCTCTCTCGCTCAAAACAGTGTCCGTAAATAAACTATCATGCACGTGTGCATTACAAACATTTCAGACACGTGAAATAACATTACAGAATACAGCCTTTCATGCCATTTGCTCACATGTTGAAAAAAAAAGAAACACAATCATTTCACATTCGACAACAACAAGCTATTATTCATGTGGATGATGGTTTTTTGTATACTATGACTGGTCCCATTTTACCAGTGCATTGGTATATCACACTGGCGTTTATGAAGCAAATCGTGAGATCCTGTCTTGTACCAGAACCCCCTGTAACAGTTTACTGCGTCTCTCTCTCTCTCTCTCTTCTGTTACATCGATACCAGTTTGTCTGAGTGCTTACATTTGACATTTTTTTGCTCCACAACTCCCTCTACTGACAGTAGATTCTTGTCTTCTAGTTTTGTAAGCAATTTGATCATCACATCCTGTTTCATAGAATCTATTCGCATGTCAGTTCTAGGTTCCACATTGAGCTATCAGTGTCTGTTGGTGTCTACTTGCGGTAACACCTGGTTTTTAAACATGCAGTTGTGATGATAATAACAAAAAAATCATGATTCCACAAGAATAGATATATCTGATTTCTATTAGTTTTATGAGAAAAATCGGTGTAGTTGTGCAAGAACTATCTGCAACCAAACTTTAACCAGTTATGCCACTCCTTCTAATAGAACCTCCCATAAGATTTTACCGCATCTCTCTCTTCCAATATATCGAACAACAAATACCGTCTGTGTGTTGACTTTGAGCATGTTACATATACACGCATCACTCCATTAGTGCACTTGGCCAGTGCTCTAAGTCACCTCCACAGATCTGCGTAATGTTATGTCAACTGTACTGGAGGAAGACCACGTCCAACAGACTGTCAGTAACAAGAGAGGGTTCCTTTATTGGTCCTTCATAAGTAGTTTAATACATTATTTTTTTGGCTGTAACACATCCAAGCAGTATCTACATCTACATGTACATTTATACTCCGCAAGCCACCCAACGGTGTGTGGCGGAGGGCACTTTACGTGCCACTGTCATTACCTCCCTTTCCTGTTCCAGTCGCGTATGGTTCGCGGGAAGAACGACTGTCTGAAAGCCTCCGTGCGCGCTCTAATCTCTCTAATTTTACATTCGTGATCTCCTCGGGAGGTATAAGTAGGGCGAAGCAATATATTCGATACCTCATCCAGAAACGCACCCTCTCGAAACCTAGCGAGCAAGCTACACCGCGATGCAGAGCGCCTCTCTTGCAGAGTCTGCCACTTGAGTTTGTTAAACATCTCCGTAACGCTATCACGGTTACCAAATAACCCTGTGACGAAACGCGCCGCTCTTCTTTGGATCTTCTCTATCTCCTCCGTCAAGCCGATCTGGTACGGATCCCACACTGATGAGCAATACCCAAGTATAGGTCGAACGAGTGTTTTGTAAGCCACCTCCTTTGTTGATGGACTACATTTTCTAAGGACTCTCCCAATGAATCTCAACCTGGTACCCGCCTTACCAACAATTAATTTTATATGATCATTCCACTTCAAATCGTTCCGCACGCATACTCCCAGATATTTTACAGAAGTAACTGCTACCAGTGTTTGTTCCGCTAGCTTATAATGATACAATAAAGGATCCTTCTTTCTATGTATTCGCAATACATTACATTTGTCTGTGTTAAGGGTCAGTTGCCACTCCCTGCACCAAGTGCCTATCCGCTGCAGATCTTCCTGCATTTCGCTACAATTTTCTAATGCTGCAACTTCTCTGTATACTACAGCATCATCCGCGAAAAGCCGCATGGAACTTCCGACACTATCTACTAGGTCATTTATATATATATATTGTGAAAAGCAATGGTCCCATAACACTCCCCTGTGGCACGCCAAAAGTTACTTTAACGTCTGTAGACGTCTCTCCATTTATAACAACATGCTGTGTTCTGTTTGCTAAAAACTCTTCAATCCAGCCACACAGCTGGTCTGATATTCCGTAGGCTCTTACTTTGTTTATCAGGCGACAGTGCGGAACTGTATCGAACGCCTTCCGGGAGTCAAGAAAAATAGCATCTACCTGGGAGCCTGTATCTAATATTTTCTGAGTCTCATGAACAAATAAAGCGAGTTGGGTCTCACATGATTGCTGTTTCCGGAATCCATGTTGATTCCTACATAGTAGATTCTGGGTTTCCAAAAACGACATGATACTCGAGCAAAAATCATGTTCTAAAATTCTACAACAGCTTGATGTCAGAGATATAGGTCTATAGTTTTGCGCATCTGCTCGACGACCCTTCTTGAAGACTGGGACTACCTGTGCTCTTTTCCAATCATTTGGAACCTTCCGTTCCTCTAGAGACTTGCGGTACACGGCTGTTAGAAGGGGGGCATGTTCTTTCGCGTACTCTGTGTAGAATCGAATTGGTATCCCGTCAAGTCCAGTGGACTTTCCTCTGTTGAGTGATTCCAGTTGCTTTTCTATTACTTGGACACTTATTTCGAAGTCAGCCATTTTTTCGTTTGTGCGAGGATTTAGAGAAGGAACTGCAGTGCGGTCTTCCTCTGTGAAACAGCTTTGGAAAAAGGTGTTTAGTATTTCAGCTTTACGCGTGTCATCCTCTGTTTCAATGCCATCATCATCCCGGAGTGTCTGGATATGCTGTTTCGAGCCACTTACTGATTTAACGTAAGACCAGAACTTCCTAGGATTTTCTGTCAAGTCGGTACATAGAATTTTACTTTCGAATTCACTGAACGCTTCAAGCATAGCCCTCCTTACGCCAACTTTGACATCGTTTAGCTTCTGTTTGTCTGAGAGGTTTTGGCTGCGTTTAAACTTGGAGTGAAGCTCTCTTTGCTTTCGCAGTAGTTTCCTAACTTTGTTGTTGTACCACGGTGGGTTTTTCCCGTCCCTCACAGTTTTACTCGGCACGTACCTGTCTAAAACGCATTTTACGATTGCCTTGAACTTTTTCCATAAACACTCAACATTGTCAGTGTCGGAACAGAAATTTTCGTTTTGATCTGTTAGGTAGTCTGAAATCTGCCTTCTATTACTCTTGCTAAGCAGATAAACCTTCCTCCCTTTTTTTATATTCCTATTAACTTCCACATTCAGGGATACTGCAACGGCCTTATGATCACTGATTCCCTGTTCTGCACATACAGAGTCGAAAAGTTCGGGTCTGTTTGTTATCAGTAGGTCCAAGATGTTATCTCCACGAGTCGGTTCTCTGTTTAATTGCTCGAGGTAATTTCCGGATAGTGCACTCAGTATAATGTCACTCGATGCTCTGTCCCTACCACCTGTCCTAAACATCTGAGTGTCACAGTCTATATCTGGTAAATTGAAATCTCCACCTAAGACTATAACATGCTGAGAAAATTTATGTGAAATGTATTCCAAATTTTCTCTCAGTTGTTCTGCCACTAATGCTTCTGAGTCGGGAGGTCGGTAAAAGGAGCCAATTATTAACCTAGCTCGGATGTTGAGTGTAACCTCCACCCATAATAATTCACAGGAACTATCCACTTCTACTTCACTATAGGATAAACTACTACTAACAGCGACGAACACTCCGCCACCGGTTGCATGCAATCTATCCTTTCTAAACACCGTCTGTACCTTTGTAAAAATTTCGGCAGAATTTATCTCTGGCTTCAGCCAGCTTTCTGTACCTATAACGATTTCTGCTTCGGTGCTTTCTATCAGCGCTTGAAGTTCCGGTACTTTACCAACGCAGCTTCGACAATTTACAATTACAATACCGATTGCTGCTTGGTCCCCGCATGTCCTGACTTTACCCCACACCCGCTGAGGCTGTTGCCCTTTCTGTACTTGCCCGAGGCCATCTAACCTAAAAAAACGCCCAGCCCACGCCACACAACTCCTGCTTGTTGCGTGTAGTGGACTCCTGAACTATCCAACGGAACCCGAAACCCCACCACCCTATGGCGCAAGTCGAGGAATCTGCAGCCCACATGGTCGCAGAACCGTCTCAGCCTCTGATTCAGACCACTCGGCTCTGTACCAAAGGTCCGCAATCAGTCCTGTCGACGATGCTGCAGATGGTGAGCTCTGCTTTCATCCCGCTAGCGAGACTGGCAGTCTTCACCAAATCAGATAGCCGCCGGAAGCCAGAGAGGATTTCCTCCGATCCATAGCGACATGAGCGACCACCTGCAGATGGGTGCACCCTGTACCCTTCATGGCATCTGGAAGGACCCTTTCCACATCTGGAATGACTCCCCCCGGTATGCACACGGAGTGCACATTGGTTTTCTTCCCGTCTCTTGCTGCCATATCCCTAAGGGGCCCCATTACGCGCCTGACGTTGGAGCTCCCAACTACCAGTAAGCCCACCCTCTGCGACCGCCCGGATCTTGCAGACTGAGGGGCAACCTCTGGAACAGGACAAGCAGCCATGTCAGGCCGAGACAGAGCCTGAAACCGGTTCGTCAGACAAACTGGAGAGGCCTTCCGTTCAGCCCTCCGGAATGTCTTTTGCCCCCTGCCACACCTTGAGACGACCTCCCACTCTACCACAGGTGATGGATCAGCCTCAATGCGGGCAGTATCCCGGGCAACCACAGTCGTAGCCCGATCGGGGGATGCGTGGGACGAGCTGGCCGTCCCCGACAAACCCCCATCCGGACCCCCACAGTGATGCCCACTGGCAACAGCCTCAAGCTGTGTGACCGAAGCCAACACTACCTGAAGCTGGGAGTGAAGGGATGTCAACTCATCCTGCATCCGAACACAGCAGTTGCAGTCACTATCCACGCTAAAAAACTGTTGTGCAAAGAACGTCTGAACTAATCTACAGAGAGCGCAAACAAATCGACACAAAATTTAAACGGTTATTAAAATAAATGACTACAGTTTTGTACACGGCCATACACTTTTTTTCTATCATGATTTCGAGGTCTGTGTCAGCTGCAAAAGTGACATTAAGAAGTTTTGATCCTTTGGCTTTCACAGAAAGCTGAATGTCGCATGGTGTAACTATGCAGCTCCCACAACATACAGGTTGGTAGAAATAAGCACATAGACAATAATTCTCATTGACAAAAATATAGAAGACATAACAATATATTGAAAAAGTGAGAGTTTGCGGCATCGTTAAGTGTTTCCAACAGTTATCCGAAGGTGATGATCTATACAGTTAATCCCACAACAATAGGGCAGCAGATGTCCCAGAATTTTGAAGAGCATTGTTTCCTCATTTTGTAGTGATGTACATGATTACTGTTCCAGAGTTGGCCACTGCCAGAAGGTGCTGCTCACAAAACGTATGACATAGTATAAATAAAAACAGGTAATGTTATCTTTTTGGTGAAAAAAAACAAAATAAAAATATGTGGAGTGTGTCACAGCATAGGTAAATTGGGCAAGGCTGCAGCTTTGAGGAATGCTTCCAAACAACTGTCTGAAGGTGATGACTTCTACATTTAATCCCATGCTCCATAGTGTCAAGTAGCAGATATCGAGTGTTCCACCAAGGCTCTCTCCATCTCAACCGATTGGTGTCAGTCAGTCATTATGCGGCAATGAACAGCATAACTGTAGATGGACAGGAAGGGAAAGACACTGTTGATATGCAGCGATATATGATAACACATACCGCAGTTGACAGCAAGATCAGTTTTAGCGTTATCCCAGTTGTTCCGTAATTTCAGTGCCAGCCAATGACACAGCATATTGCTTCTCAATATCTGTATTATCGCCAAATCACCCCTCCACTACTTTGCACATACCATATATTAGACTGTGCTTACAGATAGATGACTATGCAGAACGCCCATTAGGCCATATACACCACAGTATATGAGACAACGTCTTACTGATGCAACTAGGTTATCTACATATTTCCAGTGCATTGAGCATAGTGCAGAATTCACGACTACCTCTGGGCATATTTACCTGTGTGAATTGGTGTCACAGAGTATTCTCGCATTCGTAGGATAATGTTGGAGATTGACAGATTCCTCCTACATTGTCCTTGACCAATCCTCCCTGCAACGCCAATCTTATGCATGGCACACATACAGAAGCAGGAGATCCCTCCAGATGTATGTGTGTCGAGGAGGGTAGCACCTCTTATTGGTATACTGTAGTTATGGGGTTTATAGATGATTGAGTTTCAGACGGATGGAATTTGAAACATTTCACTTAAATCAAGCGTGCTATCAATTCTGAATCATAATTCCACTGCCTGGAGTCAGTAGCAGATAGATACCAGCATCAGAGAAATGATTGTATAGCATAAACACACACTCTGATGGTTGCTCAGTTATGCACCTAAAAATGCTATATTGTTGATGTCATACGGTTTCCTAAGTATTAGTCATGCAGAATGCAACACTCTGAATACTCTAATGCAGGATATATTTTTCCAGCTACAGACATACAACCACCCTGCAAGTTCCTATCCCAGTTACTATGGTGACAAGATATAAAATGATAAAACTACTTCCTTCAGTATTCTGGTGTCCTAGGAGAACATCATCACTGTATATCCACCGCTCCAGCTGCTTATAAACCAACTATAATGAGGTCTGGTGGATGTTGTTCTGTCTCCTAGGTAATTAATGGAATTTATACGTCTGTATCAGTTTTGACATACGTGGCTATGTCTCACAAGGAAATAGAGCGAAGAAAAATCGACATGAATATTTTCGATATCTGGTACATTGAGGTACCACCCACACCCTGCTGCACAAAAACACACACAAAGAAGCAGCAACTTCTTATGAGGGAGTAAGCACTGTGATCAGTAGCCAAAGGAGGTATAACAGTCTTATGACTGTTTACAGTCGCATCACTGTAGGTCTGGTAGTATTCTCTTGCACTAAGAATCCCTGGTCTGGTGTTAGGTAGTTTTCCTTATGTGTAGGATAATATAGCAATTTCGTTCTAATACCACATATTTAGAGTACACTGCCCTCAAATTATTAAATATGATATACATGACATCGGTCCATTCTCCTACAGAACAGTCTACAAAATGGCTTAAGTCTGATAAACACATTGGTTCTTCTCCTTAATACTTAGGGAATAACATTTTTTCTGAGAACCAGCCATAATTTATTAATACCTACATTCAACTGCATATGTGAGAACACAGCTATGGACTGGGATATATGTTTTGCCTGCCTTAATATGGCGCCTCTGTGTAATACTTATGGCGCCTTTGTTGGAGTATGTGGTACGAAGACCCATGTAGTTTACAGGGTGAAGGGGACTGTTAAAAGTGAATGCAGCCAGAGCATGATCATTAAGTTTTTCTCGGTCTTGAGAGTCCAGGTACCCCCAACCCATCTCAGTTCCCCGTATTTCGCAGTACCTTTACTCTAATTTTATGTATTCTCAGCCAGTTTAAATAATTTTGCAAATTTTTCTCTCGTTTTACGCATATATCGTCGAATTTTCCTCATTTTACGTATTTTCCATCAATTTGTCGTAATTATACCAGGTTTTCCTCGATTTTTACAAATTTTATGTAATTTTTTAAAATTTCTTCCGTATGTATGTGGTCATATTGCCCGTCTGGTACCGAGCGCGGCAGGTTTCGAATCCGTGCCAGACGGCATGAACCTCGATTACCAGTAGAGGTCTCTGCAGCCATTGCGCCGTAAGCCGTGGCTGCGCGCTCCTGGCCCGTGTATAATGTGAGGGCGCCATTGTGGAGCACGTGGTCCCAGCGGCAAATAGCGACGTACCCTATCATGTATTTAGGCTCCTGCCTCTCTCACAGCGAGGCCCTCCACACCTACAAATCCTTAATTCGTCCCATCCTCTGTTATGCCAGTCCTGCCTGGATATCTGCCCCCCCCCCCCCAAATTCTATAAGTCCTTCCAGATTCTTGAGCTTCATGCACTCCGCCTCGCCTTCCGTATACGCCTCCCGTCCCCCACGCGGATCCTCTATGATCTCATTCCTTTCCCCCATCTGCTCCTATTCCTCGAACATATCCGCATCCTCTACACCTCCCGCCGCCTTGATTCACCTCACCCCCTGGTTGCTCCTCTCCTCTCCCATCCCCGCCCCCTGCCACGTCTTCACTGTTGTGTCCCCCCTACCCTCCATCTCTACACCCTTCATCTCCTTTCCCAAGGTGGCTTCCATCAACTCCCCCTCCCAGATGATGCCCTCTCTCCCTCCATTTATGCCTCCTATCAACTCTGATCCTCACTCCCCCTCCTTTCCTCTGTCCTTTTCCCGGGTTCCTTCTCCCCCCCTCCCATCCTCTTTTTTTCCCCACCTCCCCTATCTCTGCCCCCTTCTCTCCTCCAAGTCCTTTTGCATTTCCCTCCTCTGCCTCTTCTCATTCCCTCTCGCATCTGCCCTGCCCCTCTCCCCCTTTATGAGTCCTCTCCCTCCTTGGTCCCCCCCTTTTCGTTTTTTCCTTCCTCCCTCCTTGTTCTTCCCCCTCCTCCAGTTCTCCCCCCCCCCCCCCATCTTCCTTTGGCTCGGGAGTGTCATCTTTGTGCCGCCATTTTTCGTGCAGTGTTTTACAGTGAGTGTTCCGTGTTGTTGTTGTTATTGTTTTTTTTTTTTTTTTTTTTTTGGTGTGTTGCGAACGGCCATCATACTGTCGCTGGGTGTGCTTTTATCTCTTGCGAACAGAAACCAGACTGTCGTCATGTTTTTTAATTGTGTGTGTACTACGTTACTTGTCTGATTCCTGTGTCTTTTATTAACAGTGCCAACCCCTTTTGATTTCTGTTTTAACTTTCCGCATTTTTCCGCCATTTTACACTTTAAGTCACCGTTTTATCGTCTGTTTTTATTGTTTCTTTTCTTCTTCCGTTTTTTAAAAAAAAGTCTTTAGGCTGTAGAGCAGCGTACTAAGCTGCTGCCAGCCCGCCCCCTTCGGGGAGAATTGAAAATCAATAAAGGAAAAAAAAATCTCAGCGAGGCAGTCTGATATTCGCGCGAGTCTCTCGATATCTCGCTTACAGACACCGTGTTTACTTTGCTTATCTTCGTGCACTAGTGGTCGTTGTTGATTTCGTGAGGTTTCGCTTGTGACCCCGTTGCTTCTTGCATGTTGTTCTTGGTGTCTTGCTCAGTCGTCTGACGTTGCGTTCTGCGTGTCCATCGTTTTCGTTCGTCCGCCTTGTTTGTTCGCGGGCCGCTCCCGTGCAGTCCTGCCGCGCTTTCATTCATGGCCACCCCGCGACCGTTCCAGTCGTGGTTACAACACCTGGCATACCGATGTTTGATTTTATATGAGGATATTTGCGTGTCCTACAAACCAGCCAACGAAAAAATCAGAATCGCTTTAAGAGAAGTTTTTCGCTCTTTGAAAGGCTGATGCACTGTCGAAAATAACGTACAAGCGGTTGTAATCGGCACTTCGCGATTGGTAATATGTATGTGTAGAGAGCGGTCAGCAGTGGACGGTTGCGGTTTGAATGCTGCTAACTGTTCGTCTATAACTTACATCGCAGGGATCAGCGCTCTCTAGGGACAGGGAGGGGAAACTCTCACGGTCCAGGATGGTAAGAGCAGTCAACACACTGTCAACTAATCTACAGCTTAGTACTAAGATAAAAAAAATACGCGAAATCTACAGTTTGTAGATGTTCTGTCATGCTTGGGGAGAGGTGTCAGAGTTGGAAGATGTAAACAAAAGTAGTTAAGCACATCTGGTAAGCAATAAGAGCATATGCTTATGGGAAATATCAGAGCAGCAGTAGAAATCAAAACTGTACACACGTCAACTCCCTGTTTCAGATCCCTGCTCAGTAGAGCGGAAGTCACATGAAAGTGCGTAACTGTGCCAGACTTCGAGTTTCCATCAAGTGCGTCGCTACATCACTCTGCAGACAAGCTCTCTGATGTGCCGTAGCAGTACACGGATTTGTTTGGAGACTACAAGCTTCCAATCTGCATCAGTCGCAACAGTCTCATCTAGTTACAAGACGAGTGTAACTACACTTTTCATTATCTTCGTATCCAAAATGCATGCATGCATCGGGAAGAGGGGAATTCTTACGATTTTTTAGTAGGCTAGTGTATAGGACAAGCAAATTTTCTCATATGAAATCAAACGCATTGGTGTGCCGGCAATATGACCATATGCACACAGAAAAATATTTAAAAAAAGATGAAAAATGGAGGAAAACCTGGTATAATTTCAACAAATTGATGGTAAATACGTAAAATTGGGGACAATACGACGAAATATGAAAATCGCCAGAAAAACTTCCAAAATTATTTACATCGCCTGAGAATACATAATATTCAAAAAAAGTACCATGGAATGCGAGGAACTGATGTGGGTTAAGGGTATGCGGTCGGTCAAGACTGAGAAAAGTTAAATATTATGCTCGGTCTGCATTCACTTTCAAACCTCCCATTCCGCCTGTAAACTATGTGGAGTGTCATAACACGTACTCCAACAAAAGCTACATAAGTATTACACAGAGGCACCATATTAAATCATACAAAACATGTATCTCACTCAATAACTGTGTTCTCATACATGCACTCGAATATGGATGTTACCAAATTACGGCTGGTTCTCAGAAACAATGTTATTCCTTAGATATTAAGGAGAAGAATCAATGCATTTGTCAGACTTAAACCACTCCACCATTCCCTAGAGTGTTCTGTAGGAGAGTGGACCAGTGTCATAATATCACCTTTAATACTGTGAGGGTGGTATACTCGAGAGATGTAGAGATGTGGTGTTGGGAAGAAACTGCTGTATTACCCTACACATGAGCGAAAGTACCTTACATCAGACCAGGATTTCTTTGTGCAAGAGGAATGCTACCAGAGCTGTGGTGATGCTACTGTAAACAGCATGGGTAGTACCTCAATGTACCAGCTATCGAAAATATTCATGTCGGTTTTTCTTCGGTCTATTTCCTAGTGAGACATAGCCACACCTGTCAAAACTGATACTACTACTAATGACAAGCATCACTGACCTGGGAAGTATGAGTGAGGGTACGTATGTTTCTGACTTAAAAAGACATATAAGATCCATTAATTACCTCAGAGACAGAACAGCAGTCTCCAGATTTCATTCTAGCTTGTTTACAAGCAGCTCTAGCAGTGGATATACACTGACAATGCCTTCGTAGTACAGCAGAATACTGTAGAAGCAAGTAGTTTTATCAGTTTAAAGTTTGTCACCATAGTGATTTGTAGTAAACTTGCAAGATGGTTGTATGTCTGACGTTGGACAAATATATTCTGCATTAGAGTTTTAAGAATATTGTATTCCTCATGAATAATACTTCTGAATCCATATAGCTTTAATAACATAGCATTTTTAGGTGCAGATCCGAGTAACCATGAGAGGTGTGTTTATGCTCTACAATCATTTCTCCCATGGGTGTACTTTACTAGCACTAACTCCAGACAGTGGAATAATGATTCAGAAATAAAACCACTGTTGATTTAAGCGAATTACTTCAAACTCCATCCGTCTGGAGCTCCATCATCTATAAACTCCATGTTTCTTCTGAACCGTCTGTTATATCACTGCAATACTCTCATGTCCCCAATATACTGATAAGAGATGTTACCCTCTTCAACATGCATGCCTCTGGAGAGATCTTGTGCTTCCAGATAAGTTCTGTGGGTAAGATTGGTGTTGCAGGAAGGATTGGTCAAGGACGATGTGGAAGGGATCTGTCAGTCTCTGACATTATCCTACAAATGCGAGAATACTCTGTGACACCCATCCACACAGCGAAAGATGCCCAGTCGTAATCGTAAATTCTGCACTATGATCGATGCACTGGAAATATGTAAATAACCTAATTGCACTGGTATAAGACGCTGTCTGATATACTTTGTTGTATATGGCCGATGGCTGAACAGACATAATGCACAGTCATCTATCTGCATTCGCTATCTAGTATATGATATGTGCAAAAGTAAAAGGGGTGGGGGGAGGTGAATTAAAGATGATTGGCTGCGTCATTGGCTGGCGTTTAAATTATGGAACAACTGGTATATTTGCTAAAATTGATCTTGCTATCAACTGTGGGGTGTATTATCGCGCATCACCACATATCAGCAGTGTCTTTACCATCCTGTCCATCCACTGGTATGCTGTTGATTACTATATAATGATTGACTGATGGATGATTGCGATGGAGGGATCCTTGGTGGAACACTGAATATCTACTATGTGTCACTGTGGAGCAAGGGATCAAATGTAGAGGTCTTCAACTGCAGATAGTCCGCCCCCGGTAGCTGAGTGGGCAGCGCGACAGACTGTCAATCCTAAGGGCTCGGTTTGATTCCCGGCTGGGTCGGAGATTTTCTCCGCTCAGGGACTGGGTGTTGTGTGTTGTGTTGTCTTAATCATCATTATTTTATCCCCATCGACGCGCAAGTCGCGAAGTGGCGTCAACTCTAAAGACTTGCACCAGGCGAGCGGTCTACCCGACGGGAGGCCCTCGTCACACGACATTATTATTACTTCAGATAGTTGTTTGGAAGCATTCCTCAATGTGGCAGACTTGTCCTATTTCATTTGTTGTGATGCCCTCCACATGTTTTTAATTTTTCTTTCACCAATAAGATATCAGGACCTATTATTTCTAATACCTTGCACGTGTTGTGAGCAGCACATTCCGGTGATGGTCAAGACCAGAACAGTATTGACATACACGACTGCATAAAGAGGAATAAATGCTCTTTAAAATGGCACTCTGTGAAATCCGCTGTCCTATCGTTGTGGGAGATGAAATTAACTGTACCTTTGTATAGCTATTTGAATCACTCTACAATGCTGCAAACTCTTCCAATTTCCATATGTTGCCATGTCTTCCACATCTTTATCAATGAAACACAATGCCTCTGTGTTTTATTTCTATCAGCCTGTATGTTGTAGGAGCTGCATAGTTTAAACAATGCGATGTTCAGCTTTCTGTGGGAGCCAAAAGATCAAAACGTGTTAAATTCACATTAGCAGCTGACACAAAAATCAAAGTCATGTTAGAAAAAAAAGGTTATGGCGGTGTACAAAGCTGTATTCGTACACTGCTTTGATGTGTCACAGTCAAAAAAGCAATGTATTAAGCTGCTTATGAAAGTACAGGAACCCTCTCTTGTGATTGATAGTCTCTTGGATATGGTCTTCCTACAGTACAGTAGCCAAAACGCTATGCAGCTGTGAGCAGGCGACTTAGAGCACTGGCCATGTGTTCTAATGGAGCATATGTATATGTAATATGCTCAATGTCAACACACAGATGGTATTTGTTTTTCGATGTATCTGGAGAGAGAGAGATGAGGTAAAATCTTGTAGGTGGTTCTATTACAAGGAGTGGCATAACTGGTTAAAATCAGGAGGATGCAGGTAGTTCTTTCAAAACTACATCAATGTTGCTCATAAAACTAATAGAAATTCGCAGCATCTGTTCTTGTGGGAATCATGATTGATTTTATTATTATCATCAGAATTGCATATTTAAAAAATAGGTGTTAGCACGAGTCCAGTGTTACTTTGTAAATCATAACCTCTAATTATTAAGTTGACATCAACTGAATTATAGCTCATTGTGAAACCTAGAAATGATGGTGTTTTATTCCCGATATTTGAGTAGATTGCATGAAACAGGCTGTGATGATCAAATTGCTTACAAAACTAGAACGCAAGAATCTGTTCTGTGATAGACACTTCACAGAGATGTCGGTAGAGGAAGCTATGGGTCAAAAATGTCAAATGTATGCACGCAGACGGTGACTGCTATTAATGTGATAGAAGAGAGAGAGACACGGTAAGATCTTATAGGGGGTTCTACTACAAGACAGGATCTCACGATTTATTTCATAAACGCCAGTGTGATGTACCATCGCATTGGTAAAACGGGACCTGCCGTCGTGTACAAAACAGCATTGTCCACTTGAATAATAGCTTATTGTTGAATGCAAAATGATTGTGTTTCTTTTTCCGACAAGGGAGCAAATGGCATGAAAGGTTGTATTCTGTAATGTTATTTCATGTGTCTGAAATATTTGTAATGCACATGTGCATGACAATTTATTTATGGACACAGATAGGAGTGCGAGAGATGCTGCTTAACATAGATTTTTTCCTCGAAATTTAAATTTTCGCTTTTTGTTTACTTTGATGGCGGTTGTGAAATAAAGAGGACATTCACTGGTGATTGGTAGTTTTTGCAGAAAAATAATGAAAGTTTTTTTCCCAATTTTATGCATGGTGGACCTACATAGAAATGTATAGCCTGACCTCTGAATTTTGGTCATAGTGTGATCAGCGCCGATGCATTTCGTTGGATGTCGCAAATTAATGAGATGCGAATTGTCCGTGCAGACAAACGAAGGAACTATACCGATTTTGCTCATGAAAGTAAAAGAAAGCGGACTGCGGCTATTTGCATGGGAAGAGGACGTTTGTTAGCTTCGCGATTGTGTTTTCCTTTTTAAATGATGCTTGATTATAAGAGAGGCGTTGATGTTAAATAAAAGTGGTCTCCATCGCAGAATGGTGGTCACTTGATTGCGGGGCTACTAGAGATGTGGTGGGCGAGTTCCATAGGACGTTGCAGCTGTCCTGTTAGACAAACAACCCACAGTCAGGATAGCCCCTATTTATCTCAGTTTTGTTCTGAAGGATGCTGGTGTCACGCCATATTGTATGTGTAACTTTTATTGGCGTCGATAACGCTAATTGCCCAGTCACGTGCTGGTTGGGGACATTTTGTTCTGAAAACTCTGCAACCAGATTGGTAGGAGGCTGCTCTGGGGTCTTTGTTCACTGTTTTCCAAGCAGCGGATGTTTGAAAAAGAGATCTGGCGGGTTCTCCGGGATTTCGTTGTTGCTCCAGGAGATCCAGTCTTTTCGACTAATACGTTTAACAGATTGCAGGAAGCGCCTTTTTCCTGGCCTTGTGTATTTGTGACTGATTTCCTCAGAGTGGAGGCAGTATATCAGTGTTACAAGAAGGCGCTCTGTGGACCACCAGCGGCAACATTGAACAGGCCTCTGTCCACACCTACAGCGTGGAAAAGGAGGGATGAAGGGTGGAAGGAGGGTTGGAGGGTAAGACTACCTCCAAGCTGGTTAGTTCGTGAGCGCCCATCGAGGAGGACACAGCTGCAACCGCTGCCTCTCTGCAGACTTCTGGGGTCGGTTTTGGTGGTACTTGTGTTCTTACTTATTATGATGATTTCTTCCCAATCCCCAGTACATGTGTTGCGTTATGACCCATTCATAACAAGTGCTGGTTTCGTTTTTTTTTTTATTATTCTTTTTCACGACAATTTCCATGTGTAATTAGAATAGTGATGTTTTGTCTATCTGTTGTGGTAATATGTAATGGCTTGTATTACCAGGGCAGCAGGGTTATTGTTGAACAGGTGTCTGTAGCGAATTCTGACACCAAACAGTGATAGATAGAGTTCTCAGCTGTATGCTTACAGATAACAGACTTATTTAACTCGTCTTTGTCCAATACCAGGATTCCATCATTTGAATATACTCCCGCCAAAAAAATATAGATAGTACCATACACTCCAGTCTTTTTCCCACCTGCTTGCAGGTGAATGGTAGAGTTTAAGTGCATCTGCCGCTATAGTGGCATTCTCAATTTTTTTCCCAGCAGTATAACACCAGTTGTATGGCAACATCAATTTTTGAGCTGTATTGCGATATTAGGCAGTTCTTGTATAGCGCTATGCATATAATTGTGTAATTAGGACCGATCTGTACGATTAACTACATAATTAGGACAAACCTTTATTTCAGTTTCTCAACAAAAATAAATAAAGGACATTAACCCCTCCTGCATCTGGGCCGTTTCCTTGTGTTGGGGGCTGCAGGGGGTGCACTTCGACTTTCCATGCAGAATGACTAGGGTTCCAGTTCCGGAAAGAGCGCCGCCATTTTTAATTTCCCACCAATCTCAGGCGCCTCTCGTGGTATATTTGTGTCAGGGGTGTGGACATGGGCTTTCTGTCCAGTAGAACCAGGGTTTGAGTACTAGAAAGGGAACTAACATTTTTAATTTCCCACCAGTTTGCTTACAGGGTGGGGTGGGACATGAGAACAGCCCTGGGAGAAAGGAATTCCCACCAAAATTCGAAATTCCTTTCAAAATTCGAAATTCCCTTCAAAATTCGAAATTCCCGCCAAAACTCGAAATTCCCGCCAAAACTCGAAATTCCCGCCAATAGGGTAGGTGGATGAGCGATGGGGGAGGGTGTGGGGACCCACATGCACGCTGAGGAAAGCATATGATGTCATGGATGTGGGGGTGGGAGTGGGCATGGTCAGGGGCATAATCATTTGATCAATTTAATTAATTTGCACACAGTTTGATATCAAATGTGGACTTGTGGCCCCATCTCCCTACTACTTACAAGTACTTTCGTATTACCAGAAGATTAGATTCATCTAGTCTGTTTAGGCTCCACAGACCATTTGGGACTTGGATCCCTACATCTGGCCAATTTCGTACCGGCCATTTTTGTCTGACAATGAATGTTGGGTTCTATGTTCCAGGCTTCTTAGCTCTTGTGACTTAGTTATGTGAGAACTATTTTCTCTGTTTCACGTGTTTGTAAAAATTCTTCTGGAGTTCTCGATATTAGTGGATATTTTAGGGTCTGTTACCCTTTCATGATTCACTATTATGCAGATGTCAGGTGAGGACATTTTCAGAGTCATGAAACCTGTTGAAAAAAGTGTTTTGATAATAATAAAATAAGTTCAGCTTCAGCGCCTTCTTGATCCCAAGATGAAGTTTCAGCGGACATTAAAAAAGCTAGCATACTATAAAAATTATAAAATAACACATTACGAAACGCGAAATGAAAAAGGTCAATCACACGTAACAGAGAAAAAATCTGCTGCAGATTGAACTCCATCTTTGCTGGTCTCTAGCTTCATCTCCTACCACCATCGATTCCACTTGTCTGACGATTGTTAATACTCGATGCTTCCATTGCGCTCTTGGATGTACCCTTGCGCTTTTTCCAGCAGCGTGTAATGTATGACTTGATGTAGGAAGGATCCATCAGCTCGAAGAAAGTGACCAAACCACTGTAGCCTCTTGCACCCTACTATTCGACCATATTCTTGAGTTTACAAACTGCTGGAAAGTTAAGTAATATAAAAAATCCGAAAAAATCAGATCTCTTACAAGCTGGCATAAGAGCTTGGGAAAAGAAACGAATGACTTAGTAAAACTATACATAAATTCTACATCTTACTGAAACATTACATACCAATGCCATTTAACCAAATAAAAAAAGAAAAACAGAGAAAATAAAACTTATTATAATTCAAAATGCAGAGAGCAAAGAACAGTATCATTATATTCTATGATGCGACAATAATTCATAATGATGTAATTAAAATGTTAAATTGGCTAAAGCAAAAACAAGTAAATAAAATTTGTGATTTAAGTGTGACGACTATAAAGGATTACATACACCAGAAAAAGTTATTAGTCGTACTGATTGCAGGCCATGGTAAGGCAAATATTTTTACTTTTCCTTCGATTAACAAATATCATTGATAATCAGTATATCAGCGCACATCACTTCCTAAGGCTGTAAAACGAAATGAAATTTCTTTAAATCAAATAATTTATAACTTAATTACCCACATTACTTAAACATTATTTTATGTAGACGGTTTTGATCTGCTCTGTAGTGTACTTTCAGAACATGACTGTGACTGGTTTCTTCATTCAAACCTCCAAACACTATTACAGTGCATGGTGGGTGGGCTTGAGTGGGGGGGGGGGGGGGCGTCAGCGCATGGTTACAAAGGAATGCACCAGCGTCGTGTGACTGAGGCCAGTGGTTCTCGAGTCAGTCAACGGGAGCAAGTGTATCGCGTATTTTGCCCCACCAGTGAGGCTTACTTCGAAAACTGTAGTGCTTATACGTGAACACTCTTCTCATCATGAAGACCAGAACAAAGAAGAGTTATAACAGAAGGTCAAAATAGAAGCGTCATTTGAGAAGGCCATATCTGCTCAAACTGACTTTCTGTCAGCACCGTCATCGTCTAGATGACCTCTTCAAGACGGTTCGAATATATTATTGTTTCTCATTTTGAGTGGGCAGTTTATGCTCTCAGTTATTAACCTATAAAGGTTTTGTGGAAAAATGACATTATGCCGGGAAATTTCCATTATCAAAGAAAAGTATATTACGTAAACCTAAACATTTCTTTCGACGGCGTTCATTTACCTTAACACATTTTGGTCATTTGATTCATGGCCTACTACTGTCTATGGCTCTTTCACACGGTCATAAATTTCTACATTAGATTGGCAGAAAACGGACTGGATCGTCGCCCACCCATCCCCGATTCGTGGTGGGTAATACATCACTTATCTCCTGGATTTTGAGCGAAGAACTGTGAGATAGCTCTGTGTAAGGTGAGTACCACGTTTCTTGAATACCTACTAAATCTCTATACGAAAACGAAATTTTCAGCAGTGTTTAAAAAAGATGATATAGGTTGCAGTAGGTGAAACTTGTTCACGCCGGAAACTATACAGCAGTCAAAGAACCGGCCGTAAGCCGGTAGCCCGACACCAAAATGTCAGTCATTTTCATTTGTAGGGAATGTTATGGCCTAAAGTTAGTGAGATCCAAACCCAATTATTCTTACTCATTTCCTTGTACCTTATCTACCAGACTAGATATATACTGATTCCACATATGCCCATATTTTAATAACTTTTTGGCTAGAAAAAGTGTAGTGTCCAGTAAAGCGATTATGGTAGTTGGAGATGGATATTTTGCGGCCCTCCCATCATTGCACTTTTAGTCACTGGAAAATCGTTGGATAAAATCCAGTTACCTAAAATGGTACTATTTTCATAAATAGCCACATTTTTATAAGACAAACTTTGTCTGTCAGTTTTTATGTACTCCACCAAAAAGCAGTTATAGAAGTTTATTTTGCTGAAACTAGTTTCGGCAATTATAACGTCGTTGTCGCGAAGTGTGTAAAATACATAGTATACTTTGTAATAGTGGATACGTGTTATATGTCATTTTATACCATTCACGTCTGTTAGATGACAGCGAAATAGAAGAAACAAGTGCTACTAGCTTCTGAGCAATTTTTGGGTGGTATTTATAAACAATGTCTTTTATCGAAGCGAAACATAAGAAATATTTTAAATCTTTCCATCATAAAGGAACTTAACTGTTGAAGTATTACAATCATTTGTACTTCAAATTCGTCATTTGTGTGGCTATGTTGTCCGTAGCTGCTCTGCAATTCCTGAGAGTATTTACTTTCTGTCGTTGCAACTATAAGAAAATATGTGTTTTTTTCACCAGACTCGTTTCGCTTTATTGAGATAAAGCATCATCAGTGGTGTGTGATTAAAGATATTTATAATTTGACTCGTTTTTAAGATCGAAAAACAGTTCGTTAACAATATGTTGCTCTTTACTTATGGTGATTTCAGCTCGGTATTTGAAATATCACTCACAATTTACTCCTATCTTTTGTATTGGGTATCTGAAATATTTGACAGAAGCAGCGACTGAATAGGGTGGCCTAATTTCATACACACTGCATGAAGATTGACTTGCAGAGTGATTATAATTAAACTTTCTCTGCTTAAGCCCGTATAAAAGTTAAACTGTTCACCGTATGGTTACCGAACTTTAAAGGAATGATGTTCGGACTGTGCGCTGCACGATTTTCGTTGTTAGGAGTGTAAGTGTCGTGACACGTCCTTATGCGCCGGTACTTGTGCGACGACGTAGGGTTGAAACACAAGCATCAGTGCGAATTATAGATGCAGACAGTCAGCATAAATCCGGACAAGGTGAGCCGGGCTTTACTCGTAAAATTCTTTTAACAAAACAACAGCAATAGTGCTGCTACTCTTCGCGAGTGTCGACGCACTGAAGGAATACCGAGAGGGAAGAACGTGATTTGGAAGTTCGAATTAATTTTCGATTTGGGAATTGTTCCTGGGAGGGGTCGACGTCCAATTGCGCCGAAAATTGTTGAAGAAGTTACTGTTGCCACGGCTGAGATGTTTCTGACAACAGTGGAGCAGTCTCTAGCGCGGTTCCAGGCTCTCGTGGATGCAGTCAGTCGTTACACCGAGCAACGTTTGTAACCTGGAACGCAAACGTTGGACGCAATTACGAAATGTACCCTCTCACGTAGAAACTAAAATTTATTTCTTCCAATGGTTTATTCGTTATTTCTCTTCCGTCTGTTCTTACAAATGTTTCCACGAAGTTCCATCGCCCAGTGATCACTCGTTTTTCGTGGGACATCTCTCAAGTAGCGGAAGCTTAACATTATAGCCATCCTGTCATCTTCTGCTGCAGTCTTGCCTGGCGAGTGGGTGGGGTTGGAATTGAAGAGGCGGGAGGGGCTGATGTGTTGAGCAACGCTGCGCTTGCGCATTAACGCTGCAGTTGACGGAGCCCAGCCGCAGCCGTAGCCTTGGAGAGGCCCGTTATTCACGCAGCCGTGTGGCGCACTCGCTTCCGACTTTCTACTAAATGAATCCTCACATTTAAATGCTGTTACGTGATTCATTTTTCTTGTGGTACGCAGGCCAAATGCAGCCGTACAGAAACGGAAAACAAACCGAGATGGGACACGTGATTACACTTTTTAAACATAAATAAACAACGGAAGACAAAACCACAAACCTCTTATCCGATATACGGTATATTTATGTAGTAATAGTAGACGAAACTGATGGGCAATTTATTTTTCGTTCCTCTTCATTTTCGTGTTTCCCACGAAAAGCATTTGTACCGCTTATTAACGTAACTACCACCGGTATTGTATGAAGTATCAAGACAAATTTGTGACGGGATTGAGTGTCTGTTGGTAGCGAGGGGGCTGTATGTTACGTTGGATACAGAGTCATCGGCAGATATAGAATCAGCTTCGGGAAATACACTGTAACCTCCCCACAAAACAATTGATGTGAATGAAAATGACCCGTAAAGCAAGCGTGACTTTCCCACACAAATACACTCCTGGAAATGGAAAAAAGAACACATTGACACCGGTGTGTCAGACCCACCATACTTGCTCCGGACACTGCGAGAGGGCTGTACAAGCAATGATCACACGCACGGCACAGCGGACACACCAGGAACCGCGGTGTTGGCCGTCGAATGGAGCTAGCTGCGCAGCATTTGTGCACCGCCGCCGTCAGTGTCAGCCAGTTTGCCGTGGCATACGGAGCTCCATCGCAGTCTTTAACACTGGTAGCATGCCGCGACAGCGTGGACGTGAACCGTATGTGCAGTTGACGGACTTTGAGCGAGGGCGTATAGTGGGCATGCGGGAGGCCGGGTGGACGTACCGCCGAATTGCTCAACACGTCGGGCGTGAGGTCTCCACAGCACATCGATGTTGTCGCCAGTGGTCGGCGGAAGGTGCACGTGCCCGTCGACCTGGGACCGGACCGCAGCGACGCACGGATGCACGCCAAGACCGTAGGATCCTACGCAGTGCCGTAGGGGACCGCACCGCCACTTCCCAGCAAATTAGGGACACTTTTGCTCCTGGGGTATCGGCGAGGACCATTCGCAACCGTCTCCATGAAGCTGCGCTACGGTCCCGCACACCGTTAGGCCGTCTTCCGCTCACGCCCCAACATCGTGCAGCCCGCCTCCAGTGGTGTCGCGACAGGCGTGAATGGAGGGACGAATGGAGACGTGTCGTCTTCAGCGATGAGAGTCGCTTCTGCCTTGGTGCCAATGATGGTCGTATGCGTGTTTGGCGCCGTGCAGGTGAGCGCCACAATCAGGACTGCATACGACCGAGGCACACAGGGCCAACACCCGGCATCATGGTGTGGAGAGCGATTTCCTACACTGGCCGTACACCACTGGTGATCGTCGAGGGGACACTGAATAGTGCACGGTACATCCAAACCGTCATCGAACCCATCGTTCTACCATTCCTAGACCGGCAAGGGAACTTGCTGTTCCAACAGGACAATGCACGTCCGCATGTATCCCGTGCCACCCAACGTGCTCTAGAACGCGTAAGTCAACTACCCTGGCCAGCAAGATCTCCGGATCTGTCCCCCATTGAGCATGTTTGGGACTGGATGAAGCGACGTCTCACGCGGTCTGCACGTCCAGCACGTACGCTGGTCCAACTGAGGCGCCAGGTGGAAATGGCATGGCAAGCCGTTCCACAGGACTACATCCAGCATCTCTACGATCGTCTCCATGGGAGAATAGCAGCCTGCATTGCTGCGAAAGGTGGATATACACTGTACTAGTGCCGACATTGTGCATGCTCTGTTGCCTGTGTCTATGTGCCTGTGGTTCTGTCATTGTGATCATGTGATGTATCTGACCCCAGGAATGTGTCAATAAAGTTTCCCCTTCCTGGGACAATGAATTCACGGTGTTCTTATTTCAATTTCCAGGAGTGTAATTTTAAAAAATTGAAAATGAAAATGAGCCAAGTGTAACCTGCCCAAAGAATAATAATTATATGAATTTTAAATAGTGTAAACTCTGAACAAAATTAGTTTTAATGTAACCTCTGAACAAAATTGGCTCTCATTTATTGTCTGTGCGCAAAATGCATTCACATTTAATGTTCCCACAAAATTCTTCTCTCATTTAATGACAAGTTCGAAACAGAAAAATTCCTAAACACCAAAATAATAAAAACGTTTAGTAACCTGATAAATTTTATGAGGACTGCAGCACTGCCCTTCGGCCCTGTATTCTGAATTAAAACAAAGCAAAAATTCTTACCTCAATAAAAACTGCAATTATATCTGCTCTTAAGTTGGAATTTTTCGACACAGCTTCGTGCAATGCTGGCGTATATTTTTTTTTTGATTATCGGAAGGAATGATCATGCATTTGAAATATTCTTTAAATTGAAGTGAGTGCTTTTCTTTAAAAGAGTTGCTTTATATTATAAAAATTATTATTGGGGCATTTTTTTGGAACAAATTAAATTACAATTAACATACATTATTAAATATGCGCAAGGCTGCTTGTCTACCTTCTACAACAATACTCATCCTCCAGAGTCCTGTCCAGAGTCCCGAGCAGAGCACACAGCCGACACATGCCTACTCCCGCCGACTAGCACGGACTGACTACTACTACCGACTCGCGACAAGCAACAACTAACTACATACTATTCTCTGGTCAGAGATTCTGTTATGCCTCGCCCATCGCTGGCAATGTGTACATCTTACATAACCCTCCACTGGGGGGGGGGGGGGGCAAAAATTTGGCAGCGATGGTGAGTCAACTGGACTTGCCATGAGCAACAAATTATTCTTAATTAACTAAGTTTACAATCACAGAATATATACATATATATAAGTGCAGAACATGAAATAAAATATAGTGCACATGCACTGAGTACAGAACATATCAAGCAATGACAAAATGTATATAGAATGAGTACAAATCATATTAACAAATGACATAAAGTGCACACACACTGTAGTACTGAACATATCAGGAAATCACAAAATGTAAAGGCAACGAATACAAATCATATTAACAAATGACATAAAGTGCACATGCATTATAGTTCAGAACATATCAGCAAATCACAAATGTATAGGCAATTAATACAAATCATGTTAACAAAATGACAAAAGTGCACACACACTGTAGTTCAGAACATATCAGTAAATCACAAAATGTATATGCAATGAATAGAAATCATGTTAACAAATGACAAAAGTGCACATGCACTGTAGCTCAGAACATATCAGCAAATCACAAAATGTATATGGAATGAGTACAAATCATACTAACAAATGACAAAAGTGTACACGACTGTATATACTTTTCTTTACTATTTTACAAGAACTAGGATAGGAATGGGAAGGATTGCGTCATGGTTGTAGCACTTTAGGTTGCACGCAGCTGCATTGAAAGTCCATATCTTTCTACAGAAGCACAACACCAAGTGAGACAATCTGAAGTTCTTTTCCTTGAAGTATTAATCAGTGTAGCCAAGACACTGAAATGTCGTAGTAATATTCCATGTTATCATTTTGGTAATACATTAGGTACACCAAACAGTGGGACCATAATAACATCTCCATTGCTCAAGGTGGTGGACAGCATGTCGTGTCAACACCACGTTCTTGTAAGGTACACCAATGTAGAATTAGTGCAAAAACCAAATATAGTGCTCCATGATCATGAGGATACACAGGATAAACGGATATTGCAGTAATTTCTGGTAATTAGGTCAGAAGGTGAAGGACATTAAGTCACATACTAGTCTTCATTGAGAATTACACTAGGCTAACAACTGATTTAAGTAATTGGTGGCACTCATCGCCCAGTTACTGAACATTTCTGTACCATGTATGAAGTATTACAGAATAATGTTCATAAATCATCTGATTACAGTGAACATTGGCACTCATTTGCCAGTTACAAACCATCAGAAGTCATCATTGAAAACAGGATCTAATGAATGGCATACTATTAACACAATTCACTTAGTTATAGTAATCATTGATACTCATTGGTCAGTTACAAAACATATAGCAAGTATTGAATAGTACAAAACATTTTCCATCATTCAAGTGACATATGACATAGTGAAAATGTAACATACTGTAACTGTTACTCAAGGTCTGTGGTTAGAAAACATTACTCAGTATTACTCAGAACTCATCATTCAAGTGACATAGGACATATTCAAAATGTAACACATTGTAACTATTACTCAAGGTCTGTGGTTAGAAAACATTACTCAGTATTACTCAGAACTCATCATTCAAGTGACATAGGACATATTTAAAATGTAACACACTGTAACTATTACTCAAGGTCTGTGGTTAGAAAACATTATGCAGAACTCATCATTCAAATGAGATATTACTCAGAACTGATCATTCCAGTGACATAGGACATAGTGAAAATGTAACATACTGTAACTATTACTCAACGTCTGTGACTAGAAAACATTATTCAGTATTACTCAGAACTCTCTTAAACTGGTAGCATTATTTGGGACAGGTAACACATTTTTTTTTGTGCTAGCAATGCATTGCGTTAGGATCGATAATTAATAACTGGGGCATAACAATATTTGCATTTGACTTATTGCTGCAAATGAAGATGTGAAACGTCATTCGTCATGAGTCAGCTGTAGCAAGGTTATGAAACAAGCAGAGTATATGTGATCACATTCATGAATGACATACGTTTAATGATTAACTGCTTATAGCGTATTAATTTCGTGAATAGCTTCTCCTAGAAAAATACAAAATGGATTATTAAGCTGAAAGAAGAAACGCATATTATGCTGAAAAGTAGTGAACTTCGAATTAACAGGTAGTGAAATGTGTATAAAATATATATGTTCTCTAGCTGTCCTTTCCAAAACCTTCAGTCATCATACCATGCGACATAAGACATACTGTCAAAACGAACTGCAACAAATACTTAAATAACTACATAGCATAAATACATAAACTTCAACATTATCCTCATCTGCAAAGAAAAACTTCATTATCCATATCATTATAACTCCATTATCATCACCTGTAAAAAAAACTTCATTCTCCATATTATAATATTCTGCATCATTATTCATCACCATTCATTATCATCTGCAAAAAAGTCACTTCATTATTCATTATACAGCTATTCCTTATTTCTAGCATATTTCATCACTAAAACTAAGATGTGTAGTTCTGTCTGACAGCCTGCATCAATCGCCTCGTATTCTGAAAGAAAAAGTTAGTTAAGACTGCTATTCTACGATGTGTATAGTATATTCTTGTTAATGCTTGTTAATTCTGATCCATTTACTCTTCCTCACGAGGTATTGCATCTTCTTTCGTTCATTCCGAAGGTGAAATTCCCATTTCTGTTTAATTTATTTCTTTTACACGTTATTTCTTTCTGAAAATGATGAACAAAGATTAATGTCTTGCATTTGAATTATATACTCATTAAATAGAAACTGGTTTCTAGTGATCTAATTGGGCACACAGCATAGCATGACGGAAAGCTTAATATGTCAAAAAAAAAAAAATAGCCAGTGTGCAGGTGCAAAAAAATGTACACAGAGTATCACAATGTAGCATAAAAAAAATGTAAAATAGTCACGATGTTGAGATATCATAAGGCAAAATGTCAAAGTCAACTGGTGTTTGTTATATCTTAAATATTTCATAGTGCATACAAACAAAACAGGAAAACAATCATGTTGTTGTTGTTGTGGTCTTCAGTCCTGAGACTGGTTTGATGCAGCTCTCCATGCTACTCTATCCTGTGCAAGCTTCTTCATCTCCCAGTACCTACTGCAACCTACATCCTTCTGAATCTGCTTAGTGTGTTCATCTCTTGGTCTCCCCCTACGATTTTTACCCTCCACGCTGCCCTCCAATACTAAATTGGTGATCCCTTGATGCCTCAGAACATGTCATACCAACCGATCCCTTCTTCTGGTCAAGTTGTGCCACAAACTTCTCTTCTCCCCAATTCTATTCAATACTTCCTCATTAGTTATGTGATCTACCCATCTAATCTTCAGCATTCTTCTGTAGCACCACATTTCGAAAGCTTCTATTCTCTTCTTGTCCAAACTATTTACCGTCCATGTTTCACTTCCATACATGGCTACACTCCATACAAATACTTTCAGAAATGACTTCCTGACACTTAAATCTATACTCGATGTTAACAAATTTCTCTTCTTCAGAAACGCTTTCCTTGCCATTGCCAATCTACATTTTATATCCTCTCTACTTCGACCATCATCAGTTATTTTGCTCCCCAAGTAGCAAAACTCCTTTACTACTTTAAGTGTCTCATTTCCTAATGTAATACCCTCAACCTCACCCGACTTAATTCGACTACATTCCATTATCCTCGTTTTGCTTTTGTTGATGTTCATCTTATATCCTCCCTTCAAGACACCATCCATTCCGTTCAACTGCTCTTCCAAGTCCTTTGCTGTCTCTGACAGAATTACAATGTCATCGGCGAACCTCAAAGTTTTTATTTCTTCTCCATGGATTTTAATACCTACTCCGAATTTTTCTTTTGTTTCCTTTACTGCTTGCTCAATATACGGATTGAATAACATCGGGGAGAGGCTACAACCCTGTCTTACTCCCTTCCCAACCGCTGCTTCCCTTTCATGCCCCTCGACTCTTATAACTGCCATCTGGTTTCTGTACAAATTGTAAATAGCCTTTCGCTCCCTGTATTTTACCCCTGCCACCTTTAGAATTTGAAAGAGAGTATTCCAGTCAACAATTTCAAAAGCTTTCTCTAAGTCTACAAATGCTAGAAACGTAGGTTTGCCTTTCCTTAATCTTTCTTCTAAGATAAGTCGTAAGGTCAGTATTGCCTCACGTGTTCCAGTATTTCTATGGAATCCAAACTGATCTTCCCGGAGGTTGGTTTCTACTAGTTTTTCCATTCGTCTGTAAAGAATTTGTGTTAGTATTTTGCAGCTGTGGCTTATTAAACTGATTGTTCGGTAATTTTCTCATCTATCAACACCTGCTTTCTTTGGGATTGGAATTATTATATTCTTCTTGAAGTCTGAGGGTATTTCACCTGTTTCATACATCTTGCTCACCAGACGGTAGAGTTTTGTCAGGACTGGCTCTCCCAAGGCCGTCAGTAGTTCCAATGGAATGTTGTCTACTCCGGGGGCCTTGTTTCGACTCAGGTCTTTCAGTGCTCTGTCAAACTCTTCACGCAGTATCGTATCTCCCATTTCATCTTCATCTACATCCTCTTCCATTTCCATAATATTGTCCTCAAGTACATCGCCCTTGTATAGACCCTCTATATACTCCTTCCACCTTTCTGCTTTCCCTTCTAAGCTTAGAACTGGGTTTCCATCTGAGCTCTTGATGTTCATACATGTGGTTCTCTTATCTCCAAAGGTCTCTTTAATTTTCCTGTAGGCAGTATCTATCTTACCCCTAGTGAGACAAGCCTCTACATCCTTACATTTGTCCTCTAGCCATCCCTGCTTAGCCATTTTGCACTTCCTGTCGATCTCATTTTTGAGATCATACATACATGAAAAATGGAAAATGTGCACAGTATGATGTGTAACGACAAGAAGAGCGACCTGCTAACCTTACCTTGTCGGGCATTTGCCAAGAAAAAATACGATAATCATCAGTAAGTAATCACATAAATATAATTTCATAAGTGGTCATAAAATGTGTAAGTTCATCTGGAAACATATGCAAGGTCTGATGTGTAACGACAAGAAGAGCGACCTGCTAACCTTACCTTGCCGGGCACTTGCCAAGAAAAAATACGATAATCATCAGTAAGTGTTCACGTGAATATAATTGCATAAGTGGTCATAAGAAAATTAGGAAATGGTATTACAGTATGATAAATCATAAAGTATGTTCATTCAATAAAAGGTTTGATGTTGGACACGTGGTGGTTCCCTTTGGTTTTTCTGGTTCTTAAAGTTTCGACGTGTACTACATTGGGGTGTGTAATGCTGCGAATCCTATATGGACCTGCTTATAGAAGCTCAAACTTACTGCATCTACTCTTTCCTCTGTTGGATAAATAGTGTGTACGTACTAATATCTTCTGTCCAATGTGAAAGTCACGACGTGTACAAACCTGTTTTTGCTGTCTTCTCCGGCGCTCTGCGGCACGTTTGATGTTGTTCAGCGCAATGTCAATTATTTCATGGTGTCGTAGTCGACGAGATGTAGGAAAGGTTACTAATTCTTTAATTTTGTTAGGTGGTTCAACATTTTTCAGTATAACAGACGGAGATAGCATTGTAGATTCATTTGGTATGGAATTAATTACATCCTGGAATGAGAGTATGTATGTGTCCCAATCAATATGTCTTTTATGGCAGTATATTCTACACAGTTTACCAATTTCTTTCATTAATCGTTCACAGGAGTTCGAAGAAGCATGGTACCTGGATATATAGATCAAAGAAATGTTTCTAGCTCGTAACATACGTGTCCATATAGCAGATCGAAACTGTGATCCATTGTCGGAAATTACTTTCAACACATGCCCTACATGAAATAGAAAATGTTTTACAAATGCTTTCGAAACAGTTTTAGCGGTAGCTTTGCGTAACGGTGTGAAGGTAACAAATTTTGAAGTGAGTTCAACAGCGACAAAGATGTAGCAAAAACCTCTATTAGTTCTGGTAATCGGACCAAATATGTCTACAGCTGCCATATGTATCAATTTGACAGGTACAATGGGATGTAATGGAGGAATATGCGAAGTCGTATCTGACTTAGCTTTCTGGCAGATTTTGCATGACTCGTCGTATATGTTTCTCCATGTTGGTAAAATAACAGTTCTGTCTCAGTATAAGAAAACATTTTCTGGCTCCGTAATGTGCGTAACTTAAATGAGTATACCAAATTAATTTGTTAACAAGCTCGTCAGGAATACATAATAACCAATTGTTGCTGTCAGGGTGAGAGCGGCGAAACAGAATATCATTGCGTACAGTGTAATGGTTTCTAATGGTAACACTATTCCTATCTTGCCAAAGGTGTTTAATCTCTTTCCATACGTTGTCTTTAGCCTGCTCTTGTGCTACGTCTTGTAATGACGACGAAATGAAATTTTCAAATGTAACTTGTTAAATGTACATGATGCTGAAATTTGCTTTGCAGAAGTTGGTTGCGATGTCTTGCTGATTGTTGCTGAGAGAACGGGATAGTGCGTCTGCTACCATATTTTGTGTGCCGGGAATGTGAACAATTGTAAAATTAAATTCCTGCAAATAAAGTTTCCATCTGTTTAATCTGTCGTGTGTAAATTTAGCGGAAAGTAAAAACTGTATAGCTCTATGGTCTGTGTAAACGGTGGTATGTCTTCCATAAAGAAAATGCCGAAATCTCGTAAATGCCCATACAACACATAATGTTTCAAGTTCTGTAACAGAATAATTACGTTCAGCAAGTGACAGAATGCGACTCGCAAAGGCGATGTTTTTAATTGCTGTAGAACCATCTTCTTCAATTTCCTGAAAAATGTGTACGCCTAAAGCGGTGTTAGAACTGTCGGTGGCAATGGAAAAATTTCTAGTAAGATCTGGATGTGATAAAAGTGGTGCATTCAACAAAGCATGTTTCAGATTCATAAATTCAGAATGTGCTTGCTTATCCTAGGACCAAATAGTGTTTTTACCTGTCAATTGACATAATCTAGGGGTGTCTAAAGCAGAGTAATTAATAAATTTACGAAAAAAGTTAATTAAACCCAAAAAGCTGCGTAGTTGTTTCTTCGTCGTAGGAACAGTAATGTCACGTAAAGCTTGAAGTTTTTCCGGGTCAGGCGTAATGCCCTCTGCTGAAATAACATGTCCAAGAAATTTTATATAAAGTTTACCAGAGTGCGATTTACTGACATTAACTGTGAGTCCTTGTGCACGAAAAGTTTGCAACAGTCGTTCAAGAATCAGATTGTGTTCAGACCAGTTAGCTTCTGCAATAAGAATGTCGTCTACGTACGTTGTGATTCTGTCTTTAAGTTCGGTCGGAAGTATTGTATTCAAACCGCGAATAAAAGCTGCTGAAGAAATTGTTAAACCGAACGGTAATTTACAAAATTGATAACAGTCACCAAAACAGAGAAAAGCCGTGTACTTTCTGCAGTTCAGATGAAGCTGAATTTGCCAAAATCCCGATTTCAAATCTAATGTGGAATAAACAGCAGTACCATGAAATTTCTGTAGAAGTTCTTCTAGTGTCTGAGGGCGATCCGTTTCATTAACAATAATGTCACTGATGTGTCGCGAATCAAGTACGAGGCGAAGTGAACCATCCTTTTTCTTAACAATTTGGAGCGGGTTTATGTACGGACTAACTGCCGGTTCAATAATTCCTTGCTCAAGCATAGCTTGCAATTCTTTCTTCACTTGTTCTCTGTGAATATACGGAATGGGATAATGCTTGGCTTTAAATGTGTCGTGCTGTTTAACTTGAAATTCATACATAAAACCGGACATGGTACCAGGAACGTTGCTGTAAAAGAATTTTGTGTAGTTGCGTGCGTTCGTCGTCTGTATTTGCACTGCTCTGTTTAACTTTATCAGAAATCGTCTGTAAAACGTCGTAGTCGGCTTCGTCTGGAGTATTATAGTTGTGTACGTACGTATCTGTGAACAATGTCGAATTACAGTCTATGTTACGTGATGCGGAAATGACCTCTGTAGGATTAATTGTTTGTTCTTCCGCAGATAAAGAGTGCTGAAATTCTAAAGCCAGTTGTACATTTTCATCCTTTAACATTAAATATGAGTTTTGAAAGTAAATAATTGCGTCGTGTTGTACCAAAAAATTCGTACCTAAAATAACGTCTGTTGTCAATAAGGGAACAATCCAAATATTTGAGTGAAATGTATGACCTGCAATACAAAATGATATATGTGTCTGTAATTTTACATCTACTCCTTTACTAGATACTGTTCCTTTTACTTTCGTTTTGCCTAATGGTAACGTAGGATAAGTATTCTCTTTGTTACACTCGTTGAAAGTTTCTTCATTTATAACTGACATAGGTGATCCACAATCGATTACTGCTGAAAATTTCGTTGATCCAATCTTAACTTCGATGACAGGGTGTGAAATGGTTTTTTGAACAACTGGTCTTTCCTGCAAAAGAGTGTCTCGGATCTCGTCAAAAGTAATAACATTTTCGTGAACAAGATTCTGTGTATCTGAAGTATTGCTTACGTTGCTAGAAGATGCAACCTGTACTGTATCTAGTCAAATTCTATCTGACGTGTTATTATTTTCGGGAGGATGCTGTGGCATTTCAACTATTTGTACTGTTCTATTATTTCTTCCAGACATATTACGTTCTAGATGATACCTACTGTCTGGTTCATTCATGATAATATGTTGTTGCTGATCTTCTTGCTGCTCATAAGATCGACTGTTATTAAATGTACGCTGAAAATTGTGCTCATTATTTTTACGTCTGTCATGATAGTCATTTCTATACGGCGCATTGCGATAGGAATTGAAGAAGTGTGTCTTCTGTACGTACTGATTCCCTTGTTGATGTGCGTTACTGTTTGTTGGGGCCGACGCTATACGCGTACGCGGCGGAACATTAAAGCTTGGTTGACCCTGAACATTACATTGTTGGTTAGGTATGCTAACCGGTTGGTTTTGTTGCTGTTGTTGGGAAAAACGTCTATTGTTACCAAAATATGGTTCCTGTTGCTGATAATTTTGACGATACTGATAATTAAAATTTTGTCTGTTATTAAAGTTCTGGTGGTTGTCGTTCCTGAAGCGTCTATTAGCTTTGCTATTGAAATTGCGTGGCTGATCGTAATTGCTGTATGTTTGTTGACCTTGGTTATTATATGAAAAATTTTTGTTTATAAAGGAATAATACGATTGCTGCACCTCCAAAAGCTGTAACAGATCTCTGAATGCAGAAATATTTTCTTTCTGCTGACCCATTAAAAGTGACACTCTTAATGATCGTGGTAATTTAGAAATGCATAATTGAATAAGTGCAGATTCACTGTATGGTTCGCTTAAGTACTGGTTTTGTTGGACCATGTGTTCAAAAAATTGCGTGACAGTGGAAAAATTTGAGTTCTCATAATTCGGTAAGCTAATTAATTGATCCTTAATTCCGCGCTGTGTCGTCTTCGACCAATACGCTGACAGAAAAGCATTCTGAAATTCTTCTACCGAGTAGCATTGTCTCGCGATCGGTCTCAAACGAGTTGCCGGTCCGCCTTCCAAAAACTGCAAATAAATTAAAGTTTATGCGTTACGGGCCAAGTCGGTGCAAAAGCAAAGCTAAATTGTTGTATCCAATCCAAGGGGTGAATCTGTGTTCTGTCATTTTTAAATACTTTAAATTTTCTCACGGATAGAAAATGCTTGTAATCAAAATCATCGTCTCTGTACGTCTCAACAGGTTCAGGATTGTATGAGAATCTATTTGTCTGCGACTGTTCGGAATCTAAGTCACGTACTCTGTGTAAATTACGCAAATTATACTGGCTGTGTGAGTGTGAGAAATGTTCGGAATATGCCGTATGCTGTGACGTGTTATTAAGTGAAATATTTTTTATCTCTGTCACTTCTTGTTGTAAAGTTGACAATTTTCTACGTAATGTATTATTAGACGAATCTATCTCATTGATTGTCTGCTGTATATTTTGGAATTCAGGTGTTTGATTAAACGAAATCGGTGAAGTATCGTCTGATTTGCTGTCATTACTACTTTCAATAACGTCAATACGACTGGCCAATTCCATCATATTTTTCAGTCAGTATTTTTAGCTGATAATCGTTTTTAGTGTCACAATCATTAATTTGTTTTTGTATTTTACAGGTGGTTTCGTTCAATTTTTTAACGTCTGCTTTGATGGCATCGGAATCCTGTATTAGTTCTAATTGTTCAAGTCTGTCGGTCACTGTCTGAAAGTCTACTGTGTGTGTATCTGTTTTTGATTTAAGATCGGAAATTTCATCACGGAATTCGGTGTTCAAATGTTTTATTGCATTAATTTCGTCTGATACTGTAGCAATATTGTTGTCTACGTATGTTTTTCCTTTCGTAAACAATTTACGCTTATCTTCCTGTCTCTGTGCGGTAATTGTTTCCATAACTTGTCGCGTTACTTTATTCTGTTCCTGTATGAATTTACAGTAACGCGTTTCACTGTTTTGTAGACGGTGATTAAAGCGTTCGTCAATTTGACTGTTCTGTTGGTCGAATTTCGCATCTACTTTTGCATCCAGTGTGCGCGAAAGTTCTGCTTATATTAATTTAAACTCGTCGTGTAACTGTGTTGCGTTTTCAGAGCATTGTTTACCGACTGCACTAATTTCGGCTCTAAGTGACTCTGTTGTAGCTGCATGCCTATTATTTAATTCTTGAGCAACAGATCTAATTTCTTCACTACTTTTCCTAGCACAAGCCTTAATTTCCTCACGTAATTGTTCCTTAGTATCGTGACATTGCGCGGCAACGGCTGTAATCTGTTCACTAAGCTGTCTGGAATTGTTGTCTAGTTTTTCATTAAGTTGTTTGTTCTGTTCACTAAGTTGTTTGAAATTTTCATTAAGGTTGTCTTGTTTTTCATTAATTCCATTAATTTGTTGTTTGAGACTTTCACTAAGTTGTTTGTGATTGTTCTCTTGTCTTTCATTCTGTTGTTTGGAATTTTCGTCTTGTTTTTTATTATGTTCATTCATTTGTAGCAACAATGCCATAATTTGATCCAAGCTAAAATTAGCAACTCTATTCTCTGTGCTGTGTGATGGTGTATCTGCAATTGTCACGTTTTGTGTATCCATTCGGATATTCTGTGATTCTTGAAAATGTTTGCTAGTCGGATGTGCACTGTTAGTCACTACCTCGGAATCAAATAAATCTGTCCTACTTAGAGTATACTGTTCATTTTCGTTGGAAACAATTATCTGTTCGCTTCGTAAATTTTGCAAATCGGGCGTGTCGAACTGGGCAGCGTTCATTGTAACAGAACGTCCCGCGTCATCAATTGTCGTTAAATTAACAGAGGACACAACTGAATTTATTTGTTCATCATTAGGATCAAAATCGTTACTAACGGTCGGTACGCACTGATTGTCTGTAAATGGAGGATTGTCATCATTACACTGAGTGTCGCAAGTACTATCGGTCAAATTATTTGAGTCGGCTATTTCACTTATTACACATCGCGATGTACTGTTAACAGTTTTTCGCGGCATTTTTCACAAAACAAAATTAAGCACAAATGAAACAAGGACAATGCAAAAATGCAACAAACACAAATACAACAAAGAGCAACAAATTGCCGATGATCTGTGAAAGAAAGAATGACAAATTAGTAAATGCGCTGCGCCAGATGCAAACTACGTTTAAGTAAATAAGAGCAGATATATGACTACTTATCAGAAGGTTCACAAAGAAATACGATCCTGGCCGGATGTCGCCAAGTGTAACCTCCCCACAAAATAATTGATGTGAATGAAAATGACCAGTGAAGCAAGCGTGACTTTCCCACACAAATAATTTTAAAAAATTGAAAATGAAAATGAGCCAAGTGTAACCTGCCCAAAGAATAATAATTAAATGAATTTTAAATATTGTAAACTCTGAACAAAATTAGTTTTAATGTAACCTCTGAACAAAATTGGCTCTCATTTATAGTCTGTGCGCAAAATGTATTCACATTTAATGTTCCCACAAAATTCTTTTCTCATTTAATGTCAAGTCCGAAACAGAAAAATTTCTAAACACCAAAATAATAAAAAAGTTTAGTAACCTGATAAATTTTATGAGGACAGCAGCGCTACCCTTCGGCCCTTTATTCTGAATAAAAAAAAAGCAAAAATTCTTACCTCAATAAAAACTGCAATTATATCTGCTCTTAAGTTGGAATTTTTCGACACAGCTTCGTGCAATGCTGGCGTATATTTTTTTTATTATTGGAAGGAATTATCATGCATTTGAAATATTCTTTAAATTGAAATGAATGCTTTTCTTTAAAATAGTTGCTTTATATTATAAAAATTATTATTGGGGCATTTTTTGGAACAAATTAAATTACAATTAACATACATTATTAAATATGCGCAAGACTGCTTGTTTACCTTCTACAACAATACTCATCCTCCAGAGTCCTGACCAGAGTCCTGAGCAGAGCACACAGCCGACACATGCCTACTCCCGCCGACTAGCACGGACTAGCACGGACTGACTACTACCACCGACTCGCGACAAGCAACAACTAACTACATACTACTCTCTGGTCAGAGATTCTGTCATGCCTCGCCCATCGCTGGCAATGTATACGTCTGACAACACTACTGGCCATTAAAATTGCTACACCAAGAAGAAATGCAGATGATAAACATGTGCTCATTGGACAAATATATTATACTAAAGCTGACATGTAATAACATCTTCACGCAGTTTGGGTGCACAGATCCTGAGAAATCAGTACCCAGAATAAACCTTGATACGAATGGGCATTGAATCAAACAGAGCTTGGATGGCGTGTACAGGTACAGCAGCCCATACGGCATCAAGAGTAGTGACTGACATATTGTGACGTGCCAGTTTCTCGGCCACCATTGACCACACGTTTTCAGTTGGTGAGAGATCTGGAGAATGTGCTGGCCAGGGCAGCAGTCAAACATTTTCTGTATCCAGAAAGGCCCGTACAGGACCTGCAACATGCGGTCGTGCATCATCCTGCTGAAATGTAGGGTTTCGCAGGGATCGAATGAAGGGTAGAGCCACGGGCCATAACACATCTGAAATGTAACGTCCCTGTTCAAAGTGCCGTCAGTGCGAACAAGAGGTGTCCGAGACGTGTAACCAATGACACCCCATACCATCACTCCGGGTGATACGTCAGTATGGCAATGACGAATACACGCTTCCAATGTGCGTTCACCGCGATGTCGCCAAACACGGATGCGACCATTATGATGCTGTAAACAGAATCTGGATTCATCCGAAAAAATGACATTTTGCCACTCGTGCACCCAGGTTCGTCGTTGAGTACACCATCGCAGGCGCTCCTGTCAATGATGCAGCGTCAAGGGTAACCGCAGCCATGGTCTCCGAGCTGATACTCCATGCTGCTGCAAACGTCGTCAAACTGTTCGTGCAGTTGGTTGTTGTCTTGCAAACGTCCCCATCTGTTGACTCAGGGATCGAGACGTGGCTGCACGTTCCGTTACAGCCATGCGGATAGGATGCCTGTCATCTCGACTGCTTGTGATGCGAGGCCGTTGGGATCCAGCACGACGTTCCGTATTACCCTCCTGAACCCAACAATTCCATATCCTGGTAACAGTCATTGGATCTCGACCAACGCGAGCAGCAATGTCGCGATACGATAAACCGCAATCGCGATAGGCTACAATCCGACGTTTATCAAAGTCGGAAACGTGATGGCACGCATTTCTCCTCCTTACACGAGGCATCACAGCAACGTTTCACCAGGCAACGCCGGACAACTGCTGTTTGTGTATGAGAAATCGGTTGGAAACTTTCCTCATGTCAGTACGTTGTAGGTGGCGCCAACCTTGTGTGAATGCTCTGAAAAGCTAATCATTGGCATATCACAGCATCTTCTTCCTGTCGGTTAAATTTCGCGTCTGTAGCACGTCATCTTCGTGGTGTAACAATTTTAATGTCCAATACTGTATATTGGATCCATTGCCCTTCACACTGTACATTGCTGAGCTCGTAGACAATACTGTGCCCCGATTTGCAGCAGATGATGCTGTCGTCCATAATGAAGCACAGTCCGAATGAAGCAGCACAAATAGCCAGAGATACGAATGTACGGTTTCACGGCAAAATATACTGATAAAATTTCCTCACTCATTCATCCGCATCAAGTGGCTAAAATGTCCATTAGAGAACTCTTCGGCCGTTGTCAAGGGTTGGCTGTCGAATGCTCGCAGCTACCGCCCTCATATAGTCGCACTCCCTTCTGTAATGTCACTTGCGCTCTCTTTTGCGCCATCAATGAAAATGTTTTCGTTGCGCGCCCGTCGTGCGCTCGTCAGCCTTCCCATTGTCGGTTCCCAGGCTGTGCTTAGCTGCAGGCCGCTGTCCTTATTGAGGGCTTTGTCAGAAAGTTTTGTTTGGATGACTTCTTTTATGACGCTATCCCGGAAACCACTTTTCCATTTAATAACAGCTGTCTTGTCTTCACTTAAAACTTCCGGGCTGATAGGCCGTGGTCGAAGTATAAAACACTCTCCTGACGTTTCGTCTCCGACTGCGGGAGACATCCTCGGAGGTAAAGCGGCGAACTGCGAAGAGAACTCGACGAAGCGCTGATTATATAGGCAGTACAGAGGACGCCACAGTCGATCACGTGGCGTCGGCTATGAGATTGTCTCTGGTAATGCCAACATTCTCGATTGAAAGTAATCGATCGTCACGCTTGCGGTGCGACGCTGACATCCAAATTTTATCCAGTTTAACACCTTCGTCTTTCCTGTTAAAATTATTACGATGTTTATCAATCTCGATAGCCTCTCTATACAAGCGTGCATAATAATGCAAGGTTTTTGATATGACGCTCGTCTCGCTGAATTTTATTTCATGATCACCTTCCTGGTAAACATGTTCCGCTACGGTCAATTTATCCGTGTGACCCAGGCGGCAATTCCTCTTATGTTCAACAAGACGGGTGTCCACACTTCTCTTTGTGGTAACGATGTAAACCTGTCCACAACTACAAAGAATTTTATATACCCCCGGTGTAGCCAAAGGGTCTCATGCATCTTTTGCCGATCTTAAAAATTCTTTTATTTTTCTGGTGGGTCTGAAAATAGTTTCCACCCCATACTTGCCTAAAACTTTCCCAATGCGGTCTGTGACCTTACTAATGAACGGAAGAAAAACTTTGCCCTTAGACGACTGTTGTTCGTCGTTACTCCTGATTCTCTGCCTAGAGCGAAGTGCTCGATCTATATCCTTGCTAGAATAGCCATTCTTCACGAACATTGACCGTAGATGTTCAATCTCCTCTTTTAAATAAACAGGTTCACAAAGTTTGTACGCCCTGTCTACCAAAGTTTTCATTACTCCTCTTTTTTGTCTAGGGTGGTGGTTTGATTCTTTGTGTAGATAACGATCAGTATGTGTGGGCTTTCTATACACCTTATGGCCCAACGTTCCGTCCCGTCGTTTAATCACAGACACATCCAGGAAGTTCAATTGCCCATTCCTTTCCGTCTCCATAGTGAATTGGATTTTCGGATTAACGCTGTTTAAATGTGTCAGGAAGGCATCCAACTCCTCTGCTCTGTGTGTCCATACTACGAACGTGTCATCGACGTAGCGATACTATCTGGCTGGTCTCTTACTGGCAGTCTGCAACGCCCATTGTTCAAAGCGTGCATTATTATGCACGCTTGTATAGAGAGTCTATCGAGGTTGATAAACATCGTAATAATTTTAACAAGAAAGACGAAGGTGTTAAACTGGATAAAATTTGGATGTCAGCGTTGCACCGCAAGCGTGACGATCGATTACTTTCAATCGAGAATGTTGGCATTACCAGAGACAATCTCATAGCCGACGCCACGTGATCGACTGTGGCGCCCTCTGTACTGCCTATATAATCAGCGCAGTTCGCTTCGCAGTTCGCCGCTTTACCTCCGAGGATGTCTCCCGCAGTCGGAAACGAAACGTCAGGAGAGTGTTTTATACTTCGACCACGGCCTATCAGCCCGGAAGTTTTAAGTGAAGACAATACCGGCCGTGAAAGCTTACATTGTATGATCAGCTGTCTTGTCGTTTGCAGTTCGATGTTCGTTTCCCAGAGCATGCTCTGTTACCGCCAATTTGTCAGGATACCGTAGGTAGAAACACGTCGCTTGTTCTAAACGGCTCTGTTCAATAGTACGCACCGCATGTCCGACGCAAAACTGTCCACACGCCATGGTATTTTATATACCCTTGGCGTTATGAGTTCTACATCGTTTTTCACAACACCAACACCATCCATGACAACACCAAGTTCACAATGGAGGTAGAGACGGATCGTGCCTTGCTGTTGCTTGTTCTCTTCGTCCGTCAAAAGAGAGTCTCGATCACAGTATTTATCTGAACCGTGCCCACTCGGGGTGTTTGACAAAATTCCTTGTGAATGTTGACAGTTTTCTGTCGGATACTGTCAGTACTGTTGCAAAGCGCCGCATAGAACATGAGAAGTGTTTGCACCTATCGTATCCCGAGATATTAGCGGTAGCAGAAAATTCTCTGAAAAACTTCGACGAGGCATCTGTTGTTAAACGGATAAATCGTTTCTGCGATACTGTCGCAAAAGCCGCTATCGCGAAAAAACTTTCTGTCCACGTGCACCTAGCCACAGTTTGGAACCCGGCCATCGGAACGTTAAACGAAATCATTACTGTATATGACGCAGAGGTGAGCACCAGTGACGTCACAGAAGGGAACGCCGCTATATGAGGACGACAGCACCAGTCACTCGACAGTCACCACTTGGTAATGACCGAAGGATTCTCGGCCGAAGGCTCGTTGAGATTAATCACTTGATGCGGCTGGAAGCTCAAGAGAATATTATCACTCAGGCAGATATGAATAAAATTTAAATGTGGAGCAAAAACTGCCAATTTGTTAAAAATATCCATAAATGTAAAATTGCGCACTTACACAACAGAGAAAAATGACTACAATATCAGTAAGTCACAACTGTACTCTGTCAACTCATGAAAGTATCTTGGCATAACATTACATGGGGATGTGAAATCTAATAATCGAATATCGTCAGTCGTAGGTACAGCGGGTGGCAGACTTCGGTTCATTGTTGGGATGATGTACAAAAAAGGAGGAAGTCTACAATGGAGATGGCTTACAAAACACTCGCTGCGGTCCATCCTAGAGTACTGTTCAGTTGTGTTTGATTGACACCAGATAGTACGTACAGGGGATATTGAACGTATATAAAGAAAGACAGCTCGAATTATGTGATGTTGTTCGATCCTCGGCGGATCGTCACGGAAATGCTGACGAGCGTGAACTGAAGACAGACTCCAGCTACTCAGGAACAGCCTAGTGACGGAGTTGAAAGAACCACAAGTAAGTGAGAAACTTATAAGTACACTGAGGTGACATAAGTAATGGAGTACCTCCTAAATTCGTGTCGGACCTCATTTGGCAGGACGTAGTGCAGCAACTCGGCATGACATGGACTCAAGAAGTTGTTGGCAGTATCCCGGAAGAAATGTTGAGCCTTGCTGCCTCTATAGACGTCCATAATAGCGAAAATGTTGCCGGTGCATGATTTTGTGGCCGAAACTGACCTCTCCATTATGTTCCATAAATGTTCTATCGGATTCATGTCTGGTGATCTGTGCGATCAAAACATTCGCTCGAATCGTCCTGAATGTTCTTCAAACCAGTCGCGAACAATTGTGGTTCTGTAACATGGCGCATTATCATAAAATCCCATCGTAGTTGCAAATGGTCTCCAAGTAGCAGCTGGACCAGATGACCCCGTCCATTCCATGTAAAGAAAGCCCACACCACTATGGAGCCACCACCAGCTTGCATAGTGCCTGTTGAAAACTTGGGTCCACGGCTTCGTGGGGTCTGCACCGCACTCGATCCCAACCTTCAGCTCTCACCAACGGACATCGGGACTCACCTGAGCAGACCATGGTTTTCCAGTCGTCTAGGGTCCAACCGATATGGTCACGAGCCCAGGAGAGGCGCTGCAAGCGACTCGTTCTGTTAGCAGAGGCATTCGCGTCGGCCGTCTGCCGTAGCCCATTAACGTCAAGTTTCGCAGCACTGTGCTAACGAATTACGTTCACCATAGGCCCCACAATGACTTCTGCAATTACTTCATGCAGTGTTGCTTGTCTGTTAGCACTTCCAACTCTACGCAAATGCCGCTGCTCTCGGTCGTTAAATGAAGGCCACTGTGTTCCCCATGGTGAGAGGTAATGCCTGAAATTGGGTATCCTCGCAAACTACTGACACTAAGCATCTCGGAGTATTATTGAATTCCCTAATGATTTCCAAAATCGAATGCCCCAAGCGTCTAGCTCCAGCTACTACTCCGCGTTCAAAGTCTGTTAATTCCCGTTATTCGGCTATGATCACGTCGGATACCTTTTTAAATGAATCACCCGAGTGCAGACGACAGCTTAACCTGTGCACCGCCCTTTTACTCCTTGTGTACGCGATACTATCGGCATTTGTATATGTGCATATTGCCGTATGATGAATTTTGTCACGTCAGAGTATATTACAGCTATCTAAGTACGTTCCCCTAGGGACCGTGAAGACGAAATTATGCTTACAGGGCATTCAAGCAATCATTCCTCCAGTGCTCTACACACGAATGGAAGGAGATAAGTAACCCTAATACATGAAACTGTGGGAATTTCTCTCCGCCGAGCACTTCACATTGGTTTACAGATTTTCGACGAAGATATAGTATACAGCTGAAAAGCAATAATTGGTCCGCACTCTAATCAGGCTTACTGTTTTCTACTTTAAAATCCAGAACTAATTCCGACTTTTACATCTCTGTGTATATTGTTTCACATTAATATACTCATAGAGTAACAGAAGGGAATGAAACTGCTTATGGACAATAAACAGTTTAGACAAGAAAAGAATAGAACCTTTTGAAAGGTGCTGCTATAGCAGGATGCTGAATATTAGGTGGATACGTTGAACGCTATGACTACAATATCAATGAATCACAACTGTATTCAGTCATAAAAATACCTGAGTGAAACATTATATGGGGATATGAAATGGCATGATCACATAGGCTCAGCCGTAGGTAAATCAGTCGGCAAACTGAGGACAAAAGAGGTGTATGACACTGCTTCACAAAAGGCATGGATAGGTTCAAATGGATGTAGGTAGCATTAGTTAATAAGAAATGAAGAGACTTGCCTATGATAGACTAGCGTGCAGAAGTGCACCAAACCAGGCTTCAAGCACGGTAGCAAAATGTAGCGTAGACTGGAGTAACAAGTCTTTCTTCACATTATGGTTTATTGTTATCAGTAAGAGTTTTTATTTCTTAGTTTCAGATCGTTTGGTGATGCAGAGTAACAGAGCCATACATCAAACCTGTTAAACTGGTGCAAGAACAGTTGAACAATTTGAAATTCGTATATTCCTGTATGTTGAAGCAGAACACAAGTAATTTATACGAGCTGTATGCTGAAATCCATTGCAGGTCGAAGCATCCAAAAGCCAACTCACATCGCAGACACCGGCCTTTATGTCCTTTCCCAGTTATGCAAAACAAAAAACTTCAACTATAGTCATGTACATACGTAACTTAATATGTAGTAAAGAGGAAAGGTCGGTGGGTGGTCATCGTGAAGATAGGCGTAACAGCCATACTGTACTGAAACAAGTTCCTATTTATAATATTCTTCTCGGGTATGCAGCCGGATCATAACGTCTTCATGACACAATATTTCCGCGGTCCAGCTGGCCACCATCTTCAAGTGAGAGTGCTGGTGTACGATCTCGCCGGAACTGACTTCCTAGCGCAAGCTGCGGCCCTTATATAGGCCGCAGAAGACCCACAACGCGTGCGCGAGAAGGTGCCGTAACTGCCCTCTAGCGCAGTAAACATACCGCGCCGCCAGTGGTGGAAATAGGCGAAATCGAGATATCGCTGTCAAAAATTAAAAAATTAAAAATTTTTTTATTCCGACGATCGAAACACAGACCGTTGTTTTTTAATGTCAACTAACACCGGGTCCCAAGTCTTACTTAAAAGATAGCCCTTGTCTCTATTAATAAGACTGTCAGATAAACGAATCTCTATGGATTCTTTAAAACACAGTCCCAATAGCGAGATGCAGGGGCAACTATTTGTGTCTCATCATAGAGCATTCTGTGTCCCTCGGTGAGACAGCGCTCCGCCACTGCAGATTTCTCAGGTTGAAGCAGCCGTGTGTGCCGCTGATGCTCAACACATCGGTCCTGAATGGTCCGGATTGTCTGACCAATATAAACCTTCCCACAGTGGCAAGAGATCTTGTACACACCGGGCTTTCTCAAACCCAAGTCATCCATTACAGAGCCAAGGAGCGCTCTAATCTTGGCTGGCGGACGAAAAATACTTTTGATATGGTATCTTTTCAGAATTCTTCCTATCTTCGAGGAAATGCTCCCAGCAAAAGGCAGAAAGGCCACCGATTTGCAGGTATCTTCTGGTGGTTCAGGCGAAGGTCCAAACTGGAAAGCACGACGGATCTGTTTATCTGTATAGCCATTCTGCTTGAACACAACCTTAAGATGGTCCAGTTCTTGTGTCAAGCTTTCTCCATCTGAAATGGCATAAGGCCACACCATAAACGTATCGTCAAAGTACCTCCAAAAACAAGTTGGTTTTAAGGACGCCGTCTTCAGCGCCATGTCCTCAAAATCTTCCATAAAAAGATTGGCGACTATTGGGGACAATGGGCTCCCCATAGCCACTCCGTCAGTCTGTTCAAAATATTTGTCATTAAATAAAAAGTTCGTCGACGTCAGCACGTGGCGACAAAGCCTGGTTGTTTTTATAACAGTCAGTTCCGGCGAGATCGTGCACCAGCACTCTCACCTGAAGATGGCGGCCAGTTGGACCGCGGAAATATTGTGTCATGAAGACGTTATGATCCGGCTGCATACCCGAGAAGAATATTATCAATTATTACGCCGGGAAAGCCTTCGTAGCCACAAGTTCCTATTTTTTCATAGATCACGGAAGTATGAGGTAACTCTATTGGTGATAGATATTGATACGTAAATGGGGAAGAGGTTCCTGAAAGCGTTGTTTGTAAGTAGATGTTGGACTATTGTAAATCCAAAGAGGAAGAAACTGGCAGCATTTGAAATTTGGTGCTAGCGAATAATATTATATAGTCACTTGGCCGATAAATTACGAAGTGAAGAAATACTAAAAAAAATATGTGAAGGAAGGAGTTGTGGTAATACGTCTCTATCGTTCTCCACTCAAAATCAGTTAATTACTCATGGCACCAACTACACCTGTGTGCCTAGATGAAATATTTGCATTAAATACGATCGTAGATTAATGTAACATTATGAAACCTTTGAAAGAGGAACAGCGCATATTAATCGCAAGTAGAAATGCTTTCATTCAAAGGGCATCGGTTCAGTCCTAACCGCAGAGATGAACAGCGATATTGTGACCGTGGATCGAATCCAGAAATGCAAAATGAGTTGGAATAGCAACACACAATGCATAATTTGGGATGGTCATGTACAAGAATTTATAAGCACGGGAATCCCGGTAAGAATCGCATATATTCTTAATGCATTTCAGTGTACAAGCTGTAATTATACAAACACACAGACATACGAAGAGCTTGGGAGAAAAGCGGAGGAACAATTGTGCCAGGGCTTTCCTACGAACAGAGACATTACTTCCGTATTGCAACACGTTTTGCTGAGGCGACAGTGGCCTAAATGGCCCACAGACCTGGTGTCGGAAACAGTCCCATCCTTTATGTAGGCGTCTCGTCTCTAGCACTGACCATCTACGAGTGAGTGGTCTCCTGTTCTATCCCGAAGATCGTTGGCGTTTCTTCGTCTGTTGGATCCCGAAAATGCGCTGCGCTGTATCCTCCCCCGTTGCTAACCCAGTCGCCGTCGTAGACGTCATACTCTTACAGGAATGGCTGAAGAATTTATCTCTGTTAAGTTTCCTGGTAAGGTCGGTTTTGAATGAAGCCTGCGAAAGACAATACCCAACCTTCAATAAAATTCTTCAGGGTATCAGACCGCATCGTCATAATTTAAAATGCGCATTTTAAATTATGACGATGCGGTCTGATACCCTGAAGAATTTTATTGAAGATGACAACGGCCGCGGAAGCCTACGCTTATAAATACCCAACCTGATGGAAAGTGTTCGTACAACTATACATAATGCGGAATTGGTGTCAGGAGAGGCCGACTCGTCATTATAAAAGAATACGGGTAGTATTGTGTGTTGTTGCTAGAGAAGCAGGAAAAGTCGAGTGGGTCAGTCAGGAGAGTTCGGTAGCTTCTAACGTCCTCTAGACATTGCATGTCACTTGAGTAACATATCCATCGCGGCCGCTGTGACCGAGCGGTTCTAGGCGCTTCCGTCTGGAACCGCGCTGCTGCTACGGTCGCGGGTTCGAATCCTGTTTTAGGCATGGATGTGTGTGATGTCCTTATGTTAGTTAGGTTTAAGTAGGTCTAAGTGTAGTGGACTGATGACCTCAGATGTTACGTCCCATAGTGTTTAGAGCCATTCGAACCATTTTTAACAAATCCATCAAAGACATTTCAGACCTTCTAAAGCGTTCCAAACCGACAGTTGGTGATGTGATTGTCGAGTGGAAACAACCATAGCTTGAAACACGTATGTATTTACCAGCGATGGCGAGCCATGAGGGAATCTCTGACCAGAGAGTTATTTATCGTTGCTAGTCTGCGCTTGACTGCGCGAGAGTTCAGTTGCGAGTTAGCAGTTGCAGTTGCATATAGCGAGTCGGTAGATACAGTTGCGAATGAGAGTGAGTCGCGAGTGGGACGCTGTTGCGAGTTAGCTGTTGTGTGTGAGGAGTCGGCGGGCGTCGACATGGGACTCTGGTCAAGATTCAGGACGACGTATATTGTTAAATAAGGTAATGAAGCAGCATTGCGCTCATCTGATAATGTAATGGATCTTAAGTGTAATTAATTTGTTCAAGAATCGCCCCAATAATAATTTTGTTTTCAAACCAAGCATTTTAACAAAACAAACATTTTGTTGAAAGAAAATTTCCCTTGCATTTCCGTAAAGAAAAAATTTACTTAAGTTCAAAGAATTTTTGCGATGCATTTCCTCCAAGCTATGGCGAAAAAAATAAGATCAGATGTAATTTTACTGAGGTAAGAACAGGGCCTAAGATCGACATTTCGGTCTATTTGCGTTTTCATTGTCACTGAGATTTCATTTTTTTATTGAATTGACTTTCATTTTTGTGGGAGCTTACACATGGGTCAGATTGCTAGTTCTCATTTAATTGTCATTGTCAATAAATTATTTTATTTGCTGGTAGGTTACACTAGGTTCTATTCTCGTTAATATTTAAATAATTGTCTTACGAATTTTTGCGGGGAGGTTACAAGCTAAACCAAGACCAGAGAGATCTCATGTGCTGACGGATAGGGACGGTCGAATTTTGCGGAATGTGATTATAAAAAAAGTGGCATCAAATCAACGGAAGGAATCACTCGCGAGCTTCAAAGTGCTGCCAGTGTTCCATTTGGCACTATGACTTTGCATAGGGAGTTAATAAGAGTGGTGTACAATGATCGAGCAGCTCCTCATGAGCAAAGCACTTTTGTAGTCAACGCTAAGCCACGATTCAGGAGGGATCAGTTGAAAAATCAACTGCGCTCCAGATGCAAGCATTCAGCAACCCTACCTCCTCTAGTTTCGGTTGTAGATGAAGAATGGGCTACCATTTCTCCACAGAGGTTGAGAACGTCGATTTCGTTCCACACCCAAACGTTCAGCATGACTACAGCCTCTGGTTTCAGCTCACCATCAAGAAATGCCTACCATTTTTCCACAGAGATTCAGACACCTTACCGAAAGTGTCCCGAGCAGATTCCAAGCCATCAGAAAGGCGAAGGGTGAAAACAATGTCCACTAATAAATGTTCGGATAATTTTAGCAGACACTTTATTTTCTTCGTCGCGTATTGAAGCTACCAACCTCGCTCTCACTTGCTGTCCAAGAAAACACTCTCTCCAACGCGCGTTCATGATACATTTGTGGCTAATATGCACCACGTTGTCACCTCCCTCGCTCACGTCATTTGTTGTTGTTGTGGTCTTCAGTCCAGAGACTGGTTTGATGCAGCTCTCCATGCTACTCTATCCTGTGCAAGCTTCTTCATCTCCCAGTACCTACTGCAACCAATCTGTTTAGTATATTCATCTCTTGGTCTCCCTCTACGATTTTTACCCTCCACGCTGCCCTTCAATACTAAACTGGTGATCCCTTGATGCCTCAGAATATATCCTACCAACCGATCCCTTCTTCAGGTCAAGTTGTGCCACAAATTTCTCTTCTCCCCAATTCTATTGAATACCTCCTCATTAGTTATGTGATCTACCAATCTAATCTTCAGCATTCTTCTGTAGCGCCACATTTCGAAAGTTTCTATTGTCTTTTTGTCTAAACTGTTTATCGTCCACGTTTCACTTCCATACAATTTGTACACTCCATACAAATACCTTCAGAAAAGACTTCCTGACACCTAAATCGATACTCGATGTTAACAAATTTCTCTTCATCAGAAACGCCTTCCTTGCCGTTGCCAGTCTACATTTTATATCCTCTCTACTTCGATCATCAGCAGTTATTTTGCCCCCCAAATAGCAAAACTCATTTGCTACTTTAAGCGTCTCATTTCCTAACCTAATACCCTCAGTATCACCCGATTTAATTCGACGACATTCCATTATTCTCGTTTTAATTTTGTTGATGTTCATCGTATATCCTCCCTTCAAGACACTGTCCATTCCGTTCAACTGCTCTTCCAAGTTCTTTGCTGTCTCTGACAGAATTACAATGTCATCGGCGAACCTAAAAGTTTTTATTTCTTCTCCATGGATTTTAATTCCTACTCCAAAGTTCTCTTTTGTTTCCTTTATTGCTTGCTCAATATACAGATTGAATAACGCTGGGGAGAGACTATAACCCTGTCTCACTCCATTCCCAACCACTGCTTCCCTTTCACATCCCTCGACTCTTATAACTGCCATCTGGTTTCTGTACAAATTGTAAATAGCCATTTGCTCCCTGTACTTTACCCTGCCACCTTCAGAATCTGAAAGAGAGTATGCCAGTCAACATTGTCAAAAGCTTTCTCTCTAAGTCTACAAATAGTCTATAGTTTAAAAAATTATGTCTATAATCAGCTGACACTGTTCCAGTATCATACTCCCAGATTACTGGATACTAATCAAAATATTCACATCACTACAAAGCTGCCGGACGACCCTTACCAGAACAATGGACAGATCAATGGGGCTCCTGCTGCTGTGTCCAGCAATAATTAATCTGGCTCTGGAAGGGGTAAACGAGGGGCAAAACAGTAGGACTAACAAAGACTGGAATATGTAAATCAGATTATAGAGAACATCGCTTGTAATTGTTACGTAGAAATGAAAAGATACGCGGGTAATCGGAAAGAATAGAGGACGAGACTAAACCAGTCAGGAGAATGATGCCTAGAAGCAGTCAAGGACACGCCTTATACGTCGGACCATAATACCGCGTCTACTGCGAGGAGTACCGCAGCCACTTGAGAATGAGCCGTGGCTTGCCGTGGCTGTGACACAGTAATTTCGCAACCCACTGACTTGCCTGGCGCGTGTTTCCCTCGTGCGTAGTTCGAACCTCAGCCGTAGAGGCGCCTTCACCCGCTGACCCCGCTTTTGTCTCGACGTGACGCCTGCGCCGGTGCACAGTAATTCCTCCCCAGAGTCACTCCGCCACAGCCAAGCACCGTGCCACTGCTGCGGCACGCGCTTCACACACGCACAGCTGGCCAGACCACGCGAGGCAATTACATAGCGCAGACGACCCTAATTACGCTTCAAGCTTGTGACTGAGTGCACTTGCCAGCAATTTTCTTGTTACAATCACTTATTTCGTACAAGTCAGGCGTAAGAGTCCATCCTTCTCCCTGGCCCATTTCCGTAGTTCGCTCACGGTGTTTCTTCTGCCCTATCTGCCTCCCTACTATCATGCAACCCTAGGTCCACCCCCTCCCCGCCCCCCACCGTTGACGATGAATGTGGGAATGTTAGTATGGCAAGATATCCTGGAATTTAAAAGCGGATGGCAGTGCTCTTCAAGCATCATAGTACCTATCTTCGCTGTTTTTCGCCTTTTTCATTAGTTGGTATTCGCTTCTCTTGCAGCTCGCACTTATCTAATTGTAGCTTGGTGTACTACCTTTTTCATACCACCTGTTTAGTGTATAATTGCGGCCGCCTGCTATGCGGATCGCATCTGCAGGCATGTGTCATCCACCTGGCTTCTACTCCACTTTTGCTTATCTATATTAGGAGTTAGGTACATTTGTAGTAGTTTCATTTTTAGACGGCTTCCGAACATATTTTGACTCTTATATTTGCATTCTAATAGTCACCAACTTTCTTCTGTTGCGTAGCTACCTGTAGTGTATCAGAGCGCAGATATGTTCCTTCTGTAAGCACCTCTTCAGGCCTCTTCAGCTAACGAGTTACTAAGTAACGTATTTAACTAAGTAGAGAAATTAGCCTGGTGGGGACTTTCTGGTTCGAAAGCTTGTTAAGTAGTAGAATCCTATACTTCGTCCTGGACGGCGAGTGTTCGTCAGAGACACGCGTATCGTCAAGAGTGCAACCTGAGGCTGAAATACGAGTATACAGGGTGAGTTACTAACTATTGCCACCAAGAATAACTCCGAAAGTATGATGGGAGCTGCAAAGTTTGTAGGACAAAAGTTGCATGGGACAATGGGGGCCATAATATGATGTTGGTTTTTTGTTGCTAGGTGGGACCGCTTCAGAGATATGAAGGTCAACTCTGTTTTTTTTTAATGGACTGCTATAGTTTGGTACTTATTTTATGATAGCGGCTATCGAGACGAATCCAATGACTTGTAACAGTAACGTCTTTGAAAGTCAACGACAGTCAAAAAGATGGCATGAACGTCCATTTACATGAGGTGTTCGACACACTCACACACTCCGTCAACAGGCCACAAGTGGCCCATCGGGACCATCTGACCGCCGTGTCATCCTCAGCTGAGGATGCGGCTAGGAGGGGCGTGTGGTCAGCGCATCGCTCTCCCGGTCGTTACGATTGTTTTCTGTGACCGGAGCCGCTACTATTCGGTCGAGTAGTTCCTCAATTGGCATCCCGAAAACATAAGGTGTTCGAAGTGATCATTATTGACCTTCCATCAGTCGGAATTGTTCGAAACTTCCCCCATATATAAAGAAACACTAAAATTGAAGCACCCGAATGACGTTTGTATAAATTTATTTGCGGTTTAAAATATTTTTGGGGCATTACTTACTGAACGGCATTTTATGAGGCGTAATATCTGAGTTTATACGACCTATTTTAGGTGACTGGGGCGTCAGTATATATTTTTAAAAAGTCCAATTTAAATGGCAATGTGATTGCAACATATTATAGGTTTTAGTGCGACGAGAAAATCTAGCTTTCTGGTGGCGTATATGAGGCTCCCACTTCCAACGGATATCCGAACTCTGAATGATAAGATAATGTTCTGTTGTGTCATTCCTTTAGTTCAGTACGAGGCAACTCTCTCTCTTATACAGAATAGCGATACTGCCTTAGGGAAACAGAGTGACTGTCTTGTGAAATTATTATATAGGGTGAGTCACTAACTGTTGCTACCAAGAATAACTCCAAAAGTATGATAGGAGCTGAAACGTTTGTAGGACAAAAGTTGCATGGAACAATGGGGGCCATAATATGACGTCGGTTTTTTGTTGCTAGGCGGGGTCGCGTAAGAAAAGGTCAACTTTGTTTTTTTAAATGGGGTGCTGTAGTTTGGTACTTATTTTCTGATAGCGGCTATCGAGACGAATCTAATGGTGTGTAACAGTAAGGTCTTTTAAGGTCAACGAAGGCCAAAAAGGTGGTATGAACGTCCATTTACAGAGGTGTCCGAAGTGATTCGGGGACATGCACTCAATCACCGTCATATCCAGGCTTTTTTGAAGACACTGACACTGAATTATGCCTCACTATCGAAATTGTCATATTTGGTCGACATTACATCCCTCGTGAAAGAACTGAACTTGAAATTTCAGAGGAAAGATAACCTCGTTTGTGATCTCTACAGAGTCAAAGGATTTCGGAGAAAGCTGTCATTATCTGAAGCCCAACTGGAAGCTGAAATATTTTCTCATTTTCATTTCAACCTTGATTTTCGTGACTTGAAGAATTCTTCGAGATGTTTTCAGATCTTGACAGAGGTGACAGTGACGTTCTTCTGTTACATAATTCGTTTGTTTGTAACCTTGACAATGTGCCAGTTGCACAACACACGGAGCTCGTTGATTTACAAGCAACAGGCTTGTTGAAAGAGAAGCTCAGAGAAGGATGTAACCTCCCCAGAAAAATTTCGTATGACAATATTATATAGAAATGGAGCCAAGAAGCAATATCGTCCCCACAGAAATAATTAAATAAAAAAAATTATAATAATAAATGGGACCCAAGAATAACCTCGCTGCAATGAAATGTACTGACAAAGGCAACAAAAATGTGAAATTCGCAATCTGACTCTGGTGTAAGCCCCCACAAAAATAATGAAAAACAATTCAGTGATAAGAAAATCTCAGTGATAATGATAATTCAATTAAACCGAAATATCGGTCTTTGGCCCTGTGCAAATCAGAATTAAATTCTTACCTCATTGTATCTGCTAGTCAAATTTCTGCTCTTATTCTTGCGCACAGCTTGGAGGAACTGCATTGCAAATAATAATATTCCTTTTTTTTTTTGTAATTTAACTGAAATTTGATTAAGGGAAGTGGAACGAAATTTAGTTCAATAAAATTGCTTTTGAAATCATAATTATTATTGGGGCACTTGTTGGAAATTAATTACAATAAATAAGCTTTACATTATCTGATGATTACCTTAATTAACAATATACCTCATTCAGCATCTTGACCAGAATGCCATATCGACGCTCCCCGACTGCGTCCCGCTCGCGACCGTGACAGGACCAGACCACTACTGAACTGAACTACATGACAACTACAACCGAACTGCTCGCAACACTCGCGCGGTCAAGCGCAGACTAACCGCGAAAATAGGCTCTCTGGTCAAAGATTTTAACGTGCCTCACCATCGCTGCTATGTTACATACGTGTTTCATAACCCTCCACTGGGGGGGCAAAAATTTGGCAGCGATGGTGAGTCATTTGGACTTGCCATCGCAAGAAATTTTTACAATTTACAGAATATTCCAATTTAGTACATAAATTAAATGTTGTGCACATGCACCGAGTACAAAACATTTCAGACAAAGACAGGATGTGAGTACAAAACATAGTAGTAAATCAGAAAACTGTATATACAAATTATTTGACAGATAGCAAAGTGCACAGGCACTGAAAAAATTCTTTAGCATTTTCAGAACAAATAAACAGAATGGCAGAAAATCGTGTTGATAAGTGACATGAGTGTACTCGCACTGGAGTTGAGAACATATTAGCAATTTACGAAATGTATATACAATTAGTAACAAATGACATAAGTGCATACGTACTGAAGTATTGAATATACAGAATGAGTACAAATCATATTGAAAAATGAGAAAAGTGCACAGGCACTGAAGTTCAGTAGAAAACATATTAACACACATCATAAGTGCACATGCACTGTAGTTCAGAACATATCATTAAAAAAACCATAAAAAAAAAATGTATATACAATATTAAAGACAAGAGTGCACATACTGTACTTGAGAACAAATCGAAAAAAATGTCTTAGGCATTTTTGCAATAAATAAACATAATGGCAAAAAATCATATCGACAAGTGACATAAGTGTACTCGCACTGGAGTTGAGCGAATCAAAAAAAAAAAAAAAAAAATGTATAACCCATGAACATAAATAATGTTAGCAAAAAATGATTTTCACTATGTGACAAGAATTAGGATAGGAAAGGGAAGGATTGCATCATGGTTGTAGCACTTTAGATTGCACACAGCTGTTCTGAAAGTCCATATCTTTCCACAGAAGTATAACACCAAGTGACACAATTTGAAGTTCCTTTCCCATCAGAATTTACCAGTGTAGCCAAGACACTGAACTCTCGTAGTAACATTTCATGTTCTCATTTTGGCAGTACATTAGGTACACCAAACAGTGGGACCATAATAACGTCTTCATCGCCCACGGTGGTGGACAGCATGTCGTGTCAACACCACGCTCTTACAAGGCACACCAACGTAGAATTAGTGCAAAACCAAAGATAGTGCTCCATGATCTCTAGGATAGACAGGACAAATGGACATTGCAGTAATTCAGGGTAGTTAGCTCATGAGGTGAAGGACATTAAGTCACATAATATTGACAATTACAGTCTTCATTAGTAGTTTGGGGCATTCATAGCCCAGTGATTGAACATTTCTGTACCAAGTATGTAGTATTACAGAAAAATGTTCATTAATTGTTTTACATAGAAACAGTAACCTTCTTTTCCTAGTTACAAAGCATTATTAAATAATCGCATTCTTTTCCAGTTACAAAGTATACCATAGTTAATTAATCATTGGTCATTCCAATAGTATTAATCACTAGCCTTCTCCTAATTACAAAGCATTATGAAACAATCGCATTCTTTTCCAGTTACAAAGTATGGCATCGTTAATTAATTATTTGTCATTCCAATATAGTAATAATCATTAGCCTTTTCCTAATTACAAAGCATTATTAAACAATCACATTCTTTCCCAATTATAATGCATAGTTAATCATTTGTCATTTCTATATAGTAAGAATCATATTCTTTTCCAGTTACAAAGTATCAACATTGAAAACAAGAGCTAATTAATGGCATAATTAATAACCTAATTCATTGAGTGACATTAATTATTGGCACTCAGTGGCCATCAAGTATCGAATAGTATAGAACATTGTTCCTCATTCAGTATTATTCAGATCATTAAGAAGTAATAACAATTCATTGAGTGACATTCAGATCATTACGAAGTTATTATTAAAAATTAGCTAATTACAGTCATAGCATTAATAATCATGGGCATTATAAGTAGTCTCATTACAATAAACAGTGGCAGTTATTAGCCAGTTACAAAGCATTATTTTATACATATAATTTTTTGTATCATTACGAAGTCATTACTGAAGTGACATACTATTCAGAGTTGATCAGTATTATTCAGAACTTTCTCAAACTGGTATCACTATTTGGGACTGGTAATACATTTTTTTTGTTAGCAATGCATTGCGTTTGGTAATTATAAGAGAAAGCAAGAAGAGAAAAAAGAAAAAGAAAGAAAAAAAATTGGTACTGGGTTGTTCCTGTAAATCAAAAATGTGTAACGTCATTCGTCATGAGTCAGCTGTAGCAAGGTTATGTAACAAGGCAGTACATGTGATCACATTTATAAATGATAAACACAAATGGGTAAAAAAAAAATGCAAGTACTAGAACAGGTATAATAAGTAACAGGTTTAGTAAGTATCATGAAAAACTTCTCCTGGAAAAAATACAAAATGGATTATTGACTTGAAAGAAGAAACGCACACTATGCTGAAAAGTAGTGAACTTCGAATTAACAAGTAGTGAAATGTGTATAAAATGTGTTCCATAGCTGTCCTTTCCAAAACTTTCCGTCATCCTACTATACAATATAACACCTGCTGTCAGAACAAACTGCAACAAATACTTAAACAACTACGTAGTATAAATACATAACTTCAACATTATCCTCATCTGAAAAAAAAAACTTCATTATTCATCACTTCATTATTCATAACTCCATCATTATCATCACCTGTAAAGAAAAACTTCATTATCCATAGTAGCACACTTTTCATCATTATTCATCATCACTCATTATCATCTGCAAAAAATCACTTCATTACTCATTACACAACTATTCCTTATCTCTAACATATTTCATCACTAAAACTAAGATGTGTAGTTCTGTCTGACAGCCTGCATCAATCACCTTGTATTCTGAAAGAAAAAATTAGTTAAGACTGCTATTCTACGATGAGTGTAGTATATTCTTGTTAATGCTTGTTAATCCTGATCCATTTACTCTTCCTCATAAAGTTATTGCATCTTCTATCGTTTATTCCGTAGGTGAAATTCCCATTTCTGTTGAATTTATTTCTTACACACATCATTTCTTTCTGAAATTGATGAATAGAGAATAACGTCTTGCATTTAAATCATATACCCACTAAGTAATTACTGATTAACGGTAATATAATTAAGCATACAGCATAACATGACAGAAAACGTAATATGTCGAAAGCACAGACAGTGTTCAAAGGCAAAAATGTACACGGAATATCACAATGCAGCAGCAAAAAAAAAATGTAAAAGTCACGATGTTGAGATGTCATAAGGCCAAAAAAAAATGTCAAAGTCGACTGGTGTGTTTTATATCTTAACTATTTTACAGTGCATATAGACAAAACTGGAATACAATCGTACATAAAAAAGTGGAAAATGTGCATGGTCTGATGTGTAACGACAAGAAAAGCGACCTGCTAACCTTACCTTGCCGGGCACTTGCCAAGAAAAAATACGATAATCATCAGTAATTAGTCAGGTGAAATAATTGCATTAGTAAATGGCATCATAGCATGTTACATCATAAAGTGATTTCATTCAATAAACGGTTTAATGTTTGAGATATGGTGATTGCCTTTCGATTTTTTGGTTCTCAAAGTTTCGACGTGTACAACATTGGGGTGAGGGATGCTGCGAATCCGATATGGACCTGCGTATAGAAGTTCAAATTTACTGCACTTACCTTTTAATTTGCTGGATAAATAGTGTGTACGTACTAATATTTTCTGTCCAACGTGAAAGTCGCGGCGTGTACAAACCTGTTTTTGCTGTCTTCTCCGGCGCTCTGCGGCACGTTTGATGTTGTTCAGCGCAATGTCAATTATTTCGTGGTGTCGTAAGCGACGAGATGTAGGGAAATTTATTAATTCTTTAATTTTGTTTGGTGGTTCAACGTTTTTCAGTATAACAGACGGAGATAGCATAGTGGATTCATTTGGAATGGAATTAATTACATCTTGGAATGAGAGTATGTGTGTATCCCAATCAATATGTCTTTTGTGGCAGTATATTCGGCACAGCTTACCAATTTCTTTCATTAATCTTTCACAGGGGTTCGAAGAAGCGTGGTACTTGGATATATAGATCGGAGAAATGTTTCTGGCTCGTAACATGCGTGTCCATATGCTACTACGAAATTGAGATCCATTGTCAGAAATTACTTTCATCACATGCCCTACATGAAATAGAAAATGCTTTACAAATGCTTTTGAAACAGTTTTAGCAGTAGCTTTGCGTAACGGAGTGAAAGTAACAAATTTTGAAGTGAGCTCAACAGCGACAAAGATGTAGCAAAAACCTCTGTTAGTTCTCGGAATCGGACCAAAAATATCTACTGCGGCCATGTGTCTTAATTTAACAGGTACAATGGGATATAAAGGAGGAATATGTGAAGTGGTGTCTGATTTAGCTTTCTGGCAAATTTTACAAGACGCTAAAACTCGTCGTATACGTTTCTCCATGTTGTTAAAATAACAGTTCTGTCTCAGTATAAGAAAACATTTTCGTGCTCCGTAATGTGCGTAACTTAAATGAGTGTACCAGATTAATTTGTTAACCAGTTCGTCAGGAATACATAATAACCAATTGTTGGTGTCAGGGTGAGAGCGGCGAAACAAAATGTCATTGCGTACAGTGTAATGGTTTCTAATCGTAACATTATTCTTATCTTGCCAAAGGCGTTTAATTTCTTTCCACACGTTGTCTTTACTTTGTTCTTGTGCTATGTCCTGTAATGACGATGAAATAAAATTTTCAAATGCTACTTGCTGAATGTACATGACACTGAAATTTGTTTTGCAGAAGTTGGTTGCTACGTCTTGCTGATTGTTGCCGAGAGAACGCGATAGTGCGTCTGCTATAACATTTTGCGTGCCGGGAATGTGAACTATTGTAAAATTAAATTCCTGTAAATAAAGTTTCCATCTGCTTAATCTGTCGTGCGTGAATTTGGCCGAAAGTAAAAATTGTATCGCTCTGTGGTCTGTGTAGACTGTGGTATGTCTGCCATAAAGAAAGTGCCGAAATCTCGTAAAAGCCCATACAACACATAATGTTTCCAGTTCTGTAACGGAGTAATTTCGTTCAGCAGGTGACAAAATGCGGCTTGCAAATGCGATGTTTTTAATTACTATCGAACCATCTTCTTCAATTTCCTGAAAAATATGTACGCCTAAAGCTGTGTTAGAACTGTCGGTGGCAATGGAAAAATTTCTAGTAAGATCTGGGTGCGATAAAAGTGGAGCATTCAACAAAGCATGTTTGAGATTCACAAATTCAGAATGTGCTTGCTTATCCCAAGACCAAATACTGTTTTTACCCGTCAGTTGACATAATCTAGGTGTGTCTAAAGCAGAATGATGAATAAATTTACGAAAAAAGTTAATTAAGCCCAAAAAACTGCGTAGTTGCTTTTTTGTCGTAGGAACAGTAATGTCACGTAGAGCTTGAAGTTTTTCCGGATCAGGTGCAATGCCTTCCGCTGAAATTACGTGTCCAAGAAATTTTATAGAAGTTTTGCCAAAATGCGATTTACTAAGATTAACTGTAAGTCCTTGTGCATGAAAAGTTTGTAACAGTTGTTCAAGAATCAGATTGTGATCAGACCAGTTAGCTTCTGCGATAAGAATGTCGTCTACGTACGTCGTAATTCTGTCCTTAAGTTCTGTCGGAAGTATTGTGTTCAAACCGCGAATAAAAGCTGCAGAAGAAATAGTTAAGCCGAATGGTAATTTACAAAATTGATAACAGTCGCTGAAACAGAGAAAAGCTGTATATTTTCTGCAATTTGGATGAAGTTGAATTTGCCAAAATCCCGATTTCAAATCTAATGTAGAATAAATAGCTGTACCATGAAATTTCTGTAAAAGTTCCTCTAGTGTCTGTGGTCGATCTGTTTCATTAATAATAATGTCATTAATGTGATGTGAATCAAGTACGAGGCGAAGTGAGCCATCTTTTTTCTTAACAATATGTAGCGGGTTTATGTAGGGACTAACTGCTGGTTCTATAATTCCTTGGTCAAGCATATCCTGCAATTCTTTCTTAACTTGTTCTCTGTGAATATATGGAATGGGATAATGCTTTGCTTTAAATGTGTCGTGCTGTTTCACTTGAAATTCATACATAAAACCGGACATAGTACCAGGAATGTTGTCAAAAACTGGAGCTTGCTGTAAAAGAATTTTGTGTAATTGCGTACGTTCGTCGTCTGTAGTTGCACTGCTTTGTCTAACTTTATCGGAAATCATTTGCATCACGTCGTAGTCAGCTTCGTCTGGAGTATTACCGTTGTGTACGTACGTATCCGTGAACAATGTGGGATTACAGTCTATGCCACGTGATACGGAAATGACCTCTGTGCGATTAATTGTTTGTTCTTCCGCAGATAGTGAGTACTGAAATTCTAAAGCCAATTGTGCATCCTCATCCTTTAACATTAAAAAGGAATTTTGAAAATCAATAATAGCGTCGTGTTGTACCAGAAAATTATTACCTAAAATTACGTCTGTTGTCAGTAAAGGAACAATCCAAAAATTAGAGTGGAAAGTATGACCTCCAATACAAAATGATAAATGTGTCTGCAATTTAACGTCTACTCCTTTACTCGATACTGCTCCTTTCACTTTTGTTTTGCCTAAAGGTAATGTCGGATAGGTATTCTCTTTGTTGCACTCGTTAAAAGTCTCCTCATTTATTACTGATATAGGTGATCCGGAATCAATTACTGCTGAGAATTTTGATGAACCAATTTTAATTTCGATAACAGGATGTGAAATAGTTTTCTGAACAAATGGTCTTTCCTGCAAGAGAGTGTCTCTGATATCGTCAAAAGTAATTACATTTTCGTGAACAACATTTTGCTTGTCAAACGTAGTGCTTGTGTTATTGGAAGATGCGTCCTGTACAGTATCTAGTCAGATTCTATCTGACGTGTTATTATTATTAGGAGGATTCTGTGGCATTTCGACGATTTGAACTGTCCTATTACTTCTTCCAGACGTATTACGCTCTGGATGGTACCTACTGTCGGGTTCATTCATGAGAATATGTTCTTGTTGATTACTTTGTTGCTGGTAAGACCGACTGTTATTATATGTACGCTGATAATTGTGTTCATCGTTTTTACGTCTGTCGTGATAGTCATTCCTATACGGTACATTGCGATAGGAATTGAAATATTGTCTTCTTTGTACGTAGTTGTTTCCTTGCTGTCGTACGTTACTATTTGTTGTATCTGGGACTATACGTGCTCGCGGCGGAACATTGAAGCCTGGTTGACCTTGTGCATTACATTGTTGGTTACGTATACTAACCGGTTGCCTTTCATGCTGTTGCGGTGGAAAACTTCTATTGTTACCAAAGTGTGGTTCCTGTTGCTGATAATTCTCTCGATACTGATAATTAGAATTTTGACTGTTATTAAAGTTTTCGTGGTTGTCATTCCTAAAGCGTCTGTTACCTCTCCTATTGAAATTACGTGTCTGATCATAATTGCTGTACGTTTGTTGGCCTTGGTTGTTATACGAAAAGTTTTTGTTTACGAAAGAATAATCAGATTGCTGTACTTCTAAAAGCTGCAAAAGATCCCTGAATGCTGAAATATTTTCTTTTTGATGACCCGTCAGAAGTGACACTCTTAATGACCTTGGTAATTTAGAGATGCATAATTGAATAAGTGCTGATTCACTGTACGGTTCACTTAGGTACTGGTTTTGTTGCACCATGTGTTCAAAAAATTGAGTGACACTAGGAAAGTTTGAGTTCTCATAATTTGGTAAACTAATTAATTGATCTTTAATTCCGCGTTGCGTCGTCTTCGACCAATACGCTGACAGAAATGCATTCTGAAATTCTTCTACTGAATAACATTGCCTCGCGATCGGTCTCATACGAGTTGCCGGCTCGCCTTCCAAAAAACTGCAAATAAATTCAAGTTTGTGTGTTACGGGCCAAGTCGGTGGAAAAGCAAAGCTAAATTGTTGTATCCAATCCAGGGGGTGAATCTGTGTTCTGTCATTCTTAAACACTTTAAATTTTCTCACTGACAGAAAATGTTTGTAATCAAAGTTATCGTCTCTATGTGATGGAACAGGTTCAGGATTGTAAGAGAATCTGTTGAACTGTGGTTGTTCGGAATCTAAGTCCCGTACTCTCTGTAGATTACCCAAATTATACGCGCTGCGTGAGTCTGGCAAATGTTCGAAAAGTGGCGCCTGCTGTGATGTGTTATTAACTGAAATATTTTTCATCTCTGTTAGTTCTTGCTGTAAACTCGACAGTTTTCTACGCAACGTGTTGTTAGACGAGTCGATCTCATTAATTGTCTGCTGCAAATTTTGAAATTCAGGTGTTTGGTTAAATGAAACCGGTGCAGTATCGTCTGATTTATTCTCATTAGTAGTTTCAATAACGTCAATACGACTGGCCAATTCATCACATTTTTCAGTCAGTATTTTTACCTGATCATCGGTTTTAGTGTCAGTGGCATTGATCTGTTTTTGCAATTTACGTGTAGTTTCGTTCAGTTTTTTAACATCAGCTTTGACGACATCGGAATCCTGTGTTAGTTCTAATTGCTCGAGTCTGTCGGTCACTGTTTGAAAATCTGTTGTGTATGTGTCTGTTTTTAATTTAAGATCAGAAATTTCGTCACGTAATTCTGTGTTCGACTGTTTGATGGAATTAATTTCGTCGGACACTGTAGCAATATTGTTGTCTACGTATGTCTTCGCTTTCGCGAACAATTTACGTTTGTCTTCCTGTCTCTGTGCAGTGATTGTTTCCATTACCTGACGTTTTACTTTATTTTGATCCTGAATAAATTTGCGGAAACGCGTATTACTGTTTTCTATGTGCTGATTAAAACGCTCGTCAATTTGAGTGTTCTGTTGGTCGAATTTCGCGTCAATCTTTTCATCCATTGTGCGCGAAAGTTCTGCTGTCATTGCTTTAAACTCGTCGCGTAATTGTGTAGCCTTTTCAGAGCATTGTTTAGCGACTCCGCTAATTTCGTCTCTGAGTGTTTCTGTTGCGGCTGTTTGCATTTCCCTTAATTCTTTCGCAACAGACTTAATTTCTTCGCTATTTTTACGTGAACAAGCCTCAATTTCCACGCGCAACTGTTCCTTAGTGTCATGGCACTGCGCGGCAACGGCTCTAATTTGTTCACTAAGCTGTCTGGAATTGTCGTCTAATTTTTCATTTAACTGTCTGGAATTGTCGTCTAATTTTTCATTTATTTTATTAATTTTTTTGTCCTGTTCACTAAATTGTTGTTTGAAATCTTCACTCTGTTGTTTGATATCTACACTAAGTTTGTCTTGTTTTTCGTTCTGTTCTTTCCTAAACTGTAGCATTATTGCCATAAATTGTTCCAAAGTAACATTACCTACTCCTTTATCTGTACTGTTTGATTGTGTACCTGGAATTGTCGCGCTTTGTGTGACCATTTGGTCATTCTGTAATTTACAAAAAGGATTGTCATTCGGACCTACACTGTCACTCACTATTTCGGAATTAAATAAATCCGTCGTACTTTGTGTATCCTGTTCATTTTCATTAGAAGAATTCGTCTGAACGTTACTTGAATTTTCCAAACCGGGTGTGTTCCGCTGGGCAGCGCTCATTACTATAGACCGCTCCGCATCATCAATTGTCGTCAAATTAACAGACGAGACAATTGAGTTCGTTCGTTCATCATTAAGACAAAAGTCATCATTAGTGGTTGGAATACACTGATTGTTAGTGAACGCAGGATTGTCATCATTACACTGCGTGTCACAATTACTATCGGTAAAGTCGTTTGTGCCGGTAATTTCGTTCATAATACCTCGCGATACACTATTCACAGTCTTTCGCGGCATTTTTACAATATTCACAAATATTCACAAAACAATAAGCACAAATGCAAAAGCAACACACAACTACAATAGAGCAACGAATTGCCGTTGACCTGTAGAAAGAAAGTCACAATATTAGTAAAAGCGTTGCGCCAAATCTTAATTATATCTAAGCAAATAAGAGCAGATATCTGACTGTTGTTCAAAAGATTCTCCACGAAATACGATCCTGGACTGGGTGTCGCCAAGTGTAACCTCCCCAGAAAAATTTCGTATGACAATATTATATAGAAATGGAGCCAAGAAGCAATATCGTCCCCACAGAAATAATTAAATAAAAAAAATTATAATAATAAATGGGACCCAAGAATAACCTCGCTGCAATGAAATGTACTGACAAAGGCAACAAAAATGTGAAATTCGCAATCTGACTCTGGTGTAAGCTCCCACAAAAATAATGAAAAACAATTCAGTGATAAGAAAATCTCAGTGATAATGATAATTCAATTAAACCGAAATATCGGTCTTTGGCCCTGTGCAAATCAGAATTAAATTCTTACCTCATTGTATCTGCTAGTCAAATTTCTGCTCTTATTCTTGCGCACAGCTTGGAGGAACTGCATTGCAAATAATAATATTCCTTTTTTTTTGTAATTTAACTGAAATTTGATTAAGGGAAGTGGAACGAAATTTAGTTCAATAAAATTGCTTTTGAAATCATAATTATTATTGGGGCACTTGTTGGAAATTAATTACAATAAATAAGCTTTACATTATCTGATGATTACCTTAATTAACAATATACCTCATTCAGCATCTTGACCAGAATGCCATATCGACGCTCCCCGACTGCGTCCCGCTCGCGACCGTGACAGGACCAGACCACTACTGAACTGAACTACATGACAACTACAACCGAACTGCTCGCAACACTCGCGCGGTCAAGCGCAGACTAACCGCGAAAATAGGCTCTCTGGTCAAAGATTTTAACGTGCCTCACCATCGCTGCTATGTTAAATACGTGTTTCAAGGAAAATTTGTTGAATTTCACCACTGCTTACCTGATGTTGAGTTTACGAAGCTGAAGAGACTGATACCTGCCAGCCGTGGTGGCCGAGCGGTTCTAGGCGCTTCAGTCCGGAACTACGCGGCTGCTACTGTCGCATTGATTTACAAGCAACAGGCTTGTTGAAAGAGAAGCTCAGAGAAGGAAAATTTGTTGAATTTCACCACTGCTTACCTGATGTTGAGTTTACGAAGCTGAAGAGACTGATACCTGCCAGCCGTGGTGGCAGAGCTGTTCTAGGCGCTTCAGTCCGGAACTACGCGGCTGCTACTGTCGCAGGATCGAATCCTGCCTCGGGCATGGATGTGTGTGATGTCCTTAGGTTAGTTAGGTTTACGTAGTTCTAAGTCTAGGGGACTGATGACCTCAGATGTTAATTCCCATAGTGCTTAGAGCCATTTGAACCTTTTTTTTATATCTGGAAAGCGAAAAGTCAGTTTCCAAGTCTCACTGACGTTTTTTCCTGCTTAGTCTGTGAGATTCGGGTATGTGCGCTCTAAAGCTAATGAACTATCTCTTTGCTAACGTCGCCTTCTTTGATAACTATTTTAGTAAATAAATGTCGCTTGCCTTTGTTCTTTATGCACTGTATACCACTCACCCATGACTAAAGCGGAATGCTGAACTTAGTTTCTCGTCTTTTCTCCAAAGCTTTCGTTCTCGCTTGCAAGTACTGTCTAGAATGATGATGCGGCACCCTCTCGTCATTGTGAGAGTTGTCCTGCTCGTTGTGAGAAAAGTTTGGTGACCCCTGACCTTTAACCGGGGGCAACGATTAGCTTTAATAAAAGCACTTTACCTGAGGCACACCAGATGACACAGTAGTCAAACGCGTGTGTGATATAAAATGGCCTGTCCGACCACGCTTCGGCTCGTAACGTCATAAAGTGGACAATACTGCACCTGACAACAACTGCTTCTTCATTGTAGGAACTCCAACGTACTTTGCTAGGATTATGCTGGGCTGTGAAAGGACTTCTTTTCAGTGCTAGCAGAAGGTATACATTGGCTCAAAGATACTCTGCAATTCTGGTATACCATCTTAGACTGGATTTTTACTACATTTTTGTTGGTTAATTTCGGATATTTACGTCACAGTAACAGAAGACAAACCTCCATTTATAAGTGCGTACATTGTAACACAATCAAACTTCAGTACGAAAAGTTTTGTACACGTTCTACTTCTTATGCAGCCTGTTTATCTGTCAGCCCAGGACTTCAGTCACTCCAAGCAGACGCTGTACCACGTTGTTCCACTTACCTCCAGATTTGATTTTCTATTTTTTCCATGTCTTAATGTCTAAGTTAACTTTTTGAGGTATGCCGGGAAATATGCACTGATTATTTCTTTATCTTTTTAATCGTGAAATGTACCACATTTGCTCTAAACCAATTTATTGTTTTATTTTTAATGCTAGAGTAAATGTTTTCTTCGTGTTTTATAACACCGCCTGTGTCTCAACGTTGGATTTGTTTTTTACGTTACCACTAACTAAATTAGTTCTTCAAGTTTTCTTCATATAGACTTGTATTCGAGGCAGTCCAACTTCCTTAAAAGTTCTATATTGATTACAGAGCGTCAAAAGTGTTTTATTTTCTTTCTCCTTTGTCGTGATTATCTCATTGAAAACCTTGTACCAAGAGGATTTCACGGCGCTGGTGAGTCATTCTTTAAGTTAAAGCGAAGCTAGTCCATAGGTTTTTGACCAATGGTTCCTGTAAAGAACAATCTTGCTACCAAGAGTCCGCAACTTTTGTGATCTATGGTTGCGGACTTCTGGCTTTACCGCTACTGCACGTGTCGCTCTTTCTAACTTGCACAAGAACATTGCACGGTCAGTGTTGGCCAATGGACGGCTGACGTTGCCGATTGTTCTGTCGTGGAGTGCCTCAGGCCAGTCCACTCTATGTCTTTGTCCTGTCTCTTGAACCGTTGTTGCGGCAAGCTGCTGATCGGCTGTCAGATTTAAAACTCTGGGGATAGGAGGGAGGGGGGGACCTCACAGTTAGAGTGTTGGACCTCTTCGTGGAAGTAACGAAGACACTTTGTCAAAAGATACAACTGATGATTTTTGTCGTACTTAAGGTACGATCTTAAATGAAGACAAATGCAAATTCCCCAACCTCCGTGCCCTCGAGGACGCTGCCCTTTTTATCCACGTTCTGCTGATCGGCCTACATCTTTGGGGGTTGTCGTGGTCGTTGCCCAGTGAAGGTGGCGGCTTTGGATTGGAAATTTGTTACTGATGAAATTCGCCGCGCGGTATTAGCCAAGCGGTCTTAGGTGCTGCAGTCATGGACTGTGCGGCTGGTCCCGGCGGCGGTTCGAGTCCGCTCTCGGGCCTTGGTGTGTGTGTTTGTCCTTAGGATAATTTAGGTTAAGTAGTGTGTAAGCTTAGGGACTGATGACCTTAGCAGTTAAGTCCCATAAGATTTCACACACATTTGAACATTTGATTTGAACTGATGAAATTCAGGGCGATGTCCTGAGACACGAACGACAGTCGCTTACCATTTCGCAGAAAGTACAGATATAGGATACCTATACTCATGCTCATAAATTAAGGATAATTGCAGAATGTGGTGCCGCACAACGTGGCACTACACAAAACTGGCGCTAATAGCATAGGCACATAGGGAATACGCACGACACAGATCTGTAAGTCCACTGTATTGGTGATAAGTTGAGAAAACTGTACCGAAACACATGTGCTACAAAACGTCACTGTTTCCTGCACATGTACCCCGACATCAATATGGGTTATGATCACCATGTACACGTATACACGCCGCACAACGTGTTGGCATACTCTGGATCAGGCGGTCGAGCAGCTGCTGGGATATAGCCCCCCATTCTTGCACCAGTGCCTGTCGGAGCTCCTGAAGTGTCCTAGGGGTGTGAAGACGTGCAGCGATACGTCGACCGAGAGCATCCCAGACGTGCTCGATGGGGTTTAGGTCTGGAGAACGGGCAGGCCACTCCATTCGCCTGATATCTTCTGTTACAAGGTACTCCTCCACGAAGGCAGCTCGGTGGGGCCGTACATTATCATCCATCAGGAGGAAGGTGGGACCCACTGCACCCCTGAAAAGGCGGAAATACTGGTGCAAAATGACGTCCCGGTACACCTGACCTGTTACAGTTCCTCTGTCAATGACATGCAGTGGTGTACGTGCACCAATCATAATCCCACCCTACACCATCAAACCACGACCTCCATACAGGTCCCTTTGAAGGACATTAAGGGGTTGGTATGTGGTTCCTGTTTCACGCCATATGAAAAACCGGCGAGAACCACTGTTCAGACCTGGACTCATCCGTGAATATAACCTGGGACCACTGTTCCTATGACCATGTACTGCGTTCTTGACACCAGGCTTTACGGGTTCTCCTGTGACAAGGGGTCAGTAGAATGCACCTTGCAGGTCTCCGGGCGAATAAACCGTGTCTTTTCAGTCGTCTGTAGACTGTGTGTCTGGAGACAACTGTTTCAGTGGCTGCGGTAAGGTCCCGAGCAGGGTAACGTGCAGTACTCCTTGGCCGTCTGCGGGCACTGATGGTGAGATATCGGTCTTCTTGTGGTGTTGTACACTGTGGACGTCCCGTACTGTAGCTCCTGGTCACGTTTCCTGTCTGCTGGAATCGTCGTCATAATCTTGAGATCACACTTTGTGGCACACGGAGCGCCGGTGCTACGACCTACTGTGTTTGAACAGCCTCCAGTCTCCCTTGTGTTCTACCCCTCATAACGTCATCAATATGTGTTCCTTGAGCCATTTTCACCACACAGTCACCATTAGCACGTCAGAAAACGTCTGCACACTTACTCGCTGCACCGTACTCTGACATGCACCAACACACCTCTGCGTATATGGACTGCTTCCAGCGCCACCGTGCGACGACCACAGGTCAAATGCACCGCATGGTCATACTCCGAGGTGATTTAAACTCGCAAACCGCCCATCAGAGCGTTGTTTCACCATGTATCAGCATTATCCTTAATTTATGAGCATGAGTGTATATTTTATGTAAGGCATATTACACTGCGTAAATCTTTCCCCTTCCCAAAACTTTAAATGTAAAGGCCATATATTTAAACTCCCACCGATATCACACGCAAGGCGTTTGCATTGTTATGTCCGATGCATGACACTGACTGTTACCAGTGAACTGTATACTACCACGTCACAACTTGCATACAGCTTGTAAGCCTTACTTCGCGTGTTGACGTAGGTCGCATTCATAGCAAATTGCGTCACGTTTGAGAGTTTTATATTGCAGTGAGCTATCTGTGGGACCACATCTTGAAGCAACAAGTGATCACGACACATTTCCTGCTTGATCGTAATGACGGGGAGGCCCTAATCCCAATCCCGCTGAACTGTTATTACCATGTGTTCGTTGGTAGGTTCCTCATCATCCTCCTATTCACACGATGGAAGTGGCTTCCTCTCGGTTGGTACAGGTCATTAACAATTTATTACCTATTAATGAAAGTCTACACCGAAGTGGACTTAGTGAGGAGAATACTGCCGTCGACGTGGTTCGATGGACATGCTTCCGCATAAATTTACGTGCAGTGGTCACCTGGACAACTGACTCTGACTACGGAATCAACTTGCTTTCCTCACAAGGACTTCTGACACTGCTTACGCCACCGATATTATCCTGCGGCCGAATTCCTCCATCTTTCCAAGACCAATTCCTGATGTGGTTAATTGCCCATTTTGTGCATTTTGCTGTTGCTGGTGTGCGGGAGAAGGATGACTTTTTGACGTTTCAGCAGTACGTGCTTAATTGCATATTGGGATGCCTCGCAGTTTTCCAGATATTGGTACAGTTTTGATGACATGCTAAATCTCACGTTTACCGGACAGGAAAGTGGTCAGCGGGTGTGGTCCCGATAGAGATTCCGAGGCGCCCGGTCGAGTTTTATGACTCTTAACGTTTCTCATTTGGCAAACTGTTTCGCTGACTGTGTTCTCTGTTACATATAGGGGGAAAAACACATTTAGGCCATCATTTTGTTCTTTATCTGTTTGTTGTTGCAGTTTCAGCTTAATGGAAAAAAAAGAGTTGTAGAGCGCGTGCCTCCAAATGGTAAGCTCTCCGTATCGAAACCCAGTTGCATCACGGAAATTTTCAGTTTGCATTTAATGTAACCTTTACGTCTCAACGATGTGACAAGCCGCCAAGAACGACACGTGCTTCCTTTGTGTGTGTGTCTAAAACAAACTGGTTAGCGTCTCTGCGTCTAGATCTGAGGGGCCTGGGTTCGATTCTCGGGAGGGTCGGAGATTTTCTTCGCTCGGTAACTGGGTGTTCGTTTTACCCAAATCATTTCATCTCAGTACAAGTGGCCGAAGTGGCGTCAAACAGAAAGACCTGCAGCAGACGGGATCTCTGGCCATTAGCGCCATACAGCCTTTCGTTCATTCAGTGCCACCGTCATGCTCCTTCTTACGTTGTGTGACTAACGGTGTGGGAAGGACTTGCTTATGCGCTGCTTCTGCTTTTGCGGCGGAGAAAGTGTCCGGTATGCCCCAGTTACCATTCTCCGTACCACTGCAGAGCAACACAGCTGTGAGACAGCGCAAAGTAACAAATCACCCAACAAGAGTAATATACAATATATTAGTGCTGCCCTGAGTCACCTGCGTAAGATTTCATTTACATGCGGTATGCTTCCAGACAAACAAAAATTGTCAGTTGATTTGGTTAACATAAAGGGGAAACAAAGACAATACCACCAGTTAGAGGTTGATTTCATAACTAGTGATGTTTCTTCAGGTCATACACGACAGTGTTGTGATACACATTCGTAAGGAATTAGTAATTGATACAAATGAAATTTTTTCTTCTCTGTAGGAAGTACTTACGTGTTTAAATGAGAAGCTTGGAACCGTAAATACCTACCTTGTATTTTTTTTTTTAATCACTGCCTTATCCTCGGTATTCTTTTTCTCATATCAGAACTATGAAAACAGAGGAAATGCTGAAGAGCGGTTCCTTTCGCATCCAGTAAACAGTGTCGACAAACAGAGGTCAAATTTCTATCTAATTTCAATCTATTGTTAAAAACACAATTGTACAAGGGTATAATAAACAAGGCAGTGCGTAACATCAGTAAATCGATAACGGAACACAATCGTCCCTAAACTGGAACTAAAACACAATGCATGGCAAAACATTTTACCATCATAAATAACTCCTCTTCTATGTCCAGCAGTGTAATATTGAAGACTGACTCCTACGCATTCACATCGGATTTTGTGTATCATGGAACAACGATGCTCCCAGTCAATTCTCGGTTTCGTGTCGGCTGTAACGAACTCCGTCGCCGCAGTACATACACTCGCTCGTGGTATTTGCAATTAATGAAATTAAATGGAATTATATTATTCACTAAGTAATCACTAGAGAAAATATTCAGAATTTCATAAAATTTCTTAAGCACTGTGCGCGAAGATGTGAATTTTCTGTTTCTCATTTATAGTAGAAATTAAAAAAAAATAATAAAAAAATCTCAGACAGTCAAACCTTGAAACGGATTCGTAATTATATTGTTTTTTCTGCTGAAAGATGTATGGAAATATGTGACATTATGTCTCTACCAATAACAGAATTCTGATTGAGAAGAGAAAAAAGACAAATTAATTATGCTTCCTACAAACCATAAAGAGATCAATTCTCTAGTATCTGACAGCTAGTTTTAAAATATTCTGAACTCTAACAGCTGCCCTGCAGGGCTCATGTACGCAATGGACAACTTATCTCGTCTTGGCGCTGCCGCTGCGTGATCAGCAACATGCTAAAAATATTTCAAAAGCAATACTGCGATCCATTCAGAGTACAACGCATGATTATAATAATTGCAACAACTACTGCCATATACTTTTTTGTAGAGGGATTGAATGATCAGGACGGGTTTGGTCAACTAGCCTTAAACGGTGTAAAAAAATGAAAGAAATCAATAAGGGCTATAATTTACTATATTCACAAAATAGATTATTTAAACAGTGACAAAACTTTGCGCAGACTTTAATGACTCCACAATGTCTATAATCAATAAACACGTCTCTGATCATAACAAAGATACGAATATTACTCTCAATGTAGCCGCGCGGGATTAGCCGAGCGGTCTGAGGAGCTGCAGTCATGGACTGTGCGGCTGGTCCCGGCGGAGGTTAGAGTCCTCCCTCGGGCATGGGTGTGTGTGTGTGTGTGTGTGTTTGTCCTTAGGATAATTTAGGTTAAGTAGTGTGTAAGCTTAGGGACTGATGACCTTAGCAGTTAAGTCCCATAAGATTTCACACACATTCGAACATTTGAACTCTCAATGTATTTACTATATTCGCAAAATACACTATTTAAACACTGACAAATTTTGCACAGACCTTAATTATTTCACAATGTCTATACTCAATAAACACGTCTCTGCCCGCAACAAAGATATGAATGTTCCTCTCAGTGTATGCATACGCAAATCTGACAAAAACCTCCAGTGCAACAAAAAGACAAATTACCAAAACTCCTCAATTAACATCAAAGCCTCTTCCGGAGCTATTAGCAAGATCACGGCAGGCTGCGGCCTCTCATGTCGCTCGGCTCCCCTGCGCCGTAGGCTGCGTCCGACAACTTCCGATTCCTCTCGACAACTGTTCGCTCGCTACTACTCGCGCATAATGTCTCACACTCAGAGTTTGTGTATGAGACCACAGCAGAATCATTGATCAACTTTGCAAAGAAGTATTAACGTCCAACTCTCAACCGACATTACGCAAGAGCTTCTCGCACTAGCTTACAGCGTTCCTCTGCAATCAAAGACACACAAAGGAAAATTCTCGACTGCAGCGGCTAGTGACGTAGACATACTGCCAGCCCCGTTGAGAAACAAATGAAACCGCCAAAATTGAACAAAACTCCAGAGCCTGACAGAATCCCTGCCAGATTCTGAACAGAATTCGCGTCTCGGCTATCCTTTTAACCATAATATACCGCAGATCCTTGAAAAGAAAAAAAATTAAGAAACTCTCTGTGCAGTAGCATAGGTCACACCAATATACCAGAAGTGTATCAGAAGCGATTCACAAAACCACCATCCAATATCTGATTTCCCCAAATCGCGTCACACAAATGCCGGGATGGTTCCTCTGAAAGGGAACGGCCGATTTCCTTCTCCATCCTTCCCTAATCCAATAGGATCGATGACGTCGCCGTTTCGTCCCCTTCCCAAATCAACCAACCAACTAATCGAATATCTTCGACAGCCCCCTCACATTCGATGTTAGAAGATACACCGAGCTCAAACGTGCTGAGATATCTCGAATAAAAAGGCAGCCAGCATGAATTCTGCAAATACCTGTAATGCGAAATCTAACTCGCGCTTTTCTCTGGTGACACCCTGAAAGCCATGTACCAAGACAGTCAAGTATAAAATGCTCCTTGATTTCCGAAAGAACTTTGACTCAGTATCACACCAGCGCTTATTTTTGAATGTACGATCATGTGGGGCATCGAATGAAATATTTTGTCACTGGATTGAGAATTTCTTGGTATGATGCAGCTTATTATCTAGGGTGGAGAGACATCAGCAAATGTAGAAGTAACTTCAGGCTTGTTCCAATGAAATGAGCTGGGACCCATACTGCTCATATTGCATTTTAATTACTTGCTACACTGTATCAACAGGTACCAGAGACTTTTTGCGGACTATGTAGATATCTACACCTCGCGAAGGTTTGCAGAGTAAAGATGTAAATATGAGTGTGGTATCTCAATACCAATTTTTTCGTGGTTTTTGTATCAGTTTTTTGTGAACTACTTACACTACTTGGTGTGAGGTAACGGGTGAGTTGTGCCGCCCTGAAAATATTCTAAGTTCGGAGATGGCGTGACCGCACTGGCCGCTCGGCCAACCGGGGCTCGTGAGCAACCGCATGGTACCAAACAGTAGCCAGAGCAAGAGGGGTATCGCCACCGCGTGGTCCAGGCCGACCGCGTGCCTGGGAATTCCATGCTGACATTGTGTCGAGGACTGTGATTTGTGTCTATGAAGGTGGTTTGTATGCCGGGAGTGCCAAAGACGGCGGACTTTGTGAAACCATAATGGCAGCATTTCACAATTCATGTAGAAATTAATAACAGCCAGAGGAATCATGATATCTTAAAAAGAAACATGTACATTACCATTATTTGCATGACGATTCTGATGGTGTAATCAGATTTTCAATATCTTTATTAGTTTAAAGTTTAGTATCTAACTGTAAATTATACAAGTAACACCAAGCAACGAATTTCCAAAACCTAACGGTTCATCCTATTTTGTCGATCGACGTGTCTTTAGAAAGCTATTAGTGTAAACCTAAATTGGTATGAATTACAGGCATGTAACTTGAATAGTACATGAGTTATTGGAGATCTAAGCGGCCAATTACTACTGATCGCGTCAGGCCATAAGTACTTCACAGTTACACGAAAAAAGGTAGCATCATGTTTATAAATAGATTTATTCGTCTATGTCTTTGTTTACATCCGATATATACTATTCATGAAGAAATTGGTCAAATGTTTACTGTGTTTTATAAAGCACACAGGCATTATGCTACTGGCCTATTTTTGTTTTCATTCCTTCCATATATGTTTATTTAATCTGTTTATGTATTAATAATGTGTGTTAGAGCGTGTTTATGGTCCAGCCCTAGGAATATTTATTTAATTTCAAGTTACTGAAATGTAAAACCAGTATTTGGTATCCAGAATGAGATTTTCACTCTGCAGCGGAGTGTGCGCTGATATGAAACTTCCTGGCAGATTAAAACTGTGTGCCAGACCGAGACTCGAACTCGGGACCTTTGCCTTTCGCGGGCAAGTGCTCTACCATATCAGCGCACACTCCGCTGCAGAGTGAAAATCTCATTCTGGAAACATCCCCCAGGCTGTGGCTAAGCCATGTCTCCGCAATATCCTTTCTTTCAGGAGTGCTAGTTCTGCAAGGTTCGCAGGAGAGCTTCTGTAAAGTTTGGAAGGTAGGAGACGAGGTACTGGCAGAAGTAAAGCTGTGAGTTCCGGGCGTGAGTCGTGCTTCGGTAGCTCAGTTGGTAGAGCACTTGCCCGCGAAAGGCAAAGGTCCCGAGTTCGAGTCTCGGTCGGGCACACAGTTTTAATCTGCCAGGAAGTTTCAGTATTTGGTATGTTTTTCAATATGTTTGTGAGTGTGCATTGGCTTGGAGCGAGCGCTCTAGCCAACCACATAGCTGGTTACTACGGTAGGCGACTACAGAAGTCAATGGGGAGACTGTGTAGAGGTGGGGGAGGAGCATCGGGTCACACATGACACGGGGGAGTGCGAGACAGGAAATCGCGACGGACTGCCGCAGGAAATACTTGTAGAGTGTTGAGCACTTCGCGCGTGGTAGCGGCAGATCGAAATATTTCGTAGTGCCGACTTGTGCACTTGTGAGATTTCCGTGGCTTTTGCAGTGAAGACGTAGTATGCGTTTAGAAGTGAATATCTCTCGAGCTATGTTGTTGTTCATAACTAATTACGTGAATTGGGAATCTATTGTTTCCCTGTTATTCTACTCACATTTTATTTAATTGCTGGACCATTGACACCAATAAGTGTTTTGCAGAAATAAATGGAATTCTTAAAACATACTTCTGCCATCATACTTATCATTTAAAGTCGTTAAAATAGGAGCTGCAGATTTTATTCAATTGCAATTTTTCATTTATAAATTCCTACGTTACATTTAATATTCGCAATTGCCGAGTGATAGGAACCATCGACCATTCGATTCATGTGTGTATTCATATTCTATACTGTAGACTCAGCAGTATTTGGCATGTAATGCAGCAACTACGTATCCCATCCCATAGACAACGAAACCAGCCAAAACTTTTAATATTTCAACTCTGAGTCGGAGGGTACGTAGTTGAGGGTCACATTTTTTTTTTCGAAAGCCCACAGTGGCCAAACGTATCCAGTAATCTCACCGAAACTGCTCTGTGTGAAAAAACAATGTAGGCGTAATATATTAGCAATGTAAGCGGGTCTTCTGACAAAATACACTACTGGCCATTAAAATTGCTACACCAAGAAGAAATGCAGATGATAAACGGGTATTCATTCGACAAATATATTATACTCGAACTGACATATGATTCCATTTTCACGCAATTTGGGTGCATAGATCCTGAGAAATCAGTACCCGGAACAACCACCTCTGGCCGTAATAACGCCCTTGATACGCCCGGGCATTGAGTCAAACAGAGCTTGGATGGCGTGTACAGGTACAGCTGCCCATGCAGCTTCAAGACGATAACACAGTTCATCAAGAGTAGTGACTGGCGTATTGTGACGAGCCAGTTGCTCAGCCACCATTGACCACACGTTTTCAATTGGTGAGAGATCTGGAGAATGTGCTGGCCAGCGCAGCAGTCGAACATTTTCTGCATCCAGGAAGGCCCGTACAGGACCTGCAACATGCGGTCGTGCATTACCCTGCTGAAATGTAGGGTTTCGCAGGGATCGAATGAATGGTAGAGCCACGGGCCGTAACACATCTGAAATGTAACGTCCACTGTTCGAAGTGGAGTCAATGCGAACAAGAGGTGACCGAGACGTGTAACCAATGGCATTCCATACCATCACGCCGGGTGATACGCCAGTATGGTGATGCCGAATACACGCTTCCAACGTGCGTTCACCGCGATATCGCCAAACACGGATGCGACCATCATGATGCTGTAAACAGAACCTGGATTCATCCGAAAAAATGATGTTTTGCCATTCGTGCACCCAGGTTCGTCGTTGAGTACACCATCGCAGGCGCTCCTGTCTGTGATGTAGCGTCAAGGGTAGCCGCAGCCATGGTCTCCGAGCTGATAGTCCATGCTGCTGCAAACGTCGCCGAACTGTTCGTGCAGATGGTTGTTGTCTTGCAAACGTCCCCATCTGTTGACTCAGGGATCGAGACGTGGCTGCACGATCCGTTACAGCCATGCGGATAAGATGCCTATCATCTCGACTGCTAGTGATACGAGGCCGTTGAGATCCAGCACGGCGTTCCGTATTACCCTCCTGAACCCACCGACTCCATATTCTGCTAACAGTCATTGTATCTCGACCAACGCGAGCAGTAACGTCGCGATACGATAAACTGCAATTGCGATAGGCTACAATCCGACCTTTATCAAAGTCGGAAACGTGATGGTACGCATTTCTCCTCCTTACACGAGGCATCACAACTACGTTTCACCAGGCAACGCCGGTCAACTGCTGTTTGTGCATCAGAAATCGGTTGGAAACTTTCCTCATGTTAGCATGTTGTAGGTGTCGCCACCGGCGCCAGCCTTGTGTGAATGCTCTGAAAAGCTAATCGTTTGCATATCACAGCTTCTTCTTCCTGCCGGTTAAATTTTGCGTCTGTATCACTTCATCTTCGTGGTGCAGCACTTTTAATGGCCAGTAGTGTACATTCCAAAGGCTCAATTATATTGAGATCTGGTGGCTGTGCAGACCAGGGTCGATGCAACAATACATACTCGTGCTCACTAAACCAATCCTGGACGATGCGAGAAGTGTAAACATATGCCCTGTCCTCTTGGAAAATAGCATCGCCACTGACAAACAAACATTGTACCATTGGATGGACCAAGTCAGCCAAAATGATCACTTAAACCTTGGCAGTAAGGCGACCTTGCGGAGAAACCATGGACGCATGGAACAGCACGATGTGGCTGTCAAATGATCACCGAATCCCTCGCCATGTTCCACTCTTGGCAAAAAGCGGCCTCCATCGCAGGCTTGGGACGGCATGCGCCAGACTGAAACTCAGCCAGAAGCTGGGAACAGTGTGGAACAAAACTCATCCGTGGAAATGACTTTCTTATTGTACATGGTGTCATCCAGTCAAGGAATATTTTAGGGAATTGGTTTAAAAAAATTATTTCACAGGCCCAGTCAAGTCTTTACGAGTTTACTCCTAGAGCAACTTACGCTATACCTATGTGACACAAGTTGCCTGTCTTTCAAAACCGAGGCATTTCCGTCCAGTTAAAGCTGTTGACAGAAGACGTCCTGAGTCCTCTGCTGAAATTGCTAGCGAATTCACGCCATTGGCTTTAGCCAACAGCGTGCATGGGATACAGGTCACGTGTCCAGGCCTCGAGCAGAACACGCGTCTTTTCGGAAGGCAGAGCATCTGGCTCTGCTTTTCACTACCGGCCACCAACATAAGTTAACATGAACCGCTTCCCCTTCCGTTGATCATTTCAATTAATTGTTCGACTTCTTAGACTGGCCTAAACCCGGTAACTTCCGACTCTAGGCGCGCCTCTTGTACACCGTACATTGAAATATATCCTCTTTGTTGTTGTTGTGGTCTTCAGTCCTGAGACTGGTTTGATGCAGCTCTCCATGCTACTCTATCCTGTGCAAGCTTCTTCATCTCCCAGTACGTACTGCAACCTAACATCCTTCTGAATCTGCTTGATGTATTCATCTCTTGGTCTCCCTCTACAATTCTTACCCTCCACGCTGCCCTCCAATTCTAAATTGGTGATCCCTTGATGCCTGAGAACATGTCCTACCAACCGATCCCTTCTTCTAGTCAAGTTGTGCCACAAGCCCCTCTTCTCCCCAAATTCTATTCAACACCTCCTCATTAGTTATGTGATCTACCCATCTAATCTTCAGCATTCTTCTGTAGCACCACATTTCGAAAGCTTCTATTCTCTTCTTGTCCAAACTATTTATCTTCCATGTTTCACATCCATACATGGCTACACTCCATACAAATACTTTCAGAAACGACTTCCTGACACTTGAATCTGTATCTAATTTCCTGTTTTGTCATTTAACGGCGGCCCTGGATGCCCACTCTCAAATACTCACCGCTCGACCTCCTGCACACTGTCGTCACGATGCTTATGTAACGACCTTATCCCCCCTTCCCCGACCGTATACATTAACATTGGTGACCAGAAGTGGGATCACATACATTCATACATTAACATTATATTGTTGCATAGTCCAGGTTTTATGGCTTCGGCACCATGTCCTGTTACGGCTATTTGCATCGCTGGTGTATGGTTCTGAAATTCCAACACACCTTGCATTTCCCAGGTTGTGGAGTTCCCTTCGTATTGTTTCGGTGCTGACAGGATTCGCGTGTGCGACATTTAGTTCTGCAGTGACTTTGCACCTGTCGTCCTCTTTATTTTTCGGCACAACCCCCTTCAGTGACCACCTGTCACTATCACTCAGTGCTCACTTTCGTCCGCGTTGTGACTTGCGAATGATATTTTGTCCGCTTTCCCTGTATGCAGTTCCAATCTTCCATATGGTACCTCTTGGAACACCAAAGAGGTCGGCTCCATTGGTCACGGAAACATCCACCATATTAACACCAACAATGTTCCCATTTTGCCATTCACTTACCTCCGACATAATGCATTCACAATTACACAGGATGCAGCTCTGACCACGAATGACACTTGCTACAAACAGAGGACATTGTACAGGTGCCGTTTATGGTCAAATATAACGGTGCAACCTGCGTGTTTGGCTAGCATTTACATTTATGTTCAAGCAAGCATGCCTACGGCTATCCATTCTTGGTGCAATAATTGCTGCAAGCAATGATCTAGCCTTTAGTGCAGAAGATCACGTATCAGTTTTGCTGAATGACTTCTTCACTGCAGCAAATGGTGTTGTGGTGAAACAAAAGCTGGATGCAGCAGGGCTTGGAAAGTATGGACTAATGTTTTGTAATTCACTGTTCATGCTACCACCTGCCGCTGTGTTTGCATGGGCCACAGGGGAACTGGACAGGGCCATTGTATTTTCTGATTGGGATCAGCCACTTTTTTTTGGTGCAGTTTGCTGCCTCTTGTGTAATGGGCTTTGTGTTGACTTATTCTGTTATGCTTTATACCATGTACAATTCGTTACTGACAACTTACTGATTTCCTTCTGCTCAAGTTCTTGGTCTGGGTCAGATGGCTGCTAGCAGTAATCGTTGTTGCACGGAGCATCAATGTGCTATCTTTCCCTCCATTTGATAGAGGCATCTTTCGTAAATTATGGCGACTGCCCCTGATTTACATGGGAAATGTTATCTTTGGGCTCTATGGGACAAAACAACCTTCCTTACCAATGCTTACAGTTCTGCGACGTCTCTCGATACTGATGAAAATGGTAGGTAAATTTTATTTGCTGCGTGTTAGACGAACTACAGCTGTCCAAATATCTGTTTGTACAATGATTCTTGGCATTTGTGGATACCTCTAGAACGTAGTCGAACCGAATATGGAAATTAAAATCTTACAGTTCAGGTGAGTTTTGAACTCACAACCCTCGATGCAACAGTCTAGTACAATAACCACCACACAACTGTGACTATGCTACTCAAGTTCTTTGCGACAATATTTTTGTCCTCTCCCTGAACATATTCACGTAGTATTTATTATACGTTCAGAAAATATTCTGTCGAATAGAGAAGTGGTCATGTAGATATACACTCCTGAAAATGGAAAAAAGAACACATTGACACCGGTGTGTCAGACCCACCATACTTGCTCCGGACACTGCGAGAGGGCTGTACAAGCAATGATCACACGCACGGCACAGCGGACACACCAGGAACCGCGGTGTTGGCCGTCGAATGGCGCTAGCTGCGCAGCATTTGTGCACCGCCGCCGTCAGTGTCAGCCAGTTTGCCGTGGCATACGGAGCTCCATCGCAGTCTTTAACACTGGTAGCATGCCGCGACAGCGTGGACGTGAACCGTATGTACAGTTGACGGACTTTGAGCGAGGGCGTATAGTGGGCATGCGGGAGGCCGGGTGGACATACCGCCGAATTGCTCAACACGTGGGGCGTGAGGTCTCCACAGTACATCGATGTTGTCGCCAGTGGTCGGCGGAAGGTGCACGTGCCCGTCGACCTGGGACCGGACCGCAGCGACGCACGGATGCACGCCAAGACCGTAGGATCCTACGCAGTGCCGCAGGGGACCGCACCGCCACTTCCCAGCAAATTAGGGACACTGTTGCTCCTTGGGTATCGGCGAGGACCATTCGCAACCGTCCCCATGAAGCTGGGCTACGGTCCCGCACACCGTTAGGCCGTCTTCCGCTCACGCCCCAACATCGTGCAGCCCGCCTCCAGTGGTGTCGCGACAGGCGTGAATGGAGGGACGAATGGAGACGTGTCGTCTTCAGCGATGAGAGTCGCTTCTGCCTTGGTGCCAATGATGGTCGTATGCGTGTTTGGCGCCGTGCAGGTGAGCGCCACAATCAGAACTGTATACGACCGAGGCACACAGGGCCAACACCCGGCATCATGATGTGGGGAGCGATCTCCTACACTGGCCGTACACCACTGGTGATCGTCGAGGGGACACTGAATAGTGCATGGTACATCCAAACCGTCATCGAACCCATCGTTCTACCATTCCTAGACCGGCAAGGGAACTTGCTGTTCCAACAGGACAATGCACGTCCGCATGTATCCCGTGCCACCCAACGTGCTCTAGAAGGTGTAAGTCAACTACCCTGGCCAGCAAGATCTCCGGATCTGTCCCCCATTGAGCATGTTTGGGACTGGATGAAGCGTCGTCTCACGCGGTCTGCACGTCCAGCACGAACGCTGGTCCAACTGAGGCGCCAGGTGGAAATGGCATGGCAAGCCGTTCCACAGGACTACATGCAGCATCTCTACGATCGTCTCCATGGGAGAATAGCAGCCTGCATTGCTGCGAAAGGTGGATATACACTGTTCTAGTGCCGACATTGTGCATGCTCTGTTGCCTGTGTCTATGTGCCTGTGGTTCTGTCAGTGTGATCATGTGATGTATCTGACCCCAGGAATGTGTCAATAAAGTTTCCCCTTCCTGGGACAATGAATTCACGGTGTTCTTATTTCAATTTCCAGGAGTGTAGTTTCATTTTGTTTTTGAAGTTAATTTTACTATCTGAAAAGGTTAGAAACAAGAATTCCTAATATTCTCGGTATTCATAATGGTCAGAATCAGTCTGCAAAGCTCGTACGGGTGTTGTAGGATAGGTTGTGTTGAGATATAACTGTTAAGAAAAATTCCACACGTTGCACCGTTTCTGTGTTAACTACCACTGAGGTTAGTGCTACATACAATTAGCGTTAGTCGTTCTCACAGCGTAGATGATAGAGCACGAGACTGCTCAGCTTTCGTTCGTGTTCGATCCTTACTAACGTCCCATGTGCAGTTTTTGTATCGCTCTCTTCTGTGGTTTCAGGAAACCAAAAGAAGAACACGTTTGACGGCGCCGTCTGTAGTGGGCCGCTCGAATTTGCGTGCGCAACTGCCTGACTGGCTAACTTCAGTGATAATTATCGGGGGAACGGCATAAAGCGTCGAGTTCTTTTCTTAATAATTATTTATGAGCACAATCTACCCTGCGACACTTTTACAAACTTTTCAGAATGTTTCTCACCATCTTGTATGAGGCTTTCATTTCCTGACGTTACACTAGAAAGTACAGGGTTATTACAAATGATTGAAGCGATTTCACAGCTCTACAATAACTTTATTATTTGAGATATTTTCAAAATGCTTTGCACACACATACAAAAACTCAAAAAGTTTTTTTAGGCATTCACAAATGTTCGATATGTGCCCCTTTAGTGATTCGGCAGACATCAAGCCGATAATCAAGTTCCTCCCACACTCGGCGCAGCATGTCCCCATCAATGAGTTCGAAAGCATCGTTGATGCGAGCTCGCAGTTCTGGCACGTTTCTTGGTAGAGGAGGTTTAAACACTGAATCTTTCACAATACCCCACTAAAAGAAATCGCATGGAGTTAAGTCGGGAGAGCGTGGAGGCCATGACATGAATTGCTGATCATGATCTCCACCACGACCGATCCATCGGTTTTCCAATCTCCTGTTTACGAAATGCCGAACATCACGATGGAAGTGCGGTGGAGCACCATCCAGTTGAAAGATGAAGTCGGCGCTGTCGGTCTCCAGTTGTGGCATGAGCCAATTTTCCGCGGGCTACGCGTGAAACTTGCCCGCACGCGTTCAATCGTTTCTTCGCTCACTGCAGGCCGACCCGTTGATTTCCCCTTACAGAGGCATCCAGAAGCTTTAAACTGCGCATACCATCGCCGAATGGAGTTAGCAGTTGGTGGATCTTTGTTGAACTTCGTCCTGAAGTGTCGTTGCACTGTTATGACTGACTGATGTGAGTGCATTTCAAGCACGACATACGCTTTCTCGGCTCCTGTCGCCATTTTGTCTCACTGCGCTCTCGAGCGCTCTGACGGCAGAAACCTGAAGTGCGGCTTCAGCCGAACAAAACTTTATGAGTTTTTCTACGTATCTGTAGTGTGTCGAGACCATATGTCAATGAATGGAGCTACAGTGAATTTATGAAATCGCTTCAATCATTTGTAATAGCCCTGTATACACGAGACGGCACAGATATATCGGCGGTCGTCGCAGTGAGAATAAGACGCTATTTGTATAACAATTGCCGATATATCTATGCAAATACTGTTTTAATCGTGGTCGAAATGTCAACCCTTGAGATATCTTTCACAGTACACAATAATCTCTTACCATCTGACTTTAGTAACATAGTTCCGCTGTTATTACAGAAATATTAGTATTAGCAGAGATAGTTCGTATTTCCTTTCTCAGATCAGTCGATAATGTAATGTGTTGGTGCTGGGTGCTGCCAATAAATAAAGAAAATGTAAGTCGCTGGCCTTGTTGAACATAACATGTATTATGATTCCACTACGGAATTCAGGAATGACGACAGATTAGATAGCAAGAGTCCGTAGAGCCTTTAAACGGGGCGTATACTTACGTTTAGTTGTGGTTAAAGCAACTGACAATTTAAATTCACTAGTTGAATTCCGAGCAACAATATTTTTCCTGTCTTTCTGACTTACCTGTGGTAGCAACAGAAAACAAAAATACTAAATCAGTATGCCTACTCCACCCCTATCCCCCTCCCCTTTCCGCCAGCCCTCTAAACTGAGCTCATGTTGTTAACGTTGAGACAGAGGATATTAACGACGAAAAGAATTTAGTGTGAACCGAGCGAATCGATTCCAGTGTCAAACCAACTGGTTACCTCTTCTGGTGCAGTCTTGAGTTACAATGGCCACATGCTTGCAGTGAATGGCGCAAGGACTGATTGCTGGTCGCGTTGTCGGTCAAGTCTCGTATATCTTTTGTGACAATGCTGACTGGATGATTACTAGTTCGACACTCTTAGGTTACTTGATAGTACAATACAACAATAATTTGCTTGCACGAAGATTGTGTTACACTGTGAAACCGCGGTTAGGCAGTGAAACAACGTTCTTACTGAGAACAGAACTACAAATTTATGTGTCCGACACGGATCTTGACAAGTGTGAATTTATGTACGGACTCAAGGTGTCTGGAGGTGGTCATTAACCGTTCGCATTCCGCTCACTTGGCGTGCGGGAAAGGCAATGAGGACAGGGACCTCCGCCCGTCTTCTGAATTCTTCGTAGAGCGTGTGGTGCAATCACCGTTCTCCTATGTCCTACGATTTGTTGCGCTCTACATGAACTGTGCCACACAGAGTAATATTTGTGGTTAGCCTATTCATAGGCCGTACGATCGCACTTACAGTTACTCGAAATTCAGTATGTTCTGCAATCTTCTGATCGGTATGCAACAAATCTCTGGTTTCTACGATGAAGGTTAAAAAATTGTTACTCTGACGCAATAAGGGAGAAATTGTTAAAAACGACTATCTCAAGTTATATTAAGATAATTTTTGGAACGACAAATCGAAATGCTTCCTCCATATAGTCTTACAAATGAAGATTACTGTTCTACATCTACATTTACATGAATACTCTGCAAATCACATTTAAGTACCAGGCAGAGGGTTCGTCGAACCACCTTCACAATTCTCTGCTATTCCAATCTCGTATAGCGCGCGGAAAGAATGAACACCTATATCTTTCCGTACGAGCTCCGATTTCCCTTATTTTATCGTGGTGATCGTTCCTCCCTATGTAGGTCGGTGTCAACAAAATATTTTCGCGTTCGGAGGAGAAAGTTGGTGATTGGAATTTCGTGAGAAGATTCCGTCGCAACGAAAAACGCCTTTCTTTTAATGATCCCCAGCCCAAATCCTGTATCATTTCTGTGACACTCTCTCCCATATTTCTCGATAGTACAAAACGTGCTGCCTTTCTTTGAACTTTTTCGATGTACTCCGTCAGTCCTATCTGCTAAAGATCGAAGGCCGGCCGGTGTGGCCGTGCGGTTCTAGGCGCTTCAGTCTGGAACCGCGTGACCGCTACGGTCGCAGGTTCGAATCCTGCCTCGGGCATGGATATGTGTGATGTCCTTAGGTTAGTTAGGTTTAAGTAGTTCTAAGTTCTAGGGGACTGATGACCATAGATGTTAAGTCCCATAGTGCTCAGAGCCATTTGAACCTTTTTTTTTTTTTTTTTTTTTTTTTTGCTAAGGATCCCACACCGCGCAGCAGTATTCTAAAAGAGGACGGACAAGCGTAGTGTAGGCAGTCTCTTTAGTAGGTCTGTTACATTTTCTAAGTGTCCTGTCAATAAAACGCAGCCTTTGATTAGCCTTCCCCACAATATTTTCTATGTGTTCTTTCCAATTTAAGCTGTTCTTAATTGTAATACCTAGGTATTTAGTTGAATTTACGGCTTTTAGATTAGACTTATTTATCGTGTAACTGAAGTTTAACGAGTTTCTCTTAGCACTCAAGTGGATGACCTCACACTTTTCGTTATTTAGGGTCAACTGCCACTTTTCGCACCATTCAGATATCTTTTCTAACTCGTTTTGCAGTTTGTTTTGATCTTCTGATGACTTTAGTAGTCGATAAACGACAGTGTCATCTGCAAACAACCGAAGACGGCTGCTCAGATTGTCCCCCAAATCGTTTATATAGATATGGAACAGCAAAGGGCCTATAACACTACCTTTGGGAACGCCTGAAATCACTTCTGTTTTACTCGATGACTTTCCGTCAATTACTACGAACTGTGACCTCTCTGACAGGAAATTGCAAATCCAGTCACATTGAAACGTCCCCTTTGAAAAATTGTACAGGACTGAGCTTAAACTAACACACAATATTTTTAGCGCAACGCAATCTGACTTTCAAAAATCCCTACAAAAGAATGGCCCTGACTAACATTAACCTATACCTTTCACAAATCACTTACCTCACAAAAATCTTCATTACTCGAACTACTGCAATACAGAGAGCGCCACTACTGCCAGCTAAATAAAAGATTCAAACTACGGAAGGCACTAACTACTGATAGGCATAGTTAGCAAATGAAAGATTTTAATAGAGAACAAACAATGTATTTACCTTAATAGTCATAATATATATAGCAGTTCATGACATCCAGTCTAACAAATTGCAAAACTCCGCCATCTCTCTCCCCACATCCACCACTGCTGGCGGCTCACCTCCAACTGCGCAGCAAACGCGCTGTTCACGTCCAGCTGCCCAACACTACAATGGCAGACAACAATGCAAACTAGCCACAGACTGCACACAGCACAGCCAGTGATTTTCATACAGAGAGCGCTACGTGGCGGCGGCGTTACCAATATAAGAACCTAAACAGCCTACTTACATAGACCCCATGCTCCCCACAAAAAATTTTACAAATTGTTTTGGGCACTGGGCAATACATATTTGTTAAAATTTTTCATAATCATAATTACAATAACAAAGAAATCAAATGCATACACTTATTGATACAATGTTGGTCAAAAGCTAAAATTTTCTCACAGTACATAAAGATAGTCCTAATCATTCATCATAATAGTAATTACAGTTTTTTTCACAAAGTCTCATTAGTAAAAGAAATTGCACACAGAAGTAGGTGATTTCCATGCAGTCTTGAAGAAATAGTGTTGTCCTTCCAACGGAAAGACAGTGCTGACTCTTGACGTGCAGACAGGTAATGGGCCACAACAGAGCAAACCCACAGCAGAGTCATTCGACGTTTTGAAGAATATTGGTAGGTAGGTCATCACAGAGTAGACCCACTGTAGTCCTGGTAGAGATTGTGGTATTGGTGGGCCACCTGAGGTGCAGACCCACTGCAGTCCTTGTGGAAATAATGATATTGGTGGGCCATCAGAGATGCAGACCCACTGTAGACCTTGTAGAGACGGTCAGCAGCCATCTGTTGTGACTGTGCGGGTGGACAATCACCATTGAAGAGTCTTGCAGATAATATAGCAAGTCCATAACCACCACTTGTGCACTCACAAAGTTTTTGGAATTGTCCTTAGAACCAGCAATGCTGTTATCCAGTCCCTTGCTGAATTATTAACACATGTGCAAACACTAACAGTCCCTACTTCTCACATATTGTCCATATACTATGACCAACAGAAATGTGTGCAGTGAAATGTAACTTACAAGTTACTTAATTTGATGAACTGGTGTCAATTACAATTTTATAACATAAGAATACAATAACAAAGGTACAAAATACATCATTACAGAACATAACAATACAGATAACATTTGTAGTACAGGCTTTACAAAAGAATTGAACTAATATATACATCAGTGTTACAGGAATTATGATATAAGTAAATACATAAAATATCAGAATAACTTTTGAAACATCAACTTTACACATAAACATTAAAATAAAATAGAATAAATAATGTTTAAGCTTATTTACAAGGTAAATAACATATTATTAATGCCAATTATATTTGAGGATAACAGTATTCCTCATCATAGTGAATGTAGCTTAGTATTAGAAGAAGAAAAAATTCTATGAAACTACACGGAGACAGGAAGAAAACAAATACACAAGGGTACACAAACACATAGTGGGATAACACAAAAGGAATGGACAGGGTTTGTTTTCAGTGTAACATTTGGTACTGCAGTCCAACCCAAAACTTCATTCCATAGATCTTTCGTCTTATTTCGATATTTGCTCCAGCCAAAAAAATCCTATCCAAGCATGCTTTCTGTATTTTTCTCGTATAACCTCTCAGTGCATTTCTTCAAATTCATCGCAACTCATTCTCTTATATAGTCTACCCCCTCTTAAGCTAACTTTAATCTACTGAGCTCAGATGCTAAACTAAGAGACAAGGCAATGCAGCAGCACAAAACAATTAACACAAACATCAATGACAAAAATTTAAATAGGCAAAGCAATTGCAATATTACAACTAATATAAGGCACTGTGCAGCACACAAGAAAAATAAATCAGTAGTAAAACTAGCGTAACAGAGTAATACAAAGTGAAATTCAGTAACACTATGCCTGGCAAACAGCCACAGCAAATGTAATAACTTATATCTAAACATGACAAAGCTCAAGCAAAAAAAACATTACACTAAAGACAATAATGCAGACAAGGGAAATGTATATTCACATCTTAATGTCTATGTAAATAAAGTGGTGCACCACAAAAACTAATTCTACAAAAAATTACCAAGTACTCGAAAAGAAAATTATATATGCAGTTTCTGGGAAATGTTTTTGTGCTCCTTCGTTTTTTTGAAGTACATCAAAGTTATTCTTTACTGGGTCTGTAGGCATAAAATATTTATATTAGTACATCTATAAAATTTTATTTTAACCAATGCTGCAGGGCAGCTAGCAACTAGATATTAAACAAAATGAGCAATCTCTCAACTAGAAAGACAATAGATGTAAAATGTCTCTCATCATTTCATTAGGCATATTAGTAAATATCATAAATTAAGAGCTCCACAGTGTAATCATATGTTTTCAATTTCGACCTTGTCGTTTTTGCGATGCTTTCAACAAAGGAATGTCAATAGCGAGGATAATGGCCTCCCTTTTTTTTTCTACCTGTGCCTCTGAAAACGCACACACTAATAGCTTTTTCTCCAGGCGTCTTACGCAGCTGGGTGCCCACGACGCATTACGTGCAGGTGGTCACTTAACTTTCTTACGGAAATATTTACAACAGCAGTTTCCGCTACAGTGGCAGTCTCATATACAAAATTTCACGGGTCGAGAATTTGCGTTGCAAATGTGTAGAAACAAAATCCTATTGATATAACAGTGTCCAAAAAATTTTCGTCGGCATTGTAATACATTCACGCATTTACACACACATTTCATAACTCTTAAAGTACGTTTCTTGGTTTCCAACATCCTTTTCATAAATCAGAGTCCCTAACCACTACTCCTTACTCCTTACCTTATTACACATATACATATTCGTCGACACTTCTTCAATATTTCATCATAATAAATATATAGCATAATCAAATTCCTCATATAGCATCACCTTATTGATCATAAACATACCTCAACAGCATAATATACATCGTCGTCGTAAAAATAACATCATAACACCTCAGTCAAATCTCAAAAACGTCGTAGCTTTCTGCAATAATGTCAAAACCTAAAAAAATTCTCTGCTCTTTTCGATAGTGTCATCTACCTCATACGTACTTTAAAAATCATGATCTCATACCAAATACATCATTCAAAGCTCTCATAATACCACAATGGTTCTGAAAAAATATGAACAGTTCACAAAGTACAGACAAAATACCATTTTGTAAGTGTGAAGTTACCCAACTGTGTAATTGCATAAACATGTGTCACTGATGTAGTAAAAAAAATGTTTATCTCTCAGTTAAATGATCAGATAGGTGTGTAATTTGTGTGTTAGAGAAATATGGTACCGATGTGTAAAGTTGTATAAGCAAATACCATATTAGCTAGGGCTCCTTGCGCTTGCCAAACACATGATACACAAAGTAAGCATGTACCCCCCTGAGGATTAATGTAATTACACCCTCAGGTGTTACAGAGTACAGCAATGGAATGAAATGTATCACGGAAATCCTTTGTACCATTGTACTTCAACTATCTTTAAAAATAAATGTGTTAAGTACAAAATTAATCACTCAAATACGTGTACTGTAGCGCTAAACTGTGCGTCTTGTTGTAAGATAATCTCTGTGGAAGTGTCATAGTTATCGTCCTCCGAAAGCTAATTTCTGCAGAAGCCAATGTATTTACCACATGGTACACAAAAGTGAAATGCTTTGCGTATAGATATCTTAGTTATTACGCTTATTGCCATGATGAGGAATGTACTGTGCTGTAACGTATTGTTGTCCTACGGAAAAGGCTGTCTCCTTGTAGCTATAGCACAAAAGTTACTACTAAAACAGGTTTTACTTTACAGAAGAACTCAGAAAAACTGTGCAGATATAAAACAGATACACCACAAAAGCAACATTGCAAATTGTCACTCATTAGTAGCGTCGTGAGAAAATCGTGTAGCTGTCACATAAACTAACCACTGTGTCATCTGGTATTTCACAGAAAGTACTTTAAATCCAGAATGTATTTTCAAGTAAACCAAAATGTTGCATTAAAATCTCATTAGCAGTACTGGTAAATGTTCTAAGTATGTGAGCCTTATAGTCGTTACGTAATCGTGCAACTAACAAGCAAGAATGTACACACACAAAAACACTGTGTCGTCTGTTCACTATAACAATGCACTCGTAAATACTGTCTAAATATGTTCCCTAGGTTCTAGACTGGATAGTGAACTTCAAAACATAGTTGCATGATAACAGTTTCTAAGTGTGACAATGCATACTAGAAATGTGAAGTGAAACGATTTATGGCAAAGACAAAGTTAAAAAGGAGATAGGCATAGTTAGCAAATGAAAGATTTTAATAGAGAACAAACAATGTATTTACCTTAATAGTCATAATATATATAGCAGTTCATGAGATCCAGTCTAACAAATTGCAAAACCCCGCCATCTCTCTCCCCACATCCACCACTGCTGGCGGCTCACCTCCAACTGCGCAACGCTACGCGCTGTTCACGTCCAGCTGCCCAACACTACAATGGCAGACAACAATGCAAACTACCCACAGACTGCACACAGCACAGCCAGTGATTTTCATACAGAGAGCGCTACGTGGCGGCGGCGTTACCAATATAAGAACCTAAACAGCCTACTTACAACATAACTGAGACGGTATTCCATAAGCACGCAATTTACCTACGAGCCGCTTGTGTGGTACAGTGTCAAAAGCCTTCCGGAAATCCAGGAATACCGAATCGATCTGAAATCCCTTGTCAATAGCACTCAACACTTCATGTGAATAAAGAGCTAGTTGTGTTTCACAAGAACGATGTTTTCTAAACCCATGTTGACTGTGTGTCAATAGACCGTTTTTTTTTTTCGAAGTAATTCATTATGTTCGAACACTATATATGCTCCAGAAGCCTGCTGCATGTGGACGTTAACGATATGGGCCTGTAATTTAGTGGATTACTCCTACTACCTTTCTTGAATATTGGTGTGACCTGTGCAACTTTCCAGTCTTTGGGTACGGATCTTTAGTCGAGCGAACGGTTGTACATGATTGTTAAGTATGGAGCTAATGCATCAGCACACTCCGAAAGGAACCTAATTGTTATACAGTCTAGACTAGAAGACTTGCATTTGTTAAGTGATCTGAGTTGCTTCACTACTCCGAGGATATTTACTTCTTCGTTACCCGTGTTGGTAGCTGTTCCCGATTCGAATTCTGGAATATTTACTTCGTCTTTTTTTGTGAAGGCATTTCGGAAGGCTGTGTTTAGCAACTCTGCATTGGCAGCACTGTCTTCGATAGTTTCTCGATTGTTATTGTGCAGAGAAGGCATTGATTGTTTCTTGCCGCTGACATACTTCACATACGACCAGAATCTCTTTGGATTTTCTGCCAGGTTTCGAGAGAAAGGTTTGTTGTGGAAACTGTTATAGGTGTCTCGCATTGAACTCCGCGCTAAATATCGCGCTTCTGTAAGGGATCGCCAATCTTTGGGATTTTACGTCTGTATAAATTGGGCACGTTTGCTTCGTTATTTCTGCAACAGTGTTCCAACCCGTTTTGTGTACCAAGGAGGATCAGCTCCGTCGTTTGTTAGTTTATTTGGTATAAATCTCTCAATTGCCGCCGATACTATTTCTTTGAATTTAAGCCACATCTGGTCTACACTTATGTTACTTCGGAGCAGGCGAACTAGTTGAAAATACTACATCTACATCTGTATCCCACAAGCCACATGACGTTGTGTGGAAAAGAGTACTTTTGGTACCGACATATGATCCCCCCTTCCCTGATCCATTGGCGAATGGCGCTTGGGAGGAATGACTGCTGATAAACCTTCGTAATAGCTCTAATTTCTCATATTTTCTCGTTGTGGTCATATCGTTGGACGTATGCGAGAGGAAAAATATGTTGTCCAACTCTTCCCAGAACATACTCTCGCGGAATTTCAGTAGTAAACCTCCCCGTGATGCAGCACACCTCTCTTGTAGCGTGTCCAACGAGAGTTTGTTGAGCATCTTCGTAACGCACTCCGGCCGATTAAACAAACCTGTGACGCAACGCTCCGTTCTTCATGGATCTTTTCTTTTTCTTCTATTAATTCAACCTCTTAAGGGTTGCAGGCTGATGAGAAATACTCAAAAGCGTGGAATAATTACATTTGCTTTCCTTCCTATGAATCTCAGCCTGGAGTCTGCTTCCCCTATTACTTGTTTTATGTGATCATTCTACTTTAGAGCGCTCCGGATTGTTACTCTTAGGTATTTTACAGCAGTTCCCATTTCCAGCTATTCGTCACCAACCGTGTAATTATACGATAGTGGAATTCTTCGCTTCTCTTTGCGCAGTCGTTTCATTTATTTACTTTCAGAGCCAACTGCCGGTCTCTGCACCATTCGCTAATCCTGAGTAGATCTTCCTGCAGTTCATTGCAGTCTTCTGACACTGCCGCCTTCTTATAGACAACCACATCCACGAACTGCCTCAGGCAGCTTCCGACGGCATCCACTATTGGGCTGGTAGTTAATGGTATTTAAAACTGTAAATTTTTTCATCTCACCATAAAAATTTATTTTTGGGCAATCCTTTATCTGTAATTCTGTGTCTGGATAGTTCTGACTGTAACTTTGGCTTGTAATTCAAAACTGTGTAGTAAGTGTGTGCCGTTTGTGTAGCAAAGGAAACTAAATGTCAATGTCAAACTGGAACGCTTTTCATCTTCTCTGCGAATTTAACAGATCATCAAATGTGACTGAGGTGGTTCCAGTATCTCTGCTATATACGGAGGAAATGTCATTCTGGAAATCAATGTTACAAAATAGTTGCTCCGAAGCGACTCGATAAGGTCATCAAGTCTTAATGAAGATATTTTCCGTACGTTAATCCACGGTACCATTATAATCACATAATAGCTATCCTTTTTTAATTCGGCCATGTGTTCTGTGTTAAATTCATTCATCGTCGACGGAAAGTTATAGCCTACTATCTATTCTCATATAGGTAAACTATTTTTTTCCTTTCTTTTTTCTTATTTTTTTTTTAATCTTTGGTCACAGCGATATACAGACACGAAAAAAAAGACGGTTTTATTTCTTTCAGGACGATTAAAAACATCGTACTTTGTCCTACCTCAGATATCATCATTGACCTACAACATTGTGTAATGGGATTTTAATGTTGTATCAGTGGTCTTATGGATACTACAAAAATACATGGAATTCGCTTGTTTACACTTTGACTGGTGACTACTTTCTTCAATTACGAGTTTACATTTATACAGCATCATCAGATTAATCTGTAATAATCTGTAAAGAACCACAAATAACACATACTGCATAATAGCTGTTACTGACAACTAAAAATTAGTAGGAAATATGTCGAAGTACAATGTGAAGACATGCCAAGGTTTGGGTCTACACTTTATACATAGGTATGTAGTCATCTATTTTATCCCATTAGACAATGCGAAACTGAAACATTACGGCTGTTGCACCTGGTGGCCTAGTTGTTTTCCTGAACGCTGCAACTGCATTAATAATCCAATTTCGCATTGTATAAGATAGAAGATCCCATACCTATTTATGACGTGCTCGTCCTAACCTTGGTATGTTTACACATTGTACGTTGGTAAATTTCGCGTTTGTTTCAAGTGTATGCACTACGTAAAGGGTGTTTATAAATGAATATCGGGGTGTTAACGCTTTATAATATTTATTATATTAAACTTAGAGCTATAAATGATATGTCAAGTGAAAGAGCAACTCAAACAGTTTTACCAAGAACCTTATAAATGTTCAATGTGAGCACCATTTGTCACACGGCACACATCAAGTCTGTACCCAAGCGCTGGATAGGCCACAAAGGGCCCAATGACAGGGCTTACTTTGCATGGCCTCCACGTTCACCCGACCTAACGCCATGCGATTTTTTTCTTTCTGGCTTCATCAAGGATCGTGTGTACGTGCCTCCGCTACCAGAATACCTCCCTGAATTAAGAAACCTGATTGAAGCCGCTGTTGCTACAATCACTGAAGACAAACTTATCAACGTTTGGAATGAACTCGGCTATAGACTTGATGTATGCCGTGTGACAAATGGTGCACAAATTGAACATTTATAAGGTTCTTGGTAAAACTGTTTGAGTTGCTCTTTCATTTGATATATCATTTACAACTGTAAGTTTAATACAATAAGTATTATAAAGCGTTGGAACCCCGATATTCATTTATAAACACCATGTATTATTTTTGGTTCTGTACGGATTTTTCCAGATTAATTTGATGATGATGTATAAATCGAAATGCATAATTAAAGAAGGCAGTCACCACTTAACCTATGACTTCCATGTATTTTTATAGCTTCCGTAATAGCACTGATAAAACGTTCAAATTATGTGTAAATGGACGCATAACTCTTGCGTGACTTAACGTCACACCTGTTACTGTGTAATCACACTCAGTGGCTCACTTCCACCATTTAATAAAAAAGTTATAGCTTGACTGAAATATGAAAATAGTGAAGTGTACTTAAATACAGGGTATACATTTGGACATGAATGTAATATGTGTAATATTAATTTTATATTTTGTTAAAAAAATTGAATTAATTTTCATACATTAAATTTATAGGAAAAGGAAATTTCTTTTTCTGATATAATTACTTTAGAAGTTACTGACAATGAAATTGTTAATTAAAAATAAACTAACTTTAGAAAAATTATCGATAAGTAATTCATTAGTTCATTTAAAAATTGTCTTTATCCTTGACCTTCTTGGTTAGTCGGAAGCTGGCGGGAAGTCTGTTATGGAAACCAGCTTGGTGTTGTACCGGGTATTCCTTGCGTTGTGTTCTTTCTGTGAATGTTTGAATAATGGCATTTGATACTGTGAAATAAAAGCGCTGCAGAATCGATGGAAACGACAGCTACTTTTCATTGAAAATATCGGATGAAATGAATCTAACATGCTTTTTCGTCATGCAAGTCTAATACAGGGTGATTCAAAAGAATACCACAACTTTAAAAATGTGTATTTAATGAAAGAAACATAATATAACCTTCTGTTATACATCATTACAAAGAGTATTTAAAAAGGTTTTTTTTCACTCAAAAACAAGTTCAGAGATGTTCAATATGGCCCCCTCCAGACACTCGAGCAATATCAACCCGATACTCCAACTCGTTCCACATTCTCTGTAGCATATCAGGCGTAACAGTTTGGATAGCTGCTGTTATTTCTCGTTTCAAATCATCAATGGTGGCTGGGAGAGGTGGCCGAAACACCATATCCTTAACATACCCCCATAAGAAAAAATCGCAGGGGGTAAGATCAGGGCTTCTTGGAGGCCAGTGATGAAGTGCTCTGTCACGGGCTGCCTGGCGGCCGATCCATCGCCTCGGGTAGTTGACGTTCAGGTAGTTATGGACAGATAAGTGCCAATGTGGTGGCGCTCCATCCTGCTGAAATATGAATTGTTGTGCTTCTTGTTCGAGCTGAGGGAACAGCCAATTCTCTAACATCTCCAGATACTGTAGTCCAGTTACAGTAGCACCTTCGAAGAAAAAGGGACCAAAAACTTTATTGGCTGAAATGGCACAGAAAACGTTCACCTTAGGCGAGTCACGTTCATACTGAGTTGTTTCCCGCGGATTCTCAGTGCCCCATATACAGACATTGTGACGGTTGACTTTCCCGTTAGTGTGGAAAGTTGCTTCATCACTAAACACAATCTTTGAAACGAAAGATTCATCTGTTTCCGTTTTAGCAAGGATAAAATCACATAAATCGATTCTTTTAATCTTATTAGCTGCAGACAGTGCTTGAACCAATTTCAGACGATAAAGTTTCATAACTAACCTTTTGTCGTAGGACTCTCCATACAAATGCTTGCTGGATGCGTGCTATATTTTCATCACTCGTTCTCGGCCGTCCAGAACTTTTCCCTTTGCACAAACACCCATTCTCTGTAAACTCTTTATACCAACGTTTAATACACCACCTATCAGGAGGTTTAACACCATACTTCGTTCGAAATGCACGCTGAACAACTGTCGTCGATTCACTTCTGCCGTACTCAATAACACAAAAAGCTTTCTGTTGAGCGGTCGCCATCTTAGCATCAACTGACGCTGACGCCTAGTCAACAGCGCCTCAAGCGAACAAAGGTACAACTAAATGAAACTTTATAGCTCCCTTAATTCGCCGACAGATAGTGCTTAGCTCTACCTTTTGTCGTTGCAGAATTTTAAATTCCTAAAGTTGTGGTATTCTTTTTGAATCACCCTGTATATTCCAAGATCTTCGAGATTATCAAGAAGATAATGGAAAGCATTACACAGGATACGTTATTACAATTACTTGCAACATGCACATTCAAATTAAAATTCAAGCCTAATCTTCATCTCTTTGCTTCAACTTCTTAAGCAGCTGAAGACCGCTGAGTTCAAAACAATTAACTGTCAACGAAGTGAGGATTTTAAGAAACATTGTAATTTTCGAGATTAGTGTTTGAACAAAGAGAGGTGTAAGGGTTAGAACTGCTACAAACAAACGGTTCAAGATACTTCTAACGGATCTGAGAAGTCGTAGGGGGACATTCAATTACCGCCATTCAGTTCACCATTGGCATTTATTACGAGACGCTACAGATGTGGGTGGAACGTCACCTTATTCGATATACCAAAACCCATATTACTTTTGACCTGTTTTGTCGCCAGTAATATGGGCAGGCATTCAGCAATTTTTTTTCGAAAGATACGTAGAATTGTAGACAGGAACACCCTCTTCGAAAATGAACACCGCGATGTTTTACCCACATGTTGTGCAGGTTTCACACTGTACACGCTTATAAAGATAAGCTCATTTAGCTGTGGATACACTGTAGGATCACAATTCACTATCTTCTACAGCGTGCTCTAGTTACAATACAGTCTTGCAGTGGTACACAGACAAGACCGCAGTGATCTATGTTAATGTCCTTGGAGCTAATCGTCTTCTCTGTTTCCACCTGTTACCGTAATTTGTCAAGGTAAATTGCTCGAATTTTGCCAGCTAACGTTGTCATGTTTTATTGCGAGGTTTGCCAACCTAATGAGACGCCCGTAACAACGCACCGATCTCTCAGTAACTCGATAAATTAAATATTATGTTTATTGCAGTCACACTTGTTCTACATTTAAGCACATCTATAATCACTTTAGACTAATCTTAAAGGTTTTCTCGTTTTCCAGATATTTTCTATTAATGGACCTCGAAAAATGTTAGAACTGGCCCTATTTGAAGACGATTCCAATTTGCGGAGACTCTTTGTAGGTTTATATGAGGGTATTTGTAGTGTGATTGCAAGAGACGTTATCTTTTTTAAATGGCAGTTGTCAGTTATGGTCAATACAAAAAGATGGTAGTTTTTATATGCTCATTGTTTCCATTCTCGGTACATAGGTTTTCCTCCATACGCACTGTGATTCTTTGACTTTAGTGTTCTCTAACAAATTTCGTTTCAACTATGGTGTTTCTAAGCTAAATCTTCAGCTATGTCATACTGCTACTGTCTTCCATGGACAAAGTCTTAAAAAAAAGCCGTTGTATGGGTACCTCCTGCTTTAAGGGAAACTACAAAACTTTGTAAGTGTCTGTTCACTCTTTATCAGTTAGCCATGAATAAAAATTAACATCACATTTCACAATTCTTCCCAGGGACGAAAACTTGTGCTATTATGACTCAGCGTTGGCAAAAAAGTAACAATCCCTACAAGCGCTCATACACAGAAAATTCTATTATACACTCCTGGAAATTGAAATAAGAACACCGTGAATTCATTGTCCCAGGAAGGGGAAACTTTATTGACACATTCCTGGGGTCAGATACATCACATGATCACACTGACAGAACCACAGGCACATAGACACAGGCAACAGAGCATGCACAATGTCGGCACTAGTACAGTGTATATCCACCTTTCGTAGCAATAGCAATGCAGGCTGCTATTCTCCCATGGAGACGATCGTAGAGATGCTGGATGTAGTCCTGTGGAACGGCTTGCCATGCCATTTCCACCTGGCGCCTCAGTTGGACCAGCGTTCGTGCTGGACGTGCAGACCGCGTGAGACGACGCTTCATCCAGTCCCAAACATGCTCAATGGGGGACGGATCCGGAGATCTTGCTGGCCAGGGTAGTTGACTTACACCTTCTAGAGCACGTTGGGTGGCACGGGATACATGCGGACGTGCATTGTCCTGTTGGAACAGCAAGTTCCCTTGCCGGTCTAGGAATGGTAGAACGATGGGTTCGATGACGGTTTGGATGTACCGTGCACTATTCAGTGTCCCCTCGACGATCACCAGTGGTGTACGGCCAGTGTAGGAGATCGCTCCCCACACCATGATGCCGGGTGTTGGCCCTGTGTGCCTCGGTCGTATGCAGTCCTGATTGTGGCGCTCACCTGCATGGCGCCAAACACGCATACAACCATCATTGGCACCAAGGCAGAAGCGACTCTCATCGCTGAATACGACATGTCTCCATTCGTCCCTCCATTCACGCCTGTCGCGACACCACTGGAGGCGGGCTGCACGATGTTGGGGCGTGAGCGGAAGACGGCCTAACAGTGTGCGGGACCGTAGCCCAGCTTCATGGAGACGGTTGCGAATGGTCCTCGCCGATACCCCAGGAGCAACAGTGTCCCTAATTTGCTGGGAAGTGGCGGTGGGGTCCCCTACGGCACTGCGTAGGATCATACGGTCTTGGCGTGCATCCGTGCGTCGCTGCGGTCCGGTCCCAGGTCGACGGGCACGTGCACCTTCCGCCGACCACAGGCAACAACATCGATGTACTGTGGAGACCTCACGCCCCACGTGTTGAGCAATTCGGCGGTACGTCCACCCGGCCTCCCGCATGCCCACTATACGCCCTCGCTCAAAGTCCGTCAACTGCACATAAGGTTCACGTCCACGCTGTCGCGGCATGCTACCAGTGTTAAAGACTGCGATGGAGCTCCGTATGCCACGGCAAACTGGCTGACACTGACGGCGGCGGTGCACAAATGCTGCGCAGCTAGCGCCATTCGACGGCCAACACCGCGGTTCCTGGTGTGTCCGCTGTGCCGTGCGTGTGATCATTGCTTGTACAGCCCTCTCGCAGTGTCCGGAGCAAGTATGGTGGGTCTGACACACCGGTGTCAGTGTGTTCTTTTTTCCATTTCCAGGAGTGTATATTTAATGAGAAAAAGGAGGATATACTGTAAATACTTTCCCAGGAATACTGTTACATCCACTGGCACTTGCCAACAATAAATCGATTTGTTGCCGAATTTGAGGAAAAACGGCAGTGAAGACTTCAAATTGCAAATCGATAATCACATACATACGATACCATGTGACAGGTTCTGCACCCGCAATGCTCTCTTCATATTGTGTCTAAAATGTACTGCTTCTGTTCTCTATACAACAGTTTTCTAGAGAATTTCATCGATTTTGGTTGCCAGTACAATACCGTAAAGTCACTGTCTTGCACCTCAGACAACTGTAGCACGATTATGGCCTTGTCACACAGGCAGTTAGCCTGCTAGAAGGGGCCATCGCCATCGGGGAAGCCATCAAGAACGATGGCTTGAAGGTGAAGCGCAATAATGTTCACGCAGTTGACAGCTCTCATGGTGACTTCGATTAGTACCACAGGTCATCCATACCAACAGTTCGCGTCTGTGGCGCGCTGCATGTTTCGTACAGCCATTATTTTGGCTAACGGCGACCGCAGACCTGGTATAGTAAGTAACGTGTATCATCCAACCGGGTGACACGTTTCCATTGATCCACAGTCATATCTCGATGGTATACAGATTACCTTATCAAAATAATCCGGAAACCTACTAGTGGACATTAAAACGAGGTGTGTCTGTTCTTCGGCTTCATGGCAGCTTTAACTCTGCTGACGACATTTTCAGTGAGGTACCTGACTGTCTGTGTAGGAATTCAATTTCGTCTCCGAAATGTTTCTGTTCTGTGCACAGTAATCAACGCTATAAAATTGTGTGGTATACTTCGGCGTTTAGCGTTTTCTTCAGTGCCGTCAGGGGATCTGACTCTAACGAAAAAAATTACCCCCATACTGTAACACCACCTCCTCCGTACTTTACTGTTGGCACTACAGGTAACGACAGGTATCATTCTACATCTACATCTACATCCATACTGGGCAAGCCACCTGATGGTGTGTGGCAGAGGGTACACTGACAAGGGAACCTCCCCATCGCACCCCCCTCAGATTTAGTTATAAGTCGGCACAATGGATAGGCATTGAAAACTGAACACAGATCAATCGAGAAAACAGGAAGAAGTTGTGTGGAACTATGAAAAAATAAGCAAAATATACAAACTGAGTAGACCATGCACATGATAGGCAACATCAAGGAGAATGTGAGCTCAGGAGTGCCATGGTCCCGTGGTTAGCGTGAGCAGCTGCGGAACGAGGCTCCCTGGCTGGCAGTTGACTGTTCAAAAATGGTTCAAATGGCTCTGAGCACTATGGGACTTAACATCTGAGGTCATCAGTCCCCTAGAACTTAGAACTATTTAAACCTAACTAACCTAAGGACATCACACACATCCGTGCCCGAGGCAGGATTCGAACCTGCGACTGTGGCGGTCGCGCGGTTCCAGACTGAAGCGCCTAGAACCGGTTCAAATGGTTCAAATGGCTCTGAGCACTATGGGACTCAACTGTTGAGGTCATTAGTCCCCTAGAACTTAGAACTAGTTAAACCTAACTAACCTAAGGACATCACAAACATCCATGCCCGAGGCAGGATTCGAACCTGCGACCGTAGCGGTCTGGCGGTTCCAGACTGCAGCGCCTTTAACCGCACGGCCACTTCGGCCGGCCGCCTAGAACCGCTCGGCCGTTGACTGTTCGCTACTTTGGACGAGAGTGCATTAAATACGTGAGATGTATTCCGTGGGCAATATGAATGCAGCAAATATAGCTCGCGACTTCGATAACAAGGTCAATGAATATTTTCCGAAGTTTGCGGTGCGGTCGCAAAACACAGACACTAAACTTATTACAGTGAACAGAGACGTCAATGAACGAACGGACAAATCATAACTTTGTGAAAATGAATGACGTAAACTTTTCACTCGAGGGAAGACTTGAACCAATGACCTCTCGTTCCGCAGCTGCTCACGCTAACCACGGGACCATGGCACTCCTGAGCTCACATTCTCCTTGATGTTGCCTATCATGTGCATGGACTACTCAGTTTGTATATTTTGCTTATTTTTTTCATAGTTCCACACAACTTCTTCCTGTTTTCTCGATTGATCTGTGTTCAGTTTTTCAGGGCCTATCCACTGTGCCAACTTAAAATTAAATCTGACGGAGGTGCGATGGGGAGGATCCCTTTACCTTTATCGGTTCTCCCTTCTATTCCAGTCTCGTATTGTTTGTGGAGTGAAAGATTGTCGGTATGCCTCTGTGTGGGCTCTAATCTCTCTGATTTTATCCTCATGGTCTCTTCGCGAGATATACGTAGGAGGGACCAATATACTGATTGACTCCTCGGTGAAGGTATGTTCTCGAAACTTCAACAAAAGCCCGTACCGAGCTACTGAGCGTCTCTCTTGCAGAGTCTTCCACTGGAGTTTATCTATCATCTCCGTAACGTTTTCGCAATTACAAATTGATCCTGTAACGAAGCGCGCTGCTCTCCGTTGGATCATTTCTATCTCTTCTATTAACCCTATCTCGTACGGATCACACACAGGTGAGCAGTATTCAAACAGTGGGCGAACAAGTGTACTTTACCCTACTTCCTTTGTTTTCGGACTGTATTTCCTTAGGATTCTTCCAATGAATCTGTCTGGCATCTGCTTTACCGACGCTTAATATGGTCATTCCATTTTAAATCACTCCTAATGCCTACTTCCAGATAATTTATGGAATTAACTGCTTCCAGTTGCAGTCCTGCTATATTGTAGCTAAATGATAAAGGATCTTTCTTTCTGTGTATTCGCAGCACATTACACTTGTCTACATTGAGATTCAATTGCCATTCCCTGCACCATGCGTCAATTCGTTGCAGATCCTCCTGCATTTCAGTAAAACTTTCCATTGTTTCAACCTCTCGATACACTACAGCATCATCCGCAAAAATCTTCCGATGTTATACACAAGGTCATTTATATATATTGTGAATAGCAACGGTCTTACGACACTCCCCTGCTGCACACCTGAAATCACTCTTACTTCGGAAGACTTCTCTCCGTTGAGAATGACGTGCTGCGTTCTGTTATCTAGGAACTCTTCAATCCAATCACACAATTGGTCCGATAGTCCATATGCTCTTACTTTGTTCATTAAACGACTGCGGGGAACTGTAGTAAACGCCTTGCGGGAGTCAAGAAACACGGCGTCTACCTGGGATCCCGTGTCTATGGCCCTCTGAGTCTCGTGGATGAATAGCGCGAGCTGGGTTTCACACGATCGTCTTTTTCGAAACCATGCTGATTCCTACAGAGTTGATTTCTAGTCTCGAGAAAAGTCATTATCCTCGAACATAATACGTGTTCCAAAATGCTACAAGTGATCGACGTTAGAGATATAGGTCTATGTTCTGCACATCTGTTCGACGTCCCTTCTTGGAAACGGGAATGACCTGTGCCCTTTTCCAATGTTTTGGAATGCTACGCTCTTCTAGAGACCTACGGTACACCACTGCAAGAAGGGGGGCAAGTTCCTTCTCGTACTCTGTGTAAAATCGAACTGGTATCCCATCAGGTCGAGCGGCCTTTCCTCTTTTGAGTGATTTTAATTGTTTTCTATCCCTTTGTCATCTGTGCGAAATTCTAGAGAAGGAACTACAGTGCAGTCTTTCTCTGTGAAACAGCTTTGGAAAAAGACATTTAGTATTTCAGCCTTTAGTCTGTCATCCTGTGTTTCAGTACCATTTTGGTCACAGAGTGTCTGGACATTTTGTTTTGATCCACTTACCGCTTTGACATAAGACCAAAGTTCTCCAGGCACTCGCCTAATCCAAATTCTTCCATCGTATTGTCACAGGGTGTAGGGTATAGCATGATCCGTAACTCCAACTCTCTCGTTTCCAGTCATTCACTGCCAAGCGGTGTCGCTCTTTGGACCAATACAAGCGCAATTAACACTGGCTATAAAGATGTGTGGCTTGTCGTTGTGCCTCATTCTTATTGACTCGCTTTGTGCATTCATTGCCCTAGTAGTCTGTCTTGGTTTTGCTGTGGCTGTTACTTTCGCGTTTTCACGTGACAGTCACATCATCAGCACTAGACTTGAGCAGCTTTAGACAGCCTGAAATGTCCCTGATGAATTTGTTACTCAGGTGACTTCCGGTGGCCAGCCAGCGTTAGAAGTTACTGAGCTCTCCCGATCGATCCATTCTGCTGTTTCTGCTTCTCTACAGAGAGCACAGTACTCTCCGTCCCTCTTCTTACTGGCAGATATGCCTCTCATGACATCTAGCGGCCAAGTTCGTATTATACTCGGGTGTCCTAATGATCTGTGTTGTGTACTACTTCGTACACAACGATAAGGTGTAGTGGGCTACACAGTGGTGCAGAAGCAGCCGTCGTAGGGAAGGTATAAAGGAGCAGAAATGACTAGTTTCACATGTTAGTGGCGGCTGAATAAGTAATATTCCACGCTAACAACCTGGTCTTACTTTGGGAAGTGAGGGATGACTTAGGATTCCCTACTCTTTACAATTTACGGCTTCAAGTCGCAAAATGGAAAGTTCGCACAATGGATGCTCTACCTCAGGTGGTAACTCTGATGAGGTATCCACCATTACGTCATGTAATGCAATGGGACCTAGGATTCTGATGAGTCCCAACATTTGCGATGAAGAAGAGATGGAATATATTAAAAAGCCCTCCAAGTTTCAGTTCAAGAAGAAGTACTACCTTCGAACATTAAACGTAAATTCTGTTCTAAAATTTGGGAAACAAAAGGAATTGGAATTATTTCTGCATAAGAACGATATACAAATCATAGCAGTCCGGGAAACACGATTTTCAGATGAGAATGTCGTTGATACACAACATTATAGAATTTATAAAGGGAAACCAGCAGTGAGAATAAAGGAAATCATGCTGATGTTTGGAACAGCATTCTATGTAAACAAAAAGTCGTAGACAGTGTAACAAAGTTTAGATCTAATTCAGAAAGAATATCCAAGTTAACAATAAACAGTAAGAAAAAAGTTACACCCTCATAAACTGTCATGCACCATAAATGCAGACAACAGAAGAAATATGGAGAAAGTAAATCAATTACGGGATATTTTAGAATCTGAAATTTCTATCATACCCAAAAAGAATGTTAAAATATTTCTTCGTGACTTCAATGCGCATATTGGAAGGGAAAAGAAACTTAGTACTATTATAGGTGAATATCCAGCACACTCAAGAACAAACAGAAATGGTGAAAGACTGCTCAATATGTGTGAAATGTTCCAGTTAAAACTCGTGTCCACACATTTCCGCAAACTACCAAGAAAAGCCAAAACTTGGAGACATACAAATCCAAACCAAGGAGAATTTCAACTGCATCACGTAGCCATATCTAAAAGGTATATCACGGAAATTATGAATCTTAAAACAGTCATAAATGGGGAATTCTACTCAGATCATTATATCTCTCAGATTAAAATAAAATTTCTCCCTTCTAAAACAAAAAAGGCGCCCAAGAAGGCGATCAGATACAACACCACTACAGCTAATATTACAAAAGAAAAATTTAGAGACGAAGCTGAGACAAGTAAAGAATCTGATTGGCGTGAACTCCAGATGCAAATAACTCAAGCAGCAGAGAAAACTTTAGGATTGGCCAAGAACAAAAAGAAGACATGGTGGTATGAGGAGTGTGAAGAAGCACTAATACAAAGAGCTCAAAAATGGAGAAAATGGAGATGTTCGAAAAAAGAGGAAGATCTTGAACAATTCAGACAACAAAGATAAAAACATAAAAATAATCCGGAAAATCAAAAGAAACTTTGAAAATTCTCAGATTATTGAAATAAAAGAAAATATGACCAAAATAATACTAGAAATTTTTACCAAAGTTTTAAATACATGCTTAAAGGATAGTTTCAAAGATGAAAACGGCAAAATGGGATTAAATAACAAAGAAAATAGTGAAATTTTAGCAAAATTTTTTGAAAAGCTGTTAAACTGTCCAATTCCAACAGACAAATTAGAATTTCCAGTGACACCTCAAAATCTAGAGGAAGATTTCCCACCAACAGAATTAGAAATTCATCAAGCCATCAAAACACTCAAAAACAGTAAAGCAAGTGGTGAAGACTCCATTACAGCAGAATTATTGAAGTGGTCAGAACCAAAAATCATAAAAGATCTACAACTGCTTCTTGAGAACATTTGGAAAACTGAAAAATAACACCATGACTACATTACGTAAAAAAAAATGAAAAATACGAAGGGTTGAGTTATGTGACTGTTACGCCCGCAAAACTTGTTGCTGTCGGCTGGGCGTATTTCCTATTCGCGACCTACATCTCAATCGCATCATGGAACATAGCCTTCTTTAGCGGGGGCGATAAGCATTCGACATTACAGGAAAAGAAGCCCCTGAGTCGACTAGCACCCAGATTTGTTGGCAGTCGATGATGACGTCGGTGAAATTTCCTGCAATCTTGATAAATGTCGTCCACGGAGGATCTTCATTTGTAGCTGCCTCACCTCCGTAGATGATCGCCTTGGTAAATTTTCCTGAATTTGTGGCTCCAATGGTTCAAATGGCTCTGTGCACTATCGGACCTAACATCTGAGGTCATCAGTCCCCTAGAACTTAGAACTACTTAAACCTAACTAACCTAAGGACATAGCACACATCCATGCTCGAGGCAGGATTCGAACCTGGTACCGTTGCAGTCGCGCGGTTCCGGACTGAAGCGCTCAGAACCGGTCGGCCACCGCTGCCGGCCTGAAAATATTCCAGTTGAATGGAAAGCAGCATTAATCCAGCTGCTACATAGAAAGGGAGACAAACAAAATGTCAACAATTACAGAGGAGTGTCACTTCTGCCAGTGGCATACAAAATATTATCAAAAATTCTCCTAAACAGAGCGGTAGATACTTTAGACAAGCAACGGGGAGAATATCAGAGTGGTTTCCGAAAGGGAAGATCCTGTGCAGAACAAATTTTAAACTTGAAGTCAACAATTCGCCATAGAATGTTAACCAGCAACCAATAATAGTGTCATTTATTGATTTCAAGAAAGCATTTGATTTTATAGACAGAGAAACAATAGATAATGTCATTAGAGAAATTGGTTTTAAATCAAAATTAGCAAATATGATTCATGAAACACTAACAGGTACAATATCTAAAGTCAAATTTATGGGAGAAGTATCTCAGCCATTTGAAACAAAAACTGGTGCTAGACAAAGTGATGGTTTATCAGCTTTACTGTTTAATTGTGTTCTAGAAAGAATTGTAAGGATCTGGAAATCACAAGAGTGAACCAATAACTCTGAGTAGGAAAACAAATGGAATCAAGGTAAACTGCTTGGTTTTTGAGGATGATTTTACAATACTTTCAGAAAACCTGACAAAAGCAGTAGTTCAGATAGACCTTCTGGAAAAAATAGCAAACAGAACTGGTCTCAAAATTTCAGCTGAAAAAACAAAATTCATGAAAAATATAAAAAGTGCGCCAAAATTCATAGAAACACAAATAGGTAAAATAGAGCGAGTAAATAAATTTGAATATCTTGGAAAGACTACACAACAGAATGGACCAGAAAAATCTGCAATAGATGTAAGAACTAACAAAATCGAAAGAGTATATGGTTTGACCAAAAATATTTACAACAAGAAATGTACATCTATAAAAACAAAACTAAAGCACTGCACCACAGTGGTACGGCCAGAATGTTTATATGGATCTGAACGCCTAACGATTAAGCATAAGATGGACAGACTAGAGGTATTGGAAGGAAAGAAGGATTATTAGAAAAGTAATGAGTGCAATAAAAATTGCAGATGGTTCGAAAATAAGAATTAATGAGGAGATCTACAAAAATATAGAGAAAATATCTGAAGTAATTGCCAAACGAAGATTAAACTTTTTCGGACACCTCTACCGAATGGATGGAAATAGACTAACAAAACAACTACTCCTACATTTCTGGAAGAAGAAATTGACAACAGCATGGCTCACAGAAGTAAGGAACGATCTAGAAAGAAACAACATCAAAGAATCAGAAATAGCGGGAAGAAACCGTTTTAAAAATAAAATACTGAATTTGGAAGGCTTTCAAAGCAGAAGAAATAAAAAGTCTTGAACATCATGGACGGGAGAATGGAAGATACTTCATGGGGAGAAAATGAGGGAATACTGGAAAAATAGGAAACGAGAACGACAACAAAGGAAGAAGAGGAGCTGAAGTTGTTAATGTGATCCTAGTTGGTCAATACGATTGTAAAAAGAAAAGAAAAAAAAGCTTTCCTTAACTTGTAGTTTTCTCTAGGCCTTGCGAAGAAACTTTACGAAACAACAAATAGAAATAAAGTCCAGCTATTACAAGAAGCAAGTTAATGAGCGCCGTGCAGTGGGAGGCTCTCGCAACTAATTCACGAGCGAAATGTCGAAGTCTAAGACTGGAGACTGTCGAAGATAGCGACTATTCTCTGTGGCTGCCGCCAACCATCCTATACCATGACGGCAGAAGGCGCTCACAGCGGGAGCCACTGAAGGCTTGTCTCAGCGGGCATGCATCTCTGGATCCACCGGGTCTTCGCAAGAAAGCAATCTGCGTCTGTCGGAAAAGTGCGTTTCCATTGCCAACTGTGAGACGCTGGTGAGGGTGGTACCACACTTTGGATCGGATACTGTAGTTTTGTCAACATGTAGCGGTAATCTGTTACAGAGCCCCATGAACATCAAAGTTCACTGAACGATTTACTCTCAAACATTTCCGCCTGCACCAGCATTGTTACCTACTCGTGGTTCCAGTGCCTTTCATCACTTGCTACAGATGTCCACGAGAGCGACACGCGAACAGCCGACCAGCTTCATCGTTTCCGAGATGCTTATTCCATGCGCCATGCCGTAAGTCTGACAAAGTTGGTTGCGTCAGCGGCCCTTATTGTTGCTAGAATGATTCCTTATTCACCTCTGCTCCACCTATATTCTTTCCTTACAGCGTCACATACCCGCAGGTTCACCTTGTTGCACTGAATCTCACGGTGAGCAATTGTCTTAATGTATGCTCTAACTTCTCATTTCTACTTCAGTTAACAAATCATAGGTCTAGCTTATTGTGTACAGGGACGAATGGTTGTTGATGATACCCAATAAAAGTAACGTCGCAGAGGATACTTCTAAAAACATCCTAAAACGAAATATTTTAGGATTACTTGGAAGGACAGCATTGCACGTTCTAATGAAGAACTAAATGCATCTCAATTGTTTGCTTGGTACTCTTCATTATTTAGACAACAGCTGATTGGTACCCTACGAAAATTCGACGTCTGTAACTCATATGTATTTCGTACACTACTGTACAGTGTACGGTGGTGGCTTTCTCTTGCCACTATTAGACTCTTGCTTTCCCATTTTGCTTGTTCACAGAGTGAGCGAAAATAACTGCCGATGTGCTTCTTACCAACCACTAACCTCTTTTATACGCTACACACGCAAGGTGTACACCTGTGGGAGAACAACTGTTGAAGACTTTAACTCGAGCATCGATTGTCTATGTCTCCTCAACAAGGTCTCTCTGTTTCGCTGTCATCTGGATTTTACTGATTTGTTGCGATCCTGGAAACACAACAGCAAATTCCTTCGACGTCTTACGTTTGACTTGACAGGGATTTCTGAGCACTTGATGGGTACTCTAGGGTGGGTCGCTTTAGATTTTTGTCTGTATTCTCATAAACAGTTGCATTGTACTTTCCCAGAATTCTCCAAACAAGTCGGAGTCTTTAATCGATCTTACTGCTAATATTACTTGCTAGTTGTTTTTCGCATATGGCTAGAGATTAACATTAATGAACGTGAAACCCTTCCTGATACATGCACAAAAGCTAATGCTTACCAATCTTTTGTTTTAAACAGCGAGGCTCTTTTTTTCGTGTTTAACATGCACGAGCGACATTGCATGCGCTAAACTAACTCTTCCACTTTCCGATCCCCGCCCTTCAAGCTTTTAAAAAGGACTTCTGCAGATATTCTGCACAATGCTTGTCAGGTTTAGCTAATCTACGTAAGGATTTCGATGTTTACTGGTATGTAAGCTAAAGCTTTACTTACAGAACTTCCCTCACAGACCGAGTAACGTATTCCTCTCTTGTTTATGGTGCACGAATTTGAATCATCCAATGGTCGAAATCTGTATATTGAGCAAGCAGTAAAGGAAACAGAAGAAAAGTTCGGAGTAGGTTTTAAAATCCATGGAGAAGAAATAAAAACTTTGAGGTTCGCCGATGACATTGTAATTCTGTCAGAGACAGCAAAGGACTTGGAAGAGCAGTTGAACGGAATGGACAGTGTACTTGATATGTACCAGTCAATCCGTGTGCTGTATAAGCGGTGTTCCAGGAGTCCTTAGAAGACTGTTGGGTTGTCTGCATTTCCACCGCATGCATGTGAATCCGTTGATGGAGAATTTTGTATAACGTGGGTTCATTCTTCAAAGGGATCTCATACAATTACTTCCCCAGGGACCCATTATTTACCAGTGTTGCTTTTATGGGACGCAAATATTTTATTTCTTTCTACATGAGCAATAAAACTGTCATAGCTTTTATTGTTGCATCTAACGGTTGAACCGACTGCTATGGTTCCTGCAAATGAAAAGAAATAATTTTTTTCTAATTAACTTATTTCAGGAAAGGAATTAATTTTTCCCATATACTATCTCCGCATTTGGCTGCACTTATGCCTGCTGGTAGTTTCTGTGCAACAATGAATTCTGGTTTAGCTGAATTAGTGTGATTGTTGTCCGTCCCCGGTAGCTGCATGGTCAGCGCGACAAAATGTCAATCCTAAGAGCCCGGGTTCGATTCCCGGCTGGGCAGGAGATTTTCTCCGCTCAGGGATTGGGTGTTGTGTTGTCCTAATCATCATCATTTCATCCCCATCGGCGCGCAAATCGCCGAAGTGGCGTCAAATCGCCGAAGTGGCGTCAAATCGAAAGACTTGCACCCGGCGAACCGTCTACCCGACGGGAGGCCCTAGTCACACGACATTTTTTTAGTGTGTTTGTTATGAACATACGGATGTCAAAGCAACATTCAGATTCTTTCACATTTCCTGAAGGAAGTGCTATGTCAATTTATTTTATACGTCCTAGTAATTGGACAATCGTATGTACATTAACATAACTATTTTGAAGTGTCGTATAACTGTATACATGTGTTATATACAAAAATTACTATTTATGTTGTTGAGATACATTTTCTTTACACTGTGTGCGATGTGTTTCTCCATGTTTAGATCGTAGTGAAATAATCCCTTTCACCTTTTACAATTCAAAAAAATGGTTCAAGTGGCTCTGAGCACTATGGGATTCAACATCTGAGGTCATCAGTCCCCTAGAACTTAGAACTACTTAAACCTAACTAACCTAAGGACATCACTCACATCCACGCCCGAGGCAGGATTCGAACCTGCGACCGTAGCGGTCGCGCGGTTCCAGACTGAAGCGCCTAGAACCGCTCGGCCACATCGGCCGGCTTTTACAATTCCAATAGGCTAAAAGATACCACATGGACTTACGGTTCAAGCAGTTCTAGCAAACTGGAGAGCTCTGAAGTGAGTGAAGATGATAGTGATGACTCATAACTGGTGATTATTTCACTCAGTGCAGATGAAATGACAGATGAAGAAGACATTGAAGAAAATATACCGAACGATGACTATGTCGTCGAAGACGTAGCAGGTACTTCTGAACTTATAACCAGCAGGTATGAGGATTCTGTTACTACATGTTTCACATAGAGAATGAAGAGCTCGTAGTTAAAGGGACGGACAACAAGCTAGTATGTGTACCACAAATTACAGTAGTATCACACCTTTATTTAACTATACTAAAAGATACTCCGGGGTAAAAAAAGGAAATATCTATAACAACGCCACATCTGATAGAAGAATTCAATGTGCTTATGGGTAGCGTTGATCTACTGGACAAGCAGATATCACTTTATAGGACGAAGGTAATATCAAATAAGTGTTGGTGGTGGTCATTACTCACCCAAATAATTGATATCTGCATGGTAAACACACGGCGCGCATAGCGAATTACTAATCCAAATGATAAGCACCCACTTTTGTGTGTTCGAAGGAGAATAGTGATATTGTACCTTTCAAAGAAAACAGGATCAGCACCGAAACACAAAGGACCAAAAGGAAGCACACAGCTGGGAGGATGGATGAGCACGAATGTGCGACTTGATCCAGGAAACCATTTTATTTTGCCAAGTAAAACACGGAAGAGATGTGAATACTGCAAGAAAAAAAAAGTTTGTTATAGGTGCAGTGTTGGTGTACATGACAGGTGCTTTGTTCCATTTCATACGGAATAGACACTCACTAATATTATAAGCAGTATATTTATATCGTTTACGATGTATCTTATAGCTTTCTGAATTAGCAGTAACTTTGTGTATTTCGATAGCTAATTTTTGCCAAGGCCCAAAAATGGGACGATCTATAGTTTTTCTACTAATATACTGAAATTTTTCAGAACAGCTTGTCACTCAGGCTATTGCATTAATGTAAAAAAAAGGTTGGAAAAGTAAAATAATAAAGTTTTGGCAAGTAACCGGATAATAGCGATTCGAGCATTCAGAGGACGTCACGCAAAACTCTGTTGCGCGTAGGGTCTATCATTAATCATCGCCGCAGCACGTATTCGACGAACCCACGATACGACGACGCAAATAAAACACAACGATGAAGATAGGGAAAAAACGAAAGAAATACAGCACGCCGCGATGGTTAAGTTTTATACCTACACACGCTCATTATGGTCCTCTTCCCCTCTGTATTCTCTGAAGGGCAGTAGTGAGAGTCCTCGGGATTCCTTTGTACGTTACGTACTGCACATGAACGATGAAATGCTTGATTCCCTTGAGACGTCCTTGATCACGGCGTACGATATGTCTTGTCCTTTGAGGAATTTCCAAGCCATAATGCCAAGGCCGGGTTGACTCAATTCACTGTCCGACAAATCTGTCTTCCGCCGGCGATTCTGAAAATGGGAAAAGTGAAATACGTTGAGAGAGCGTGCCTTCAGCATCACCGATCTATCCAGTAGCTGAGGGTAAACTGCACGAAGTAAGCTGCTCTAACGTAACTCGACAGCGAACGCTTCTGACATTTAACAATATATTATTTGCTGCGATTTACTGCAGAGTAACATTTATTCATGGTAAACGTTTTCGTGGACAGATGTACTTCGAATTTTTCTTTTGTTTTGAAATTGGAGGTCATCAGAACTTTGCAGCTAATACCTACACAAAAAAGTACATGCTATAGTATGAATACGATTCCCTATAGAACTCTCACTGTGCAGGATAGCGTGCACTGATGTCTTCGTTCTGATTTAAGAAGCTGAAAGCTGTGTCACTACAAAATTCACAGCAGTGCGCTTTCTGCTGTAGAATGAGATATTACACTGTGCAATACAGCGGTATAATTTTCGATTTTAGGTACATAAATATGAAAGGCACAGAACAGTACGAGTTCTGAAGATGTGCACTACATTTGTATAAAAGATTGCGGCATGAAATACGCAAGTCAATGACGCCGATTGAGCGGGTTGGGTGGCAAATGGTGTATTCCCAAGATTCAAGCTTCTCAGGAGAACAAATGTAAAGTTTGTAGCTCATAATTGTATGTTTCTTGAGTACATTAGGGCACGGCAATAACTTGTAAATGTATACTCTGCATCACAATGTATAAATCTAATGCTGAAAGGTTTTAACCACCTCAAAATTAAAGCTTTCAAAATAATTATCTTAAAAATGATTTGGGATGGAAATGAGCTTAAATAACAGTCGACGGCCTATTTAAAAAACAGAACTGTTATTTTTGTCAAGAGGTACTGAGAAAACATAAAACTGAAAACCACAAAACGCAAATTCAGACAATGTCTTTATTTTGATGTTGTCGTAGTTTCATCAAATTGTTTGCCACTGAATCGTTGCCATGACCACATTATAAACCCAGAAAGAAATGATGCTGGTATGGAGATTTAATGTTCTATACGTCCGCCGTATTTTTTCTTTGTTCCCGTCACGAAGTTTATTGTCAGGCGCCAAGCCCTGTTTCCACATGTATGCCCCTTTCTCAGCCTTGACATTGAGGGATTATCTATAAAAACATCCCTTCATACACACTATTGTTCTTGATATAACGCATTTTCTCCCAGTCGTCTTCATTTCCAACAACTTTTTTTTTCTTTCCGCTTCGTGACACAATCGTGAAGGTCTTTGTCAGAAAGTCTGAACGGTGCACTTCATTAACCTCAAACTTATTAGTTTATCAGGCACCGATAGCACACCTGACTGCCGTGAGCATTTTGACCTACAACACTCGATTTTCAAGGCTCTCAGCAGTTTCGTTCAGTGCGAGCGCACTATTGGACTAGCAACGATGCGGTTTCTAGGATACAAAGATCTGTCTATCTAAGTAACGATAAGCACTGTCACGCACTTTCCAGTTTTTGTGACTCACCACTTGGCAGCCAACACGCCCAACCATTGCTCGATGAGTTAGTTCCCCAGTTTAGATGTCGATAATTAAATCCCGATTCTGGCTAATCTCAAATATGTACAGTGGTACAACAAGTAAATTTTGATGGTGACATACATTTTACATAGTCACGCTGCGGCTCTAAGCGCCGACAGTGAGGTCAGGGAATCTGGTGTTGCTCTCGAACCAGTTTCTGTTGTCATGCAGAGTCACTTGTGGACAGTCTGTCGAGTGAGATGTAACAGTTGCTAATACATTGTAGTCAAGTTGGCAGGAGCAGAATTCATATCCCCGCCCGGCCGTCCTAATTTAATTTTACAGTGACTCCCCTAAATCACACGAGTCTCAGAAAAATAATTCATACGGAGGTTTAGCGCGAGTCGCTCTTCCCACTCGTCATTTGAGAATAGAACACGGAGGAAGGAGGTGATAGAGGTACCGGAAGTGACCTGCGCCCCCCTCCCCTTCCCCCCCCCCCCCCCCACACACACGACCGCATGAAATAAATGATGCGTAATTTTAACCTCGATGATTTTTACTAAGCGAAACAGATAGCGGCAATAAAGGAAATAGCTGCGTGCCATGCGTTTCATAACATACTTAACAACTATCGGTAATCGATTTCAAAAACTGTTTATGCACTGTAAGGTAACTTTCGGATTATAGAAGTACATGTGCAGCCGAGGGATGCTTTTCAGCTCTGCACTGGATCGCACCACCTTTCCTTTGCTGTCGTTCCGCAGAAGTTCTATGAGGTTACGGTTCTGTCTGTTTAATCTGTGCTCTTATCTCATACAGCACACGCACGGGCGTTCTTGTTTGCCGAATGTGTGTTCCCCCTATGTGAGCGTTTTCTTACTGGTGAGAACATGTCGCGCGGTTCCAGACTGTAGCGCCTAGAACCGCTCGGTCACCCCGGCCGGCGGTTGAATATGACAAAGCTGTCTGATGACTTATCACCGGTCATTAAAGTAGTGAAGATTTTGATTTTATGACGTGTCTAGGAGGCACCTGGAGCCTTTTATCTGAACCTTTTTCAGCTCTTAAGTTTTGCTTATAACGAACCCAGCGTGCACACAACAGCATCCTCTAGCTGTAGAAATCACCTCCTTCGAAAGTCACAGTTGTAGCCTTACTTGAGAAAGACCTTTTAGACTACATCGCATTTACAAAAACATTTAGTGAACTAATTGTGGACTTCGAAGCGTACACATGAGTAGTCTTTGGTTCTCATCATTAAGCAAGAGGGGCGGGCCCCTCTTGCCCATAGGTATGGGCGCTCTTGTCATCAAATAGTAGTGATGAAACGTTCGGCGAAATGGAAAAAAATACGAGAAAGGGAACATAAAAGGAAGTTTATTACTGAAAACTCACTATATAATGTGACGAAATGTAAATTCTTCGACTCAGTGGTAAAAGCGTTGAGAAGAATTCAGAAAAAGAGGATACAAAGTAATAAAGAAGGAAATAAGAAACGCGGCAGTGAACTTGAAACAGGAGGGGAAAAGTCATGCATAAACGGTTAACTTAGGGAATAACGCAGTTATTGAATGGAGACGATAATATAACAGTTAAAAACTGTGCGGCTGGTCCCGGCGGAGGTTCGAGTCCTCCCACGGGCAGAGGTTTGTGTGTTTGTCATTAGGATACTGTAGGTTAAGTAGTGTGTAAGCTTAGGGACTGATGACCTTAGCAGTTAAGTCCCATAAGATTTCACAAACATTTGATTTGAACAGTTAAAAGAATGAGATACAATACCAACAGTATAAGTTATTTAGAAATGATTTTAACATCCAAAACCAAAAGAAGCTGAGTCAGAACGGATAACAAAGACATGGACGGAAGCTGAGAAAGAAACTGTCGCAAGAAATGTCGCCACTTGCGGAGACATTAAAAGTAATCTCGGTGAATTGTAAAGGAAGAATGTCAACTTTCATAATTTAAATAGAAAACGATTGTCAAGTGCAAAAAAATGGGTAAACAGGTTGCGGAAATACACGAATGTCAGTGTGATAAAGAAGATTCAACCCGGAGGATGATAGAAAAAGAAGATAAAGTTGATGTGGGCAAAAATAGGGTATCTGATAATGCCATCAGTCAAAGCAATGAATTATCCGGTGCCAAACAAGTTATCAAATGTCTTTAACTTACACTCAGTTATTATGTGAATGAAAAATATCGCAACTAGAAAGGCATTTGATCTGGCGTCAAATCAAAAATCAATACACACGCACACTATGTGATCAAAAGTATCCGGACACCTGACTGAACATGACTTACAAGTTCGTGGCCCCCACCACCAGTAATGCTAGAATTCAGTATGGTGCTGTCCCACCCTTAGCCTTGATGACAGCTTCCACTCTCCCAGGCATACGTTCAATCAGGCGCTGGAAGGTTTCTTGGGGAATGGCAGCCCATTCTTCACGGAGTTCTGCACTGAGAAGAGGTATCGATGTCGGTTGGTGAGGCCTGGCACGAAATCGGCGTTCCAAAACATCCCTAAGATGTTCAATAGCATTCAGGTCAGGACTCTGGGCAGGCCAGTCCATTACGGGGATGTTATTGTCATGTAACCTCTCCGCCACAGGCCGTGCATTATGAACAGGTGCTCGATCGTGTTGAAAGATGTAATCGCCATCCCCGAATTGCTCTTGAACAGTGGGAAGCAAGGAGGTGCTTCAAACATCATTGTAGGCCTGTGCTTCGATAGTGCCACGCAAAACAAGGGGTGCAAGCCACCTTCATGAAAAACACGGCCACACCATAACACCACAGCCTCCGAATTTTACTGTCGGCACTACACATGCTGGCAGATGACGTTCACCGGGAATTCGCCATACGCACATCCAGTCATCGGATCGCCACATTGTGTACCGTGTTTCGTCACTCCACACACCGTTTTTCCACTGTTCAATCGTCCAATGTTTACGCTCCTTACACCAAGCGAGGCGTCGTTTGGCATTTACTAGCGACATGTGTGGCTTATCAGCAGTCGCTCAATCATGAAATCCAAGTTTTCTCACCTCCCGCCTGACTGTCATAGTACTTGCAGTTGATCCTGATGCAGTTTGGAATTCCTGTGTGATGTCTACCTATTACACACTACCCTCTTCAACTGTCGGCGGACTCTGTCAGTCAACAGACGAGGTCGGCCTATACGCTTTTGTGCCGTACGTGTCCCTTCACGTTTCCATTTCACTGTCACATCAGAAACATTGGAACTAGGGATGTTTACCAGTGCGGGAATCTCGCGTACGGGCGTGTGACGTAAGTGACACCCAATCCCCTGACCATGTTCGGTTTCCGTGAGTTCCGCGGGGCGTCCCATTCTGCTCTCTCACGATGTCTAATGACCACTGAGGTCGCTGATATGGGGTACCTGGCAGTAGGTGGCAGCAAAATGCCCTTAATGTGAAAACGTATGTTTTTGGGGGTGTCCGGATATTTCTGATCACACAGTGTATATCGTCACAGACAATAGACAGCATCATCATCCCAGAAACAGTTTTGAATTGGGTGCCAATCACCGGCTTCTAAAAAAGTCTTGGCCATCAGTGCAAACCGATTCTGCAAATACTCTGCCTCTTATTCTCAATTAGGAATCTCCTCTGCCCATTCCCATCCACGTCGGACATTTAGTTGAAAAGAACAAGGTTCAGCAACACAGCTCGTGCAACTCCTATGACTAGGGAATTGTAGATGAAGGGATGAAATTATAAGCAAGAGACTTACATCAGATTTTCACGAGCCGCTATCATTAAGCCGGTAGTTCGCGTAATTAAAGTAGATCATCGGTTGTCAGTTTAGAGAATGCAAACTTTCCCTGTACCAAATTGTTTCTTCGCGGCTTTATTGAAATCTGCCGTAGTTGGTGATGCTGTCTTTTGTCTTCCTAGTTTCTGACTGTGCTGATTTCTTTGGATGTGTGCACTCCCGTTTTCTTATCACACATGAAATCAAATTCCCTGTGTATCATTAGGCTATTTCGCGCTGAATTGTCGCAACCAAAACTTAACGCCCCGTTCGTACGTAAGAAACTATAGCAGGTTACTGAAATTTAGTGTGTGTAATAATAATGTTGAATTTTTGCAATAAATGGTTATTCACTAAATATAAATTAATTATCTTGTTAGCTCATTCCATATTCCCCTTCATCAGAGTATCCGACCGTTATTGGTGATTTAACAAAGAAAATGCAGATTGAGTGAAATTCGTCACCGGACATTCGACGTCCTAGTACAGCCGAAGTCTCCTGGGCTATAATGCATTCCGCTGCTAGGAAAGCCCCTGGTCATGATGGCATTAAATACCGTGTCCTCCAGGAGTTCACGGATAAAGCCTCTGAATACCTAACACACATAACGAATGCCATACTAAAACACCAACACTTCCCCGCCTTTTGGAAGACGGCCAAGGTCCTGATGTTCAGGAAGCCGGGGAAAGACCACAGCCTCCCACAAAATTACCGAACCATCAGCCTTCTGAGCTCGCTCAGCAAGATTGTTGAGAAGGTGATTCTCAAACGCATCACTAGGCACTGCATAACAAATGACATCCTGAGACCGGAGCAATTCGGCTTCAGGGATCACCACTCCACAACACAACAACTCTTACGGGTCGTTTAACATATAACACATGGCTTCAACACAAACAAAGCAACAGGGGCGGGGTTCCTGGACATCGAAAAGGCTTTCGACCGTCTATGGCACAACGGCCTCAATGCAAACTCAGCGACGCGGGGTTCCCCGACGGGCTGGTGCGTCTCATACACTCATACCTCACAGACGGGAGTTTCAACACAGACGTGCAGGGAAAACAATCCACACGACACGGTATACACGCGGGAGTACCCCAGGGGCCCTACTGTTTAACCTCTACATAAACGATCTCCCAACCACACACAACACAACGATGGCAATCTACGCGGATGACACAGCCATCCTCGCGCAAGATTGGAAACCATCAAATATTACGTCACGCTTACAGACTGCGCTCAGAGTGGCTGAGCCTTGGAGAAATGGCGTATTAGATTAAACGCCGACAATCGCGAAGCCGTTCTGTTCACTAGAAGACCGAAGCAACTGCGCAAACACCGATACTGCAGACCAATAACTGTACATTCATGCCCAACACGTTTCCGTGAGAAAGTCAAATACCTCGGTCTCTGGCTGGACCGGAAATTACTCTGGGGGGACCACATACAACACATGACCAACCGAGCAAGCGCGAGGCTCAAACAGCGCTACCCTATGCTCAAAAGGCGTAGCACACTGAACAGAGGGGTGTCGAGGTCAATGTACATGACACTTATTCGACCCCTGATGACGTACACAGCTCCTGTCTGGGGATACGCTGCGCCTACACGCCTGCGCCGTCTGCAGCTCATACAAAACAAAGTACTCAAAATCATAAGCAATGCTCCACGATACACACGCATCGCGGACCTTCACCGGGAATACCGACTTTCTCGCGGAGGTAATCCACAAACTCACCACAAGACTACACAGAAACTCCAGACATTCGCGGAACCCGTTTATTCTGAATCTGGGGAACTACGACCACAACAATAGATGGAAACATAAAAGACCAAAAGACATACTTATAAGGACCTAACATCTTTGACCAAGTACACGCAAACACAACGGTATAGGTGAGCTCCTGTTAATCAGACGCCATTACTGGATATCCAGCTGGAACACACTTGCCGAATAACTGGCACCACGCAGGGAAGCCGTACCGTACACTACATGCAGACAAGCTCCACACACCCCCACACAGTGAGATGATCTATGGCCGATCTCCGACTACTATATAACGATCTTGATTGTTCCAGGAATGCAGCGGCTGCAGCAAACTGGGATACATCGCCATCGCTTGCCACGGTAATGATGCATGACACCCATACTAACAAACCCAACCCTGCATGAACTATCGTAGCTAGTAAGCCACTACTGCTCTTACTACCCAACCCACTGTCGAAGAGGTTTTTTTCCCACGTCTCGAGCCTTGGCACATTTTTCCCTCTGCTCTTCACATTGCTACCCTCATTCGCGTTTCGTCCACTATCTATCACTTGATGGACCGTGTTAATGCGTAGTCTTACGCAGACGCACGGATAACATCACAGCCCAGCATCCTGTGATCCACCTATTAGATAACTAACATGTTGACGGAGGTGACAGTAGAACTTTTGGTGTGGTCACCACGTTGGTGCGGGTATGGAGGGGCCCCATCTCTCTATTATTATATTAATGTATGGTTGTACTGGCTCTTAGCGTTTCCGTCGAATGCATTTATTCCCTTTGATAATAAAATTTAAGAGAGAAGTGAAGGGCTAAAGGTCTCATTTTAATCAGTCATGACACCGTGCAACCATTGCACGTACAGTGTATGGGGAGCCATGGCAGACGAAATTTTGCTTTGAGTGCTAACCTAATCTAAATTCCCTTCCCGCTGAACGTAACCGCCGACGCTATGAGAATTGTGTAGATAAAGTAATGGGCGACAATCTTAGTAACACCCTTCATAGGAAAAAAGGATGCTGTATATCATTTGAGGACCTGGGGAAACTGTTTTTAACATCATGAGACAGTAAAAAGACGTTCCAGATATTATTAAAGTAGGTAGTCACGTAATCTCCAACATTAACAAAAATTAATTGGGAGTAATAAAAGTGAAAAATAGAGACAGTTTGATACCTAGAATAACTGTGTATGTAAATAAAAGCAATGAAATTAGAGAACAATTCCAGAAAAGGCAAAAAATGCCATGTAAACAGAAAGCATAATTAAGGTATGCAGTCTACATAGCCAGACTGTCTAAAAGTAAGGAAGACTGAAAAAACGTGTTGAACGGAAAGAACAGCTTACTCGGAAAACAAGCAAAGCTAAGACGAAGGTATACCGGGTAGCGTGCCTATAAATGAGAAAAGCGAATTGCATAAGGTAAAAATTTGTAATGACTTGAAAGAAGTAGTGACGGAACTCTCCTATCTAGGAGACAAGGAATACATTTAATGTAAATTGGTGTAGATGAAGAAAGTTTATATATAGGGGCTTATTGATATCAAATGTTAATGCGGTATTGCGGAAGAATTCATAGCTGCAGAGGAAAGTGCAGGATAGAACTTTTGTCAAAGAAAGGGGCAGACTGGTGAAGCTTCTGTCAGTGTATCCAGCAGCTGTTAATTTGCCGCTGGAAGGAGCAGCAGAAGAGCAAAATTATAGGAGTAAACAACACAGATTATCAAAGACATTGAAGCAGAGCTACGTAAAGCTGACCATATTTGCATAGGACCGAGAGATAGTAGTCGGTATCGAACTAAACTCAAGACAAATGGTTCAAATGGCTCTGAGCACTATGGGACTTAACATCTGAGGTCATCAGTCCCCTAGAACTTAGAACTACTTAAACCGAGCTAACCTAAGAACATCACATACATCAACGCCCGAGACAGGATTCGAACCTGTGACCGTAGCGGTCACGCAGTGCCAGACTGAAGCGCTTAGAACCGCTCGGCCACCTCGGCCGGCAAACTCAAGACAAAAAGAGTAATCTAACCCACGAAGTTCACTGTGTTAGGGCGCGATTTTGTAACTATCAGTGAACACTGCCATTTCACGACATTCTGCGCTATTACACATATTGCACCGTAAGTTCCTCATGTACTATGATGGAGAAAGTCACTTTTCATGAAAAACTAACGCAGCTATCTGAAGATCCTGATGGTGTTGCTGTTTACCTATGAGTGCTAATTAATCGTATACTTTGACCTTCCACTATATATGTAAAAAAGACACAAATAAAACTGACGTTGTTAAGTGTTAATCAATGTTATTCGCATTCATCATCATCCTTTTAAAGATCAGCCTGTTTCCTGTTCCGTACTCTCAAACAAAATCATTCCCATCTTTTTCGATGTCTTCCAATATCACTTTTCCCATCTGGCTAGTAGTTCAGGATTTTCTAGCGAATTCCGTGACATCGTATTCTCATAAGATGATGAGATGTTGTCTGGAATCTTCACCATACTTCTGAATTTTTTCATTCGTGCTGAAAATATTTAATTCTATTGTAATATCTTCACTTCTAATCATGTCTCTTGCTGTGTAACCATTCGTCATTCTTAGGAACCTTACCTATGGGCCTGATTTTTTTTTTAACATACAGGCTACCATAAGGTAACACAGGAACCGCCATCTCATTATACAATTTCATGGTGGTCTCTTTTTGTACTCTATGGCCCAATGTTTTTCTAATGGTATCACAGACAGCTTGGAATTTGTGTATTTTATTTTCAATATCAGAGTGAAAAGCAAAACTTAAAGCACAGCCTAAGTTGTGCGCCTGTGTTCGGGAGACTGTTTCTAAAGCTGAATTATCCTAAATACACTCCTGGAAATGGAAAAAAGAACACATTGACACCGGTGTGTCAGACCCACCATACTTGCTCCGGACACTGCGAGAGGGCTGTACAAGCAATGATCACACGCACGGCACAGCGGACACACCAGGAACCGCGGTGTTGGCCGTCGAATGGCGCTAGCTGCGCAGCATTTGTGCACCGCCGCCGTCAGTGTCAGCCAGTTTGCCGTGGGATACGGAGCTCCATCGCAGTCTTTAACACTGGTAGCATGCCGCGACAGCGTGGACGTGAACCGTATGTGCAGTTGACGGACTTTGAGCGAGGGCGTATAGTGGGCATGCGGGAGGCCGGGTGGACGTACCGCCGAATTGCTCAACACGTGGGGCGTGAGGTCTCCACAGTACGTCGATGTTGTCGCCAGTGGTCGGCGGAAGGTGCACGTGCCCGTCGACCTGGGACCGGACCGCAGCGACGCACGGATGCACGCCAAGACCGTAGGATCCTACGCAGTGCCGTAGGGGACCGCACCGCCACTTCCCAGCAAATTAGGGACACTGTTGCTCCTGGGGTATCGGCGAGGACCATTCGCAACCGTCTCCATGAAGCTGGGCTACGGTCCCGCACACCGTTAGGCCGTCTTCCGCTCACGCCCCAACATCGTGCAGCCCGCCTCCAGTGGTGTCGCGACAGGCGTGAATGGAGGGACGAATGGAGACGTGTCGTCTTCAGCGATGAGAGTCGCTTCTGCCTTGGTGCCAATGATGGTCGTATGCATGTTTGGCGCCGTGCAGGTGAGCGCCACAATCAGGACTGCATACGACCGAGGCACACAGGGCCAACACCCGGCATCATGGTGTGGGGAGCGATCTCCTACACTGGCCGTACACCACTGGTGATCGTCGAGGGGACACTGAATAGTGCACGGTACATCCAAACCGTCATCGAACCCATCGTTCTACCATTCCTAGACCGGCAAGGGAACTTGCTGTTCCAACAGGACAATGCACGTCCGCATGTATCCCGTGCCACCCAACGTGCTCTAGAAGGTGTAAGTCAACTACCCTGGCCAGCAAGATCTCCGGATCTGTCCCCCATTGAGCATGTTTGGGACTGGATGAAGCGTCGTCTCACGCGGTCTGCACGTCCAGCACGAACGCTGGTCCAACTGAGGCGCCAGGTGGAAATGGCATGGCAAGCCGTTCCACAGGACTACATCCAGCATCTCTACGATCGTCTCCATGGGAGAATAGCAGCCTGCATTGCTGCGAAAGGTGGATATACACTGTACTAGTGCCGACATTGTGCATGCTCTGTTGCCTGTGTCTATGTGCCTGTGGTTCTGTCAGTGTGATCATGTGATGTATCTGACCCCAGGAATGTGACAATAAAGTTTCCCCTTCCTGGGATAATAAATTCACGGTGTTCTTATTTCAATTTCCAGGAGTGTATTTTTTGATCTGACTGGATATTTTCCTCGAAGTGCCATATTTCTCGTTTTATTATTAGAAATTTTAAAGCTGTATTTCTTGCATTTTTCGTTCACCTGGTATCCTGATCTTTGAAGATCGTCTTTCTTTTGAGTAATAATGATATCATCTGCAAACAGAATTACGTTTAGGTATTCCTCATTCGTTACCTAAATCCCTTTGTTTCTTTACATGTCCGTTTACGGAGAATGAAGTCAATGTAAATATTAAACACGTCGGTGATAGTCCACTCTCTTGTTTTGCACATTGATTAATACTTATTTCTCCCAATTGATTCCTACCTGTGTTTACTACTATGCATGTGTTTTTGTAAAGATTTTTCACCACCTCAAGGCAATATAGGCTTCCATATTAAATTCCCTGTGGTTTTCCATAACGTTCTTAATTACAGACACATTGACTGTGCTTGAACTACCTGATCTAAATCCATTTTGTTCATTAGAAATAATACTTCTGTGATATTCTTCGTGTGGTTATTGATTACCTTTGACGATAGTTTGTAGCCAGTGTTTAGAAGACTGATACCACGATACTTTTTACAGTCATTCCATTTCCCTTTCTTGAAAGGAGAGACTACTTCTGTTATGTACCTATACTTGCAGTCCCTCCTACATTAATTTATTAGCTGTAAAGGTCTTTTATCTTGTGCTAAACCTCCGTATATAATTCGTTCTGCATTTATTTCATCTATTACGGTAACTTTCCTGTTCTTCAAGCCTTTCAGTCTCTTGTAGCTCCTCCGTTGTACATACTCCTTCATTGTACATACTTTCTCCAGAGTCATCTTCGGCCTTCAGCGTATACCACAATTTTGTATAATGATTTATCCATTGTTCATTTCGTATAATGTTCAGTGATGCAGTGTCATTTCCTTCCTTGCTCGGGACTTTCATGACTTTGTATGCGCATTAGTGTCTACCAGTAAGTCGTGTTCTAAGACGCTTATGAGCGAGACACACGACTCATGGTGTACTCTGGGGGCTACTTGTTTTGCAGTTTTCCTTTTTATTTTATATTTTTTCCAGTTCTCTGATAGTTTTGTCTCTAGAAACTACGAATATGCTACCTGTTTCCCTTAATTTCTGTGTAGCCAATTCTGGGTCTTTTCTCCCATCTGCTTTCTTCCTTTTATCAAATGCTTCTAAGTCTCCTTCGAGGATGCAGGTCTTAAAATTAATCCGTTCTATATCGACGTCTATATTCAGTGGTAGTTAAACACGCTTTTCTTGCAGTCTGTGCTAATAAAATTTCCTAACTGTACTCCGACAGGAGATGTACTTCCGTTTTGATTGTAGCCTTATTTACTGTCTAAAAGGAAACGGTGAAGCCAGCTTTCGAAAGGCAGACAAACCTGACAGAAAATCAGTTAGGCTGCGATATGTAGAGGTGGCAGCCCATTCATGCAACTTAATCTGAGCAGTGTGGCTCCGTAAACTTTCCCGGCGTAATAATTGATTGTATTCATGTCGGGTCTCTAGCCGGAACATACATCGTCATCTGGACACAATATTTCTGCGGTCCATCTGGCCGCCATCTTCAGGTGAGGAGGCCGTCGCACTATCTCGCCGGAACTGAGATTCCGGCGAGATAGTGCGACGACCTACTCACCTGAAGATGGTGGCCAGGTGGACCGCAGAAATATTGTGTCTAAAAGACGATATGTTCCGGCTGGATACCCGACATGAATACAATTAACCTGTGCAGTGCTTGTAATCCATGGATTATAAAATTACTGGTACGCTTACAAACAGCCTCGGACACAAGTCTGTTATTCCTATTTTTTCTCTGATTTTACGATGCACTAATCAGACTATTAAGTTGTTAACTCTGTCATGCACTCGCTTAAATATCAAAACAGCATGGAACACTGACAATTGCTCAAAATCCAGATAACGTCAGTACGTGTCTCACAGATTACTGTACCACAGGTTCACTGCGCGCCAACCCCTATTACGCTTATTACCGAGCGGCATGACTCATTTGTTAGGACACTAGACTCGAATTCTCGAGGACGACGGTTGAAACGCGATACAGGCATTTCAGGAAAATGCCGGGAGATTTCCTTTGCAAGGGTATGGCCGGTTTCCTTTCCCGTCCTTCCCTAATCTCTAATAACCTAATTTCCTGTCAGAGAGGTCACAGTTCGTAGTAACTGACGGAAAGTCATCGAGTAAAACAGAAGTGATTTCTGGCGTTCCCCAAGGTAGTGTTATAGGCCCTTTGCTGTACCTTATCTGTATAAATGATTTCGGAGACAATCTGAGCAGCCGTCTTCGGTTGTTTGCAGATGACGGTGTCGTTTATCGACTAGTAAAGTCATCAGAAGATCAAAACAAACTGCAAAACGATTTAGAAAAGATATCTGAATGGTGCGAAAAGTGGCACTTGACCCTAAATAACGAAAAATGTGAGGTCATCCACGTGAGTGCTAAAAGGAACTCGTTAAACTTCGGTTACACGATAAATCAGTCTAATCTAAAAGCCGTAAATTCAACTAAATACTTAGGTATTACAGTTACGAACAACCTAAAGTGGAAGGAACACATAGAAATTGTTGTGGGGAAGGCTAACCAAAGACTGCGTTTTATTGGCAGTACACTTAGAAAATATAACAGACCTACTAAAGAGACTGCCTACACTACGCTTGTCCGTCCTCTTTTAGAATACTGCTGTGCGGCGTGGGATCCTTACCAGATAGGACTGACGGAGTACATCGAAAAAGTTTAAAGAAAGGCAGCACGTTTTTGTATTATCGCGAAATATGGGAGAGAGTGTCACAGAAATGATACAGGACTTGGGCTGGACATCATTAAAAGAAAGGCGTTTTCCTTTGCGACGGAATCTTCTCACGAAATTCCAATCACCAACTTTCTCCTCCGAATGCGAAAATATTTTGTTGTTGACACCGACCTACATAGGGTGGAACGATCACCACGATAAAATTAGGGAAATCAGAGCTCGTACGGAAAGATATAGGTGTTCATTCTTTCCGCGCGCTATACGAGATTGCAGTAATAGAGAATTGTGAAGGTGGTTCGATGAACCCTCTGCCAGGCACTTAAATGTGATTTGCAGAGTATCCATGTAGATGTAGATGTAGATGTAGACATCGTTGTCGACGGGACGCTAAACACTAATCTTCTCCTCGTTATCACACTTATCAGATTACATAGATTATGTCTGACAACATTGTGAACTGGATAATATTGCTTCAAATTTAAAGACTTACGAACCTACAACAAATTCAAGTCGTTTCAGTTTTAAAACCCGAACTAAAAATTCACAAGTAAATCATTTGACACATGAGATCAATTACAAATTACTATTGCACACAGGAAAAGTGTAATTTAATCTGCGCCGGCCGGTGTGGCCGAGCGGTTCTAGGCGCTTCAGTCCGGAACCACGCGGCTGCTACGGTCGCAGGTTAGAATCCTGCCTGGGGCATGGATGTGTGTGATGTCCTTAGGTTAGTTAGATTTAAGCAGTTCTAAGTTCTAGGGGACTGATGACCTCAGATGTCCCATAGTGCTATGAGCCATTTTAGCCAATTTGGTCTGCGAATGACGTGGATGGGCTCTTGATACGTTTTTCCGTATTAGGAACATTTGGGGGGAGGGTTAAGTTCTGGCATTTGTCTGATAACCAGTGCAAACCTCCTGAAAACCCAGGCCAGGGCTGATAAACTACAAACCTCTTGAAAACCTAGCCAGGACTGATAAACTGGAAAGAACCACGTGCCGTTCCTGGCGTATCTTCACAGCACTGAACGGTGAAGGATAGTGTAAATGCAGAATCAAAAACTCCTGCATCGAGAAATTACGGTTTTCAGGCTCACACTTTACCACTAGACCACCAAGCCCGAACCTGAGACATTCTTATCCCAGATAAAGAATAAAAAAAGAGATATGTGTGAGCAGAGCGGTTCTTTTTCTTTAATTTCCATTACTGACACAGGGGAGAAGGGGGTCTACAGTAGAAAAATCGGGGATTTTCTGTTTCTTTTCTTCTGAATCCCTATTAGGTGGGCATTGTATGCCTATCTGTCGTTATTCGCAAAGGAAGTGACAATACAGGTATTTGCTGATAACCACGGAAACTTCCAGAAAACTTCGTCGAGTCCAGAAATTGGAACCATTTTCAGTTTGTTTCTTGGTCTTGGTTGTCGCAGACAAAGTTTTTCTATGTGTTTGTATTTGTATGCGTGTGTGTATTTGTGTGTGAGTCTTGAACAAGGTTCTACACTTCATTTATTGAAAATATATTTCATTCCGTAACCTAAAGAGTGGAACAGGCTGATGGGAGATGGTCTACTGCACATTTCTGTTCTCTTCAGCCAATTCGTAGCAGGCAGAAAGTGGAATAGTTTCCGGTTGGGAATATACGGGATGCGTTTACCAGTGCCTTGACAACACAGGGAAACCTCCCGAAGACCTTGTTGAAACCCGGAGACTGGAATTATTTTTAATTTATTTCTGGGATATGTCCCAGACATAGTACAGTGACCTAATGTGTTATTTACCCATGTCAAATAAATGACTTGCTCCACATATACAGTGTACCTATGGTGAGATTTTGAGAATAATTTTAAATGCGAACCATATTTGTTTCCACACATGTGATGTTTGCTGTGTGTCAACACAATACACTGAATAGTACTGTTACTTGCGGAAGTAAAGCTATGGTTGGTTGGTTGGTTGTTTTGGGGAAGGAGACCAGACAGCGTGGTCATCGGTCTCATCGGATTAGAGAAGGATGGGGAAGGAAGTCGGCCGTGCCCTTTCAGAGGAACCATCCCGGCATTTGCCTGGAGTGATTTAGGGAAATCACGGAAAACCGAAAGCAGGATGGCCGGACGCGGGTTTGAACCGTCGTCCTCCCGGCTCCTCCCGGTCGTGCTCGGGTAGGTCAGTTGGCAGAGATCTTGCCCGTGAAAGGCAAAGGTCTCGAGTTCCGCCAGGAAGTTTCACACTGAATAGTAGTTCGTTGTTCATATGACAACACTTTCCATTGTTAATGTTGTTGAGAATTCACGTAGCTTTGATGCTGACGATGAGATTGTGACAACTGCAATCTTCGTGAAATTTCAAAATCTCTCTTACTTCGGTGCGATACATTAACGTCCCTGGCCGTCCTTATAGTTATTCGCGTTATTAGGGCTACGTGACCAACACAGTCACCTTACACGGGTATTAACAAAATTAGACGATGATTGCGTTTTCTAGTCAACTGATTCCTAAAATACTCCAGGCTGGTCTAGTTTTATTTCTAAGACTGTCCAAAGTTCTCTCGCTAGGCTCACACATTTGTGACTAATATCACATATCATTTACACAATTTTTTTTTATTTCTGGTAACTCCACAATCCATTCAATCAATAATTTTAGGACTTTTATACAAATTTGCTGTATAGCACACATCTTCTCCCACAGTGATCATCTCCCTTGACTGTCTCCTGCTTCACAACATCCCAGCGTTTCATAAAAAAAATCAAAGTATTTACTTTTAAAACACTAGGGAGTAGGTTTGCTATTTTACACATGACTATTTTACCGAAACTGCAACACAGTTTTATTCTACACTAACGGAAACACGAAGCAGATGGTTCAAATGACTCTGAGCATTATGGGACTTAACATCTGAGGCCATCAGTCCCCTAGGCTTAGAACTACTTAAACCTAACTAACCTAAGGACATCACACACATCCATGCCCGAGGCAGGATTCGAACCTGCGACCGTAGCAGCATCGCGGTTCCGGACTGAAGCGCCTAGAACCGCTCGGCCACAACCGCCGGGCCACGAAACAGATATTACAAAATAAATTACATATGATAGAACGCAATACTTAAGTTACCTTACGTGCTGACTTTTTCGGGAAACATAGCTAAAAAACGTTTACACCAGAATCCACGTCATTTGGAACCTGTGGTAAACTATACCTAAATCTGTTGCAGAAAAGTGTTTATTTCGAGAGGTAAACATTTAAACCATTATTGTGGAATTTTGCATTACTGCACAAAAACTGTTCCATTTTGTAAAATTTTATCCTTAGAATATGCAGAAAAGTCGTAATGCGTAACGTTCAATTTGTCACCTTTTCTCTAAAAGGATGAACAAACAGCATGTGGTATACATTAAAGTAATGTGATATACCTGCAGCTGATATTCAGACCAATTGCGAGCGCATATAGTGTTTACGAACGGCTATAACAATTTGATATCTTTGTCCAATGAATCACACTCATGTAGTTTTAAACACTCACGTTATTCGTTGGAAAAAGACAGTAAAAACAATTGTTCCAGGCTCTCATTTCACAGAAGTTACATTGTAGTGAGAGTTTGTAGCGCAACCATTATTGTCACACTTCTGAGACTGAATTTTTGTTTATCCTGGGGCAGTTCGCATCTGCATCTACATCTAAATCTACATCTATTCTTCGCAAGCCACCTTACGGTGTTTTATCGAAGGATAACTCTAGGAACCGCTATCAGTTCCCCATTCCATGTTTCATTAATGGGATGAATGTCTATCCGTGAACAGTCGTATTAGAACTAAGTTCTCGGATTTTCTCGTTGTGGTCATTTCGCAAGACATGTATAGGAAGAAGTAAGACGTGCATCACCGCTTTCTGAAACGTTCTCGCTGGAAATTTCAATAGTAAACCTCTACATGGTGCAGAACACATCTCTTTTGTAGCGTCTGCCACTGGAATTTCTTCAGCATCTCCGTAAGGCCATCTGCACACGGAACGACTGAAAAGGAACGCAACGGCAGGCGATCTAAATCGGCAACTGGTTGGCGACTGGGTGGCTACGCCATTCCGCACGGTGCAACTCTGAAATAAGAAACTGCAGTTGCCGTGTGCGAACGAGGAGGAGGAGGAGTATTGCTTGTCGCACCCGAACATCTTACGATGACACTCAGCATGTCGAATTCAGAGTCAAGCTTAGAGAAAGATTTAGTTCTCTGTTATTATTACACACTAATGAGAAAACGGAGAACATTCTGGATTCATTCAAACTGAAGGCTGTATATAGCAGCCAAGGAGTTGCAACAGACAGATTCGAAATCGATAGCTTTTTTTAGTATGACTAAACAGTGCTACAGTGATTTGCCACAGTGGATTTCTTCCGCCATCGATTAGATTAGAGCCGGCTGCTGTGGCCGAGCGGTTCTAGGCGCTTCAATCCGGAACTGCGCTGCTGCTGCGGTCGCAGGTTCGATCCGGCCTCGGGCATGGATGTGTGTGGTGTCCTTAGGTTAGTCAGGTTTAATTAGTTCTAAGTCTAGGGGACTGATGACCTCAGATGTTAAGACCCATACTGCTTAGAGCCATTTGAACCTTTATTAAAATTATATTAGATGTACTTTTCGTTCCAACAGGTCCATTGTCAGAAGATCCTACAGGATGTAGAACATGTCCGAAAACACAAGGATACACAATAACTGTTTACAAAGAAAAACAAATATCATAATGTACCGTTTCCACAGATCACAAGTTAAATGGACCTCATGGATGTGGAGTAAGCCAAAAATGATTAAACATATTTTCTTTTAAAAATAACTTGTCACAAAACACGTAAATATTCGATACTAAATCATTTTCTAACACTTATTTATAATGATCACATTACTTAGTGTACTTTGTACAGAAGTCAGATTGTACTGATACTCGCAGTATGGAATCGAACACCAAGAAGTACTTCCGATTCCTCTTAAACTGAACTTTATTAGTACTTTAACATTTTATGGGTGCATAACACAGGGTTATTTGTATTTTGAAAACCCGCATGTCTTCAGATTTATAGACACGGAAATGCAGTGATGGTGGTTTCTGTTGGTAAATTATTTTTATGTGAACACCATTGTGTTGACACACATAGGAGATTTGTGGCTTTTTTGTCGTTTTCTAGCAGTTTTAACTGTTCGGCTATACTTGACTATCTAATTTTACAGAACGACGCAGGGTGCTAGTCACACAAGAGAATACTCCCTGTATGATTCACATTTTTTTGTGCTTTTGCGACCAGTGACGTACCGGAAATTTCATTTTAACACTAAATGTAGATAATCATCATATGAAATTTTTTCCCACTTCTCATCACTCTTTATCTGTCAAATCCTTCCTGGACCTGGAAACTTGCAACTGAAATAAAATGGAATGTTTTTCCACTTTCGATAGAATACTGGTATTCATAACCTGCTAATCCATCTTCAAATTAAACTAGTAGAGACCTGTGTTCGAGGTCACGACGCACCTCAGATCGCTGGAAACTGGTTGGCAACGCTGCGTTGGAGGCGAGTTTCTGGTGAGTCGCCTTGCAGTCTCGCTGCCTACGCAGCCCTATTCAGTTACACGGGTAGTGATTCGCAATCGACGTGTTACCAGTTCGCGTCGGCAATGGGTTTCATTTGAGTCGCTCCGTGTGCAGAGGGCGTAACGCTCTCGAGCCGACTAAATGATTGCGTGACGAAACGCGCCGCTCTTTATTGGATCTGCTCTGTCTCTTCTGTTAATCAAACAAGGTAAGGGTTCTAGACTAAGTCGGCGAAATAAGTGTTTTTTGCGCCACTTCTTCCTTGGAGGAATTACGTTTCCTTAAGAATCATGCTATGAATTACGTGTAGAGTAAACTGGCAGAGTCTGCACCGATCGTGAACCGTCTGCATTTCCCTACAGTCTCCTTGTGTTTTTATAGACAACAGTAGCACTTTCAGAACAGTCTCATGCAGCTTCCTGCGTTATCCACTATCTCATTTAAACGTATTGTAAACCGTAACGATCCTGTCAGTCTTCCTTGAAGTACTGCACTCCTGAAATTACCCTTACATCTGTTGACTTTGTTTCATTAAGAGCGACTTATAGAGTTCTTTTTGCAAGGTAGTTCTGAATGCAGTCACGAATCTGGCCCGATAGTGAGTAAGCACGTTTGTTTGTTTGTTTCACTAAACGATAGTGCGGGAATGCATCCAGTGGCTGCCTGATATACCAAAAAATTGCTGAAAAAATCGAAATCGGTAACGGTGCTTTAAGACCAATTCGCACTGACTGTCACGTCACGTTCCGTCAAAACATTCTTAATGCATTTCAAATGGCAACATCGACACTGGCCGTCATGTAACGTCACGTAACATCACGCCGCCGTCAAGGTTTCTTGGAGAGAAAGTTGTGACAGCTGACGTCATTGCTCGTTGTTGATCACGTGACTCCGAAGCTCATTTCCTCCCGAAACACGATCATGCGCTCATCTTGTTACTTCGCTTCGTCGTGCTTTTCGTGGTTGATATCATTCGTGTTTCTAAGTCCTTGTTTTCGTCGGTTTTGTTATTTGTTACAAACTGTTCCGTTTCGTTATTTCTTTTGTCAAAATTGCCAGTGAATGAAGAAATGTTAATTGAAGCAGTGAGATGGCAGTCTGAATTGTACTACATGAACGTACTAAATTACTTGCCCTCTTATACATTTATAAGGTGGATTTTTACACATGCCAGTATCCTATTTAATATTTTACAATGAAGCAGACTGCCGTATGGTTGCAGCTTGAAGTGAAAAGGTATCTGGGGTAAAATTATGTCGATTAGTAAGTGGAATTCATTTGTATATTGTCACACATTTGTAATGTTTGATAAAGGAATGAATTGGAACCTTAAAACACTCCAACGGTGACAAAATGCTTTTTTTTGTGAAGTATACATCAATCAATGTATTAGAGTCGTTTTTTATGTATTTGATTGTGGCACGCTTATTTGCTGTTAAGCGTCTTTTTGGATTTTGTGTGAAACAGTTTTGGAGGCATCAGTGGGCAATATTTATGTGGTGTTGTAAGTAGGCTATTTAGGTTTTTATGTTGGTAACGCCACGTAGAGCTCTGTATGAATATCACTGACTGCTGCGTTCAGTCTGTGGCTGGTTTGCACTGTTGGAATTTTCGCTTTTGTAGTGTTGGGCAGTTGGATGTGAACAGCGCATGTCATGAACTGAGATATATATATATATATATATATATATATATATATATATATATATATATATATATATATATATATATATAATGACTTTTGAACGCTATTAAGGTAAATACATTGTTTGTCCTCTACCAAAATCTTTCATTTGATAACTATGCCTATCAGTAGTTAGTGCCTTCAGTAATTAGAATCTTTTATTTAGCTGCAGTATTGGCGCTCGCTGTATTGCAGTAGTAACGAAGATTTTTTTTGAGGTAAGTGATTCATGAAAGGTATAGGTTATTGTTAGTCAGGGCCATTCTTTTGTAGGGATTATTGAAAGTCAGATTGCGTTGCGCTAAAAATATTGTGTGTCAGTTTATTGATGATCAGAATAAGTAAAGAGAGAAATGTCTGAGCACGGTCAGTTTTGCTCAGCTGTTTGAAAATCAAATAACATAGAGGTTTTCCAATACTGTCATTTATAAATTTTGCTAAGGGGATGTTTTTCGCAGAGTATGAAGGGAGCTCGTAACACTGCATTCCTTTTAGTAAATCTTGGCCGTGCGGTTTGAGGCGCCATGTCACGGACTGCGTGAGCCCCCCCGCTGTAGCTTCGAGTCCCCCCTCGAACATGGGTCTGTGTGTTGTACTTAGCATCAGTTAGTGTAAGTAGTGTGTAGGTCTAGGGACCGAAGAGCTCAGCAGTTTGATCCCTTAGGAACTCACACATATTTGAAAATTTGAGTAATTCTGGGCTCAGTTTCACGTGTCAAATAAAGAAGTTGGTGCTTCCACTTTCTAAAATATTTATAAAACGCAGAATCCTCTTCCTCGAGCTCTTTCTAAAGTGTGTGGAATTCCTCTTCCGTACCAAGTATGACATTTTTCGAACTCACATTCTTTTTTTCCTGCGTTGTTTCGCATTCCGGTCTTTCTCTAATATCCAAGCTATCTCTGCAAGCTGCAAATCTTTAGAGTCTGGGAAATGTCAATTTCGTACAAATGTAGACTCCACCATCCATGTACGTAATCTACCGCGTTTTGTACGTGCACTTCGCTCGTAAAAACAGTTAGGCATTATCTTGCGAAGACCCAATTACAGCGAAAAACCAATTGAGGACAGATATGCGATTTGAGATCACGTGACTTGAATATTAACTTGACGTGTCGTGACGTGACGTGACGGACGGTGTGAGTACACCCTGAAGCGACGCTGCCGTGACGTGACGGCCAGCGTGGAGGAGGACGATACTGGTGTTTAACGCCCCGTCGACAACGAGGTTATTAGAGACAGAGCACAAGCTCGGATTAGGGAAGGATGGGAAAGGAAGTCGGCCGTGCCCTTTCGAAGGAACCATCCCGGTATTTACCTGGAGTGATCTAGGGAAATCACGGAAAACCTATATCAGGATGGCCAGACGCAGGATTGAACCGTCGTCCTCCCGAATGCGAGTCCAGTGTGCTAACCACTGCGCCACCTCGCTCGGTGACGGCCAGCGTGAATTGGCCGTTACCAGTAAACGTGCTGGCGTCAACTAAGAACATTTGTCAAAAAAAAAAAAGAATTTGCCTTGTGGTAACTTTCGGTAAATGGTAATCAACCTGTGCTGTGTCTGTGACATTGACAAAGACCCGAAGACAGAGATGCGTTTCCAGTGGCAGAGTGTGCTGCGGCGGCCGGAACACGCGCGGTGCGTGGTGCGTGGCACGCAGTCTGCCCCCGCGGCCGCCCCCAACCGGCTTTCTCCGGCCGTCGGTGGCGCTGGCGCGGCCGGCGGGCCGTGAAAGTGCTATCGGGAGGCGGTGTCGTAACCGAGGAGGCGCCCGGCCCACCCACTGTTTAGTCACGCCTGTTGTCGGCTCGGCCCGCTTGTGAAACGGATCGAGTCTACCTTCGGCTCGGATTTCTCTACATGGTGCGACGGGCCGTCCTCACAAGCTCCTCCTAGGCCTCGTAGCTAGCGACGGCAGCGCGTTCGTGGGTAGAGCGGTCGCACGAAACACTAGGAGCGTCGTGGTATCTTACCGATTTCTCTCCCCTCTTCGATTCCATTCGTTCTTACAGACCTTTCAAGGTCGGTGCCCGGCCATCGCTTTCCCAAAGCGGAACGATGCAGTTCTAAAAAATAATTAAAAAATCGACTCTGAAGTTTTCCAAGCGCCATTAAATACAAAAGACATCGCCACAGACAACACAGTCCACCGTCGCTCAGAGCGTAGCATTCTAACCTGTTAATCACGAGATCTTTAATGCGTCTGTCGACTGGGGTATTCCTTTTGAAACCTTCCCGTCTCCTCTATACCTCTTTTCTTAATGATAACCTTCCCTTTTACAATAAACTATGAAACCTTTCCTTGGGATTTCTATCTCTTGCTTAATAATAACAAATGAAATCTGCACTTTGAAATTTATTCTCTTTCTCTATCTTCGCATTAAAATTTAATTGCTGCTTATTAAAAGTGATTTTCTGATTATTTCGACGAAACATAGAATGTGTCGTCGTCGTGGCCCTCAGTCGTTATCTGCAATAACCCAAAACTGTTCCTTACCTTTTTTATTGTTACTGGATCGCTATCTGACTGCTACATCGAACTGCGACATGAATATACTTACTGCTGGTGGGCTTTCATAATAAGTGGCTGTATTTATTACCAAATCTGACGTTATTCTTTAATAGCAAAGTTGACGTCATTCTTTAATTAATTTGACTGAAATTATGTAATTCATAGTTAAACTTTTTCTTGACAACAATAAACTTTTGCAAAGTTTTACGTTGATGGTTTTTGGGATGGATTATAATTAGAAATGCAATATTGCTGGTAAAAGTTAATTATATTCTGATCGAAATGATTTTGCAAACGTTCAAATCGGACTTACTTTTTACAATAATCTTACAACTGCCATTGTGCAAACATACCTTCAGTAGTGTTGAGTTTCTCAAAAAAATAATTCAATAATATTAATCCCTCTTATGATAATAGTTAGCTGATGTTTCTGTACATCCGTTTATAATCTCTTGGCTGGCAGGCACACCGCTCCTCACAACCTCTCGCATCAGACCTGTACCGACTCGCATCACATCTCGCTTACTACTGATTTCCTACGAACGCTAAAGTGCGGTCTCTCCCGCCAACAATGCTTTCTGGTGCAGACAATCCCTGCTACCATTATAAAATGTATCAATGCGCGGTCTTTCCCGCTCTTTTCTTAAAATATATCCATACGCGGTCTCTCTCGCCCTTTTTAAAATTATATCAATTTACGGTCTCTCTTGTCAACAATACTTTGGTGTAGACATTCCCTGCTACCACAATTATTTCCAACATGACAAATATTAATTATTCCTACTTAATCCTACTAATAAAATATTAACGTCTTTCATAAATTGTGATTTGACAATAAACAATAGAAATATACACGTCTTACACTTTTACTGTTATTTGAACCCAACATTATCAATTCAAATGTTGATTAACAAATACTGAATGAGAGTTCTAACAAAAATTTCTAATTACTACTCAAATGAAAACAAGGTAAATACATTAAAATTTTATACATAAGTCTGTGTTTATACTGTGTGATGGATGTGAAACATTGTATCACCTACTTTCCTGATAACTATCATACTGATAGGCGTTACTAGTGTAATCTACTAACATCAGGTTATTGTTCACATATAATACGCATCAAACGCAACTAATAAACCATAAATGCTTTAAAAAGATAGCTCAAACAGTAACATACCAACCCAGTAATTCTGAGGCTCTTGCTCGACTCTCACCAGAGTCAGGTTATTTTCCGCTTTTATTGGTGGATAGCAATGTGAGGCTGTTTGCTGATGATGCTGTGGTGTACGGGAAGGTGTCGTTGAGTGACTGTAGGAGGATACAAGATGACTTGGACAGGATTTGTGATTGGTGTAAAGAATGGCAGCTAACTCTAAATGTAGATAAATGTAAATTACTGCAGATGAATAGGAAAAAGAATCCTGTAATGTTTGAATACTGCATTAGTAGTGTAGAGCTTGACACAGTCACGTCGATTAAATATTTGGGCGTAAAATTGCAGAGCGATATGAAGTGTGACAAGCATGAAATGGCACTTGTGGGGAAGGCGGATAGTCGTCTTCGGTCCATTGGTAGATTTTGGGAAGATGTCGTTCATCTGTAAAGGAGACCGCTTATAAAACACTAATACGATCTATTCTTGAGTACTGCTCGAGCGTTTCGGATCCCTATCAGGTCGGATTGAGGGAGGACATAGAAGCAATTCAAAAGCGGGCTGCTAGATTTGTTACTGGTAGGTTTGATCATCACGCGAGTGTTACGGAAATGCTTCAGGAACCCTGGTGCGAGTCTCTAGAGGAAAGGAAGAGTTCTTCTCGTGTATCGCTACTGAGTAAATTTAGAGAACCAGCATTTGAGGCTGACTGCAGTACAATTTTACAGCCGCCAACTTACATTTCGCGGAAAGATCACAAAGATAAGATAAGAGAGATTAGGGCTCGTACAGAGGCATATCGGCAGACATTTTTCCCACGTTCTGTTTGGGAGTGGAACAGGGAGAGAAGATGCTAGTTCTGGTACGAGGCATCCTCCGCTACGCACCGTATAGTGGATTGCGGAGCATGTATGTAGATGTAGATGTAGATGTAGCTGTATTTGAATCCAATATTTATTACCAAATCGAAATTGTGACAAATGTTGTTGTTGTTGCGGTCTTAGTCCTGAGACTGGTTTGGTGCAGCTCTCCATGCTACTCTACCCTGTGCAAGCATTTTCATCTCCCAGTACCTACTACAACCTACATCCTTCTGAATCTGCTTAGTGTGTTCATCTCTTGGTCTCCCTCTACGATTTTTACCCTCCACGTTGCCCCCCAATACTAAACTGGTGATCCCTTGATGCCTCAGAACATGTCCTACCAACCGATCCATTCTTCTAGTCAAGCTGTGCCACAAACTCCTCTTCTCTCCAATCCTATTCAATACCTCCTCATTAGTTATGTGATCTACCCATCTAATCTTCAACATTCTTCTGTAGCACCACATTTCGAAAGCTCCTATTCTCTTCTTGTCCAAACTACACTCCTGGAAATTGAAATAAGAACACCGTGAATTCATTGTCCCAGGAAGGGGAAACTTTATTGACACATTCCTGGGGTCAGATACATCACATGATCACACTGACAGAACCACAGGCACATAGACACAGGCAACAGAGCATGCACAATGTCGGCACTAGTACAGTGTATATCCACCTTTCGCAGCAATGCAGGCTGCTAGTCTCCCATGGAGACGATCGTAGAGATGCTGGATGTAGTCCTGTGGAACGGCTTGCCATGCCATTTCCACCTGGCGCCTCAGTTGGACCAGCGTTCGTGCTGGACCTGCAGACCGCGTGAGACGACGCTTCATCCAGTCCCAAACATGCTCAATGGGGGACAGATCCGGAGATCTTGCTGGCCAGGGTAGTTGACTTACACCTTCTAGAGCACGTTGGGTGGCACGGGATACATGCGGACGTGCATTGTCCTGTTGGAACAGCAAGTTTCCTTGCCGGTCTAGGAATGGTAGAACGATGGGTTCGATGACGGTTTGGATGTACCGTGCACTATTCAGTGTCCCCTCGACGATCACCAGTGGTGTACGGCCAGTGTAGGAGATCGCTCCCCACACCATGATGCCGGGTGTTGGCCCTGTGTGCCTCGGTCGTATGCAGTCCTGATGGTGGCGCTCACCTGCACGGCGCCAAACACGCATACGACCATCATTGGCACCAAGGCAGAAGCGACTCTCATCGCTGAAGACGACACGTCTCCATTCGTCCCTCCATTCACGCCTGTCGCGACACCACTGGAGGCGGGCTGCACGATGTTGGGGCGTGAGCGGAAGACGGCCTAACGGTGTGCGGGACCGTAGCCCAGCTTCATGGAGACGGTTGCGAATGGTCCTCGCCGATACCCCAGGAGCAACAGTGTCCCTAATTTGCTGGGAAGTGGCGGTGCGGTCCCCTACGGCACTGCGTAGGATCCTACGGTCTTGGCGTGAATCCGTGCGTCGCTGCGGTCCGGTCCCAGGTCGACGGGCACGTGCACCTTCCGCCGACCACTGGCGACAACATCGATGTACTGTGGAGACCTCACGCCCCACGTGCTGAGCAATTCGGCGGTACGTCCACCCGGCCTCCCGCATGCCCACTATACGCCCTCGCTCAAAGTCCGTCAACTGCACATACGGTTCACGTCCACGCTGTCGCGGCATGCTACCAGTGTTAAAGACTGCGATGGAGCTCCGTATGCCACGGCAAACTGGCTGACACTGACGGCGGCGGTGCACAAATGCTGCGCAGCTAGCGCCATTCGACGGCCAACACCGCGGTTCCTGGTGTGTCCGCTGTGCCGTGCGTGTGATCATTGCTTGTACAGCCCTCTCGCAGTGTCCGGAGCAAGTATGGTGGGTCTGACACACCGGTGTCAATGTGTTCTTTTTTCCATTTCCAGGAGTGTATTTATCGTCCATGTTTCACTTCCATACATGGCTACAGTCCATACAAATACTTTCAGAAACGACTTCCTGACACTTAAATCTATACTCGATGTTAACAAATTTCTCTTCTTCAGAAACGCTTTCCTTGCCATTGCCAGTCTACATTTTATATCCTCTCTACTTCGACCATCGTCAGTTATTTTGCTCCGCAAATACCAAAACTCCTTTACTACTTTAAGTGTCTCATTTCGTAATCTAATTCCCTCAGCATCACCCGACTTAACTCGACTACGTTCCATTATCCTCATTTTGCTGTTGTTGATGCTCATCTTATATCCTCCTTTCAAGACACAGTCCATTCCGTTTAACTGCTCTTCCAAGTCCTTTGCTGTCTCTGGCAGAATTACAATGTCATCGGTGAACCTCAAAGTTTTTATTTCTTCTCCATGGATTTTAATACCTACTCCAAAGTTTTCTTTTGTTTCCTTCACTGCTTGCTATACAGATTGAATAACATCGGGGAGAGGCTGCAACCCTGTCTCACTCCCTTCCCAACCACTGCTTCGCTTTCATGGCCCTCGACTCTTATACGTCCATCTGTACAAATTGTACATAGCCTTTCCCCCCCTGTATTTTACCCCTGCCACCTTCAGAATTTGGAAGAGAGTATTCCAGTCAACATGATCAAAAGCATTCTCTAAGCCTGCAAATGCTAGAAACGTAGGTTTGCCTTTCCTTAATCTATCTTCTAAGATAAGTCGTCACTATTGCCTCACATGTTCCAATATTTCTACGGAATCCTAACTGATCTTCCCCGAGGTCGGCTTCTACCAGTTTTTCCATTCGTCTGGAAAGAATTTGCGTTAGTATTTTTCAGCCGTATTGTGACACATAGTGAATCATAATTTTGATGGAAATAACACCTTTTCATATTTTTACTACATCCGCACATGAAGAGCGAGTATTCATAAAAAGATAAGTAAACTACTCAGTTCTACCCATTGTTCTCAGTGTTTCTTCTGTGACTGCATTACTTCCGTAAAATAATGAACAAGCACGTTTAGTCGCAATCGTGATTTTATTTCAATGTACGATGCATTTCGAGTCCTGAGTGCTTTGACAATCTACATTATTTTTTTCAGATTTAGGTTAATTCTGGTCCTGGTAAGATTACAATGGTATACTATAAAGTGGCACGTTGTCAATATAAATTTAGAAAGCTAAGCTAAATCAAAAATAACTTATTGTGTACAGTAGCGGATACATGTTTCTCGAGCACATACGAGTAAACTTGTTTATGTACATATACACACTTTCCATTCTAAAACACATTTGCAAACATACAAGCTAAAACAAATCAAAGAATTTCAAATGTAAAGATGCTGCATACGCAAGTGCTACTATTTCAGAGAAAATAGAAGCTATCACTTTATCAATTGTACAGAGATAATACTTATTTTATAAGTAGTTCTGAATATGTCAAACGTAGCTGTGTGTTATCAGATGGCTGTTCTTTTTAAAAAATCTTTTAAAATTATTGATAAAACTGTGGTTGCTACGCTCCGTTTGTCATTTGACATGTTATCAGAAATCCTTTCTTTTTGTAACATTATTTCTAATTGTTCAAGTAAATCAAGTTTTTTTCCGCTGTTTCCTATTTGGAGTACTGTTACGCTATTGTGGATGTCACTTAGTCTGTGTCCATTAAGGCACATATGGTTAGTTATTGTAGATGTGACAGTAAATGAATCAAAATTGGATACAAAAATCTTCATTTACACAGTGTTACAGATGCCGTGAAACATATTGCTACATCTGCTCTTGATGATGATGATGATGGGTGGTGTTATGTGTTGTATAGTAAAAATCTGTGTTTCGTTCGTATATTGCACTTCTTATACAGGACGGTCAGAAATAATCTGATGAGCTTGTAAGGGGGTTGCAGTGGAGGTTGGCTGAGAAATAATTGTTAAGAAAAAAAATCGCAACGTTGCGCCGTTTCGGAGGTATTTAACGTTGAAGTTATCCAGTCACATCGTAGCATGCGCAAATTCAAGCACTTCCCCCCGCTACACTGCGGTAATGGGCGGACATCTGTGGATCCGTGAGTTACCACTTGTTGAAATGCTTATTACCAGTTAAAATGTGCCTTTTTCGAAAGTGATAAATTTAAGGTAGGTGAGCAAAAGCTGTGTTTGTTCGGTATGATGAAACAAAACGAAGAACACATTTAGCAACACCTTCTATGGCAGGCTGCTTGAATTTTCGAGTGTGACAACCTGTTTGGCTACCTTCAACTCTAAATAACTCGGAAACGGTCTGTGTATTGAATTTTTTTCTTAACAGCTTTTTCTCGGCACAATCTTCTCTGAATAACACTCACAAATTTTACAGACTGTTTCTGACCACCTGTATAGCATAAAAAATAGGTACTGAATAAATATATTTAGTTATACTATATTCATGTTTTTTAATCTTGTGTTCGCACTTATTTCTAATCTCTAGAAACAGAAAAATATTTTATTTCCTATCCGATATTTCCCCTTTTTTCCAACAAATTTTGATTCATTACGAATACTCACTTTTTCATGAGATTAGTAATTAAAATGAAAATATATGCTTTTTTAATAAAGTATTATAATTCGTTGTTTTTAATTAACATTTGATACTAAACTGAAATACAAGTGAAATGACATTACCTCTAATGAGTCTCGAACAGAAGACCATTTCATTACTGGATTTAAGCACTGCTTTCTGAGCATGGACTGCGTTGTCTTTGTTGGTATGCTTCTTATTTTATAGCGCTTGGGAAACATCAGGGTCGATTTTATTTGTAGTATTTTTGATAACTTCTTCGTACTGCTTTGGTAAAATGATGACCAGGCACTGAGATTCAAGGTCAGAGCGACTGAAATTGTTGGCACTCTTGAAACTGAACACAGATATACGTTTCCAAGATACCTTGTTTAGCTCTCATCGCTTAATCACTACATTGCGTGATTGTGCACACAAATGGACTGAAAATAAGGCATCGGTTCTGAGACAAGCCCAATCAATGTGGGGAACGTATCTTGGTAAATGGCGCTAACTCATCCCAACTTTCTAACGATAAAATGGTAATTAATTATCAATTAGTATTAGTTGTGCAGATAGCAACTTAAGTACTTTTTGGTGCTCAACGCTTATACCGTTGTACACAAGTTGAATAGTTAATAATAATTCAGCCGCCACGTCACAAAGGACAAATTACACTGTTTCAGGTAATCTTGATATCTGAAATCGTGCGTGCAGTTTAAAATGCGTAAATTGGAGACACGCAGGAATATATATACTGGAGGAGTCACATAAGACGTAACATCCCTTTTGTTTCGTGAACGGTATGAAACCCGTAACGAAGTTTTCCGCAATTGATAGTAAGTTGAAGGGTAATGTTTTGTATGGATAATACTCTTAACTCTGATATCAACCGAAAGATGAAAGCAAATATGTTTTTAATGGAAACTTGTGATTTTTATTACTGCATTCATTACCTCTTGGAAAGACAGTTAGAGTAATAAAGCAGTTGTTGATATTAACGTTGAAACGTTTCGCAAAAGAATCCGAGAAATATCCTAAAAGTGAAAGGCAACTCGGCCGGAATCGGCTACTGTGTTGCAAACACGCTCATGCCACGCCATGTCGTCGTATCCAGTCTTTCGATCGTTTACTTGTCTGCACTGCGTCTACCGGTACGTCATATCTGCTTCACCATTCCTTGCAAGCAGACATGTACACCAATGACAAGAAGTTAGACACGCTACTTCTCTACGGTGAATATCAAAGAAATGCTGCCGAAACGGTACGACCGTATAGGGATGTCTGTTCTGATTGTCGCTCTCCGTCACGGCAGGCACTTGCACGAATTATTAGGTGACACGTGCGAACAGGCAGCTTCAGCGTTGCACAGGGAACAATGACGAAGACGGCAAATAACAGAGCAGAGGCTGCGACGCTTATCAGTCCGCACCGTGGCACGAGACGTACTGTCAAAGAACGTGGGTTCAGTCAGACAGACCAGTGTTATTCGCATCTTACATCGGCATGGATTCTACCCATAACATCCGTCACCACATCAGGCACTCGAAGGACGTGACTTCGAACGTCGTATATAATTTTATCAGTTTGCTTTGCAACGTCCTGGGGATGCCACTACGTTTCTCCAACGTGTACTCTTTATAGAAGGAGAACGTTCACGAACTGCGTTAATGCTAATTTTTCGTAAAAATAAACAGCTGGGTAACTGAAAATATACTCTGGCTAACGACCGAGGAACGTGGTGCGGAAGCATATGAAATTCCATTGAGTGACCTTACTTCATCCAAGGGGTGAAGCATTGAAATGCGTACGCACACTTTCTTATGAACATTATATCTGTTTCCAGATTGACATTTTCACTCTGCAGCGGAGTGTGCGCTGATATGAAACTTCCTGGCAGATTAAAATTGTGTGCCGGACCGAGACTCGAACTCGTGACCTTTGCCTTTCACGTGCAAGTGCTCTACCATCCTTTTTTTTTTTTTCTTTTTTTTTACGTTGTGTATGGTCTTTGCGGACGTCACATGACATCCGTTAATGTTCGTTTATTGATCCTTCCACTCAGTTTTTTATTACAGAGGCCTACCAGCTCTCTGACCGAACACGCTGAGCTACCGTGCCGGCCATCTGAGCTACCCAAGCACGACTCACGACCCTCCTCACAGCTTTACTTCTGCCCAGTAGCAGGAGAGCTTCTGTGAAGTTTGGAAGGTAGGAGACTAGATACTGGCAAAAGTAAAGCTGTGAGGACGGGGAGTGAGTCGTGTTTGGGTAGCTCAGATGGTACAGCACTTGCCCGCGAAAGGCAAAGGTCCCGATTTCGAGTTTCGGTCCGGCACTCAGTTTTAATCTGCCAGGAAGTTTCATTATACCTGTTCTTCTCGAAGAGGCACCTCTGGATAGGCGACAGTATATGTGACTTCAACTTCCAATACGTCTGCCCAGCTCACTCATCCCGTGTTGCAAAGCAAATACTAAACGAAAAGTTTCCTGATCTTTCGATAGGACGGAATGCTGCAGTACAATGCCCGGCTAGGTCCCTGTTGGGGGAGCACTGAAGATTCAGTCTGTCGCGAAGCTCCAACTACGCCAGACAATGTGCGCCATTGAATGGCCACATCATGCAACGGCATACCATCCAATATACTATCATCTTTTCATGTATCACTCAAACGGCGATTGCAAACGTATACGAAAATCGTAGCTGACTCTGTATCTATGTCTTAAAGAAATTGCAGTTTTATCTTAGCGGTGTAGGCCTGTCTTGCTGCATTTAACGACGAATCCTGGCATGAGAGCTCTGCTTTCCAGTTTTAATACTGTACTCTTCTTGGATTACTGTCTGCCCCGATATCTAAGGGGCCCGGGTTCGATTCCCGGCTGGGTCGGAGATTTTTCCCGCTCAGGGTCTAGGTCTTGTGTTGTCCTCAATATAATTTCATCGTCATCAGTGGAAGGCAACGGGAAACCACCCTGGAATCACTTCCCTAGACGCTCATGCGGTGGACCTTGAAAGGTGGCTACACTGAGCCACAGCGCCAGAGATCGCGCCAGAGAGTATTGTTCCGTCGCCTCCACTGGCAGTGCTTATTGAGAGGTAGCGGCAGGCAGTGCTTGCCGAGAAGTCGTGGTGGACACTGCATGTCGTGAACTCGGAGTGAGATGTGGTAGTGGAGAGTGTTGTTCCATGTTTTATGTAGTGGTTTGATGGGAGAGATAGCAGATGTTGTTCTAATGGAGATATTGTAATGGTCAGAGTGCATTTCGTCAATATATATGGAGGTATGAAACACTATTTTGTTTTATTCCTTCAGCGTCCTGAATAATGTGTCATTACAGGTTCAGTCAACAAAGCATCTGGCGTGTGTTCTTGTATTAGAGTGTAATTCTGATTTTCTTGCGCAATCATAGTATTTCTAATTTTCTTTTATCATGTCAGTATAATTGGTATTTAAAAATTCTTGTTTTTTTTGAAGAAGAACCGTGCCAGATGTGCGTTGAGTCATACTACCACATACAGAACAGCTACACTTGTGCTATGTTGGCTTCGTAGAATTTATAGTTGCTGGGGACTTAATTAATTAACTGTGTTAACGAAAATTTTCTTTCATTGTTTGTTGTTATTCTATGCAGTCAGATTGCGTACTAAAACTAGTCAGGGCCAGCCGTTTACGAAACAGCGTAATCGGACTTACAGCTACAAAAAAAAAAATATTTTCATTAATATTTAATAAAGCCCCCATGCAACCTATCAGACGAGAGGCTTCCCCCATGACAAAGTTTTCTTGGATTACTTTGCGAAATGTTTCAGCGTCAGTATTAACAGGCGCTAAATCACTATAATTCTTTCCAAGATCTACTCAATGCAGTTATGAGAAGCATACCGTTCCATTAAAAATCATTCTTGTTTCAGTATCTCAGTTGATACCAGAGTTCAGAGCATAATCCATGCAACACATCACGTGCCCCTCAGCGTACTATCAATTTCGGGAAACTTCCTATCGGTATCTGGAACCGAAGGCGTCACTGGATGCGGATATACAGGGGTATGTGGTCAGCACACAGCTCTGCCGATCGTCATCCGCTTTCGTGACCAGGGCCGGTATTTCTCAGTCAAGTAGCTCCTCAGTCGGCCACACAAGGACTGAGTTCACCTCGCCTGCCAACAGCGCTCGGCAGACCTGAACGGTCACGCATGCAGGTGCTAGCCCAGCCTGAGAGCGCTTAATTTCGATGGTCTGACGGCAACCGGTGTTACCGCTGTGGCAAGGCCTACCAGTCAAACATATTTGTTACTGAAATACAAGATAAATTATAAAGAAGCAAAATTTGATCAGGTTCTTTTCATTTGGTTTTTCATTCAGGATTATACTTTCAAATAAGATAACAGAAAATAGGATCCTGTTCCACTTAAGATAATGGTTTACAACTAACTACAGTTGCACAGACCTATACTTTGAAATGAAAACATACAAAAGAATTATCACTGTTGCATTTATACAGGGTGTCACAAAAAGGTACGGCCAAATTTTCAGAAAACATTCCTCACACACAAAGAAAGAAAATATGTTATGTGGACATGTGTCCGGAAACGCTTACTTTCCATGTTAGAGCTCATTTTATTTCTTCTCTTCAAATCACATTAATCATGGAATGGAAACACACAGCAACAGAACGTACCAGCGTGATTTCAAACACTTTGTTACAGGAAATGTTCAAAATGTCCTCCGTTAGCGAGGATACATGCATCCACCCTCCGTCGCATGGAATCCCTGATGCGCTGATGCAGCCCTGGAGAATGGCGTATTGTATCACAGCCGTCCACAATACGAGCACGAAGAGTCTCTACATTTGGTACCGGGGTTGCGTAGACAAGAGCTTTCAAATGCCCTCATAAATGAAAGTCAAGAGGGTTGAGGTCAGGAGAGCGTGGAGGCCATGGAATTGGTCCGCCTCTACCAATCCATCAGTCACCGAATCTGTTGTTGAGAAGCGTACGAACACTTCGGCTGAAATGTGCAGGAGCTCCATCGTGCATGAACCACATGTTGTGTCGTACTTGTAAAGGCACATGTTCTAGCAGCACAGGTAGAGTATCCCGTATGAAATCATGATAACGTGCTCCATTGAGCGTAGGTGGAAGAACATGGGGCCCAATCAAGACATCACCAACAATGCCTGCCCAAACTTTCACAGAAAATCTGTGTTGATGACGTGATTGCCACATTGCATGCGGATTCTCGTCAGCCCACACATGCTGATTGTGAAAATTTACCACCAACTGGCGGTGAATCGAGGAAGTACAGTACATACTGACGAAACTAAAAAGAGCTCTAACATGGAAATTAAGCGTTTCCGGACACATGTCCACATAACATCTTTTCTTTATTTGTGTGTGAGGAATGTTTCCTGAAAGTTTGGCCGTACATTTTTGTAACACCCTGTATATTCTAAAGCCAATGTGTCTCAGTGTCTTACGTCGACATTGTCGACGAAGAACTTTATCTAGTAGCGATGACTTCGTGCGATGAAAACCGACAATGTTCCACCAGACGCTCGTTTAGTTAACTGTGCCAGTCTGAATCAACACACTGACACAGTAATTTTGAGTAGGGCCCTTTCACTGACACCATGTTCGCTGTACCGCAGAGTGGTAACGAGGTACGTCACAACCAGCACATCACTTATGCATGTATTGTGTGCGCCTCGCTTTAGTCGCGAGCGTCAACATTTCGTCGTCTGCACTCAACAAGCGCCAAGAGGTGAATTCTCTTAAGAGCAAACTGCCCTTGTGCATGGACTGTTCTCCGAAGCGGCTTGTCGGAGGCTACCCTATTCTTAAGGCATGCCTTCAGCCATGTAATTTACACATACATACGTACATGCCTTCATAGAACATAATCAAACAATCACACAAATAATCACATAATAATGTTTGTGACACCTGTGATACAGTTTTACAAATTTTATTGTTATTTTTGTCAGTACTTGTGATGCTCGATTGACTTCCAAAATTTTTATTTCTTTATACCCTAAGGGAAACTGTAGCTTTGGCTGTTCGTTAGCGATACCATGTCGCATCACCAGTTTTCCTAACAATGGAAATTCCGCACCGCACCCCTCTCGGACTTAATGGTAAAAATGGCCAGTGGATAGTCAATGAAAAACTGAACACAGATCAAGCATGAAAACAGGGAGAAGGTGTACTGAATTGTGAAAAAAGAAGCAAAATTTGAACAGTGGACGGTTCAACCTCAAGAAGTGCAACATTAGAGAACTCCAAGAACTATGTCGACGTGGTTGTGTGGTCACATTATTGGACTGCAAAGTGGGAAACCCGTGTTCAATCCTCTGTTGTGCCGCTCTTCTTTTCACAAAGTTGTGAACTTCCGCTGACGTGTCTGTTCTCCTTCTGTAGTCGTTGCAATTGTCATACTATATATGGTTACACAATATGACTCACGTGGTAAGGTTATATTACCGTCGCAAGGAAATATTACGAATAGCGAGAGCAGGTGAGATGCCGCATAGACTTCTCGCAGAAAGGAAAACACAAATAAACACGTGTGAACTATGTTACAACAAAGAAATTCAAATGTCGAAACTTCCTAAACGGAACACAAGAGTCATAACGTGTGGTACTCGTGTAGAACAACGTTTGGAGGTCCCTTTCTTACTTCTCGCTGTTGCAAACGGGCGTTACAACACGACACAGACACAAATTGAATACAAAAAACAGACAAGTCAATGACCGGACGGACAGTTCATAATTCTGTGGGGGAGTTGGGGGGGGGGGGGGGAATGTGGTATACGAGGGAGATATGGACACAGATTTCCCCCTTCGCAGTCTAACACTGTGACCATCTAACCATGGCACCGTGGTCACTCAGTTGCGCACAATGTTGCACTGCTTAAGCTTGGCCCGTTCACTGTTTCTATTTTGATTCTTTTTTCACAGTTCTGTACCCCTTCCTCCTGTTTTCATGCTTGATCTGTGTTCATTTCCTGACGGACTATCCAATGGGCCATCTTACCACTAAATCTGAGGGGGATGCAACGCGGAGTTTCCGTTGTTAAGATCTCGTACGCTTGTTAAATTACCAATGAGCACAATTGTTACATATAATACAGGTTGACTCTTACACAGAAGATTGCAGCAACCAGCCGCTTTTTACAATGCTATTTATTTATCTTCTGCGTAAGAGTCAATCTATATTCTATACACAGACTCGGGCTGAGTGTGGTGCTTCAGTAATTCATGGATGGCGACAATAACTGCTATATATATATATATATATATATATATATATATATATATATATATATATATATTATTTACACGTCAAGTTCCGTAGAACCAAATTGAGGAGCAAATCTCCAAGGTCATGGAACGTGCCAGTACATGAAATTACAACATAAAAGTAATAACAGATAAAAATAAAATCTTTATGAACCCAAAAACACTCAAGCCATAAGTTTAAGTAAACGCAATCAACAATACAAGAATCAGCTTCATTTTTCAAGGAACTCCTCGACAGAATATAAGGACTGACCCATGAGGAAACTCTTGAGTTTCGATTTGAAAGCGCGTGGATTACTGCTAAGATTTTTGAATTGTAGTGGTAGCTTATTGAAAATGGATGCAGCAGTATACTGCACACATTTCTGTACAAGAGTTAAGGAAGTCCGATCCAAATGCAGGTTTGAGCTCTGCCGAGTATTAACTTAGTGAAAGTTGCTTATTCTTGGTAATAAGCTAATACTGTTAACAAGAAATGACAGCAAGGAATATATCTATTGAGGGGCCAATGTCAAAATGCCCAGACTCGTGAACAGGGTTGACAAGAGGTTCGTGAACTTACTCCACTTACTGCCCGAATCGTCCGCTTCTGAGCCAAAATATCCTTTTTGAACGGGAAGAGTTAGCTCAAAATATAATACCATATGACATAAGCGAATGAAAGTAAGCAAAGTAGACTAATTTTCGTGTCTGATGATCACTCACTCCCGATAGCGTTCGAATACTAAAAATGGCAGCATTAAGTCTCTGAACAAAATCCTGAATGTGGGCTTACCACGACAGTTTACTATCTATCTGAACACCTAGAAATTTGAAATGTTCAATTTCACAAATCATATGCCCATTCTGTGAAATTAAAACGTTAGGTTTTGTTGAATTGTGTATTATAAACTGTAAAAACTGAGGCCCCAACACTGATCCCTGGGGCACCCTCCACTTGGCATTACCCTACTCAGACCCAACATCACAGCCGTTCTCAACAGTGTGAATAATGACCTTTTGTTGTCTGTTGCTAAACTAAGAGGTGAACCAAATGTGAGCTACTTCCCATACTCCTTAATGGTCCAACTTCTGGAGCAATATTTTGTGATCAACACAATCAAACGCCTTAGTTAAATCAAAAAATATGCCTAGCACTCGAAACCTTTTGTTCAATCTATCCAGTACCTCACAGAGAAAAGAGAATATAGCATTTTCAGTTGTTGGACGACTTTTAAAGCCGACCTGTACATTTGATAGCAAATCGTGTGATATAAAATGATCAATTATCCTTACACACACAGACTTTTCAATAACTTTAGCAAACACTGATGGCATAAAAATAGGTCTAAAACTGTCTACATTATCCCTTTTTCCCTCTTTATAAAGCGGCTTTACTACTGAGTACTTAAATCGTTCAGGAAACTGACCATACCTAAAGGAAAATTTGCAAATATGTCTAAGTGCAGCACTAACATTTGCAGCACAATACTTTAATATTTTACTAGGCACTCCATCATATCCATGGGACCCCTTAGTCTTCAGTGATTTAATTATTGACTCAATCTCCCCCCTTGTCTGTATCACAGAGGAGTATTTCACACATCAATCTCGGAAAGGCATTTGCCAAGAGAGTTATATCATTCCCTGTAGAAATAATTTTTTATTTAATCCATCAGCAATGCTCAGAAAATGATTGTTAAATGCTGTGCATATATCTCATTTATCAGTAACAGAAATATTTTTACTACGAACTCACTTTATGTCGTCTACCTTATGCTGCTGACCAGATACTTCCTTCACAACTGGCCATATGGTTTTAATTTTATCCTGTGAATTAGCTATTCTATTTCCATACCACATACTCTTTGCTTTCCTAACAACAGTTTTAAACACCTTACAGTACTGTTTGTAATGGGCTACTGTAGCTTCATTGTGACTACTTCGAAGATTTTGATATAATTCCCTCTTTGTTCTGCATGATATCCTTATCCCTTTAGTCAGCCACCCGGGTTGCCTTTTACTGCTAGTACCCCGTTATAATGGAAAGTAACTCGCGAAGAGCATGAGATGTGTGTTAAAGAAACATTATATTTGTCATCTATGTTATCGCCACTATAAACATCCTGCCACTCTTGTTCCTTGACGAGGTTTAAAAACTCTCTATTGCTGTTGGATTAACTTTCCTAAATAGTTTGCAATTATATGTGACAATTGTTTGAGTACAAAAGCCTTTTAGTGTTAAAATTTTGGCATCATGGTCTGAAAGGCCATTCATCCTTTTACTAACAGAATGCCCTTCTAGTAATAAAGAATGAATAAAAAAATTGTCTATGGCTGTGCTACTGTTCCCCTGCACCCTAGTTGGAAAAAACACAGTCTGCATCAGATCATATGAGTTTAGGAGATCTACCTACATCCTTTTTCTTGCATCATCAAATGTAAAATTTATATTGAAGTCACCACATATAACTAATTTCTGGTACTTCCTATAAAGTGAATCAAGAATCCTCTTAGCTTGAACAGAAATGCTCTGAAGATTGAATTAGGGGACCTATAAACAACAACAATTAGAAGTTTAGTTTCACTAAATTCAACTGGCCCTGCACATTATTCAAGTATCTGTTCAGTGCAGTGCCGTGATAAGTCTATGGACTCAAATGGAATACTGTTTTTTACGTACGTGGCCACTCCCCCACCCCGCTAGGAACTCCTTGAAAAATAGCCAGCGCGACGAATAATCTAGTACTGCGGTGTGGCATTTTTCGATTGGCACAACTACATTCAATTCGGCAAAACCGTAGTGGCAGCACTCTTTGCACTTCCGAATTTGTTCGTGGTATGACGGACATTTGTAGGTCCAGCTGCTGTTGGCATAAAAAGGGGCACTCTACAAATCTATTGTCACAATCCTTTAAAAGTGAATGGAGAATGACAGAACAGAGGGATGAGAAATCTCAGTAGCTCGTATATAGTTGCGTAATCGACGGGTACCGCAAATTCGCTATGAAACGATATTACAACACACTGTAGAAAGACTTAAAAGACTTATTTGACAATGAAAGAGCAAAAAATTGCAAAGATCGACAGAATGGTTTCATTGGTCTGTTTCGCCGGACGCATTTTGTTTGATATAGCGTAATAATGTTAGTAATCACATAATTACAGTCATCTACACTTAAAGTGACTTTGCCAAAAAAAGTGTGTTGTTGCAAGTAAACGAAGGGTTTTTGTAAACAGTTTCAGAGTAATATGAGAGAACTGATTTCCTTGTCATGGCATTCATATAAGTTATTTGATCATAACAGATTGCTTAAAGTTTTGCAATAAAAATGTTACCTGTCATAACTCAGTGTGAGGTGTAACGCCGTATACCGATCCTATCTTGGAGGCGGTTAAGTGGGAGATGTGTCTCAGAGCTGGATAGTGACAGATGGTGACGCGAGACTGGACGCGCACGTAGTTTATGTATCAGCCGATAGAGGACAGTATTGGATAGGGGACTGTGATTTAGTTTCGATTGTGCCCACTAGAGTGCACTAAAGTAATAGAACGATTTTCATAAACTGTCCTAGTATTTTCATAAAGTGTTATTATGTCTTTTGGTGTATGTAAAATGTTATAAATGTGTTTAGCACTATGAATGATGCGTGAGTGTGGTTTGAGGTTAATATGAAGATAATTGTTTAACAAGTTATGTTGTGGGATTTAGTGTGGGAACATTTCGAAGAAGTATGGATGTGGACAAGGGGGATTTTTGTAGAATAGATTTGTAAAGTAAATTTATGGTAAAGGGAAAGTTAATTCAGGTATAAATAACAATAGTAAATAACTTTATGCATAAACAAAACTTCAGCGTATTAGATAATTACGTCGGTAAAAAGTGCAGTCGTTAGGTTTACTATTTTGCGATTGGTTATTGATGAAAAGCGCGGACTGACGCTGGAGAATGTTGTTTTGCTATTAGCTGTTGAGTAAACTGACCAATGGTAAAGCAATATTCTTAGCGCGCCTTTCTCTGCTGATAAGAAGACAGAGTATTCTAGAAAGGAGTAGGAGCCTAGCCATGAAACAATTCGGACGTGTGTTGTAGTAGTTCCGATGGAAACGATAAGTTACCGGATCTAGCAATGTTTCATACAACAAAAGTGCTGTAAAGTGACGGCATAATTATTCTGATGGGTGTATAGAAATTTCGGAATTTTTAAGTGAATTTTGTGACGAGAAAAGACATAAATTCCGCGTGGCGTATTGAGCAGGTCGGTGGCTAAAAACTGTGACTGCATTAGGTACCGACAGACTTAATATTTGGCGAGCATTCTCAATCAAAATCAATCCGTATTTTTGTAGCTATTACGTTTTCGGGAAATGCAACACCATAAACTTGCTAACGTGAGTGCAAAGGATTGTGAGTGACAGTTTTAAGACTAGCACGGACTTGGCAGTGATACTTGTTCACCTAAGTTTCAGAATATATTAATTAAGGACAAAATTTCCAACCTTTCATTTCGTGTGAAAACTTTCTCCCGAAACGTAGATTAGTGACTTTAATTGCAGCCTGGTTCACGTCGAAGTACAGTAGGTTTCGCTCGGCTTCCCTACTGATGATATGCTGAGACAATGTTCACGGGTAGGTGCAGGTTCGTCGTAAAGGGACGGAAGGAACCGCGCCGCTGCAAGTGTAAAAGTCTGGAATTACTCATTGCTGAGGGCTATTTAAGTAAACATCTGCCCCCCATTCGGACTTTGGCGTCAGGAAATCTCATAAAACTACGACTGGGCCTTGAGACGTTAACGCTTTACAAGTAGAAGACGTCATTAATCACTGCAAAATGTAAACGACTTATACACATTACAGATGATAAATCTGTTAAGTACAGTTCTTTGCATGATACGCTTTCGGATCATATACCCACGGATAAAAATCGTAACACTTAGAAGAAGTTGTTTGACATAAACGGAAGTTGATAGGCGTGTTCCTGCATCTGAAAGGTGATATCTATTCAAATTTCGTGCCAGTCGCATAAGAATGGCGCTAGTAGCGCAACTATGAGGATGCAAATCAAGTTTGCTTTAAATAAACGCTGTAACACTCGTCAGTGCTAATTGCCTTTGAGATCGGACGTGCCGAGTTGATGTTAGTCAACAATGCCTTTAAGGCGACAAAAAAGCAATTATCAACGCCTCACTGAGTTTGAACGAGGTCGAGTTGGATGTTCCTACTGTGATACTGCAGATACACTTGGCAGGAACGAAGCCACTGTGCCGGCCGAGTAGCCGAGCGGTTCTAGGCGCTTCAGTCTGGAACCGCGCAGACCGCTACGGTCGCATGTTCGAATCTTGCCTCGGGCATGGATGTGTGTGATGTCCTTAGGTTAGTTAGGTTTAAGTAGTTCTAAGTTCTAGGGGACTGATGACCTCAGATGTTAAGTCCCATAGTGCTCAGAGCCTTTAGAACCTTTAGAAGCCACTGTACATGACTGTTGGCATTGATGGTCACGACAATGTATGGTTGCAAGAATGCGGGACTCCGGGATGGCCAAGTGACATTACCGACACGGAAGACCATCGTGTTAGGCATATGGCTCTGGGGCGTCTTAACTGCATCTGGAGCAACAATATGAGCAGCAGCTGGCACCACAGTGGCACAACAAACTATTACAAATCGGTCACTTCGAGGGCAGTTGTGTGTGCCTACCACTGATCCCAAACCACCGCCGTTTTGCGACTTCAGTGGCGTCAAGTGAGAGCTGATTCTGATGAAAACTGGTTCCGCCTAGGCGCCAATGATGGCCGTGTTGATTAGAAGGAGGCCAGTTAAGGTCCTGCAAACAACCGGTCTGTGACCTGGACTGTACCTTGAGTTACGATCCGGGATGCGATTTCGTATGACAGCAGGAAAACTCTCGTAATTATCTCACGCAGCCTGATTACAAAATTTTAAGTCAGTCTGGTGATTCGACCTTTTGTGTTGCTATTCATGAACATCACCCCAGGGGGTGTTTTCCAACACGATAAAACCACTGTTGTAACCCAACATGCTCTACAGAGTGTCGACAAGCTACCTTCTCCTACTCCATCACCAGATCTGTCTGCAGTCGAGCACATGTGGGTCGTCATCGGACGATAACTCCTGTGTCATCCACAAACAGCGTTAACTGTCCCTGTGTTGCCTGGCCAAGTGCATCAGACATGGAAATCCATCCCACAAACTGACATCTGGAACCTTTAAAACGCTACGCATGCACGTTTGTACGCTTCCAATCAACATTCTGGCGTTTATACCGTTATTGATGTACCAGCCTTTCTTATTTGCGATGCCTTATCTAGCACTTACATTAACTAATCACTTAAATATGATACCTAGGCATATCTATTCTCAGAATTTCATTACTCTAGATTAATTATTTTTTGGTGAATGGGTTGGTAGTCAGAGGCTCGTATTGTTAGACAGCCAGAAGATTGTATTAATACTTAGAAACTGTAATTTTGTGCTGACATACTCTTTTTTAAACGGAGCCATGCCTATTCACATTAACAAGCTGAGAGTAGGACAAATCAGAATGTCAGTGGTGTTTGTTGGAGGATTCCAGTGCGAGTCGTTCACGAGATGTCGTATTTTCTCACACCGACGCACATACAATAGCTGTGGTAGCACATACTAAAGAACAACACAAGATCAAGCATTAGTTACGTGGATTCCGACCAGCAGTGAGACAACTGACCATCACAGATTCCGTTCAAAATGACCATCGGCAGCGGCAACACACGCTTCTAGTCTGGTATGCAACGGCTGCTACACACCTGCTAGCATTTCAGCGGATGTGTACGAGCAGGCTGCAGTAATATGTCGTTGCATATCATTGAGTGTAGCTGCTATGTCCTTGCAGACAGCGTCGTTCAACTTCCCGCATAGAAAAAAGTCTACAGTCGTCAAGTTCTGGGAATAGGGCGGCCAACGTACAGGTCCTCTGAGTCCAGTCCAACGATTTGGAAACAATTCGTGGAACCGTACTGCACTACTTCGTGCACTATGGGCTGGGCAGCCATCATGTTGAAACCACAGATTCCTCCTAGAATGCAGAGGAACTTCTTCTAGCATCCGCGAAAGATGGTCTGTTAGGATGCTGCGATTCTCGTGCGCGTTCAGTGTTGCGTCTATGAAAAATGGTCTATGAGCTGATGGTTTCCTATCCCACACAACTCGTTTACACTCCATGGACGCTAACGTTCCACCTGACGAAGCCAACAGGGATTGTCAAAAGACCAATAGCGCATGTTTCGGCGATTTAAAATAGTTAAAATGGCTCTAAGCACTATGGGACTTAACATCTGAGGTCAGCAGTCCCCTAGACTTAGAACTACTTAAACCTAACTAACCCTTAGCAATTTGGTCCCATAGAACTTATCACAAATTCCCAATTTCTTCAATGTCTTTCTTTAAACGCGCTCAATCAGTAGATCGGCACTGGACGTTGGCGCAGAGGCAGAGCGTTGCATGGTCTGATGAATCCCAATCCCTTCAACATGCCGATAGGAGTATGCAAATCCATTGTGTTCCGGGGAACAGCTCCTTGACGCCTGTACTGCGTGAAGCAGACGAGTTGGTGGTGGCTCCATTATGCTCTGGGGAACATCCACGTGGGCATCCATGGGTCCAGTGGAGCCCGTGCAACGCACAATGATGGACATCGAGTATCTGGTTGCAGACCACGTACACTCCTTCAGGACGATCATGTTTCCCGACGTCAGTGACATTTTTCAACAAGATAATGAACAATGTCAAAAGGCCAGGAGTGTGATGGTGAGAGGAACACAGTGGCGAGTTCCAGTTGATGTGCTGTCCCCCAACTCGGCATGTCTGAACTCAATCGAAAACATCTGAGATATGAGTGAACGTGGCATCAGGGCTCATTGTCCCCCTCCCCAGAGAATTGGTGACTTGTGCGTGCAGATGTGGCATCACGCAGGCATGGCACGAAGTGCGCGTTCCAAAGCATCCCAAAGGTGATTTATAGGATTCAGGTCAGGACTCTATGCAGGCCGGTCTATTACAGGGATGTTAATGTCGTGTAACCACTCCGCCACAGCCGGCCGGAGTGGCCGAGCGGTTAAAGGCGCTACAGTCTGGAACCGCACGACCGCTACGGTCGCAGGTTCGAATCCTGCCTCTGACATGGATGTGTGTGATGTCCTTAGGTTAGTTAGGTTTAAGTAGTTCTAAGTTCTAGGGGACTTATGACCACAGCAGTTGAGTCCCGTAGTGCTCAGAGCCATTTGAACCATTTGAACCACTCCGCCACAGGCCGTGCATTACGAACAGGTGCTCGATCGTGTTGAAAGATGCAACCGCCATCCTCGAATTGCTCTTCAACAGTGGGAAGCAAGAAGGTGCTTAAAACATCAATGTAGGCCTGTGCTGCGATAGTGCCACGCAAAACAACAAGGGGTGCAAGCCCCTCCATGAAAAACACGACCACACCGTAGCACCACCGCCTCCGAATTTTACTACTGGCACTTCACACGCAGGCAGATGACGTTCACCGGGCGTTCGCCGCACCCACACCCTGCCATCGACATTGTGCACCGTGATTCGTCACTCCCCACAAAGTTGTCCCACTGTTCAATCATCCAATGTTTACGCTCCTTACACCAAGCGAGGCGTCGTTTGGCATTTATTGGCGTGATGTGTGGCTTATGAGCAGCCGCTCGACCATGAAATCCAAGTTTTCTCACCTCCCGCCTAACTGTCATAGTACTTGCAGTGGATCCTGATGCAGTTTGGAATTCCTGTGTGATGGTCTGTTTAGACGTCTGCCTATTACACATTACGACCCGATGACCACGCTGTTTAGCGCCCGAAAACCTCAAACCACACACACACACACACACACACCTCTTCAACTGTCGGCGGTCTCTGTCAGTCAACAGACGAGGTCTGCCTGTACGTGTCCCTTCACGTTTCCACTTCACTATCACGTCGGAAACAGTGGACATATGGATGTTTATGAGTGTGGAAACCTCGCGTACAGACGTATGACACCCAGTCACCTGACCACGTTCGAAGTCCGTGACTTCGCGGGACGCCCCATTCTGGTCTCTCATGATGTCAAATGACTTCTGAGTCCGCTGATATAGAGTACCTGGCAGTTTGTGGCAGCACAATGCACATAATATGAAAAACGTATGTTTTTGGGGGTGTCCGGATACTTTTGATCACATAGTGTAAACGTTGAAATGCGTAAACGATAGAGCTAATGGTGCGTCACCACTTCAAACGTATTTAACAGGCTGAAAAATACGTAAGAAGACGAATTATTAGTAAGGGACACAAACAGATGCAGTACTTCTTAATGAGAACGTGTGTCAGAGAGAACTTAGTATTATTTCACAAGAGAATTACAATTCTTTTCAATACATACCCTTTCCGCTTGGTGGTTGGAACAAGAGGAGGAAGAAGACTACTCTCTGTCCTTCACAATTTTATAAAGCAAAATACAATCAAAAAGGACATTGCATAACACATAAACGTACAGCTTTACATCAGAGAAAATAATTATATCGCTGACTTCAGCCAAAATAATTGTATTGGCGACTTTAGAGAGATGTAGCGGTTCGCTTTGAAACGTCCCCTTAGAACAATTATACACGACTGTGCTTAAACTAACACACAATATTTTTAGCGCAACGCAATCTGACTTTCAGAAATCCCTACAAAGGAATGGCCCTGACTAACATTAATCTATACCTTTCACAAATCACTTACCTCACAAAAATCTTCATTACTAGAACTACTGCAATACAGCGAGCGCCACTACTACCAGCTAAATAAAAGATTCAAACTACGGAAGGCACTAACTACTAGTAGGCATAGTTAGCAAATGAAAGATTTTAATAGAGAACAAACATTGTATTTACCTTAATAGTCATAATATATATAGCAGTTCATAACATCAATTCTTACAAATATCAAAACTCCGCCATTTCTCTCCCCACATCCACCACTGCTGGCGGCTCACCTCCAACTGCGCAACGCTACGCGCTGTTTACATCCAGCTGCCGCTGCCCAACACTACAATGTCAGACAACAATGCAAACTAGCCACAGACTGCACACAGCACAGCCAGTGATTTTCATATAGAGCGCTACGCAACGTTGCCAATAAGAAAACATAAACAGCCTACTTACATAAAGAAAACATAAACAGCCTACTTACATAGCCCCCATGCTCCCCACAAAAAATTTTACAAATTGTTTTGGGCAGTGGCCAATAATGATTTGAAAAAATTTTTCATAATTACAATAACAAAGATATCAAATGCACACACTTATTTATACAATGTTGGTCAAAAGCTAAAATTTTCTCACAGTCCATAAAGATAGTCCAGATTGTTCATCACAGTAAAATTTCAGTGATTTTTTTTTTAAGTCTGAGCAGTAAAAGACAATGCACACGGAAGTAGTGGATTTCCATGCAGTCTTGAAGAAGTAGTGTTGTCCTTCCAACTGAAAGACAGTGCTGACTCTTGACATGCTGACAGGTAATGGGCCACAACAGAGCAAACCCACAGCAGAGTCAGTCGAAGTTTTGAAGAATATTGGTAGGTAGGTCATCACAGAGTAGACCCACTGTAGTCCTGGTAGAGATTACGGTATTGGTGGGCCACCAGAGGTGCAGACCCACTGCAGTCCTTGTAGAAATTGTGGACAGGCCCACTGTAGTCCTGGTAGAGATTGTGGTATTGGTGGGACACCAGAGGTGCAGACCCACTGTAGTCCTTGTAGAAATAATGGTATTGGTGGGTCATCAGAGATGCAGACCCACTGTAGTCCTTGTAGAGATGGCCAGCAGCCATCTGTTGTGACTGTGCAGGTGCACAATCATCATTGAAGAGACTTGCAGATAATATAGCAAGTCCATAACCACCACTTGTGCACTCACAAAGTTTTTTGGAATTGTCCTTAGAACCAGCAATCTGTTATCCAGTCCCTTGCTGAATTATTAACACACGAGCAAACACTAACAGTCCCTACTTCTCACATATTGTCCATATAGTATGACCAACAGAAACGTGTGCAGTGAAATGAATGCTTACAAGTTACTTAATTTGATGAACTGGTGTCAATTACAATTTTCTGACATAAGAATACAATTACAAAGGTGCAAAATACATCATTAAAGAACATAACAATACAGATAACATTTGTAGTACAGGCTTTACAAAAGAATCGAAATAACATATACATCAGTGTTGCAGGAATTATGACATGAGTACATACATAAAAGATCAGAATAACTTTTGAAACATCAACTTTACACATGAGCATTAAAACAAAACAGAATAAATAATGTCTAAACATCTTTACAAAGTACATAACAGATTATTAATGCAAATTATATTTGAGGATAACAGTATTCCTCATCATAGTTCATGTAGCTGAGTATTAGAAAAATTCTACAACATAAGTCTTATCAGAGAAACATATAAAGACAGGAAGAACATAAATACACAAGGGTACACAAACACATAGTGGGATAATACAAAAGGAAAGGACAGGGTTCATTTTCAGTGTAACATTTGGTACTGCAATCCAACCCAAAACTTCATTCCATAGATCTTTCGTCTTATTTCAACCTTTGCTTCCACCAAAAAAATCCTATCCAAGCATGCTTTCTGTATTTTTCTCGTATAACCTCTCAGTGCATTTCTTCAAATTCATCGCAACTCATTCTCTTATAGGCTACCCCCTCTTAAGCTAACTTAAATCTACTGAGCTCAGATGCTAAACTAAGGGACGAGGCAATGCAGCAGCACAAAACAATTAACACAAACATCAATGACAAAAAATTTAAATAGGCAAAGCAATTGCAAAATTACAACTAATATAAGGCACTGTGCAGCAAACAAGAAAATAAATCAGTAGTAAAAACTAGCTTAACAGAGTAATACAAAGTGAAATTTAGTAGCACTATGCCTAGCAAACAGCCGCAGCAAATGTAATAACTTAAATCTGAACATGACAAAGCTCAAGCAAAAAAAAACATTACACTAAAGGCAACAATGCAGACAAGGGAAATGTATATTCACATCTTAATGTCTATGTAATGAAAGTGGTGCACCACAACTTATTCTACGAAAAATATTACCAAGTAGTTGAAAAGAAAATTATGTATGCAAGTCCTGTGAAGGGAAATGTCTTTTTGTGCTCCATCGTTTTTTTTTAAAGTTATTGTTTACTGGATCTGTAGGCATAAAATATCTATATTAGTACATTCATAAAATTTTATTTTAACCAATGCTGCAGTGCAGCTAGAAACTAGATATTAAAGAAAATGAGCAAATATGTACAAAGGACGGCATGAAACATCATTCATTAGCCATATGGCATTTCACAAGGCAGTAAAAATTCTCTCAATTCTCGAGAAAGACGTTTGTCATAATCAGGTGTGCAGATGTAAGTATCTTTCCAAGTAATGAGCGTGTCGTATTTGCGGTGCTTTCTACAAAGGAATGTCAATAGCGAGGATAATTACCTCCCTTTTTTTTCTTTTCTACCTGTGCCTCTGAAAAGGCACGCACTAATGGCTTTTTCTCCAGGCGTCTGACACAGCTAGGTGCCCACGACGCATTACGTGCAGGTGGTCACTTAACTTTCTTTCGGAAATATTTACGACATCAGTTTCTGCTTCAGTGACGGTCTCATATACAAAATTTCACGGGTTGAGAATTTGCGTTGCAAATGTGTAGAAACAAAATCTTATGAATATAACAGTGTCCAAATAATTTTCGCCGGCATTGTGATACATTCATGCATTTACACACATTTCATAACTCTTAAAGTACGACTCTTGGTTTCCAACATCCTTTTTCACAAGTCAGAGTCCCTAACCACTACTCATTATTTCTTACCTTATTCGTTGACACTTCAATATTTCATCATAAGAGATACGTAGCATAATCAAATAACTCATATAGCATCAGCTTATTGATCATAAACATACCTCAGCAGCATAATACACATCGTCGCTGAAATAATAACATCAAAACACCTCAGTCAAATCTCAAAATCGTCGTAGCTTTCTGCAATAACTTCAAAACCTAAAGAAAATTCTCTGCTCATTTCAATAGTGTCATCTACCTCAAACGTACTTTAAAAATCATGATCCCATACCAAATATATCATTCAAAGCTCTCATAATATCACAATGGGTCCGAGAAAATATGAACAGTTCACAAAGTACAGACAAAATACAATTTCATAAGTGTGCAGTTATCCAACTGTGTAATTACGTAAACATGTGTCACTGACATAAAAAAAATTTTTGTTTCTCTGTTAAATAATCAGATAGCTGTGTAATTCTGTGTTGGAGAAATATGGTACCAATGTGTAAAGTTGTATAAGCAAATACCATATTAGCTAGGGCTCCTTGTGCTTGCCACGCACATGGTACACAAAGTAAGCGTGTACCCCCCTGAGGATTATTGTAATTATACCCTCAGGTGTTACAGATTACAGCAATGGAATGAAATGTATCACGGAAAACTTTCTTTGTAATTCAAAAATCTTTAAAAGTAAATGTTTTAAGTACAAAATTAATCACTCAAATACGTGTCCTGTAGCGCTAAATGTGCGTCTTGCTGTAAGATAATCTCTGTGGAAGTGTCGTAGTTATTGTCCTCTGAAAGCTAAGTTCTGCAGAAGTCAATGTACTTACCTCATGATAAACAAAACTGAAATGCTTTGCGTATAGATATCTTAGTTATTACGCTTATTGTTGTAATGAAGAAATTACTGTGCTGTAACGTATTGTTGTGCTACGGAAAAGGCTGTCTCATTGTAGCTATACCACAAAAGTTACTATTAAACATGTTTTACTTTCCAGAAGAATTCAGAAAAACTGTGCAGATATAAAACAGATACACTGCAAAAGCAACATTGTAAATTGTCACTCATTAGTAGCGTCTATGTTATTTTTCTCTGAGCCAGCCGGCGCACGCGGCAGCCTGCGGTGCGAGTCATTGTCTGTTCCTTTGTTGGCGCGCGTCGTTATTGGGATTTGGAGACCTAACTTCTACAAATTCACCGTGATGAGAGGGCCCTGCCCTGTTTAAATCCCGCCAGTTCTGATGCAGTTCAGGTCTGTCGTTACGATCATATCGTCTGTCGTCATGTCGGTAGATTCCATAGTTTCTTTCTTGTTGGTCACGTGGTGCAGAATTTCTCCCTGAATCGTAACCGCGCGCTGGACCGTTGCGTCTAAAGTTATTCTGTCTCCCTTGATAATAATTATTTTGGTTCCCATATTGTCTGTTTCTCTGATTGTCTCTGTGATAGTCATTACTGTGGAGAGGTGATCTTTCCCTGTAATTATTACTACTCTGCCAACGGTTGTCATATGGGTGGTGTCTGCTTCGGTCACGATTTACATTGAAAGAATAACCTTGTCGTATATTATTTCTGTCATCGCGGAATTGTGACGGATGTGATCTGTAATTGTTTTGCTCCTGTTTTCGCGTTCCGCGATTGTCAGTGTCAATTTCCAGTTCTTGTAACAGTCCCTGAAAAGCTTCAATGTCGTCTTTGCAACGTCCTGCTAAAATAATGTCTCAAATGTTCAGGCAGTTTGATTAAGCAAATGCAGATGAGTTCTGAGGGGCTGTATGGGTTTGACAGGTACTGATTCTTGTGCAACATGTCTTCAAAATATTTCACAAGACTGGAAAATTCAGATTGTTCGAAATGTTTCATCATTATGATGCTATGTTTTACTCGGTCTTGTGTAGCTTGAGACCAGTATGCTGAGAGCAATGCATGGTAAAATTCTCCTTCACTGTGACAATCGTGAATGACCGATCGCATTCTTACAGCTGGTTCATTCTCCAAGTAGCCACACATAAATTCTAACCTGTGCTCCAATGACCAGTTGGGAGGGAAACAATGAGAGAATTGATGGAGCCACGCTTGTGGATGAATGTTGTTGGCAGAATTCTTAAACGTTTTGAATTTACATGTAGTAATGAACAGCTTATAGTCAAAATCATCGTGTCGGCGAGTAGCACATCGGTCATTGTTACGTCGTGTCGGCGGTTCCATCTCAAAATTCGGTGTACCTTGCCAATTTCTTTCATAATTTCCGAAGTGCCCTGAGTTATTATTTTGTGGCTGTTCCGTATTTCTATGTCCCTCTTCCCGTATTGGAGCGCGAGTGGCCTCTGAAATACGTAATTCTTGTATTACCTGTGTCAGCTGATCTTGTACTTCCCGGATTTCTCTTTGGTGTTGCATATAAATTTGATTCTGATTTTGTTTGAATTTCCTAATTTGTTCGCACTCTTCTGTGTCAGTGATGGCTACAGGTCTTGTGTCATTCAGATCATCATCTACCTTTGTAGATAAGTTAGTGACCTGATCCGAAAGTTCGGCTACTTTCTCCGATAGTGAACACATTTCCTCAGTGTGTTTTTCTGAACCAAGTTTCAGAGTGTCCTTTTGTGTTGAAATCGAATCTACTGTGTCCTTTAAGTTTTCCTGAGGTTTTGCAAGTTGCGTAACCGAATCGGTAGATGCAACTGAATCAATTTTAGCCCACAAGGTCTCATGATTTTCATGAACAATGGTTTGCAGTTCTTTTATGGCTGCTTCGTGATTCTGTAATGCATTTTCATGCTGCGAAAAAATAGGTTGAAAATGCTCACAAATTTGTGTTTTTACGTCATTACAGACTTTTCGACATTTCGATTCAATGTTATGTAACTCAGTAGTTAAATCTTCACGTGTTTGTTCAAGTGTGGTGTCTAACTTCCGAAGATTTTGTTCCATTGTGTCTAACTTTTGAAGATTTTGTTCCATTGTGTCTAACTTTTGAAGCTTTTGCTGTGTTTGTCTCTGATTTTGTTCCATTGTGTCCAACTTTTGAAGATTTTGTCCCATTTGTTGCATTAATTGTAATAACAATGCATTAGTGTCTGGAATCTGTTCCTCTACGCTTTTCGGCAGTGCGGTTGCACCGGCAACATTCACATTTTGACAAGCAGAAAATGTGTCTTGACTTATTTGAGAAAACGGTGAGGACGCAAAACCTGAATCTACAGTATTTGCAATATTGTGTTCTGTCATTTCGGATTCCTGAGGCGAGCTGTTGCCGAGCGATCGATCGATAATGCTCCCCTGTTCACTAATTGTTTCACTGCCTACGCCATTGTTTGCCGCCCGCTCCATTTCCCTATGCACAATTACCAAATTACTATGTTGAACATTAGTTAATTCATTACACGGTGCTGCTAACACACTGCTTTCGTCTTCACTGTCATTTCTCAGTTTACTTTGGAGCCTAGTATTACGTTTTTCACACGCCATTATTGTCACAATATTTCACAAGACAACACAGAAAAACAGAATTTGAAGAGCCAAAATAGGGGAACACATTAACATAGTACTGAAAATAAAATCTAGTTAATTGCAAGCGCAGCTGCGAAATACTTGGTGCAAATCTACAGGCATGCCACAAGTGTTTTACTGTACAACAATGAAAAACTGCAACTACAAAGGAAATTCTCTTTACAAAACATAAACAGCCTACTTACATAAAGAAAACATAAACAGCCTACTTACAGCTTTACTTTGTCGCCGCGTGCACCACTAGTTCACTTCGGTGCTTTTGACGATTGAGGGCGCTTGTTGACGTGTGTCTCCATGCATATGCGCGCTTGCCTCATCCTAAGAAGCGCAGATTTTAACACGTGGAGCCCTTCTCCTATCTACTAATATGGATATGGTGTCTGTTCTTTCGGACATGTCCGAAGCAGCTGACGGTATTAATATACTTCTAATTTCGTTCTAGACGGCGGCAGGTCATCAATGGTGTCTGTTCTTTCGGACATGTCCGAAAGAACAGACACCATATCCATGTAAGTATATAGTTCTGGCAATACCGGCCATGACCTTCTTCTTCTGTGGGGATCCACACATATTCCCCGAACTCTTACGGGACTTGGTTATAATGTCTTCCACGAGTAATGAGTGTGTTAGGGTGGGACACTACGAATGTAGTGTGTGGACATACAAGGTGAGAATGTGGGTCTCGCGGGAGGCGTGCGCGAGATAGTCCTTGCAGTCACACTATTCTCTGTGCTCTCGGTGGCTCCTATGGATAGAGCGTCTGCCGTGTAAGCAGGAGATCCTGTGTTCGAGTCCCCGTTGGGGCACACATTTTCACCTGTGCACGTTGATATATATATATCAACGCCCGTGACAGCTGACGCTATTAATATACTTCTAATTTCATTCTCCTATCTTTCCAGGCATATCTTGTATGTTGAATGGATAACCACCAGTTATCTGGGATATAAGAAGATTTGCATGGAGTGTAGCCATGTATGGAAGTGAAACATTGACGATAAATAGTTTGGACAAGAAGACAATAGAACCTTTAGAAATGTGGTGCTACAGAAGAATGCTGAAGATCAGATGGGTAGATCACATAAGTAATGAAGAGGTGTTGACTAGAATTGGGGAGAAGATAAATTTGTGGCACAACTTGACTAGAAGAAGGGATAGGTTGGTAGGACATGTTCTGAGGCATCAAGGGATCACCAATTTAGTATTGGAGGGCAGCGTGGAGGGTAAAAATCGTAGAGGGAGACCAAGAGATGAATACACTAAGCAGATTCAGAAGGATGGAGGTTGTAGGAGGTACTGGGAGATGAAGAAGCTTTTGACAATGTTGACTGGAATACTCTCTTTCAAATTCTAAAGGTGGCAGGGGTAAAATACAGGGAGCGAATGGCTATTTATAATTTGCACAGAAACCAGATGGCAGTTATAAGAGTCGAGGGGCATGAAAGGGAAGCAGTCGTTGGGAAGGGAGTGAGACAGGATTGTAGCCTCTCCCCGATGTTAATCAATCTGTATATTGAGCAGGCAGTAAGGGAAACAAAAGAAAAATTTGGAGTAGGTGTTAAAATCCAGGGAGAAGAAATAAAAACTTTGCGGCTCGCCGATGACATTGTAATTCTGTCAGAAACAGCAAAGGACTTGGAAAAGCAGTTGAACGGAATGGACAGTGTCTTGAAAGGAGGGTATAAGATGAACATCAACAAAAGCAAAACGAGGATAAGGGAATGTAGTCGAATTAAGTCGGGTGATGCTGAGGGAATTAGATTAGGAAATGACACACTTAAAGTAGTAAAGCAGTTTTGCTATTTGGGGAGCAAAATAACTGATGATGGTCGAAGTAGAGAGGATATAAAATGTAGACTGGCAATGGCAAGGAAAGCGTTTCTGAAGAAGAGAAATTTGTTAACATCGAGTATAGATTTAAATGTTAGGAAGTCGTTCCTGAAAGTATTTGTATGGAGTGTAGCCATGTATGGAAGTGAAACATGGACAATAAATAGTTTGGACAAGAAGAGAATAGAAGCTTTAGAAATGTGTTTCTACAGAAGAATGTTGAAGATTAGGTGGGTAGATCACGTAATTAATGAGTCGCTATTGAATAGAATTTGGGGAGAAGAGGAGCTTGTGGCACAACTTGACTAGAAGAAGGGATCGGTTGGTAGGACATGTTCTGAGGCATCAAGGGATCACAAATTTAGCATTGGAGGGCAGCATGGAAGGTAAAAATTGTAGAGGGAGACCAAGAGATGAATACACTAAGCAGATTCAGAAGGATGTAGGTTGCGGTAGGTACTGGGAGATGAAGGAGCTTGCACAGGATAGGGTAGCATGGAGAACTGCATAAGACCAGTCTCTGGACTGAAGACTACAACAACAACAACAGTAATATGCAGAAGTGACGCCGGTTGGTTTCGTTTACCGCTGACTAATATGTTAAGCTTACCGTGTCGTACGTTTAAAGGAAAGTACGGGTTGTGTAAATGCTGCGTGAATTACGACCCATTAGTCTTCCCAAGGTCATGACGTCCGCAATGCTTTCGGGTCGCTGCTGTCATTATCTGCCTACTTACTTTTCATTGCTTGAATAAAAATTCAGTGAGGGACGTTCCATTTACTGATAAAGGAGAAAACGAATAGTGAATAACAAATTCTAAACCAGCGATAAAGTATAGCGGACTGCTTAACGTTTAATTCCAGTCCGCTCAAGGATTCGTATATCACATTGCCAATGCGATTTTCCTCAAAAACGCACACTCGGTAAAGGCGAATGGAATTTTGGACCGTGCATTTTATAATGCTAGTAATATGCAGAAGCGACGATGATTGGTTTCATTTACCGCTGAGTTACTGAATATGTTAACCTACTTGTTGGGGGTTACAACATGCAAACGACAGATATTATTGCTTTCCATTTCTGCACAAAATATATGTAGTAAAATGATTTATGATCAAATCTTCGTTTATGTTTATCCGAATGAAACAGTAAATTTTTGTCTCCTTTCCCTTTTGAATCCATCGGATTCTCTACCGCCCGTTATTATTTACTGGGAGCTTTACACTATTCGCCAAATCATTCATAATCGCTTCGTAGCCTCCTATTGCCCTTTCTTTTTCTGCACATAATGAAACAAGGACATCGAAGCAAAGGACAAAAGCACTCGTAATAAACATTAAAGGGTAGACATTCGATGAGCTTCATCTACTTAATATAGGTCGCACAAAACGTCCGAAGCTTAACACTTCAACTGCAGTTCATATTATTGGAGAAGTTTCCTTCTATACAATTATCTACTGGATATATTTCTCAAAAGTTAACTTAGGCGAAGCAACATTGTGAAATATTCACTTCGTGGAAGAATATATTATCTCATTTCACTCCATACTGATATTCATGATTAATAATCGTCCAAACACATATCCGTCTCCTGCTTTGTTACGGCGTTATCACTTGAGCCAACTGAGTGGGTCATAAATGATAAGATCCACTACAGTTGCAAAAATTATTTATTTCTAAGAAAGAAAGCACACGCCGTTTCAGGACCTGTGTCCCATTTTCAGGTGCATCTGCAAAAATATGAATCAACACATATCAACATTGTTATCGTAAGGAAAGCTAAACAGAACCAGCAGAAATTCTTAGAAAAACCCTGTAAGTACATCAAATGCGAGTCTCTCAAGGATGCATAACAAAGGTTAAAATAGGTTAAAGTATGTGTAAATAGTGAAATAGTGCAGCCCTCGAATGACACAGGATATCCTCTTTGATTCTAGACCTGCCAGAAAGCCCCTCGCTGAGGAAGACGTACATGAAAGGACAAAAGTTCCCAATTAAAAAAGCGTAAACTACCACTGAATCAAATATTATCAGACCGACATTCCAAACCCCGTTACAAAGTTATAACGGTCCGAGCTTAAGGGCGTTCCACACATAAATCCGCATCAACGTTGATAGGAGGTCTTTAAAAAACTGAAACGTCCAAAGAAGGAGGCTATGTAGACCGCGTATCTGCAACCGTGTGTGGCAACACAATGTAACCTCCCGAGTAAAATTTGCGACTCACCAGTGCTGCACACACACCCATCGCACCCGTAACAAGCACAACCCAAAGTTGAAATGCCGGCAGGAGCGGCCGTGTGTCAATAAGAGAGTGGGCTTACGGTCAAAATATGAATTAACGAAATCACCAACAACAGTTCTAAGAAACCGCAGACTAGCATCCACTGCAGTGAAAGCTAACTTCTCTCAAATGCCAGAAAAGCACTAATTACATATTACCACGTTTGCATGTGAATACATTGCAAACCAACCAGTAGGATCCAAGCGAACAAAATTGACTTCATTCCTATAATGCCACTTAAGAATTCGTATAGCACGCATAGAGAGCATAGTTCCAAATTTTCAGTAATTTGTATCTATTCAAAGCTGTGGAATGACTAGTAAAAATGGAAAAAACCTATAAAACTTTTATAGCCTACCACCAATTATAGCAGAAGCAGCTAAGTTAGAGCAATGTTATCACATTAAGAATAGCCATCACAATATGACGAAAACGCACAACGAAAGACTTTTTAAGGAACGTTACCCACAGCAGCACTGACCATATCAACAGAATCCCAAATAAAACAAGAATAATAAAAGCCTTAACAATCAAATCAATAAAAAAACTTAGTAACTTCTAGTAAGGATGATCGTAAACGTGCTGCGGTCCAAACGCTACAAGACCCAAGTAAGAACTAATTTAATTTCAAAACTATAGAGCACAATGTAACCGTTAATTTAGCATTAGACAATAGTTGCCCTTGTGGCACCAATAGGGACACGCCGAAAAGAATCCCAAGGTACGCTTCAGGGAAGAAGTTTGGCATAAACAATCCGAAAAATACAGGGTGTAACTGTAAACGCAAGATATAAAGACCCCCCCTCCCTATATTTGCAACATGCAGATCAGCTGTGTGGGGCTCTACTACCCTGTAAGCAATGGATGTGTTTATTAAGTACACCCATGTGCTTTAACTCAAGTTGTTCATTAAGTTCGTTCTCAGGGTAATTAATTTTACTTTTCATACTCAGAATTTCCTTTAGGATATTAAATGTCGGGCCCTTAGGTTGTACATGTAGATTATCTAAATCTTATCTAATGTCCCGTAAACTATGTTTGTTGAGTGCTAATTGAAAAGACACGGATGACTTTGAATTATTGACTGCACCATGCTACTTATATCTGATGCAACTTCTACCCGTTTGGCCCACGTATCTGACAACACAATGCGGGCACTTCATCGCCTGTACCCTTGTATTATCGTAGGGCGTAACCTGCCGTACTTCATGGTGTATGAAACGTTGTCATTGTTGATGAATATCAACAGTTTTGGATGTCCCGTCAAGAGAAACGTGTGTCAACTGAAAAGAACTTAGTTTTGTGTTATGAGTCCGTTGAGATAGTATCTCCGTGCCATGGTAGACATCAGTATACTTACGAGTGGTTTTCACAAGCTTTCTGACGGCTGTCAGCTGCGGTGAACACTGCACATAAAACGCAGTGTGTACGCGCCCTAGTTCTGGGAGCCGACAGAGGTTACTGCTCCGGCCTTGCTCTCGAGGTCCCCGCTTCGAAGTCCGGTATCAAGTAGCCCGTGAAGTACATTTAGCAGCTCTCTGTTAACAGTAAGACAAGCAATTATCGCAAAATCATATTTAGCAAGGTATAAACCAAAACTCGCAAAGGCTTCATTATTAGTAAAGATACTGCGCATGCTGTTCATGATGGAACGAAGACCATTTGCAAATTTCATCAGTATTTCTGAAACTTCATGAAACCATTGCCAAGCGAATACAGGTTAAGGTTCCATCAATTTTCAACGCGCCTCGCACAAATTACAATCGAGGAAGGCAGACTACATTCTAAATCCAGCAACGTTCTCCAAGCTTCCCTTGTCGGAAAATTAGAGGAGAAATTATCCATAGTTGATCTTATAGCGCTCCGGTATGTACGAAAATGAATAAATTTCAAGAAGGCCAAATATAGGACTCAGATGGAAAACACCTTTGTGTTAGGTTCACGGTTCTCTCTGCATATCAGTTTCTCACAACAGTCTCCAGTTGTTAGTTGGTGCTAGTTGTTAAGTGGGCAGACCACTTCTTCGCAAGATCTTATCGTGGTTGAAAGTCAAGGGACGACCTTTTCTAAAGCAAAGTGCGACGCTACACATATCACAGTTCCATACGTTCAAGAGCGCCCGTTATGGTAGTTCGTAGGGGGTGGGAAGGGAGGGGAGCTAGACCCTGGGGGTAAGGAATATTTTTAATATTTTGGAAGACAAATGATGGCTTTTAGGTATCCTAAAAAAAAGTTCCAGTTCAGATCCAGTTAAAAACCTGCGTAATGCCGACTTCTATATCACCTGACTATACTACATTTTTTCCTTTCCCTGAGGGCTAGAGGGGGGTATTTGCGCACTTGTCCCTTGGTCCCGGATACGGGCGCCCTTGCATACGTTAATGTCCTGACAAGAACTGTGGATGTTCTTACAATTAGAGTCGCCTGGGAATGCGTGGCTGTGATAAACACCCACGTCATATTTTAACTGCTGCCGCTAATGGAAGCGTTACTCGGACACACGTGTTCGCGCAGACAAGCGGTTGCCCGCGACAGCTCCTCCGATCGGAGAAGGTTCTAAATTTGATGTTCTGCTCGCCAGATGACCGTCGTGGAATATGAGATGTGTAAACGAGCTGAGTTGTTTGCAGCGTTGGAAGCGCTTCTCTCTTGCAATCATTGTTGCGGAAGAGGAAACCATTATTGCTTCACACGTGTTAGAAACAAAAATGACTGATTTTCGAGTCGGTTGTTAACAGATGCTATTATTGACGAAATATGTGAATATTAACGAGAGATAAGTAGGGATTTCATAAAACAAGTTAAATATGTCGCCCCACGCTAAGACCACTGCTTAACAAGAGTGGCGCATAGTCAGGAGGGAGTCCATGTTCCGGGTTTCCTGCTGACATATTTCTGCTGCAGTACGGATTACAAGTTTGTCACTGTGTGCGACTTAAATGGCGTGGCAACTGGAAACACACTCCACAATTCAAGAAGGCGGAACGCAACGATTATCATTGGCAAAACATCTACATGGGACTCACATTCACGGTGAAATTCTGGCTGTATGTGGTCCAAATGCAGTGCCACGTCCAGCCGTAGTGGAACGTTAGTAAGAATTTGACCAAGGCCGCACAGACGTGGATGATGCTGTCCAGGAAGCCTAGATTTTGCACCATGCGATTTCCATCTTTCCTGGAGCCTCCAGAATCATCTGGAGGTTAGAGATTTTCCGACGACGAGAACGTTCACACAGCTGTTCAGGAACGGCTCCGTGACCAAGGAGCGGATTTATTTCTCTTGTCGAGGAACTGAACGACTGGTAGAGCTCCTGACCGTTATTTTCAGGAACTTGATGACTGTGTTGGAAAATAGTGTAATGCATCTGTGTGACATTGTAGTGTAGTGCTGTCTTCAACAAAAATTATTAGGCCTGACATGATTGTGTATAACTTACTTTCTGAAGCCCGCCCGTATATCACAATAAATGAAGTAATAGATTATAATTTCTCTCTCACTGATCTCTGACATACACACATACACACACACACACACACACACACACACACACACACACACTCACGCACACATACACAGATAGAGAGAGAGAGAGAGAGAGAGAGAGAGAGTGAGAGAGACAGAGAGAGAGAGCTGGGCAGTCTAAATGGAATTACTTTTCCATTTTAATATTTTTGGTAGCATTTCGGCCAACGCAATATTTAAAAGTTAGCTCCACACCCATCTCATCATTACTTAAAGAACGGTGAGATGGAGGGGGGGAGGGCTTCCGTGACACCTGTCGATCCTTTTTCTTTCTTTCTTTCTTTTTCTTTTTTTTTTTTTTTTTTTAATTATCAGTTTTATCACCACATAGCTACAGAAAATTGTACACAAATTTGATCAAACATTTGCTTCAAGATTCGTAATGCAGTTTAAGCAATCCAATAAGGGATGAAATCAAATATGATACAAAAAAAAAGAAAACACCCAAAACGCTTAAATCTTGGCACTACGTTTGTGGTTCATCTACCCTATCATCGCAGCGGATGGCTTACTGGCAGTTTCTAATCTTAGCCACTGGGGCACCCCAGGCTTAAGGAAGTTGTATTCTTCAAGAAACGCCTCTTGCATAAATCTGCGTGTATGACCTCTGCTAAAATTACTTCCGCTTATGCAAGTGAGTTCCAGACTGGGGGCGACATCACGTTAAATCTCTAGAACCGGAGTTCCGGGAAACCCATACCAAACACTCTAGTGCCGTCGTCCAGTGGAATCAACCATTTTAGCTTGACGTATCAGCCCACAATCCCCGCAGCCTGCTCTTGATTGGAGACTCATTTAATTCATCCATACGTTCCAGTTAATTCTGATGGTTCTGATATAGCTGAAACGTTGTTGGCCACATATCCACATAATTACTACAGCAGACATCCTTTATAATCTGCTTTGCATATTTTAGTCTTTGTCTGCCTCTATTGCTTCATCCGCTCTATTGTTACTTCCAGCGCTAAGTTAACTGTTGCTGGATGACGGAGCAGATGCCCTAGTAACCTATTCATTCCTCTGGTAAGGGTATTCCATACTCATCTATACTCATCTATTCTTTTTAGTAGGCCTATTTATTCGTTTCGTACCCTCTATGCCCACTTAAATTTGTACACTCTTCGGCCGCACCACGTTTCTAAAGTTCCCAGGTTCTTCTACTCCGAATTTCATATGGTCCCCGTTTTACTTTCATGCGGTATAGTTTCAAGAACTTCTTCCTCAAAAATGCTTCCTTCAATGGTGAGAATCTACTTTTGATATTTACTTTGCTTAGAGTAACCTATACAATCGTGCTTTCTGGACAGGAGAATTTTTTCACTTCTTCATCTCGCTTGTGAATTGAAGCTGCAAGCAGATAATGAAAGCTATCTTTTGTCTTTGTACTTTGTTTACCCTTTAACCCATGGTCAAATATTTTTATAGCTGCCTTCTTTGTTCCTCTCTGGCGATGTCCGGTGTTCCTCCTCGAACGTCACGTAGGCAACTGTTTAAAAAGTTAAAAAGTTTAAAAAGTTTGAATTTTTTGTGACGAAGCAGGCTTAATTTCAAAGCCATGTTAGCATTCATAAATATAGCAGTATGAACAAAAATAGTTTCAGCTATCCACAACTTAACGTTGTTCTTGCACAGAATTTGGTCCTTCCATTGCAGTGTCGTTTCAGATTTGTACGTTAAGCGGTCGTTTCTCTCCTTTTTAACTCATCGGCACCTTTTGCCTTTGCTTCATTTACCCTTAACCATGTTCTGTGCTAAGTACGCTTTTCGTTCTTTTCAACAGGTCTTCTCCGTCTTCCTTACGTCTTAGGACAGCCTGTTTAAGTAGTTAGTCAAGTTTCTTGAAGTTTAAATCATATAAAAGACTGCGAAGTTCACTGCTTAAAAGAAAAACTTCAGCTTAATTTAATTAAATAGTATGCTTACTGTTACATTACTACTACCACGATTCATATAAAGAGACAGTGTAATTAGTATTACAATGTTGTTGAATATATCATTTATTTATCTGTGCTGTGGTACGTGTTTCTGCGATGAGGGTCCTCTAGCTCAGTAAGATTTGCAGCAAGCTACATGTCTGCAGATTCCAAAGGCCTTAGCACGTGTTTCAATTAGTCCATGGTTTATGGCGAAATTTAATTTTCAGTGAATATATGTTATGTTGCCACTATCGCATTGTACTGTAAATAGTAACTTTGCGCTGTCAGGAATCTACGAAACACTGATTGCATAATTAGGCATTCTTCAATTATCTGCAGTTTCGGCTGTTTTCGGAGGTTCTCCTCTATTGTGTATTGAAAGTACAATCAAACTAGTAAGTTTTACGGGTTATCTCCGCTGTTTTTACGATCGACCGAAGTGTGGTTGCGTCAATATATCAGGCGTAGCATTTAAAAATTCGGAGATCTGATACCGAATACCGTATGGTCAATGAGAGCTTTCCTTTCTGTGTCGCTAGACTGTTCCTCCTATCACATGTATTTCCTTAAACAACACATAGAGCTCTTTCATGGCGGTGCGCTCGTAATGCTGTCTTAAGCCACAGATGTTGTTAGGAGCTCTTCACGGACAAAACTCATGAGTTAGCTTTTCAAGTACAGCAAGTCGGATTTTTTCCATCCCTGTGGTTTCTTTTTATCGATGAAAGCTTGCGCTTCGGTTAATTACAAACTGTGAAACAATGCACTGTCTTTGTGTAGACGTGCCTTTGAATGACGTTGTGATTATCCTATTGTTCAGCGGGCTAGTTAGCAGTAATGTGATACCTTTCTCGGAAACATTCCTTACTGACTTTAAAACTTGAAAGGTGAGATCGTAAATTTAATCGAGTTCAAGAATTTTTACCATGATCTGTATTCACTCCCTCCAATAATTTCTTAGCTGTCGCTTCTCAAAACGCCGAAGACTTTTAGCTAAGTAGATGGTATATGAAAATCAAACATTGATTTTACAGTAGTTGAAGCTCTGGTTCAAGTCATTTCACTGGCTTTTGCATTGTAGTATTTGAGGTTGCGAAGAAAATATGGCGGAACTTATTGTGTTTTTGTTGTTGACTTTGCTGTAGGAGAAGGAGGTAGCATACTTCCTACTCGTCTAGAACTGACGCATCTTCATCAACAATATCACTTTTGCTCACACAGATTAGAGTAGATTAGATTAGTACTTGTTCCATAGATCATGAATACGACACTTCGTAATAATGTGGAACGTGTCAGGTTTATAAAAGGTGTCTATACAAGATATTACATTACACAAAATATTACACGACACTTAATATTTTTAATTTTTTTGTGGGGATTGGGGAAATTGCCCACTTACTATATAAAAAAATTCATCTAATGAGTAGAAGGAATTGCCATTAAGAAATTATTTTAATTTCCTTTTAAATGCTGTATGGCTATCTGTCAGACTTTTGATGCTATTAGGTAAGGGACCAAAGACTTCTGTGGCAGCATAATTTACCCCATTCTGAGCCAAAGTTAGATTTAACCTTGAGTAGTGAAGATCATCCCTTCTCCTAGTGTTGTAGCCATATACACTGCTATCACTTTTGAATTCGTTTGGATTGTTAATAACAAATTTCACAAGTGAATATATATATTGTGAGGCTACAGTGAAGATCTCTAGCTCTTTAAATAAGTTCTGCAGGATGATCTTGGGTGAGCTCTAGCAATTATTCTGATTACACGCTTTTGTGCAATGAACAGTCTTTTACTCAATGACGAGTTACCCCAGAATATGATGCCATACGAAAGCAGAGAATGAAAATAGGTGTGGTAAGCTAATTTACTGAAAATTTGCAATGACCCTAATAGCATAAGTAGCTGAATTCAAACGTTTCAGCAGATCTTCAGTGTGTTTTTTCCAGTTCAACCCCCCATCAATGCATACACCTAGAAATTTTGAATATTCTACCTCAGCTATTGCTTTCTGATCGAAGTCTATATTTATTAATGGTGTCATTCCATTTACTGTGTGGAACTGGAACACTGAAACACCCCAGAGGGGTTTGGTATTTAGTCTACTACAATGGCGCAAAATTTAGTGACAGTTTCGGTCCTGCCATGAGCATTCCTCTGAGCTTGGACTTAAGCGCCGCCGCACAAGGGTGCTCACCCATCTTGCCAATAGTGGAAGATGCTTACTCTGTAATATGCCTCAGAATTTCTTGGTAACTGAGAGCTTTCAGTTTGCCTAAGAGATTGACGAAAACACTCCACTACATCCCTCTTCACTCACTACATCATTAAGAGTATAAAATACATCACGTCAACTAACGTCGACAGTTCTTACCACCTAGAACATTTCCTCTCCCTTAATGTGACCGGAGGATTCACTGAAAAACACGATAGGGCCACACGAACTGTTACAGGACCTCCACTTTATGGCCTAACTATTTTTACATCAATCTGTTGATAGACCGGCTAGGTTTTGCGTTCTTTATACAAATGATGTCTCTTCTTTGAATTCACATACTGTACAAAACGACTACCCCTATCTGTTTTACCGTACTTTAATTTTAGTTATGTGCAGTTCATGTCGATTTGTTTGCAATAAATCTGTGATGCAGATGAATCCCTGTATAACGCTTATAGTAGTGGTCTTATTTTTAGAGGAAACTTTGGCTTTTCTCCCATCATTATATTAAACAGTTGTATTTCCTCGAATTCTATACGCTGTAGTATAGCGCTCGTGACGGACTGGTTATCCGTAGGCAGAGCTTTCATGCAGTTGCAGTCCGAGCCTACGAGATGCTCCTGTTAAAAATGGAGCGAGAAAATTTCAAGCAGCCGGTCCCTGGGGTTTCTGGGTAGCGCCTCTTTCTCGAGTTCCACATACAGAGAGAGGCATATATTCCACTTTACATACGTTTTGAGACATCAAAGATATTGGTAATCTACTCTCATTTTGATGAACGATCACTATGGTCTCACAAAACAGCGAACACCGTCTTATTGTATGTACTTCTTCAACCATCGAGATGAAAATACCAATTGATTTTTTCAAATTATGCGGTTTCTTTGTTTCCAGAGTAGTAGTCCTAGATGCGTCCTGCTGTTCTTTATGCATTTTCAGTAAGTTACTACGTTATCAGCTAATTCTTCATTTATAAAAACCACTGTTGACCTAAAGATATTTAGAAATTATCAACACTGCAGCACTAAATACCGTATTTTACGTGTTATTAACTTCGCCATATGTCCCAACACGCCTGTACTAAGTGGGGTTTCATTCCTTTGAACTTTATTCAGATCATCAGAAGGATAATACTCGCAATAATTAATTGGGACTATTACCCTTCTTCTTGGCGAAGAATTTTTAATGTTGAAAGAGGAAAAAATTAAGGGTGGCGCGTATTCAACTCACCACGAGAACATCAGGAAAACATAATTTAAATATATTTTTAATATACAGGGATGATTCGAAATTCATGTCCCATAGGACACATAGAGTGAACCAGAGCTCCGCCGACAAACTGTTAGAGGTGGTGGTATGGACCAAAACAAGAAAAAAAAATTCTAATAAACATGGGCTCTAAAATGCATACCTTAAAAGCTATTGTCACTTGTTCAGTAGGTGAGATGTGTGTCATAGCAGCGAAAATGAACAAGGCATGCATTTTAGAGCCGCTGTTTTCTAGATATTTCTTTCTTGTTGTAATCCATACCACCACCTCTGGAAGTTTGTTGATGGAATTCTGGTTCACCCTATTTTACGCATGGAACATTATTTGTGGCTCGCCCTATGTAATTTCCTACCTGACTTATGAGACTTTTATGTCGCTGAATTACACACACACAACATATGTAATATACAGTGTCTGATAAAAAAGTTGGAACACCCAGAAGGGGAGTAGGAAACGGAAATAAGCTACAGGTCTTGGGTTGATATGTGAAGATATTTCAGTGAATACAAAACTCAGCCAATTTTACAAAGAATTTGGCACTGTGAGCCCCCTTATCAGTATGGCGTTCCACATGTCCCCTTCCTGTCCTGGATGCATATACTGATTTGTCTGGGAAGGGTTCTTAAAGCCAGTCAATAACTGTATCCAGTGACCAGCTCTGATGTCACGGCACTAGTAGAAGAGCTCCAGTTGCCCTTAGTAGATTTCCGACAATTGTCAGTGATGCATCAGCTAAGCGGCAACTGATGATTTGTGCTCGTCGACTGTTGGTAAGCCCCGACATAATAACAGATAAACATGCAGTTATTCCGATCGCTTACTAATGACAACTCCGAATGCTTATAGAGATGAGAAAGTCAAAATGCAACGTTTGTGCGGCACAAAGTTTAGCAACCATGGTCCAGAAGTGTACGTATACCAGAGTGTGGATATTGTTTTGTCTAGCTCTTGTACGATTCGTGAATGGATCAAGCACTTGCTGCGTTTGCACATAGCAGCTCGACGCCCAATGAAGCTGAAAGGGAACCTAGCAACGTAAAATAAAGTAGACTGACGGAAGTTTTGGGACAGACAGAAATTCTGGTACTTCGGTAATTCCATGCCTGTTGGGTACGGTGATCAAAATTTCATCCTTATCGAGACTATTTCCACCACAGAAAAAAGCCATTCATACAGATGGAGAATGATGTAAGTACTTTATGGCTGTTGAGTATGTCTAACATTACAGGAACTCTTAAGCTGTAGATCGCAACGAGACACACCCAGATAGAGTTGGCTTGTAGCCATCTTTCGAATTTTGATAAAGATCGAACCGGTAGCGTAGTGGAACATCGCACCGACAGATCGCACAGGCAGTTGTCTGTTGCGCAGTGAGCGCAGAATAAGTGGTGACGACCTGGACTCAAGGCATCAGCATGGCAACGATAGTAGGCAGGAGACCTTCGAGACCAATTACAGCACGAAAACGTCATAGGATTGTTCGACTGGCTCTGACGAAAAGACTGGTAACAGCAGAGGCAGAGGTTTCAGGTAGACTTCACAACTAACCATCGAGAGAATATCACTGGAGGTCGGATTGAGTTCTCGCGTTGCCATCCATTGTTTGCCGTTGACAGCAAGTCACAGACAACAAAGACTTAGATGATGAAGAACCGCCGGCCGGGGTGGCCGAGCGGTTCTAGGCGCTACAGTCAGGAACCACGCGACCGCTACGGTCGCAGGTTCGAACCATGCCTCCCTTACATGGATGTGTGTGATGTCCTTAGGTTAGTTAGGTTTAAGTAGTTCTAAGTTCTAGGGGACTGATGACCTCAGAAGTTAAGTCCCATAGTGCTCAGAGCCATTTGAACCATTTGATGAAGAACCAGAGTCTTCTGCGACTTTGAGTGGCAAGCTGCGATGTTCAGCGATGAGTGTCGCTTCCGTTTGTGGCGGTCACAGCGATGTCAACGTGTCCGTATGCGACCTGGTGAACGGTCACAGAAAGCAGTGACTCTCGAGACTCACAACTCACCAACTCCTGGAAGCATATCGTGGGAGCTTTTCGATGTGACAGCAGGACTGATTTGATAATGAAGAAAGGAACCCTGGAATGCTCGTCAGTATGTGGCAAGGGTTGGAAATCCTTTTGTCATATCCTACATTAACATGGTACCAGATGGTGTTTTCCAGCAAGATAATTAAAGACGCCACGCCGCAGTACAAACGCCTTGAGGAATGTGCGCATCCTTGATTGGCCTCCCCCTACCCCGATTTTTCACCCATAGGGAATGCCTGGGATGTCATTACATGTTAGCCTGCAGCCAACAGTCTTCACGGAACAGCACAGCACGTGCTTCAGCCATGGCAAGATATCCCTAAAGATGACAATCGAAGGATATTTCCTTGCATGTCAGAAAGAATACAAGAAGCTGTCCGTGCTCATGGAGATCAGAACTCACACTGGTGTTAATGATGGCCACCAGTTCCGAATGGAATGAAAATTGAATAATTTAATGCCTGTTACGCGATGAACATCTCCACAAAGTTTGAAAAATGTCGGGCAGGTGCTTCGTAGTGCATAAGTCCATGTGTTGTTCCGTGAGTTTAATAAACGCAACAGACACACATAACAGAGACATTAGTCATCAACAATGTATTCTCCTCCACTATTTAGAACAGTCTGCCAACGCTGGGGTAACTTTTCGATTCCGTGACTGTATAAATCACACGGTTGTGGGGTGAAGAACTGGTCGAGCCATGTTCGGAGCGCATTTTCACCTCGGGAAGCAATTCGTAGTACACCATACCGACGCGGTTTCACCAGATGCATGACATTTTCTTTCGTGGGTGCGCACAGGTCATTGTATGGGAAGTTGCTGCTTTCTTTGGGGTCAACCACTCTTTTCTTTTCCTTATGTCAGCATAAGGATGCCATTTCTCGTCACCAGTGACGATAAAGGATAGGAGTGGTTGGTGTTGTTCACGAGCCAACTGATGACGAACAAGCAGAGATGCACATATAGCCACCTGCTGATTTTTGTGATTTTCGCTTAGAGCATACCGTACCCACACACCTGATTTTAGAACCTTCCCCACTGGATTCAAACGCCGCACTATGGTGGAATGATCACAGTTAATCGCATTTGCTAGTTCTCGAGTACACTGACGTGGATCATTATGGATTAATGATTTTAAACGATCTTAATCAAATCGCGAAGGTCTCCCTGAATGTGGAGAGTTACTAACCTCAGAACGACACTCCTTAAAACGAGAACACAATTTTCTTACCGTGCTGTGTCCAGCAGGATTATCCGCATGCAATGCGAAAATGTTTCTGGCTGCCTGCGCTGCTGTCAACCCTCTACTGAATTTCGACAGAAGAGTATGCCCGAAATGTTACGATTTCTTCACTTGGCTCTACATGTTCTACCGTCCACAGCTCCACTCATGATCTCCAAATGACAAAATGACAATATGAAGGGATTATTTCAATAGTGGTTCAAGTCCATTTTTGTTCATTCTGAGATACAGAGTCCTAATGTTAAATGAGCGCTGAAAAAGCTGCAGTTGAGATACCAGAAATATTCAAGTAAATATGCTTGAGTATTTCTGGTACCTCAACTGCAGATTTTTCATCTCCCATTTAACTTTAGGACTCTGTATCTCAGAATGAACAAAAATGGACTTGTACCACTATTGAAATTAAGTCATCAGTCATCATCAGAATGGCAAGAAATTACATGTGGTTACATGTGGTAAAGGATACATCTTAGGACCATTGCTTTTTCTTGTGTACATTAATGATCTCTCATCAGTTACACTGTCAGAAGCAGAGTTCGTTTTGTTTGCAGATGACACAAGTATTGCAATAAATAGTATGTCGAGTGTAGTTCTAGAAAGATCTGCTAATGATATTTTCATGGATATTAATAAATGATTTAAAGCTAACTCACTGACATTAAACTTCGAAAAGACTCACTATATGCAATACAGAACTTGTAAGAGGTTTCCACGCAGCATATGCATAAAGTATGAAGAAGAGCAGATAGAAGAGGTTGACAGTCTTAAATTCCTGGGATTACAACTTGATAATAAATTCAGTTGGGAGGAGCACACCACAGAACTGCAGAAACGCCTTAACAAATCTGTATTTACAATTCGCGTGTTACCTGACATAGGCGACATAAAAATGAAAAATCTTGCATACTTTGCCCACTTTCATTCCATAATGTCATATGGTATAATATTTTGGGGTACCTCTTCAAGTCAAATAAAAGTTTTCAGAGTCCAAAAGCGTGTAATACGTATTTATTTGTGGAGTAAATTCACGGACGTCCTGTAGAAACCTCTGCAAAGAACTGGGTATACTAACTACTGCCTCTCAGTATATTTACTCCTTAATGAAATTTGTCCTAAATAATATATCTCTTTTTCCAACAAACAGCTCAGTTCATACATACAATACCAGGAACAAAAATGGTCTGCACAAGGACTTAAAAGCACTTAATTTAGTTCAAAAAGGGGTCCACTACTCAGGAACACTCACCTCCAATAATTTGCCAGCAAACATAAAAAATTTAGTTACAAATAAAGATCAGTTTAAAAGGAGCCTGAAAGACTTACTAGTGGCCAACTCCTTCTACTCCATTGACGAATTTTTTAATAGAAACAAATGATGTATTGTATATATTCATACTATTCGTATTGTTATTTCAGCTTAAAAAAATTGACGTGTTCCACATCCACGAGGATCTCCTTATCACGGATCTTGTAATCCCCGTGACACAGTACTCGTTAAAGCCTGTGCTATGGTAAGTGAGCGGGATTCACCTTATGAGAAAGGATTTTCGTATAGATATCGACCGCGTGTACCTGAATGGTGGCAAATCGGACTTACATCCACTCTGTAATAACAATGATCCGTCAAGTAAGTTCGAAATGCAACTACACGTCAGAATGGATCAAAAGCAACCCATAAGATGCTACCAATTTGATAATAATACGGTCGCCAGCCTAATTAGGCATTAACTGAGTTTCTTCCCTGTACAAGTTGGTATATATTCATGCAAAACAACAAGCTGTAACACTGTATAATATAGTAGAATTTTAGAACCAGAAAATCTATTGAAATGATAGTTTCACGTTCTGTACTGATATGGAAAACCATGAATTCATAACACTACACTATAATGTATACTACAAAACTTTATACTGTCTATTAATCTGATTAAAATCGGGCATATGTTACCCTAGAAATTGCACTTTCGTGCCACACACAAAATGTTAATTTTGATAAACATAAAACACTGATAAATTTTGACTTTTATATTGACTTTAACTTTTGCTGGTCAAACCAATTTAGAACACTTCAGAATTCAAATGAATGAGGGGGGACCCAGAAACTGTTATGATCGTTGTATTTAAAAACAAATGATTACTTAATTTATTATGCGTTCAAGATTTCCAGTATATAAGTTACTACTCTTTTCATCTTATTTACTTCTCATTTAACTGCCTTTAAATCTGTCTCGCAATAATAAACTTCATTACTATATCAATACTACAGTTATCTTTCAACTTCGTTAGACCTTCCTTATTCATTTACTGGTTCATTAACAAAACATTTCTTTAAACACCATTCTAATATAGCTAGTTCTGCAAATAATTATTATTAACACAAATTTTAATTTTCCTTTCGGGACACTCGGATTGCACAACATTTGGAAAGGACCCTGTCTAGGTGAGTTGTGAGGATAATTAAATGATGGAAAAGTTCTGGTAAAATTTAGGTTATTATTGCACCAAACAAACACAGTTCGCTGTCTGATCCATACGAATACAGTACTACAAGTTTCAACGTGCTAGTATCGATGCGGTGGTTGGCGGGCGGCGAGATGGCGAGGCACTGAGCACACATACAACCACAGCTATGGCTCTTGATGTATCGGCACTTTAATTCTTCTTAGCGTCGCAATACTTTTCCATTTAGTGCCTATGGAATTTTGCCATGCTGTGTGGGCTTTGGAACAGCATACCCGAGGCTCAATGAGGCTATGTCTTCCAGGAGAGCCTCCTCGCTCCAGAAGGTGATGCTCAAACCAATGCCAAACTACAACAACAACTGAGCCCATTGTGCCGTGCAGTGCCCGCGCGCATTTTCCCGCGCTCGCCTGACATCCACCTTTTACCTCTCCCTGACATACCGGGTGTTCACCCGATGTTTTGCATTCTACATATCCTAACACATTGTCTATGTATGGACCAGACGCACAGTTACAATTTTACACGTCTTACAACAGTTTCAACATTTGTTACATTTCAATTAGAAGTCTTCCGAAGTAAGAGTGATTTCAGGTGTGCCGCAGGGGAATGTCATAGGACCGTTGCTATTCACAATATACATAAATGACCTTGTGGATAACATCGGAAGTTCACCGAGGCTTTTTGCAGATGATGCTGTGGTGTATCGAGAGGTTGTAACAATGGAAAATTGTACTGAAATGCAGGAGGATCTGCAGCGAATTGACGCATGGTGCAGGGAATGGCAATTGAATCTCAATGTAGACAAGTGTAATGTGCTGCGAATACATAGAAAGATAGATCCCTTATCATTTTGTTACAAAATAGCAGGTCAGCAAGTGGAAGCAGTTAATTCCATAAATTATCTGGGAGTACGCATTATTTGTGATTTAAAATGGAATGATCATATAAAATTGATCGTTGGTAAAGCAGATGCCAGACTGAGATTCATTGAAAGAATGCTAAGGAAATGCAATCCGAAAACAAAGGAAGTAGGTTACAGTACACTTGTTCGCCCACTGCTTGAATACTGCTTGGCAGTGTGGGATCCGTACCAGATGGGGTTGATGGAGGAGATGGAGAAGATCCAACGGAAAGCAGCGCGTTTCGTTACAGGATCATTTAGTAATCGCGAGAGCGTTACGGAGATGATAGATAAACTCCAGTGGAAGACTCTGCAGGAGAGACGCTCAGTAGCTCGGTACGGGCTTTTGTTAAAGTTTCGAGAACATACCTTCACCGAAGAGTCAAGCAGTATATTGCTCCCTCCAACGTATATCTCGCGAAGAGACCATGAGGATAAAATCAGAGAGATTAGAGCCCACACAGAAGCATACCGACAATGCTTCTTTCCACGAACAATACGTGACTGGAATAGAAGGGAGAACCGATAGAGATACTCAAGGTACCCTCCGCCACACACCGTCAGGTGGCTTGCGGAGTATGGATGTAGATGTAGATGTAGATGTTTTACAATATTACTTGACATTTGACATAAACATTAATACTCACATTGAAACTTGTTTACAGTTTTCTTAACACAATGGCATGAAACAAAAAAAATTGAAATCAGAACATCAATTACACAAGTTTACCGAAAAATCAGATGGGAAGAATTACCTATATGTACAATATTACAGAGTCGTTGTTGTTACAATCTGTGGAACGAAAACCTAATCTAATCTAATCTAATCTTTCATATGTAAAGTCAAATAGCAATCCGGAACTACAAATAAAAAATGACAATCGATAACTAAACACAAAACAACCGGAATACCAATAGGCAAAACAAAAATGCTCGAACTTACGATCCAACCTAATATATCCGTCAGTGTGATTCCGCCAGATTGTAGCTAGTTCCGGTGTGAGCGAAGGACTGGGAAACGGGACATTTGTCTTGATGCAGCCACTGCTTCCGGATACACCCAAGTCGGGGCACCTTAGTCGCTGGCGACACCTTCACACGTCGCCCGTGTCCTTGATGGCCCAGCACGCGATAACGTCAGCTCCGCGGCGGCGTGCACGTGCGGGAGGCCTGTCGTGTGTCTTCCACGCTGGAGTCTGCGCGCCCGCAGGTAGCGTTGATCGACGGCAAGTGTGGGACGGAATGCCAGCACGCGCCTTCCGGAGACCCCGCAAAGGTCAAGGTCGCCGTCACGAAACTGGCTGCGGCGGTCTTACGCCACGTACCCGCCTCCCCCCCCCCCCTCCCTGCCAACTCACCCCTCCCCCACCCAGGCACGTTGCACAGAGAACAGGACGGGCAGGAAATAATTGACCCCACCGCAAATAACACTTGCCTCCAACCGCATTGTTCAGAGCGAGCAGCTGCGACTCTTGCAGCCGGCGCCGCGTCTCGGACGCTAATTGCTTCACCTGCCTGGTGGGCGGGCTGCAAAAGCTACCGAATTGCTGAGGTGCGATACGATACGAAAGGAAACCCGTTAGAGTGCAGGTCACGATCGCTGGTAAGTTATGGAGAGCTGGTACGCTTGCATTGGATACCGCAGACTAAAGGTCAGACCCAGGTACGCCGACGAGGGGCGTGACGTTGCAAAACTTGGGCTTAATGCCTGTCAACACATTCGCTCGTCAGTGCTATCTCTCGCTGAACTTGAATCAGGTCATACTTATTTCCGTGTTTTATCTGAAACTTATTAGAAACAGCAGTTAATTCACTAAAGTCCACATTCTAGTACGCTGACGAGGAGTGCGATGTTGCAAAACGTAGGCTTGCAGCTGTTAACCTCCTTGATCGAAGTTCTCACTGTCGCACCAGTGTCCTTGGATCGAGGAGGGAAGCCCTGCAGTGTTCAAATGGTTCAAATGGCTCTGAGCACTATGGGACTTAACATCTGAAGTCATCAGTCCCCTAGAACTTAGAACTACTTAAACCTAACTAACCTAAGGACATCACACATCCAAGCCCGAGGCAGGATTCGAACATGCGACCGTAGCAGTCGCGCGGTTCCGGACTGAAGCGCCTAGAACCGCTCGGTCACCACGGCCGGCTCCTGCAGTTTAATCCGTGGAGCTGTGTGAACCACTGTCCAGGCTAACGCACCTGCCTAGTAAACAGGAGATCCAGGTTGAATTCCCGGCCTTGGCACAAATTTTCACTAGCCACTTCCGTCTATATACCAGGTGATCAAAAAGTCAATATAAATTTGAAAAGTGAATAAATCACGGAATAATGCAGATAGAGAGGTGTAAATTGACACACATGCTTGGAATGACATGGGGTTTTATTAGAACCAAAAAAAATACAAAAAATGTCCGACAGATGGCGCTTCATCTGATCATAATAGCAATAATTAGCATAACAAAGTAAGACAAAGTATAGATGATGTTCTTTACAGGAAATGCTCAATATGTCCACCATCATTCCTCAACAATAGCTGTAGTCGAGGAATAATGGTGAGAACTGCACTGTAAAGCATGTCCGGAGTTATGGTGAGGCATTGGCGTCGGATGTTGTCTTTCAGCGTCCCTAGAGATGGCGGCCAATCACGATGCACTTGCGACTTTTGGTAACCCCAAAGCCAATAATCGCAAGGACTGAGGTCTGGGGACCTGGGAGGCCAAGCATGACGAAAGTGGCGGCTGAGCACACGATCACCACCAAACGACGCGCGCAAGAGATCTTTCAGGCCTCTTTTTTCGGTTCTAATAAAACCCCATGTCATTCTAAGCATGTGTGTCAATTTTTACCTCTCTATCTACATTATTCCGTGGTTTATTAAGTTTTCAAATTTATACTGACTTTTTGATCACCCGGTACATTAAATCGTATCTGTAGGAGACCAGTAAAGTCTCTGAAATTGTGTCATTTCATTTGATTTCTATAAATTATATGGGACTTCTCACAAACAGCAATTAGTTCACTTAAGTCCAGACACGATTGGCGACAGTTGTGACTGATACGGTGAGCATTAATCTGCAACTGTTTGCTGATGACGCTGTGGTATAGGGGAAATTGTCGTCGTTGAATGGCTGTAGGAGGATACGGGATGACTCAGACGGAACTCCTGTCTGTCCCGATAAATGGCAGCTTGCCCTAAATGTAGAAAAATGTGTTACTGCGGATGAGTAGGAAGAAAATTCCTGAAACACCTGAATGGTGGTATTAGTGGGATACTGCTTGACACAGTCTCGTCGATTAAATGTCTAGGCGTAACGTTGCAATGAGATATGAAAAGAAACGTACACAAAAGGTGAGTTGTAGGGAAGCCGAATGGTCGGCTTCGGTTTATGGACAGAATTTTCCGAAAGTGTAGTTCATCTATGAAGGAGAAAGCTAGTGCGACCCATTCTCGAGTACTGCTAGAGTGTTTGGGATACCCATCAGGTCGGGTTACAAGAAGACATAGAAGCAATTCAGAGTCATGCTGGTAAATTTGTTACCGGTAGGTTCAATCAACAGGTACGTCCCTGGAGGGAAGTACACGTTCCTTTCACGGAACGCTATTGAGAAACATCAAGATACATTTCGCGTAAGGACCCCAAGAACAAAATAAGAGAAATAAGAGCTCATGCAGACGCATACCAAACATTCGTTTTCCTCTTGATCCATTTCAAGTGGAACAGGAAAGGGAATGACTAATAATGGCACCAGGTACCCTCCACCATGTACATTTTGTGGCTTGTGGTATGTGAATGTAAATGTAGATTTAGATGTAGATGTAGACGTAGATGTGAAACTTAGACGTCTGCATGTTGACTGTACGCTTTTCCAGTGTTATTTCACGTTAAGCAGGGCGGACTGCTATGTCTATAAACCATATGAAATTGCTCACGGAGTGTATTTAGTCGTGAAATCATAAAGCAGTTGACACGAAAGTAGAGTATGAGGTGAAGCTGAAACGTTTTCTAACGAGCATTTGTGTTTAACATGCGCTTGTTTTTCTGTAGTTACTTGTTATGCTATTGCACTTTTGCCAGCGTTATTTCCAGGCAGTAGATTCTACGCATGTCTCTACGACTGGCATAACTACTTCATTGTACTCAAAACATTTCCACTTACGAATTTCTTTCGTTGTAGGAAATGGTGACACTGACAGGATACCAGATCTACTTAACGTGATTAATAATCCAACTACAAGTGCTTGTGATATGTTAGTTTTCACATTTCCGAATTGTCTTTATGGATATGTGCATTCCCCTGCGTTTCTTCTTTTACAATCCAGACCTCATCTAAATTTTTTTCCCATTCCAATAGCTCAGAATACGTCTGTAGTACCCACCAGTTGTAGGTCAATTCACACAAAAAAGTAAAATAGCAATAATGACCTTTATTAAGAACAAATAGCGCCGTTAAGAATTTCGAGCCGACAGGTTGATCGTCAGATAGCTGTTCACGTTTATACGTACATTTAGGCTGTTTTCAGCATGTGATGAAGGCTAGTTTTGGTTGCTGCCAAAGTTGCTTTGGATAGTGGTGTCCTAAAGTGAAAACCGATGTAAGAAAAAGGACTACTGTGCTGAATTATTTACCCTCTGCCATGTAGTTAATAGGCTTGACGAACAACGCACATATTCCTCAGAACAGCTCGTCATTCTATGCCTAAAATCTCATCAGCGTCTGAGATGACAGCCTTGATGAAGTTGCGTCAGGACGAAAACGAATTCTTTCCTTCAGTCGACAGAGGAAACGTCACTGTGATTCTCTGCTAATCACACTGCACCGAAAAGATGGAGGTAACTCTAAATGGTACAGTTTACAAGAAAACTGACAAGTAGCCAACATCTATAGTCAGACTGGAGAAGATTACACTCCTGTACTTCTCCGAGTTACCGTAAGACGTCGTGAAGCGTCTGAAGCCCAGGCGGCTATGGTCTACCAAAGGTACACAAGGAGGTTGTACGATTAAGACCCATAGTAAGTGCCGTTGGAACACCGACGTGTGGTCTGGCAAACCAGATGGCCACCGTGCTAGGAGCACTCATCAGAACCTCAACTCACTTTGTAGAAACGCGATGGACAATAATGCTGGATCTAACAGACTTATTGCTGAGGTTTTAAATCATTTTACTGTTTATTTGACTTCCTGTCCAAGATACACTGTATTTACTGGAGCAACGTTTTGAATGTTAAATGTTAATCTCGTTTCGTCACTGCTTTACAAGGACGTAATGCCTTGAGGGGAACATCTGTGAACAAGTCGATGTGTTTCCAATCTCTGTCACTTGTCGAGACGAACTTCTGCGTGGAGGAATTTGGAGGAATCACACACCGACACGCTCATCGAAGCTGTTCTGCATATACACAGCGGTATGGGAATGTGGTAGGACTCTCTAAACGAAATCCTCAACCAGCTAAATTACTCTCATAAAAACATCGGTTTCACCATGAGGTTGGGAATAACAGCCTCTCCCTCCCACCTGTTTATCGACGTTCATGTACAGACAACAGCTGACGGTGCTCTGGGTCACATAGACTCGTATCTTCCAGCTGTGAGCTGCTATCATCTCTGACTGATGCACAGGGCTAGTACTGCGTCGATGATAGACTACCAGTGGAGTTGGATCGTCTGGAAAAAACCTTTGCTTCCCATGGATATAGGAGATATTAAGGTAACACAGAAATATAGACACAACAGCAAAGAAATAGCTCTACCTCCGCCGAGTTCTAAACAAGGAAGAAATGAAGCTCATTTTCCGACAACCTGGGAAAGTAAGTTTTTTTTTTTTTTTTTTTAGGAACCGTGAAAGATAATTCAGGTTTTCTACATGTGGGGGTCTACGGCATTCATTGCGAATGTGGTAAGTGTTACATCAGACAGACATTGCGCTGTGGCCGAGCGGTTCTAGGCGCTTCAGTGCGGAACCGCGCTGCTGCGACGGTCGCAGGTTCGAATCCTGCCTCGGGCATGGATGTGTGTGATGTCCTTAGGTTAGTTAGGTTTAAGTAGTTCTAAGTTATAGGAGGCTGATGACCACAGATGTTAAGTCCCATAGTGCTTAGAGTCATTTGAACCATTTTGAACTGCACTGTGGCTGCGTACGTTTCAGCGAACATATACGGCATGTAAGGCGTGGCCAGAAAAGAAAACGGGCGCTGGTTGAACATAGCTCAACGGAGGTGTGCTCAGTTGAGTTCCAGAAGATGTGTATTCTCCACCCAGTGAGTATTTTCTGGGACAGTATTATAAGCCCTTTCCAGTCCGTAGAGTTCGTATGAACCCCAAAGCATTTGGTTAATAAGTACAAGGTATCCACAAATACCCAGCGGATTCATGTGAGAGGGTGACGTTCTGATAGGTTTGTTGCATCACTTGTTGGAAGCGCCGACTGGATAGCACAAACGCTCACTAGTCTTAGCAAGTACACAAAAAAAAACACGAAGAAACAATCAGAAAAGAACAGAAATTGGTATATGTGATGATGTACATGTGCAGTGAATTAAAAACTGTACGCAGCGGAATTGGAATTGACAACAGCTAGGTGGTGGTCCCGGTAAATGAGTCCTGGATGTTGGACTTGGCAAGAATCAATAAAGATATACTGGTGAGAAAAAGGGGTTCGCTAACCACTAATTTAAAATCTTGACCCAAGTCTTGTCAGTTTATTACAATCATTCTCGGCTTACACACGTCAAACATAACATTAGCAAAGATCTTAATTAGGTGCGCAACGAAAGCATGTTAATTAGGTTACATAATTGAGATATAACAAGCATTAGTCAGCTTGGCAACGTTATCGGAAAATGAATCGGGGATTTCAGAAATTATTTATATCCTTATAACTTAATCGCGGAAAACTGACCTTTGATGATTACACAGTGATTGTAAGGTCGTAATGAAAGGAAACAGAAAACAAACATGCAAGTACTCTCACTTCACCGGCCACGGATGATTAACTGAGAGTAGAAAATAGCCTTAATTCACTCCCCTCTAACAATCCAGTGCTGCCAGATAATCTCACCATAATCGATGTATATAGATGCGAGCTGCATATGGTTCCGATTGGTACCACCACCACTTGTCAGGCAACACGCAGACTGCATCTGAGAGCGGAAGTTCTGCTCGCTGCTGGATTCCGTCGCTGTAGCACCTGAATCTCCAGTCTTAACTCCGAAATAGTGTACTCTTCGAAATCTTAGCACCAAGTCTTCTCCTAGCACTCCTAGTCCTAAGTATTCCCCACACTGTCTCCTATACCTGCTCTGAGCAGTTTGTATGACACAAAACACAACGCTTCAATGAAACAATTTAAGCCAAATGCTGCCAATAAGATAACTGTTAAAATTTTGCATGTTTACCCTCCAAAGAACGCTATCGCCGTTTGTATAACGTTCTATCTAACTACCCAATGTCTTCGATTTATGTTTTTGGTCTACCAATCCCGTCTTTCACCGTGTACAAAGCTTCCAGGAAGTCGGTTCCTTGTCTCCCACTCTCGAGTAATTTTTAAGAAAGCCCAATAAAAACATTTCCCACCTTTTTATCACACCACCGAGGATGGCATCAGATGGATGAAAAATTGCTTTCTCCCGAAAACACAGTAAACAAAGCCGAATAGCGTCGCTTCCCTAGAACCAGCAGGTGACAGAAATCTGTTCAAGCTGGCCGGCCGGGGTGGCCGAGCAGTTCTAGGCGCTACCGCTACGGTCGCATGTTCGAACCCTGCCTCGGGCCTGGCTGTGTTTGATGTCCTTAGGTTAGTTAGGTTTAAGTAGTTCTAAGTTCTAGGGGACAGATGACCTCAGAAGTTAAGTCTCATAGTGCTCAGAGCCATTTGAACCATTTTCGTTTAAGCTGTTTCTCATTTTTTCTTGAAAGAGTAAACCGCCATTTGACTGTGTATTACAATATTTACGTCCTGTACTATCTAGGAGCGAAAGGCTATTTCCAATTTGTACAGAAACCAGATAGCAGTTATAAGAGTCGAGGGACATGAAAGGGAAGCAGTGGTTGGGAAGGGAGTGTGACAGGGTTGTAGCCTCTCCCCGATGTTATTCAATCTGTATATTCAGCAGGCAGTAAAGGAAACAAAAGAAAAATTCGGAGTAGGTATTAAAATCCGTGGAGAAGAAATAAAAACTTTCAGGTTCGCCAATGACATTGTAATTCTGTCAGAGACAGCAAAGGACTTGGAAGAGCAGTTGAACGGAATGGACAGTGTCTTGAAAGGAGGATATAAGATGAACATCAACAAAATCAAAACGAGGATAATGGAATGTAGTCGAATTAAGTCGGGTGATGCTGAGGGAATTAGATTAGGAAATGAGACGCTTAAAGTAGTAAAGGAGTTTTGCCATTTGGGGAGCAAAATAACTGATGATGGTCGAAGTAGAGAGGATATAAAATGTAGACTGGCAATGGCAAGGAAAGCGTTTCTGAAGAAGAGAAATTTGCTAACATCGAGTATTGATGTAAGTGTCAGGAAGTCGTTTCTGAGAGGATTTGTATGGAGTATAGCCATGTATGGAAGTGAAACATGGACGATAAATAGTTTGGACAAGAAGAGAGCAGAAGCTTTAGAAATGTGGTTCTACAGAAGAATGCTGAAGATTAGATGGGTAGATCACATAACTAATGAGGATGTATTTAATAGAATTGGGGATAAGAGATGTTTGTGACACAACTTGACTAGAAGAAGCGATCGGTTGGTAGGACATGTTCTGAGGCATCAAGGGATCACCAATTTACTATTGGAGGGCAGCGTGGAGGGTAAAAATCGTAGAGGGAGACCAAGAGATGAATACACTAAGCAGATTCAGAAGGATGTAGGTTGCAGTAGGTACTGGGAGATGAAGAAGCTTGCAAAGGATACAGTAGCATGGAGAGCTGCATCAAACCAGTTACAGGACTGAAGACCACAACAACAACAACTATCTAGACTTCGGCTTTTATGCCATTAACAAGAACAATGCTATAAGTTCTTAGACCATTAACAAGTCATATCTGTTAATGCAGTCCAAAGCAGATAAAAGCTTTGGACTGCTTTACCAGATATGACATTTGAATGTTCTAAGTACTTTTAGCATTGTACTTGATAATGGCATAAAAGCCGAAGTCTAGATAGTGCAGAAGATAAATACAGCAACACACAGTCAAATGGCGGTTTACTCTTTCAAAAAATATTGCATGACTGTGGCTCAACACCACCGAAAACTTTGTTTCCCATTCCACCTGTCTTCAGAGAAGTCATTGGGCATTCCTCTGTGAAGCGTGCTTTGGTCGGCACGGATTCTAGCTGTAAAACGGCCATGTACTCGCAACTCTCTCCATCGTTCATTTTTCTCACGGTTCCTGCCGGGTCCGTGTGACGTGCACTAAAGGCCGTAGATAAGAAATTTATGGGTCCTTCGGAACGGCACACAGCCGAGCAATGTTGTTAGGCAGAGTGTTTGCGCCCCAGGTGACTGGAGGCATTAACTTTCCTCCTGTAAGCGCGAGTCTCAGACGTCGGACCCAGAAGTCTCCCTGTCCTTTTGAACGTATCTCTGCAGGGATCTTAGCCCGCAGCCCTTACTGTGGCATTCCACGGAATCACTAGACCAAGGATCGCTAGTGACGTTTACTATTTCTCACGAAAAAGTTCACAGTCAGAATAGAGAAGCTTAATAAGAGGGGCCGTTCAATAAGTAATGCAATTTTTTTAAAGCAACTTGGTTTTATCACGATTCCAATACACCATATTATTCCTCACTTCTTTGGATACAAAACCCTGTTTTTCAGCATAATCTCCGCTCAATGCTACGGCCTCACGCCACCTTACTGAGAGGGCCTGTTTGGTCGTTTAGTACCACTCTACTCGTTGACGTCGGACCCAATGTCTGGTTGCATCAATAACATACCCATCACCCACGTTCTGCTTCCTGCAGAGAGGAAGTCTGAAGGTGCGAAATCCAGGCTTTAGGGTGGATGAGGAAGAACTGGTCGGCGAAGTTTTTCAAGCCCCTCACGGGTGCCAGAAGCCTTGAGTTGTCATGGAGAAGTTCGTTTGCATTTTTGTGGTGACGAACACGATAAATAAATGGAAATGTCGTGTGGCTAGGGCCTCCCGTCGGGTAGACCGTTCGCCTGGTGCAGGTCTTTCAATTTGACGCCACTTCGGCGACCTGCGCGTCGATGGGGATGAAATGATGATGATTAGGACAACACAACACCCAGCCCCTGAGCGGAGAAAATTTCCGACCCAGCCGGGAATCGAACCCGGGCCCTTAGGATTGACAGTCTGTCACGCTGACCATTCAGCTACCGGGGCGGACACGAACACGATGAAGCCGTTTCTTCAATTTCCTGAGGTTAGCACAATACAGTGTGGTCCATTGATCGTGACCGAGCCAAGTATCTCACGGAATAAGCGTCAAACGAAAAAACTACAAAGAACGAAACTTGTCTAGCTTGAAGGAGGAAACCAGATGGCGCTATGGTTGGCCCGCTAGATGGCGCTGCAATAGGTCAAACGGATATCAACTACGTTTTTTAAAATAGGAACCCCATCTTTATTACATATTCGTGTAGTACGTAAAGAAATATGAATGTTTTAGTTGGACCACTTTTTTTGCTTTGTGACAGATGGCACTGTAATAGTCACAAACATATCGCTCACAATTTTAGACGAACAGTTGATAACAGTTAGGTTTTTTAAATTAAAATACAGAACGTAGGTACGTTTGAACATTTTATTTCGGTTGTTCCAATGTGATACGTGTACCTTTGCGAACTTATCATTTCTGAGAACGCATGCTGTTACAGCGTGATTACCAGTAAATACCACATTAATGCAATAAATGCTCAAAATGATGTCCGTCAACCTCAATGCATTTGGCAATACGTATAACGACAGTCCTCTCAACAGCGAGTAGTTCGCCTTCCGCAATGTTCGCATATGGATTGACAATGAGCTGACGCATGTTGTCAGGCGTTGTCGGTGGATAACGATAGCAAATATCCTTCAACTTTCCCCACAGAAAGAAATCCGGAGACGTCAGATCCGGTGAACTTGCTTCAACGACAAATCCACCTGTCATGAAATGTGCTATTCAATACCGCTTCAACCGAACGCGAGCTATGTGCCGGACATCCCTCATGTTGGAAGTACATCGCCATTCTGTCATGCAGTGAAACATCTTGTAGTAACATCGGTAGAACATTACGTAGGAAATCAGCGTACATTGCACCATTTAGATTGCCATCGATAAAATGGGGGCCAATTATCCTTCCTCCCATAATGCCGCACCATACATTAACCCTCCAAGGTCGCTGATGTTCCACTTGTCGCACCCATGTGGATTTTCCGTTGCCCAATAGTGCATATTATGCCGGTTTACGTTAGCTGTTGGTGAATGACGCTTTGTCGCTAAATAGATCGTGTGCAAAAAATCTGTCTTCGTCCCGTAATTTTTCTTGTGCCCAGTGGCAGAACTGTACACGACGTTCAATTCCTGGTGCATAGAAATATGGTACGGGTGCAATCGATGTTGATGTAGCATTCTCAACACCAACGTTTCTGAGATCCCCGATTCTCGCGCAATTTTTCTGCTACTGATTTGCGGATTAGCCGCGACAGCAGCTAAAACACCTACTTGGGCATCATCATTTGTTGCAGGTCGTGGTTCACGTTTCACATGTGGCTGAACACTTCCTGTTTTCGTAAATAACGTAATTATCCGGTGAACGGTCCGGACACTTGGATAATGTCGTCCAGGATACCGAGCAGCGTACATAGCACACGCCCGTTGGGCATTTTGATCACAATAGCCATACATCAACACGATATCGACCTTTTCCGCAAATGGTAAACAGTCCATTTTAACACGGGTAATGTATCACGAAGCAAATACCTTCCGCACTGGAGGAATGTTACGTGATACCACGTACTTATACGTTTGTGACTATTACAGCGCCATCTATCACAAAGCGAAAAAAGTGGTCCAACTAAAACATTCATATTTCTTTACGTACTGCACGATTATGTAATAAAAAATGGAGGTTTCTATTTAAAAAACGCAGTTGATATCCATTTGACCTATAGCAGCACCATCTAGCGAGCCAACCATAGCGCCATCTGGTTTCCCCCTTCTAGCTAGACGAGTTTCGCTCTTGGTAGTTTTTTCGTTTGACGCTTATTCCGTGATGTATTTGGCCCGGTCACGATCAATGGACCACCCTGTATATCAAAAGATGGTTTCACTTTTTACGATCACTGACATCATTACCAGCATAAACAGAGCTTTAGAAACATGACTGTAACTGCGATTAAAGGAATTTATGGAATAAAAATGAAAGTGTCACGCCGGGAACAGACTGATGCCCCCCTAGCTCTAGAAATACACGGCACCTGTGGCGTTACATGTGGCTTGAGAATATTTGCTTTACAATTTACGACCGAACTCGGAACAATAACTTCTTCCAGTATGAGGCAGCATTAATTTCCAGGGTTTTCTAATGTGATACAATTATTTTCATTCAGTTGTGGGTTCGTTTATTCCCTAAGAGGAAAGCAGATTCCCTTTTAAAGATTATTTTAGGCAACTTCTCATCTCCCCCCCTCCCCCCCCCCCCCGGTTGGCGGAGGTTCGAGTCCTCCCTCCGGGTATGTGTATGTTGTCCTTGTTGTCCTTAGCGTAAGTTAGTTTAATTAGTGTGTAAGCCTAGGGACCGATGACCTCAGCAGTTTGGTCCCATAGCCCTTACCACAAATTTAGAATTTTTTAATTTCTCAGAGATATTCATTGCACTTCTCTAACAGATTTTCAGATATTCATTTTGTCCCTTTTCTTTTCTTTTAATACTGCACATTAGGAAGTAATGCTTCAAAAGTGTTTTCATGTGATACTTAAAATTATTTCATTCTTTATAGGAACCATCAGCACTGGATAGGAAAAAACCTCTCTCAGTGCAATACAATTTATTGTCGTCAAAAATACAGATGCGGATATACTGTATCATGTAACAACAGTTTCTGTGAATTCGGTCAAAACTCAGACATAAGTCAAGCATTACAATGTAACATATTACTCGAACATTGCAGGTGCATAAGTTTTTCATTTACTTTATTGATACAGTGAACAACTCTTATTCACAATGGCTCGGCAGTAGTGAACGGCGCGATCATTGGTTGTCACATAAGCTGTGAGGGTGGCCGGCTCAACGCCTCTGAAGGCTGCAGTGAAGATTCTGCCGTCGGCCATGCTGCGTCGCTCATGCTCTTAACACAAAACGCAAAAACAGACATTTACGAAATACTTTTTTCGTATAATGTTATACTGTACAAATAAAAGTATATAAATTCACATAAAATCTGTTTAACACTTACTAAACACTAAAACCGTGTACCGAACCGGGACTCGTGCATGGGACCTTCGCGTTTTGCGGAGGGTCGCGAGAATTGCTTAGATAACTTAGTAAGTAGCGAATTTGGCCACGAAAGGCAAAGTGCTCAGTTACGACTACCAGTCCTGTAAGTTTCAAATCTACGCATATTCAGCTGCAGGCTGAATATTCATCCTAGATCTACTAAGTTACTACTTAGTCTTCTCACGTATAATCGCCTCAGCGATAATTACCGCAGTGCGAAAGCTCTACTACATAACAAGTGTCATGAATGCTGGAAGTGATTTTGTCCTTCGTGTGCTTTGGAAACTCACTTTGTGAGCTACAGATCAGGAACGATAACATGCTGCATTGAATGTACATTTTATTATTGGGGAAAAAACTGAGTAAGGAGATAAGTGGAAGTAACATATGAATAGAGCGAGAGATGAAAGGTTACAAAAGAAAATCCTGACCTGCAAACCGAACAGAGACACAGGTCGACCTAGAAGACTTTGTGAAGATGGCAGCAGTGGGGGCAAAGAGAGTTCTGTGTCACTTTTGATACCAAACTGATATGCTAATTACATAAATTAATGATGTAATCCTTTAGCCTATTTGTTATGCTAATTGATTTGTGATCCCCTGGGTATAATTTGTCCTTCTGAGAAACTCCTGCCCCTTCCCCACCCCAAATTCACTGGGGAGGAAAATAAAAAACTGCCAGTATATTCAGATTTTCGTGGCGAATTCGAATTTTTGCAGTTATTTCAAACGCTAATTACGCTGCATGGCATAAGACATAGTAATAATAATAACCCACTATCCAACATGCTAAATAATACAAATTATGGATATAATATTACTGGAACATATCAACACAAAATCACACATTTGCTATACATGGATGATCTAAAACTACTGGCAGCAACAAATCAACAACTCAACCAATTACTAAAGATAACAGAAGTATTCAGGAACGATATAAATATGGCTTTTGGAACAGACAAATGTAAGAAAAACAGCATAGTCAAGGGAAAACACAATAAACAAGAAGATTACATATTGGATAACCACAGCGACTGCATAGAAGCGATGGAAAAAACGGATGCCTATAAATATCTAGGATACAGACAAAAAATAGGAATAGATAATACAAATATTAAAGAAGAACTAAAATAAAAATATAGACAAAGACTAACAAAAATACTTAATACAGAATTGACAGCAAGGAACAAGACAAAATCCATAAATACTTATGCTATACCAATATTGATCTACTCATTTGGAGTAGTGATATGGAGTAACACAGACCTAGAAGCACTCAATACACTTACACGATCACAATGCCACAAATATAGAATACATCACATACATTCAGCAACAGGAAGATTCACATTAAGCAGAAAGGAAGGAGGAAGAGGATTTATCGACATAAAAAACCTACATAAAAAACCTACGTAGACAATTTAAGAAAATTCTTTATAGAACGAGCAGAAACTAGCAAAATACACAAAGCAATCACTCATATAAATACATCGGCTACACCATTGCAATTTCATAACCACTTCTACAACCCTTTAGATCACATAACATCAACAGATACGAAGAAAGTAAATTGGAAAAAGAAAACACTATATGGCAAGCACCCGTATCACCTAACACAGCCACACATCGATCAAGACGCATCCAGCACATGGCTAAGAAAAGGCAATATATACAGTGAGGTGGAAGGATTCATGATTGCAATACAGGATCAAACAATAAACATCAGATATTACAGCAAGCATATTATTAAAGATCCCAATACCACAACAGATAAATGCAGACTTTGCAAACAACAAATAGAAACAGTAGATCACATCACAATCAGATGTACAATACTAGCAAATACAGAATACACCAGAAGACATGACAATGTGGCAAAAATAATACATCAACAACTTACCATACAACATAAACTAGTAAAACAATACGTTCCCACATGCAAGTATGCACCACAAAATGTACTGGAAAATTATGAATACAAATTATACTGGAACAGAACGATTATAACAGATAAAACAACACCACATAACAAATCTGACATAATACTCACCAACAAAAAGAAGAAATAAACACAACTAATCGAAATATGCATACCCAATACAACAAATATGCAGAAGATAACAGGAGAAAAAATTGAAAAATACATCCAACTGCCTGAGGAAGTCAAGGACAGATGGCTTCAGGATAAAGTTGACATTATACCAATTATACTTTCAACCACAGGAGTCATACCAAACAATATCCACTAGTACATCAATGCAATACAGCTACATCCAAACGTATATATACAACTACAGAAATCTGTAATTATTGATACATGTTCAGTTACCCAAAAGTTCCTAAATGCAATGTAACATATACCGTACAGTGAAAAGGAAGTCACACTTGATCAAGGTCCGTGTCACTTTCCATTTTTAACCAGACATAACGTCTGAGAAAGGAAAGAAATAATAATAATAACATACTCTTTATTGATAAAAATTCAGTTTGCATATCACTGGTGCGGAAGGATGTACGATACTCTCTTTATCTCATCATCTTTGGAAGATGACACAATCTATCTAAACTGAAGTAAAAAAAACTGGGCTAGGCATGTGTATTCAAATACAGAGACAGGCAAACAGGCAGAAATCGACACTGCGGTGGGCAACGCCTATGAAGGGCAACAAGTGTCTGTCACCATTGTTAGATCGGTTACTGCTTCTACAATTGCAGGTTGTCAAGATTTAAGTTAATTCGAACATGGTGTTTTAGTCAGCGCACAAGCGACGGGACACAGCATCTCTGAGGCAGCGACGAAGTGGGGATTTTCCCATATGACCATTTCACAAGTGTTCCGTTAATACACTCCTGGAAATGGAAAAAAGAACACATTGAAACCGGTGTGTCAGACCCACCATACTTGCTCCGGACACTGCGAGAGGGCTGTACAAGCAATGATCACACGCACGGCACAGCGGACACACCAGGAACCGCGGTGTTGGCCGTCGAATGGCGCTAGCTGCGCAGCATTTGTGCACCGCCGCCGTCAGTGTCAGCCAGTTTGCCGTGGCATACGGAGCTCCATCGCAGTCTTTAACACTGGTAGCATGCCGCGACAGCGTGGACGTGAACCGTATGTGCAGTTGACGGACTTTGAGCGAGGGCGTATAGTGGGCATGCGGGAGGCCGGGTGGACGTACCGCCGAATTGCTCAACACGTGGGGCGTGAGGTCTCCACAGTACATCGATGTTGTCACCAGTGGTCGGCGGAAGGTGCACGTGCCCGTCGACCTGGGACCGGACCGCAGCGACGCACGGATGCACGCCAAGACCGTAGGATCCTACGCAGTGCCGTAGGGGACCGCACCGCCACTTCCCAGCAAATTAGGGACACTGTTGCTCCTGGGGTATCGGTGAGGACCATTCGCAACCGTCTCCATGAAGCTGGGCTACGGTCCCGCACACCGTTAGGCCGTCTTCCGCTCACGCCCCAACATCGTGCAGCCCGCCTCCAGTGGTGTCGCGACAGGCGTGAATGGAGGGACGAATGGAGACGTGTCGTCTTCAGCGATGAGAGTCGCTTTTGCCTTGGTGCCAATGATGGTCGTATGCGTGTTTGGCGCCGTGCAGGTGAGCGCCACAATCAGGACTGCATACGACCGAGGCACACAGGGCCAACACCCGGCATCATGGTGTGGGGAGCGATCTCCTACACTGGCCGTACACCACTGGTGATCGTCGAGGGGACACTGAATAGTGCACGGTACATCCAAACCGTCATCGAACCCATCGTTCTACCATTCCTAGACCGGCAAGGGAACTTGCTGTTCCATCAGGACAATGCACGTCCGCATGTATCCCGTGCCACCCAACGTGCTCTAGAAGGTGTAAGTCAACTACCCTGGCCAGCAAGATCTCCGGATCTGTCCCCCGTTGAGCATGTTTGGGACTGGATGAAGCGTCGTCTCACGCGGTCTGCACGTCCAGCACGAACGCTGGTCCAACTGAGGCGCCAGGTGGAAATGGCATGGCAAGCCGTTCCACAGGACTACATCCAGCATCTCTACGATCGTCTCCATGGGAGAATAGCAGCCTGCATTGCTGCGAAAGGTGGATATACACTGTACTAGTGCCGACATTGTGCATGCTCTGTTGCCTGTGTCTATGTGCCTGTGGTTCTGTCAGTGTGATCATGTGATGTATCTGACCCCAGGAATGTGTCAATAAAGTTTCCCCTTCCTGGGACAATGAATTCACGGTGTTCTTATTTCAATTTCCAGGAGTGTATAAGGAATCCGATAAAACATCATACCTCCAACATTGCTGCAGCCAGAAAAAGATCCTGCAAGAATGGCACCAATGAGGATTGAAGGAAATCGTTCAACGTGACAGAAGTGCAACCCTTCCGCAAATTGCTGCGGTTTTCAATGCTGGGCCATCAACAAGTGTCAGCGTTCGATCCATTCAACGAAACATCATCGACATGTGCTTCCAGAGCCGAAGGCCCACTCATGTACCCTTGATGACTGCACGCCACAAAGCTTTACACCTCACCTCAGCCCCTCAACACCGACATTACATTGTTGATGATTGGAAACATGTTGCCTGGCCTCATTTCAGATTGTATCAAGCAGATGCACCCGTGTGGGCATGGAGACAATCTCATGAATCCATGAACTCTCTTTGGCAGCAGGGGACAACTCAAGCTGGTGGAGGCTCTATAATGGTTTGGGGCTATGCAGTTGGAGTGATATGAGACCCCTGATACAGATACGACTCTGAAAGGTGAAACATATGTAAGCATCCTGTCTGATCACCTGCGTCAGTTCAAGTCCAAAGTGCATTCTGACGGACTTGAGAAATTCCAGCAGGACAATGCGACACCCCAAACATCCAGAATTGCTACAGAGTGGCTTCAGGAACACTCTTCTGAGTCTAAACGCTTTCGCTGGCCATCAGTCTCCCGAGACATTAACATTATTGAGAATATCTGGGATGCCTTGCAACATGCTGTTCAGAAGAAGTGTCCAACCCCTCGTACTCTTACAGATTTATGGAGAGCCCTCCAGGATTCATGGTCTCAATTCCCTCCAGCACTTGAGCCCATGCCATGTCATGTTGCGGCACTTTTGCTTTCTCTACACGACATTAGGCAGGTGTATCAGTTACTTTGGCTCTTCATTGTATCCAAGATGGCCGACCTCTAATAATGATGCAGTCTAACTCCCCTCCTCCTATTGGCAGGAAGCACAAAAATTTCCGGGAAAATACAAAAATTTTCCCCCAGCTGTGAAGCATGGGAGTTGAAGTGGAGAAGTTGCCATTGATCGAGCACTATAGAGTAGCTCTAGCCAATCTTGTCAATAACTATGAGATATAGAGGGGTGGTTTTGCTATTGGTCTAGCGCTAGAGAGTTTATCCAGCGAGTTTAGCCAATAGTCCTATGTGGGATGCATTGGTAAAAATAACAGGACAGAAAACTATCACTGAAGTTGGTGGGAGTTGGCTCGTGCTGATCTACAAGTGAATAGCTCCTGGAAGGGGTATAAAGATGGGTAATAATATTAGGACAGTGACCCACTATCCCATTGCTGCTATTTTTTTATTTATTGTCATTTTACTTCCTTCACCACATATGGGCACATTGCCGGCTGTCAGCAGATACAAGTCACCGCTCTTCAGCCATATTAGAGCGAAAAGTTTAAAACATAGTATAAAATTGGAAATGGCAGTTGACAAACTGAATGTCTGACGTAATGAAAGGACATAGATTCTGTTACATACTTTAAAACATTAAAGGCAGATTAGTTGATTAATCGAAAGACTGACACAAATGAAACACCAACATAATGTTTCATGGATGATAAAAGACAGACGGACAGGTGCATAAGTTAAAAGAAATAAAAACCCAGTGTGAAGTAACTAGCGGGAAAAGACTTCCAGGAGAGGGGTATCATGGGGATGTAGCAGTTGGGGTAGAGCTCAAGAGGTTGTCTGTGCAAGCATATGGATGGAGGAGGAATTTGGGAGAGTGAAGAGGGATGCTATTCTGAACCAATGCTTAGAATGGTTTCTTTTATGTGCTGGTAGGATGGTTGTATATCAGGACGGATTTTATGGTCAGGTAAATGAAGGCGATTAAAGTTTCATCCAGAGAGGATATGAAGAGTGTGGAGGTGTGGCATTGGGGGAATGTGCTGGTAGAGGAGTGGCAGAGTGCCAGGAGCAGTGAGCAGGAGGGAGCCTATGGGTAGGTTGTGTCGAGTTTGCGAGTAATGTAGGATAATTGGAGATGTTCGATGGAATAGGAGGGAGGGAAATTTTATAAGTTGGTAGAGGATGCAGGTGGGGGAAGGTAAACAGATTCGAAAGGCTAGATAGAGTGCATGGGACTCAAGGATCTGTAGGGCATGATAAAAGGAGGGAGGATTGGAGGCCCATGCCACATTTCCTTGGAAGGGTGCAGTCCCCATGTTCAGCTGGTTAGTAGTTTTAGTAATTTCAGTCTATTGTGACTGTTCTATTGAATGGATAGTAGATGGGGGTCCATTTTAGTCAGTGATCAAGTATTAGTCGAAAGTATTTTAACATTTTAGTTAACTAGATAGGAGAGTCATAAATGCTAAGGTAAAAGTCGTGGGGACAGAAGGTGTGAGTGTTTGGGTCTTTAATTACTGCTTGCGTTTTGGTAGGGTTGAGGAGCCACTGGTTGCACCAGAAGGTGAACTGGTTGAGAGGGAGCTGGAGGGATCATTCGAATTTCTGGAAGGTCGGGTAGAGTGCAAGGAAGGCAGTGTCATGGGCATACTGGAGGAGATAAACAGGACGAGGGTCCTTAGGCTTATTGGCAGTATAGAGGACGTACAGGAGAGATTGGAGGACAGAACCCTAGAGCACACCTGCAATGAGATAAAAGATACAGGCAATGGTGTTGTTGATGATGACATAAGACAGGCGTTTAGAGAGAAAGAAGGCGATGAGGTGGACATAATTTACGGGAAGGCCATTAGTCTGGAGCTTAAAGTGGAGCCTGAAAAGCCATACATGGTCATAAGATTTCTCAAGGCATAGGGAGATAAAAATGGCGGATTTGCAGTTGTAGATTTGGTGAAAGAGAAGATGAATAAGACACAGGAGTTGGCCATCAGAGGAAATGTTGGGTGGAAACCCCACTGGTGAACAGGAATAGATAGGTAGTGTTATAGACGTTTATGGACATGTCAGGACAGATGGATTCAAGGACCTTGCTAAACACAGTGGTGAGGCTGATGGGATGGTAGGAGGAGGTGTCAGTGGCAGGTCTATTAGGTTTGAGGAAGAGGAGGATTTGAGAGGTTTTCCACAGCTCAGCATAGAAACCTGTGTGAAAGGTTATATTACAAAGGGCGGCTAGGATTTCTATAAAGCAGAGGGGGCATTCTTTCAGGTGTCTGTGTAGGTGATACAGTCATGATTGGTAGCCATGGTGCATTTGTGATGGAGTATATGTTGAATGTCTTGTGTTGTTATTGGAATATTTTGTTATGTCTATGGGATGTTGTCAAGGCACTGGAAGCTAGGTTTGAGGGGTGGGAGGGAAGTGTTGGTACACTCATAGATTGCCATGAACAAGGAGTAATCGAAGTGCGGGTAATCTGGGATGGTGAAGGTGCCAGAGTGGTAGGATTCAAAGTGTTTGGCTCTGTTTAGGTTATGGGAGAAAGGGTGACTGTCGTGCAGGAGTGGGGGGCAGGGAGCAGGGTTGTTGTCACTAAGGTGGTGAAATGCCGTCCAGTACCTGGAAGAGTTTATGGGCAGTGTGGCATTGAGGTTTTTGCGTGGGTTCCGAGTTTGGTAGCAATGAATTCCCTGTCAGATACCCAGTTGGTGTAGAAGTAGTCCTGGATTTGCTTGGGAGTCGTGGGGGTAGTGGGTGCATGGCTAGGGTTTGTGGTGTAGGGGATGGTGAGTAGTACTGGGAGATGGTCGCTTTCTGTGGGGTTCAGAACTGCTGCAGTAATGCTCCCGAAGAGGTTAGGAGAGGTGAGGATAATATGAGGAGTGAAATTGCTATAAGAGCAGTTATATAGTGGGCAACAGACTATATCACGATGGAGGGAATTAGTAAACCAATGCCAACCCTGTTTACTATCGAACAGCGTGAGGGGGTAAAAAATGAGCAATGCTGTGATTAAGTACCGAATCTCCTCCCCTATTCTTGCAGTAGCTCTGAATTATGTGTGGAGGTGTGAGGCTGTTGCACTAATGTAAATGATTCAATGGGCACTGAGTTTAAAGTCTATGGTACTGTTAGAATCGTATTATGGAGGTACCTCCAATTGAAAGAAGGTGATGTATCTCTCACGAAACTCAATGTTGTCTATGAAGATTCTGACACCTCTACACGGTCGTATTTCTAGCGTAGTAATCGTAGGAATCCGATAAAGTAGATTAGCAAATATACAGAGGGATATTTATACACAGTCATTCGATATCAATGAATTGTAGTTGTTATGCATATGAATTTGCTTGTGCAGTCCACTATACGCTGCATGGTTGTGACCTTCGTCCTGTACATTAGTGTGCTATTATTCTCGTTGTGATAGTTCTTTACCTAGTCAGTGACGGAACGGTGCTGTCGGAATGTGAAGAGATTTTGAGAGAATTAGCAGGGGTCTGTGACTTGGCGAGGGACATCTTTTACTCGTCGAAATCAGACGGATTCAAATACTATAAAATATCGAAGAATGGAGGATTCGTGAGAGTACGGCGAGTAAGCGATACTCTGACGAAAGGGAAGTTGAGAGGTGAGCTCCATCCAGTTTCTTCTTTGTGGGCAAACCTATTACAACCTCTCACACACCTCTCGCGAAGTGACAGCAGTGAGAAAATTAGGAGCTAATACGAAGGCTTTTACCAAGAGACAATCAGCAGTAGGTGTTCTGTCTTTTGTTTTCTCGATAAATCAGAGACAACAATCTTCTGTGAGTTTTGTATGCCTCTAAATGTATGGACCAACATCCTAATAGGTAGACTAAATTTACATTTACATCTATTCGCACACAGCGCAGTCCATCGTAAGGTGCATGGCGGAGAGTACCCTGTACCACAAGAAGTAATTTCCTTTCCTGTCTATATGCCACCATATGAGCGCTAATTTCTCTCGATTTATCTTCGTGGTCCTGACGCGAAATGTATGTTGGCAGCAGTAGAATCCTTCTGTAATCAGGTTTAAATGCCAGTTCTCTAAATTTCTGCGGTAGAGTTCTACTCGAAAAGAATATCGTGTCTTTCCTCCAGGGATTTCCATTTGATTTCTCGAAGCATCTACCCGCTAATTTGGCGGGGGATTATAGGAATGCTTCAACAGGACTGTATTCTGAGGGGAACACATATTTCCAGGCTCATGCAAGTTGGGGTGGTCACCAGACAGGTAGGAATATCTTGCTGTTGTTCACCAGACTTTCAAGTATATTTGGAAAACATCTCAGAACGTTACAGTTTGCAGGTGGGAGAAAGGGAAGGATGTTGTTCAAAATCCTGATATGTACGCCAGCCACATTTAAGCTCCTAGTCCTTCTCACAAGGACAGAACAACTTTTCCGGCACAGCGAGTAGTGGCTTGTCAGCTGCGAGCGGTATAAACTTGAAATGCGGGCTGAGGTTCAAGACATGGTGGGAGCGGTGGCAGCTATTCGCCTGCGACCCGGTGGAGGCGGCAGGGATGGCGGCGGAGAAGTTGCAGAGGCTAAGAAGCATTTGGAACATCTTAGTGCCCCTATAGACTGACGGGTCTCAGCAGGATTAGTTCTGGAGCAGTACACCAGAATTCTAAGTGACGCACTTTCACGGGCATGACAAGGCAACCAACAGACAGATCGCAATTAACGGTGGATATCTTCAGCTTTCTGACTATCGTTACCAGTCACTTTTGGTATCGGTGAAGGTGTCTGCATAGCTTGTGGGAAGCCCACATGGGAGCGTCTGTAACGGTCACCTGGCGAGTGTAATCCGAGTGCAGGAACAAAATTACTCACCATGCAAACGGACTCTCTTGATCAATTTAATCAATTAGGCAATTAATTTCATATCATTGACGTGCGTCTGGGCACGTGGAAGTGCGGGCGAGAGTAAGCGAATGTGATTTGCGAGATGGAGCGGTATTAAGGCGTTTTTCCGTTGCGGCGAGATCTTTTAACGAAATTTAAAATTCTCACCTACACTGGGAGACAGGGCCATCGTAATAAAATCACTCATGTTGCCTAATTTGTAAAGTGATAAACGTAGTAGAAACCTGATATTTACAACTCCTCTGTGTTGCTACTTCACGACGTCTAAGAGACTTCGTAAATGATGATGCGTTTGACTATCTTAAGAGAGTTTGACTTCGTAGACGATGAGTTGTCTTAAGAGAGTTCGAAAATGGGAAGCCATCTTGCTACAGAGGTAGAGCATGAACTTAGCATTCTGTCATGGGCTAAAAATGAGTTTAGCATTCTAGTCCTGTGATGCAGGACATAACAGATATTAAACTAATATGATTAGATATGTTATAGAATGAGAGAATACTTAAGAGAAAATACAGCGTATGCTATACTGTTGGACAGTATTTTCACGCTAAGAACAATATTTTAGGGATGTGAAAATTTGTGTATGCTTCGATTTCTTCTGCCTTCGAAACTAACAGATGTACATTTCGCGCGAGAAATTCGAGGTGTATGAATAACAACATGGCTGTCTGGCTTGGATAAAGTGCCTTTTTTTTATTTTTTTTTATTTAGCTGGCGAGAGTCTACGTCAGGGATGCAATAATTGCAATTAGAGCTCTACGTCCAAGCCGCGCCTCCTGTCTAGCACTGGTTCAAATGGCTCTGAGTACTATAGGACTTAACATCTGAGGTTATCAGGGTTCAAATGGCTCTGAGCACTATGCGACTTAACTGCTGAGGTCATCAGTCGCCTAGAACTTAGAACTAATTAAACCTAACTAACCTAAGGACATCACACACATCCATGCCCAAGGCAGGATTCGAACCTGCGACCGTAGCAGTCGCGCGGTTCCGGACTGAAGCGCCTAGAACCGCTCGGCCACCGAGGCCGGCTGTCTCGCACTGTGCTGGCAATAGTGACCCTAGTCCGCGACAGGTGTAGTCACGAGAGTCTTCCACCCAAAAACAATAGCTTACCCTGTGTCAACTGGTCAGAACCAAAAAAAAAAAAAAAAAAAAATTCTGGCTAGTCGGCACATCAGGCCCATAATACACTCGGCAGATGGTGCTGGATCAGACTGGAGGTGATTCGCCAGTTTTTACGTCCTGAGATGCATATTCAGGTAAGATAATGAGCGTTTTAGTCGTAAAAATACTCTACGATGTATTTCCCCTTGCAACTCGTAAATAGGTATAGTGTGTTTCATTCCCCAATGTTGTTGCTTCAGGACTCTTGCATATAGAGGCTGGGTGTTGTGGCAGCAGTTTCTTTAACCTCATCCACCTTCTTTCCCTTCAACTTAACTCTCGTCGCTCCGCCATTTTTGTTTCCCTCGTCCTCCAAAATGCATACGACCGTGTGTGGCATCCCAGTCGCCTCTTTGAGGCGACACGGAAGGCAATTTTTATTCCTATTCTGCCAATGCTATTTTACCCTTTGAATAGGTACGCTTTTCAAAAGTACTATAAGTGATGAAACAATGAAATTTTTACTGCATATATATAACATATATGCCTCATATATGCCCCAATTTACAAGTAAAATAAACATAATACCTCTTATGGATTTGAAGAAAAAAATTATTCTTTCACAAGTAAAATTTAACTCTTTTTGTACATTAATTATTATAAAACAGTTTCTGATTGTTTGGTGGTTCTCAATTTACTTGTAATAACTTATTACCATCTGCAGTACAAATTGACCAAATTTCATGTTTCTAATCCCATTATTTCATCAAATAATGGTACCTGAAAGAACAAAAATGTAGTTTTGAGAAAAATCCATTTAAAGTTTAATATTGCAATTCTAGTATAGTTATTGATGAGAATTACTTACCATAATATTTTCCTGCACCATACTGAGCATCATCTGAATCATACTGATCTTCTTTTCTTCTCTTGGTCCCTCTTCTTTTCTGTCTGGCTTCTTTGGTACATTTTAAATTAGCAATATCTGCTTTGCAGAATCTCTCTTTATCTATTTGCACCAAGGATTTTGCAGTATTTCCACTAGCTTTTATACCCTATAATTCCAAAACATCCAGTTTTCTAATTACACCGTCATTGAAGCATAAAATAGTATCATAAACACAAAATTTGAGGGTTGTAAGCTGAACAAATACAGTTTTCGGTAACCGGTTCCAAATGACATAATTCACACATTCATCTCAATTTTTCCCCTAAAGACATTTCTTCAACAAGGTATCTTTACAAAGGTCTCTAAATATGGGTTTAATTTCATTGATTACTAGTGCTGGTAAAGAATGTTTGTGGTCATATCTGGAACTTCTCCTGTACTTACACCAAGTGTCAGGATCATTTGGGCAAAGGCCATGCACTGGATTTTCATTTGTGGAAAGCTTATGGAAAAAGATAGCCCATACAGCTTTCTTCATGATTTCCCTTGTATTCTACTTCATTTTTATGAAAACACGCGGAACCAAAGAAAATACAAATCAACACGTTCGGAAACAATAAGAAAACACGATCGGAAAAACGAGTATCGATAGTAGATACAGGGTAGGAAACACTGAAGCGATAAACAATAGAAGCATGAACTAATATACAAGGAGTAAAAGAATGCAGTGCATTATCTCTGCATGGCGCAAAAAGGAAGGTGTGGCATTTAAATGCCAGATTGCACAGAGCATCAGGAAAACCATCATACCTCACGAAAAAATTGTCGTATTTATATTAAACAAAAACTGTTTCACACAGGAAAGACCAGGCATTTCAAATATGCTAAAATCTAAAAATCGAATTTTTAAAGCCCACTTGCCTTCTGTCTCCCCTTAAACTCCAAACCTACGCCCTGCCTATCAATTTTGTCCGACTTGTCGCTTCCTTCCTCTCACACCGTCCTTCCTGTTTTACCCTCCGCAATATACCTCCCGTATCTCCTATCCCACCGCCGGCGTCCCCCAAGGATCCGTCCTTTCCCCTCTCCTCTATCTCCTGTACACTGTCGGTATGCCCAAGCCACCCCCGGCTGCACATCTCCTCCAGTATGCTGATGACACTGCCTTCCTGGCTCTCTATCCTACCCTCCAACAGCCCCAACGAACCCTCCAAACCCACCTCAATCAGTTCACTGCCTGGTGCAACCAGTAGCTCCTTTGCATCAACCCTTCCAAGACCCAGGCAATCATCATAGGCCGCACCACTTGCTCATTCTGTCTCCATGATTTCTGCATCACCATTTATGGTTGCCTCATCCAGCTCACCCATACCCTGTGATCCTTTGCCTCACCCTCGTCCATCACCTCACCTGGACCCCTCCTCTCCTGACCACCCAGCAGAAAGTCCATACCTGCTTCTGCCTCCTGAAACTCCTGTCTGGCTGGACATGGGGACTGCATCCTTCCACAATCCTCCACATCTATAAAGATCTAATCCGTCCTATCCTCTGTTATGACAGTGTTGCCTGGATCTCCACCCCCCCTCCCCACATTTAATAAGGCTATCCAAATCCTTTAATGCCACATGCTCTGTCTTGCCATCCATATCCACCTTCTGTCCCCCACACAGATCCTGTACAAACTCATCCCCTTCCCCACCCCCTCCTTTCCCTCCATCATATCCACATCATTTACACTGTCCATAGGCGTGATCCCTCCCACCCCTGGGTGTCCCCCTTCATCTCCACTCCCCGTCTGTTGCCACACCTCTATCACTCTATCCCACCATCTCTCTACCTCCACTCCCTCCATATCTTCATCAGGGTAATTTCCAGCACCAACCCCTCCCAGATGATGAACTTCGCTGTGACGTCTACCCTGCTTACCAACTGTAGTCTGACCTTGTTTCCCACCCCCTTCTCCCCAGGGCTACCCCCTTTCCCATCCCCTCCTTCCCCCTGAGTGGTTTTTCCCCATTCCACAGTCTCTGCACTTCATCCTGAGCTGTTTTCCTCTCCTGACTTTCCCTCCCCAGCTTCCTTTAGTGCGCCCCCCACCTCATCCCCTATCCCCCCCTGTTTACCCCCTTTCTCGCACTGCCCCTTCCTCTCGTATTTCCTTCTCCCTCGTCTCCCCACCCCTGGCAGATGCAGGTCTACAGTGTCATCATGTGGTGTGATTTTTAATCGTGTGCTCGACTTGTATAAAGTTTTGTTGTCCATGGTTTTACCATGCTACACCTCCTATGGCCTGGCTGTTTCAATCGTTCTGTGACTTGTTGTGCTCCTGCCATACTTGGACTTGTGTCATTTAATACTCACATTGTGTGGTTTTTGTTTAAAATAATTTTTGTTTTTTGTCTCCATTTTACAGTCACCCCTTCCTTTGTACACTTTCTCCCATCATGTTCCTCCTTATTTATGTATATGTTCACCCTCCCCTCATGAACCATGGACCTTGCCATTGGTGGGGAGGCTTGCGTGCCTCAACGATACAGATAGCCATACCGTAGGTACAACCACAATGGAGGGGTATCTGTTGAGAGGCCAGACAAACGTGTGGTTCCTGAAGAGGGGCAGCAGCCATTTCAGTAGTTGCAGGGGCAACAGTCTGGATGATTGACTGATCTGGCCTTGTAACAATAACACGGCCTTGCTGTGCTGGTACTGCGAACGGCTGAAAGCTAGGGGAAACTACAGACATAATTTTTCCCGAGGGCATGCAGCTGTACTGCATGATAAATGAAGATGGCGTCCTCTTGGGTAAAATATTCCGGAGGTAAAATAGTCCCCCATTCGGATCTCCGGGCGGGGAGTACTCAAGAGGACGTCGTTATCAGGAGAAAGAAAACTGGCAATCTACGGATCGGAGCGTGGAATGTCAGATCCCTTAATCGGGCAGGTAGGTTAGAAAATTTAAAAACGGAAATGGATAGGTTAAAGTTATATATAGTGGGAATTAGTGAAGTTCGGTGGCAGGAGGAACAAGACTTCTGGTCAGGTGAATACAGGGTTATAAATACAAAATCAAATAGGGGTAATGCAGGTGTAGGTTTAATAATGAATAAAAAAATAGGAGTGCGGGTAAGCTACTACAAACAGCATAGTGAACGTATTATAGTGGCCAAGAGAGACACGAAGCCCATGCCTACTACAGTAGTACAAGTTTATATGCCAACTAGCTCTGCAGATGACGAAGAAATTGAAGAAATGTATGAAGAGATAAAAGAAATTATTTAGATAGTGAAGGGAGACGAAAATTTAATAGTCATGGGTGACTGGAATTCGAGAGTAGGGAAAGGGAGAGAAGGAAACATAGTAGGTGAATATGGATTGGGGCTAAGAAATGAAAGAGGAAGCCGTCTGGTAGAATTTTGCACAGAGCATAACTTAATCATAGCTAACACTTGGTTCAAAAATCATAAAAGAAGGTTGTATACATGGAACAATCCTGGAGATACTAAAAGGTATCAGATAGATTATATAATGGTAAGACAGAGATTTAGGAACCAGGTTTTAAATTGTAGGAGATTTCCAGGGACAGATGTGGACTCTGACCACAATCTGTTGGTTATGAACTGTAGATTAAAACTGAAGAAACTGCAAAAAGGTGGGAATTTAAGGAGATGGGACCTGGATAAACTGAAAGAACCAGAGGTTGTACAGAGTTTCAGGGACAGCATAAGGGAACAACTGACAGGAATGGGGGAAAGAAATACAGTAGAAGACGAATGGGTAGCTCTGAGGGATGAAGTAGTGAAGGCAGCAGAGGATCTAGTAAGTAAAAAGACGATGGCTAGTAGAAATCCTTCGGTAACAGAAGATATATTGAATTTAATTGATGAAAGGAGAAAATAAAAAATGCAGTAAATGAAGCAGGGAAAAAGGAATACAAACGTCTCAAAAATGAGATCGACAGGAAGAGCAAAACGGCTAAGCAGGCGTGGCTAGAGGACAAATGTAAGGATGTAGAGGCTTATCTCACTAGGGGTAAGGTAGATACAGCCGACAGGAAAAATTAAAGAGACCTTTGGAGAAAAGAGAGCCACTTGTATGAATATCAAGAGCTACATGGAAACCCAGTTCTAAGCAAAGATGGTAAAGCAGAAAGGTGGAAGGAGTATATAGAGGGTCTGTACAAGGGCGATGTACTTGAGGACAATATTATGGAAATGGAAGAGGATGTAGATGAAGATGAAATGCGAGATACGATACTGTGCGAAGAGTTTGACAGAGCACTGAAAGACCTGAGTTGAAACAAGGCCCCGGGAGTAGACAACATTCCATTAGAACTACTGACGGCCTTGGGAGAGCCAGTCCTGACAAAACTCTACCATCTGGTGAGCAAGATATATGAGACAGGCGAAATACCCTCAGACTTCAAGAAGACTATAATAATTCCAATCCCAAAGAAAGCAGGTGTTGACAGATGCGAAAATTACCGAAATATCAGTTTAATAAGTCACAGCTGCAAAGTACTAACGCGAATTATTTACAGACGAATGGAAAAACTGGTAGAAGCCGACCTCGGGGAAGATCAGTTTGGATTCCGTAGAAATGTTTGAACACGTGAGGCAATACTGACCCTACGACTTATCTTAGAAAAAAGATTAAGCTTTTGACAATGTTGACTGGAATATTCTCTTTCAAATTCTGAAGGTGTCAGGGGTAAAATACAGGGAGCGAAAGGCTATTTACAATTTGTACAGAAACCAGATGGCAGTTATAAGAGTCGAGGGGCATGAAAGGGAAGCAGTGGTTGGGAAGAGAGTGAGACATGGTTGTAGCCTCTCCCCAATGTTATTCAATCTGTATATTGAGCAAGCAGTAAAGGAAACAAAAGAAAAAACTGGAATAGGTATTAAAATCCAGGGAGAAGAAATAAAAACTTTGAGGTTCGCCGATGACATTGTAATTCTGTCAGAGACAGCAAAGGACTTGGAAGAGCAGCTGAACGGAATGGACAGTGTCTTGAAAGGAGGGTATAAGATGAACATCAACAAAACCAAAACGAGGATAATGGAATGTAGTCGAATTAAGTCGGGTGATTCTGAGGGAATTAGATTAGGAAATGAGACGCTTAAAGCAGTAAAGGAGTTTTGCTATTTGGGGAGCAAAATAACTGATGATGGTCGAAGTAGAGAGGATATAAAATGTAGACTGGCAATGGCAAGGAAAGGGTTTCTGAAGAAGAGAAATTTGTTAACATCGAGTATAGATTTAAATGCCAGGAAGTCGTTTCTGAAAGTATTTGTATGGACTGCAGCCATGTATGGAAGTGAAACATGGACAATAAATAGTTTGGACACGAAGAGAATAGAAGCTTTCGAAATGTGGTGCTACAGGAGGATGTTGAATATTAGGTGGGTAGATCATGTAACTAATGAGGAGGTATTGAATAGGATTGGGGAGAAGAGAAGTTTGTGGTACAACTTGACTAGAAGAAGGGATCGGTTGGTAGGACATGTCCTGAGGCATCAAGGGATCACAAATTTAGCATTGGAGGGCAGCGTGGAGGGTAAAAATCGTAGAGGGAGATCAAGAGATGAATACACTAAGCAGATTCAGAAGGATGTAGGTTGCAGTAGGTACTGGGAGATGAAGGAGCTTGCACAGGATAGAGTAACATGGAGAGCTGCATCAAACCAGTCTCAGGACTGAAGACCACAACAACAACAACACCCATGTTTCTCCTTTTCATTGTTTTAAATGTCCTCATGTACATTTATAACATCTCTCGGCTGGAGCACAGCACTTATGCTACTGCCAGCCCGCCCCAGATGGGGAATTGAAATAACAATAAAGAAAAAAAAATGGCAGCACTCGCTTCCTCCACAGACTGTCCTTCTCTCTGAATACCGCAGGCTTTACCACTCCTTCCTCCACGCCCGTGACCGGGATACACACCTCCTCCTCCGCAATTACAATGACACATCCGAAACCTCCTGACAGCAAAGGAATACCAGGACTGACACCAGTCATGCACACATCTCAACTCCACCCTCCATGTCAACTCCTCCATGTTCTGGTCTGCCTTACTCGTAGCCATACCACTCCGCATTACCCTCTTCTCTATTACAACTGCCCCTTCCCTGAAAAATTTAGTAAGGCTAACCATTTTGCTTCCCACCTCTCTGAGGTCTTCTCCTTTCCTCACGATCCTCATTTTGATTACTACCTCTTCTCCACCATTCTTGAATGCACTGATACCTCTTTCCTGCCACTCGCTCCTAGTGTCTTCTATTTGTATCAGTTACCCCCCTCAGACATAAACACTCCTATCACTGCACATGACATGAAACTAGTCCTCTGCTCTAAACATAACACCGACCCTGGTCATGACGTTGTCACCAACTGCCACCTCAAGGAACCTCCCCACCTCCCTGGCTGCTCTTACTACCCTTTATAACATCCTCCTCTCCACTGGCTTTTACCCTGACCTATTGAAGACTTCCCCTGTCCTGCTGTTCCCTAAACCCAATAAACCCCCTGTGAAACCTCTTTCTATCGTCCTATCTGCCTCACCTCCATGTTCAGTAAGGTCTTCTAGTCCATCCTCTCCTGCCATCTTCATCACCATCTCCTTCTCCTTACCTTGTGTGGCTTCTGGCTCTTCTTCTTAGCTGATGACCAGCTCCTAATCCTTAACAATCTTCTTTCCCTCCAACTTAACTGCTGTCACTCCACTATCTTTGTTTCCCTCGACCTCCAGAACGCTTACGACCATGTCTGGCATATCGGGCTCCTGTTTAAACTCCAGACCTATACTGTACCAATAAGTTTCATCCATCTCATTGCTTCCTTCCTCTCTCATCGTCTCTCCTATGTAATTATCCACCATACCAACTCCAGTACTTTCTACCCCACTGATGGTGTACCCCAATGCTGTGTGCTTTACCCTCTCCTCTGTCTCTTGTACACTGCAGATACGTCCAAACCTCCCCTGCCTGTTCACCTCTTCCAATTTGCTGATGACACCACCTTCTTGGCCCTTTATCCTACTCTCCAACGATGCCAATGTACCCTTCAAACCCACCTCAATCAGTTCACCACCTGGTGCAACCAGTGGCTCCTTTTCATCAACCCTTCCAAAACCCAGGCAATCATCATAGGTCGTACCACCCACTCCTTCCAGCTACGCGATTTTTACCTCATCACTTATGGTCGTCCTATCCATCTCATTCCTACCCTGAAATACCTTGGCCTCACCCTCGACCGTTACCTCACCTGGAATCCCCATCTCCTTATGATCCAACACAAAGCCCACCATAGACTCCTTCTCCTGAAACTCCTGCCTATCTGGGCATGGGGACAGCATCCTTCCACCATCCTTCATCTGCAAATCCTTTATCAGGGCTCTCTCTCCTCTTCCCTTCCCCTCAGCGGTTTTCTTCCCTCTTGCACCCCCTCCATTTCCTGTGCCCCTCTTCTGTGTCTCTTCTCTTCCTCCTGACTTACCTTCCCTCTCCCACCCCACCCATCTCCTGCCTCTTGGTGCGACCTTTGATACCCCTTTTTCGTTTCCCTCCCACCCCTCCAGCCCCCCCTCCCCCACTGTAGCTTCCTCTCCCCTATTTTTCCCTCATCTCTGGCCCACCTCTCCTTTGGCAGGTCCCCCCCCCCCCAGTTTCTCTTGTTCTGTGTGTTTTTATACTGCAGCCAACTTTTAACTTGTGCGTGTGACTCCAGGGTATTTTAAGTGCTTCACAACTCGCCAACTGTGTTCTTTTACCTTTATGTCGACTTTTCTTAACTGTTCCACAATGAACGCCCTCATGTCAGTGTATATTTTAACCCCCATAGTTCCCTCTTTTTGTTTAATATGATGTCACTTGGCTGAAGAGCGTCGGATTGTGCCGCTTCCAGCACTCCCCTGCCCGTATGCGGCAGGGGAATGAAGTCACAATAAAGGAAAAAAAATAGCAGCAGTGGGACAGTGATATTACTATCCACCCTTCTATCCCTCCCAGCAGCTATTCACTTGAATATTAGCATATGACAACTACCCTGCACTTCGGCGATAGTTTTCTGTCCTGTTATTATTACCACTCCTTCCCACATAGGGGTACTGTCTAGTGGTAGACTAATAGCGAAAAGACCCTCTCTACATATAGCAGTTATTAACAAGACTAACTACAGCTACTCTCTGTACTAGATCAATGGCAATTACCACTCCCAAGCTTCACAGCTGGAGGAAACAATTTGTATTTTCCTGCAAATATTCAAATTTCCTGCCAATAGGAGGAGGGGAGTTAGATTGCACCAGTATAATGGATCAGCCATCTTGGTTTGTGACATCCTAGTTAGCATGCATCAGTATTCCAAAGTTGATGAAGAGAGTACCCTGCATCTTCCCACACCAGCAGTATGCAGATTTAATTTTTATAAATAAAGAATATATTATTATGATTTATTATTATTGTTATCTGCAATGCAGTGTAATTAGCATATTAATTTACTGCAAAAATTCTAATTTATCACGAAAATTTGAATTTACTATCATTTTGTATTTCCTGCCAATAGCATATGGGGAGGGGAGGACTGGCTGTTTCCCAGCATTAATTAGCATATCAGTTTGATATCTGTTTAATTAATTAGCATATAAATTTGATACAAAATGTGGTGTAGAATTGTTTTTCTCCACTGCCAATGGCACACATGGGTGCCCAAGGTAAGTAAGACAACGACAGTGAAGTAAAACTATTCCACAAAGTGCCCCGATTGAGATATGGCTAGGTCATTCCTCATCATGTAACAAAATAATAAAAATAAAATGTCAGTTATCTCAACACCATCTCTGAACCAAACACAGGAATTTTCACCTAACTCTCACAAGTTGTTATCACATTATTTCTGCACATAACTGTCACACACAAACTAGTGCTGTAGCAATCCACTTAGGCCATATTTTTTGCTGTTCATTGTTATAAGTGTCTTCCTGTGGTTTTTAATTACCAACATTTCTTACTCTTGGCATGAATTTATATATGATTTTCGTATAACTCAATTTTAACATAAATGCTTGTGAATCACATATGTCCAGTTTTCATTCTAGACAAGACGTGTAAGATGCAGTGCCACATCCACATAGCCATTGCTCGAGGCCCTGCCAAAGAAATTAGAAGTAAAATCTCCCACATGATTCATAATATCTCGATTAAATTACTGTAATCCCATTCTTCACAAATACGACATATATTCGGTAACATATTCAGTACATCTCTATCTCAGGGTGTACTTCCAGACAGGCTCTACTGCTGTATAAAGCTATTTACAGTAGCCTGTACGGCAACATTCTCATTGTGGCGTCATTAAAAATAAAAATCCACCTGAGTCATTACCAGCAACAATAAAATTCAATGTATTGTCAACGTAAATGCAATACTATAGTTAATTGATGTCTGTACATAATCATTCAACTACCTGTGCTGCACTTTGCAGACTCGTCCAGTATTATGATATCTTTACTTTTAGACATACAGAACATCTAATGAGGTTGAAAATACCAGGTATGGATTTAGAAGAAGTTCTGCAGAAGAAGATCAAAGTAGGGATAGGATATTTTTTAAAGTCCGTGGAGGTGTGATGTTCCTTGTGCTGAGAATATAATCAAGAAGAAACACTCTCAAGTGCAAAGCAACTCGTGGGTTAATGGGAGTTTTACAACATTCTACAAGGAAAAAAGTTTAAACGAAGCATCAAAGTCTGTGTATGAAATATCATTGATATTGATAGTTCGTTGGCCATGACTAAAAATACAACGAAATTTTCTGAGTAACTGTTCTGCACAACAGCCAACTTCAGGCTCAGTGAGACAATTCAGTCCGTCTCACTATCCAAAAACTAAAATGCTGGGCAAACACTTGAACATATTTCTTCATGAGAAACTTGTTCAGACCAAACACCAAACTTTATGCAGCAGGTCTCAAATTTAGGGTAAACTAAATCTGTAATGAGGGTCAAAGAGGTGGCAGAAGAAAAAAGCTGCCGACAATAATAAAGATGAAAAAAAGGAGCAACAAAATCACAATATGAAATGTGATTCTTGAGTTTCTCCCGGCGTATTTGATAGTCAAAATATCCACGGGTGTGCTGCCGGTCTATAGTGTCCAACGGGCACAATATTTCGGCGATCATACATGTCGCCATCATCAGGTGAACTGACGGACTGAGCTCCTGTGAACGTGCCGGCACGGAGATCCGTACGCTATGGCTGCTCATGGAGAACTTCGAGGAGGAAGCCCTGTCGTCATCCGTATGGAAACCTACTTGCTTTTTCCGTTACGTGGACGACACGTTCGTCATCTGGCCACATGGTATGGATAAGCTCCTTGACATCCTTACACATCTAAACTCCATACACCCCAACATCAAATTCACTATGGAGACTGAAACGGAGGGTAAATTACCTTTCCTTGACGTCTTGGTCAAGAGAAGGGCTGACGGCACCCTAGGTCATGGGGTGTATCGGAAGACAACGCATACTGATCTGTATTTGCACGCAGACAGCTGTCACCACCCTTCACAGAGGAACGGGGTACTTAAAACTCTAGTACGTAGGGCGCGCACTATCTCTGACGCAGAGAGTCTACCCCAGGAATTGGAACACCTGAGAACTGTATTTCGAAAAAATGGGTACTCAGAGTGGCAGATTCAACGTGCTCTCCGCCCAACCACTGCAGCACAACCTGTTGAGATGGATGAAGTCACGAGGGAGTAGGTAGGCACTGCATTTACTCCATACACAGGTGCACTCTCGGGGAAAATCGCCCGCATTCTGAAGAAACACCAGGTCGGAACTGTGTTTTGTCCTCCAAATAAAACTCGTGCACTGGTGGGGAGCGCCAAAGATGACCTCGGTTTGAGGAAGGCCGGCGTGTACCAGATTCCGTGTCAATGTGGCAAGTCGTATATTGGTCAGACGATGCGTACCGTCGAGGATCGATGCCGTGAACACCAGAGGCACACTCGACTGATGTATCCGAGCAAGTCGGCGGTCGCTGAACATTGTTTGTCGGAAAATCACGCCATGGAGTATGACCGCACGAGAATTCTGGTACAGACGTCGAGATACTGGGACAGCGTTGTTAGAGAGGCCATCGAAATTCGCACCAATGACGACCTCATAAACCGTGACTGTGGCTATAATCTTAGCAAGGCTTGGGAACCAGCGATTGGGTTAATCAAGAGTAAATCGAGCAAACGTATAGTTGTGACGACCACGGCGGACAGAGCCATCACACCGACGTCATCTCAGACGCCGTCGCAATCTGTTCCACCGCGCGACCGTGGCGCGGGGCGCGGACGGCGGAGGGAGCGCGCCGCGGGCGGAAGGTATTTAAATCGGCCGCCGCCGCGACCGAACCCAGTTCCCTCTGAGCAGCCATAGCGTACGGATCTCCGTGCCGGCACGTTCACAGGAGCTCAGTCCGTCAGTTCACCTGATGATGGCGACATGTATGATCGCCGCAATATTGTGCCCGTTGGACACTATAGACCGGCAGCACACCCGTGGTTATTTTGACAATATGAAATGTTTATTTTATGTATTCTTTGCGTGGTACGTCTTGCGCAACCACTAAAATTGCAAAAAACTCTAGGCGTAGTAACTAAAAGTCCTAGGTCTGTCTAATCATCACTTAAAATTACGACAAAAAACGAGGTCGAGGTACACTTGATGTAGTCTCTTACTTAGAGACTTCCCGTGCTTTCATCAGTATCAGATACCTTACATATAAGCCTTCTATTTCAGTAGCAATACATGGAAACAAATATCTGTGAGATTCGGAGGATTTACGGTTACTCTGCTGCTCAGGATTGTATCAAGTAGCAGTGTCGTCCACATAACATATTAGGTGGCTTGACTCCAGGTCGGCCATTTACTGGAAACCAACGTCTCTTGATCACTTTCAGCTTCCAGGCTAATGTTGAATGAAAATTGCGAGATATTTAAATCAGTAATGTGCAAAATTGTAAGATATTTAAATCAGTAATGTGCAGAAAACTGGATAAACCACGGTACAGTAAGCGATAGAGTGAGCTTTGTATCATTGCCAGTCGTTAACCTTTTCTCCTCCATCGGAAAGTGGAGCAAGGAGAAAATGACTTCCTGTGGCTATACGAGTGCTAATATCACTTGTTTTATCCTTACGGTCCTTACGTGAGATGAGGCAGCAGTATTATTCTGCAGTCTGCAGCAAATTCTGGTTCTCCCAACTTCCTCAATAGCTATGCATATGACGTGAAGTATGTAAATATAGTTGTCACGAAGACAATGGACTCTTAACAGTGAATACGCATTGACATACTTCATAGTGAGGAAGTGGTAAACATTTCAAAACACATGTCTTAGTCTTACAAAACAAGCTGAGAACAGAACAGAATGTAGTCCTAAAACTGAGCTCATTTCAGTTTCGTCAGTATGTGCTGTACTTCCTCGATTCACAGCCAGTTGGCCCAATTGAAGGAAGGTTATGCTGACTTCGGTCCTTGTGTTGACATGCGACTCATTGCTCTACAGTACCAGCATCAAGCACATCAGTATGTAGCATCAACAGGTTAGTGTTCATCACGAACGTGCTTTTGCAATCAGTTCAATGTTTACAAATGCGGAGTTGGCAGATGCCCATTTGATGTATGGATTAGCACGGGGCGCGGTACGTTTGTATCGAGGCAGATTTCCAGAACGAAGGTGTCCCGACAGGAAGACGTTCGAAGCAATTGATCGGCGTCTTAGGGAGCACGGAACATTCCAGCCTATGACTCGCGACTGGGGCAGACCTAGAACGACGAGGACACCTGCCGTGGACGAGGCAACTCTTCGTGCGGTTGACGATAACCTTAATGTCAGCGTCAGAGAAGTTGCTGTTGTACAAGGTAATGTTGACCACGTCACTGTATGGAGAGTGCTACGGGAGACCCAGTTGTTTCCGTACCATGTACAGCGTGTGCAGGCACTATCAGCAGCTGATTGGCCTCCACGGGTACATTTCTGCAAATGGTTCATCCAACAACGTGTCAATCCTCATTTCAGTGCAAATGTTCTCTTTACGAATGAGGCTTCATTCCAGCGTGATCAAACTGTAAATTTTCACAATCAACATGTGTGGGCTGACGAGAATCCGCACGCAATTGTGCAATCACGTCATCAACACAGATTTTCTGTGAACGTTTGAGCAGGCATTGTTGGTGATGTCTTGATTGGGCCCCATGTTCTTCCACCTACGCTCAAAGGAGCACATTATCACGATTTCATACGGGATACTCTACCTGTGCTGCTAGAACATGTGCCTTTACAAGTACGACACAACATGTGGTTCATGCACGATGGAGCTCCTGCACATTTCAGTCGAAGCTTGTCAACAACAGATTCGGTGACCGATGGATTGGTAGAGGCGGACCAATTCCATGGCCTCCACGCTCTCCTGACCTCAACCCTCTTGACTTTCATTTATGGGCGCATTTGAAAGCTCTTGTCTACGCAACCCCGGTACCAAATGTAGAGACTCTTCGTGCTCGTATTATGGACGGCTGTGATACAATACGCCATTCTTCAGGGCTGCATCAGGGCATCAGGGATTAATTCCATGCGACGGAGGGTGGATGCATGTATCCTCGCTAACGGATGACATTTTGAACATTTCCTGTAACAAAGTGTTTGAAGTCGCTCTGGTACGTTCTGTTGCTGTGTGTTTCCATTCCATGATTAATGTGATTTGAAGAGAAGTAATAAAATGAGCTCTAACATGGAAAGTAAGCTTTTCGGGACACATGTCCACATAACATATTCTCTTTCTTTGTGTGTGAGGAATGTTTCCTGAAAGTTTGACCGTACCTTTTTGTAACACCCTGTATATTGTACTCCACAAGCCACTTAATGGTGTGTGGTGGAAGGTACTTTCATACCACTAATCGAGGCCCCCAGTTCTGTTCCACACGTGAATAGCGCATGGGAAGAATGATTGTCCGTAAGCCTCTGTGATGGCTTCAGTTTCTCGAATTTTTGTCCTCATGGTCATTACGCGAGATGCGTGTGGCGGGAGGAGGGGGGGTTGGGGGGAAGGGGGAGGGGAAGTGTAATGTTGCCCGATTCTTCCCGGGAAGTGCACTCTCGAAATTTCAGTAGTACATCTCTCTGCTTTCCCCCGGGGTGGATGAGGGAGAGGAGGTTCCAATGACTCTGAGCACTATGGGACTTAACTTCTGAGGTGATCAGTCCCCTAGAAGTTAGAACTACTTAAACCTAACTAACCTAAGGACATCACACACATCCATGCCCGAGGCAGGATTCGAACCTTCGACCGTAGCGGTCGGGAGAGGAGGGTGGCGGGCGTGAGGGGGGGGGAGGGGAGGAAAGAAAATTAATCTTATCGGGGGCGGGGAGGGGAGTGAATGTTATAGAGTTCAAATTTTACTGATTCGGTACAAAACACTTGCAACGATATTAGTATTTAAAAATTGCACTTATCTCCGATATTTAATTAAATTATGTGTAAGTAGTAAGTAGGTATACTCCAAGCAAAATTAATTTCTTACAGAATAAATTGATGAGCATCAATAAAATAATATTACTGCATACAGTAACTTACTTTACGGCAAACTAATGCGTCCAGGCTTTTTACAGCGTATCCGTTGATGATGTCATCAGTGAAAGTTCCTGCGTGTTCCTCGTTTCCTTTTGTTGACACCCACACACAAGCCTAAAGTATATCCTAACCCATCTTATTTCTTAGTTTCGTCATCACACTATTTATCGCGCTGGATGACCTCTCTTCACCGGACGTGGAAACTGGAATGCGCAGCACAAATTCAGCGAGTGTCCTTCATGCTTCGTAGTCGGTGTCTGCCATTGAGATAAAAGTAGCAACACGGAAGATGAATCTCCTGATGTTACGAGTAGTATACTTAAAGGACCGCAAGTTTGCAGTGACAGCGTGAACATTTTAAAATTCTGTCGTCAAGCACAGTTGTTTACTGTCATTATCATTAAATTGTTGATATATTTTAAAACTTTCAGATTACGCACTTAGTTTGATCACTTTCACAGCCTTGACGTTGACTCGCTGCTCAGTTTCATTAATCGTACTTTTCACAAATTTCCTTGCTTTTCTCACAGTATGTTTCTTGTCATTCGTGACTAGCAAACTTTTAACGTCTGTTGCATCCACATGTGGTATTTAATTTTATTTTGTGTCATATTTACCGCTCTACGTTCATCGCAGTCGCAAAGGAGTTGTGAAATTTAGAGTAACTGTTTTTGCAAAACTTTACTTAAGTTTGAAAAGGCATTTAATGTATCGTCATAAATCACTAAACGTCCAATGAAATTGTAACTCGTCATTTCTAACAAGATTCCTCCTGTAAAATCTGCAAAGTCAGCACCGTTCTTGTGTTTTCACATGCCATCATATTGGACTTGTAGCGTAGGAATACAGCATGAACTATGCGTTAGGTGCTCAACCAGCGGATGTTCGTAGCTTCTGGTATTTTCAAAACAGGGTGTTCTGATGCACACTGTATTTCATGCAATATATTTTCTCGGTTTGGAGAAGCAAGCAAAACTTTATAAATGTACTTAACAATATGTACTATATACTGTTCATTCCTACGCTTCCTTGGTTGTCTAGAACCTCATCAGTGCAACTGAAGCATTCTGAAGAAGTGTACGGTATTTGCTGGCATATGTAGACTTCTGAAAGTTAACCCACTTTTCAAGATTAATGTCGCTCTTTAGTACTATTTTACGAATTAGACGTTCATCATATTTTGTTGTGTGAGGGATTTCTTCCTTACTAAGGAACTACACACTTCGAATTAAAGAAGATACTGGTTGGCAATTAACACTTTTACAGTTCCATTTTGTTTAGTTATCTGCACATGATTTGAGCGTTCAATTTACAGTTTTCAAGTGCAGCGACTTCTGCGTATTTTTCTGGCTTGACGTGCTTTTCTAGTTTTCCCATGCTTCCAGTAGCTTTTCTAAATTTAGTGAAAGGTACAGAAATGAACATCCTCCTGGTTTTTTGTAGCGTTTGTAATGGAACTGCTGAATACATCTCGTTTTTTCTCGAAGTGCAGAAGTACACAATGCAACCAAAATTAAAGACTCTTATGAAAAAATGAAATGTCGTGTGGCTAGGGCCTCCCGTCGGGTAGACCGTTCGCCTGGTGCAGGTCTTTCGATTTGACGCCACTTCGGCGACCTGCGCGTCGATGGGGATGAAATGATGATGATTAGGACAACATAACACCCAGTCCCTGAGCGGAGAAAATCTCCGACCCAGCCGGGAATCGAACCCGGGCCCTTTGGATTGACAGTCTGTCACGCTGACCACTTTTTTTTATTAACCAAAAACAGTAACAAAAATGGCTACAATGAAATGACATGAATAAGGTGACAGATAATTTCAGTCATAAATTACAGCATTCAAAAAATGAGTCTTTAGCAGTAGCACAATTTAGCACCTTCACTGTCACCTTCAACTGGTGGCAGATCAGCATGCACATTTTCTTCTTCTGCAGCCGGTTCCTCATCATCATTTCCCAAACCCAAATTAATCATTCAGTAAATCCTTGATGTGTGTTCCTTCCAGGGTAAATTACATGGACAGAAGAGAAGTCTCGAACAGCGACATCGCAAAATATTTCACTGCCTTGTTTTTGTCAGTTCCAGCCTTCTAAAAGCATCTATAGGGAGTTCAAGATCTTCCTTTATATCAGACACCAGATGTTTCTCGCCATATTTACTGATTTATTTTTCATGTGTGACTTGCAGGTGAGGTTAGGGTCGGGAACGTGCCCCAATCCATTTCCTCTCTACTAGGAATCCAGTTCCTAACCTATACCCATTCGGTTGAAGACAATTCGGAGCATGTTACCATATTTCTTATTGTGATTCTGATATTTGAGTATTTTCTCGAATTCATTTTCCATATACATCTTGTATTCAATATGTTCATCGCTCCCAATATTGTTAAAAACATAACTTGTATATTTGCCCATTAACCAAATCACTGCGTTATTTTTTGTCTGAGGGTAGTAACTTTCCTCTGGTCTGAAGAAAATGTTAGTCGGTACATTGTTTGCTGAAGTTCTTGTTATTTGAGCAATTTTCTCCCTGGTCCACCTCCAGTTGATAATCCGATCTCCACAAGTGTAACGATGTGGCACACTATCAACGAGGTTGCATTTGCTGCAGAGGTTTGTGTCACTTAAACCGATGGCAAAGAGACGCTCATTAGTGCTGATGATGTTATTGACTACCTTGTACCACGCTGTTCTCACGTCAGACGAAAGAACATCACTACTGATGTTTTTCCAGACCACATTCCATGCTATTCCAGCATATTTGGTTTCTATGTTATTTTTCCTTTCATGTTTCCGTCTTTCAGCTAAAATCGCCTTTGCTGTAACGTTTTTGGAGTTTAAAATCTTTTTGCTTTTCAAGATAATACTCCCTAATGTGTTTCAGCTTAAAACTTATTTTTTGTATATTTATCGGCGGCTCTACACTTTCTGGCCTGACAATATCGTATAGTTTTGCTGTAATGCACCCTGGATCATTACACATTATGCTCCATGTTCGTTTGACATACAATGCCATCGCTTTAGATCTGATGTCGGTTAGACCCATTCCTCCATTGCTTGGATCCAAAACTGCTGCCTTCACCGGCACTTGAAACAATTCCCCTTTCCACAAGAACTTTGCTAAGGTGGACATGATCGTCTTCGCCACCATTGATGGAATGGGGAGAACCTGTACTATGTAGTAGGCCTTGGATAAAATATACGTGTTGATAAACAGTATTCTCTGGAACTGCTCTATGCTACGTTGACAGTTTTCAATCAAAGCTCCCTTGATTTTTCTTGCCACCTCCCGCCAATTTATTGCTGTCAGTTTTAAAATGGACGTTGTCAATGCCATTCCAAGAGCTTTGTGTTCATTAACATGGTTCGCTCACTCAATGCGTAAGTTAGCAAGCCGCTTTATATTTAGAAATTTACTTTTATTTTCATTTACCCTCGCACCTGATGCGGAACAGTATTTTGCAAGTATCATCTCTAGTTGTGTCACATCTGTTTGGTCTCTGATGATTACGCCTACATCGTCCGCGTAAGCACCTACCACGGTCTTTGTTCCTTGAATGGTAATGCCTGTCAGCCTGTGCTGTAGCTGTCTCAAGAAAGGTTCCAGCGATATAACGAACAGGAACATGGATAAGGGGCTTCCTTGGGTAACACCCCTTTTTATTTCAATTTTTTTTTTTTTTGTCGGTTGACAGTTAACTGAGATTTGTGCAGTAACATCCATTGCCATGTTCTTGATGATGTCGATGGTTTTTGGCAGGAAGTCCATTCGGCGCATTATCTCTATCAGGTATTTGTGATTAATTTGATCAAGTCTATGAAAAGCAGTCCACATTTTATGTTACTTGCCTGCGCTAGCGCAATGACATCGCGATACAAAGACGCAGTTTGTAAAATCGTTCTTCTAAAAGCACAAGTCTGCTTTTGGCCTATGATGTCAGCAGTGCATGGTGTAAAGCGCTTGTTAATTACTCGAGCTATAATTTTATAATCTGAATTTAAAAGCGAAATCGGCCGTAGGTTGTTTATTTTTTTGCAGCCTCTGTTCTTCGGGATCAACAATATTTTACATTGTTTGAACTCTGCAGGCACTGGCTTTCCTTGTAAGACTTCATTGACAATTTCGGTGAACTTTTCTCCTATTAGGGTCCAAAATCGTTTATAGAATTCAATGGGCAGTCCGTCAGGTCCTGGAGATTTTCTAGCAGGGGAGCTGCACACGATTTCTAATACATCTTCCTTGGTGATGTCCGAAGAAATGTTCTCATCATCATCTCGCTATATTCGTGGAAGATATGTACCAAAGAGCTCATCGTATTCTTCTTCGTTTGTTTCCCCTGACGCATACACACGTTCATAGTACGCTGAGATCTCTTTAATTACTTCCTTCTGGGTGGTGATTATGGTACCATCGTCTATTTGAAGTTCATCCATGAAACTTCTTCTTCTATTCTTGGCGTGTCTGACAAGGTGGTACAATGCAGCAGTCTCATCTTCAGTGACTGACTTTGCTTTGGATTTTATTTTAAGTCCCTCCAGTTCCTTACGTTTCAGACTTATTAACTTTGCTTTTATTTTCTTGATGTCTTTTAACCTTGTAGGAATTGCATCTGTCTGATCATAGAGGTCCCTGAGCACGCTGTAGTAGAATTCTACAGTCTGTTTCCTTTCTCTGGCCATATCTATACTAAAAGATATTAAAACTTTCCTTAGCTTCGGTTTCGCTCGTTGGGTCCACCATTCTATCACACTTGAAAAGTTGTTCAGTGAACGGAGACACATTTCCCAAGCACTGGTTAGGGCATCTTCTAAGTCTTCTTCTGATAATAACGATATATTTAAATTCCACTGACTTCTTACTCTTCGGGTAGGTTGTGGTGTTAAATTTACGCAGGTTAACAACGCACTGTGATCGGAAAAACTAACGGGAACAGTTTCTGTTTTCAGTACTTTATCTGCTAAATTTTCCGATACGTAAATTCTGTCAATTCTACTACAGGAATTCGCAGCAATATGAGTGAAGTTCACCATTGTTGGGTATTTTATTTCCCACGCATCATTTAATTTTAAATCAACAACAAGACGTCTCAAGTCAGTTGAGTAATTGAAGATGGGGATTTGATCCTTTCGACTCAATACACAATTAAAATCTCCCCCTATTATAAGTTGGAGGGGGTTTTTCCTCAGTAAATAAATTACGCTTTCATTAAAGAATGTGGCTCTTGCAGCTCTATTACTGCTTCCAGAAGGAGCATATAAATTGACTATAGTAACTCCTGCTACATTTATTCCAATACCTCGCCCCGATTCTAATTTATCAACGTCATTTACGGGGATGCCTTCTCTAACTAAAATGGCCGTGCCAACATTCGTTTCAGTGGAAATATTGTAAAAATCAACGTAATTGGAAAAATTTAATTGTGGGAATACCACTTCCTGTAGGAGAGCAATATCCGTCGCTGATTCATACAGAAACTGTTTCAGGGCAGCTATTTTAACATCCGACTGTATCCTATTAATGTTTAACGTGGTAATCGTATATGACTGTAACATAGGGGAGTGACCTTTTTCCCGCTAGTCTATCATTTCATGCCACTCCATGCCGGATACTTCCTGAGAATCTGACTGGAGACCACCGTCACGGTTTGCATTAGAACCTTTCTTTTTACTTTTCTTGCGGTTTGCATTGACACTGGCCTTCACCGAATGTCTGCTCCGCCCACCCCCTGAGCAGTTTTCCACCGAGAGCGGTGCCGGTGGATCTGAGGGGCAGTCGTATGCCACCATCTCGTCTGCCACAGGCGGCGCAGAAGCAGTTTGCAAACATTCTTCCAATGCCCCATCACTTCTACGAACACTTTCGTTTACTGTTTGTGTGTTATTGCTGTAAAACTCCGCTTCTTCGTCTTGGGATTTGGGCTGTGACGTCGCCTGTTGTTGACAATCACTCGCTACCTCGTCATGTTTGCTTTCAGTTGCATCCGCGAGTGAATCTGTCTGGATTGATTGACGTACGGGTACTGCAGCGCGGGGTTGTGGCGTCACCAAGAGCAGCGCATTGCCATCTACTGGCGCGTCCAGCGCTACAGAATGGGACTATGATGTCACTCCGACCTGTTCGGGTGATGGTGGCGTATTCGATTTGTCTACTGATGTACTTGACTCAGAGTTCGAATCTATGCTGACAATATTGTCTGAAACAGTTTCCAGTACTGTTTTCTGAACGTCATCTACAGCTTTCAGCGACAGGTTGATATCTTCTTCGTCTGTGCTACTGCCGTCACAAGTTCGACGTCTCTTGTTAGTGGCTATACTACTTTTTCCAGCCGGATTGTCTACAGTGTCTTTCCTGAGTAAAGGTGGACATGCTTCAAGAGTATTTTGTGGCCTGTCGTCTACATTCCCCGAAATGCTGGAAACTTCACCACCCGTCATCTGATTTTCAGTCACAAGATCAGCCAGTGTTAATCTTTTACGCTGTTGTAAATTATTCTGCAATACAAACACCTTTTTTGGACAGTTTTGCCGGAGATGCCCACTTTCATTACATATATGACAAGTCAAAGTCTGTCCATTGTATATAACGTGCGCTTTGTAGCCACAAACCAAAATATGAGATGGAATGTTTTGTTTGACATGCATATCGACAGAACGAACACCACTAAAGCATTGCAATCTATGCTGGCTTGACCATCGTTCATTACGAATTTGCCTGATGTCACTGTATTTAGATAATGCGTCTTTTAAGTAGCAGTTTTCTACCTCAGGGGGCAAATTAAATACTCTGACTTGTTTATAATCAACATCAGCATTTGAAATGGTAACTGTACTCACCGAATTATCGCGATGGCGGAATTCAGCTTTTCCTTCAAATTTCTGCAAAATCCGTTCCAGCACCAACGGGGAAAGCAGCTTCACAAAAAAGCAGTATTGCTCCAAGTCATAATAAGCAGTGTACGTCTGATCCGAAGTAATGCCAATAACGTAAACGATCCAGTCATGAATTTCTAGTGAACTTGGCTGAACATAACGGGTTGTTTTGACAAATCCAAATCTTAGGGTAAGGTTTCTGGGAAACATTGTTGCCATGTCAGTAGTTAACAGCTCGTGAAAACAAGGAAACTAAAATGCTGCATCACCACAATCACAATTTTACACAACACTGTTACGCAGTCATAAAATCCAAACAGAAGCGCCACAGCGCGTCCGCTCAGGACGGCCGGAAAAGCCGATATTCTGGTCCCAGATAAACGAAACTTTTGTGTAATTGCTTGTCAGAAGGCTATGAACAATAATGGACACCGCTCAAAGTATAACTGTCTGTAATACAACTATATTTTTACATTATTTCACAATGCGAACCAAACTGCGATCTCTGTTTACGTTGCTAAGCAGAGATACTACCACTCAGCTACAGTACACTGTTGATATAGTATTTATTGTTTTGTATGATAATTTTGAAAGACAGAATCGATAAAACAGATACTGTTAATGAAATGTTAACTGTGCGTATCTCTTTGGTCAAGAAACACCGATTCTGTATGGATATCTTTGCCTATGAGTTTTTGTATGTCGTTGGAAGAATCAACAAGCAGTTACTCTTGCTGTTTTTCTGTACGTAATTCTGCAATGAGCTGGAAGTTGGCATGAGCTGATGGACTGTAAATTCGGCTAGTTTTTCTTGGTACGATTTGGTTATTGTATATTTTCATTGAAAGTTTAATTTGTGATATGAAGAAAATAAAACAATTGACGAAGAAGCGAATGCAAGCGATGTCGGAATTATTTTGTCAAACCGACTGATACTCAGTAGAAACGATCAATTTTATTTAAAGTGAGCCCCACATCTCTACGAAAAAGAAATTCATCAACAAGCAATAAGAGTTATTGACCATTTACCCTACTCGCCTTATAATTAACTGCACACTAAGCGACAAAAGGTAAATAAGTGCAAGTGCGTGGAACTTCATTTTTGTGTGGTGTTTATTCGATAATACAGAAAGATGGTGTGTAAGGCTTCGATATCAGATTCTTAAGCATTTCACACAATTTGATAAAAGCCACGTCCTGATCGCGGTCAAAGTGTAACGGGTTGTACCTACACTCCCATTTTTGCTGGTACTTTTTCACACGTTCAATACTTTGTACAGGATGACGCTATAAGGAAGGATGAGAAATAGTATATTTTTCGTTCGAAGACTGAGGAAGAGCAACTGACGATTCAGTAAACAATTCAGCATGACATTCACTAGCATTTCTTTCAATAGGCTCACACTGATCTATGTCTTCTGCAATACGGTATCTTTTATTAGAAAGGAAAGCAAATAGAGTTCGTTGTTTCGACACTAATATTTCTTTTTATAGACGACTTGACGAAAACCGGACGCATATTACATGAACATTTCATTCGTCCACAGTAAATTGTTGACTGAATAACCATTAAAATAGCCGCATGTAATTACTTGAAAATTATTACAATAATGGAAGTTTATTATTGTAGTGTGTAGCAAGCGGCAGCCTTTGTATTTGGATAGATCCTTCTCGCGCTTATCAGTACATGCAGGGTTACCAGTACTATAAATACTTGTCCATTGCTGGTCGACTTCGTAAACAGCGGGTGTCAGTACAGTTGAAATTTATCAAAAAAATACAAGATAGTCATTACACTACACCAGCTCAGACAATAATTTAAATGCATACATTAAATGCATAGATGGGTAGATCACATAACTAATGAGGAAGTATTGAATAGGATTGGGGAGAAGAGAAGTTTGTGGCACAACTTGACCAGAAGAAGGGATCGGTTGGTAGGACATTTGTTGAGGCATCAAGGGATCACCAATTTAGCATTGGAGGGCAGCGTGGAGGGTAAAAATCGTAGGGGGAGACCAAGAGATGAATACACTAAGCAGATTCAGAAGGATGTAGGTTGCAGTAGGTACTGGGAGATGAAGAAGCTTGCACAGGATAGAGTAGCATGGAGAGCTGCATCAAACCAGTCTCAGGACTGAAGACCACAACAACAACAACATTATTTTGAATTTAATATTATATACAAATCGATAAGAATTTCATGAAGTGCATCCGCAGTTTCGGATACGACAACCCATCAACTATATAAGGAAATTACGAAAATGAACATTTGTGCCGGACCGGCACTCGAACACAAGTTTTCCGCTTTACGCGAGCTGTCGCCTTAACTGCTCTTTTTTAACTCCAAAATTTGGGATGCAATTTTAATGCAATTTGTTTCTGTTATAGAGAAAACACTGTAAAGAATTTAATAACGTAAGTCACCCCAAACATGAAATAAATATTAATCACATATATTTCGTGCGTCCGTCTTACAACAAACGGATGATCTCTAAAAATCTAAGAACAAATGAGACAATGTAAACTGCCACAGTTATATCGCTTGAACAACGACGACGAAGGAAATGGAAATAATGGAAAACAAGTTCTACACGCCATCCCATGTGCGCTTCCCATCTGCGGACAATGTTCACTGACGCCAATTCAATAATCATTTTCACCTCGCATCAAGGGTTACGAAGACACTGTGTAAATAATTTGCGAAGGGTTGTTGACAGTGAGGAGTGTGCTCAAATGTGACTGTTCCCAACAGTCAATCTTCTCATCACCGCTGAATTAGTAATAAATGGAAATGCCTTTCAATCTTTTGAGAGCTTCGTTCTTGGCGTTCGGGAAGTTGATATTCTCCGGGCATAGGAGAAGACGGGAGTCAGTTGTGTGAGGCTGGGCGTGAAGGTAACAGGCGAGGATCTTCCATACCAGCATCCATACATCAAACACTGTTCCACATGTTAAAAGGTGTTAATCAGAGACTGGGGGGTGGCACTGCGGGTATGGACGTCCACTTTGGCTATCCGAACACTACTCGTGACCGGACCCAAACTTCCATATTCATATTCGTCGTTCCTGCGTCACAACCTGTACTCTTCACACATTATGTATTTCTCGTACAGACGAGGATATTTTAATTAAAAATCGCTGCTCAGTATCGGCGGATAACTACGACATTTCAGAGCGTGTGTTATCAAGAAGAACGATGCAATGATCCATCGGATATGCATGGATACGCAAGGAATTTCTTTGGAGGGGGGGGGGGTGCGGGGGGGTTACTGGAGACGTATTTTCCGCGGGGTGGAATTGCTCGCCCCCCCCCCCCCCCCTGCGGGCCACACATGAATATCACTGCTTCTATAAGCAAGGTACTAACCTAACCTAACATCAACCTTTGGGAAGAAAAATGTGACGCACCATGAAATTTGATGGTCGCAGATGGATTTTTTCGAGGTGACAATTGTTAATTTAGGACTATACCTCGTAGACGTAGATTTCATTGTGAAGCGGTTGCCTCTGATGCTCTCGTTGCTTCTGAGACGCGGAAGACTCTGCACTGTCGTCGTGTGTGCAGCGGCCGAGGTATTTCGTGCAGGGCGGGGTCGTGTTCGTGCCGCCAATGGAGCATTGTACGCAGCCAGCTCGGGACTCGCTTCCGCGGGCGGCATCACACAGCACAAGCCTGCAGCACACAGCCGGGGCTGGCTGTCTACACTCTGCCAGCCGCTCAAGGCCCGTCCTTCAAGTGATTAATTTTTTATTTTAATTCTCCCCCACACAATAATATGAAATACAATAGAGAGGCATATTTGTATTGAAAAATGCATAAATAAACTATATTCAGTTCCATTTTTTATTTTAGATTTGATAAAATATGAAATACAGTAGACAGGCATCTTCGTATTAACAAATCAATGGAATAATTTACATTTTCAGTCTTTGAGGCGTAACAGTCCATTGAAACCCATTTAGAACAACTATTTTTCGATCCAATTTGAAATAAACAGGTATCACTGATGTAAACAAAAGGCAGCGGCATAGATAAAACTATACTTACAAAACTGATACCATAAAACTGTTTACTAAATTGTAGTTGTGTTGAGGTGTATAGGTCCTGTGACTGGTAGGAATATTTAAGATTAACATGTTGTTGCTGTGGTCTTCAGTCCTGAGACTGGTTTGATGCAGCTCTCCATGCTACTCTATCTTGTGCAAGCTTCTTCATCTCCCAGTACATACATCCTTCTGAATCTGCTTAGTGTATTCATCTCTTGTTCTCGCTCTACGATTTTTACCCTCCACGCTGCCCTCCAGTACTAAATTGGTAATCCCTTGATGCCTCAGAACATGTCCTACCAACCGATCCCTTCTTCTAGTCAAGTTGTGCCACAAACTCCTCTTCTCTCCAATTCTGTTCAATACCTCCTCACCAGTTATGTGATCTACCCATCTAATCTTCAGCATTTTTCCGTAGCACCACATTTCGAATGTTTCTATTCTCTTCTTGTCCAAACTATTTATCGTCCATGTTTTGTAACCTCCCCTCACTTATCGACCTTAATGACAGTGAAAAATTAAACCGCGTGTACCTAATGGAAATTTGGGAAAAGCAATCGTCACCGAAGTCAATTTGTCGGTAAAGAGGAAGGAAAGGGTTACATCTAAATGAAAGGAAAAATGCAAATGAAACTGGTGGCAATCAATTTTGAAAACGGGTTAAGTTAATAAAGAAAGTAAATGTGCGGCCATTTCGTTAACAATTAACTAGCGGTAATTAGATATTTGAGATTTGGGGGAAATTACGGTCGCCAGTCCTAAGGACAATTACTATAGTAACTGAAAAAAAGAAAGGTTATAACACATATAATTAGCACTAGAAGCGTGGCAACTGAAGGCTGACACGTGTAGTGTGAAAACTGAAAGTTTGTCAGAAGTAATAAATTTCGCTACACTCTGACTTAATTTAGCAAAAGAATTAATAAAACCGGAAAATCGAAAGTTAATTTAGTGACTGAAATTATTAGTAAGCTTTCTTTCTGAAGCACATCGAAATTCAGTAAAATACGGTTAGTCTTGGACTACCTCAACAATCATTTCAAAAGCTACTTGAATCTACGCAATTTAGAAATAAGAGATTTAACTTTGAACTTGAATTAAATGATTCTGAACAATTAACAATAGTAAAATTTACTACGTACCAAGCTGAGCTGCAGTCACAGGTAAGCTAAAATATGGTAACAAAACTCGCACTCTTAATTTGTGCTTGTGTAATCTAAATATTGTAGCCAGCTATGAATGCCTTAACTGAACTTTGAAATTAAAACAGTGCAATCGAATTATATTACTTTAATGCTGGCGTTTGAATTTCAACGACACTCGGGTTCATTTCGGAAAAGGAAGGGACCCTGCTTGGTAATGCAATTGGGACAATGAGCAACAAACGTTCATGCTAAGTTGCTGTAATTTTGTGATGCAACAATTTTAAAAGTTTGAAAAGCTGAGGTCTGCCATACAGTTCTAAAACTTTACGTGCTTCCAGTGTTCCTTGTTGGTTGATTGAAGGTTTGAAGCCTTCGATTGAGGAGGTGGCGATAGTCACTCATTGTCGGCCGTCGCTGTTGCAGAAGCTGGATGTTGGCGCGCCTTCTTCTCGACACGGTCACCAGACGACACGGGCTCTTGATGTGCACCAGCTAATGCTTCCCGTCCGCGACACCATGTCAGAAACTATCATCGCAAGTCGAGCGCAATTACATGCTGCCAAACCCCGAAAGCGCGGCAACTTGCGGGAGCTTCACACAACACACCTGCTCCACTGCACCACCCCAGCCAGACTCCCTGCTCTGCCCGCGCTCCACGCGGCAGAGTTAACACTACCAAAGATCCTAAACACTCTGGCTCTCCACACGACCTATCAACGTATTCGTTCGATAGCATAGTTTTCCCTAGGCAAGTCCCACTGTAAAAATACAAATAATATTTACAAAACAACCAATTATACATCGACGTAAATGCATAAGTATATATACATACAAATAGTAAAACAATTACAATATATAAAGACACAGAAATGTCATATCTTGAGGTAACAAAACAAGGAAAAAGAATTATAGTACAATAGATGGTAATAGGAGGATATGCATTTCCGGCGTTACAGCTTCACTTCCATACATGGCTATACTCCATACAAATATTTTCAGAAACGATTTCCTGACGCTTACATCAATACTCGATGTTAGCAAATTTCTCTTCTTCAGAAACGCTTCCCTTGCCATTGCCAGTCTACATTTTGTATCCTCTCTACTTCGACCATCATCAGTTATTTTGCTCCCCAAATAGCAAAACTCCTTTACTACTTTAAGTGTCTCACTTCCTAATCTAATTCCCCCAGTATCACCCGACTTAATTCGACTACATTCAAGACACTGTCCATTCCGTTCAACTGCTCTTCCAAGTCCTTTGCTGTCTCTGACAGAATTACAATGTCATCGGCGAACCTCAAAGTTTTTATTTCTTCTCCATGGATTTTAATTCCTACTCCGAACTTTTCTTTTGTTTCCTTTATTGTTTGCTCAATATACAGATTGAATAGCATCGTGTAGAAGCTACAACCCTGTCTCACTTCCTTCCCAACCACAGCTTCCCTTTCATGCCCCTCGACTCTTATAACTGCCATCTGGTTTCTGTACAAATTGTAAATAGCCTTTCGCTCCCTGTATTTTACCCCTGCCATCTTCAGAATTTGAAAGAAGTATTCCAGTCAACATTGCCAAAAGCTTGCTCTAAGTCTACAAATTCTAGAAACGTAGGTTTGCCTTTCCTTTATCTTTCTTCTAAGATAAGTCGTAGGGTCAGTATTGCCTCACGTGTTCAAACATTTCTACGGAATCCAAACAGATCATCCCCGAGGTCAGCTTCTACCAGTTTTTTCATTCGTCTGTAAGGAATTCGCGTTAGTATTTTGCAGAATTTTGCAGGATTAACATAGTTAGGTGAAATCTGAAACAAATGATTGATTACATTGGTCAAAGTCATTTCTTTGAAACTGAGATGGATTTGTGTTAAAACAGTATCTAAACTAAGTCTGTGGTATTTAAACGAAAAACCAACTGTGAGAATCAAAACTGATTAGAAAATTAAAATGTAATCAGCGAAAAAGTTATAAGTGGCGTGTAAACATAGCTAGTTCTTTAGATGTTTTGTCAGTAATAAATAAAAGACCTATTTTGCCACATTCAATGGGAGACTTGGAAACATATCCATTGGTAGGAACATTTTCTGAACCATGTATCTTTTGCATTTTATAAAAACAGTAAAAGTATTGTTAATATTTCATATTTGAGTATTCACATGCTCCTAAAATCTTAAATACTTAAAAATCGATAAACGTATTTGCTCTATTAGAGCCAGTGCAGCTGTTGAAATATGTCATTAATTTTATGGCAGCAGTTTTAATTGTAATTTTATTATAAAAACCTTTATAACACTACCGAAGATTGTTTGGAATTATACACTCCTGGAAATGGAAAAAAGAACACATTGACACCGGTGTGTCAGACCCACCATACTTGCTCCGGACACTGCGAGAGGGCTGTACAAGCAATGATCACACGCACGGCACAGCGGACACACCAGGAACCGCGGTGTTGGCCGTCGAATGGCGCTAGCTGCGCAGCATTTGTGCACCGCCGCCGTCAGTGTCAGCCAGTTTGCCGTGGCATACGGAGCTCCATCGCAGTCTTTAACACTGTTAGCATGCCGCGACAGCGTGGACGTGAACCGTATGTGCAGTTGACGGACTTTGAGCGAGGGCGTATAGTGGGCATGCGGGAGGCCGGGTGGACGTACCGCCGAATTGCTCAACACGTGGGGCGTAAGGTCTCCACAGTACATTGATGTTGTCGCCAGTGGTCGGCGGAAGGTGCACATGCCCGTCGACCTGGGACCGGACCGCAGCGACGCACGGATGCACGCCAAGACCGTAGGATCCTACGCAGTGCCGTAGGGGACCGCACCGCCACTTCCCAGCAAATTAGGGACACTGTTGCTCCTGGGGTATCGGCGAGGACCATTCGCAACCGTCTCCATGAGGCTGGGCTACGGTCCCGCACACCGTTAGGCCGTCTTCCGCTCACGCCCCAACATCGTGCAGCCCGCCTCCAGTGGTGTCGCGACAGGCGTGAATGGAGGGACGAATGGAGACGTGTCGTCTTCAGCGATGAGAGTCGCTTCTGCCTTGGTGCCAATGATGGTCGTATGCGTGTTTGGCGCCGTGCAGGTGAGCGCCACAATCAGGACTGCATACGACCGAGGCACACAGGGCCAACACCCGGCATCATGGTGTGGGGAGCCATCTCCTACACTGGCCGTACACCACTGGTGATCGTCGAGGGGACACTGAATAGTGCACGGTACATCCAAACCGTCATCGAACCCATCGTTCTACCATTCCTAGACCGGCAAGGGAACTTGCTGTTCCAACAGGACAATGCACGTCCGCATGTATCTCGTGCCACCCAACGTGCTCTAGAAGGTGTAAGTCAACTACCCTGGCCAGCAAGATCTCCGGATCTGTCCCCCATTGAGCATGTTTGGGACTGGATGAAGCGTCGTCTCACGCGGTCTGCACGTCCAGCACGAACGCTGGTCCAACTGAGGCGCCAGGTGGAAATGGCATGGCAAGCCGTTCCACAGGACTACATCCAGCATCTCTACGATCGTCTCCATGGGAGAATAGCAGCCTGCATTGCTGCGAAAGGTGGATATACACTGTACTAGTGCCGACATTGTGCATGCTCTGTTGCCTGTGTCTATGTGCCTGTGGTTCTGTCAGTGTGATCATGTGATGTATCTGACCCCAGGAATGTGTCAATAAAGTTTCCCCTTCCTGGGACAATGAATTCACGGTGTTCTTATTTCAATTTCCAGGAGTGTATATAAAGGGCAGCCATGTTGACATGGGAGAGCAGTGTCTTAGAAGCTATTTTGCAAGAAGCATGTAATTGCTTAAGTAAGATGTACATCAGTGTTGTAAGCATGTCACTATAATTATGAAGTAATTTAGAATAAAGTTTCTGAAACATAATGTTTCTATTGATCATTCATGGTGTAAAAACCATGTTACAGCCGACAACACGAGTTTGTGTCAGCAGTAGATATAAAGCAAATGGATGAGTACACAATACAAAATTATAAGCTTTGTTAATAATAATTTCACATCTTGAGCCAGATTATTAAAGTTAGCTTCAGTTCGGGAGCAGCTTGTATGCATGGTGTCTTCAAGGTGGGTGGCCATTAATCTTGAGCAATACTTTTTCTTCAAAAAAATCATTTTTCAAAACTAAATTTCACAAATATATGTGGAACCGAACATAGTAGCCAAGTATATGGTAATTTTTTGCAGTTTTCATTTTTTCTGGGACATGTTAACTCCAAAATTCTTCAGTGAATGCAGTTCTAGATGTTTGCAAGGAAATGTCTTCCTGCAAGTCTGTTAACTCCATTTGGAGTGCTTGGAAAGGCACAACAACTTCGCAGCCACATCCGTTCATTCTGCCACTGGATAAACTCCAAAAGGGGATTTCAAGAATCGCAACAGCTTCTCTATGTCTGAAAAGTCTTGGAATTTTGCAGCGAATTCCTTCTTAAAATCTGACATAACATTTGAGAATACTGAAATTTCTATTTCAGAATTATTTTTGTATTAAAAAATTGTTGGAAAGTAAAGAAATTCTTGACTTTCAATGTTTTCTTTTTCAAAGATATCCAGTTTGCGATGGAAAGAGGACATATTTTATATCGGATCACATTTTAATATCCCATTTTCTTGTAGTTCAGTTTTGAGGGCATTTAAATGTTTCCGAATGTCTTTCAAGAACGCCACAGCTAGCGTACTACGTTCGTGTGCTAGGAAGTCTAAATGGTTTCTTGTTTCATGTGAATCCAGATTTTCTAAGAAGGACGTTGCATCTTCTTTTATTTGCCAAAAACATTGTCATTTGACCTTTACTTAGAAAACGAACGTTGTTGTAATGCAGCAAGTCAAAATGCGCCGAATCACACTCAGAAAGATACTCTTTGAATTGTCTGTGATGAAGAGCAGAACGAGACCTCATAAAATTATTCAACTTCATCAAACTGTCCATTACTTTTTCACAGTCTCACTCAGTTTTCCACAAAGGGTTGCCTGGTGAGTTATGCACTGATAAAATAGTAGCCCAGCATTTTTATCTTTGATTCTCTTTACTAGTCCTTTTTTTTTGCCGGTCATTGCTGGGGCCCCATCAGTTGAAAGAGTTACCATTTTAACATAACTAATGTTTGATTTTGTCATGAAGTCACCAAAAATCTTGACTAAGTGTTCTCCCCGACTCTTGCCTTTCCATGGCAATGTTGTTAATAATTCTTCCCTAAATTCTTTACTTTTAATATTCAACAGCCGCACGAAAATGGACATTTGTTCATCAACAACAACATCACATGATTCATCTAGTGCTATGACGTAGCAAGGCGCCCTGTGCTGAAGATCGAACAAATTATTTCACGTCAGCGGCCAAAATTTCGGTTCCAGAACTTCTTCTTCTATTACTTCTTGCTGACAGTGGGATGCGTTGAATTGAGGCAAATCCTTTTTCTCCTCAAAAAGTCCCACAGCCACTTGCAGCACACATTTTTTTACCATCTCTGAGCTTTAAAAAAGTTTCTGGTGTTTATTAAGCATCCGAATATACACGCCTCGCTGCTACTGCAGATTTTTCTTTCTCGCTCATAGAGCGAAATACGGCCTTTTTCTTTTTTTTTTTTTTTAAGAAGCTACATATACCTGAAATTTTTCTTGACGAGCTTCACTACCCAGAGAAAAATGTTTATGGAACTGCCGATCAGTTGTTTCGTGGAACCGCTTTAAATTGGCTGTTTTAACAAGAGTGGCAGTTCTGTTACATATGAGGCAGACTGCAACAGCTCCAGGCCCATCAGGCAGTGTAAAAAAATATCACGCTTTTTAGAATCCATATCGATGCAAAAGAAACGTTATGAGCCTCGATAATAACGAAGCGCTCCGTACAAGATCGCAATAACTACTGAAAAAGTGGCGATGAAATTTGTGTCCTTCGTTTAGATTCGTCTTTTATATAAAAAAAAAAAAATACCGGCCCACGACACGCAGCAGGTGCCGACGCACTGCAAAGGAGCTACTTCCGTGTCAAAGTGCATGCTGCCGCACACCAAAGGAACCGCACTGCAAAGGGGCTCTTCGTTGTCAAAGATCGCAGTGCCGAGTGAACTCCCACGGAATTTCGTAAAGCAGCTTCAAACTGTCGTTCGAGCAGCAAGCACAAAAATGCGTTTAAATGAATATACTTTCTCCGATTTAATAGAGGTTTCAGAGGTTGCCAGACTCTGCAAACGGTTTATAAAATTTCCTTGTTCATTAACTAAAATACTTGTGTTACATTCGTGTGTACAGAGCTTTTATCTCGATCGACGTAACACACTGCGCCGGCCGAACAGCTCAGCCCCTTCCGCTCCCGCTCTTTAGCACACTCTCCTGCGCTGCACAGCAAAGCAACCATATAATTTAATCTACCTATGACTAACCATTGAGAATTCTAATTATTCAGCAGTTTATTGTACGTTACTAGAGAAAATAATAAGGGTGGCGCTCAAATGAATTGCTATCTGCAGAAAAAAATGTAAATAATTTGAGTATGTAATTTATACTTTTAGTGGAGTAGGATGTAGACAGCGGTCTGCCAGCCGCCGACCGATGCTCTCGATCTTACTAAACGATCTAGTGACGAAATTTGCCGTTCTTCCTTCGGCGATATGCACATATACAGATAGCGGTAGTAACGCGTACGCAAGGTATACGAGGGCAGTGCATTCGCGGAGCTGTCATTTGTACTCAGATGATTCAAGTGAAAAAATTTCCGACGTGATTATGGCCGTTAGACGGAAATTAACAGACTTTGAACGAGAAATACACTGAAGAGACTAGGAAATTTGTACATCTGCCTTGCCCAGACAAGGATGAATTATTTTTTGTTTGCATTTTAATAAAAACTTTATTTAACCACTTAATTATAATGAAACTCACTTGTATATAATAGTTTTACAATATTTATTTGTATCAATTTTGAAAAACGGCCTATCCTTCTGGAAGGACTTTAGCTGAAGTTACATTCACTTAACACAATATTCGAACAATACTGCCTCACTGTTTTGTGTGGAACAGTATGGAACATAATACATGAAGTGGTACATTTAATGCAATGTGTTGTAGAATTTTTTTGACATTGGCAACAGTGAAGTTGTTTCTTCTTTCCTGTAACAGGTTCTGAAGTTCGTGTCATGTAAGTACGCAGCCCTATTTTCAGCCGATCTGCGCATCCCCACCCACTAGCCACTGGCAGCCAATAATATTCATTCTCTTTCTGGGCAGTTAGCACAGAGTCACTGCTAGAGAACGAGAATCTCGCTCCTACATGCTGCACTGTTGCTGTACTTCGCAATAACCGAATAATTCATTCAACTGTCAATTTTTTTGTTTCTTTTTTTTCTTGTAGCAGTATAGTTGTGAGTGTGTGCATTTAAAAAAAAGTCAGGTGATGGCAACAAATGTGAAGTGCTTCATAAGCAGGTCAGGTGGATAATTTACTGCATTTATAACTTTTTCAAACATGAATTTGAAAGCAGGTCTCCTACTGTTTGGCCTTTGAAAACACAAGAACGGACTGCATAACCATGTGGTGTCGGCAAGAGAACTGTAAAAAGAGTTGTAAATGAAAGTATTAGAGCTGTAGGAACTGTAGAAACAGATGGTTTCGTGTCACCTGGAAAGCATCGAAATCGCAAGGAACCTGTAACACAAATGGATAGTTTTAACAACGATGTTTTAAAGTGCCTCATTTGAATGATGAATGTCAGATGTCACAAAAACATGTTACAGCTATGCAGGTTCGTCAATGTACAGTATTTTAAAATTAATTGGTTCCAGATACGTTAAAAAGAGAGTTTTTAGTTCAAAGAAGTGACATAGGTGCAGCACGAATTATACCCCATATATAGATTCAAGATACAAGAGAAGTAGGTAGTTCAGCAGTGTATTACTTTGATGAAACATGGGTCAATTAGAATCATTCGAAGAAGATGTGGTGGAAAATGAGTGAATGTACTGGCAGTTTTAATGTTGTCATAGGAATAGGTTCTCAGATAATTATTCTGCATGCTGACTCATATTCTGGTTTTGTCTCTCAGAATAAACTTGTATCTACATGTAAGAAAAACATCAGTGATTACCAATCGGAAATGAACGCTGTAATTTTCGTGATGGGATTCACAATTCTTGTCATACCTTGCTTTGAAGTCTATCATTGTCAATTATAATTCAACTGTTATAGAGAAAACATCAAGTACAAACACCAGAAAAGCGGATATTTTTCCCTGGCTTAAAAATAAAAATATTAAGCACTATCTGGTGACTCATACCAATTTCATACGCTCGTTAATTTATACAAGTCATGTGACAGAGCATACTAACTTTACTTCCTTGCACAGAATGGGGTCACACAGTTTGCGTTTATCCCCGTGTCACTGACAGTGTAGCTCCATAGAATTAATTTGGGCAAAGGGTTTTAAGGCTATGTGGGAGAAAAAAGAAAACATCAAGATAACATACAGTGAATCGCTTGTGCATGAGACAGTAGACAATGAGGCAGTAGACAACATTCCACCTAATGAGGCGATAGACAACACTCCACCTCCAACATGTCCACAGTTAGTGAGGAATGCTGAAAAGCTTCAGAAAGAAGAATTTGACAGGGAAGTGATGATGGATATAACCATTGAACCTATCATCATAAATTTACAATCAGATTGTTCAGGAACAGACTCAGATAGTAGTAACAATGGTAATACGAAATAAACTTTGCGACAAAGACTTGTGGTTTAAAAAATGTGTTTGTCAACATATCAGCTGCATACATAATAATGAGAACTTCCTAGCCCTTTTGATTAGGACTTTGTATCATTTTAGTTATGCAGACTATAACATTCAAAATATTGCCCTAGGAGAAGTTAAGCTTCTCCCAGTACTTTTTATGCTTTAATAACATGCGAGAATGGAGCCAGATAAATTCATTTTAAGTCCAATATTTCCACATGTAAACCTCCGTCATTTTCAAGGCACGAGCGGGATAAGGCCCTAAAATGACAGTAACTGTTACTTGTTGAGATGTCGGTGGCTTTCAATGTTATCAGTCAGCATTTCCTGGAGTTATTTGCAGATGATGGTTAATTGTTTGCTTATTTAAAGAATTATAAATCCTGTCTCTCACTGTAATATCGGACAAGTCAGTTTATGCTCATAGTGCTGGTTAATAGCGAAAGGCATCACAACTTACTGACAATTTTTACGATAGTTTTTTACATTAGTCTTTTCTACCACTAATTCTTTTCTACACTTAACTATAGTCAAACACAACTACACAGCTTGCACATTTTTAAAAATTCTATTGAGTGGAATCAGTTGCCAGACAAATATAATGATTTTGGTTTGTGCTTGAAGTTAATTTTGTTGTTTATTAAACTTTTATTTATCATGCAGTTCATATCGCAATAAATGGTAATTATTGCAAGCAGTTTCAATGATCTTGTCGTTAGACAATCGCCATTTTGAGAAAAGTTGTACATCACATCTTCACAAAGCTGTGTCAGCTGTTCTGATCTCCCGATGTCACCTAGAGTAAATCAGTGCAGCAAAGGACACAATGTCATCAGGAAGTGAATTAATATTTCTCTCATGACGATTGATCGAAATTGGTTTTAATATTTATTACTCCCCTTATAGATCTGAACGTGCAATACAATGAACGGTAGCCAAACAAGCCTGACTGTTATCCGCAGCAATGCAGTTCAGCAATGTGGACTTTCTTTGCCCACTCTCTGCTGCTGCGCATGTGCAGTTCTCAACTCCCCCCCCCCCCCCACACACACACACTGCCTTTCCGCTACGCCTCTATGCGCAGAAGCGCCAACCTAGGTGATGCAGGCTACAGTGGCATATCTGCAACAGCCTGTCATATCTAGAACCAATTTTTGCCATTTTAGATGAGCTTCCTCTCTGCGTAGCAACACATCAGTTTGATTCCAGACTGACAGTGACGATTCTTTGGCGAAATGCCGTGTGATCTAATTTACCACCATCCTCCCTGAAGAGGTGTCATGCATTGCGCTCAGCTACATCGACGAAATGTGCAATTGTGGGGAAGTACCACTTCTTACTATTGATAAATAACCTGTAGAGTGAAATATTTAGTGTGTTTTACCACTACTAACTGACTGCTGGTTGTTGAATTACTATCTGTCTTTTCTCCGGACATGAATATCGCATTACTGGATGAGTTAGATATATAGTGTCAAAGTTTGAGTTAGATATATAATGTCAAAGTTTGTTGCTATTGTCACCATGCTGTTGTCATTCCATAAAGCTGCTAATATATTATTTCGTCAAAGAGATCATAAAAATGTTTTTCACGAAAATCCAACTGTTCATTGAGAAGCACTGACGGTTCATCTCTATGATGGGCATATATCTCGATCTCCTCCAAAATATTTAATAATAAGTCTTTATTGACGTAATGAAGGACTTGCAAATTCTGTTGTACCATCCCTTCAGCATGCTTATTAAAAGTAATGTGATGGCCAAAGACTAATTTTGCTCATGTAGTACCTTTTATTTCAATGTAATTTACATTTTTTTTTTAAAATAATCCAGACATTGCAAACAAAATTTTGTATTATAAACGGTATGTAGATGATACTTTAATACTTTATAATGGTTCAAAAGATGAAAGCGAGAGGTTCACTACAAAATTGAACTCTGTACATCCAAAACTCTAATTTACAGTTGAACATGAAAATAAAAAAGTATTAACTATCTGGATCTCATTATATCCTATAACAATGGCAAACATCGCTTCGCCATATACAGAACACCTACAACTACTGATATTATTAATGCTAGGTCATGTCATCCTGACAAATATCAAAAATCATTTTTTAAGTTAATGATCCACTGGATGTTAAAATTACCCCTTGAAGAAAATGAAATTAAAAAAGAAACAACTATTCTAAAACAGATTATGAAGACCAATTCTTTTGACACACGTCAAGTTGACATTATGTTTCATAAAATGCAACAATCACAAAGCACACTACTAATAGGAGCTCATAAACACAGAAAAATGACCTACATGGGGAACATATCAGATAGGATCAGTAATCTGTTTAAGAATTCTGAAATAACAATAGCTTTTGAAACTAACAATACTTTGCAAAATCAATTAAGACATCCTGTAGGTAATGATAACGATAGATTTCTCAGATCAGGGGTTTACAAGATCCAATGTGGTGATTGTAGAAAAATATACATTGGCCAAACAGGCCGAACCTTTAATATATGATACAAAGAACATGCATCAGGTACCGCATGAGCATAATCAGTCTTTGGCCATCACATAACTTTCAATAAGCATGCCGAAGAGACGGTACAACAGAGTTTGCAAGTCCTTCATTACGCTAATAAAGGCTTATTATTAAATATTTTGGAGGAGATCGAGATATATGCCCATCATAGAGATGAACCGTCAGTGCTTCTCAATGAACAGTTGGATATTCGTGAAAAACATTTTTATGACCTCTTTGACGATATTCTATGAACGCATATGTACTCTTTTGTTCAGAAAATCATATGAGCCAGTTGTAGCCAAGGCAGAAATGTACCTTAGAACAGTACGTAAATATTAATATCAGAATTTTAAACTTCCAACAAGAAATTGCGAAATATGACTCCATTTTTAATAAATCAGTTTTATGACATTTTAAAAAATCTATGTAATATCATACCACTCTGCAGCTGACCATTCCATCATTACATATATCTCCAGTGCCAAATAAAGTTAATATAAGACAGACAGACTGAATGTGGCATAGATGTATACTTGCAGTCGAGTCACAACGCACCTATCAATATGATGCTGCAATGCCAAAGACCTCCACAACATCGTTGACTTTGAAACCAGGATGGTAGTACCACCTTATCCCATAGAGAGCACACTGAATATACAGGGTGATTCAAAAAGAATACCACAACTTTAGGAATTTAAAACTCTGCAACGACAAAAGGCAGAGCTAAGCACTATCTGTCGGCGAATTAAGGGAGCTATAAAGTTTCATTTAGTTGTACATTTGTTCGCTTGAGGCGCTGTTGACTAGGCGTCAGCGTCAGTTGATGCTAAGATGGCGACCGCTCAACAGAAAGCTTTTTGTGTTATTGAGTACGGCAGAAGTGAATCAACGACAGTTGTTCAGCGTGCATTTCGAACGAAGTATGGTGTTAAACCTCCTGATAGGTGGTGTATTAAACGTTGGTATAAACAGTTTACAGAGAATGGGTGTTTGTGCAAAGGGAAAAGTTCTGGACGGCCGAGAACGAGTGATGAAAATGTAGCACGCATCCAGCAAGCATTTGTTCGCAGCCCAGGAAAATCGACTCGCAGAGCTAGCAGAGAGCTGCAAATTCCACAATCAACTGTATGAAGAGTCCTACGAAAAAGGTTAGTTATGAAACCTGAACGTCAACTACCCGAGGCGATGGATCGGCCGCCAGGCAGCCCATGACAGAGCACTTCATCACTGGCCTCCAAGAAGCCCTGATCTTACCCCCTGCGATTTTTTCTTATGGGGGTATGTTAAGGATATGGTGTTTTGGCCACCTCTCCCAGCCACCATTGATGATTTGAAACGAGAAATAACAGCAGCTATCCAAACTGTTACACCTGATATGCTACAGAGAGTGTGGAACGAGTTGGAGTATCGGGTTGATATTGCTCGAGTGTCTGGAGGGGGCCATATTGAACTTCTCTGAACTTGTTTTTGAGTGAAAAAAAACCTTTTTAAATACTCTTTGTAATGATGTATAACAGAAGGTTATATTATGTTTCTTTCATTAAATACACATTTTTAAAGTTGTGGTATTCTTTTTGAATCACCCTGTACATCGTCTGTACAGTTATTTTAAAGCTTTTAATTGATATTTTATACAACATTTAAGTAATTCCAATTGTAAAGAGATATTTTATACATAACTATTTTATGTTATTATTGTACCTTGTTTTTTTTGCGTTTTGATGATTATGTGAACCCGTTTTTACTGATTGGTTGACGTGAGGTGGAGGGAGAAGAGATAGGTGGAGCATCTTCGTACTTAAGCGTATGCTCGTCACTTGCTGGCACCAGTTGACATCACAACAGCTGAGAAGAGTGCTCCACCTACCATCTTCGAAGGATGCCATGGGTATAACACGTCTTATTGTATTTTATCCTTGTAAACACTTGATCATATTTTATTGTCAATCTAGTAAGGTTTCTATTACTTTCTAAATTAAGTTACAGGTCTGATGATAGTCATGTGATATGACCAAAACCGGTCACCTATGTGCTTGTGACATATGTGATGTGATCAAGAATGAATTTTCAAAAGAAAAATTTTGATATAATGAACTTGAAGCAGTTCCTGGATATTGCATTAGAAACTAAAATGTTGTGTACATCTGTTGACTTCTGCCAATACATGTCTTTCCTTTGCAGGACGATGTAACCACTAAGAAACAAAATAGCTAAAACACATTTCATTTCCTCTTCAGAGCAATCTCCAAGTTGGTTCCTCTTCGCTGCATATTGATTGATGCATTTCACCATCATGCTTATAACATCATTGTCAAAAAATAGTTCAAAACATTCTAATCGTGACCTCATTGAATATTTTGCAGTACTCATTTATAGCCAGACCTCAGTTGTAGGTGAAAGTGTCTGTTTTACCCAGTTGTGTGTTCGAGATGGTTTAGTTGATTTCTTTCGTTTTAGTGCAGTGGATTTTTTTGGTGTTGCTTAGGATACTTCAGCAGTGGATGTGGAAGGCAGAGAATCTCTACTTGTTGAAAGGTCAGTATCTGTATCATTGGTAAAGATAGATGGAATTGGATTTTCTCTGTTTTTAGACATAACCTTACTGCAAATCGCAGCTGGGGCTTTCAACTCACCTGCTGGAACGTTATCAATATTTGGTGCTTCTTCATCACCAGAATCTTCGTCTGTCAGACCATCTGTAGTGTTTGTGGGTGATAACAAAGCAACATACAAACCATTTTCAGGAATACCATCACCACTGTTCTCTAGAATTTCAAGAAGTTCATCTAATGTCACCCGTTCCCTGCAAATAATTGTGCAGGAAAAGTATTTTTTTGCTTATATTAGCGATACTTTTGATAGCATTTACTCTTACTGCTGCATTTTATTTTCATATAACTGAATAAGAGCAATTCTATCGAAAAGTATGGCTTGTAAAAAAAACTTTTTTAAGTAGGATTTTTATACGAGAATTAATGAAAAAGTATTATAAACCTGGGTTCTCAATTATGATATAAAAACAACGAAAATTAAAAACAAAACCTATGTGATGTTAAACGTGTTTAAGAGCATATTTTATACATTTTAGTGACTAAAACCACAACCTTTGTAGCTAAAATTTTGTATAAGCACACGTAATTACGTTGTGGCGAAATGGGAATCCCAGCAAACATTGTTTCTGATTTTTGTATGCAATAAGCCAAAACAGACGGTCAAGGAGGTAATATCTGGCAAGGAAGTTTCTATATTATACTTGAGTATGCTAACACAACATTTTGAGATGATATATGAATAGTTATATCGCTAGTACATATATGCACATAGACGTTATACTTACCCGTCGACGAGAAAGTCGGGCAGGCAATCCATTTTCAGCTCACCAAGTTTTCACACATACAGAGAATAAGCTTGACTCGAACATGGAATTTATATTTTAAACAATGGAAAGGCCCTACTGGATGAAGTGTTCATTGATGCCATCAGTTGGGAAGCAGAATAACTAATTGCTATAAGCAGTTTTAAGCGCCACTATAAAAATTCTTCCAGAATGACAACAGCCGTATCTGGGCTAATATCATGTAGGGCCCCCGCGAGCTTGCAGAAGTGCCACAACATGATGTGGCATGAGCTCGACTGATATCTGAAGTAGTGCTGGAGGGAAATGATACGATGTATCCTGCTGGGCTGTCAATAAATCCCTAAGAGTACAAGGGTGTGGACATCTCTTCTGACCAGCACACTGCAAGGCATCCCAAATATGCTCAATAATGTTCATGTCTGGAGAGTCTGGTGGCCAGAGGAGGTGTTTAAACTCAGGAGAGTGTTCCTGGAGCCACTCTGTAACAGTTCTGGACGTGTGGGGTGTTGCAGTGTCCTGATTGAATTGCCCAAGTCCGTCATAATACACAATGGACATGAATGGATGCACGTGATCAGACCGGATGTTTAGGTACTGTCACCTATCAGAGTCGTATCTAGACGTAACAGGGGTCCCATATCATTCCAACTGCACACGCCCCACACTATTGCAGAGGCTCCATCAGCTTGAACAGTCCTCTGCTGAGATGCAGGGCCTGTGGATTCATGAGATTGCCTCCATACCTGTATACGTCCATACACTCAATACAATTTGAAACGAGACTCGTCCGATTAGGCAACACGTTTCCAGTCACCAACAGTCCAGTGTCAGTCCTGATGGGCCCATGCGAGGTGTAAAGCTTTGTGTCGTGCACTCATCAAGGGTAAACGAGTGGGCGTTCGGCTCTGAAAGCCCATATTGATGATGTTCATCACGATGACACTTGTTGATGGCTCAGCATTGAAGCCTTCAGCAGTGTGCAGAAGAATTGCATTTCTGTGAAGTTGAACGATTTTCTTCTGTCGTCCTTGGTCCCGTTCTTGCAGGATCTTTTTACGGCAGTAGTGATGTCAGACGACTGATGTTTTACCGGATTCCTGCTATTCACGCTACACTCGTGTAATGGTCGTACGGGAAAATGCCCACTTCATTGATACCTCAGAGTGCTGTCTCCCATCGCTCGTGTGCCGACTGTAATAGCACGTTGAAACTCACTTAAATCTTGTTAACCTGCCATTGTAGCAGCAATCACCGATCTAACAACTGCATCCCAAAGGATGTGGTCTTTCAGCCTGAGAGTGTCCTACCAAGGGTACAATTTACAAGGTAAAATTTTGTAAGTGGATGTTAGCATGAATGTGAAGGTGACTGGTGTGCCCAGATCCGATGTAAATATGATTCAAGAACAAAAATAGGCAAGTATATACACGTAATTTTAACAGAGCAAAGTACAAAATACAGTTGAGCGTCTGTGCGCGCTATATCACTTAAAATGCATATTTTCGTAATACATACGCATAAATACGACAAATAGGGTGTGTAAACTACCATGGCGGTTGTTCCAGTTGCTCATGTCAACCAGCCACAGCAGAAGATTGATGAATTCATTGCAGCATCACTGTTTGGTCAAGTGAATTCATAAACGCTGCAGTTTGAGCACGCAAAACATTAAACATCTGAAGTTCAGAAATGAAAATAACATTAAGCATACAGTGAAGTTAACATGAACCACATTAAAGATGTCTCCAAAACGCATCTTTTACTACGATTTGTTGTATGCTGGAGGATAATTAAGTTACCTGAAGACTTAGATTTAGCTTTTGATGTTGTTTAGTAATTGATTGTGAAACAAAAAGAAGATATAGTGTGTAAACTTTTGGCTAGACTGTGATGTTTCCCTCCAAACCCTTCACCGTTAAATATTGGCTATGGTGACAGCATAGCGCGAGGTCAGGGATAGTTCTGATCGATAAATTTTGCAGCCTTCCACAGTATGGAACCCAAGAGCCGCCCCTGATCACGATCAACTAACATCAGTGCCTTAATGCATCCATGTACTATTATGTCACTGTTAATCTGGATGGTAAATTGACTGGAAAGTTACTTATTGCGTTGTGAGAAGTTGGAGGTGTTCTGCCCCCTATGATACTTACTCGTGTGCATGATCTTACAAAGGCAGTAGGGAATATTTACGTCACAGCAAGTAAGAGTGGGGAAAATGGGCGTAAGAGTACTAGAACTATGGTATGAGCAGCACTTTTGGACAATAGCTGGTCAAAATAACTTGCATTTGCTTGATCCCTGGTCTGCGAATGTAAATCATACTCCTTTAGAGCAAACTATCCCAACTGAAAAGTGAATGACATTGCAACTGATACCACCTGGAAGCTCTGGACAAATGTAGCATCTGGATGTTTGTTATTTCTGTGCCTATGAAGCATATTATTGCACTATGCAGGTACACCTTAAAGGATATCTAGTTTCACAATAAGTTCCATAACAGACTATTTCGTAGTAAGTTGTATGTCACCACATTCTATCACTTCTCGTCACCACGTTACATCAGCAACACTCTATATGCATTCCTTAAAAGTGGGTACTTAGCAGAAGGTCATGCATGGTTTGTAACTCAAAAGGCGTTTGCCATCAATCTAGATGACTTAAACCTTTGTGATCATTGTGGCACGCGATTTTTCATTCAGTGTTTTGGTGCATGTTAGTGGTTTGTTCTGAACGTTTATTGAATGTTACGATGCCCATTTTTGTGAAGTGTAATACGTATATCCTGTAGAAGGTTTATCTCTGCACCTCATTTTCTATCGGCCTCCTTATGCAAATGGCGAGTCATTAGCAGCTAATATTTTTGCTGCCATATTTGTTAACATGTGAGGGTACTGGTGTGTAGTATCTGTAAGTGGTTGTTCCTTGGAGGGCGACAATGCCCAATGGTGCAGAGAGTCGCAAGAAGAAGCAGTTGTTGAGAAGCTGTGGAAGCTGTAGGCTGCGCGAGCCAAAGACAGTTGCATAGCAAAGGATTTATCTCCATGTTTAATAGTAGCGGCACACAGTTTGAATTACAGTGTGTTTATGTTTGTGCAGTGTGATAAAGGAAATAAATTAAATTTTACCAGTTCTTAATGCGTCTCCATCAGTTAGTACCATACCATTGCATTTAACAATGAACGAAGTCTCGATACACACAGTCAACTACAACAAGAGGATTGTAACATAATAATCCGTCGAAAATGGAAGCAGTAAGGAATTTTCCAGTACCGAGATGCAGAAAACAACTGAAATCTGTTATCGGATTTTGCAACTTCTATCGTCGGTTTCTTCCGGGAAGCAGTCTTTCTTCATCTCCACTTACGGATCTGCTAAAGAAAGATACGACATGGAAATGGGGTAAGACACAACAAGAAGCCTTTGAGTTAATTAAACGGCAGCTGTGTGAAGCACCAATTCTTCATCATCCTGACCTGAGTGACACATTTTACCTTGGCACTGATTCAAGTGATTATGCACTTGGTGCAGAATTGTATCAGTTAGTAGAAGTTAATGGAATCATTGAACATCGTACTGTCGCCTTCGCAAGTCGTGCTCTCATTAGCTGGGAAAGAAAATATACAGTGACCGAAAAGGAAGCACTTGCAGTTGTATGGAGTTTTGAAAAGTTTCACTTTTACCTGTTTGGAAGACATACTGTCGTCGTTACCGATCACAAGGCTCTTTCATTTTTATTAAATTGTAAACTGATGCACAACCGACTAACTCGTTGGTCATTAGCCCTTCAAGAATATAGTTTTGAAATTCAGTATGTACCTGGACAGCAGAATATTGTGCCAGACGCTCTGTCAATGTTGCTCATCCAAAACAAAAGGACGTTCGAATTTATTTTATGAGAGATGTGGAAGGTGAACGTTATATCAGAAAAGTGCTGCGTAATATTAGAAGCGAACAGGACTCTGATGAGATCCTCCCAATAATTAAAGAAAAATATGATGACCCAAATGCAGAAGGAGGTGACAAGATACGGCAGTATCAGTTTAAAACAGGACAATGTGTTGTACAGAAGGACAAATGTGAACTCAGATAAATGGCGATTGTGCATTCCTAGACAAGTAGTGGATGAACTTATTAAGTATATACACGTTAGTTATGCTCATTTTGGACCTCGAAAGTGTATGTTGAAGTTGCAAGAAAGTGTAATTTTTGATAACATGGCTGCGATTTTTGCCAGAAGACGAAAGTGTCTACTGTTCAACATAAAGGATTAATGCACCGCATAATACCCAAGAAACCCGGAGAAATATCAGCTCTTGATTTATACGGATCTCTGCCTCGCTATGCTGCGTTACTGATGGACAAACCTTTGGACAATAGTCGGTAGCTATTGTGAGATGTTGAAGACTGTAGTCGGTAACTGCAGTGAGTGCATTTTATTCTCTGTGTTTGATATCGTGTGACTTTCTCTTATGTCCTGTGACAGGCGCAGTAACTGTAGTTTTGACAGATACATAGTGTCAATGCTTTTGTGTATATAGGTTTTACATTTGTATTAGGTTATTTAAAATTAGGCTCATTTATTCAGATTCCATTCCTTAGCGTCAATTATGTTCTTTACTGTGATTCATGTGTCTAATTAAGAGTAACCTTTACTAATATGCTTGATATCTCCAAGAAAAGGGAAATTGTGTCAGTCACATTATCTATCTTTTTTAGATTTTCCTTGCTGATTAACAGACAGTTAGTAAATTTTGTGTAAAGTTCTTGCTGACATTAAATAATTTTCAAATTGCTATATTCATTGATCATGTTTTATGTGCTTGGAGATAAGGTTAATTAACATTAGTTATATTTTGAAAATCATTTATTCTCAGGGTCAGATACTTATTGCAACTACTTTGACATGAAATACTAGTTAGTGTAATTTTCAAATTTTGATTTTTTATTGTATAACTTTCGCTAGGACTTCTAAGTCCCCTCAAAAGGTAACCTAGCTCTAGTTTTGTTTTGGTGGGGATGTGAGGGTACTGGTGTGTAGTATCTGTAAGTGGTTGTCCTTTCGAGGGCGACAAGGCCCAGTGGTGCAGAGAGTCGCAAGGAGAAGCAGTTGTTGAGAGGCTGTGGAAGGTGTCGGCTGCGTGAAGCAAAGGCAGTTGTGTAGCGAAGGATTTATCTCTATGTTTAATAATAGTGGCACACAGTTTGAATAATAGTGTGTTTATGTTTGTGCAGTGTGTTAAAGGAAATAAATTAAATTTTACCAGTTCTTAATGCGTCTCCATCAATTAGTACTACACCATTGCATTTAACAATGTACGAAGTCTCGATATACACGGTCAACTACAACAAGAGGATTGTAACATAATAATCATTACTTAACCCATATAATCTCCATGGAGAAGGGAGCTTATAAACACAACACTTTCAAAAGAACTTTACTAAAGATTAATCCTGCAACCTTACATTTAATGGGTTTCTTGTTAGGTATGGTACTCTACTACATAACAAAGTGGAAAGAGTATCTAACAATAATAGGGAGACACATAAATGTCTTTGTTAACTGGCCTTGTGTTATTCACTGCAGTTATGTGAAAGGATCTATTTTCTCAGATGACAGTGTGTTAACAGTAGAGTTGAAACATTTTATAAAAATGGACAATAACAAGTTCCAACAAAGTTAACAAAGACTAAAGATCGTAGTACTAACAAAATACAATCTCAAAAACTAATGCACCTGCTAAGCATAGCAGACAGGGACAAATTATTTCTAATATGCCAAACTTGTTTATGAAAGCTTCTAGAATTATTTACTTAGTATCTTAAATGTTCATTTTGTTAGAAAGAAAAAACATATAACTAGAAAGGGAAAACCATCATACACCCAAGAATTGGCGAATTTAAAAAATAAACTACTGCTATTAAAAGGCCTAAGCAAAGTTAATAATTCTGATGAAATTAAGGATCTGCAAAAAATTACCAATAAAATGTACAAGAAAGCTTTACAGCTGGCTAAACAAAGATCCAACATTAATTGAATAGAAAACAGTAAAAACCAATGCAAAGCACCTTGGCCAGTAATTCATAATATTAAAGGCATAGGCATAAACGTCCATAATATAGTTCCAATACCAGTAGATAAATTCAACCAATATTTTGTAAGGTGTGTAGAGGAAATAAAAAATATGATACAAAAATCTAAAGAAACATATATGGATTATCTTAAGAACACATATCTAGATCTTGATCAGGCCAGACCTTCATAAAGCAACTTTACAGAGGTAAACCAAGAGGAAGTTCTTGAAATTGTCAAAGATTTGAAACATAGAGATATTTTAAATATGTCAAATAATCTACTGAAAGAAATAATATATTACATTGTAGCTCCATTAACACATTCTATAAACATGTGTCTTACAGAGGGTGTTTTGCCTGATCCCCTCAAATCATTCAAGGTGACTCCAGTCTTTAAGAAGGGAAACAAATCTGAAGGTGCAAACTACAGGTTTGTTTCACTAACTGCAGTACTAGCCAAAGTCTTTGAAATCATTATGTTTAAAGAAATGTATGACTTTCTAGAAATGAATGCAATGTTAAGTACATCATAGTTTGGTTGCAGCAAAGAAAGATCATGAATGCAAGATTTGCATCTCTTAGAGAAGTTTTATCAGCATTCGAAGGCCATGCTCATACAAAGGTGATCTTCTGTGATCTCTTCAAATTAGAATACTATAGAATTTGTGGGACAAGTCTAAAACTAATGAAATCATACCTCAATAAAAGAAAGCATGTGGTTGGTTCCAGAGGTAAGTTATTAGACACACTTGAGGTTCAATGTGGAGTGCCACAACGATCAAAATTATAACCTCTTCTATTCCTGGTGCATATCAGATAATGAAGGTTTAAAGACATATTTGTCTCCAAATGAAATTACTTTTTTCTCTGTAAACTATATACTTGAAGGCCTTATCAAAAGAATGAATTCTGTGAAAGAAAGTGCAGCATCCAGCTTCAATGCAAATGGTTTACTATTAAACGTAAATGAGATGCAGAATATGTGGTTCAGCCTATCAAAGACGGCAAAAGTAGAAAAACAAAAAGTAAAATTTATAGGTATAGAACACCCACGTAGAACAAATAACAATTAGGTTATCAAGAGTAATGTAGTTGCTGAAGCGACTACTGTCATATGTCTGCCTTTAATATCTAAGAACAGCCTATTTCCCTTTTTTCAATCTATTTTTGTATACAGATCAATACTTTGGGGAAATAGCAGGTAAATGAATGTAATTCTTATAATTCAGATGAAAGCTATTAGAATAATGGCAAAAGTAGACAGCAGAACCCAGTGGAAGCCTTTGTTCACCAAGTATAAGATTCTAACTGCAATTTACTTATATATTCTAGAAAGTGTTAATTAAATTCTTGTTGAACTACCAAAGTTAAGTGTAACAAATGAAAGACTTTGTTACAATACAAGAACCAGTAATACTCTGTTCTTACCAGGAAATAGGCTAGCAGAAACAAACAATAATTATACCTATGGGGCAGTCTTAGTATACAATAAACTGTGTAAACATGTCACAAGCATGTTAATTTAATCATTTAAGGAAAATCTGTGCAGCTTCTTTTTATCTAAGTCATTTTATTCTTTAGAAAACTATTTACAAATTCCAAATACAACAATATAAATAATTAAATAATGTAAATATGTGTTTTGTAATATTAATAAATAAATGTACTGATGGAGTCTATTGCATACATAAATGCTGAATGGCTAATAAAGAATCTGAATCTGGATATAAATTTGGAACTGTAATGTTGTTTAAAGTATGTGGGGCTATGTCTCTCTTTCTTCTCCTATACCATTCCATCAAATAATTCTGCCTACATCTCGTCATCAGTGTCTGATTCTACCGCTGTTACTGTCACTATGAAAACTTATTCCCAGTTAAGCAGGCTATTTATGCTCTGGTTAGGCTTTATTCTGTGCTGGTACAACGCATTTCCCTGCTATTCTGAGAACAGAGCTTCACTGGCTATTAACCACAGTTTTTACAACTGGCCCTTTCTACAAATTCTACAAATAACCAAAGTGTACACTGTATATTGTAAAACTTACATTTTTGTTTGTTTTAAACTCGTGAATGCAGGTTCCTATGGTAAGAATGTGGAAATGAAATAACTTAAAAAAAGAAAATAACCCTTTTTTCCAGTGCCAATCTTTATTATCAATGTGAATAGCTTAAATTACATCTGCACACTGGTTACATCAAAAAGCATATGCTCCAATGCTCGGTGGGAACATGTTATGGATATAAATTTTTGTCACTGTCCTGATATTGTCTGTGAAGGAATAAGAACACACTAATTATGTTTAATTACAAAGAGCCAGTACATCTATTAAGGAATTGAAGATCGGTAGTAAATTGCCATGTTTTGCGCCATATTAGTAAAATAAAGTGAGAAGTTTTCTAGGGTTAAAAGTCTGGGATAAATATAGAGAAATGTCATTAAATGCATTCAGTTGTATTGACATGGTGCAGATGCATGTATCCAAGAATTATTCTGAAATAGGATAATCTTTAGCAGACTGAAAATACAGACCTATAGTTTTGAATAAAATAGAATAAAAGATTTATCCAACATTTGTTAAGCCAGGTTTCACATGCAACGAAAGTAGCACCACTTGGTCGCCACTCGAATGGCATCACCATACTTGCAGATAGATATGCCCAAATTCCTGTACGACAGTTGAGTGACACCAGTTTTAATTGTGCCACAAAAGGCAAAGCTGATTTTCCACATACAACAAAAGTGACACCAAAGCAAGTGACTTGACAGCTGATACAGCAGTGGCACTGTTACTGCTGTTCTGTCGAAATTCTTGACACTGTTTTCAATAAGGCGTCAGGTGCGATTATTTGTATGTACAGTGGTGTTGTCATTCACGTTATGGTATTAGAACTAAGCCAAGAATCCAGTAAGGAGAAAGCATAAATATTGAATCTGGAATTGGATTTTAAGCAGGAATAAAAAAAGTGGCGTCAAACCTCTGCCAGATTCACATACGTAACTAACGTGGCACCACAACTTGTGGCTTTCTGCAGTGGCACAATGAGCTACCATTCACACAAGTAGCCACAAGTTGCATGGGTTTGCTTAGTTTTCAAAATGGCATCAGCTGAAACTGTATGGGCAGGTATCAGTGTTGTGGTGCAGTTTATGGTATTAGAGCTGCAACAGGGGTTAAATATAACAAAGATGAATCCCAAGTGTTGCATCCTAAAATAGATTCCAGGCATGGATAAACCAGGGACCACAAACACATTTATAAAAGAAAAAACACTCGAAGACGAAAATGCTGTCTGCAATAGCAAACTAACAGCTGACATGTGAGTACATCTGCAGACATGTCACTCTTCCAAGATTTTAGAATCGTGTCGTGTTCATTGATATAGGCATTTCAAATAATTAATTCGTAGTTTAACAGCTGCCACATCACACTTTCGGGCTATTTCCCACATATAATCAACAATTTATACAGTGCTTTGTCTCAATTCATATAACTCGCTTTTTAACTATGTATTATTTATTTATTCATCTAAAAATCTTTAAAGATTGTCGCAAACATCATTGGTTTGCAAATATTGAACACACACACACACACACACACACACACACACACACACTGCTAAAAAGCTGCAAAATAGTACCTGCTGACCAGTGTTTTGACTTTTTCTCAGTAATCAAAACACACTGAAATGAAATGGAGTACAGTACATAACTGTGACAGAAATTTGTGTTTCGAAATACAGCCACCAGGGAGAAGTGGTGGAAGGAAACTGATTCAACAAAGTACACCAAGTTAAACTTTTTGTGGCAAGACAAAAGTTGTGTCTCTTATGTTGTGCAACTGTAGTATGCCACTAGCTGAGGCTACACTTTGATTGTGTGTGTAAACTTGTTTTATAAGGGATATAGCACTCCTAAACAAAGACCCAATCGTTATTTACTTTCGAATAGCAAAAGCCAGTTTTGAGTACTTGTACAGCTGTAATTTGAGGATTATTAAAAAACCCTGTACTTACATTAGAGTTGCAGTCCTGGCTGGAGTGAAACGGGAAGTGATGCTTTGGTATTTGACATATAGAGATTACCTGTTGTCTTCACAATGCGTATATCACATTCCCATAAGTATGGTTTCACGGTTCTTACATAATGAGTTGGATGCTGAGACCTGAAGTCTTATTTGGAAGCTAATATTTTTCACTGTTGTAAATTAGGTAAAAAAGACAAATATTGAAGTTATTCAATTTCGAATTTTGGACTTATGCTTTCTGAAATTTCAATAAAAAACACTGTAATTTACTTAATGGTGAAAATTAATCTTCTTTTATTAAAAGCTACAGTCGAGCTGAAGTTATACTCCTGTAGAAACCTTGTTACTTCCTTTCTTTAATTCACTGAACAGGTATAAGTGCATTCATGTTGCCACTATTGCAATAATTTTCATCATTTGTAGAATTTCACTAAATACTCAATAATACCTGTTTACTTTCAAACATATCTTACCAGTGCATCAGATAATAGGACATGCTTTAACCACAAAAACGAATAATTTTTGCTGATAATTACAATTACAAATCTTTTAGCTACCAGCAACTTTAAATTCAGTCACATAGAAAGGTGATATTACTTTCCTTTTATAATACTCTGCATGTTGTCATTGATATGGGTGAATATACTTTAGAATAAAAACAGAGACATCATGTTGTTAGAATTGCTTGGTCCTCCACTCACCATATAAAATGTACTCTTAAGCCACACTATTTCATTGTCTTTATTGCAGTGCACTTACCATACAGCATAATGTGTGCATTTTTTTGTATTGATGAAGTACAGCAATGAAATTATTTTCATCCAACATTCGCAAACTGTCTTACTTGCATTTTAAATTAACTACACGATTTTTTTCTCGACACACATAAAAGAAAGTGACAGGTCTCCTATTATGATTTATTTTGTTTATGACTGTATATTTTTACTCAGCTTTCAGACCTTTTTGACTGTATATTTTTACTCAGCTTTCAGATCTTTTTGGGTGCCAGATGGACCTGCAGAGCTACCACTCTAATAAGATTTTAATAGTTTGTCATGTTCACTGTTGTAGGCTTTGATAATACTTATTTTATCTTTTGTAATAAATAATCGACTGGGGATATGTTCCCACATACCATCAGCAACGATAAGAAGCGTGCAGATGCGCTGTATAGTAGTAGTACTAGGTTTTCTGTTTTCATAAACAAGATCGCTTCTCATAGAGTTCAATAAATTGTACAATTATGTTAACAACCACTTTTTAGACATTTTTAGGTAGTGCAAAACACACACAGCAAAATTATTGATACAAAAATCGGAACATAGATGCTAATTGTAAAGCACTGGATACAGAAAGTAGCAACAACTTTTTTTGTCTGGAATGCCGACAACCAAGCGGTGCCTTTGGTCAGTTGAACGAAACATAGTACAAGGCAGCCATTTTTGACCCAAGTAATACATGAGACTAAGCGCAAGAATTGATCTAATTTGTAGTTATCTTTGTATAGGGTGTGTGTAAAACATACAGACTCATTTTATGTTATATTCAGCGCCTAACAAGACATTCAACATACATCTGGTTAAGAATGCAGCAGTGTTGTGCAGTAAACTGCTACTTGGGAGCAGAGCATTATTGCTGGTTTTTCCAAGTGCCTCAAGCTGAAAGGGATCCAGAAAGATGCAAAATATAGCTGCAACTAACTGGAAAGAAAGATACATTTCCATCAGAGTTTGCTAGATTATATGAAGTAGACAAGCATTTCTCTCATCATCAATGAATTAACAATGACCATTTGTATATAATTATTTGGGACTGCCAGCACACGTTCGTGGGTAACACAATTGGTTCCGTGGTAGATTTCAAATGCAAGGTTCGAAAGATTAAGCAAGATTCAGGTCAATTTTTTCCTTATTCCTTCTTGCTCTCTTCATTTAACATTACTATCTCGTTAAGTTTGCATTATTCATAATGGAGTTATGTAAGACGTTTAAAATCCATATCATATTACATTTCAATACCTACTTTCATTTTATACCTAAGTAATTTGAGATGAATCCTCAAGAATGGTTAAGAAACTACACTCCTGGAAATTGAAATAAGAACACCGTGAATTCATTGTCCCAGGAAGGGGAAACTTTATTGACACATTCCTGGGGTCAGATACATCACATGATCACACTGACAGAACCACAGGCACATAGACACAGGCAACAGAGCATGCACAATGTCGGCACTAGTACAGTGTATATCCACCTTTCGCAGCAATGCAGGCTGCTATTCTCCCATGGAGACGATCGTAGAGATGCTGGATGTAGTCCTGTGGAACGGCTTGCCATGCCATTTCCACCTGGCGCCTCAGTTGGACCAGCGTTCGTGCTGGACGTGCAGACCGCGTGAGACGACGCTTCATCCAGTCCCAAACATGCTCAACGGGGGACAGATCCGGAGATCTTGCTGGCCAGGGTAGTTGACTTACACCTTCTAGAGCACGTTGGGTGGCACGGGATACATGCGGACGTGCATTGTCCTGATGGAACAGCAAGTTCCCTTGCCGGTCTAGGAATGGTAGAACGATGGGTTCGATGACGGTTTGGATGTACCGTGCACTATTCAGTGTCCCCTCGACGATCACCAGTGGTGTACGGCCAGTGTAGGAGATCGCTCCCCACACCATGATGCCGGGTGTTGGCCCTGTGTGCCTCGGTCGTATGCAGTCCTGATTGTGGCGCTCACCTGCACGGCGCCAAACACGCATACGACCATCATTGGCACCAAGGCAAAAGCGACTCTCATCGCTGAAGACGACACGTCTCCATTCGTCCCTCCATTCACGCCTGTCGCGACACCACTGGAGGCGGGCTGCACGATGTTGGGGCGTGAGCGGAAGACGGCCTAACGGTGTGCGGGACCGTAGCCCAGCTTCATGGAGACGGTTGCGAATGGTCCTCACCGATACCCCAGGAGCAACAGTGTCCCTAATTTGCTGGGAAGTGGCGGTGCGGTCCCCTACGGCACTGCGTAGGATCCTACGGTCTTGGTGTGCATCCGTGCGTCGCTGTGGTCCGGTCCCAGGTCGACGGGCACGTGCACCTTCCGCCGACCACTGGCGACAACATCGATGTACTGTGGAGACCTCACGCCCCACGTGTTGAGCAATTCGGCGGTACGTCCACCCGGCCTCCCGCATGCCCACTATACGCCCTCGCTCAAAGTCCGTCAACTGCACATTCGGTTCACGTCCACGCTGTCGCGGCATGCTACCAGTGTTAAAGACTGCGATGGAGCTCCGTATGCCACGGCAAACTGGCTGACACTGACGGCGGCGGTGCACAAATGCTGCGCGGCTAGCTCCATTCGACGGCCAACACCGCGGTTCCTGGTGTGTCCGCTGTGCCGTGCGTGTGATCATTGCTTGTACAGCCCTCTCGCAGTGTGCAGAGCAAGTATGGTGGGTCTGACACACCGGTGTCAATGTGTTCTTTTTTCCATTTCCAGGAGTGTATATTTTATGCTTCATGTAGCTCATATTCTGAAGAAACCCTTTACAATTGCTGACCACATTATTCCTCCCAAACAAGTCATTAAGGTTCAACTCTCTCCACTGAGCCTGTTGTAAAACCGAATGATTTTGACACAGAAAAGAATTAATATTGCCTGGAATCTACAAGAAAATGTAATAACACCAGAACATTACTTATGATAAAATGGAAATTGGTACTGCTTGATCACTTTATATCATAGTGTTTCAGCAGCAGTTAGGTATAGCTGAACAAAAGATACTTTAAAGTTCTGCTGAAACTAATTATTTGATAGACATACAGTAATTTTCCAGTGGTTTAAATTAATGACTTCAAAGAACAAAACACTACATTACGTAAATCTGTTGAATACAAACAGGATGATTCTGTGCAGTTACTCATGAGTATTATTATTCTGTTTGAAAATTTTAAAGTTTGTATAAGAAGTACCCAGAGAACAAAAGTGTTTCTCGCAACAATTACAGCAATTAACAATCAGAACTAACTTCTGATCGAAAACGATTTCCACAGTGTTTTCTTGTGTGCATGGATCAGTAAATAATCCTGTTCCAGACTCCCTCAGTTTTAAGACAAAGCTAGAAATTTAGACATAAGTGTCATAGGTGAGATTTCACACAAGGTAGAACAGTCTCTGCATTGTCTTGGAGAGAAATGTACAACAAATTAGGCAGGAGTACATGTTGTGCGATGTGTCCCATGTACTACTTTTAGCTAGTGAACAGCCTGAATGTGATCGAGTTCGTTGTTTAAATGAACTCAAAAATTACGTGACCCATGCCATAATACATGTCAGATGCAGCACATAACACAATTCAAATTTCAGAAAAAGTTCTCCATTTTAATGGAAAACAAGTTTTGGAATTGAAGTTGTCAGTTCAAGCGCTGGAGTGAGATTCATGTAATGCAGGCAAGAATCTCCTTCACAGTATTCCATCTTGTCACTCTATCACAGAGAAAATTGTACAGGCGTTTTTAAAAAAGGACTGTACATACTTTTGAGGAAATATAACTAACAGATAAAGAATCATGCCACTGCAAAATGTGGCAGGAAAAGTATAAGCATGAGCAATGCAATAACGTTATTATAAGTGGCATTCACTAGACAGATAATTTATTTTCTATATTCTTTTTGGCTAATTGAGTATGTTTGTAGTTACTTAAATATGAAGACAGTTATCATCCACAAAAGAAACAGAAAGATTAAAGTCATTAACTTGTGAACAGAACTACACTCCTGGAAATTGAAATAAGAACACCGTGAATTCATTGTCCCAGGAAGGGGAAACTTTATTGACACATTCCTGGGGTCAGATACATCACATGATCACACTGACAGAACCACAGGCACATAGACACAGGCAACAGAGCATGCACAATGTCGGCACTAGTACAGTGTATATCCACCTTTCGCAGCAATGCAGGCTGCTATTCTCCCATGGAGACGATCGTAGAGATGCTGGATGTAGTCCTGTGGAACGGCTTGCCATGCCAGTTCCACCTGGCGCCTCAGTTGGACCAGCGTTCGTGCTGGACGTGCAGACCGCGTGAGACGACGCTTCATCCAGTCCCAAACATGCTCAATGGGGGACAGATCCGGAGATCTTGCTGGCCAGGGTAGTTGACATACACCTTCTATAGCACGTTGGGTGGCACGGGATACATGCGGACGTGCATTGTCCTGATGGAACAGCAAGTTCCCTTGCCGGTCTACGAATGGTAGAACGATGGGTTCGATGACGGTTTGGATGTACCGTGCACTATTCAGTGTCCCCTCGACGATCACCAGTGGTGTACGGCCAGTGTAGGAGATCGCTCCCCACACCATGATGCCGGGTGTTGGCCCTGTGTGCCTCGGTCGTATGCAGTCCTGATTGTGGCGCTCACCTGCACGGCGCCAAACACGCATACGACCATCATTGGTACCAAGGCAGAAGCGACTCTCATCGCTGAAGACGACACGTCTCCATTCGTCCCTCCATTCACGCCTGTCGCGACACCACTGGAGGCGGGCTGCACGATGTTGGGGCGTGAGCGGAAGACGGCCTAACGGTGTGCGGGACCGTAGCCCAGCTTCATGGAGACGGTTGCGAATGGTCCTCGCCGATACCCCAGGAGCAACAGTGTCCCTAATTTGCTGGGAAGTGGCGGTGCAGTCCCCTACGGCACTGCGTAGGATCCTACAGTTTTGGCGTGCATCCGTGCGTCGCTGCGGTCCGGTCCCAGGTCGACGGGCACTTGCACCTTCCGCTGACCACTGGCGACAACATCGATGTACTGTGGGGACCTCACGCCCCACGTGTTGAGCAATTCGGTGGTACGTCCACCTGGCCTCCCGCATGCTCACTATACGCCCTCGCTCAAAGTCCGTCAACTGCTCATACGGTTCACGTCCACGCTGTCGCGGCATGCTACCGGTGTTAAAGACTGCGATGGAGCTCCGTATGCCACGGCAAACTGGCTGACACTGACGGCGGCGGTGCACAAACGCTGCGCAGCTAGCGCCATTCGACGGCCAACACCGCGGTTCCTGGTGTGTCCGCTGTGCCGTGCGTGTGATCATTGCTTGTACAGCCCTCTCGCAGTGTCCGGAGCAAGTATGGTGGGTCTGACACAACGGTGTCAATGTGTTCTTTTTTCCATTTCCAGGAGTGTATATGTAAGTTTCTAAATATGTCCTGTGCTTCCCAAATATCTCCCTCATGTAAGCCGAATGGGCATTATATATAATGCTATTATATCTAGAGCATATGTTATTTATCACAAATGTTTAGATTAGATTAGATTTACTTTCATGTCAATTCATCCATAGTGAGGAGGTCCTCCAGGATGTAGAATATGTCAGAAAAACAATAATACATGACAAATATTTACAACTCAAACAAATAAGCTAATGTACCATTCCACAGATCCCAAGTGGAATGATCGTCATTTTTTAATGAACACTATATGAAAAATCATTTTCCAAATACTAATCCACTGAATATAAAATAAAAAAGTTTTTTAAATTTATTTATAAGGTAATAAACGTGTAATATAGCTACTACAATACTTATTAACAATGAACACATTACTGCACTGAAATTGTGTAGAAGTTATATTGTACTTATATATATACTGAGAAATTCATCAATGGAGTAGAAGGAGTTGACCACCAATAAATCCCTTAGACTTCTCTTAAACTGAATTTCAATGGTTGTTAAGCTTTTTATAGCTGCTGGCAAGTTATTGAAAATGTGTGTTCCTCAATAATGCACACCTTTTGTACAAGATTAAGTGACTTTAAATCCTTGTGAAGACTATTCTTATTTCTAGTATTGATTCCATGATTTGAGTTGTTGGTTTGAAAAAGTGATATATTTTAATGACAAAATCTATTAAAGAATAAATATATTGAGAAGCAGTAGTTGCTATCCCTAGTTCCATAAACAGGCTTCTGCAGGATGTTCTTGAGTTCACACCACATATAACTCTTACTGCACGTTTTTGTGCCTGGAAAACTTTAGCTTGGCTTGATGAATTACACCAAAAAATAATCCCATATGACATTATGGAATGAAAGTAAGCATAGTATGCCAGCTTTTTCATTTTTGTATCCCCTATGTCTAACACAATTCGCATTGTAAATAGAGATTTGTTAAGACGCTTCAGCAGTTCTGTGGTGTGCTTTTCCCAGTTGAATTTGTTATCAAGCTCTAATCCCAAGAATTAACACTGTCCACTTATTCTATCTGCTTGTCATCAAATGTTAGGCATATACTCTTGGGACACCCCTTACAAGTTCTGAACTGCATATAGTGTGTTTTTTCAAAGTTTAGTGACAAGGAATTGGCTAGGAACCAGTGATTAATGTCCACAAATATTTTATTAGCTGATCTTCCTAAGACTACACTAGATTTGCTATTTATTGCAATGTTTGTATCATCAGCAAACAAAACAAACTTGGCATCTGGTAATGTTACTGATAAAAGGTCATTGACAAACACAGGAAAAAGTAAGGGCCCGAAAATGGAACCTTGTGGGACCCCACATCTAATTAGTTCCCAGTTGGATGATGCCTGATAGCTTGATACATGTCTCTTTCCTAATAACACCCTTTGTTTCCTGCCAGATATATAAGATTTGAACCATTTTGCAGCATTTCCTGTTACACTATAATATTCTAATTTACTTAAAAGGATATTCTGATTTACACAGTCAAATGCCTTTGACAGATCACAAAATATACCAGTTGCCTGCAATTTTTTATCTAATCAATTAAGCACATTTTCACTGTGAGTGTAGAAGATGAAGTGTAGAACCACTTGTATGAATATCAAGAGCTCAGATGGAAACCCAGTTCTAAGCAAAGAAGGGAAAGCAGAAAGGTGGAAGGAGTATACAGAGGGTCTATACAGGGGCGATGTTCTTGAGGACAGTATTATGGAAATGGAAGAGGTGGTAGATGAAGATGAAATGGAAGATATGACACTGCGTAAAGAGTTTGACAGAGCACTGAAAGACCTAAGTCGAAACAAGGCCCCAGGAGTAGACAACATTCCACTAGAACTACTGACAGCCTTGGGAGAGCCAGTCCTGACAAAACTCTACCATCTGGTGAGCAAGATGTATGAGACAGGCGAAATTCCCTCGGACTTCAAGAAGAATATAATAATTCCAATCCCAAAGAAAGCTGGTGTTGACAGATGTGAAAATTACCGAATTATCAGTTTAATAAGTCACAGCTGCAAAATACTAACGTGAATTCTTTACAGAGGCAATACTGACAATACTACATATCTTAGATGAAAGATTAAGGAAAAGCAAACCTACGTTTCTAGCATTTGTAGACTTAGAGAAAGCTTTTGACAATGTTGACTGGAATACTCTCTTTCAAATTCTGAAGGTGGCAGGGGTAAAATACAGGGAGTGAAAGGCTATTTACAATTTGTACAGAAAACAGATGGCAGTTATAAGAGTCGAGGGACATGAAAGGGAAGCAGTGGTTGGGAATGGAGTGAGACAGGGTTGTAGCCTCTCCCTGATGCTATTCAATCTGTATACTGAGCAAGAACTAAATGAAACAAAAGAAAATTTTGGAGTAGGTATTAAAATCCGTGAAGAAAAAATAAAAACTTCGAGGTTCGCTGATGACATTGTAATTCTGTCAGAGACAGCAAAGGACCTGGAAGAGTGGTTGAACGGAATGGACAATGTCTTGATAGGAGGATATAATATCAACATCAACAAAAGCAAAACGAGGATAATGGAATGTAGTCGAATTAAGTCGGGTGATGCTGAGGGAATTAGATTAGGAAATGAGACGCTTAAAGTACTAAATGAGTTTTGTTATATGGGGAGCAAAATAACTGATGATGGTCGAAGTAGAGAGGATATAAAATGTAGACTGGCAATGGCACGGAAACCGTTTCTGAAGAAGAGAAATTTGTTAACATCGAGTATTGATTTAAGTGTCAGGAAGTCGTTTCTGAAAGTATTTGTATGGAGTGTAGCCATGTATGGAAGTGAAACATGGACGATAAACAGTTTGGACAAGAAGAGAATAGAAGCTTTTGAAATGAGGTGCTACAGAAGAATGCTGAAGATTAGATGGGTAGATCACATAACTAATGAGGAGGTATTGAATAGGATTGGGGAGAAGAGAAGTTTGTGGCACAACTTAACTAGAAGAAGGGATCGATTGGTAGGACATGTACTGAGACATCAAGGGATTACCAATTTAGTGCTGGAGGGCAGCGTGGAGGGTAAATATCGTAGAGGGAGACCAAGAGATGAGTTCACTAAGCAGATTCAGAAGGATGTAGGTTGGAGTAGGTACTGGGAGATGAAGGAGCTTGCACAGGATAGAGTAGCATGGAGAGCTGCATCAAACCAGTCTCAGGACTGAGGACCACAACAACAACAACAACAACATGACATCTCGTGGAAATCGGGTTTTCTGCCGGATATCAGCGTCTTCCAAACACGATATTTCGACGTCATTACTTGACGTCTTCATCAGGTGCTCCCTGAGATTGGCTGCTTGCTGGACCGGGTCGCATATTTATGCCTGATCGGTGCCTGGTGTTCTGTTTGCGTTCCCTAGTCGGTCGCGCTCGCGAGTCGCGCTTTCCTGCCGCTCTAGGTGTTCCCTATTCCGTCCGCACCAACTCCGGCCGCCTCCAACTGCGGTCGTGGCCTCCTGGTGTTGCCTTCTCGGTCCGCGCCCGTGAGTGGCGCTCAACTGCCGATCTGGACGTTCCCTTTCCCGTTCGCGCCCGCTCTGGCCACCTCCAACTGCGGTCGTGGCCTCCTTGTGTTCCCTTCTCGGTCCGCACCCGCGAGTGGCGCTCCCCTGCCGCTCTGGACGTTCCCACTCGAGTGAGCGATGCAGTGCAAGCAGGATCATGCTACTCAAGCGAAGGGTGTGGCGGATCGCCGCCAGGCGGTACGGGCTCGGGCGACCGAGTCCGCCCCGTCTGCGGCCCCCCACGTACGACGACGCAGCAAACGACAATGGACCACGAGACGGCATATTCTAGGGAAACAGGCCCGCTTACAGCCGCGCAATTGTACGTCATCCTGCACCAAATGTCACGGGATACTGATTACCGGGAACGAGCAGCCGACGAACGAGCTCTCCACTTGTTCCACCAGTACCTCAAAGTCACTCGGTTGCGTGGTCAATGAAGAGGAACGAGTACCGTCGGGAGCCCTGACAGGCGTGTTGAATACAGATGACACTGTTCTGTCAGTGGCGGCCCCGATGAGTGTTGCGCCACCAGTCCCAGTTCCAGAAGAAACTGGTGCACTGCTGGCTGCCACTCCAGTCTCTTCCAGTGAAGAGGCCACAGATCTACCGGAAAATGTACCGCCAGGCGTGACGAGATAAGACGTCACCGTCCTGCCACGTGACGACACTATCGTAGAGGCCAACCTTGGCGACCTGCTCGAGGTGGAAGCCATGGCAACACCGCAGTCCTCCAGGAAGAGGCCGGCAGCAATAGAGGAGGATGACTCCTCCACATTCTCTCAGTCTGTTTGCAGGAGAAGCCAGAAGCAGAAAATGGCAGACGACCCTGCCCCCAAAGAGGCAGACCAGACACCAGACGACGGGTTCACCGTCCCGAACCGGCGGCACACTGCTCGGGCCAAACGGCTACAAACAGTGCAGCCGCTCCCGACGACGAACTCATTCATCGACGTCGACGAGCCAGGGGCCATGGAGGCCACTGAGCCACCCAAGAGGCGGCCACCCGCCCCACCACCGATAACTGTCTCATGGACGGACACTTACAAGTCCTTCCTTGATAAATTTGAGACAGTTGTGTCCGCTGCCAAGGTCAAATGTGTCGGGCGAGACCTATACCGGGTTTCGACCGCCACCATGAATGACTACCGAGCAGCCATGAAGATCATTGAGAGCGAGAAGCTACACTGCTTTACACATAATGCGGAGCCCGTTAAGCAACTGAAGGTGGTTTTCCGCCGCCTGCCGCTGAAAATGGAGCCCTCGCACCTCAAAGTAGTACTGGCGGGGCTGGGCTACATGGCCAGCTCAGTGACCATCATGAAATCGCCCAGGACGAGGCGAGACATGCCTCTTTTCCTAGTTGTCCTCCCAGACATCTTCGAAAACCAAAAAATCTTCCAGCTGCAGATGGTGGCCCAGATTGGGGTGGAAGTGAAGCCGCTCAAGGCCAAGGGGAGGCGCGCCCAGTGCTTCTCCTGCCAGGGCCTTGACCACGTGGCTCCCTACTGCTCCATGCCGGCCTGCTGTGTCAAGTGCGCCGACTCCCACCAGAGTCGGGACTGCACGAAGAAGAGAGAGGAGGCGCCAAAGTGCTGCAACTGTAGCGAGCCACATGTGGCGAGGTACAGAGTCTGCGCTGCATTCCGCCACCGCCCTCGGCAGAACGGATGATCAGCACCTGCCAGGACGGTGCAACCTGGCACCAGCTATGCCTCCGCGACCGAGAGGGAGTCCGCTGAAGCCACCACGAGACGACAAGTGGCCTTCCCGCCACTTCCGCAACGGGACTCGAACGAGACCGCACTATCCACCGCGCCTGGCTCGTCAGCCCCACAGGCTGACTCCCAGGCCGACCACCACAAGGGCGGACGACGCACTGCCCGTCCACTCAACACTCCCGCGCCGCAGGCTGCTGGGCGCCCGGTCCAGCGAACGGACGCGGCGGCGACGCCGCGCCCGTCCGCCCCCGTGCCCGCAGCTGCGGCTGCACCCCCACCATCAACAGGACCAGGAGCCACAGACCTGGGAGCCCTTCTGGGCTCTCTCTCTGCCCTGCTCCAACAACTGCCCGTGCTCGTCACGGCAGTCACGGAGGCCCTCCAGGCTGCTACCATCACCATGAAGCTGCACCATGGATAATCCACTCATCCACAGACTGACCGTTTGCGGCTTCAACGCAAACAGCCTGTTCCCCCAACAAGGTGAGTTTCGCCAGTTCATGCAGGACGAGGCCATCGACCTCTGCCTGGTCGGCGAAACTCACCTTAAACCTGGGGTCCATGTGCGTGTAGCAAATTATGTTTGCTACCACAATGACAGGCCAACAGCCGGCGGTGGCACCGCCATCTATGTGCGTGCATCACTCAGGCACCACCAGGTGCAACTTCCGGACCTGGCAACCCCGGAAGCCACTAGGGTGACTGTCACCACGACAGCTGGGCAGATCACGTTCGTGGCAGTATACAGGCCACCACGCGGACACCTCCAGGAGGCGGACGTCGACGCGCTGCTGACAGTTGGGGGGAGGGTGTTCATTGTGGGTGACTTCAATGTGAAGCACCCGAAATGGAACTCCCGCCTCACGAATATCAGTGGCCGCCGACTTTCCCGCGCTGCCGCGAGGAACGGCACCCTGATCCTGGGCCCACAGGAGCCCACAATCTACCCAGCCAGGGGACGGCCGGACGTGCTCGATGTCGCAGTCATAAAAGGCATCGGGCACCACACGACCGCCTCCACACAGTGTGCACTGTCGTCAGACCACCTGCCGGTGGTCTTCGACATAGATGTCGCCGGAGCCACGCTACCACCACGCCGACAGACGTACCGGCGCATGGGCTGCGAGCGCTTCCAGGAGGTAGTCCTGGAATCGATCGCGGACACACCCGATCCAGACGCAGTGGGCGCGGACGCCGCTCTGCGTGTCCTCTCCCGCCAGCTACTGCACGCAGCCGACGCAGCCGACGCAGCCGACGCAGCCACCCCCCCTCCCCCAGCCACAGGGGCCCAGGGACTTCTCCCGCAACCTACCGCCTCCGATACGGGAAGCAATCAGGGAGAAGAAAAGGCTGTTCCGGGAGTGGCAGTTCACCCGCCAACCCGCGACGAAGCGACGCCTCAACCGCATGCGGAGAGACATCAAAGCAGCAGCTGAGGAGCACAGGAACAGCGTGTGGTCGGCCTTCGTCGCCTCCCTCAACCCAGAGGACGGCAGCATCTGGCGCACGGTGAAGTCGTTCCTACGCCGACGACAGCGCATACCACCAATACTGGTTGGGCAAGACGTCGTCTGCAGCCCATATGGAAAAGCAGGTGTCCTGGCGGACCAATTCCAATGGTCATTCACCCCGGTGGACGAGAATCTGGATGAAGACCACATCCAGCGGGTAGCCGAGCAACTCCCAGTGTTCCTGGAGGCAAGGGACGACGGGGACGTCATCGAAGCCATCTCCGAGGCGGAGGTGGCCGCACAGCTGAAGGTGCTCAATACTAGGAAGGTCGGAGGCGCTGATGGGGTCACCAACCACCTGCTGAGGAACCTTCCAGGAGGGACCCATCCGCTGCTGGCGGGTATGTTCAACCAGGTCCTTCGCTCGGGTGTCTACCCATCTGTGTGGAAACATGCAGAGGTGATGGCCATCCCCAAAGCGAACAAGGACCCGCGTGACGCTGGCAATTACAGACCCATCAGTCTGCTACCGGCCCTCTCCAAAGTGTTCGAGCGCCTCTACGCCAGGCGCCTGCTTCGCCACGTGACAGCTGAGGGAGTGATACCGGATGAGCAGTTCGGCTTCTGGAGGGGTCACTCCACGGTCCATCAGCTGATGCGGCTAGTGGAAGAGGCCATGAGCGCCCTGGAGACGCGGGAATACCTTGGGGCGGTGTTCCTCGACGTCTCCAGGGCGTTCGACTCCGTGTGGCACGACGGCCTCATGTACAAACTTTTTGTGCACGGGGTCCCGACGTCGCACGGGGTCCTACTCCGGTCGTGTCTGGCCGACAGGGCTTTCCACGTCCGCCTGGACGAGGGGACGTCCACGCACCGACCCATCCGTGCTGGAGTGCCACAGGGGTCCGTTCTTGGCCCCCTGCTCTGAAACGTCCCCTTAAAACAAATTATACATATGAAACGTCCACTTAGAACAATTATACAAGCCTGTGCTTAACCTGACACACAATATTATTTAGCGCAACGCAATCTGACTTTCAATAACCCCTACAAAACAATGGCCCTGACTAACTTTAACCTATACCTTTTACAAATCACTTACCTCACAAAAATCTTCGCTACTCAAGCTACTGCAAAACAGCGAGCGCCACTACTGCCAGCTAAATAAAAGATTCAGACTACTGAAGGTACTAACTACTGATAGGGATAGTTAGCAAATGAAAGATATTAATAGAGAACAAACAATGTATTTACCTTAATATTCATAATTGACATTCAGTCTTACAGATTATCAAAACTCCGCCATCTCTCTCCACACGTCCACCACTGCTGGCGGCTCACCTCCAACTGCCCAACGCTATCTGCTGTTCACATCCAGCTATAGCAGTTCATGACAACAATGGCAGGCAACAATGCAAACTAGCCACATACTGCACACAGCACAGCCAGTGATTTTCATACAGAGAGCGCTACGTAACGTTGCCAATAAGAAAACATAAACATCAAACTTACATAAAGAAAACATAAACAGCCTACTTACATAGCTCATAGCTCATAGCATACTTACATGCTCCCCACAAAAATTTTTACAAATGGTGTTGGGCACTGGCCAATACAGATTTGACAAAAATTTTTCACAATTACAGTAACAAAGATATAAAATGCACACACTTATTTATACAATGTTGGTCAACAGCTAAAATTTTCTCACAGTCCATAAAGACAGTCCAGATTGTTCATCATAATAGTAATTACAGTTTTTGTTTTTCACAAAGTCTCATTAGTAAAAGAAATTGCACATAGAAGTAGTGGATTTCCATGCAGTCTTGAAGAAGTAGTGTTGTCCTTCCAACGGAAAGACAGTGCTGACTCTTGAAATGCTGACAGGTAATGGGCCACAATGGAGCAAACCCACAGCAGAGTCATTCTAAGTTCTGACGAATATTGGTAGGTAGGTCATCACTGAGCAGACCCACTCCAGTCCTGGTAGAGAGTATGGTATTGATGGGCCACCAGAGATGCAGACCCACTGTAGTCCTTGTAGAGATGGCCAGCAGCCATCTGTTGTGACTGTGCAGGTGCACAATCACCATTGAAGAGTCTTGCGGATAATAGAGCAAGTCCATAACCACCACTTGTGCATTCACAAAGTTTTTGGGAATTGTCCTTAGAACCAGCAATGCTGTTATCCAGTCCCTTGCTGAATTATTAACACACGTGCAAACACTAACAGTCCCTACTTCTCACATATTGTCCATATACTATGACCAACAGAAATGTGTGCAGTGAAATGAATGCTTACAAGTTACTTAATTTGAGTAACTGGTGTCAATTACAATTATATAACATAAGAATACAATTACAAAGATACAAAATACATCATTAAAAACGTAACAATACAGATAATATTTGTAGTGCAGGCTTTACAAAACAATAGAAATAAACATATACATCAGTGTTACAGGAATGATGACATGAGTACATACATAAAAGATCAGAATCACTTTTAAAAATTCAACTTCACACATGAGCATTAAAACAAAACAGAATAAATAAAGTCTAAGCATCTTTACAAAGAAAATAACAGAGTATTAGAAAAATTCTACAACATAGCTCTCATCAGCTAAACACATAAAGACAGGAAAAACACAAATACACACGGGTACCCAAACACATAGTGGGATAACACAAAAGGAAAGGACAGGGTTTGTTTTCAGTGTAACATTTGGTACTGCAGTCCACCCCACAACTTCATTCGATAGATCTTTCGTCTTATTTCAACATTTGTTTCCACCAAAAAAATCCTATCCAAGCATGCTTTCTGTATTTATATGTTCACATATTGCTTACCTCATCATTTATTTCCAAGAAAATCCTACCTATACCTCCTTCCTGTATTCTATTCATATTTCTTTCAAAATGATTATTTCTGATTGTACAACACTCATTTGGGCCCAAATCTTTTTTCATGTAACCTTGCAATGCATACTTTACCTATTCTCCATAGTCAGTTTCTTATATAGTCTACCCCCTCTTAAGCTAACTTAAATCTACTGAGCTCAGATATATATACCAAGGGACGAGGCAATGCAGCATCACAACAAATCAACACAAACAGAAATGACAAAAAATGCAAATTGGCAAAGCTAGCAGCATAAATTAGCAAAAGTCAAATTCAATAACACTATGCCTGGCAAACAGCAGCAACTTATACCTAAACATGACATAGCTCAAGCAGAAAAAATATTACAGTAAAAACAACAATGCAGACAAGGGAAATGCATATTCACATCTTAATGTCTATGTAATTAAAGTGGTCATCTTAATGTCTATGTAATTAAAGTGGTCATCTTAATGTCTATGTAATTAAAGTGGTGCACCATAACAACTTATTGTAAAAAAAATATTACCATGTACTTGAAAAGAAAATTTTGTTTTACTGTTGCTAGTTCCTTCTTATTGTTCTTTCCTTTCCAAGTGCTCCTTTTTAAAGAATGTGGATCATAAAATAATTAATTAATAAATCTGTTGACAGAAAGAGTTCACATTAGCAAATGCATTTCATTTTATAAGAGCAACTACGAAAACCAAAGCATAAAAATATCATTCAGTAGTCATGTGACATTTCATTTCATAAGTTAATTGCTCTCAACTCTCGTACAAAGACTCTTGTCATAATCAGGTGTGCAGATGTAAAAATATTTCTTGTCAATTCATAAGCATTTCAATAATTAGCACAAAGTGCGAGTAATCATATGTTTTTAAGTAACGAGGGTGTCGCATTAGCGATGAAAGGCACGCCCTAATGGCTTGTTCTCCAGGTGTTTGACACAGCTGTGTGCCCACAACGCATTACAAAAATCATATGTTTTCAAGTAGCGAGCGTGTCGCATTAGCGATGCCCTCTACAAGGAAATGTCATTAACAGAAGTGTAGGCCTCTCTTTGTCCTTCTCTTCCACCTGTGCCTCTGGCACACCCTAATGGCTTTCTTTTCTACCTGAGCGTCTGAAAAGGCTTGTTCTCCAGGTGTCTGACACACCTGGGTGCCCACGTCACATTATGTGCAGGTGGTCACTTAACTTTCTTACGGAAATATTTACGACAGTAGTTTCCGCTACAGTGACAGTCTCATATAAAAACATTTCACAGGTCAAGAATTTTATTGACATAAACATACCTCAACAGCATAATACACATCGTCGTCGTAAAAATAGCATCATAACACCTCAGTCAAATGTCAAAAACGTCGTAGCTTCCTGCAATAATTTCAAAACCTAAAGAAAATTCTCTGCTCATTTCAGTAGTGTCATCTACCTCAAACGTACTTTAAAAATTATGATCTCATACCAAAATACATCATTCAAAGCTCTCATAGTATCACAATGGTACCAAAAAAATATGAACAGTGCAAAAGGTACAGACAAAGTACAATTTCTTAAGTGTGAAGTAATCCAACTCTGTAATTGCGTAAACATGTGTCACTGACGTAGTAAAAGGATGTTTGTTTCTCTGTTAAATGATCAGATAGGTGTGTAATTTATGTGTTAGAGAAATATGGTACCGATGTGTAAAGTTGTATAAGCAAATACCATATTAGCTAGGGCTCCTTGTGCTTGCTAAACACATGGTACACAAAGTAGGCGTGTACCCCCCTGAGGTTTGTTGTAATTATACCCTCAGGTGTTACAGATTACAGCAATGGAATGAAATGTATCACGAAAAACTTTCTTTGTAATTCAAAAATCTTTAAAAATAAATGTTTTAAGTACAAAATTAATCACTCAAATACGTGTCCAGTAGCGCTAAATATGCGTCTTGCTGTAAGATAATCTCTGGGAAGTGTCGTAGTTATTGTCCTCCGAAAGCTAAGTTCTGCAGAAGTCAATGTACTTACCTCATGATACACAAAAGTGAAATGCTTTGCGTATAGATAACTTAGTTATTATGCTTATTGTTGCGATGAAGAAATTAGTGTGCTGTAAAGTATTGTTGTGCTACGGAAAAGGCTGTCTCATTGTAGCTATACCACAAAAGTTACTACTAAAACATGGTTTACTTTCCAGAATAATTCAGAAAAACTGTGCAGATAAAAAACAGATACACCACAAAAGCAACATTGTAAATTGTCACTCATTAGTAACGTCGTGATATAATCGTGTAGCTGTCACACAAACCAACCACTGTGTCATCTGGCATTTCACAGAAAGCACCTCAAATCCAGAATCCACTCGTAAGCAAACCAAAATGTTGCATGTTAACAGTTTCTTAAGTCTGACAAATTGTACAAGTAGCGTGAAGTGAAAATTGCAAAGACTAAGTTAAAAAGCAGATTATCTGTCAATAAATGGTTTTACATGAGAAATGTGGTGTAAACCTTTACTCTTCCTAGTACGCAGAGTTTCAACTTCAACGCAATTATCATGTGGTATACGTCGGATTCTGTAAGGTCCATTGTAAACTAGAAAGAATTTGTGACTCAAGTGTTTCTTCTTGTGTGACAATGAATGAGCTTTAATGAGAACTTTCTGACCAATACATAATTTCTTTGCATTTGCTTTACCGTGTAGTTTTCTCCTTTTGTCTGCTGCAGATTTTATATTTGTAAGAGCCAAATCAATTATGTCTTTGTGTCGAAGTTTACGTGTATTCGGGAAAGGTACAAGCTCTCTGATTCTGTTCGGAGGTTCTACATTCTTCAGTACAAGAGTAGGTGGTAAAGCAGTGGAATCATGAGGCATTTCATTCAGCACATTTTGAAATAAGTGTAAATATCTGTCCCAATGCTGATGCTTTCTGTGACAATAAAGTCTGCAAAGCTTATTGATTTCTTTCATAATCCGTTCAGACGGGTTACAGTGTGGTGAATACAATGAAATAAAAACAGGTTTGATTTTATGATTCCGAAGCATGCGTGACCAAACAGCAGATCTGAATTGCGGTCCGTTATCTGAAATGACTTTACTAACGTGTCCCACTTCACGTAAGAAATTTTTAACAAAGGCGTTGGATACAGACCGTCCAGTGGCTTTACGTAACGGAGTGAAAGAAACAAATTTTGAAGTAAGTTCAACAGCGACTAGAACGTATGCAAATCCATTAGATGTTCTGACAAGCGGTCCCAAGAGATCAACAGCAGCAAATTCTTTTAATTTAGAAGGAATGATTGGAAACAACGGGGCACGATGTGAGATAGTAGATGGTTTCGCCTTTTGACAAAGTTTACAAATAGACAAGACTCTTCGAATTCTCTTTTCCATATTGTTAAAATAACAAGTCGTTCGAAGAATATGATAACATTTTCGTGGACCAAAATGTGCGTAGCTGAAATGAATGTACCAAATGAGCTTATTAACAAAATCGTCTGGAATGCAAAGTACCCATAGCTTGTCATCAACAGTGCAGCGTTTGAAGAGTATGTTGTTTCTAACCAGGTAATAATGCCGAATCTGAGTGTGTGTCTTTTCATGCCATTTACTTTTGATATCTTTCCAAATCGGATCTTTATCTTGTTCATGAGCAATGTCCTTTAAAGATGTGGTGATGAAGTTTTCAAAGGCGACTTTCTGAATGTAAAGAATACTGAAATTTTTCTCGAGGTTGCCTTCTGTGTTACTTTTCTCAAGCCCAGCCGGTGCGCGTGACAGCGCGTCCGCAACAATGTTCTCCTTGCCGGGAATGTAGACTATTGTGAAGCGGAATTCTTGCAGAAACAATGCCCAACGTTTTAACCTATCATGATTTAATTTTGAAGACATAAGAAATTGTAATGCACGATGATCACTGTATACTTTTACGTGCTTACCAGAAAGAAAGAAACGGAATTTGTTAAATGCCCAAACGATAGCTAAAGCTTCTAATTCAGTAACGGAATAATTTTTTTCAGATTTTGTTAGCACTCGGCTAGCAAAAGCAATGGTTTTCTGTATGGTAGTGTCATTTTCTATGGCTTCTTGAAATAAATGGGCACCAAGACCAACTTTGGAAGAATCCGTGCTAAGGCAGAAATCTTGTGACAGATCTGGATGGGCTAGTATTGGCGCGTGAAGTAACGCTTCTTTCAAAGAATTGAATTCCAACTGTGCTTGTTCGTCCCAGTTCCAAATAGTATTTTTTCCAGTGAGAGAACAAAGTTTTGGTGTAACTAGAATTTGCATATTCAGAAAACGACGGTAAAAATTTACGAGACCTAGGAAACTGCGGACTTGTTTTTTTGTGGATGGAACTGGAATGGCTCTAATTGCTTCTAACTTTTCAGGATCCGGCTGAATGCCTTCAGAAGAAATAATATGTCCCAAAAACTTCACCTTTGTCCTACCGAATTCAGACTTTTCCAAGTTAACTGTAATTCCAGATTCTGCAAAAATACGTAACAAACTGTTGAGTATGCGGTTATGTTGTTCCCATGAAGCTTCTGCTATTAGAATATCGTCCACATATAAGGTGATGTGACGTTTTAAGAACTCAGGTAATATGGAATTTAACCCGCGAATGAATGCTGCTGAAGAAATGTTCAAACCAAAAGGAAGTTTCCGAAACTGATAACAAACGCCGAAACAAAGGAAAGCTGTGTATTTTCTACATTCTGGATGAAGTTCGATCTGATAAAAGCTGGATCTGAGATCAATGGAAGACAACACTTTTACACCATTAAAATTTTGAAGAAGTTCTTCCATCGTCTGTGGCCTGTCTGTTTCAGGAATAATGATAGTATTGATTTGTCTCGAATCTAAGACAAGTCTGATCGATCCATTTTTCTTCTCAACAACATGTAACGGATTGTTGTATGAGCTTACTGCAGGCTCAATAATGCCCTCGTCAAGCATAGATTGTATTTCTGTTCTAACACGGTCCCTATAATGTGCTGGAATTACGTATGGTCTAACACAAAATTTAGTATGCTCACGAACACGAAATTGGTATTGAAACCCCTTGATTGTTCCTGTTTTGTGAGTAAAAACTGTGGAATGTGCTTGTAAAATCTCAAAAAGGTCCTGCCTATCAGTGTCATTACAATTCTCAATTGTCTGAATTTTATTCTGAATTAACTCATTAATTTCAAATATGCCGTCGATGTCATCCCTGTCAGTACTTGCAGAGTGATTGTTAGTGTCTAGTTCCGTAGAAAATTCCGAACTGTTGTCTAACAGAACGTAAAGCCGATTAATTTCCTCATCATGGTTTGAGAGCCAGTCTTCAAATTTCAAAGCTATTGACTTACCTTCTTTCTCTAAACTTATTTCAGCATCGTGAAAGCTTAAGATTGCTTTATATTCATTCAAAAAGTCTACTCCCAGTATAATTTCCGTCGACAATAATGGAACAATAAGGAAGTTCATAGAGAAGCTGTGGCTTTGGCAAAAGAATTCTAAATTGGTTTGTTGGCGTACATCTACACTTTTTCCAAAGATTGCACCTTGTAATTTAATCTTACGTAACGGAAGTGTGGGGCAATCGTTCGATTTGTTGCATTTGCTAAAAGCTGTTTCACTAATTACTGAAATAGGACTGCCAGAGTCAAGTACTGCCGTAAATTTTACGTCATTTACAGTAATGTGGATCACAGGATATGCAATGTTGTTATGTTTTACGTCGTGTTCCTGGAGTAAGATGTCTCTAATGTCTTCCATTTTTACGTAATTACTAGCTACGGCAGCAGCGTCATCAGTTTCATAAGTACATATTGTGGCTGCCAGCGGTGTGAGTCATCGCCTATTGTCTCTTTGTTGGCGCGCGTCGTTATTGGGATTTGGAGACCTAACTTCCACAAATTCGCCTTGCCCAGAGGGCCCAGCTCTGTTTAAAACTCGCCAGTTCTGATGCAATTCAGGTCTGTCGTTACGATCATATCGTCTGTCGTCATGTCGGTAGGTTCGATAGTTTCTTTCTTGTCGGTCATGTGGTGGAGAATTTCTGCCTGAGTCGTAACTGCGTGCTGGACCGTTGCGTCTAAAGTTATTCTGTCTCCCTTGATAATAGTTATTTTGGTTCCCATATTGTCTGTTTCTCTGATTGTCTCTGTGATAGTCATTACCGCGGAAAGGTGATCTTTCCCTGTAACTATTACTCTGCCAGTGGTTATCATATGGGTGGTGTCTGTTTTGGTCACGATTTACGTTGTAAGAATAGGTTTGTCGTGGCCATTTATTGTTTCTGTCGTCACGGAATTGTGACGGATGTGACCTATAGTGATTGTTTTCCTGTTTTCGCATCCCGCGACTGTCTGTGTCAATTTCCAGTTCTTGTAACAATCCCTGAAAAGTTTCAATGTCGTCTTTGCAACGTCCTGCCAAAATAATATGTCGTAAATGTTCAGGCAGTTTGATTAAGCAAATGCGGATGAGTTCTGAGGGGCTGTATGGGTTTGATAGGTACTGATTCTTGTGCAACATGTCTTCAAAATATTTGACAAGACTGGAAAATTCAGATTGTTCAAAGTGTTTCATCATCATGATGCTATGTTTTACGCGATCTTGTGTAGCTTGTGACCAATATGCTGAGAGGAACGCATGGTAAAATTCTCCTTCACTGTGACAATCGTGAATGACCGATCGCATTCTTACAGCTGGTTCATTTTCTAAGTAGCCACACATAAATTCTAATCTGTGTTCTAATGACCAGTTGGGAGGAAAACAATGAGAGAATTGATGGAGCCACGCTTGTGGATGAATGTCGTTGGCAGAATTCTTGAATGTTTTGAATTTACGTGTAGTAATGAACAGCTTATAGTCAAAATCATCATGTCGGCGAGTCACATATCGGTCATTGTTACGTCGTTTCGGCGGTTCCATCTCAAAATTCGGTGTACCTTGCCAATATCTTTCATAATTACCGAAATGCCCTGTGCTATTATTTTGTGGCTTTTCCGTATTTCTAAGTTCCTCTTCCCGTGTTGGAGCGCGAGTATCCTCTGAAATATGTAATTCTTGTATTACCTGTGTCAACTGATCTTGTACTTCCCGGATTTCTCTTTTGTACTGTGTATTGATTTGATTTTGCTTTTGTTTGAATTTTCTAATTTGTTCATAGTCTTCTGTGTCAGTGAAGGCTACGGGTCTTGTGTCATTCAGATCATCATCTACCTTTGTAGATAAGTTAGTGACCTGATCCGAAAGTTCGGCTACTTTCTCCGATAGTGAACGCATTTCCTCAGTGTGTTTTTCTGAACCAAGTTTCAGAGTGTCCATTTGTGTTGAAATCGAATCTACTGTGTTCTTTAAGTTTTCCTGAGTTTTTGCCAGTTGCGTAACCGAATCGGTAGATGCAACTGAGTCAATTTTAGCCCACAAGGTCTCATGATTTTCATGAACAATGGTTTGCAGCTCTTTTATGGCTGCTTCGTGATTCTGTAATACATTCTCATGACGCGAAAAAATAGGTTGGAAATGCTCACAAATTTGTGTTTTTACGTCATTACAGACTTTCTGACATTTCGATTCTATTTTATGTAACTCAGTAGTTAAATCTTCACGTGTTTGTTCAAGCATATGTTCCACTGAGTCTAACTTTTGAAGCTTTTGTTCCATTGTGTCTAACTTTTTAAGATTTTGTTCCATTGTGTCTAACTTTTGAAGATTTTGTCCCATCTGTCTCTGATTTTGTTCCATTTGTTGCATTAATTGCAATAATAATGTATTAGTGTCTGGAATCTGTTTCTCTATGCTTTTTGGCAGTGCGTTTTCACCGGCAGCATTCACATTTTGACAAGCAGAAAATGTGTCTTGACTCATTTGAGAAAACGGTGAGGACGCAAAACCTGAATCTACAGTATTTGCAAAATTGTGTCCTGTCATTTCGGATTCCTGAGGCGAGCTGTTGCCGAGCGATCGATCGATAATGCTTCCCTGTTCACTACCTGTTTCACTGCCTACGCCATTGTCTGACGCCCGCTCCATTTCCCTATGCACAGTTACCAAATTACTACTTTGAATATTAGTTAACTCATTACATGGTGGGGCCAACACACTGCTTTCGTCTTCACTGTCATTTCTCAGTTTACTTTGGAGTCGAGTGTTACGTTTTTCACACGCCATTATTTTCACAATATTTCACACGATAACACAGAAAAGCACAATTTGAATAGCAAAAATAAGAGAACACATTAACATAGCACTGAAAATAATATCTAGTTAATTGCAGCTGCGAAATACTTGGTGCAAATCTACATGCATGCCACAACTGTTTTACTGTGCAACAATGAAAGTCTGCAACTACCCAGGAGATTCTCTCTACAATTACGCACTAGCAATAAACAAAAGCTACATTAAATACACAAACTACAAGAAAAAATCAGAAGATTCCAGTGAGGTATCCTGGCAGGGTCGCCATATGAAACGTCCCCTTAAAACAAATTATACATATGAAACGTCCACTTAGAACAATTATACAAGCCTGTGCTTAACCTGACACACAATATTATTTAGCGCAACGCAATCTGACTTTCAATAACCCCTACAAAACAATGGCCCTGACTAACTTTAACCTATACCTTTTACAAATCACTTACCTCACAAAAATCTTCGCTACTCAAGCTACTGCAAAACAGCGAGCGCCACTACTGCCAGCTAAATAAAAGATTCAGACTACTGAAGGTACTAACTACTGATAGGGATAGTTAGCAAATGAAAGATATTAATAGAGAACAAACAATGTATTTACCTTAATATTCATAATTGACATTCAGTCTTACAGATTATCAAAACTCCGCCATCTCTCTCCACACGTCCACCACTGCTGGCGGCTCACCTCCAACTGCCCAACGCTATCTGCTGTTCACATCCAGCTATAGCAGTTCATGACAACAATGGCAGGCAACAATGCAAACTAGCCACATACTGCACACAGCACAGCCAGTGATTTTCATACAGAGAGCGCTACGTAACGTTGCCAATAAGAAAACATAAACATCAAACTTACATAAAGAAAACATAATCAGCCTACTTACAGCTCTACTCCTTATTCACGGCCGACGCTTCGCGCGTGGCGCCGGTGAAGTTGGCACTCTATGCCGACGACACAGCGCTATTCATGTGGAGTATGAAGGCAGTCGAGATGCGCCGCCTGCTCCAGTGTGGATGTGAGGCCCTTGGTGCGTGGTCGACAAAGTGGCGCCTGAAACAGAATGCGGCAAAGAGCCAGGGAGTAGTATTCACACGCAGAGCACTGCCACCAGATCTTCCACCAGTCACCGTCATGGGAAGCCCCGTCCCATGGAGCAGGACTGGCCGCTACCTGGGAGTCATTCTCGATCAGAAGCTAACGTGGAAAGCACACATCGAGGACGTCAGGGGCAGAGCAATAGGGCGCCTACGCGTTCTGTACCCTCTGTTCAACCCGTCGTCTGCCTTGCCTCCCCACCACGGCATCACGCTGTACCTGGCGCTGGTTCGCCCAGTGCTGGAATATGCGGCCGTGGTGTGGGGCAACGCAGCCGACATACACATCAACAAGCTGCAGAGGGTGCAGAACATGGCGCTCAAGCTCGCTCGGCGCCTACTGAGGCTCTATTCGACCGCTCGGCTACACCGCCAAACCGGCATCCCCTTCGTCCGCGACCGATTTAAACAATCGGCGCGGGTCTTCTATGAGCGGACTGTACAGTCCGACAATATGCTCATTAGGGACTTGGGCCATCCTATTCACCACAGGCCAACCACGCGTTGGCCTGACCTGTTACGAGATTAATATCTCGTGGCAGAGAGAGGACAAGTCCACCCCAGCAAACACCTCAGGCCAATTCGCACCGTGAGGAAGCCACTCCACATATACAGGATTATGCAGGAACAGCAGTATGTGCTTAGCCTGCTCCCAACACGGGTCAGGGCAGACAGTGACAGTGACAGGACGTTCCCTATTCCGTCCGCGCCCGCTCTGGCCGCCTCCGACTGCGGCTAAGGCTTCCTCAAGAAAGGGTTGGAGTCCCTTAGCAATCGTAGTGTGTGTGAAAGCCTTGTGCGACTCGCTGCTATCGAGAGCTACGAAAACTCGGCGATTCACTTGCTTTTTTAGCGAGTACTAAGCAATTTGTCGTGTTATAGGACCCACATAGAGAGCAGGCTAGATAGTGCGGACTAGCCGCACTTGTAGGATGCATAGAGTAGGGGACGACGAGGAGCCAGGGCCCCACCCGAGGGTGGCAAGCCTGCATTCCTCTAGGCCAGAACAGATGCTCAGGGCCGAGGTAGAACTCGCGAGTAGGACCACTCAGGGCGCTCGACCGCGACACCGCGCCCCACCGGCCCCCACACCTGAAGACTTATGCAGTGCAATGATCCAAGAGAAACTCGAACAACTCCCCCGCGGCCGTGACGCACGAGCAAAGGAACTCGCAAGAAGGCGGGATCAAGACGGCCCATCCACCAGTGACAACTCAACTTCTGACGACTACAGAACAACTAGTCGAATTCCGACGGAACAACACCAAGCCAAGGACTATCAGGACGAATCCAGCGACTATGATGCGCCATTCCAGGAAGTCAGACGCAGCCGGAAAGGCACCAAACGCAGGAAAGCCGAAGAAACCACCCCCATGCAGTCGGAATCACGAGGTGTACCTACCACCAACTACAATGAACCACTACAGCAACCGGACGCAGCAACGGAAGACCAACACCAGCCTCAGCCTAACAACACAACTACTCAGGACACCCCAGCTCCACCGCCGCCAAAGCCGAGAATATCACCTGTCACAATCAACTACACCGGAAAATATCTGGAACTCAACGCTCAGTTAAAAAAGAAGATCAGTGGCCCACTCAAAGCGGTCTACAAGAACAATCAGATTAAATACCACTTTGAAACGCTGGCGGACCAACGAGCAGCACTTTACTACCTCCATTCCATCAACATGCCATATTTCACCCACCAAGCAGCAGAAGACAGAGAACTCCAAGTGGTCCTCAAGAACATCCCTGAGGAAATTACCGAAGACGAACTCGCCGCCGAACTTCGCCACATGCAGTTCACAGTCACAAACGTACACCAGTTCAAGAAACGAGACCTGACCTCCAAGAAACTGATCCCACAGTCGGCTTACTGTGTATCTCTGCCACATGGACAGAAAAGCCGCACCATCTACGATATACAATATCTCTTCCATACCAGAGTAAAGGTAGAAGACTACAAGCCACTTGACGGGCCTGCCCAGTGCAAGAAATGCCTCAAATTAAATCACACTGGCCGGTACTGTCAGATGCCGGTCAGGTGTGTACGCTGTGGCGGCCACCATCACGCAAAGGATTGTACCAAGCCACGAACAGAGCCACCCATCTGCGCAAACTGTCGCCAAGAAGGCCACCCTGCCACTTGGCGTGGTTGCTCTGCATTTCAGAAGGCGATACACGCTTACCAAATGCGACCTCCACCATCCAAGGAGCCACAACAACCACAACAGCCGTTGTTTGCGGCGACACCGAAGGACTTCCCATCTCTCCAGACCCCCCTGGACGGCTGCATCGTCCTTATTTCAAGCACCATCCCAGCAACAACCAACTCGCCAGAAAAACATGGCGCGCCAACGACTGCAAGATCTTCGCCAGCAACAACAGCAGCAACGATCCATGGACAACGCCCTCGGTCTGTCCGATATTATCGCCGCACTTTCGAACATGGGCTCAATAACCAATTTACTAAAAACCAAAAACGTCTTTGACACCATAGCAGATACAGCTCGCAAATTCAACGACGCACCAGATTTATTATCCAAACTACTCACTCTACTTGAAGGAATCATTGCCTTTTTCACCGAGTAACATGGATCAAGAGCGCCATCAATACAGAAACCTCACATTGTGCTTCTTTAACGCCAACGGCGTCGCTCCCAAGAAAGTAGAACTCACCGACTTCGTCGAACGACATAAAATTGACGTCCTCCTATTGACAGAAACGCATCTGCGACCCACCCAAACCTTCAACATTCACAACATGGTGGGCTATCGCACCGACCGCCACAATCGGTGAGGTGGAGGCACAGCAATCTACCTTCGATCTTCACTCACTCACTCCCTCGAATCCTTGCCGGAAATGACATGTCTTGAAGCCACTGCAGTCACGATCACCACCACACACGGGAAGCTCACGTTCGTCGCAGCCTACTTGAGCCCTGGTGCGGCCTTCACGGATGAAGACTTCATCTCTATCTTTGATAGATACCACAGACTCCTCCTTTGCAGGGATCTTAATGCGAAACATGTAGCTTGGAACTTGCGGCAGACAAACGCCAAAGGAACCAGCCTGTACGATCTTGAGATTCGGCTCCAAGCTTTCACCCAAGGTCTGGAGGAACCAACTTACCTGCCTTCTGTTCAACGCCATCAGCCTGATGTGCTAGATGTGGCCATTGTTAAAAATGTGAATCCTGATCTATCACTCCAAACGATCAATGACTTGACTTCTGATCACCAACCTGTTCTTGGAACACTGTCTGGAGCTCTTCCGACATTGCCGCCGGAAACGAAAATCTCCGTGGATTGGATGTCCTTTGCCAGGTGGCTGAACAACAACGTGTGCCCCACGGAGCCATTAGTAACCGCGGAGCAACTCGAAGACGCCATCACTCGTCTGACTTCCAAAATCAAGAAAGCTGCCCACCAGGCCTCCACGAAGCTACTCTTCTACACACCATATCGCGAACCACTGCCGCTAGCACTACAGGACTTGAAATATTTGAAGAATCGAGCCCGTAAAAAATGGCAAAAAACTCGCCACCCGGCATATAAACGCGAAATGCACCAGCTCTTCAGAGAACTCACGTGGCGATGCAAGGAATGGTGCGCTGAACTGTGGGAGGACCAGATGGCACAAATCCAACACCTCTCGCGTGATGAATGTGCATTTATCCGTAACATCAAGAAACCCAGACCACCAAAAACGGCACTCACGAATGGCACAAATCTCATCTTTGACAACCTCCAAAAGGCCGAACTTTTTGCGGATATTTATGAGACGCAATCACGCCTGAATTTTGCGGACTTTGACAACGATGAAGAAGAGGACGCGCGCACTCGGGCAGAGGCGCACCGCATAAGACAACACCCCAGTGGAGACCGGCCGGAACTGACGTCGCCAAGGGAAATTCGTCGCATTCTCAGGAACTTACACTTTACATCTGCTCCCGGGCCTGATCGAATTTCGAATGACCATCTAAAACACCTACCTCGGAAACCGCTAGTGTTCCTCACGCGAAATTCAATGAATGCCTGCTGAAGGAACATTTCCCCCCACAGTGGAAACTGGCCAAGATTATACCCATCCCAAAACCGGGTAAGGACCTACTCCAGCCTGAGCACCACCGACCAATCAGAAACGTTTGAACGTTGTAATGGTCGCCTGGTCGTAGATATTGCTAATTGCTATAATCGCACTATTTCACTCCCATTTATGGAGCTTGTTAGCACTTGATGTTAGGTTGGCGCCATTAAAATGCCTTGTGTTGTGGTAATCGCTGCTACTTGCTGGATCGCTGCTGTGTCTCGATGCTGATGCTGGCTCTAAATCTAGTTGTCTAGGGTTAAAAACAAGAGGTCCCGTGTATTTTATGTGCTTTTGATGATAAAGAACGAGCGAAACTAACAAATATGTAAACTTCAAATATTTATTACTCTGGTAGCCATTTTAATTCCACTGTCCACCAAAGACCATGACACAACACAAAGTAGTACTTCCTTTACATGTTCTTTGCATTGTTTATCCACCTCAAACAATAACACACAAACACACTTTACCAAAGTGACATTCCGACTGCTCCCTGACCCTTCTTGCTGCTTGCATTTATAACATTGTCAAAGAACTACTAAAAAGAGATATAGTTTATAAGTAACATGTACATCTGTTATCATAATTTGTGCAGAAAAGTTATTAATTTGCATCGAGTGACATAATTTAACATGTTATTAAAATGACAGACAGATTTGTTGACTTGACAGAATAATTCTTTGTTACAAAAAGGCCGTTTTTTAGAAGTTTGTCAATTGACTTCTCTAATTTGCATAAATAAGTAAATAACATGAATTATTAAGAATTACATTGGTTTTCGTCTAAAATAGGATTGATTACGTGAATACTGAGTGAAAACGCTCCTCGTGAACAAATAGGTTTCACTGGGTGATTTTTATTTAAGGAGATCCAAAATACCTGAGTTGGCCACTATTTTTCGTACTTCATATTAATTATTTAAGATGAACTTACTGTTTTTACATGATGAAATTTGCTGTATCAGTGATCAAGTGATATATACTTTTGTGTGGGTCAATTATTCAGTATAATTTAATGGGTTGACTGTTTATGGAGACATGTTATGCAATCATTGTTAACAAACACAATAACTTTTCTATAATCATAAATACTCATTAAACTGGTTGAATTTGGAGGGTATCGCATACTTCGGTACAGTAAAGCCTTTAATATGTTCCATTACAATACCCCCCTCGTGTAATATCATTTACAGAATGTTAATGATATTAGCCGACTAGGAAAAATGTGTGAAATGGTTAAAATTTGGGAAAGTACTACTTTAATAATTTTTTTTGTTTTACTATGCATAATATGTATGTATACAATGACCGTTACACCGTTTCAAAATGACTTTTTCCTGCAAATATTTTAGTTGTGTTGTTTCAAATGCACTTTGTGTTATGGCTCTCAGTATGACAGCATAATAAAAATATTTAGTAATATATGAAAGTAAAAAAAATTGTTAATCTTTGCTCCCAGTGAGCCACATGGAAAATGATCAAAAACAGACACAAATATATCACATGCGATTTTAAGATATATAAAAAATATATGTAAATTACTTCAAAGTCAGTTCTCATTGAGTCGCTGATTAATCAAGATAATAGAAGGAACATAAATATATTACATAGGTGGACAGGTCATATGTCCATAGGAAAATATTGCAACTGTCTGCTCTTTTTGAACCACATAAAAGAAATGAAAACAAAGAACATAATTATAAACATGGACATGATATATAAACACAAACACTAGAGAAGCCACATGTATGAATATAATATGCATTTGCAAAAAAGGAAGAGTTTTTTAAATATTGTCTCCCATTGCGAAACATAGTCAAGACAGTACAAGAACATATTAATAATAAAATTGGACACTCAGATTGGTCACAACATAACACAAACATCAAACTTGGTGAACATCTGATTAGCTGTAGAAAATTGTACACAAATCATATGCCTAAGAACACAATAGTAACAAAATGATGGGTCTTGCACAACAATTTTTACATTGTCTTTTATTTGGTGCAAGTATGTCCCATATTCAACAATACAAAAGGAAAGTAATAAATGTTTGTCACCTTCTTGCCCGTTGCAAGTAAAGATGTTTCAAAATTTAATATTCAATAGTGACAATAAAAATATAAAACCATTCTCTCAGAGATCTGGAACTTTTCCAGCGTCTGTAGGATGAGTGGTAGTTGCTATTTGACACACCCAGTAAAAACTTTGCTGATAACATGCTTTATGGAAAATGGGTAAGTAACTGTATTCAAACAGGGAAATGTGCTTAATCATGTTTATATGGTTTCAATTCAGTGATGTTTCTTAATCCAAATAACCTTCTTGATCTTGGAAAGATAAGTCTATACGCATTAGGATGTGGGCTTTCTTTTATTTCAAATGGACCAATGTAAATATCAAAAAACTTTTTAAGTTCGGCTGACAATAATTTTGATTTCTCTTGTGTCTTGACGAGAACAAGGTCCCCTGGTTTGAACTGTGTAGCTTTTCCTTTGGCTGCATGTCGCCTTTTTCTCAATTCCCCTTGTTTTTTCATGGTTTCCCGTACACAGTCTTCTCTTTCTTGGGGTGACATAATTTTGCAAGGTGGATACTCTATATTTTCAGTGAAGAAACTAGCGGGGTATTGGTTGTACATTATTTCGTGTGGGGAAAATCCAGTGGAAGAGTGCTGTAAGCTGTTCATTATTTCTTCAAAACTATTTATGTACTCTAACCAATTAGTGTGGTTCTGGCTACAGTAGGTTCTGCACAGTCTTCCAATCTCTCTCATGTATCTCTCAGCCGGGTTGCTTGACGGGTGGTAAGCAGATATTAAAATGTGTTTAATTCCCGTGTCTTCAATAAAAGTTTTCCAGTATTTAGAGGTGAACTGAGACCCATTGTCTGAAAGTATTGCCTTAGGTTTTCCCACAGTGTTGAAATAATTACTTGTAATATTTGAGACTATCTGTTTGCTGGTAGCTTTCCTTAAGGGATAAAGCTTTATAAATTTGGAGATGTCTACCATGACATAAATATAACTGTACCCCCCCTTGTCTTGGGTAACGGTCCATAGATGTCAGTTGCAACGAGATTGAGTTTATTTGTGGGTAATATGTTCTGCATTATTCCCCTGGTTGTTTGGTTAGTCACTTTTACCCTCTGACATCTGTCACATGTTGATAACTTTTTCTTTACTCTTCTGCTAATGTTGTAAAAATAAATATTCTCCTGTATTTTCTGAATACACTTAGAGGTGCCACAGTGGCCAAAGCTTTCATGTACATAAGTAATGAACGTATCTATTTGTTGCTCAGGCCAACACAGTTTCCAATAGTCTAAATCGGGTTTAGGTCTTCTGAATAGTATCCCCTTGTGTACTTTATAGTATGCTTCTACCTTTTCTCCCCCAGTTTTTCCTATGTAACTTTTGATTAGTTTCCAGTTTTCATCGTGGTTCTGAAACCTCCTAATGTCGTTACAGATTTTTTTTATTTCCTTTTCCTCTTTAATGCCCTTTAGACACATAATTTTGAAAATTCTCTCCTCCTCCCCACTACTTCCTTCCAAATCACTGCCCAAAGGTAGTCTTGATAAAGCGTCTGCTACCACATTTTGTTTTCCCTGAATGTACCTCACTTCGTAATCAAACTGCTGGAGAAGCATGGCCCATCTGGTGAGTCTGTTATGGTATAACCTGCACACTTGGAGATAGCTTAATGCTTTGTGGTCTGTCTGTACTATTACTTTATGTCCCAAGAGGTAATTTCTAAATTTTGTAAAACCCCAATGTATAGCTAGTAATTCCTTTTCTGTCACTGTGTAGTGTTTTTCATGTTTTTGAAGAATTCTGCTGGCAAATGCGATTGTTCGGAGTTCCATTTTTCCATTTACTTCCTTTTCTTGAAATAAATGTACTCCTAACCCTGCATCGCTGCTGTCAGTAGCTAGCCAGAAAGGTCTTGACATGTCTGGTCTATGTAGAAGTTGGCTGTTACATAGTTGCGTTTTGATTTTGTTAAAAGCATCTTCACATTCTGGTGTCCAATCCCACACTACATTTTTCTTAAATAAGTTATACAAACAAACTGCATTTAATGCTTGATTACTGATGAATTTTCTGTAAAATCCTGTGAAGCTGAAAAATGATTTGAGTTGTTTCTTGTTTCTAGGTGTTGGAAAATTTTCTATGGCTTTTATTTTGTCTTTGTCTGGCAAAATCCCTTGTTCTGTAATGATGTGTCCCAAAAATTTTAACTCCTCTAGCCCAAATTTACATTTTTCAATTTTAATGTCATTCCTCCCTTTCTGAGTTTCATAAATACCTCCCTTAATAGTTCAAGGTGTTCTTTCCAAGTTTTCCCAGTGATTAAAATGTCATCTACATAAATGGTTAATTTTGAACTAGTTTCATGACCAAGTACAAAATCTAATGCTCTGATGAATTCCGCAACTGATACATAGAGACCAAATGGTACGACTGTATACTGATAACATTTACCATTATATAAAAAGGCTGTATATTTTCTCGAATCAGGACTAAGTTCAACTTGATGAAAACCAGCGGTGAGATCTAGGCTTGTCATATATTTGACACACTCAAATTTACCTAACAGCTCATCTATACTTTCTGGGTGGTCATTTTCTCTGATGAGATACTTGTTCAGATGTCTGGAGTCTAATACAATCCTAACGCTATTGCCTCCCTTTTTTACAATGACCAACGGGTTGTTGTAGGCACTGCAACTTCTTTCTATAACTTCCCAACTTTCCATTTTTTGTATTTCTTTTTCCACAGCGTCTCTTTTTGCAAATGGTATTCCATACGGTTTTATAAAGAAAGGCTCATGAGGTTTTAACTGTAATTTACATTGATAATATTTCACTCTACCAGGTCTATCATCAAACACATCCTGGAATTCCCATAATAACTCTTAATTTTTCCTTCTGTGTACTATTTAGGCTTTCAGCTTCGCCCAGTTTTTTCTCTACTAACTTCTCAAACTCTTGACCCTCTGCATCTTCCTCTAAGTTCTCATCCAGGTAATAAACATCCTCATTTTCATGATACACTGATTGAATGTGGTTACAGCTGTCACCACAGTTTAAAATTAACAAATTCACTACACAGCTTTGTTGCGTAACAGGTTCTATAATACACATTTGTTTTGCTGTAAAATTAAACACAGCATTCACTTTTAATATCCAATCCATACCTATAATGAAATTTTCATTCAGGTCATCTATTACTAAGCATCCATGTTCAAAATTTAGGTTATCAATTTTAAAAGTAAGTAACACTTGTTTCTTAACTACCTTACTGGCTCTGCCTGTAGCTCCTTTCACTTTTAATCCAACAACTGGCATCTCAGGGAAACATTGAGAATTTCTGAGCTTATCTCTAAGTCTAGAAGTGATAGCAGAAACAGGGCTTCCTGTGTCTACTAACACTCTTCCTTCCCACTTGTCAATGTTTACTTTAACATATGGACAACCTAGCTCAACATCTTTGTCTATTTCCGTATTTTCAAACAATAGATCATTTTCAATTTCTTTAGTTCCTAAGTCTAATGTCTCTTTCCTATACTTAGACACATCCCCCTCTGTTTGCAAAGCATTGACATTTAAACATAAACCTTTGTTTTCATCTGTTCCTTGTAACACTGTGTTGTCACTTAAACTACTGTTTTCACCCCATTTTTTATAAAGTCCACTACGGATTCTTGTCCACCATGTAGGATACAAGGTTGCACTTACCTTTGCTAATTCTTTCCAAAAGGCATCTTTGTTTATACAGTTTCCATAGTTGTTCCACAAAACTTCTAAAAACTTTTCCCCTTTTTCTTGAAAACACACATTTACCTTCCATCCCTTTATATTTTCTTGAATATTATTATTATTACCATTCTCATAGATTAGTGTTTCATAGTTCCCAATAGGCAATAGCTTGTCCTCATTTACGCATTCCCTAGTCTGCATTTCACTTAAATTAACCTCATTATTACCCATGTTTGTCACATCACTTACCTTTACCTCATCATCACTTTTCAATTCTACAAATACTTTTATTTCTTCCTGTACACTCTCATCAATAACGTCACTTTATTTAGGATCATTATTTAAATGTCCCTCTATTACTTCTTCCTCCTCCTCCACAACAATCCCATCTTCAGTTTCCCCCCTATGTATCTGAATCTCAGCAATTGAGTCTTTGGCTCCATTAAACACTTCGTCATCCCCCTTCTTATCAAATAAACCCCCCACAATAGATTCTATTTGTGGTGTGTCTGACTTGTTATTAACACAAGTATCTTTTTCAGCCCAACTATGGAGCTCTGCAGTACCTTCAACTTCTGCTCTTTCACTAACTACCTGTGCTTGAACACTGTTTTTATTAACTGTATCACTTTTACTCATAGTATCCCAAAACCTTTTATTAAATTCTAGTTTATTCATTCTAACAACATCAGTATTTTCATGGCACTTACTCTTTACATTGTATCTTCTTCTTTTCCAGTTTCGGTTATGTGTTGTCCTGTCATAATATTGTCTAGCCCCAAAACTATGGACAGCTAGTGGGACTGTCCACCGTTTCCCGGCTGGTTCTCTCGGTCTGTCCGTTTGTAGTTGTCGTTTTGTTCACTAGTTTCAACAAACCCCCTTCTATCTTGTTCTCTTCCCCAATACCTATTTCTATCATTCCTGTTATCTCTCCTCCATCCTTCCTCCTGTGTATTGTTTCTGAAATCATTTTCATATCTCCTATCTCCCCTATTTGGAACATTATTTCCAGAATTTTCAAAGTCTCTCCTCCCATAATAATCTCTATTTACATTCCTGTTCCACCCCCCATACTGGTTGTTGCCAGAGCCATAACTTTGGTTATTTTCTCTTTCCAAGGCCCTATCTAATCTATCTACAAATTTCAGGAACTCTTCCATTGAATCATCTTGTCCATGGACCAATTCCCACTGCAGTCTCTCTGGTAACCTTCTTTTTAAAACATCAATTTGTGTCATAACATCAAAAGAGTTATTCAAGTGAGCAAGTTTTTTCAATTGATCTCTGCAAAATTTTTGCATTCCCCCTACTTTCCCTCTATACACTGGTCCATTTAGAAATTCTGACTTTAATCTGGCTTGTATGGATTGTGACCAATATTTACAAATAAATTTAGCTTCAAACTCTTCAAAAGTATTCCAAGAATCATTATTCTCATTTGCCCAGGATAGGGCCTCCCCTTCTAGAAACCGTTTTACTAACTTAATTTTTATGTTATCTGACATTCCTACAACAAACATATCCTTACATTGGTGAATAAAGTCCATAGGGTGCAGATTTTCACCAGGAAAGCATTTCACTTGGATGTGCCCATACATTGTATTTTGATTGTACATCGTTTGTTTGGACATCAATGCGTCCTCCAATTGTGTATATTTAGTGTGTATATTTTCCACTTTTGTATCTACATTAGTGGTATACAGGTTGTATTCTTGTTTAAGGTTTTCTGATGTTTTGTCTATTCTCTGATCTAATCTTTTAGCTTCAGTATCTACTCTGTTGTAGATGACAGCAATGCTGTCTGTGTTCGCTTGTATGTTTTCATTTAAACTTTCAACTTTAACTTGAAATTCTTTTCTGAAGTGTATCAACTGTTCTCTAGTGTTCTTACTGAGGGTAGTTTAAATTTCCTCACACTTCTCATTGAGATGAGTACTTAATAGATCAAAATTCAGACTTACCTTATCCAGTCTATTTGTGTTTTCTATAAGTTTCAAACTTACTTGTTCACTTGATTGTTTAAGTTGCGAGCTTATTTGAGTTGCAAACTCTGCTAGCCACTCTGTTAAGTTTAATTGTTCACCATCCCCTGGTTCAATTTTTACATTTCCTACGATCTCATCACTCTCAGGTAGAGACATGTTAACTATTAATTTTTTTTAATTGACAACAACAACAAAATACCTTGCTTTATGTAGCTATGCTATGAAGACGTGATCGGTGTTCTTGTTGGCTTTCTTCACTTCTATTCGGTTTTATCGAAGCTGAAGTCTTGATTAATGAATTCCATTGACATAATCCAGACGTTAATCTTCTGAGTGGTGTTTTTCGTAGTCGCACATACACACGTTTTTTGTTTTTCACTTTGACATATTTTCACTGTTGCCACACTGCACAAATAAACTTTTTTGGAATGCTAAGCACTTACGAAATTTATCGTTGCACTATTATCATCGATGCACTTAAAGATCCCGGACGAGCCCCCACTTTTGTAATGGTTGCCTGGTCGTAGATATTGCTAATTGCTATAATCGCACTATTTCACTCCCATTTACGGAGCTTGTTAGCACTTGATGTTAGGTTGGCGCCATTAAAATGCATTGTGTTGTGGTAATCGCTGCTACTTGCTGGATCGCTGCTGTGTCTCGATGCTGATGCTGGCTCTAAATCTGGTTGTCTAGGGTTAAAAACATGAGGTCCCGTGTTTTTTATGTGCTTTTAATGATAAAGAACGAGCGAAACCAACAAATATATAAACTTCAAATATTTATTACTCTGGTGGCCATTTTAATTCCACTGTCCACCAAAGACCATGACGCAACACAAAGTAGTACTTCCTTTACATGTTCTTTGCATTGTTTATCCACCTCAAACAATAACACACAAACACACTTTACCAAAGTGACATTCCGACTGCTCCCCGACCCTTCTTGCTGCTTGTATTTATAACATTGTCAAAGAACTACTAAAAAGAGATATAGTTTATAAGTAACATGTACATCTGTTATCATAATTTGTGTAGAAAAGTTATTAATTTGCATCGAGTGACATAATTTAACATGTTATTAAAATGACAGACAGATTTGTTGACTTGACAGAATAATTCTTTGTTACAAAAAGGCCGTTTTTTAGAAGTTTGTCAATTGACTTCTCTAATTTGCATAAATAAGTAAATAACATGAATTATTAAGAATTACATTGGTTTTCGTCTAAAATAGGATTGATTACGTGAATACTGAGTGAAAACGCTCCTCGTGAACAAATAGGTTTCACTGGGTGATTTTTATTTAAGGAGATCCAAAATACCTGAGTTGGCCACTATTTTTCGTACTTCATATTAATTATTTAAGATGAACTTACTGTTTTTACATGATGAAATTTGCTGTATCAGTGATCAAGTGATATATACTTTTGTGTGGGTCAGTTATTCAGTATAATTTAATGGGTTGACTGTTTATGGAGACATGTTATGCAATCATTGTTGACAAACACAATAACTTTTCTATAATCATAAATACTCATTAAACTGTGGCTGAAGTTCGAGGACGAGGCTCTTACAACTGCCACTTACCAGCCACCATGCTTCCTGAGATACGTTGATGACACGTTTGTCATTTGGCCCCATAGTCGCGAAAAACTGGAAGACTTCCTGGACCACCTGAACTCAAGGCATCCGAATATTAAATTCACGAAAGGATGGTCAGCTTCCGTTTCTGGATGTCCTGGTGAAGAAGAAGGCGGATGGCACCTTCAGCCACAGTGTGTACCGAAAGCCAACACACTCAGACTTATAGCTACAGGCCGACAGCTGCCACCACCCAGCACAGAAGACCGGGGTGCTTAGAACACTCGTACACCAATCCAAGGCACTGTCTGACTCTGACAGCCTGGCAGGGGAACTTGAACATCTTCAAAAAGTGTTTGCTAACAACGGATTCTCATCCAGGGACATCCGCAGAGCTCTACACCCCGCCAGACGGCAGGATACACTGGAGAATGAGCAGGAAGAAGAAATCAAGAATCTGGCATTTTTACCGTATGCCGAGCCTGTTTCTGCCAAGATCAGCAAAATACTAATGAAACATAACATCAAGAGTGTCTTCTTCTGCCCACCTAGCAAAATCAGGGCTTTACTTGGAATAGTCAAAGATGACCTGGGCTTAAGGAAGCCTGGCATTTACAATATTCCTTGTGAATGCGGTATGTCCAACATTGGCCAAACGACTAGAACGGTGGAAATCAGATGTAAGGAACACCAGTGACATACCAGGCTAAGGCAGGCCACAAAATCAGCAATAGCAGAAGACTGCCTAGAGTTGGAACATTCCATGGATTATGAGAACACCAAGGTCACGGTCCAGACCCCCAGGTTCTGGGATAGTGTCATCACTGAATCTATAGAGATAAAGATGGCACAAAACCTGATTAACCGGGAAGCAGGATACCAGCTAAGCACTGCATGGAACCCGGCATTTGAACTGCTGAAGCAATACCGGAGAAAATATGTTTCCAACACCAACAACGAGCCTCAGACATCCGCACACTGTGGGCACGAACCAAGAAGGGAACACCAGGAAGCCTCAGCCGCAGTCGGAGGCGGCCAGAGCGGGCGCGGACCGACTAGGGAACGGCAAACAGAACACCAGGCACCGGGCAGGCATAAATATGCGACCTGGTCCAGCAAGCTGCCAGTCTCAGGTAACACCTGATGAAGACGTCAAGTAATGACGTCGAAATATCGTGTTTGGAAGACGCTGATATTCGGCAGAAAACCCGATTTCCACGATATGTCATCAAATCGCCGGGAAAGTCTAAGAAATTACAACAACAACATGGATTAATTAAAATGCCATGTTTTCAGTGACGGGCATACGAAAGTCATCACTTTTTTCGCTTTACATTTCCAGTTGAAATCAGAAAACAATTAAAAACCGTAGTTCATTGTTTGTTTCAACATACCCATATAGCCTCTTTCACTTCTTCATAAATAAGAATTTAACCGTCCATAGCGTCTTGGGTCGAAAACGGCGACCGCCCCCGAGTTTGTGCTTCTTTCTTTATACAGAGCTTTAGCTAATCGCTGGTGGGAGAAAAAATGTGGCGTTACAAACTTAAGGCGACTACAGCTTTGGTAGTTTGGCTAAATATGGCGCCACTCGAGTGAAACCGCAGGAATTTAGGTGTCACCAAATGCAACTTCTGTGACACCATTGCGGTTGGTCGTCAAATGGCGCCATTTTTGTTGCTTGTGGAAGACCGGCTTTATTCTGTCTTCTCTGCATTTATATTTGTTCCGTGTGTAATATCTTACATGTTGATTAACCTTGGATAAACACGAAGTGTTTGTAATATGACAGTTGACACTTGACAGTACTGTGAGTAGACGATGGTAGTTTGTGTCGGTCGTATTTAGTTGTTCAGCAGAAGTTTGGTGATTGATAATACATGTAATGTTCTTACTATGTTGCACAACACTTTCAATTCGTTCTTATAATTTCTGCCCTTCTGTATTACTCTGAAAGTGTGTGATATTTCAGACCGTTTCGTCATGGCAGACACCGAGGAAAAAGCACTGATGCTAATGTCGGAAGCGGAGAAGAAATCGAAATCAGCTAAAGGATTTTTTGGGGCTTTAATGGGAGGGAACGATAGCACAGATGAAGCCATTGACTGTTATGAAAGGGCAGGAAATTTATTCAAAATGAATAAAAATTGGGACAGTGCCGCAGACGCCTATCTTCAGGCTGCGAAACTACAGAAAAGGGTAGGTAGAGAGCACGACGCAGTGATGAATAAAGTTACAGCCGCTAACTGCTTCAAGAAAACGAATGCGCAAGAGGCTGTACATTGCTTGTTGGAAGTTGTCGAGTTCTACAAAGAGACTGGGAAGTTTGTTATGGCTGCCAAACAACACCAAGCATTAGCAGAATTGTATGAGAAACATCTCTTGAACTGGCAGCAAACCGTACATCATTATCAAGAAGCGGCCGATATGTTTTCTGCAGAAAATAGCGCAGCCTCGGCGACCAAATGTCTTTTGAAGGTAGCAGAATATTCTCTTCAACAGGAAAATTACACGAAGGCTATTCAGATTTATGAGGATGTTGGTGAAGCTGCCCTTCGTAGCGCCTTGCTAAAATATAGTGCCACTGATTATTTCTTCAGGGCAGCATTATGTCATTTTTGTGTTGACACACTGAACGCACATAACGCCTTGATGCGATATGCAGATATGCATCCAGCATTCGAAGAATCGAGAGAATATAAGTTGCTGAAAACTCTGATTCAGCACGCAGAAAATGAGGATGTTGACGCTTTTTCGGAGGCAGTCAATAATTACAATTCAGTATACCGAATGGATGAATCTTACATGAAAATCCTTGAAAAGATAAAAAGCCACATTGATAGTGTTGATCTTCGATAAGCAGGATATTTGACGTTCCTTTGCAGTATTTCATCGCTCGTTGTAAAGAGTTGTGACAAAAATTATAGATTATATAGAGAACAGTCATTATTAAAGAATTCTATGCTGTGATATTACTATCCCCTGTCTCATCAATAATGTTAGATAATGTTTGTTAGCTTATACCGTTTCACCAAACAGGCTTACTGTATTGCAGTTATGTGAAAATTGCTTTTGTAGCTATGAAGAACTTTGTTGTCAAGTGTGACATAATATGTTCACAAATGTCAGAGTTCATAGGTGCATTGAACCAGATCTGATAATTAAAGTTCCTTATAGGATACTTAGAAATCTACTTTTTTATTGTTGTAATATTTGGCAGTAAGTATGGATTTAGATTACTTCTGTTATTTGTTGCACTCTTATGGCATGATCATTTGTGTTTCTGTAGTTCCCGGTACTCAGATGATCACCGTTGTGAATAGAGTACTATGGCTGTAGACTTGTTACACTAACTGTAGCCTAATGGTGGGGGTTCTTAAGTTTCTTCTACAGCTGTAGTGTAGAATAATGCATTTTATGACGTCATGCGAATCAGGGCAACTTCAATTTTTTGGTCGTTCTTTTACTAAAGTTTTCACTGTAATCTGACACATGAAATTGAAGATTACAAGGGCGGGGAGGGGGGGGGGGGGGGAGGAGAGTGAGAGTGTGCATATTGTGTATATATGTTTGGAGAGGAGATATGATGTGGCTTCTTATATATTGCTTTTTAACAGCAGTATTATCTCTGATACATTTTTAATATACAAGAAGTGCTTTAACTTCCATGGAGAGGGAACCTAGTTATAATTATTTCTTGGTGACAGTTTTTATCATAATTCCACGTAACTTATCTACTACTGTAAGATATTCTGTAATATTGCCTAAATGGTACATTTTGAAGCTAAATCATATTGTTTTCTTGTGTCTACTAAATCCACAACACTATAGTATGGAGGTATCCTTAACTTAATACTGAAAAGAATTTTTATTGCTTTAGCTTGATTAGTATTGAGGTTGTGCCACACATGTGGATGCCAAGAGATTTTATAAGCAGTTCATGTATAATGTATGGAGATCTTTTCAAAGTACTAGCATTTATGGCATGTTCTTTTTTTTATATAGAAAATATTCATAACAAATGCAGGCTGTATCTTTCATTCCACAGAGGAGTGTTCAGTTGGAATACTTTGTGGCAAATTGAAATTACATGTTCAACAGTCAGTTTGTCTCTTCCTTAAGGAAATATATATAGTCTTTCCAAGCTTTCCATTCATAATACTTGTGTTTACCAAGACAATGAACTTTTTGAGACAGTTTGAAAACTGCATTTCGAAAGGAATAACGTGATGACAACAATGGGCTTCTGATGTGAAATAATTGTATTTGTAAATACAAGACAGCACAGTAATTAAATGACATTGTCATCAGTTCGTGCACCTCATGTCTATTAGATTTCTCCGACGGAGAGGTAAATAAGTGTAACCATAATGGACGGCAGTTAACAACTTTCCCTTCCAGATTTTCTGTGACAGCTGTTACTATGGAAGATGGTCACTCCTGCATGCTATCCAGTAAAACATGTGTTCTTCTCCATAGGGTCTTGAGTTACCAAAATATCTGCATTGCTTGAAAAAAAAGAAAAGAAAAAAAAATCCTGCTGCACAATGTGTTAGAAAATTTGTGTCTTATTTTTATCAAATTCATCATTAAACTTCTTTTAAACAGGGAACATTGTTTCTAAAATGTGGAATATTTTTTTACTCTAGCTACCTTGTATTAAATATGAAGTCATAGTGGCTTCTTCGGCAATTATTAGAGTACTCTAAATATTCTCTTTAAAATTAGACTGTAAGAAGTTGTATCTTATTTAAATGTGATCTCTTGTTGCATCTTTTGGATAAATAGAGATATTTCATGCTAGTTCCTGGCATGGACCAGTGATGTAGGAAATGTGACAAATGTTGTGAACAACATGATGGTTATAATGTCAAATGGGCTAAACTACAGAACAGTCTGCCACCACAACCAGCTTTTTGGTTCCATGTTTGATGGCTAAGCTGAGTAACAATAAAACTGTGAAAATATGCACCAAAAGGTGATGTCACAGCAAACATTTAACATTAGGTCATTGATCAAAGCTGAAAACTAGCATTGAATGTTTTTCTTGGCCCCTCCTCTTTCTACGATATATACAAAACAAAAATTGTTACCAAATAAGAAGCAGTTTGGTGAATCTATCTTGATTAATACATACTGTAGTAACAGCTTTTGTTCAGTCAAATTTAATAGTCAAAAAGTATTGTTGGACAGAAAGAGGGTGGAGTATGGATGACAAATTAGAATACTGTAAATAGTCAAAATTAAAAATACCATTATCAGCAATAGGGACATGAGTGTGAGCAACTACAGTGTGTGAGGAAAAACAGTTTTCCCAAACCTTTGTGTAGGCTCAGATCTCCTTAGTTTTAACTTCAAACAATGGAAAAATCTGGAATGGAATGATAATTAGGATAGATTTCTACTCACCATATGAGGAGGCTTAGAGTGGCAGGCAGGTGCCACAGTGCCTGGAGATGACAGTAGCCCCGAGTGTGGGAGCTGAGTTGGTACATGAATATCTGTGTGTGTGTGTGTGTGTGTGTGTGTGTGTGTGTGTGTGTGTGTGTGTGTGTGTGTGTGTGTGTTTGTTTTTTATCATCTGATGAAGGACTTTAACCGAAAGCTGATATTTTCCAACAGTCTAGTTTAAATATGCGTGACTACTACCCAATTCTTAACTGCTAGAGATAATTTTCGGATAAGGAGTTTGGAACAATTTCACACAATCCTTACTCCCTACTACTTGCTCCAATCACTTAAGTCTCCTAGTCTATAGCTCGTAAGTGGAAATCTCCCCCAACGTCAGTAAAATGACCAGGAAATTTGCTACCAACCTTCTCCAAGTTTCCCTGAAATGTTCCACTGTTGTTGTTCCTGAGGTAAACAATCTATAAAAGCATTTGATTATCCAATTTTATCCACTTTTAACATATTTCTTCACCCAAATATTTTTGCAGTCTTATTCTGTTCGAACATAGTCATTCCATGTCAAATCAACACACTTTAAATAAAAATTTTACCTCACCCTCTTAGATTTTGCTGAAAGTTGGTATACTTACAGTGGGTGCTGAAACTAAGAAAAATACCAAATTTCAATTTTTTACCTTAAACCATTCCTGAAATATGGTCATGTAAACTTTTCAAAAACCAGCCAAAAATGTGTGAACAGACTTTTTTTTAAATTGTCCTAGGAGCTGCCCTAATTGAGCTAGAGAACTGGGAAAGGTGTCATTTTGCAGCATTTTTCATGCTCTTTCCAGTGATAGACAAAAAACATAGCTTCTAATTAATAACCTTTTTCAAAATGGTAATTAATATTTTGATTTAATATTTTTACAAAAATTACATAATTGAAAATTTTCAAAATATTTCCATAACTACTTCATACTGTTGTAAATCACATGGCAAAATATAAATGTGGGATGATGTTGGGTTCATTGTTAAAAAAAAAATTATTCCTGACTCTCGTTTTTCACTAATGGCCTTAGTTTGACCAAACTTCTGAAACTTCGTCAGATACTGATATTGATGAATCCGTTCTTGAAAATTTTAAAAGAAAGTTTAAAAATTCTACAAGTAGAGCAAAAAACTAATGATTCTTACAAGTTTACCTGAAAAGTGGAGTGTCAGGAAAATAATGAGGGAATTTAATGCTCCTAATTACATTGTTCGGCAGTCCAAAAAAATTTTGAAAGAGAAAGCATTCATGGAAGGTCCAAACCCAAAACCAGGGAAGTGTTTACCAACAGAAACTATCAAAACTGTACATTCATTTTATGAAAATGATGAAGTTAGCAGGGCAATGCCAGGTATTAAAGATTGTGTGACAGTTACAGAAACAAGTGGAAATAAAACAAAAATATCAAAAAAGACTTATTTTGTGTAACCTTAAAGAAGCTTACAAGCATTTTAAAGACAAGTTTCCTAACATAAAAATAGGTTTCTCTAAATTTGCTGAGTTGAGACCAAAACATTGTGTATTAGCTGGCCGGAGTGGCACACACACTGTTTGCGTGTGCACAGCTCACCAAAACATAAAATTAATGATAGAAAATGCCAAACTAAGCACAGTAATAAACAGCAGCTTAAACAGTTATAAGCAGTGCATTGCAAAAATGCTTTGCAACCCATCATCAGTCGATAGCAACATGGGAAACTGTGAATACTGCCCAGGAGAAACTGTCATACGTAAAATTTTAAGACTCTTGTTCATGAAAACTTAATTGAACAAGTGCAGTTCCGACAGTGGATGTTAGTTGACCGATGTAATCTGGAAATTGGTCAGAAAACTTCTGAAGAATTCATAGATTTATTTTATAGTAAGATGTCGACTTTGATTCGGGATGACTCCATTGCCAAGCAACAACAAACATTCCTTAACTGCACAAGAGAAAACCTTATGGAATCTGAATTTGTTGTCATATGTGATTTTTCAGAAAATTATAGTATAGTTCTACAGGATGAAGCCTAGAGTTTCCACTGGACAAGACAACAGATTACCATTCATCCTTTTGTTATATATTACAAACAGGAAGACAAAATTGAGCATATGAGCTTTTTCATTGTTTCTGATTGCCTGGAGCACAATACAACTGCATTTTACACCTTTCAAAAGAAGCTAATTTCATATTTAACAAATAAATTTCAAAAGATTCCAAAAAAGATATACTATTATTCTGACGGTTCTGCCACTCAGTATAAAAATAAGAAAAACTTCCTGAATCTTTGCCTTCACGAGGAAGACTTCAACATAAAAGCTGAGTGGCACTTTTCAACCACAGCACATGGGAAAGGGCCTTGTGATGGAGTAGTGGGTTCAGTAAAGAGACTGGCAGCTCGTGCAAGTTTGCAAAGGCCATATCAAAATCAGATCCAAACCGTACGAGATCTATTTGAGTAGGCAGTAGATAATATCACAAATGTTGATTTTGTATATTCCACTCAAGAGGACTACGCTGCTTCAGAAATATTAGTAAAAAGCCGACTTGAAGAGGCATTGACAATCAAAGGAACACAGCAATTTCACGCTTTCATTCCCAACACTACATAAAAATTAATAGTCAAATACTCTTAGGTGATATGCAGAGTTGGGAGAGGGAAGTAACTACATCACCAGACAAACTGAAGTTACGAGATCAGGCTATGTCGCCACCGCATATGGCAGAAACTGGTGGCTTGGGTCCATTTTAGAAAAAAACGAAGAACTTGATGAAGTGAAAATAACTTTTCTTCATCCACGTGGACCAGCTAAGTCATTCTCTTATCCTGCACATGCAGATGTCCTGTGGGTGTCAGTTGTGGATGTTCTCACAAAAGTGAATCCATTTACTCTGACAGAGAGAACATACATTCTTAATGAAAGTGATGTAAACCAAACCCAGTCAGCTTTATTAAAATGTAATATGTGAAGTTCCAAGACAATTTATTGGGAAACTGCTTTCCACTCAAAACTTAATTTTTGTCTCAGGTTAGTGTTAACGTATATTTTATAGAAAGTTGTTTCAAAATTATTGTTAGTACCTATTGTGTTAAATTTAGCTATGTACAGATACCTGTTACTCAAAAACAAGCATTACGTATTTAATTTGTTTAATAGTTCCATTTCAAACATCATGGACCAGAACTATTATGTAAATACTTGTACTTATTCATACTTTATTTCAGTTTGTAGTTAAATGCTCAATTTCTTGTTTTTGTTATATCGGTTAGTATACTGTTAGTGAAGTTGTGTAAAATTAAAATAAGCAATCAACTTAATTATAAAATAAGCTGATTAGTTTTGGTTTAATAAGGTGATGTTTTGATATTTCTAATACTTTTTTTACTTACCTTTCAGTATATTTTAAAGAAATTCCTGTTTGTTAAAGGTCAATTTGGTCAAACTAGGGCTGTTAGTGAAAAACAAGAGTCCGGAATAATTTTTTTTAACAATGAACCCATCATCATCATCCCAGATTTATATTTTGCCATGTGATTTACAATAGTATGAAGTAGTGTTATGGAAATATTTTGAAAATTTTCAATTATGTACTTTTGTAAAAAAATTAAAATTAAATCAAAATATTAATTAGTATTTTGAAAAAGGTTATTAATTAGAAGCTATGTTTTGTTGTATATCCCTGGAAAGAGTATGCAAACTGCTGCAAAATGACACCTTTCCCAGTTCTCTAGCTCAATTAGGGCAGCTCCTAGGACAATTTTAAAAAAAGTCTGTTCACACATTTTTGGCTGGTTTTTGAAAAGTTTACATAGCCATATTTCAGGAATGGTTTGAGATAAAAAATTGAATTTTAGTATTTTTCTTAGGCTCAGTGCCCACTATAAGTATACTGACTTTCAGCAAAATCTGAGAGGGTGAGGTAAAATAGGTGTGTTGATTTGACAGGGAATGACTCATCAGCCTATCTCTGCAATATACATTTCAATCAGAATGTAGATTTTCATTGCTATTAACATCTGGTTTCACACAGATTCCTGTCCCTAGTGCAGCAAGTGACCTTTAGTATTGTTTAGATGGGCTAATTCTGGGTTATTTCTTCCAACACTAAAATTGACTTGTACTGTGTTAACATCTCTTTCTCTGATCTTCCATGAGGAATGTTACCCGTTGTAATGAATGGTGCTGGTATTCTGTCTCTGAAATCAGATTGTGAGTTATGGGGCCTGTGTAGAGATTTTGCTATCCCCAAAAATAAATACACTGGTGTCCAAAATTAAAGCAACAAACAGAAATTTTGCAAGACTGTGTTTATTTTGCCACAAAGCCCTAGAAACAGGTGATAGTAAAATAGGAACTATGTAAAGAATACAGAGTGTAATAAACTGCCACATGCATAACAGTAGACAAAAAGTTTCTTCATTTTTTTCCTACTTAATGGATTTGCACACACATTCTGACAATTGGTTAATGTCCTCAGTATGGGATGTGACCACCTCTGGCACCAATACAGGCCTGAAAATGACGGGACATGTTTTGAGTGATGTCATCAATCTCATGTTGAGGCAATAATGCCCATTCTTCCTGCAGAGTAGCTCTCAATCCTTGGAGAGTAGTTACAGGATGCTGACATGATGCAGCATCCCAGACATGCTCTATTCGATTCAAATCAGGAGAGTGAGCAGGCCAAGCCATGTGTGCGGTATCTTCCATTCCAAACATCAACCACATGTGCTATATAAGGTTGAGCATTATTGTCCATCAGTACAAAGTCTGGGCCTGCAGCACCTCGCAGCAACCACGCATGAGATCCCAAGATCTCTTTATGGTACACGACAGCTGTTAAATCTTGCTGAGTCACACATACAGTTTCCTAATGAGGTGTTCCAGTGATCAACATAATCCCTGCCCACACCATTTGACATCCTCCTTGATACCAGTCTCTCTTCACAATGTTAGTGTCCCAAAATCATGTTCCAGGTGCCCTCCAGATGCAAATCCGTTGAGAATCCCTCTCCATACAAAATCGGGACTCGTCTGTGAAAAGAACATTGGTCCAATGTTTGACGGTCCAGGTGGCATGTTCATGACTCCACTCTAGATGTTCCCTTCTGTGAAGACACACCAGAGGTAAGCAGACAGCAGGTCTCCATCAGTATAGGCCTTTTATACACCGTTTGCCTCGATACAACATGTCCAGTGGGTGCTACAAGGTCAGATGCCAGTTGGAGTGCAGTATGAATATGGTACCGTTGTATCCTTACAGCCAAATAACAGTCACCCTTTCTGATATCACACATGGTCGGCCATGTCCTGGTATCTGGAATACAGTTTCGGCCTCTCTAAACTGTTGCCTTGTCTGAGAAATAATGGAACGATTCACATTAAGCTATCGGGCCACAACAATTTGCAACTCTCCTGCTTCCATTCCTCCTCTATCCCTCCATAGCAGAGAGCCCATAGGTGTCTTCTCTGTGACATACTGCACTGTCTGTGACTATACATAGTGATTGTGGATTCGGAACTACCCTGGAAACACCACCCCACTTGTTAGATGCCCTGAAATCATTTTGGTGTGGTTGTCCATTGATCAGAATGGCATCTTCCATGCAGAACACAATTGGTTAAACATCTGTTGACAGATTGTATGATTATATTGTGAATTAGACACAGGAAGGGGAAATAGCAGCTTGTTGCTTTAATTTTGGACACCAGTGTAAATTAAAGGATTGGATAAATTCGCTTTGCTACCTTTGTAGCTACTTCCTGCTGTATTGATGGGTGTAACTACTCTCAATAGCTCAATAGGATGCTGTAATTTCCAACTCTGTCTCTCCTGCTGTTTCATCATCACTGCTGTTTACCTCCATAAAACAGACGTGTTACCATTACAATGCATCTTTTGCAAATGAACAGTTTTAACAGAAAATGGGAATTTACTTTTAGATTTATTGGACTGTTACCTTATGGAGGAGAGTGTGGCACCATCGAAGTAGGAATAAATAAAGCTCCTATTATAAAACATGGTATAAGCTTCGTGTGTCAGTACAATTTTTGCTGGACTACTTATTAATGGGGTATTATTCTCTTTAAGTGTGTACTGTGATAAATACTGAAATATGTAAGACTAATGGGTTGGTTCAGCTAAGAGAACAGAATAATGGTGTGAAGAAGTGAAGCGTATAACGTATTTCCTAGTAATCTGTTTCTCCCTTCTGGCCATAGTAGATTAGCTATTAGTGTGTTTAGATGATCTCAAAAATGAGAATGAGATTGATATACTCTGTCTGAACACCGTGTAACTGTGGGCATGGATAGTGTCAGTTAAGTGGGTATAATTTAGCATCTTACACTTGTAGATCTAGGATGGATAAAGGAGGAGTTGCCATTTTCATAAAACAAGGGTATAAATACACAACTGTTGAAGTAAGAAAATTTTGTGTTGATCAGCACTTTGAGGTTTGTGCATGTGAACTTCAGCTAGATAATGTTGTGTTGATGTTAACAACAGTGTACAGGTCTCCACTAGGAGATTGGGATCTATTCATAAAAAAGTTTGACTCCCTATTATGCTGTCTGTCAAACAAAAAGGAGGCGTTATTAATCTGTGGTGATTTCAATGTTAACTTTCTAAGCAATTCTGATAGGAAAAGTGAACTAGAAGTGTTGTTAACAACATATAACTTAGAATCAGTTATCAGTTTCCGTACAAGTATAGATCAGGATAGTAGTACTCTAATAGATAACGTATTTGTATAGCAAGAGGATGAAGAACAACACATGCTTACCCTGTGGTAAATGGATTATCTGACCGTGATGCACAATTGATTAACTTACAAAACCTAACAGGACGTACACTTCAGAAACCATTAAGTAAAAGTGTGAGGGTGCTCAACCCGGTATCTATAGATCACTTCAGAGAAAGTTTAGGAAATGTAAACTGGGAAGATGTATATAATGAGCCAAATGCTAATGATAAATGCAGCATATTTCTTGATAAATTTATATCCCTTTTTGAACCTCGTTTTCCAAAGAAAATTACTAAATGTAACACCACAAACTTTTTGAATAAACCTTGGATTACTACAAGTATTAAAGTGTCTTCAGAAAGGAAAAGAAAACTGTACGAGACAGCAAGAACTAATAAAGGTCCAGAAGTAGTTTTACACTATAAAAATTATTGTAAAATACCGAGAATAGTTGTAAGGAAATCGAGAAATATGTGTGTTAGAGAAGAAATTAATAAATTAATTAAAATTGTGAGATGTAGTTGACCTTTTACCCTACTCTGGTGTTCACAATATATTCTAACTTATTATACAGATTGAAATATCCGTACTGAAGGAGATTAATCAGTGTCCTTTTAAAATTATTTTTATTTTTGGACACAATCACATTTACGATTATGGATAACTGATTTCAATCATCTCAACAATCTTTTGATCATGTAATGCCCAGGGAATCATATGTTGTTATTCAACAATTGCACATGGTTTTCTTGACAAGCACATGATATGAATATGATTGTTTTGGTCAGCTAAAACTGGTGTGTGCAAATATAAATGTGGTTTTGCTCTAGATGACCTTTACAATTGTGTGACCGTAAGTCATTGAATAAAGAATATATGAGCACAATTATACTGGTTTTCCAAAAAAGATTATTTTTAGGGTGAAAAGTAATGATTAATCATTTTGATCATATTGCAAGTTTTTTTATTGATCCCAGAAACCCTATAACGTGTAATTACCTACAGATATGGGACAAATCATAAGAGAACTGTATAAATTAAAGTTGCCTACTTACATACATATGTACATACATACATACTATCAACTTATGTTGAATAATTAAAAATTTAATTCCAAGTTCTTACGTGGAAAACATGGAGCCACCGGAAATGGCAGGTAAAGAAGTACTGTATGATGCGCCACACCCATACGTACTATTTGCAGTATATTTCACATTAAAAAATCTCATGAAAAGGAAAAACAACAAACAATGATAGTTAACATGTATTGCATGCTAGAAATGAATTGGCTAAAAATTAAAAAACTGATGTATACAGGTAAGAGACATTGAACTTTATTTTATACTAACACTCATAAAATCCTCTACAGAATAAAAGTAGTAGTCTTGGAGAAAATTTTGAAGAACAGCAACACACTTCAATATAGGATTTTTTTCTACACGATCTGATCAAAAGTATCCGGACACGTTATGTAATGTGGAATTGACCTCTAGATGTCATAAGAGGCAGGCCTGCCAGAATACAAGGAATTCGGGAGTATTGTTAGTAGAGAAGCAGAAATTGTTGGTCAGGACAGCTCTGTTGCTTAGCATATGCCTATTTTTTGAATGTCACCCAAGTGACAGATACATCAGGGACTCTTCAACCCTTCTGATTCTACCCAAGTCAACTGCTAATGATGTGACCCTGAAGTGGAAAAACCACTGAAGTGGATAACAGCCATACCCAGACCGGGCAGATGCCACATATGAGTTCCAAAGTGCTATCAGCAGACCAGCCAGCACAAGGTCAGTGTATAAGGAGTTTAACCCTCAAGCAAGAGCAACAGCATATGCCGTTTCTGCCAAATGCTCGCTCAGTGTGTGCAGCGTCATATGCAGACGCAGACGCAGTTTGAAAGACAACAGCTAGGTGGCACTGTTGTAGTCCTTAGCTTCATGTTGACACAGTTTGCATTTATTACTTGCGCAGGTTAATTTTTGTCTTTGTATGCATGCTGATTTTTTGTAGGTTGTGGCCAATGGTTAGGCAGGCTGAAGATGAAGTTGTTCCTCAGGATAGAGGTCAGGAGCGGTGGTTGTTGTGATGATTAAAAGTAATCAAGCTGGAACGGACCTTGTTTATTCATGCAACAATGATACATGGGTGCCTACATAGGGCTGAGCAGCTCCAAGAATGGTTGCCTTCTGTTCATCAGGAGGTTTGAGGCAGAGGCTAGAGGAGCGACTACTCGGGGCCGAGGTCTGAAGCTAAGAGAGCGCGGAGCTGTTTCCAAGCTGCCCTCGCCGCTCCTGGCCACGTCCCCACATGATCACACGACTAGTCTTAGATTGTAGCGTTGATTCCGCCGACGCGCCTTGCTAGTAACGTACCCCTGTCAACGCAAACAACCTCTGGGACTAGACCGAGAAGCACGTGGCAGGAATGTGCTGATCACGGTCTTCCGGCCAGCACCTTTCACCACAGTATGCCCGAGCCAGCTATGGCCGTACATTATGAATGGAAAAATTGTTTAATAAAATTTTATCGGCAATGATCCCTCTTGGGGGGTTTCCTCCCTGCACATCCTTTCCCCTTCCGAAGAAGGCTCTCTGGATGAAAATGAATGAGCTTATTCTAATTGGTTATTTCATTTAAAAGAATATATGATCATTATGAAGGGTCACAGAAATTAACATCCATAACATAGTGATATCAATGTGTGCAAAAGTTACAAAGTGGCTGAAGGGCCCGAAGGAAGGCTCCTGAATAACAAACTTGTGAAGTTGGGGTGACGGCAGTAGGGGCGGTGCCATGGTGTGAGTGTGTGTGTCGGCGGTATCTGTGGTGGTGGGTACCCAGGCAACGATGAGGGACACCGGAGCACAGCACACTGAAACACTCCACCCTCATGGGGGTGAGAGAATGCTCCCAGGCCTGACAGTCACAAGGGGGCTTTTGCCCCATAATATTACTTTGAATTTTTAAATCTAGGATAACAATGGTAATTACCCAAGTGGGTGAATGAGAACATTACAAAATGACAATAATTTGAAGAGAAAACAAAATTACTTACATGAGTGTTAAGACTCGACAATTAAATTGGGATTCCATAGACTTTACATAGAAATACAAATCCAATACAAAATTAGTTCATTGACCTGACACCTAGACTACAACTTAATTCGGGAGGGGGGGGGGGGGGCGTCATGCCTGATCACATGGACCAAGGTAGGTTCAGGTGTGATATTCACCTTCAGGTTGTGGGGATGGTACTACTTCTCGGAAGGAAGTGAAACATTTGCAAACCCTCTTTTACTGAGTATCCAGGACACTATAATCAGAATCATTACAGTGATGATTACCGAACCATCGCTGGGTAATACAACGGTGGTTAATCGCTTGGTTTGGTGCCAATCAGCAATATGTGAGGCCACTCGGTCAAGAGCGACTTGGTTATGTTCCTGGGTAAGGAGATGATTGATCGATTGGAGTGGATCTGAATAATTGGTATTCGGTAAATTCTTTAGCTTCTCATGGAGATGGAGTTTAAAAGAGAGTTCAGGAAGGTATAAGGTAAATGTGGGAATGGTGACATGAAAGGTGGAGTGCAATTGAGCTGATATCCTCATAGCAGCAGCGTATACGTCACACCTAGAGCTATTATACACTAGGCCACTATTATTCAGTGTTACCCAGTACAATTCAGTTTCTGACACTGAACGGTGGCACACCAGGGTAGCAGTGACAGTCTGTGGAACAGCGAATAGAAAACTGTTGCCAACAGGTTGAATTATTGATTGACGAAGTGAGACTAGAACATGAGGACATGGAGGTGTAGTAGTTTCAGCCAAAAACAGTGACATCTCGCACTAAGTAGTGTTAGTGTGTAAAATTAGCATGGAACGTAAGTAATGTGTTGTATGGGTGCAACTGGATAGTTCAGCGCGAGAGAGAGTGGCGTGGGTTTGTCGATCTCGAGTAACTATTAAAAATTCTTGAGTCTTCCAAACAACATGGTGGTGAAGGGTGGCCCAAGAGACTGGAAAAGTGTGTATTTGATAGCACTCGTATTCGCAATTTGCGCACGTGATTGGCAACCTCATTCACATCCGAATACCATCCGAATTACGGGTAAGTCGGACCTCCAACGCAGCATAGTAAAAGGGGAGGTTGCTTTCCCGCATGGCATAAAGCATTTGTTTAGGGGCCAAAATTTGCGACGACACATTGTGTAGGATGTGCAAGAAGGACTCTGAGGGTAACAGGTGTGGACTGAGTTTTCCTTGCAGTCCAAGTTGAATGGCCAAGTGTAACGTGTATGTGTAACTGTGCTGTGTGTACATTAAATAGAAGAATGTGCGTGGTCTTCACAATGTCCAGTGTGATAGTCAGATTACGTAATCCCGAGCGAAGATGAGTCCACTCTTGGTTAAAGGATTGTTCGAGTGCACCATAGTGCCATTTTAATCTGTCGGCTACAACTTGTATTTGTCTAGTTGTGGATAACAGGTTATTCTCAAGATGTGTCAGGTGCACCTGTTGATGTACCAACACTTCATGATTAACTTGTGTTTCCGAAAGCGCTTGCTGTGTGTCCAAATCCCAGCGTTTTGTGTCTGTTTCGTCAGGAGTCCCAAAGACAGTTTTTAATAATGTACCTCCAACAGGCAACCAGGCTCATTTGAAATGAGGCCGTGGTATTGAATCCCTAATACTGTTCAATTGACTTTAAGAGTTGAAACAATTCTACTCACTTCCCACAAAGATCGGAGAAACTCATGTTCCCTCGTCTGTGTCAGAAAGGCTTCATATTTTGACAATTGCTGAGCTGTATCATATAAAGCACGGTCTTCCTCTTCTAATAATGTTGAGTTAACATCAGCTAACACAGTAGCATAATGTGGAGTAGGCACCAGATTATGACGACGTCCAAAAAGCACGCCAGATGTGGAAGGGTAGACGTGAAATGGAGGTGCCTTAACAGTGACGACGACAACCATCGAAATTAACATGCTTCCCATTGCTGATGATAAATTGACAGCCATTTGAACCGAGGTTGCTTTCAGCTTCCAGTGTTGATAACAGTCAACTGCGAGAGAAAGTAGTAGTGACCTTACAAGTAAAAATTTCTTTGCTTACTTGATGAGTAATTCAGAGATGACAGAGGAGGTACAATGTTGTAGCAATAGTTACCTGGCGAGTAGCGACGATGAACCAGTTTAGTCACGCTTACTGATGAAGAAGGCCACAAAGTAGAATCACAGCAGGCAACCAACAGTTTGGCAGCCGTGGGGTAGCAAGGCGGCAAGACAATGGTGTAATTCGACACTGAGTATCCGCTGATCAATCACGTGTCAGCAAAAAAGACTCTGAGCGCAGAGGCAGTACTACGCAGCGCAGACTAAGCGTAACTCACTAAATGAATAAAAATGAGAAGGAATCCTGTGATCGCGGTGTAAACCTGCACGGCCTAGGCACCTCCCACACATTGGCCACTATGCAGGGGCACCCACCAGGCTAAGGTTCGACATGGCGAGACAGGTGAAGTAATTCATAAATTTCAGAAATCATATTGAGTGGTTTTTCAGCTGTAGAAAACCCGAATGAAGGTAGGACACCTCAAATTAATGCAATAATCACAGGATCTTTACTTGCAGAAGTGGTCAGTAGAGAGATTAACTGTACTGAAGTTGGAAATGAATGTTAGTGAGAGCGAGTCTGTTGCTCGTGAATACAGAGGCTGGGCATGAAGCCGTGGAGGTGGCGCAGCATGGCTTTATCAGCGCTGAGCCGGCAGAGTGTTGAGCTCAGATAACAGCGTCAGAGAGCGCTAGAGGCTCTGCATGCAAGACTAAGACATTATAAGTGCAACTTAAAAGTAACAGTTTATTGCAAAGCAATAATAAATGAATAGCTGATGTCACAAAGATGTTTGATTCCACATTAACAGAACAACTTAAGTGTTCAACAGGTAAACTGATATTGAATATTCAACGTTGTTGATTAAAAGAAAGTGCTTTTGAATGCAGTGAATCTCTCTTGCAAAATATTGTGCAAGACGTATCACCTTGACACGGATACTATGCGGAATGAAGTGATTTTACAGGAAGCAGAGTACCGTCAATTGATGCCTTTATCAGAGGGGTTAACCCTCGAATAGGGGTTCAGGTTAAAGTTGTTTAAAAGAAACTGCTACTTAATGTAATGCACATATGTATGTACTTCCCTTCCCCCTTCTGAAGAGCGGAGGGCATAAACGATAAAAGCCTTGTTCATGTACTTAGTATGTGACAATAGAGGTCTGGTAACATCAACAAGTTACACCAAGGTAGTGTAAATATGAACAGTGTGAGTGTGTTGTAAGTGTGTTATTGTGTGTATGAAGTGTTGTGTAAATGTGTGAGTAATGGTAGCTGATGGCGGATACGAATTGAAGGCCAATAGGTGCTATCAGAGATACTTCCAGTCGAGAAAACAATAAAAATTAAAAGGGAATACAGAATATGACACAAAAATAACCCATAACCATAATTTGTACTAACATGACTCATAACTATAAATTGATAATAACAAAACGTGACATTGAAGTAATAATAATTGACAAGAAATAAAATCAAGGGAATATTTCCCAAACATAAACTTCCGAATCGGATACGAAATCCGTCAGGGGATGTTGTTGTTTAGTCGGTTGAGGAAGTGCATAAGAGACTACGTCAGTAGAATCTGACAGAGTGTGTGTATATAACAACAGCGGCATTGTATAAAATGTAATTAAAGAGCGTCTGGGGCTCAGTTCATTTGTGGTTGAGTGCCAAAGGCGTAGTGTGAGTGAAAATTGTCTCACGGTAATTGATGTATAAATTGTTTTGTGGTCAACCAAGGAGCCTAGGATTCGGTGATGTGTAAGTACAAGTTCGCAGTGCGAATGAGCTACCTGCGAGTGACTCTGCTAATAAGTTCAGCAGTGCATTAGTGCAATCTGCAGACTTGAATTGATGATTACATAATTTGCAGGGCAATGGAGCAACCTGTGGACAGTGCTAAGGCAACCTGTCTAATAATTGATGGGTAGGCAGTGCATTGAAGCTATCTGTGATACTGTGGCTCAGCAGGCCTAATGGCGTCCGTCTGACTTAATAAAGAATTAGTGCAGGCACATGGATCTCCTGCGATACATGGAATAAAAGTATCAGCAGCGTTATTAGTGATGTGCTGTACTAGGAAAATGTCGGCTGTTCAAGCCATAAAAATAGCTCTGAAGCTAGAATAGCATGCATGCATAAATAGTGTCACTTTTTGTGAGCACAGTACATAACAATACATAAAATGAAAATCATGAACTATAAATCACTAGCACTAGCATAATGACATAATTAAACACAATGATATATATTGACAGGAAAATAAAAACACAATGACGTATAATAATAACGCTGTAAGTAGTCGGTACAAATATTATGAATGATAGTACAAGAGTTTTGCATCGAAGTTAAAGTGTGATGTAGGCTGTTGGGGCGACAGGGCGCGGTGCATGTGCTCTGGTGTGCTGTAGAAAGAAGTGTCGCAACACTACTGCGACCTTGACGGCAGCAGATATGCACACGTGTTGTCTTAGGATTCGAGGCATCTGTCTTGGCCTGAGATTGCTCAACGTTAACATGTAACACTGGCCATCTGGGATTGGCTCCTAGGCTGCATGTGTGTGAGTTTTAAAACTGACGATAACAAATTGAACTGAAAGGACAACTAGGCACAGTTCCCATAGCGCTTACATAACCGGCTAATTAGAGGCAAAGTACGTATCTCACAATGGATCATCGGCCGATATTTTGGGGGCAAGACTGCAACAAGGGAGAAGCAATATCTCTGTGTAAATGGGTGGTAAGATTAAAAGACCGGTACTGTCGGAAGAGGGTACCTACCATGTTGTAGGGGCCTCCTCATTGATAGAAGAAGGAAAACAGGATAGAACAACGACCACAGTGGTAGAGTAAAATAAACGGGGAGGGCAAAAAATAACTGCCTAGCAAACAAGGAACAATCGCCCATCGATATACGACAGCCTGGACGATTGGTCGTTTGAGCCTCGTCAGTAGCATGAAAAACCCGTGGCATTGCATTGGTTTGCCCATATCTGGCCTTGTCCAAGGAAGATAACGTTAAATGTCCTCATAGTTTGATGTGTAAGAGGGTTAGGGCTGTAGTTTGTAGCTTATACAATAAATCAAAGCAATAATGAAACTTCACTTATGAGATTTGCAGACTAAGGCATGCAGAATAATGTAAATCGTTAAGAACTTTGTGTAATTTATCCAGCTAATGTGGAACAAAACAAGGAAAAGAAATTAAACAATGAATCACATCTACTTAATATTTATGTTAAGATTTATTGGGATGTTTGAATGAATTTTGTTTGCCGTGTCTTCCAGCTGCATGAAAGAAACCAGCTTGGAGCTGTTAGCGAGCGCGCAGCGCACGCATAGGTGCGGAGTAAGCACGTCAGCGGTTATGTGAGACGGCGTGTAGCCATGAGAGACCAGCCGCTACTGTAGCGACAAATACCACGCGCTTAGCGTGTACAAGAAACAACGATGAATTAGAAATTGCTAATCATCTAGAATAAGAGCATTAAAAAGCTGTTAGTTATATAAAATGATGTTAAGTGCGTTGTAGCCTGTCATACGTGGAGGATATGGCAGTAATTTTCGGTTTCTTTTTGTAACTACTCGGACGCGCCATGTGTCGAGACGCTGGAGGTGGCAGCACACGTGGTGATAAGATATGTCATGGCGCGGAGCGCTGTTACTGGCTGAGAAACAATTATGGCCGCTGGGCAGTTCTTGGCGAGGACAGGGGAGGTGAGGCGCAAGGGGGAGACAGTGCTGAAGAGAGGAGGGGAGGCGACAGCTGATGTGTGGCCCCGCAAACAGCTGGTCCCGTAAACAAAGTGTACAGGGCGTATGCATTTCAAGTCCTGGCTTTTTCTGTTCCGATTACTTACGGTTGCCTGCAGCAGATACATAACTATGACATATAGTACAATACACTAGACGTCAACATAACAAGTATTAGAAAAACTCTGAGTAAAAACACTCCACATGTACTGGTTTGCCAAACAGTTGCAATAGATGAAATTGAAGAATATTATTCGGAGTTAGCAGCCATGGCACTGCCAACACCAAGTGTAATGGTTGCATCTGAAGCAAGTCAGTTGCATGACGTCTAATGCGTGACATTGTTTGCAAAACATAAAACATAATCATACACATAAAAATGAGCAAAAATATATGACAAGACTGGAAATTGACAATTGAGAATGGCTGGGAACTCCGTGGTGGCCAGGCACACCTCGCTTCCAAGTCCTTGGAGAAAATGACTTAAACTAGGCTGCAATAAAACAACATAAAACATTAATTAGGCGTGATTAATCACGCGATCTCAAAGCAGAAGGGTGTCCATTCCGCAAGGCATATCTTGGACAACCCTGTGGAGGTAATCTCCTCCATTATTTCTTTTGTCTTTGTTCCACTTGAGGTGGACGTGACACAGGCAGATCGGAGGCTGCGACCTGTTGTGGTGACACAGGCAGTCAAAGTGCACTATCACCGTACGATCAGTTAAATGCATTTCTGTGATGACTGGTGAGGTCAACTGTACAATCCAATACGGACCTTCAAAGCGGGGAGAGAACTTTTTAGTTCGTCCCTTTTTGATTGCCGGGTTTCATAGTAACACTAAATCACCTGTTTGATAAGTCGGTAAAACAGCATTTTTGTTCTGCCTGTGCAACTGTTTATTAGTAGCTTTGATATTATTCCTCTTTACCTTATACCAGATCGTTTTTAGCCATCGGGCTAAACCTTTTACTTCCTTTATTTCTACACCTAGAGGTAGTTTGTCTATTTCAAACAGGGAGTTCATCAGCTGTCCAAACACAGCTTCGTAAGGGGTATACCCCGTGGATTCATGTATTCGGGTGTTGTTTGTAGAAGAAATATACGGTACATATCTGTCCCAATCAGCGTGCATTTTTGCAACAAAATGGGATAACATTTTACAAATTGTACAGTGTATGTGTTCAATGCAACCGTTTGCTTTAGAATGGAAGGGAGTTGTACGCCATTTTTTGATTCTTAGCAAATAAAGTCATTTCTGAAAGTATTTGTATGGAGTGTAGCCATGCATGGAAGTGAAATATGGACGATAACTAGTTTAGACAAGAAGAGAATAGAAGCTTTCGAAATGTGGTGCTACAGAAGAATGCTGAAGATTAGATGGGTAGATCACTTAACTAATGAGGAGGTATTGAATAGAATTGGGGAGAAGAGGAGTTTGTGGCACAACTTGACAAGAAGAAGGGACCGGTTGGTAGGACATGTTCTGAGGCATCAAGGGATCACAAATTTAGCATTGGAGGGCAGCGTGGAGGATAAAAATCGTAGAGGGAGACCAAGAGATGAATACATTAAGCAGATTCAGAAGGATGTAGGTTGCAGTAAGTACTGGGAGACGAAGAAGCTTGCACAGGATAGAGTAACATGGAGAGCTGCATCAAACCAGTCTCAGGACTGAAGACCACAACAACAGCAACAGCAATTTACAAACTTGTACAAATAGAGCAAATATGACATTGGTTCCTTAATCCATTAAAATGGCATCAGGACTTCCAAAAGGTAGTATCACACGATTTACAAACTCTCTCGCCACAGTTTCAGCTGTCATGTCGGCGAGGGGAACCAAAATTAGATAACGTGAAAAGTGATCAATAACAGACAAAATGTATTTGTTACCTTGTTGCGACTGTGGAAAAGTACCTAGGATATCTAAAGCAAGAATTTCGAAGGGTGGAGATGCCTGAGGAAGTGTTTGCAGAGGCACTCGCGGATGCCTATTTTGTGCTCCTTGTGCACATGGCAGGCAAGATCTTAACACACCTATCCATGTCAACTTGTCGGTATTGCGACCAATAACGTGTCGCAATTCAGCGTTCGTAGCGCATTTTCCGCTGTGACATGCTTGGATTGTATCATGGCATTGCCGTATTATATGCTGCTGCAAGCATTCCATTATTATCAAACGATTTCCATGGGGAGTTTTTTGATACAAAAGGTTGTCTGTTATTCTGGGAAGGTGGTGTATCTTTGACACTGAATGTCCGCCTGCTGGGCTTCTTTTAACTCTTCAATTGATACCTCATCTGATTGAATGACACGCACTTTTCTACTTAACGCATCAGCATTTTGTGACCAGGCTTGTGCCGAACTCCAAAATCATATTCTGACAATTTCATGGCCCAGCGCATAAGTTTGCTGCTAGGGTCCTTATGATTCAGTAACCACTGCAGAGCAGAGTGATCGGTAAGAACTGTAAACTTGCGACCATAAAGGTAACATCTAAAATAATTAATTCCTAAAAGAAGGGCAAGCAATTCCCTTTCTGTAGTAATGTAATTAGTTTCTGCTTTATTCAGTTGACAAGAGGCATACCCAACGGGTTTTACCTCACCATCTTGCACTTGGCTTAGGACACATCCTACAGCAAAATGAGATGTGTCACAAGATAAGATAAAAGGTTCAGCAAAGTCTGGATAAACAAGTAGAGGTGAACTAGTTAAAATAGTTTTCACTGTTTGAAAGGCGGTCGAACATTCATCCATCCACACAATAGCAGATCTTCAAATTGCTGAAAGGTTGCTGGCACGTTGTGAAGCCCGAAAGACATCCTTAAGAATTCATATAAGCTACCAGGAACTACAAAAGGTGTCTTAGCTCGATCTTGAGGAGCAATTGGAATTTGATTATACCCACTGCGCATGTCTAATGTTGTAAAGTACCAGCAGTTGCCCAGGCGACCGAGTGTGTCTTGGATCCGAGGTAATGGATAATGATCTGGGGATAGTAACCTTGTTTACTGCTCGCATGTCTACTCAGAGGTGATAGGATTTTTCTAGGTCTATAGACTTCTTTGGAATGACTACCATTGGGCTAGACCACGCACTAGAAGAGGGTTGTATTATTCCTGCTTCTAGTTGTTATTGTGTAGTTTCCTCTACCACTGACTGAAGATGGTAGGGAATTCGGTACCCTTTTTGAGCTATTGGCCTAGCATTTCCAGTTGGAATTTCATGTTGGATTAGATCTGTTGCTGGTAAATATTTCCTGTCTTCAAACAACCATGAATACTCATTCAATACTTCATTTATTAGCTTTAGTTCATGCAGTGGTAGGTGACTAAGCTTAGCTTTAAATGTATCTGTTAGATGTGGCGTGATTGTCAAAAGGTGTCGAGAGGCGGCAGCAGTCTTTTTCTTTTTCAGAGAAGGGGTTTTCATTGGCAACTCATCTTCTGTGATAACCTGTAAGCTGGGTAGTACTGTACCACACGGTATTAAAGCTAGCTTGTGACTAAAATTGTCTAAACACATGGGTATGCAGTTTTCTTTCTGTACTTGCTGCCCTTTGCACAGGCTACGTTTTACGTGGACCTGCATCTGGTCAAGAGTCATTCTGGCAGAGTGGATCTACCAAGAAATGAACCTCTTCAGATCCACGTATCCCGACAGGCACCCAAAGGATCTTTCCTGTGCCTTCTGGTATCTCCACAGGATTATCGGCTTTTAGCATCGTTACGGGAGACTCCAAAACTTGGGAAACGGATCCCTTTTTTCCAGCTCCACTCGCTCACAATGTGCAGTCACGTCCAAAACGGTGCACGTTGTCGCCAAATTGGATGGTATTTACCTATAGTCAATAACCCCCTGGAAATGATGCAGAAAATCACTTCCCAGGATTATGTCATAATCCCTGTGCCTGTTCCATGCAACCTCCATCGTAAAAGCATATTCTGTGGAGTCCAACATGAACTCAATGCAACAGCTGCCATCAGGTTTCACTATGCGGGGACCAATACCACTGATATGGTACTGCAGCGGTTGCAATGTTCTTTTATCTCTCTTCGATAAAAATGCCAAGCTGATCTGTGTGCCTGTGTCAATTAGCACGCGTATTGGTTTGCAGCCTCTAACACCATCGACAACCATGCTTGCCACCTGCAGGATTTCCTTATAAGCTAGTGGGGTCACTATTTTTAATGAGGAATTTGCAGGCAGTTGTGACCTTCTATTTGGACAATGCACGCTTTGGTGACCCATGTTCCTGAACCAATGACAATATGGCACGTGACATTGCTCTGCCACATGCCCTTGTCTATTACAGTGCCCACACTTAGTGTCATTCGAAAAGACACGTCGGAGCTCGCTTTGCTGCGCGGAGACAGCCACAAATCAGCTCGCCTCCTCTCTCAAGAGTGCTAATCGCACGGCTTCGTGTAAGGTGCGGGAGGGAAGCTACCTTGATTTTGCCCCCTATTTGAGGGTTTAATCTACGAATAAACACATCTATTGCATGACATTCTGATTCTTCCAACAGAACCTTGTTATGAGCAGAATTGGCACTTAGTGCATATGTGTGGCATGTGACGCTTCTAATCCTGTCCACGAATGCTTCTAAATCCTCACCCAATTTTTTGCTTAAGGGTGGAAAGCAAGTCGCGATAGTAACTAGTACCACATTTGTCTGTATACCTTTCAATCAACCCTGTTGCAAGGGACTGGAAGGTAGGGGCATTTTTAAAGCTCTCGACTGACTGCACGTAGTTCCGCACTTCGCTGGTGAGTTTCATTTTTATCACCTTTAAGAGAAATTCATCTGGCCAACCGCAAAGCTTTCCGATGTCCTGGATATTCTGGACAAGCGTTTGAATATTCTCGTGCGGCTTTCCAGCGAACGCCGGAATAAACGCTACTGCTGGAAAGCTCTGCACCAAAGTAGAGGTGGCCACTGCCACAGGTGATTCTGCACTAGTGAGTGGTGGAGTCACCTGCTTCGGCTGATCCTCCACTAGCACTTGCTTAGCAACATTAGATTGCGGAGAAGCCATTTGAAGATCATCTATCTGTTGCTTAAGCTCTGCATTAGTTAAAATTAATTGATTTATCTGGGTCTGCAGCACCAAGAGGGGATCTTTATCCTCTCTGGCTGCTCCTGCCTCCAATTGCTGCCTGGTGGTCAGCATGTTACAATAGTGTGGGCATCTACACCACCGTAGCATCGCTAGCGACTTACATTATTTGGTGGCGTGCAGACGACGGATGGCGGCGGTGTTGATGAGCGGTGACAGGCACGTAGATCATGCGTGGGGGCACCAGGCCGTGGGCGACGGCATGGACAGCTGCGACGGCGGGCTGGCGCGAGGGCCGCACCCTGGACCCTGGTGCAGGCGGTGACCCATGGCAGCTACAGACAGCGGCGGCGGCAGTGTCGGCGAGCGTGACTGCATTGCGGACCCTCCTCGGCTCGTGTCCGGCGGTGAACTGCTTTGCACTTGTGGCGCGCTAGTGCGCTGCCAAGCACATTCAGCATCGCAGGCGACTGGCTGGCACACTGCAGCCTCACCATGTTCGGTATAATTTCCTTTACTTGCTCAGCCTTGGCCCCTTTGTCGTACTCATACTTAACTGATGAGTTTATTTTACAACCGTATGGTGGGTCTCATCCCACTTCTGACACCACTTGTTCATTAGGATAGAGGTCAGGAGCGGTGGGATTTGTGATGATTAATAGTAATCGAGCTGGAATGGACCCTGTTTATTCATGCAATGATGGTACATGGGTGCCTACGTAGGGCTGAGCAGTCCCAAGAGGGGTTGCCGTCTGTTCATCAGGAGGGTTGAGGAGATAGGCAGAGGCCAGAGGAGCGAGTACTTGGGGCCGAGGTCTGAAGCTAAGAGAGTGCGGAGCTTTTTCCAAGCCACCCTCGCCACTCCTGGCCGTGTCCCCACGTGATCACGACTAGTCTTTGATTGGAGGGTTGATTCCTTGCTAGTAGCGTACCCTCATCAGCGCAACCAACCCGTGGGACTAGACTCTGACCCAGGAGCATATGGCAGGAATGTGCCTACCATGGTCTTCCAGCCAGCACCTTCCACCACAGTATGCCCAAGCCAGCTACGGCCGTACATTATGAATGGAAATATTATTTAATAAAATTTTATCGACAATGACCTCTCTTGGGAGGGGGGGGGGTCTGTTCCCTGCACAAAGTTCTGCAGTTTTTGAAGGAGAATGATAATGGGGTAGATGAGTTTTTATTGTGTTCTCGTAATTCTTCAGATGACAGGCTGACAGAGCAGGAAGCAGTCTCACCTGACTGGAAGAAGTGTGACAATATTTCTGCATGAACTGCATTTACATTGAGCATTGCTGAAGGTAGGCTGAAACACTGAATTCCTGGTAATGCATGGCCATTAGCTTACTTTGAATTGTTCTTTGATAATGAAATAATAGAAATGACTGTCAAAGAAACAAGTATGTATGTGGAAAGTTTTTAATACACAAGGAAAGTGAAAAAATATTTTCTCTGAAGAAAACATGATTTGTAAAGTGGTTTCCAACTGATGTTTAAGTCAGACATCTTTTAGCTGTAATTTTCTGATTGGGGTAGTGTCTAAAAGTTCGACTAAAATGTATTTTACCAGAAAAAAATGCTAGGAATGCCCTTGTTCCCTAATCTCTTTACAAGGTTCCTACATTTTGCTGACAACAGAGAGCAGTAAAAATGTTTGTAAAATTATGCCTGTGATAAAGCATTTGAAAGCAAGATTTCAGAGAGCTTATAAGCCAGGAAATAACACAAAAGTTGACGAATCCTTGTTACTGTGAAAAGGGAGAGACTTATGAAAGCAGTACATACCTTTGAAAGCAACACACATTGGAATGAAAGTTTTTGAACTCTTGTGACGAGAGTGGGCATTTATGAAACTTTATTTTGTACACTGGAAGTGGTACTGATCTTAACTGTCAAATGACAAAAGATGATGATCTGTTAATAAGGGCAGTGTTAAATCTGCGTGGAAATTTGTTAGATGTTGTAGGTGTATTTATATGGACAACTATTACTTGAGTCATGACCTGTTCGAAAGATTTGTGGATCAGTAGGAACAGCTAAAACTTGTAGTAAAGGAAATGCCAGAATGCCAAATATTGTAAACAGGAAACCACAGAAAGAACAGATCTTCAATGTACAAAAGGGGAAATTGGTGGCTCTGAAATGGAGGGATGAAAGGGAAGCTACAATACTAACAACAAAGCATGGTCCATCAATAATAGATGGAAAATGAAGAGGAAAAGGGGAAGAATGAAGAACTGCAAGTGGCTGAGGTGCCACTCTGTATTTCTGTCTACAACCCGAATATGGGGGGTGGGGGGGGGGGGGGGAGGTGGGGGGGGGGGGAGGGGAGTTGGACTTGAAAGACGAGTTACTGGAATATTTCCTTGTGGAAAGAAAGCAGAGGAAGGTTTGGTACAAAAAGCGTTTGAAGTGTTTGTTAAATGTGGCTGTTCTAAATGCTTACATGTCGTATTGCCAGAATCGGAACAAGAAGGGCCATTTAGAGTTTAGAGTGAAGCTGACACATGAGCTCATGACTAATTACTGCCACAGCGCCATCAAACAGAACCAAAGAAGGCCATCTGATATTGTCAGTGACTGTCACAGACTTACTGGTAGAAATTTCCCAGAAGAAAATCCAGCAACAGAAGAGTGAGCTTAAAAGAGATGTGTGCTGTACTCAACAAAACAGCAAAGAAGAGACTCGGCATACAGGTGCAAGACTTGTTCTGCAAACCCAGCATTGTGATGTGCTCTGAGCTTTGATCTCCCAAAAAGCCTTGTAAACAATTAATTTTTATAACACGATTTAAAATCTTTGTGCCTAAACTGATTTAGCCTAGTAAACAGTTACAGTTTAAGTGTTCACCCTACTTTTTTCAGGGTATTTCCAGTACTTTATTAGGTACAGCATTTGCTGTTGGTTTGCATACAATAACTTTCCTAAAGTGGACTGGCCTTTATGGAGTCCTGGCCCTGAATCCAGGGTAACACTTTTGGAATGGATTAGAATGTCAACATTGCTCCAGCATCCTATGCCATCACCTTCTCTTCTTTTGACTCTTGAGGAAGAATGGGCTGCCATTCCTGTACATACATTCAGAAGTTTCATTAAGAGTGTCCCCAGTGGAGTCAAAGTAAAATGGTGGACACACTCACTATTAATGTCTACTGATAGGTATCTGGACACTTTTCGTCAGATAGTATGTGTTATCAAATTTCTTTCACATGTGGTAGTGTTTTTTATGAGAGAGATTTCAGAATCAAAATGCACAAATAAGAAAAGTGGTGTAGTTAACCAGATGCAAAGGAGTTGCTTGGGATATAAACATGGTTGAAAATGTTGCAAAGTTCTCAAACAGTGTCTGTTTTCAGAGCTAATTAATTTAGAAATCACAGATAGCTACATTGACCCAGTCAAATACATTTTCGCCATGCTGCAGCTCGGCTTGAGTGTGGAGTTGTGTTAGGTGACTGGGTGAGGGGATGAAATTGGTTGGTATGGGTGGAGGAAGGGAAACAGAGCTGGATGGAAGGAGCAGGAAGAGAACAGGAAAGGAGTGGGGCCCCTGAGAGGTAACCTTACTGCAGCAGTGAGAATTACTGGTGGAAAACTAAACTGGTGGAGTGGAGGAGGAAGAGAATGGAAGAAGTGGGAGGGCAGAGAGAGAAAATATGTGTGCGTCAAAATGATGAGGTTGTGTGAGGAGTGTGCGGCAGGAGCTAGTGGAAATGGAGGCAAGAAGGAATGCAGATGTAGATAGTATGGGTCGTGAAGTAGCTATTGAAGTTGAGTTCATTGTGCCACTAAATGGTCAGTTCTGCTCTTGGTCACAGTATGGTAGTGACCATTCATTCTGATGGTCATAACTACATACAAGGCAGTGCAGAAGTTACAGCTGATCTTTTTTACAGAACAATTGCTTTCAGTGGTAGACCTGCCTCTGATAGGTTATTGGGAGATTCCTGTAATCGATATTGAATAGGATGTGCTTGATGGGTGCATGGAACGAATGTTTCACGAGGATGTGCCAAATGTTGCATGAGATGGGCTGTAGATGAACTTAAGTGACTGGTATATGAGGATGCCATACTGCTGCTGAAAAGACCGCACTACAGATTTGTTTTTGTACCTACTCTTCAATTGAATGGATGGCAGAATTTTTGCATCACACTGCGAGTTTGCTGTTAAGTTGAAACTCAGTTACATAATTGAGAATGCTGCTGTTACAAACAGTACAACCTCATCATTTCTTCAGCAATGTCGACATCATCTCTCAACAAGTGCTTGTGAATTCCATGAACATCCCATGTGCAAAATTGCTAAATATCTGCCAAGGCTTGGATGATACTACAGTGCCAAACAACATAACGAAAATGCCTTCATTGTTTGCCACATCTTCGGACCAACCTCGCATTGCTGCAGATGTCAAGCAGTGAACTGTGCCCTGATGAATATCAAATTTACTAAGTGACTTCATGATAAACAGTCCAGATTTGACACCGAGTGAATCTATTGCTGGTCTTTCAGACAAAAGTGCATTAGAGACTGGCAATGAACAATGGCCACCTGCCTCTGTAACGAATGTTAATCCAAGTGCCTTTGACAGGACAAAACATCACATGTTCCAGTGCTAGTGATTATGAATGTTATGACACTTCCATTGACAACCTGAACCATATGGAAGCTTCCAACAGTGCCGTTATGGTTGGACAACAAAGGCCCATGCCATACCACTCCATTGTTCCTTTCCATCATCCATCTGCTAACAGACTGTGGGGTCACGGTTTACATCACCATACAGTACCTGTGCATTTCAATTTTCCATGCCCTTTTCAGACTGTTGTGATTAAACCCAAGTTCCGTGAGGCAGACTAAGACATCACTCATATCCCAGCTGTGCCTGACATCACAACCAAATTGCTTCCAATCCTGCACCATGCTTCGCATTTGGAGGACCCACACCCAGCACAAAACTAACTATGGACTCCGAGAATGTGTTTTTCATGACCTTGCCTCATCAAGGTCAGACACTGATACCTCCTGGTTCAAGTGATGTCACGCCTGAGTCAGTTGTGCCATGTGTTACTGCACATCAGCACGAACTCCATGAGACACAGACAGTGCTTCTGGATAATAAATGGACTATGGCTTCCTTCTTTACAGTTCCAGGACCTCATGTGTGCTTTCCCATGCATTTTCCACCATCTCAGACATCTCACATTGGGAAAGTCGTACCTGCTGTGTTGGCCCTGGAACTTCATTCACAAGCACGACCAATCTTTGAACAGCCACCTGAGCTCTGCGCACATTGCTTTATGATGCAAATTTCACGCACACTGTGACATGACCTGCCTCATAATGCGCTGCCTACGCCAAACCACGTTTCCTGCTGATCTCATGCACCAACACTCTTGTGCCTCCCATGTCTACATCTATATGGTTACTCTGCAATTCACACTTAAGTGCCTGGCAGAGGGTTCATTGAACCATTTTCATACTACTTCTCTACCATTCCACTCTCGAATGGTGCATGGGAAAAAGGAACACCTAAATATTTCTGTTCGAGCTCTGATTTCTCTTATTTTATTATGATGATCATTTTTCCCTATGTAGGTGGGTGTCAACAAAATATTTACGCATTCGGAAGAGAAAGTTGGTGACTGAAATTTCATAAATAGATCTCGCCGCAAAGAAAACCGCCTTTGTTTCAGTGACTGCCACCCCAACTCGTGTATCATATGAGTGACACTCTCACCCCTATTGCACAATAACACAAAAAGAACTGCCTTTCTTCGCACTTTTTCGGTGTCCTCCATCAATCCTTTCTGATAAGGATGCTATACGATGCATCATTATTCCAGCAGAGGACGGACAAGTGTAAATCAGGCTGTCTCTCCTGTGCTGTGCCATGCCCACCTCGCAATGGTGCCTTAAAATCAAACCACGGACAGCCAACATACCATCCACCACCGTCCGAAACTACCATTGTTCCATGCAGATTCTCCAACGATGTTGTTTGCCCTTGGTGAGTGTTTATTGTCAGCCAGTGACATCATTGGGAACGCCAAGAAGTTCACCACTTCTCTTAATCACTTCGAAGACAGTGTGGATCTTATTCGCAACATGCTTTTGGACATTCTGGCTTCTCACAAATACGAAACTGCCAAGACAGTACTGCTACAATGACTAACATGCACACCTGAACTGCAGCCACATCTCGTCATCAACGAGACTGCTTCAAGCAACAGCATACTGTCTTCAATATGGCACTGCCTGGGAGTTCTAATTGACCCAACACTCCTGCCTAATTGTGTGCTGTGGACACTGGCTCTGTCAGAGGACATCCAGACAGTGCTGCTAGCACATGGGGAAGCACCACTGGAGTTTAAACTTCCACTTGCTGAAGGTATCCAGGCACTATCACAACACTGCATTCTAATCAACAACCAGCAGTGCTACACTGCAGTCGACACCCAGTACACTTGTATTGAAACTGTTTTTGCACAATCCCAGTCGAACTTCCATGACATTCCGTGAAGCTGTAGACCACTCAACAATGGCCATACCAACCTGAACTGTGCCTTGGCCCCCATCTCTTACCATTCAAGGCTCTGGCAAACAACAGTTGTCAACTGCAACAGCTGAGGTTCTTGCCACAAAAGCTGTGCTGGCCAAGTATTTTGCCTACTTCCACACCCAACACACAGCAACATTACTGCTGGTTTCACATCAGATTTTGACAGACTACACTGCGCTTACCCAAATTAGAATGGTGACCTGACATAGGTGCACTGGGCTGCTCATCGTTAACAAGACATCTCTGGACACCACAACAAAACAGCACAGACACAGTGTTACAATGGGCACATGGTCCACGACTATTTGTCCATGTCAGGCACCTGCACACACTTTTCCCCATTGATGCTGGGACCGATGTGAGCACTCTACAGCTTGCTGTCACACCTGCTACACTTTCACTGCAACTGTATATGGCTAGTGACATGGTAATTGCAGTTGCTGAAACTGCACACATCACACTCAACCTTGGTACAGATATGCAGATACCTTGGACATCCCTAGTGGCAAAGACAGTTGACTTCCTTCAGCACTACCAACTACTGCTGGATTTGAATCGTGCCTCCTATCACAATGGGACAGCCAACAGTCGATCCATGGTGTAATAAGGTATAAACTACCTTCTGGCACTGCAACACCCTCATTCACACTGCTGCCTCTCGTCACACCACTTGTGACGAAGCAAGCTGGGATAATTTTAATTCCTCTCTTGTTTTGCCATCCGCCTCCTTGAATTAATTTTGTTTATTTTGACTTAATTAATATTAACATACATGAGTATAATCTGTATTTTCATAAAAGAGAGAGATTGCTCCATAGTTTTAAAGTAAATAACACCAGAGCTAATTTTGTGCTTAGATTTATGTATGTATTTGATTTTCTAATTTATTTTGGTTATTCCTAGTTAGTATCATTTGTTATAGGGTGAAATCAGTGATTGTTTCGTAACTTAAATTCTGTTGTTGACATATAAACAAATATAAGTTATGTAATAATTGTAAACATTTAGAAGACGAAATACTAGTAATCCTAAAGTATCTATTTCACTCTCTTCGAAAACATGTTAGCAAAGCCAGCCCTTGATTAATTCCAAAGTAATTAACAGTTTTGTCAAAAGTATTGTTTACATAACTATATATGTTAATTTCATGATTTAAACAAACTCTTGCATTAGAAGAATCTGTTAAAAAGACGGAATTTTTTGATGTATGCAGTTAATTTAATGAGTTAAGTTTTAATTGTAATTTCTGTAAATTAAACTTTGAACAATGTGTTAGTTTCAGCACCTATTATTGTGATGATATATAAGGGCCTGATTTTTGATCACGAGTCAGTCAGTCCACAACCGTGTTTCAGGTGAGTAACCTGTGCTGGTTAGAACAACAACAATGTTTCAAATTAACTGTTGAATAATGTTAAACAATTAGGCTGTGTGTAAAAATAATGACATTTTCTGCTCCATACATACCTGATTATTCTTCAAGAACTGTGAACTTTGTGGTTAGGTTTTACTGCTTGTAGATGTTCTACAAGAAACTATTGTAGCAGTATGTGGAGTTTCATCTGCTAACTATTAATGAGGCATATTGGAGGTTAAATAATAGTGCACTGGCCATATAACTGTGTAATGTTGGGGGTTGTGCAAAGTGAAAATTAAAGTACTGTGAAACACAACTGTGCACTTGTCGGCTACATGTTTTACAGTAGTCAGTGTCGGAATCCACAAACCCCATTTTTCAGCCAGTGGAGCAATGCAGTATGACGACACCGATGACAACAAATGAAGAAATAAAAGCAGGTGGAATTGCCACTGCACAACCTGAAGCTGCAAAGTAAAGCACTTTTCAACCATTTATGCTTAAAGCCAGCCAAGGACTTATCATTACATCATGACAACAAGATCACATGCGTTACCAGCAAATAACTACAGAGGTGAATTGTGGACATCATTCCATGCAGCTCAACAAGGTCTCAATGACCTCTGTCATGTCGACAGTTATCACTACTGTGGCGTTAATACTATGGACATTTCTCAGGTTAGTGAAGTGTCATAACCCCCACACAAGTGCGCTCCTGAGATAGTGCTGCATGACATTAACAGCGACAGTGAATCACATCATGCAGATTCTGCACCCAGGAGAATCAGACAATGAAAGCTGCTCTCATGTGCCACTCAGAATTATGGGTGGAGGCTCTTCCATGTGTTCTTCTGGACACTTGCACAGCACAAAAAGATGGCTTTCATGTGTTGCTGACTGAAATACTATAGGGCGAGCCCTTCACTCTACCAGCTGAATTTGCAGCACATAAAACCATCCCCACATATCAGGGCTTTCAAGACTTAGTCACACGCGTCTGCACACACGTACAAAATATCGGTGTGGTATCCCCCTCTCATCACAAGACACAACGAATTTTTATTCATAAAGACCTGGCAACATGTTCTCATGTGATGCTACATACAGGTGCAGTAAAACCTGCCCTAAAACCACCATTTACAGGACCATATCAAGTCTTGAAATGTGATACAAACACTTTTGATGTTGAAATTGCTGGGAAACAAGCAACAGTGTCGGTGAACCGGCTTAAAATGGCATGTACTTTAGCAGACGTGTCACAACAGACACTCTGCACTGCCTCCTATGCACCTGTTAGTCAATTCCCAAATGAATGTGAATCTCCATGATTTTCTGCCTGATGACATATCTGTCACATTACATGACACCGATGCCATGATTACCACTATCTACACAAACAGGTAGTTGGGTGAAAACACTGTCACACACAGTTTTGTGCACACCATTCCTGTCCCACCAGATATTGACATGGCAGGACTCACCTCCCATTTTTTAGCAGACTGTACACACACGGTTACTGCCTGGGCTTACACTGCCACTGGCCCTGCAATGCCTCCTGTGGACACAACAGCACAAGGCAATGCTTGCAACATGCCTCCCTCTTCAAACACTGGTACTTAGCCCACAACAGTTAAAGATGCTGCCGAGACTACTTCCTTATCTGCTAACACTGCCACTGGCAGCTCGTTAATCACACCACTGATGCCATGCTTTGGGTGTGACCTATGCCTCCAGCACACTTAGCTGACTATGACATGTCTTCCATCGCATTCACCATCACACAGCCACCTATATCACTTCAGACAGACGATGTCCCATTGCAGCCTCACCTCACGTGCTCTGGCACTATGGGGGTGGGGGCTCTGGCAGCATAACATAACTGACTCCGTAAATGAGGATTACAGCCCCACAAAGTAATGGGAGTTAGTATGCTCTCTATGTTTATAATGATTACAGGTGTTATGTATATATGCTTACTGATAAATATTGTGGAAATCGTCTTTCTATGCTGTGTCACTATTCTGGTGTCACACTGCCCATACCCCTCTTCCCAAAGATATATCTAATATTTTAAAGTCAAAAGCTGAACTCAGTGATATCACTTGCATTTTTTACTTGTTGGAGAAAGACCTCCATTAAAAAGATAATGTAATGATCGTTCAGAACACAGTCAAAATTATGGACTGTGACCTCAATTGTGTGATTGAGGATGCCAACACTGAGAACATTCTTTGCAATAATGTGAAGATTATGGCACTCTTCGATTAAATACAGCAAGCCACAAAGACATATCACATATACTGCATGGGAATGCTTCTGCTAACAAGTTACTCACATGGCTGGTTGTCAGATCTGTTGAATGTGCCCAAACTGTATCCATCACATTCCATTGAGTTTCAGAGTTAACAGTAGGTCTTTTAGGGGTAAATTTATTTTGGCAAACTTCAGCTTAGATGCATAGTGAATATAGTTACATTTGAAACAGCTAGCAGCAAATCAAAATGTTTCAACTAAGGGAATCTGGATTGAAAAGAACACTCATTTAGAATTTTCCATCAGAACTTAAAAAGCACCCTAAATAAAAGTATTTAAACTGTCTATTTCAATAACTGAAAAGAAAAGGTTATGTGGAATATCAGTACAGGGTCTATACAAGGGCGATGTACTTGAGGACAATATTATGGAAATGGAAGAGGATGTAGATGAAGATGAAATCAGAGATATGATACTGTGTAGAGAGTTTGACAGAGCACTGAAAGACCTGAGTCAAAACAAGGCCCCGGGAGGAGACAACATTCCATTGGAACTACTGACGGCCTTGGGAGAGCCAGTCCTGACAAAACTCTACCATCTGGTGAGCAAGATGTGTGAGACAGGTGAAATACCCTCAGACTTCAAGAAGAATATAATAATTCCAATCCCAAAGAAAGCAAGTGTTGACAGATGTGAAAATTACTGAACTATCAGTTTAATAAGTCACAGCTGCAAAATACTAACGCGAATTCTTTACAGACGAATGGAAAAACTGGTAGAAGCCGACCTCGGCGAAGATCACTTTGGATTCCGTAGAAATTTTGGAACACGTGAGGCAATACTAACTCTACGACTTATCTTAGAAGAAAGATTAAGGAAAGACAAACCTACATTTCTAGCATTTGTAGACTTAGAGAAAGCTTTTGACAATGTTGACTGGAACACTCTCTTTCAAATTCTAAAGGTGGCAGGGGTAAAATACAGGGAACGAAAGGCTATTTACAATTTGTACAGAAACCAGATGGCAGTTATAAGAATCGAGGGGAGTGAAAGGGAAGCAGTGGTTGGGAAGGGAGTGAGACAGGATTGTAGCCTCTCCCTGATGTTATTCAATCTGTATACTGAGCAAGCAGTAAAGGAAACAGAAAAAAAAATTAGGTGTAGGTATTAAAATCCACGGAGAAGAAATAAAAACATTGAGGTTCGCCGATGACATTGTAATTCTGTCAGAGACAGCAAAGGACTTGGAAGAGCAGTTGAACAGAATGGACAGTGTCTTGAAAGGAGGATATAAGATGAACATCATCAAAAGCAAAACGAGGATAATGGAGTGTAATCGAATAAGTCGGGTGATGCTGAGGGAATTAGATTAGGAAATGAGACACTTAAAGTAGTAAAGGAATTTTGCTATTTGGGGATCAAAATAACTGATGATGGTCGAAGTTGTTGTTGTTGTTGTTGTTGTTGTTGTTGACTTCAGTCCTGAGACTGGTTTGATGCAGCTCTCCATGCTACTCTATCCTGTGCAAGCTGCTTCATCTCCCAGTACTTACTGCAACCTACATCCTTCTGAATCTGCTTAGTGTATTCATCTCTTGGTCTCCCTCTACGATTTTTACCCTCCACGCTGCCCCCCAACGCTAAATTTGTGATCCCTTGATGCCTCAGAACATGTCCTACCAGCCGGTCCCTTCTTCTTGTCAAGTTGTGCCACAAACTCCTCTTCTCCCCAATTCTATTCAATACCTCCTCATTAGTTATGTGATCTACCCATCTAATCTTCAGCATTCTTCTGTAGCACCACATTTTGAAAGCTTCTATTCACATTCATACATGGCTACACTCCATGCAAATACTTTCAGATATGACTTCCTGACACTTAAATCTATACTCGATGTTAACAAACTTCTCTTCTTCAGAAACGCTTTCCTTGCCATTGCCAGTCTACATTTTATATCCTCTCCACTTCAACCATCATCAGTTACTTTGCTCCCCAAATAGCAAAACTCCTTTACTACTTTAAGTGTCTCATTTCCTAATCTAATTCCCTCAGCATCACCCGACTTAATTCGACTACATTCCATTATCCTCGTTTTGCTTTTGTTGATGTTCATCTTATATCCTCCTTTCAAGACACTGTCCATTTGTTTCAACTGCTCTTCCAAGTCCTTTCCTGTCTCTGACAGAGTTACAATGTCATCGGCGAACCTCAATGTTTTTATTTCTTCTCCATGGATTTTAATACCTACTCCAAATTTTTCTTTTGTTTCCTTCACTGCTTGCTCAATATACAAATTGAATAACACCAGGGAGAGGCTACAACCCTGTCTCACTCCCTTCCCAACCGCTGCTTCCCTTTCATGTCCCTCGACTCTTATAACTGCCATCTGGTTTCTGTACAAATTGTAAATAGCCTTTCGCTCCCTGTATTTTACCCCTGCCACCTTTAGAATTTGAAAGAGTGTATTCCAGTCAACATTGTCAAAAGCTTTCTCTAAGTCTACAAATGCTAGAAATGTAGGTTTGCCTTTCCTTAATCTATTTTCTAAGATAAGTCGTAGGGTCAGTATTGCCTCACGTGTTCCAAAATTTCTACGGAATCCAAAGTGATCTTCGCCGAGGTCGGCTTCTACCAGTTTTTCCATTCGTCTGTAAAGAATTCGCGTTAGTATTTTGCAGCTGTGACTTATTAAACTGATAGTTCAGTAATTTTCACATCTGTCAACACTTGCTTTCTTTGGGATTGGAATTATTATACTCTTCTTGAAGTCTGAGGGTATTTCACCTGTCTCACACATCTTGCTCACCAGATGGTAGAGTTTTGTCAGGACTGGCTCTCCCAAGGCCGTCACTAGTTCCAATGGAATGTTGTCTACTCCTTGGGCCTTGTTTTGACAGATCTTTCAGTGCTCTGTCAAACTCTTCACGCAGTATCGTATCTCCCATTTCATCTTCATCTACATCGTCTTCCATTTCCATAATATTGTCCTCAAGTACATCACACTTGTACAGACCCTCTATATACTCCTTCCACCTTTCTGCTTTCCCTTCTTTGCTTAGAACTGGGTTTCCATCAAAGCTCTTGATTTTCATACAAGTGGTTCTCTTCTCTCCAAAGGTCTCATTAATTTTCCTGTAGGCAGTATCTATCTTACCCCTAGTGAGATAAGCCTCTACATCCTTACATTTGTCCTCTAGCCATCCCTGCTTAGCCATTATGCATTTCCTGTCGATCTCATTTTTGATACGTTTGTATTCCTTTTTGCCTGCTTCATTTACTGCATTTTTATATTTTCTCCTTTCATCAATTAAATTCAATATTTCTTCTGTTACCTAAGAATTTCTACTAGCCCTCATCTTTTTACCTACTTGATCATCTGCTGCCTTCACTACTTCATCCCTTAGAGCTACCCATTCTTCTTCTACTGTATTTCTTTCCCCCATTCCTGTCAATTGTTCTTTTATGCTCTCCCTGAAACTCTGTACAACCTCTGGTTTAGTCAGTTTATCCAGGCCCCATCTCCTTAAATTCCAACCTTTTTGCAGTTTTTTCAGTTTTAATCTACAGTTCATAACCAAGAGATTGTGGTCAGAGTCCACATCTGCCCCTGGAAATGTCTTACAATGTAAAACCTGGTTCCTAAATCTCTGTCTTACCATTATATAATCTATCTGATACCTTCTAGTATCTACAGGGTTGTTCCATGTATACAACCTTCTTTCATGATTCTTGAACCAAGTGTTAGCTATGATTAAGTTATGCTCTGTGCAAAATTCTACCGGACGGCTTCCTCTTTCATTTCTTAGCCCCAATCCATATTCACCTACTATGTTTTCTTCTCTCCCTTTTCCTACTCTCGAATTCCAGTCACCCATGACTATTAAATTTTCGTCTCCCTTCACTATCTAAATAATTTCTTTTATCTCATCATACATTTCTTCAATGTCTTCATCATCTGCAGAGCTAGTTGGCATATAAACTTGTACTACTGTAGTAGGCATGAGCTTCGTGTCTATCTTGGCCACAATAATGCGTTCACTATGCTCTTGGTAGTAGCTTACCCGCACTCCTATTTTTTATTCATTATTAAACCTACTTCTGCATTACTCGTATTTGATTTTGTATTTATAACCCTGTATTCACCTGACCAAGTGGAGAGGATATAAAATGTAGACTGGCAATGGCAAGGAAAGGGTTTCTGAAGAAGAGAAATTTGTTAACATCAAGTATAGATTTAAGTGTCAGGTAGTCATTTCTGAAAGTATTTGTATGGAGTGTAGTCATGTATGGAAGTGAAACATGGATGATAAATAGTTTGGACAAGAAGGGAATAGAAGCTTTCGAAATGTGGTGCTACAGAAGAATGCTGAAGATTAGATGGGTAGATCACATAACTAATGAGGAGGTATTGATTAGAATTGGGGAGAAGAGGAGTCTGTGGCACAACTTGACAAGAAGAAGGGACCAGTTGGTAGGACATGTTCTGAGGCATCAAGGGATCACAAATTTAGCATTGGAGGGCAGCGTGGAGGATAAAAATCGTAGAGGGAGACCAAGAGATGAATACACTAAACAGATTCAGAAGGATGTAGGTTGCAGTAAGTACTGGGAGATGAAGAAGTTTGCACAGGATAGAGTAGCATGGAGAGCTGCGTCAAACCAGTCTCAGGACTGAAGACCATAACAACAACAATATTGTGTTTACCTGAAAGTAACTTATGAATCAGTGAAATGAAGAAGATAGACATAAAAAAGAGTAAAAAAATAAGAAAATAAACTTGAAAATAATGCTCCAGGCACTGCAGAGCAGTGAAGATTTTGGTGGATAACCCTTAGAGTAATGTGCAACAATAGCATACCTGAAAATATGCAAGCTACCAGGGCTGAAAGTATACGGGCTACTAACGGATAATTCCATTAGTTTTAACAGTCAGTTATTGTTTTAATAAAGTACTGTAGACTTGACTGGAGACTTGAAATTGATGGAATTTTTATCATTAATTTTCTGTCAAAAGAGCTGACTAATGACAGCTAGAGTTGTTTATATTTGATGTAATAATACCTAAAGTAAAGTCCCTAACTCTGACTGAGGGTCATAGCGCAACAGCTGCTGACTAGATGTTCTTAGAAACAACTCAGTTTTGTAACTTAAATGTGAAGAAAATGGTTTATCTGCTCACAGTAGTCCATTGTTAATAATAAAACTTGCCAACTAGTTAAGGTTTCATAGTTAAAAAATACTGTAAAGCAGAATCATAACTAATGACACAGACACAGTGTGTAGAGAAACCTTAATGGGAAAACATTGGGAAGAAGTTTACAATGCAGAAGCTGTATATGCAAAATATAACTGTTTTATTAAACATATTCAAACAGTAGTTTAACACCTGTTTCCCCTCAAAACAAATTAGAATAAATTAAGCAGATGCAGGCACAATGAGTGAATAGCACTTAGGCTTACAGTACCTTGTGCAAGAGTCAGAGGAAATGGATAATCTTTTTATTTTATTTTAAACATCTAGTTCCTTTGGACCAAATCGAAGAGCAAATCTTCAAGGTTATGGAACATGTCAGTGCAAGTAATTACAACACATAAGTAATAACACACAAAATAAAATGTTTAGGAACCCAAAAACAGACAACCCATAAGTTTGTGTAAACGTAATCAACATTATAAAACAGGAATCAGCTTAATTTTTGAAGGAACTCCTTGTTTTCTACTTCCATTCCATTATCATACACAGTGGTACTTTAGATCTCCAAATGTCAGTCACTTCATGGAGTTGTCCGCCGCTCGTGGTCTCGCGGTAGCGTTCTCGCTTCCCGAGCACGGGGTCCCGGGTTCGATTCCCGGCGGGGTCAGGGATTTTCACCTGCCTCGAGATGACTGGGTGTTTGTGTTGTCCTCATCATTTCATCATCATCCAGGAAAGTGGCGAAATTGGACTGAGCAAAGATTGGGTAATTGTACGGGCGCTGATAACCACGCAGTTGAGCGCCCCACAAACCAAACATCATCATCACTTCATGGAGTTTAACAATTCTTGCCAGGAAACAGTTAGACATTCCCAGGTTTTCCAAGTTGGGTAGCGCCCCCCCTTTCTCACCACCACACCCCCACGTGTCATAATTTTGGCTAGCTTGGTGCCGTCCTTCATCTTTTCCTATTTTAAGCTAATTGTTTCATCTGTATTATTACACACATCTACCTGAATCCTCCATTGTGTTGGTATACTTTGCATCAGACTGTTGTATTTGTCTCTGCGGCACCCCTGTGAAGACAGCTGATGTTCATTTTCTTGTGACTATGACGAACATTAGTGGGACAGTTAGATCTATCCCTATATGCTGGGTGTCCATAACACTGAACATCTGTCCAGCTTGCCTTTTGTCAAAAGATGCCTCTCTACTACCTTTGTCAGCAAGTTCCTAAAATTGAATCAATGCCTCTTGACAATGATTTACTCTCACTGTCTAGAAAACACCTCAAATCCAGTAGACCTGCATATGAAGAAGAGTCCAAATGCTTGCCACTGGGTTCAAAAGAAATACTGAATGGAAATGTGAGTGATAAGCCAAGAAAACCTTAAACCACAAGCATGTTGACAGTCCAACTTAAAATTCCAGTCTTTCATTATCAAAGGGAGCTGTGGGTACAGCGTAATAGATACCAGATTGGAGAAAGTAAGTGTAAACACAACATGCATAATAAACAAGCTGATCATTATAATTGTAATTGAGAAATCTTTAAGGGCAGGCCAGGTGATCAAGTTTATGTCCACAATTTCCCAGGAAGGCAGGTGCGTGGCGGGAATCTTAGTAAATTTACTCCTCATTTTCTGGGGCCTTGCACTATCGTGCGTATTTTTGGCCCAGTAAACCTGTTGATCAAGGAGAACAGTTCAGGTAATCTGTATCGGATTCATCTTAGCCAAGTTAAGTTCAGGTAGCTCAGGGGTTGAATCACCCCCTCCCTGAGTTAAGTTTGGGGGGGGGGGGGGGGGGTAGGTTGAGCCATGGCTGGCTCATGTTATGTGTTGGATTAAACCTTGATTGCTATGCTGTGTTTAGTCTCGTGCGATTATGCTGTTATCCTCTCTCTCCACGAATGGCAGCAGCAGTGTGTATCGATATTCACACCTTGTGCTACCTTTGGCCTGGTGCTTATAATTTCTGGCTGTGCTGTGTGCGGGCAGTTGGTCGGTTGGCGTGGAGCAGCGAGGAAATCTCTGTGGCGCGTAGTTTGGCCAAGGCCACTGGCATCGTGTCCACATGTGGTTGGAGCGTGTTGTGCTGTTTCCATTGCTGCGAGGTCTGTGGCTCACCGATCCTGGACACGAAAGTTGAGTTTTGACTTAATCTACCAGCAAGTCATGACTGTTCACATTGTGTCATTTGGATTTCATTCGCGCGAGCAACAACATGTGGTTTCAAGTTGGCAAATTTTAGCCACCCTCTGGTGGAGTTTAACTGTGCTTGGTTATTTTAGATTGAAGTGCACCAGCGGAATCTTCTACTTTGTGGCCGTTAACTTTCTGGTTACCTGCCCTGGCCATTGACATAATTTCAGGCAATGTATTATCCTCAGCGTGTTGTCACTGTCCAGCATGGTGTGTAGTTTGACAGCTCAATGTATAATTGGTTGTGGATGCCAATACCTTCTACATTGTTCACTTGAACTCCCTGTTGTGTGCTGGTCGGGTGGAGCGGAAGTTATCTTGTCAGTGGGTCCATTGACTGTCTGTCGGTTGGGTTGTTGTCGGATCGATAATGGTTGGGCCAACTGCCTGTCTACCTAAGCGAGCGTTAGTATTTGAATTCCAGGCCAACCCTCGGAAACTTCTGAGTGCCATTGGGTGTACTGCCTTTTCTTATTTGTTCTTGTTGTTTGTATTTGTACGGTTTCAAGCCGATGAGTGATGGGCTGTCAGCCGATTTTTTAATTAAAGTTGTTTTGCTCTTAAGGTGTCAGATTGTTTGAGCCTTCAGCCTAATTAAAGAACTGTTTCAAGATAAGGCCTTTTGCCTTCTAAAAATTTAATTTTGGGTTGAGTCTTAAGAGATGGGCCTTCAGCTGATTAAAAAAAAATTAAAGTTGTTTTGCTCTTAAGGTGTGAGATCGTTTTGGCCTTCAGTCTAACTGAAAGAACTGATTTAAGATAAGGCCTTCTGCCTTTTAGATTTCTGATTTTGGCTTGAGTTTTAAGTTATTGGTTTTTGGCCGATTTTAAATTAAAGTGGTCTTGCCCTTAAGGCATGAGATTGTAGGGCATATTCAGCCAGTTATTAAGTTCCAAAAATTAATGCTGTGTGTGGTTTCTTTTTTTAATTTTCTTGGCTGTTATAATGTTTGGTCAAATAAATGAAGTTGTATGTTCGAGTGTAACTGACAACAGCTTATTTTGGCCCCTTTCCACAATTTAAACTACCTGTCCTATCCTGCAGTTTAGAAGGCCATCTCACAAGGTACAAGAACAGACTGAATTAAAATGGCGGCTCGGATGAGCGATCTGAGTCCCAAAGATTATGTTGTTCATGGTCGATATGACCTATCTGTGCCATAAGTTATTTATTTGTTCATAGAACAATATATATTGTATGGATGTCTCTCAAGTGTTCGTACAATATTTCTTATGAAAATAAACATTCCTCTTACAGTGTTTACAGCCCCTATACTTAGTTCCACTTTTATAATCACATCACAAAATTGTTATATAGTACAATGTTTATGAACATTAAGTACAGTCAATAATTATTTTAAATATTCATTTACAGTGTAGTAGCTATTAATTAGGATATAATTTTTTAGGCTTTGAGTAAAGGTGTGTGGATCATTTCCATCTTTTATTTCTCATGGCAGTCTATTGTACAATTTTGTTCCATAATATAATACACTATTTTGAATTTTTGACATGTTTCTTCAGTTTATATGTAAACACTCTCTGGATTTGGTTCCATGGTCATGTATTGTGCTGCTTGTGGTGTACAGATTAGTATTTTTTCCTCTATACATTATGTTGTGATCGATTTATTCACATGCACCTATCAGAATTTCTAGCTTTCTGAATAATTCTTTCCAATGTGCCCTGTTATAACTATTAGTTATTATTCATACAGCTCTTTTCTGTATCTTGAAAATAGTCTGTATGTTCCCAGCACTTTACCCCCCCCCCCCCAAAATATTATTCCATAACAGTGGATTGAATGTGTTTGTTCAAAGTTGGCTACTTTGAAACATGAAATGCTACACACAGGTGCAAGGATTTGCAGGACATAACATGCTGGGGATAGCTTCTTTGCCAAAATTGTTACATCTTCTGTCCACTTCAACTGACAATCTATAACCATCTCCAAGAATTTGGCGTCAGTTACACGATCTAGTACCTCATTATTTATTTTAATTTTAGTACCTTTTTGTTCTTTTACTTAGTCAGAAGTTTATACAGATTGTCTTTTTCACATTTAAAGTTACACTATTCTTTGATGATCAGTTGTGTGCGTCTCTGAGAGCTTCATTGCATGCATTTTTCTGCCAACTGAGTTGAATTTTTGTCTGTAATGACTATGGTGCTCTTATTGTCAAATAGTATTGTTTCTCCATACCTGTCACTCTGTGGGAAATTTTTATATATAAGAAAGAGGATCTGGGGGATGCCTATATTAATATATTTCAGATCTGGCAAGTGTTTTACTACTAGTCTTCTAGAAATGTGTGAGATTTCAACTCTTTGCACTCAGTTTTCCAAGTATGGTTTAAACCAACTCTATGCTGTACCCCTTATTCTTAACAGTTTTAGTTTGTGTAGAAAAATTCTGTGCTCAATTGTCTTTAATATGTCAAAAAAGAAAAAAAAAAAAAAAAAAACAGAAAGAAAGAAATAAAGAATTCCTGTTGCATTCTCGCCCTTGTCTAGTGCTACAAGTACAACTTTAGGAAACTGTGCTATAGCTGTGTACTTCATGTGGGCCTGAAACTGAATTCTTTATTGCATAGAAAGTTGTATTTATTTAAGTAGTTCATTAGTCTATTTTTCATTATGGTTTCTATTGTTTGGAAATGCAAGGTAATAAAGAAATTGGTTTGTGGTTTTCTATGTTTTCTGGATCACCATTTTTTTAGTATTGGTAATACTTCTGCTTGTTTTAGGTGTTCAGAAAACCAGCCAGATCAGAAAGATTCATTAATTATTATTGTTAAGGGTTTTTTATGTTGTTTATATACATGGCCGGCCTTAGCCATCCAGGTGCCCCGGGCAAGTCGTCCAGTTGGCGCCCTTTATTGTATAAATAGCGAACCTGGCAGTGCTTTGCAACACGGTATTTGACTGTTTTCTAGAAATTGTCTTAAGTGGTTAATGGCGTCATCTTATGATCATAACATGGTTTTTTCCATCGTAAATTTGAGTATTTTATTTTTTTAAATGGAAATGAAATCCAAATAATCTGAAAGCCCGCTAAGACGCTCCATGTGAGTCTTGTGTAGCCTGTGACATCAGTCCAGCATGCTGCTGTCGCTGCCGTAACAGTCAGTATAGCAGTGATATATTGTTTGGGCATTCATGTTTTGGGAAATTGTCTAAAAATATTGCATAGTACTGCACTGTACATCTACAACAACTCCAGAAAATTGTTTTTGCGTGTTCCAAACAAAGAAAAGATGCATAAAATGTGGATGAAACAGGCTCGTATATCCCAAATATTTCTTTTCTTTTCTGAAGCACCCCTGTACTAAAGCGAACAAAACAAAACAAAAATTATTCAAATTGGTCAAGCCATTTCTTTGTTTTGGTGAGACTAACACACAACAATTGATTTTTATATATAGGAGGTAATATGTATAACGAAAAAACACTAATTTTGAATTGGGTACCATATTTTTATTGAATTTAATATAACTGTAAGCCATAAACCTATATTTTCTCTCAGTCATCTGAACACAAAACATATTACACCTAATGAAAAACAATTATAAACGACTAAAATTTTACTTTTCTCGCTTTTCTGTCGGCAAAGTCTCTGATCAGATTAGCAAAGTCCAGGTTTTCTGCAACTTCATTTTCAATGGACAGTGAGGCCAAACTGGTTAGTCTTGTTTGAGACATTGCAGACCGCAAGTACGTTTTTATCAACTTCAGTTTGGAAAAACTGTGTTCGCCGCTTGCGACAGTCACTGGTATTGTTAGCAAAATACGTAACATTATCCAGATGTTGGGATATAACTCTTGAAGATTATGCTTTTTTATGAAGTTTAAGGCTTCAATAGGCGTTGCCTGGCTGTCTTCGAGATAGTGTTGCAGGCCTAAAATTTCGTCGCACAGCAAATTTCCATCAATATCTGACTTCATATTGACAGTTAACTTTTCTTGTAATTTAGAACAGCATTGTATTAGTTCTTCTTTATTTTGATTTTTTTTAATGTCAAGCAAGAAACTCCACGTCGCAGAAAATTCTTGCATCTGTTCAAATCTTTCTTTCATGGATATGTGCACGGTGTCCAACAGTGCATTGAAAAACTCTACTTTAAACTTCTTTTTTGACTCAGTTATTTGATCATCAACAGCCTCTTCACCTGGCCTGTGTTTAATACGTCTTAATCGCATTTGTGGTTTAAATAATGGCTGCATATCAAGATCCGAAGCCAGTTCAGTTGCTGTTACAATAGCTTGTTCGAAACCTGTTTGTCTATATGTTTCCAAATAAGAGCAACATTTGTCAAGGATTCCCATAAACTCGACAAAGTTGATTGTGGGTGACTGACTTGCTTTACTCACAACATTAATTTGAAACAGAACATCATACCATGTCACGAGAGAAACAATGAAGCTGAAGTCTTTTAATTGTCCTCCTAGTGTTGTCGCTTCGTGTGACACCGCAGCATCGCTTTGTTCAGTAGCATCGGCCAAGGAAACCAAAGCGTCATGCATTTCGCATAATTGATAATGAACCGCTTTGACGCTATCAATTCGAGCTTCCCATCGTGTGTCACTTACATTTTTCAGGGTGTCTATCTTCAAATGGTCGGTCAAAATTTTCCATCTATTTACCGATCCAGCAAATAGATTAAACATTTTTTGTAACATTCCGAACAGTGTCACGAATTTTACTGATGATTTTGCCGCATCACACAATACCAAATTATAACTATGGCATTCACATGGCACAAAAAAAGCTGGTGGATTTAAATTCTTAATTCTGTTCTGGACGCCTTTCTTTTTCCCCTTCATGTTTGCGCCGTTATCATAGCCCTGTCCTCTGCAGTCATTAATGTTAAGGTCAAGATCACTCAATGTTTTTAAAATGCTTTCTGTGAGGCCTTCACCGGTTGTATCATCTATTTGCAGAAATGAGATGAAATGTTCTTTTACAGTTACGCCATCCTCTGTTATGTCGGCGCATCTTAAAGTTATCGAAAGTTGTTCTTTGTGGCTTATATCTGGAGTACAGTCAGCTATGATTGCATAATACTTTGAACCCTTTATGCGGGATACGATTGTAGACATAACGTGTGATGCCATGAGTTCTATTAATTCATTTTGTATATTTTTGCCGCAATAATGGTCAGCCAAATCACCATTCAATGCCAGTCTGACGTGCTCTTCCATGATTGGATCAAACTTTGCCAATAACTGTACAAGACCTAAGAATTTTCCATTATTTGGGGTAAATAATTTATCTGATAACCCTCTGAATGCCATATTATTTTCAGCCAAATACAAAGTAATGTGCATCAATCTTTGAAGCACATTGCTCCATCGTAAACTTTCTTTAGAAATTAGCTTTTGTTCTTCCTTGTCAATAGTTAATCCAGCTGTAAACCTGATTTCAGCTTCAGTCCATTGAGTAAATGCTTTTTTGTGGTTAGGACTATTTTCATGCAGTTTCAGAGCTTCACTTAAATGTTTCCAATTTCTGAAACCCACAGTGGTAGTCAAATTAGTAGTTGACTTTAAATCAAACAGTTGACAACAAAAGCAAAAGACACTGTCGTTTGATACAGAATAAACTAGCCACCGTCATCTGATAGTTTCTTCGTTTGATAGTTTTCTTGTGTAATGAGTTGAAGAGAAATGACGCCCATTTTCATCTTTTGGAAAGTTATTTAGACATACTTGTGAGGGTCCACATATTATATTGTGACCTATATCTCTAGCATTAAGTACTTTTGGCCATGTACCTACATCAGAAACATTGTATTCTTTTATTGCAAGGACGTTGATACTTTCATCGACCACAGATGTCATGTGTTGATTTTGACTTGGAGAAGTATCAGAGGATTCATGCAAAGATGTACTGCGCTGGTCAATTTGATCACCTTCAATAGGTGATTGTATATTTTTTGTGTATAATTGTTCACAGTCTGAAGAAATATTTGCTGATACATGGACTTTTGATTCAATATCTGAAGTATTTGCTTTAGAATTTCCTTTAAGGTACTTATAAATATTCATGTGCTTTTTAGTTTCTTCAAGAACTTTTTCTTTTTCAGCTTTTCTTTTCCGATTTTCTGAACCAGAAAGCTTTTTTTTAATCATTTCTTTCTCTTCTGGCATGATTTAATAATTTGACAAATTATTGCTTGGACACTGCTCTATTTCGCGACCACAATATTCGATCTATAACAAATAAAGAAATTCACCTATCAGTAGACGTAACTAGAAAAAACCTGAACTGAAAGATAAAAATGTTTTTCGCACCTACCAGAAAATTAAAATGTTGTCACAGTCACGACACTCGTTTCACTCACAATTATTCAGCCACGAAAACATGACCGCTGCCTCCGACTCTTACTGACAATTACTGACATGCGGGTGCAAATCGTAGCGCTGCCAACATATGCAGTCTAACAAACATTGTGTGGCGCTGTATTATTTCAGTAAGTTAGGGGAGAATTCTCTATGAATGCAGTGCACGCATTGCATGATATATTAATTAATGTACATGAGTCATTAAGTCACAAATATTCGATATAAATACATTCGTATTAATTAAATCATAATGTAATGTATATTTCACAGTCTGTATTTTCTTTTATTTGGAGCGACCGGTAGTTTCTGTTGTAAACGAGAGATGGTGCGGCTGCATGGGCTCTTCCTTGTTGCAGTTCTTGAAACAAATAAGAGAGGCGCTTTGGTAGAGCCCGTGCTAGCCCGCGTCAAACATGGATGGTTGCAGACAATATGAAGATTGCATTCAGCATGATTTCTCTTCTGCTACCCCGAATTCATCGCGCATTCGTGAGATTAGTGACGTATGTTGAATGAGACTGAATAATATTTTAGTTTCGCGAAATGGGTGATTGTAAATTGTAATTTTTTTTTTACATGCGTTTAGTACGTGGCGCCCCTTGGGCCCCGGCGCCCTGGGCGACCGCCCGAGTCGCCCCACCCTAAAGCCAGCGCTGTTTATATATTTCTTAAGGACACTGACTGGGATCTCATCCAGCTCTGTAAATTTTTTTATAATTTAGTAGGTGTATTACCTGTGCCACTTCTTTCTCTGTTGTTGGTAGGGGCACCATTGAGCATTGAGTGTGGTGGCTGGTCCTGGTGGTGCAGAACATATGTGTTGCTGATTTGAACATATATATATATATATATATTATTGCTTGGACACTGCTCTATTTCGCGACCACAATATTCGATCTATAACAAATAAAGAAATTCACCTATCAGTAGACGTAACTAGAAAAAACCCACATCCTTTCGTCTTTCCCTCTCCTTCCCTCTTTCCTGATGAGGCAACAGTTTGTTGCGAAAGCTTGGATTTTGTGTGTATGTTTGTGTTCGTTTGTGTGTCTGTCGACCTGCCAGCACTTTCATTTGGTAAGTCACATCATCTTTGTTTTTAGGTATATATATATATATATATATATATATATATATTTTTTTTTTTTTTTTTTTTCTGCCAGTACCTTTCTATAAGTTTTCCTTCAATTTTTAACTCTGAAAAAGCTAGTCAGTCAGGTTATTTTTGATGGACATGAAGTACCTTAGAGTTTCAGATGACTTTTTGATATCTCTCATCACCCACATACTTTTTTTTTGAAGCTCCAATGGAATGCAATGTTTTGGGAAATGCTTCCTCAAATTTTAGTTTAAATATTGTCATGAACTTATTAAACATTTTGTTTACATTTGTTTCTGCATACATTTCCTCCCACCTTTCATGTTGTATATGGAGTGAGAACTGACATATGTTTGATTCTTTTGTATGTGTTCAATTTAGCAGACGTTTCTGCATAAATATTTGCTTTTAATATCTGACAGAAAAGATCTGATAGGCCTAAATTTTGAACAAGTAACCTGCAGTGCTTTCATTCTATGTCTGTTGCCACATGGTCTGTTATTGAGGAAGATTGTTTAGCCACTCTAGTTGGACAGTTTACGAGTGACATTATGCCGTAGCTGCAAAGAATGTTCAAGTGTGTATTACTAACATCATCTGAGTTCATTGCATTGACATTTAAATTCCCACATACAAGAATGTTAATTTTTGGACTAGGTACCTCGTCCAAGCTCTGATTGAGTTTTGAGAAAAAATGTCCATGTTACCATTATAGGATCTGTACAAACAAAATACAATTAAATTTTTTGACACACTCTTTTCCATTATTTTACCCACTTACAATGGAATGCTGCATTAAGATCAAACTGGTCATTAACTTCAACATTGAAATTTATTAAGTAATTCATCAATGTTTTCAAGTTGATAGTTTTCTCATTGGATGCACTTGTTTAAAAGCATGGAGTCTAACACCAGTCTGATGCCCCCATTACTCTTAGCAACTGCAAGTAATGGATTGTTATATTCACTTTAACAGCATTCAGTGATGCCAAGACTTTCAAGTTTCAGTAAAATCTCTTAACTGAGTACTTCTGATGTATCAGAGATTTGACTCCCTAAGTATCAGACACCTTCTTTTCTGTTTTTTATATTGTCAAAACAGTTTCTTACTAACTCAATGTGTTATCCACAGGTTCTTGTAATAAAGTCTCTCTCTGTGTTAGCAAAATCAATACCTTGACCTCTATTGTGATTGGTTACTCTCTGAATCATTTTAATTCTCACTTCAGCATTGTGATCTTTCATCTCTCCACTACCATTTTCAAACAGTCTCTACAGTAATTGAATTTTGGTTACTATTACTCAATCTTTCTTTAAAGTAGCTGTAAAATGTGTTTTGATATTTCTACCATCACTCTGGATACAGTTGTTTACTTTTTGCGACCAATTTTTCAAATGAAATTTTTACAAGACACTTTGCCTGAACTCATCCAAATTTTGTAAATAAACCTTTGACCTTTCCCCATAGCAACATCTGGTTTTATATATCATATGTTTTGTTCAGTATTTAAATGATCTTCACCCTCATTATTATATGACACATGAACAGAATTAGTCAGTTGCAACACAACAGACTTTAGATAACACACATCTTCTTTAGGACCACCCAGAACATCTAACAGCTTCACAATATGTAAAGCTTCACTTTCTTCGTCTCCCAATACCATTTCTTCACCTAACTAAACCCACTTCTTCTTCATATTCAGCTTTCACCTCTTCAGCACTTTTATTTACCCTATTACTCTCCAGTATAACATTAGTTATCTCATTGTCTGCTCTGTTCCCATTCCTGTGCTTAAATATGCTGTTGAGTGCAAATTGCACTCAGTGTTATGAGTGGTAGAATGATGGCCTGATGGGGCACAGGAACACATTGCTGATCAAGAAAATTGTTTTATTCAACTTTGACTTTAATTATAATCACCCTGTATATTAAAACTTTCAAACTACTGTAGAAATAACACCACTGGTCTGAATGGCATCAAATTGCAACAGAATATTATCGGAGGAGGAGGAAAACATATGGCAGAAGAAAAATAAATAGTTACAAAATGTAGCAATAGATGGTGTTGTAAGCAGCATAATTTAATAGTGGCCAACTACAAAAGACAAATGAATCATACAACAATGCCTAAAGTGTACGTTTGATGTTAAACAAACTGTTCTACTCACTGTGTGTGGGTGTACAGGTGCGATACCGTTAGTTACGTAAGCCCATCCACCACGGCAAGTTCATATCACATTGGATGGGAAACATTGGTTTTTAATTGTTCTGAGGCCAAAAACTGCATAATAAGCTTCAATCCAAATCAAATCACATTATTAATTTCTGTGTGACTGCCACAAAACATGCTCAATATGCTGTCCACCATTTTCTGCAACAAGTTGAAACCGAGAAACAGCATGTTCCACAACTGATCAAACTATTTCTGGAGTCATGTTCAGAATGTGTTGAACAATGTGTGCCTTCAATTCAGCTAAGTTTGCAGTCAGAACACTGAACACAACATCTTTCAGATAGCCACACAGCCAGTAGTCACACAGATCAGCATGGCCAGGCTGTAGGGAAATGACGGCTAAAAATTCCAGCATTTCCAAAATGGCACTTCAGCTGCTACTTAACTGAATTTGCAATGTGCAGAGGTGTTCCAAATTGCTTAAAAATGATCCCATCCACACATACATGCTGTTAGAGAGTTGGAATGACATGGTTGTACAAAAGACACTCATAGCACTTACCTGTGGTGCTGCACATAACAGGACCAGAAGCACCCATCTCTTCGAAAAAATATGGCCCTATGATAAATGATGCCATAAACCCACATCACGCAGCGACCTTTTTAGTATGAAGTGGTACTGGTTGGTTTGCATGTGTGCTTTCCATTGCCCATATTCAACAATTCTGTGTATTGACATATCCTGTCAGATGGAAGCAGGCTTTGTCTGTCCACAAAATCTTCCATGACCAATCGTCCACTTCCTTGTGAGCAAGAAATTCTAAAGCAAATTGTCTTTTGCTGGCAGGTCAACAGGAAGCAACTTGTGCACATGGGTTATTTTGAATGAATAGTAAAGAAGGATGTTTCGTACCGTGTTCACGGCTATGTCCAGCATTTGGGCAATTCTCTGTGCACTACATGTTTGCACACCCCCACTCATCTCCTCCTGCATTGCTGTGACCACTGCTTCCACTGATGTTGAATCAGTTTGTTTCCTCCCTCTATCAGGTTGCACACCAACAGAACCCGTCTTTTTAAATTTCTCCAGACCCACAACAGTCATCAGACCAACACCTTTTTTTCAAACCCCTGGAACTTCTGAAGGGCAATGTGTGCACAGTCATCATTCTTGTAATATAGCTTTACAAGCATAGTGCGATCCTGCATTGAGACAGTGATGGCAAACATCACAGATGCAAAAGGAGGAAAAGCCGTGTACCCGGCATGTTTATACCAACTTCAGTGGGTCGTGTTTTAACGACCTCCTTTGTTATGCACAATTGGATGACTATTAATTGTAATAAATGTTCATGGAGTAAAGAATATTGGCTAGGTCTAGGGGTAGTTAAAAAAAATTACTCATCTTGTTTTTTGAGGATTTCCTTCAATCAGTTGCTTGAATTTCTTCTGTCTGGAAACCAGATACTCTGGTAGGTCTGGAAACCTAATAGATTGATGTGTTTCTTGAATAACAAAGCTGACAAACTGATTTGTATATAATTTTCATATTTAATAGACCTAGATGTCTTGCTGCCATCAATTACAGTGTTCATTCATAGAAATTCCATTTGTACACAACTTGAATTTACAATTTGTCCAATAACTGAGCACAACAGAAAAACTTTTCATCACTTCTTCCTTCCTTGCTAACAGAAAAACATCACAGCTGCACACAGTTAACATCATTCCAAAGTATGTCAGTAAAGATATTGTCGTACCAAGATAAAATATAGAACATTAAATCAAAAATAATTTATAGAAAATGAAATTCACTCAACAACACAATAGAACAATTATGATACTATATAATGGCATAAACAAAAACTTATCTTTTAGTAGAACAGTATTTTTATGAAATTTGATTTTTAATCACAGAGGTTAATTGTGTTAGCACGACATATACTACTATACAGTTGAAATTTAAAATATTTCAAATAAGATAAAAAAGGGATAAGATCGTAAATTTTTGAATATACATGGTCCAGACGGCTTATTGCACATTATACACACCCCAAGAGTTTCACTCACATTCCATTGCAATTGAAAGTCTCGTAGGTGTGCGCAATGTTGAAAAGTACAACATACAGTAAAACAAGTGTTTACAAAATGTCATTGTAGGTTTCTGTGGGCTTGAATAGTTGAAGGCTGGTAAAAGGAAGAATCTGGTGTGTGCTGAATTGGTGGTGTCCTGCACACAGCTCCCAGGGTATTTCCTACATTTCGCAGTGCATCATCTTCAGAATCCCAAGTTCCCTAATCACATATATGAAATATTTCATGAGAAAATTGCAAGATAAACAAGGCTCTCAGAATTTGAATTAAAAAAAAAAATTAAAAAAAATAAACAGAGAAGCATCAAAATGACTTCTTAACTGATTTGAAGTTAAGTGAAAAGAATACTTGGCAAACCCTTAGCAAAAGCAAATACTAAACTCATCTTGAAACGAAATTTAAAAAGGTTACTTCTCTCAAAAATAATTTTAGAGTCTGTCAGAGGTATTGTAATTATGCTGTTGAATCTTGTACAACTACTAATTAGCAATATTAAAGAAAAAATACTTATACTAAGACAAAACTGTAAAGTAAATATTAATGCATTAGGGGTAACAAGACTAAAACTAAAACTCAATAATCAGTAAATTTTAACTTTGATGCAGAAAATAATAAGATAAATGATTTGTTCTCTTATACATTTGACACATTTGACTTTCTAAAGTTACTCAATTTTTGAAAATTTAGTACTATTTTGAAAATAGTCTTTTCTGTTACGTTCATCATAACTGTAAAATACGACACCACTTGCAATATTGTAGATTACAATACCAAATTCTCAGAAGCAAGTCTTCTGTGCCTTTCTGGCACTACCATGACTTACAATACCATTTTACATTGTCAATGATTCATGAAATACTATGTGCAGCATAGACACTATTAAAATGTCAAAGTGTTTGACAAAGTTGTGTGTTCTGCATAAGGACTACTCAGTTCCAGGACACTAGATTATGTGTATAGTAGTTCCAATATAAGTCTGGTGTGCTAACATGGCACAACTTCAATTGGGGGATACCATATGGTAAAATCTATCACATAACTAAAAGTTCTTTATGACAATTTGAGTTCAAGTCCAGTTGAGGTTACCATGTAGTGTGTTTAAACACACAGTTAAGTCCACTATCTATTTGGTTCAACTCGTGGTTGAGGATACGATACAATGTCAATGAAATAACTTATATTTATAAGCACTATGGTGAATGTCCATAGGATATGTCAAGTAACTAACACTTAAAGTACAAAAATGAAAATGTCCTCCCCATATCATGGGGTTGTCTGAAATTTACGTACCATTTCTGGTTGAAAATTCACTTAAAGCTAGACAGGATTTGAAAATGTCCACTTGGGTAATACACAAAATTATATACTGTTCACAAATGATATTATGTATCACATTTTGGGCAACAAGTGCCTACAGATTTCAATAACTCTCCTGATGTCGTTTACACACTTTGGTGAAGATAGGATTTGTTTGTTTCAGGTTTCTGTGTCATAGACCTTTATCTAAAATTGCATGGTCCATTGTATACATACATTACTAGTTGCCAGACAGTATCTTTAAGGTATTTACAAATAAGATAAAATGTTATGCAGTGTTTATGAGATGTGGGTATAGTATTCAATGGCAAAGTAGTCTTTGTACCTGTTAGTATCCTTCAAGAATCACCCCCATACTCATAGTTGTGTGGCACCGATGAGGTTGACACCAGTATTGCTCTGAGTATCGTCTCTGAACTAAGCTAAACATTATCTTTGTGCAGTTCCACCATCCAGTTCTGTGTAAGCCTTATTTGTGTAAAGAGGTGAATAAATGAACTACTGTAAAATGGGAGTGTTGTTTGGTGAAACTGAACCAAACTTCCTCCTCACTGGTGACCCTGAGTTGTAACATCTTCCATTTCTGCCATTTTACTGTGTCCGCAGCCTCCGTGTTGGTTATTTTCACATGTATTACATCAACACAACATTTGAACAATGGCTTCGGCTCAACGCCTAACGCCGGATTTTGTGATCAACATGCATCGTGTTGCGGGTGATGTACACCTGCCAGGACTGCAACACGATGCCTCTAACTTGACGATTATGCTGATTTCCCCGGACGTTTTCGTGCCTGCAACAATAAGTAAGGTTGGGAGTGTGCATGACTCCGGCTATCAGACGCCTTTGTTCCAACCACGTGTGCCCTCCCTCATTGACGATGCAGTTACCTCTTACGGATCTCCGTGCAGTGCGGGATCAATGCCGATTTCTGCAAATGCTTCGTTGGATAACCTACCACCACTAGGACAATGGTTTGCCATGCCGCAAACCGTACAGTACCACGTGGATTCCTGCCACGTGGCCAGAACTGCTTTGTTCACATGTCAACCTCCTCAGCATCCGACCACGCCCGTGCCTGCCTCACTTCAGCATCAGCACATGCCTTCCTACTTTGATACCTCAGCCCGCAACAGGAACAATAGCTTGTTATCTGTGCCTGACCTCCATCTCCGTCCTATTGCTATGCCTCAGTGTTTTGTGCCACGACATTCACCTTATCCGCACACCGTTTTGAGTGAAGTGACTATGAACAGTGAACATTCAAACATTCCGCCTGACACTTGACATCATTTTCCTCACTATGCTTCTGGACAGCCCGCACCTCCACAGCCTCCCTGCAACACAGGTGGCTCCAACTCTGATCGTACGTCGAGTTTTCTGCGGAATGGCACGCGTTTTCAAACTTTGAACTTTTTCTCACCTGTCGCTCCCGCACCCGCTCCAGTCGAGCTTCCGCTACTGTTCTCAGCATGTCTCAGTGCCTCATCCACGTCGGTCTTCCACGACACATCAATCTGAACACACCTGCAACGTGCTGAACTTCCGCAACCGCAATCGACACATTACGGTGTCTCACCTACATCGGCCTTCTGCATCGCGACAGATCATGCTCAACCACAACGTGTCACCTTCACACTGCCACCCGACCAGCCATCATCGCCACATACCCTGGAGACACACTCTCCTGGAATTCTGCAGCAACAGCAGTTCATTTCAGGCAGTGCCCTGACGAATTCAACTCAATCTGTTCTTCCGAACGTTCTACAATGTTTACCGACGCTGCCGCCGTTCAATCCTGACAGGGCAACAACCTGGTTCAGAATCGTGGATGAAGTGTTCGACCATTTCAAACTCGACAAATCAACCAGATTTATGTGCCTTATCACCCACCTGCACGACCAGGAGGACTTGATTGCAGACCTGGTCGATGCTCCGGACTCAGCTACCCGGTGCACTCTAGCCAAAAAGACAGTCCTACGTCAGCTTGTGTGCTCAACTGAGACAGCAATAGGGCAAATGATCCATGTAGAGCAACTAGGCAACGACAAACCTTCACGACTTTGGAGATGGCTACGGGCCCAGGTCAGCGACGACCTACTCTCTGACACAGCTCTCCTCGCCATCTGGACAAATAAACTACCTCCCCACATCCGCTTTGCTCTGGCTCAGAGGTCTCCCGAACCTGTCGAGCAATGAATGACAATTCCTGACAAGCTACATGATGCATCACTGCTCTATTTCGCCAGCCACTGCCTACCTGGCAAGTCTCAGGTTCAGGCTCATCGTCCTGCGGCCGGGGCCACACTGTGCCGACCGTTCCGCTCACTCTGGAAAGCACTAAACAAGCTACTGGGACATCACCGCCTCTGCCCACGGTCATGCCCCCTCCTGCAACCAAACCAGCTGCAGCCACCGAACCTCAACCACCGCCTCTGGCAACGAACTTTCCGCAGGAAATGCAACCGCACTACCCATACTGTTACTTCCACACATGGTTTGGTGAGGTGGCACGGAACTGCAGACTACCCTGCTGTTTCCCAAACACCTATCGCAGGTAGGTCCGGGTGCCGCCTCCTGCGCACAACATGACAGGCACCTCCCAGTGCTCCATTCTGTCTGGAACCAATTGGATAATTATGGACGACTTTATATTAAAGACATTTCGTCGGGATGCTTTTTCCTAGTGGACACAGGCGCCGATGTTTCGCTGCTGCCTACTTCCTTAGTGTCGTTGAACATTTGCCCTCATCATACTTCACTGCAAGCTGTGAATTCAACTAAACTACAATGCTTGGGTTCAACCTCTCACATTGTCTCACTCTCCACAAACTGCAAACTCAAGTGGACTTTTTTAGTGTGCAATATTGAGGAACGTATACTAGGCATTGACTTCTTGCAACACCACAAACTTTCACCGGACCTAGTGCAGAACACCGTGTTTCATCACCCGTCCAAAACTCACTTCCCCTGTCCGTTGAGCAACCCCCCCCCCCCCCCCCCCTTCCCCATGACACGTCAGTCCGGGCTCATCTCATCTGTACATGCTCGTCTCTGTCGACGGCGTTACAAGAAACAACGCACAAGTGCCTTGTCGAGCTTGATAACGTTGCTCGCCTATGCAAGGAAAACTTCAAGCTCTCCCTTCGGCTCCATGAAACTCAGCTCCAGCTCTCTGACACAGCAAAGGAATCACAGACACTACAGCAAAGACAAAGCAAGGTCAGTAAGGGTGCTGAATCTGCTTTTAGTCCCGGGAATCGAGCCTCCGTGTGCTTACCTCCCACTATCATTCACAACTGTGCTATCAAGTCTACCATAACGTGTACTGGCAGTTCCACAGGACCACACCCCACTAACACGCCAGCATTTAATTGATTGGTGACTCCATGTTGTCCTGTGCGCTACGACCAGATAACAGGTATACTTGAAAAAAGAGACAGCATTGGTTGTATATTTTTTACTATCGCAAAATCGATTTTCTGTCACTGAGTGACCATCTTCAGTGCTATATTGTATAACTTAAATTAGGATGCGATTTTGCGATAGTAAAAAATATACGACCAATGCTGTCTCTTTTTTCAAATACGCCAGCATTTGACACTCGGCCAGACACGAGTGCGCATGCGCAACGAGCGTCACGTGTTCCTGAACTGACAGCTCTTACCCCTCCCCTTGCAGACAGCACCTCAAACTATGCAACTTCGGCTCCTGTGTGCTGCTGTGCGACCACCACTGACAGCACAAACAGTGCACTTGCGCCTAGTGCTTCGCCCGCGACCGTGCTGCCACAGGCCACGCCCTCGGACAACGTTCTCACTAAAGCTTCACAAGCTCTACCGAGCTCACCCGACCACGGTGCCACTGCTTCGGGCCGGCGCCGGCACTTCGCTGCCTTGGCTCCCGTCAGATCCGTTGAGTGGCTCCAAACACCACGACCTCTCCTCAACTGCCCCGCCCGCCACACATTGTAAACAAACTGCCTCCCATGCCACCAGCAACATTTCTGTTGTCACCAATGGCACGGTTCACAAGCTTCACCTCACGCCAGGCCCCCCAATCTCCAGTAAACCACGTCGACTTTGTCCCGAGTGCTTCACTGACCTTAAAAAAATCATATTTCTGAACTTCTAAGCTCTGGCGTCATCGAAACCTCTGCCAGCAGCTGGTCTACACCCATTCATATGACACCCAAGAAAGACGGGTTCTGGTGCATGTGCAGAGACTACCGTCGACTAAACGCACAAACAATTATGGACACCTACCCCCATACCCAACATTGCCAACTTTACCAGTTCCCTCGCAGGTGGGACCACGTTCTCTGTCATTGATTGCAAACGGGCCTGTCACCAGATCCCCATGGCTCCTGAAGACATCAAGAAGACAGCAATCACCACCCCAATCAGGTTATTTCAGTTTCAATTCATGCCCTTTGGTCTGAAAAACGCAACCCAGACTTCGCAACGCTTCATCAACGAAATGCTATTCGAACTAAAATTCTGCTTTGCCTATCTTGATGACATTCTTGTGTTCAGCTCCTCCATCGAGGACAACATTCGACATGTGCAAACTGTTATGAACACTCTCGTGGCAGCAGGCATCGAGACCAACCAGGACAAATTGCAGCTACACCAACCTGCTGTCACTTTTCTTGTTTTTCGGGTCTCTGCCGATGGCATTTCACCGCCCACTGACAAAGTACAAACAATACTAAACCTACCCAGAACTTTGTCATTCAAAGAGCTCCGGTGCTTTCTGGGGACGGTTAATTATTATCGCCGTCATCTACCTCAGGCTGTGGAGATTCAGGCTCCACTGACAGATGCCTTGGCAGGCACAAACACTTCTGGATCTCGGCCCGTTCCATGGACCCCTGCTAAGACTGCCTCTTTCACTGCCCTCAAAAATCTTCTTGCCGAGGCCTGCACCATCGCGCATCCTCATTCCAATGCGCAGCTTTTCATCACCACAGACACGAGCGATACTGCCATCGGCGCTATCCTTAGCCAGACAGTTGATGGCCAAACTTCGCCTCTGCAGTTCTTCTCGCGCAAGCTCACCAATGCACAACGGAAATATTCCGCGTTTGACAGGGAGTTGCTCGCGGTCTACAAAGCGATCAAACATTTTAAGACTGACGTTGAGGGATGCCCTTTCTATGTTTTAACAGACCACAAACCCCTGGCTGTGGCCATTTAAATTCCGCCAGATGACCCGCTTCCTAGCTTCAGATACATGGACTTCATATCTCAGTTCACCACCAATGTCGGACACAAAAGGGTGCTGACAATATAGTTGCTGATTTCCTTTCACGAGTCGATGCCGTTCATTCACTGTTAGACCTCTCTGAACTGCCTAACCTCCAACCCGCGAACGAGGACACGCAAAACCTGATTTCGGACTCTACCTCTCCGCTTCACTTCATCCCCAACACCTTCCCTGGCATTTCTGGTGAGATCTGGTGCGACGACAGTAGGGGCATGTTATCCCCCCTCATCCCAACCACGCTCCGCCAAGCTGTCTTCAACCCATTGCATAATTTAGCCCACTCCGGTGTTCATGCGTCTGCCCACCTCATAGCGGAATGCTTTGTGTGGAGAAATGTCAACAAGGACTGCCAGCAATGGGCACACTCCTGCATCACGTACCAATGCTGCAAAGTACACAAGCACACTTCACCCCCCCTCAGCAACTTTTCGATCCCTCCTGGGCGTTTCCAGTATATTCATATTGACACTGTCAGCCCTCTCCCCCTCTCTAATGTCTTTCGTTATGTTCTCTCACCTATCGACCGAACAACTTGCTGGGTCGAGGCTGTCCCCCTCCCCAATATCATGGCACAAACCTTTGCTCGAGCTTTTGTCGAGTCATGGGTATCGCATTTTGGATGTCCAGCTATCATCATGACTGACCAGGGCAGACAATTTGAGTCGGCCCTATTCAATGAGATTTGTAACATTTGCGGCATCTGGTGCATCCATACTGCAGCATATCATCCACAAAGTAACGGGATAGTTGAGCGCTGGCACCACACTTTCAAGGCGGCTTTTCGATGCTACGACTCTCTTTGGATGGAGGCCCTTCCCCTTGTGCTACTCGGCATTCGTGCGATCTGTAAGGAAGACCTCAAAGGCAAAATAGCAGAGTTCGTATATGGCCAGAACATTGTTCTCCCTGGCAAACTTGTGAGCCCTTCCGCTTCTCTCCCTCAGTCTGATTTACTTTCCTTCATGGACCGCATCAGACGCCACTTCATCAACCTCCACATCCCTCCGCCCACCAGCCATTCCTGCCCTAAGGTTCACATCCTGAAATCTCTGAACAATTGTGAGTACGTCATGCTCCGAGATGACACTGTCCGTGCTCCCCTCCAACCTCCATATACCGGCCCGTACCGAGTTCTCCGGCGCTCAGCCAACACCTATGACATCCTGACAAAAGATTCAGCTGTTACAGTCTCTCTCAACAGAATTAAGCCTGCTCATGTCAAGCCCGCTTTTACCCACCTTCAGGCCATGACCACGACACTCTGACCACTCCCTCCATGTCGCACTTACGCACTCGGTCAAGTGACTTCCAGCTCCAATCGTCGAGCTCTTCCTCTGGTCTCATGCACTCCATCAAGTGATCACATGCTCCCCACGTCGAGCTTACCTACAATCACACCCTGGCCGCTGGGCCCTTCTCTGGTCCCTTCAACCTCTCCCCCATAGCCTGCCTCGCCCTGTCAAGGTTTATCACGCCCCCCCTTCCCCCATCTTGAATGTGCCCTCACACGAGGTGTTTGTGCCTGTCCCCATGGGCACAATCCACGACATCTCTATAATACTATGCGATGACACGCTGTTTGTTGTGGGTTTTCCTTCATCTGGTGCTCATGACACAACCTCCGCCATTCCCTGCCACCTGGTGAAATGTGTTCCCCTCTCGCCCGACACTGACCTGGACATGCTTTGTATGTTCGCCACACCCTCTGGAGACATCGTCGTCATCGCTCCATTCCTCCCGCAAACTGCCGGCCTACTTGTTGCCGCATGTCCAGCATGCCCAGTACGACGCCCAGCATGCTTCAACGACTTCCAGGTTCGATGGCCGGACCTTCCTTCACGACATCTACCCACACAGCTCCCTGACGACGCTGTCGAGCTGACCGTGGTCCGGCTCCTGCGGGACCACCCCTGCCGACACCATAATCCCATAATCTCCCCCCCCCCCCCACCGGCCTCTCAAAAAGTACTGTGTACTGCGTGGCGGGGGGAGGGGGGCAGGGGGGTGGGTATGTGGCACCGTTGAGGTTGACACCAGTATCGATTTGAGTATCGTCTCTGAACTAAGCTAAACATTATTTTTGTACAGTTCCACCATCCAGTTCTGTTTAAGCCTTGTTTGTGTAAAGAGGTGAATAAATGAACTACTGTAAAATGTGAGTGTTGTTTGGTGAAACCGACCCAAACTTCCTCCTCAGTTGGTTACATAAAAACAAAACATCAAAGAAAATATGTAATAGCACTAAGATATTTACAAATCATTGTGAGGGATATGGTTGTGTTGAAGCATTTAAAAACTAGAATTTCTGTACAGGTACATGTTGATCATTACATGTTTCAATAAGTCACTGTATGGTTGTAACACTTGGTGCACATAATGCACAAGACAAATTCAGAATAGAGTCTCCCATCTGAGGTAAAATGTTTCAAAAACTTAGTGTATACCTCATCATGTTCTCAGAAAAGTAACAAAATAACTACCACCTCTCATCAGATTTTCAGAAACAGTAACGAAACAATTATATGTCTCAAGTGTATAGTCTGATACAGTAAGTAGTTCAATTCATAAAGCTTTTTGAGTGCTGAATACATCAACCATCAAGTGTTAAGATGTGTCATCCTGGCTTACCTTATATGGTTCAGTGTAAGTACAAAAATTTCATAAGTTTCAGAAATAAACAGTTTTCGCTTCTCATTATTTTCCAACAATGTGCAAGTATGTAGTGGTGTATAGGTATAGTTGTTAATTCACTGAAAACATTCTCCAGTTTACTTCCTATTTTCAAGTGTCACGTTCTTCACATTAATTACCAACAAGATGCTTAATCACTTTCCAGTGTACAGATTACTGAGATGTTGCCTAATTACAAAAGATGTCGCCCTTCACACAGAATCAACCTTTCTGCATAAATATAACTGAGTATTTACTTGCATCTGTTACTTCAAATCAAAAACAACTTGCATTGCAAACCTTGCTGATTGTGTGTCTTTCATAAACTTTCTCCACAGTAAGAAAAAGACAGGTTCCCTAACCAGTCCCTGCCTAACATCATTCTCCTCACTATGTCAGTAATACATCAATACTTCATTAAATACATCAAATATCTCCTCATTGCATCAACATAACTTCACCTCATATCCTCATAATATCACCTCATTACTCCGCTAAATACTCCATAATAATAATAATCACCTAAGAAAAATCACATGCGTCATATTACACAATAGATCAGCCTTACACAATAAAATCACATAGCAGCAGACTGCACAACTGGTATAGCTTTTCCTCTAACAATAGAAACAGACATTACACTATTTAAATGTTTTATCACTTTACTGTTTGTAATAATTGCATTGCTTGCAAAACTCTTTACTGTATACAATCATATTACTTCAACTTAAGGATCAGAAAGGTAACACTCACTTAATTACTTTCAGATACACTTCACTAGGCAACTGTACTTTCACTTGTTACATTATACAAACACTTTGAGAACTAGTGCATGACACTAAATATCTCAGATGTGCTCTTCTACTAATAGCTATATATACCACATACTTCCAAAAATTTACAAAAAATTGTGTATACACTGTGAACTAACCTCATTACTCCTACAGTTATACAACCCTTTACTGTTTTCTCAGAGTGTTCAACATAATTTGATAGACTTGTTTGTTTTGTAAAATAATATATTATATATTATAATCAAAAAACCTTTTTTCTTTTCTTTTATTTCTTTCTTCTTCTTCTTCTTCTTCTTCTTCTTCTTTTTCTTTTTCCCTACTGGAAACAGAAAAACATCCTACTGCATTACTTTTAACTGAGAAAACAATCAAATAGGTGTTAACTCTCTGAATTTTACATAATCAGTGTTGTATAGCTTTTATGTTCCTGCTTACTGTCAAAAATGACTGTTCAACAATGTTTGTGCTTAAAATATGTGAGTCACTCTCTCAAAATGTTAACCATACATTACCCAAACTCTAAGGCAGTTGAAGATACTACCTAACTTTTTACAAGCTAATGACAGGCTAGGAAAAAGAATAAGTGCCATTGTCACTGCAGTGTCCCAGACAGATCATGTGATCCCCTACTTGTCTTCTGCAAAATTTTGAGAACTAGGTTTTTTGGATGTAATGTTTCAAGGCAGTAATATTTTTTGAACCTAGGTGTTTTCTGGACTTAGGGTATACTAGTCTGTACGCATTGGGGTGGGGAATTTCAACTACTTCAAAGGGCCCAATGTAAAAATAGAAGAATTTCTTAGGTTCATAAGTGAGTAATTTTGATCGTTCATGAGTCTGAACAAGGACCAAGTCACCAAGATTTATCTGAGTGGTTTTTACTTTGTTGTCGTGTCTCTTTTCACCTTGTTTCTTCATTATGTTTCTAACAATTTCTTTTCTTTCCTGGATGGAAATGAGTGTACAAGTTGGGAAATCTATGGATTCATTTATGAAATTTGTTGGCTTCCTATTAAACATAACTTCAAAAGGGGAAAAACCTGTAGTTGAGTGTTGTAAACTATTTATAACATGTTCATAATCTGCAGTGTGATCAATCCAGGATGTATGTTTATGGCTACAGTTTGTTCTACACAATCTCCCAATCTCTTGCATGCTTCTCTCTGCTGGGCTAACTGGATGGATTATAGGCAGATATTAAAATGTGTTTATTTTTGTTCTTTGAATCATATATCTCTAATTATTTGCAATGAATTGTGACCCATTATCTGATAAGATGGCTTCAGGTTTACGTACTGTAGGGATATGCTTGTTTTCAACTATTAATGCAGTTGTGTGGCTAGTAGATTTCCTAATAGAGTAGAGTTTATGAATTTTGAGGAAATGTCAGCTGTAACCATAATGTAGTATCCTCCTGTTGATGTGGGGAGGGGTCAATAAAAATCACAGCCATGAGACTTAATGGTTTTTCAGGCAAAATATTCTGCATCAAACCTTGACTAGATTGGTTACTCACCTTTACTCTTTGGCATTTGTCACAACTAGCAATAACTTTTTAAACATGCTTTGACATACTATAAAAATAAACGTTTTCCTGTCACTTTTGTAAACATTTTTGAACTCCAAAATGTCCATATCTTTCATGAGCATATGTAACTAATTTTTCAATAAATTGTTCTGGCCAACACAATTTTGAAACATCTGAGTGTTCTTGGGTTCTACAAAACAGTAGACCTTTGTGTACTTTGTTGAATTTTGCAACTTTATCTTCACCTACCTTTCCTAATAGGCTCGATGTCATCACAAGCGGTTTTAATAGTTTTCTCACCCTTTACTCCTTTTATATACATAAGCGTAAACTCCTTATCCTCCTCTTTGTCATGAATTATTTGGCCATTACCTACGGGTAATTGAGATAATGCATCTGCAATTTTGTTGTCTGAACCTTTGATGTACCAAATTTCATAATCAAATTGTTGGAGAAACAATGCCTATCTGGTTAACCACCTGTGGTACAACCTACATTCTTGCAAGTAACTCAGTGCCTTATGGTCATAAAACACTATTACCTTGTGGCCTAGAAGGTAAGTCCTAAATTTTGCAAAAGCCCAATGTATGACAAGAAGTTCCTTTTCAGTCACAGTGTATTTACGCTCATGTTTTAATAGGATTCTACTCACAAATGCTATGGCACGACACTGCCTTACTCCATATTCTTCACATATTTGAAATAAATGAGCTCCTAAGCCATAGTCACTTGAGTCACAACATAAGCAAAATGGTAGAGAAAAGTCTGGTCTAAATAGGATTCTACTATTGCATAGGGTTTGTCTGATCTTTTCAAAAGCTTCCTGACAATTTTGATCCCATTTCCAAAGTACATTATTCTTGAGTTGGCTACTGAGACAAGGTGCATTTAATACTTGGTTGCCTAAAAAATTTCAGTAAAATCCTACTAAACCAAAAATGATTTCAACTGCTTTGGGGCTGGTAACTTAGCAATGGCTTCTATCTCTTCAGGATCAGGCAGAATACCTTCTTCAGAAATGTAATGACCTAAAAATTTTATTTCTTTCATTCAAAAATTACATTTTTCTGGTTTTTAAGTCACACCCCTCCCCTGAATTTTGAAAAAAATTACTTCAACGACCCGTAATGATCATCCCAATTTAAGTTACATATCAAAGTGTCATCTACATAACTAGCTAATTTAGATCTCTTAAGTTCTTCATCCAGTACACTGTCCAGTGCCCTAATGAATTCAGCCAATGACATAGTTAAACCAAATGGTGCAACCTTGTACTGATAACACTTACCATTGTACATGAAGGCAGTATATTTTCTAGATTCTGGTGACAGGGATATTTGATGAAAACCTGGTGTTAAATCTAGGGTACTCAGTTTTACACTCTCGAGTTTATATAAGAGTTCAAAATGGTTCAAATGGCTCTGAGCACTATGGGACTTAACAGCTGAGGTCATCAGTCCCCTAGAACTTAGAACTACTTAAACCTACGGACATCACACACATCCATGCCCGAGGCAGGATTCGAACCTGCGACCGTAGCGGTCTCGCGGTTCCAGACTGACGCGCCTAGAACTGCACGGCCACACCGGCCGGCCTATATAAGAGTTCATCAATATTTTCAGGGTGGTCATTTTCTCGTTTTATGGACTTGTTCAACAGCTGAGAGTCCAGAACAATTCTAACACCCCCACATCTTTTAGAAATGAGGACTATTGTGTAGTTGTATTCACTTTTACTCCCTTCTATAATCCCAAATCTTCCAAGTTCTTGTAACTCTTTTTCTATTTTTTCTCTCTTAGAAACTGGAATGTCATATGGTCTTTGAAGAAATGGAGCATGAGGTTTCATCCTAAGTTCACATTCAAAGTTATTAACTATGCCTGGTACATCACTAAAAACATCACAATACTCATAATGTAAGGATTGTAACATCACTTTTCTGTCCATCATCTAAACCATTTGCATTTGTAACTTTTTGATTGACAGTCTGTCTGGTGTTATCATATGTACCTTCCTTCTCTACACTCTCTGTGTTAAAAGCTTCCTCTTCAATGTAAGTTAATTTATTTGCCTTATCCTGCAAGAAAGGTACTTGTACAATTGTAACATTATGGCCTGAAATAAACGGAGATTTCTTTTTCAGTTAATTACTGCATTTGTTTTATGTAGCCAAACAACCCCTAAAATTACATGCTTGTTTGAATCCTACATGAAAAGAAACCCATGGGTAAATGTAGTATCACTAATTTGAAAGGATATGTAAGCCTTGACTTTAATCTGTTTACTGTGTTTGCCAGTTGCTCCTCTAACCTTGACTGCCACAACAGGTGCTTCTAGGTATTTAGGATTTTGCCCAAGTTCTTTATTCAAAGTTTCTGAAATGCCTGAAATCTGACTACCAATATCCAAAAGGTGCCTCCCTTCCCAGTTCCAAATTTTTAGATTAATGTAAGGGGTATTATGGTCAACAGGTTCAGTAAATGAGTCTTGTTCTATTTCATCAATGTTGTTCAGGTCAACCTCCTTATTTATTAACTGTCTGATTGCTAAGTTTACTTACTTTCTTACTGTTACTATCTACTTCACATAAATCTAGGAACCCTTCTCTAGCTTCCTTATCATAATAGTGAATTTTGTTCTGCACTTTTGCTGCTTTTTCCCTCAGCATCACTTAAGCCTTGAGCATGGCTGAGCAGTTCTAATACTTTAGTTTTTAGATAACTTAAATGTTCTGGAAAAACCCCTTTTGTACCATTAAGTTCAATTAATTCTGAAAATTCTCTATCATTATCATCACAACACAACTTCACTTCTTCCTTTAAATTAACAAAATATTTCACACCTTCAGCACTATCATCATTAGCTTCTGCCTCACTATAATTGCTAACAGTACAATCATCATCATCATCATCATCATCATCATCATCTGCATCATTCACAACATCATTATTAATAACACCATCATTTACAGAACTATAAGTTACACTATTATATCCTTGGTATTATTATTGTCTTTTAGCTCAAATAGATTTTCAAGAATATTATTTTCACCACAGCTTGTATTCTTATTCACAGGCTCCTGATTAAACAGATTTTCTAAATCTCCACTCTTATCAGACAAAACTCATTGTTTACCTCCTTTGAATTACTCTGATTCATTATGTGTCCTTGCCAAAACTTGTAGCAATACCTCTCATCTACTGATATTTTATTTATCTGAAAAGTACTCCTATTCTGAAACTGTCTTTTTTGTCTATTTTCACATTGGTTATATTTTGTCCTTACTTTGTCATACTGGGTATCTCTCAGATTGTGAACCACCAGCTGAGAGGGTTTCTGTTTAACCTATCACCTCTACTATCATTATATCTCACATGTGGTGACAGTGGGGGGTTATTATTTGCCCACTGTCCACCTCTATTTTCAAAATTCATATCACTATTTCTGTCCCCAGAATTTCTTTTCCCACAGTTTGATCTTACATCCTGATAATTTCTAAAATTATTTTGATTTCTGTCATTCTTCCCCAAGATGTTGTTGTTATGTCCTTGGTTAAAATTGTCATTATTATGTGTATTTCTGTTATGATTTTGGTTACTCCAGTTTGGCCTCCTGAAATCAGTACTATGCTGGCCAAAGCTGTTGTACACACTGTCCAACTTTTCTACATACTTCAGGAACTGGTCTACAGAATCAACTGGCCCATAAACTAACCCCATTTGAATTCTTTCTGGTAGCCTTCTCTTAAGTGCATCTATCTGAGTTAATTCATCAGAGGTTGTTCTAAGTGTGCAAGTTTTATGATCTGATCTTTGCAAAACTCTTTCATACCCCCTCTCTGTTCACTGTACATTGGACCATTTAAAAACTCACTTCTTATACTTGCCTCTTCGGTATCAGACCAAAACTTTTTCAAGAAACACTTTTCAAATTCATCTATGGATAAATGGCTACAGTCAAGTTGGTTAGCCCAGGACAAGGCTTCCCCTTCTAATGATCTTTTAATAAACATAATTTTTAATTCATCACTCATACCAGGGAGAAAACTATCACAGCAATGTTGTATAAAATCAACTGGATGAAAATGCTTCTCACTGGAAAAACCCTTTAGTGGCATAGTAGGAAAGCTTGGGTGCCCTATATTACAGAGTGTCTTTAGATAAGCCCCGTTTTGTAACTGTTGTACTTGTTTTTTGATAACAGTGACATCACTATGTAAGTCTAACACATTTGAGTCTGTTATCTCAGCTATCTTCTGAACTTTTTCATCTACATCTGAGACAACACTGTCTATTTTTTCATTTAACTGTTTTTCATTTAACTTGTTTGTTAGTGTCTCCAACAGCATCTTTACATCTAACTTCAACAGCACTTATGTCAGACCTGAGTCCTTGTCTACTTCCCCTATTTTTGTCCCTAATGATTGTAGTTTGGATTCTGAAGCCTCTACCCTCACCTCTACTTTTTTCACACATTTATCTACAGCTTTCACTTGAGAAAATGCACAAACTAAGTCTTTTTTAACATTTGAAATTTGAACATTAAGCTCTGCTCTAATGTAACTAATAGAGTAGAGTTTATGAATTTTGAGGAAATGTCAGCTGTCACCATAATGTAGTATCCTCCTGTTGATGTGGGGAGGGGTCAATAAAAATCACAGCCATGAGACTTAATGGTTTTTCAGGCAAAATATTCTGCATCAAACCTTGACTAGATTGGTTACTCACCTTTACTCTTTGGCATTTGTCACAACTAGCAATAACTTTTTAAACATGCTTTGACATACTATAAAAATAAACGTTTTCCTGTCACTTTTGTAAACATTTTTGAACTCCAAAATGTCCATATCTTTCATGAGCATATGTAACTAATTTTTCAATAAATTGTTCTGGCCAACACAATTTTGAAACATCTGAGTGTTCTTGGGTTCTACAAAACAGTAGACCTTTGTGTACTTTGTTGAATTTTGCAACTTTATCTTCACCTACCTTTCCAAATAGGCTCGATGTCATCACAAGCGGTTTTAATAGTTTTCTCACCCTTTACTCCTTTTATATACATAAGCGTAAACTCCTTATCCTCCTCTTTGTCATGAATTATTTGGCCATTACCTACGGGTAATTGAGATAATGCATCTGCAATTTTGCTGTCTGAACCTTTGATGTACCAAATTTCATAATCAAATTGTTGGAGAAACAATGCCTATCTGGTTAACCACCTGTGGTACAACCTACATTCTTGCAAGTAACTCAGTGCCTTATGGTCATAAAACACTATTACCTTGTGGCCTAGAAGGTAAGTCCTAAATTTTGCAAAAGCCCAATGTACGACAAGAAGTTCCTTTTCAGTCACAGTGTATTTACGCTCATGTTTTAATAGGATTCTACTCACAAATGCTATGGCACGACAATGCCTTACTCCATATTCTTCACATATTTGAAATAAATGAGCTCCTAAGCCATAGTCACTTGAGTCACAACATAAGCAAAATGGTAGAGAAAAGTCTGGTCTAAATAGGATTCTTCTATTGCATAGGGTTTGTCTGATCTTTTCAAAAGCTTCCTGACAATTTTGATCCCATTTCCAAAGTACATTATTCTTGAGTTGGCTACTGAGACAAGGTGCATTTAATACTTGGTTGCCTAAAAAATTTCAGTAAAATCCTACTAAACCAAAAATGATTTCAACTGCTTTGGGGCTGGTAACTTAGCAATGGCTTCTATCTCTTCAGGATCAGGCAGAATACCTTCTTCAGAAATGTAATGACCTAAAAATTTTATTTCTTTCATTCAAAAATTACATTTTTCTGGTTTTTAAGTCACACCCCTCCCCTGAATTTTGAAAAAAATTACTTCAACGACCCGTAATGATCATCCCAATTTAAGTTACATATCAAAGTGTCATCTACATAACTAGCTAATTTAGATCTCTAAGTTCTTCATCCAGTACACTGTCCAGTGCCCTAATGAATTCAGCCAATGACATAGTTAAACCAAATGGTGCAACCTTGTACTGATAACACTTACCATTGTACATGAAGGCAGTATATTTTCTAGATTCTGGTGACAGGGATATTTGATGAAAACCTGGTGTTAAATCTAGGGTACTCAGTTTTACACTCTCGAGTTTATATAAGAGTTCAAAATGGTTCAAATGGCTCTGAGCACTATGGGACTTAACAGCTGAGGTCATCAGTCCCCTAGAACTTAGAACTACTTAAACCTACGGACATCACACACATCCATGCCCGAGGCAGGATTCGAACCTGCGACCGTAGCGGTCTCGCGGTTCCAGACTGACGCGCCTAGAACTGCACGGCCACACCGGCCGGCCTATATAAGAGTTCATCAATATTTTCAGGGTGGTCATTTTCTCGTTTTATGGACTTGTTCAACAGCTGAGAGTCCAGAACAATTCTAACACCCCTACATCTTTTAGAAATGAGGACTATTGTGTAGTTGTATTCACTTTTACTCCCTTCTATAATCCCAAATCTTCCAAGTTCTTGTAACTCTTTTTCTATTTTTTCTCTCTTAGAAACTGGAATGTCATATGGTCTTTGAAGAAATGGAGCATGAGGTTTCATCCTAAGTTCACATTCAAAGTTATTAACTATGCCTGGTACATCACTAAAAACATCACAATACTCATAATGTAAGGATTGTAACATCACTTTTCTGTCCATCATCTAAACCATTTGCATTTGTAACTTTTTGATTGACAGTCTGTCTGGTGTTATCATATGTACCTTCCTTCTCTACACTCTCTGTGTTAAAAGCTTCCTCTTCAATGTAAGTTAATTTATTTGCCTTATCCTGCAAGAAAGGTACTTGTACAATTGTAACATTATGGCCTGAAATAAACGGAGATTTCTTTTTCAGTTAATTACTGCATTTGTTTTATGTAGCCAAACAACCCCTAAAATTACATGCTTGTTTGAATCCTACATGAAAAGAAACCCATGGGTAAATGTAGTATCACTAATTTGAAAGGATATGTAAGCCTTGACTTTAATCTGTTTACTGTGTTTGCCAGTTGCTCCTCTAACCTTGACTGCCACAACAGGTGCTTCTAGGTATTTAGGATTTTGCCCAAGTTCTTTATTCAAAGTTTCTGAAATGCCTGAAATCTGACTACCAATATCCAAAAGGTGCCTCCCTTCCCAGTTCCAAATTTTTAGATTAATGTAAGGGGTATTATGGTCAACAGGTTCAGTAAATGAGTCTTGTTCTATTTCATCAATGTTGTTCAGGTCAACCTCCTTATTTATTAACTGTCTGATTGCTAAGTTTACTTACTTTCTTACTGTTACTATCTACTTCACATAAATCTAGGAACCCTTCTCTAGCTTCCTTATCATAATAGTGAATTTTGTTCTGCACTTTTGCTGCTTTTTCCCTCAGCATCACTTAAGCCTTGAGCATGGCTGAGCAGTTCTAATACTTTAGTTTTTAGATAACTTAAATGTTCTGGAAAAACCCCTTTTGTACCATTAAGTTCAATTAATTCTGAAAATTCTCTATCATTATCATCACAACACAACTTCACTTCTTCCTTTAAATTAACAAAATATTTCACACCTTCAGCACTATCATCATTAGCTTCTGCCTCACTATAATTGCTAACAGTACAATCATCATCATCATCATCATCATCATCATCATCATCTGCATCATTCACAACATCATTATTAATAACACCATCATTTACAGAACTATAAGTTACACTATTATATCCTTGGTATTATTATTGTCTTTTAGCTCAAATAGATTTTCAAGAATATTATTTTCACCACAGCTTGTATTCTTATTCACAGGCTCCTGATTAAACAGATTTTCTAAATCTCCACTCTTATCAGACAAAACTCATTGTTTACCTCCTTTGAATTACTCTGATTCATTATGTGTCCTTGCCAAAACTTGTAGCAATACCTCTCATCTACTGATATTTTATTTATCTGAAAAGTACTCCTATTCTGAAACTGTCTTTTTTGTCTATTTTCACATTGGTTATATTTTGTCCTTACTTTGTCATACTGGGTATCTCTCAGATTGTGAACCACCAGCTGAGAGGGTTTCTGTTTAACCTATCACCTCTACTATCATTATATCTCACATGTGGTGACAGTGGGGGGTTATTATTTGCCCACTGTCCACCTCTATTTTCAAAATTCATATCACTATTTCTGTCCCCAGAATTTCTTTTCCCACAGTTTGATCTTACATCCTGATAATTTCTAAAATTATTTTGATTTCTGTCATTCTTCCCCAAGATGTTGTTGTTATGTCCTTGGTTAAAATTGTCATTATTATGTGTATTTCTGTTATGATTTTGGTTACTCCAGTTTGGCCTCCTGAAATCAGTACTATGCTGGCCAAAGCTGTTGTACACACTGTCCAACTTTTCTACATACTTCAGGAACTGGTCTACAGAATCAACTGGCCCATAAACTAACCCCATTTGAATTCTTTCTGGTAGCCTTCTCTTAAGTGCATCTATCTGAGTTAATTCATCAGAGGTTGTTCTAAGTGTGCAAGTTTTATGATCTGATCTTTGCAAAACTCTTTCATACCCCCTCTCTGTTCACTGTACATTGGACCATTTAAAAACTCACTTCTTATACTTGCCTCTTCGGTATCAGACCAAAACTTTTTCAAGAAACACTTTTCAAATTCATCTATGGATAAATGGCTACAGTCAAGTTGGTTGGCCCAGGACAAGGCTTCCCCTTCTAATGATCTTTTAATAAACATAATTTTTAATTCATCACTCATACCAGGGAGAAAACTATCACAGCAATGTTGTATAAAATCAACTGGATGAAAATGCTTCTCACTGGAAAAACCCTTTAGTGGCATAGTAGGAAAGCTTGGGTGCCCTATATTACAGAGTGTCTTTAGATAAGCCCCGTTTTGTAACTGTTGTACTTGTTTTTTGATAACAGTGACATCACTATGTAAGTCTGACACATTTGAGTCTGTTATCTCAGCTATCTTCTGAACTTTTTCATCTACATCTGAGACAACACTGTCTATTTTTTCATTTAACTGTTTTTCATTTAACTTGTTTGTTAGTGTCTCCAACAGCATCTTTACATCTAACTTCAACAGCACTTATGTCAGACCTGAGTCCTTGTCTACTTCCCCTATTTTTGTCCCTAATGATTGTAGTTTGGATTCTGAAGCCTCTACCCTCACCTCTACTTTTTTCACACATTCATCTACAGCTTTCACTTGAGAAAATGCACAAACTAAGTCTTTTTTAACATTTGAAATTTGAACATTAAGCTCTGCTCTAATGTAACAGTTTTTTCAAGTTTTTCACTATTTTTTTCAAGTTTTTCACTATTTCTTCCATTGATGACGTTAATGCAGTAAACATGTCTTGTAGATTTAACTGATTGTGTTTTTCACCCAGCATTGTTTTACTTACATGTGACTGTACTTGTTTCTCATGGTTGGGACTTGAATCTAACATGCTACCGTCTAAAAATCCTGAGTCTGCAGTGATTTCATTTAACTGTTTTGGTTGACTGTTGTCTAATACATACTGAAACATGTCTTTATCGTCTATGTCTTGTTTAAAGTCACTAAATGAAGCTGGTATGTTTCTCATGTTTATTTCATTGTTCTGATCACAATCCATTTTTTGTAAATTTGTTCATAAATTATCAGTGCTAAAAAATACCAGTCAAAATATACACACAACGCTGCACTGAGAAAATACAAAAATAAATTTTTTAATTGTTACTTAGATTATTACTGTCCTGGACTGGGTAGGTGGCCTCAACTTCAGTAATAATGCTTCAACCTTTACAACCATGTATGTCCGTAGGTTGTATCATTCCAAAACTTCTCCACAAGTACTATGTCAAATTATATTTGATTTAAAATCATTTCAGTTTTCAACACAATTTTATGCTTTTTGGTCACCTGATACATAAACACTGCCAAAAATCCAAACATATGAGTATACTGGTCACAGTGGCACCAGTTTAATGACCACCTTTGTTACACACAATTGGATGACCATTAATTGTAATAAATGTTCATGGAGTAAAGAATATTGGCTGAGTCTAGTGGTAAATTAAAAAAATTACTCATCTTGTTTTTTGAGTATCTCTTTCACCCCATTGCTTGAATTTCTTCTGTCTGGAAACCAGATTCTCTTGTAGGTCGGGAAACGTAATAGGCTGATGTGTTTCTTGAATAACATAGATGACAAACTGATTTGTGTATAATTTTCATATTTAATAGACCTAGATACCTTGCTGCCATCAATTACAATGTTCACTTAGTCAAATACGTTCCATTTGTATGCAACTCGAATTTACAATCTGTCCAGTAACTGGCTACAACAGAAAAACATTTCATCCCTCCTTCCTTCTTGCTGCCAGAAAAATACCACAACGGCACACAGTTAAAATTGTTCCAAAGTACATCAGTAAAGACATAGTCATGCTAAGATCAAAACATACAACTATAATTGAAGATAATTTACAGAAAATGAAATTCACTCAACAACTCAATAGAACAATTATGCTACTATATATTCACATAAACAAAAATTTATCTTTTTGTACTACAGAAATTTTATGAAATTATATTTTTAATCACTGGGGTTAATTGTGTTAGTATGACATATACTACTATACAGTCAGGGTTTAAAACATTTCAAATAAGATCAAAAGAAAAAAAAAGGATAAGATGATAAATTTGAGTATATACATGGTCCAGATGGTTTATTGTATGTCACAGTGTGCATGGCAGTTGTTTTCATTTATGTATTATGACACATACAGCGCCATCTATTGATCAGTTTTCACACTATTTTTTTTCTTCTGCCCTGTTTTCCCCCTTCTCTGATAATATTCTGGTGCAGTTTGATGTCATTCTAACCAGTGGTGTTATTTCTACAGCATTCTGAAAGTTTAACTTTAATTATAAACACCCTGTGCATCACATCAACAGCCTCGTACAAAAACAAATCTCCTGTGCATTATCTTTCCAGTTTCCCACCACCTCCCAAAGCCCCACCGTCCAGCCACAGTGCAGCATTCCCCTCATGACCCAGTATCACCCGGGACTGGAGCAACTGAATTACATTCTCTGCTAGGGTTTTGATTACCTCTTGTTGTGCCCTGAAATGAGAAATGTCCTGCCCACTATCGTACCCACCCCTCCCACAGTGGTATTCCGCCTTCCACCAAACCTACACAATATACTCATCCATCCTTACACAACCCCTGCTCCCAATCCCTTACCTCATGACTCATACCACTGTAATATACCTACATGCAAGACCTGTCCCATACATCCTCCCACTACCACATAGTCCAGTCTGATCACTAACATCACCCATCCCATCAAAGGCAGGTCTACATGTGAAACCAGTCATGTGGTCTACAAGCTAGGCTGCAACCATTGTGCTGTATTCTATGTAGGCATGACAACCAACAAGCTGTCTGTCCACATGAATGGCTGCCGACAAACTGTGGCCAAGAAACAATTCGACCACCCTGTTGCTGAACACGCTGGCAAATATGATATCCTTCATTTCAATTACTGTTTCACAGCCTGTGCCATATGGATCCTTACCACCAACACCAGCTTTTCTGAATTGCGCAGGTGGGAACTTTCCCTGCAATACATCCTACATTCCCGTAACCCTCCGGGCCTCAACCTACATAAGTTGCTGTTGTCACCCATCCAGCCCCTAACCCGCTCCTATACCAGCACTACACAGCCATCATTCCACCACCACACCCAGTCCTTTTTTTAAATATGTTTTTATTCTTTTTTTAATTCTGTATTTTTATTTTATTTTTTTAATATCTCTCCTTTTCCACCCCCCCCCCCCCCTCGCCCCTCCACATACACATCTCTCCTCTGCCGTTGCCCAACCTGCAGCACTTGCATTTCACTGTCAGCCATCCCCAACATGCTATCCCTCCCCCTCCCGACCCCAGCCTCCTCCTTTCTCCCACCAAGTTATGCATGGGTGCTGCTGCTCACAGTGTAGTTTTAATTTTCAGCTGCCTGAGACTGCAGTTGTGTGTGTGTGTGTGTGTGTGTGTGTGTGTGTGTGTGTGTCTGTTGTTGACAAAGCCTACTGACTGAAAGATTTAAGTGTGAAAATCTTTGGTTGTGCCTATCTGCAACTCAGCATCTCCGCTATATGGTGAGTAGCAATTTTATTTCTCATAATATTGCTACATCATTAGTAACGTCAGGCAGACATACCCAACTCCACTGACCCTAGCCAGCATTGGCTGACAAGCAATGGACTGTGCTCCAATGAAGACATGCACATTTAGGTGTTGATGTCATGCCTAACAGTGGCCCACAGCCTTACAGTAGGCTATGGCCTTGACATTAGCAGTGTTTACCTACTTCCGCAGGATAGGTTCCGGGTAACAGGTTGAAGGTGTTGGTCTATGAGAGTAGAGATTCTCTCAGTTGGGGCACAGTAACCAGCCACAGTCCATAAACCCAACCACCCAGAACATCCCCTTGTGGCCTGCATGGCACCATCCTATGCTAACCTATTCATGGGCCATCTAGAGGAATCCTTCCTAAAAACCCAGAATCCTAAACCCCTCACCTAGTTAAGATTCACTGATGACATCTTTGCTATATGGATATAAGGTGAGGACACCTTATTCACATTCCTCCAGTACCTCAACATCTTTTCCCCCATTTGCTTCACCTGGTCCTACTCAACCCAACAAGCCACCTTCCTAGATGTTGACCTCTGCCTCATAGATGGCTTCATCACTACCTCCGTCTGTATCAAACCTAGTAACCACCAGCAATACCTCCACTTCGACAGCTGCCACCCGTTTCATACCAAGAAGTCCCTTCCATACAGCCTAGCCACCCGTGGTCGTCGCATCTGCAGTGACGAGAAGTCCCTCTCTAAATATACCAAGGGTCTCATCGAAGTCTTCACTGACTGTAATTATCCTCCCATCCTTGTACAAAAACAAATCTCTTGTGCCTTATCTTTCCAGTCTCCCACCACCTCCCTAAGTCTCACAGTATGGCCACAGAGGAGAATTCCCCTTGTAACTCAGTACCATCCAGGACTTGACCAACTGAATTACATTCTCTGCCAGGGTTTCGACTACCACTCGTCATGCCCTGAAATGAGAAATGTCCTACCCACTATCCTTCCCACCCCTCCTACCATGGTATTCCGCCATCCACCGAACCTACATAATATACTCATCCATCCTTACACAACCGCTGCTCCCAATCCCTTACCTCATGGCTCATACCCCTGTAATAGATCTAGATGCAAGACCTGTCCCATACGTCCTCCTACCACCACCTACTCCAGTCCAGTCACTAACATTACCTATCACATCAAAGGCAGGGCTTCCTGTGAAACCAGTCATGTGATTTACAAGCTAAGCTGCAACCACTGTGCTATATTCTATGTAGGCATGACAACCAACAAGCTGTCTGTCCACAGGAATGGCCACCAACAAACTGTGGCCAAAAAACAAGTGGACCACCCTGTAGCTGAACACGCTGCCAAACATGATACCCCTTATCTCAATGACTGCTTCACAGCCTGTGCCATATGGATCCTTCCCACCAACACCAGCTTTTCTGAATTGTGCAGGTGGGAACTTTTCCTGCAATACATCCTACTTCCTGTAACCCTCCTGGCCTCAACCTTCATTAGTTACTGTCCTCACCCATCCAGCCCCTTCCCTGTTCCCATTCCAGCATACTTTCCTCACCCATCCAGCCCCTTCCCTGTTCCCATTCCAGCACTACACAGCTGTCATTTCACTGCCACACCCAGTCTTTTAATTTCTTTTATTTTTATGTTTATTTCTCTCCTTTCCGCTACTTACCCTTCCCCCCTCCGCACCTTCTCTCCTACCCTCCGTCTAAACTGCAACACTTCACTGTCTGCAACTCCCACCACACTATCCCTTCTCCTTCCCACCCCAGCCTCCTCATTACCCCCACCCAGTCGCCACTCCCATCATACGCTGGTGCTGCTGCTCACAGTGTAGTTTCAGCTCTCTGAGACTGCAGCTGTGTGTGCAAGTTGCACTTGGGTGAGTGTGTGAGCATGCATGTGTGTGTGTGTGTGTGTGTGTGTGTGTCTACTGTTGATCATTGTAATTTTTGTTATGGTTGGTATTTTCGTAGTTTGGTCTCCCAAAGTCAACATTTCGTCTATCTGTCCTCTCAGATTCCCTATCTAGATTGTCTGTATATTTTAGGAATCAGTCAACAGAGTCACGAGGTCTGTAACCCAAGCCCCCACATATTCTTCCAGGTAACCTCCTCTTCAATGCATGAATTTGAGTTAGCTCATGAAAAGGTTGACTCAATTGGACTAACGCTTTTAACTGAGCTCTGCAGAATTCTTTCATGGCTCTCTTCTACTCTCCATAATGTGGTCCACTTAGAAACTGGCTCTTAATCCTAGCCTGCAGTGCCTAAAGCAAAAATTTTTTCAGGAACCCTTTCTCGAACTCATCGAATGTTAAATTTTGAGAGGCGAGATGGTTAGCTGAAGATGATGTTTCTACCTCAAGATATCTTTCCAGGAATTTGATTTTTAAATCATTACTCATCCTGGGAAGTATATTACCCTTGCAATACTGCATGAAATCTACAGGGTGGAAATCTTCATCTACAGGGGAACCTTTCACAGGCATATTGATCCAGTCACTATTCCCAGCATTAAAGGTTGTTTTCAGCAAGCATTTTCCTGTGATAACTGCACTTGTTTTTCAACTTAATAACATTCTCTTGTAACGTGGATACATTAGACGTACAATGGACATTTTTTTTTAACTACATCGTTCTTTACCTCTTCAATTTTATCATCCAAAGTATTATTATAACCAAGATTTTGCTTATTAATAGTTTCAGTTCTACTTTTAATCTTAGTTGCCACAATGAGACTGTCCTTTCAAAGATTGTTTTCTACTTCTCTCACTTTTGGTTCTACTATATCCAATCTGGTTTCTGTTTCAGTTATCCTATCCTGTACATTGCCCACTACTTCATACAGCTTTTCTGCCTGGTTGGTAATAGAGGCTACTTTAGTACCTAACTATTTTTAACTTCAGCAATTTGATTACTTAGTTCTGTTTCTGTTCTTAAAATTGACTGGACTTCCTTCTGAAGGTCTTTGATGGTTTCATAAATCTTTTTTTCTATTGCTGAAAGCTTATCATCCATTTCACTACGTTCTTTTGAAATTCAGCCATTTGATCCAGAAATCATCTTAATTTGTTTACATGTTTAAACTAACATGTCTTGCAAACTTAGTTCCCTTTTACTTTCAGTTTGTCCTTCTGCTTTTTCTAATCAACCTGGATTAATCCTGCTTCTTCTACACTTCCCTGATCGATTGCTACAGTTTCTACTGTTGCTAGTTGTGATTCTACCTTATCATCATCCTCATCCACTTCTTCCTGTTTAATATCTTCTGATGTCACTTGTAGATAAGCCATGTTGGAGAGAGAGAGAGAGAGAGAGAGAGAGAGAGAGAGAGAGAGTGGAGAGTGGAGAGGGGAGAGTGAGTGTGTGCATGCACACTTGTGTGTGTGTGTGTGTGTGTGTGTGTGTGTGTGTGTGTGTTGCATTTTGATTCTGTCAGAATGTTCATGTTTACTTCACGTGCTGCAACTACATAATTACCATGGCATATTTTCCTTTAATTCACATTAAATTTAAGCCATTGGTACCAAAGGTGAAAATAGCAACTCCTTCCACCATGGGAAGTATATGGTGGAGCAAAATAGATGCTCAAAAGTTTTTGTCTACTGCAACATAATGAGGGGTGATAGATTCTTGTTATCATATTTATGCTAGAGCAGACAATCAGAAATTTAATTCAGTAGGTTTTCAAAGTGATTTCCTTCTGCAGAAATGAGTGTGTAGAATCTTGAACTGAATTCCATGATGACTTTCTTGAAAACATCATTTCAGATTGCACAAATCTCTCTAGAAACTGCAGCATAAACATTCTGGATTGTTGCAGGTGCATCTTTGAAGATTCTGTCCTTCTGATAGCCCCGTAAGAAATAATCACGCACATTGAGGTCGGGACCATAAGGGTTCCATTCCATACCATGTCCAGTGAGTGCTGTGTCCAGGTCAACAATATGACTTTTGAATGTCTCCTGAAAGAAACTGAAGATATCCACAGTATGATGAGGATATGCTCCAGCCTGCACGAACCAGTAGTTTTGGAGCATTTGGCCATGTTGTACGGCCAGTACAAATTCATGTTCCATTAACTGTCTATGTTTGTCTGCTGTGTCAGGTTCCTCAGTAAAAAAAGGCCCAATAATGCAATGTGCACTGATTGTGCACCAACCAAGCAGTGAATTTTTGTTTGTGGGCTGGGGAAGCAGCTAGAACATGTGGATTCTCAGTAGCCCAGTGGTGCTGATTTTGTTTATTGATGTATTGATGGAGATGAAAGTGTGGCTCACCACAAAACCAGATTTGGTGTGTATCAACTGTTACAGTTTCAGAGGCCTCAATCATCTAATTTCTGAAACAATATTGCTGCTCCACCTCCATGTTCTTAAGATGTTGACACTGCTGAAATTTGTGAGGGTCAAGTTTCGCTTTCATTATCCTCTGGAGAGATCATCATTACATCCTAAGTTTCCATGCTGCGTATCTAATGGGCTCCTCACTGAATGAGGCCAGCACTTGTTCCACATTATCCAGGGTTACAACTGAGGCTGGTTATCTTACAGGCACCTCCTGGAATCATGAAGGTACCAGTCTTTTCAGATCATTTCATCAATGTGTTAAAAAGCAGGGAAAATATTGCATGATGGTTGGTTGGTTTGGGGAAGGAGACCAGACAGCGAGGTCATCGGTCTCATCGAATTAGTGAAGGAAGGGGGAGGAAGTCGGCCGTACCCTTTGAAAGGAACCATCCTGGCATTTGCCTGGAGCGATTTAGGGAAATCACGGAAAACCTAAATCAGGATGGCCGGACGCGGAATTGAACCGTCGTCCTCCTCAATGCGAGTCCAGTGTCTAACCACTGCGCCACCTCGGTCGGTAATATTGCATGACATCTGTATCAGATGATGCTTAAATTTTTTCATTACAATTTTACTTCAGTTCTTTACTGTAATCTCACCAACAAATGGTTATTTCAAATGGTGCTGTTCTTGGACCAAATTTGCTCTTGAATGCACGTCTCACCACAATGATATACCCAGAATTCACACAAACACTGTTCTGAAGTTGGTGCTTGTATTCTGAAATTTGAACTGAAACATCAGTATGTGTGCTATAGTATTTTCAGAGCTACAAAACAACATTCTCACAAGGAAATGGCATACTATTAAACTACAGTAGACAAATAATTTCAGACACCTATTTTGCACCACCCTGCAAATTATGCAGCAGCGTATGGTTTCATATCACATCAAAACATTAATATTCCATTCAGTTCTTGTTTAAAGTGCTACAAATTACAAGCATAGTACCAAATGTTGCCTCAAACCATACAGACAAAATTATATTCACTTTCACATAGGTACACTCCTTTAATTTTCTTTTGCCTGTATTCTCATTAAATATTTTACCCAACAGCTTTGTTTTCTGTAACAGTAACCATGCATCTGCAAAAAGAAACTACCAGAAAGACAGGGTTCCTAACCACTGCTGCTGTATCCAATACTTTTCAGATTTCTCGTTACTATTTCATTACTGACTTCATTATTACTCCATATAACTTCATTAATACCTCATTGCTTCATGTAGTTCAGTACAACTCATTACCATATCACTACTTTGTTAATTACATCTTCATTATAATAAAAATAAACCTTAACTTGCTGCTTGGTTCTCTTTCACAAAACTGCTTTTAAAACTTACACTATACAATTTCATGTAACAAAAGTTTACTCTGCACTGCATAACAGACAAAAGCTTGCTCTTTATCTTATAGTCCTTTATGTGAGGCTATTACTTTAATTAAAAAATCTGAATCTATTCCTATCATGCATGAAGGATTCCTCATGACAGATACTCCATTTTTATAATCAGTACTGTAGAAAACACTGTTTGTTTTATCTCAGACTTATTTACTTCAGCCTGAAGGACAAGCTATTGCCATATTCTAATGAACACTGGCACATTATGACAACACACTGATTTTATTTCTACTATGAGCTGAGCAAAGCATTGGTAAACCTATTCCTACTGCTGCTAACTTATTGGTGGGCTAAATTTGTGGGGACATAACTCCATGGAGTCACCTGGAACAATATTGCTGCCCTGAGGTAGCTCAACTAACCTCTCTATAGGCCTGCAATTAGTTCATGCTGATCAGTGTTTGTGACAACAAGCTTTGTACCTTGTAGGACAATAAAATATATTTGTATGGAATTGTACGATCAGTTAGTTTTATAGTACATAACTACTATCCTGAGTTCTGTACTTTTTACAGTGGTGACATCAAAATTTCAAGGTTGCCACATTTAAAATGTAAAATCTCCCACACTGATCTGTTGTCCTACAATACCACAGCTATCTCCAGCTCAACTGTCTCCTGCTTGGAGGGGTGTCAGTCTCACCTCTTTGTCAATGCATGTGAATTCCACAAACTTTTTGTGCCCCAGTTTGGTATAATTTCGCCAAAACCTGGGGAAAGGTCCAATTCAGCAGTGTGTAGTGAACAGATGACAATGCTTCCATTGTTTCCACATCTACCATGCCAAATTCACATCACCTCACACCAAACTGGCCAACAATGTGTGCTGAATTTTCAGCATGACCTTACCAGTGACAGCACTGTAATGATGCCAGGTTACTATTTGCCCAGCAGTTATACCACAAAAATAAATGTGATTCTGGGTGAACAGTGGCTTCCTGCTGCCACATTTGTTGGTTCACATCGTGCTCTGAACTCCCACACAGGAAATAATGACAATTATTCCCATGGACACTCCTTTAGTGCCAGTGAATCTATGTCCATTAACATTCCCAGTGTCTTGCAAAACTGTACAGATACCCACCAGTATGCCATGATAATTGGTCAACAATAGCCCCAGCTAAATGATCCTCATACTGTTTCTAACTACATACTACTTCTGGACAAAATAATATGGGTTTGAGTAATCTTCCTCAACATAAAAGCGAATCACATGACACAGACTATGTCGTCATGCATCAGTTGCCTGTGCTATCCGCATTGCGGTAGCTGCCATGTTACCTCAGTGACATCACATCTCCATCACCCGCCCTGTATTTCCTTGCAGTTGCCACCTCTAAACGCAACATGCACATATTGCAACTCCTCCATGCAAGTGTAATGACTGGATTCAGCACAACTGCCTTACTAGATCCATTACCTTGCGAGCATACCATGCACTCATAGCATCTGGCAGCTCCCATCGACCAGCATACCATCAGTCATGTTCACCTTTATACTCAGCTCACATCTAGTGCACCACACATACCTTCATCTCCTCATGACATGCTCCATCCTGACACTTCTGTGCCTGCTGTGCCTAATGTGACACATTTCTCTTTAGTGCTTCACAATGCATCACTCTGCAGTGCCTCTGCTCCAGCCACATCTACTGCACTGGCAATGCCCATCTCATCATGGTGCCAGTCTCACATAACCATGATCCATACCATTCCACATATCATTGGTTTAAACTCTCTCCATTGAATGTGGACTCACCTACACTGTGGTTCGCACACACAAACAAACAAGTACGAGACTGTCAAGGCTCTTTGGGTTCAACACCTTTCTTACTCTCCAGTGCAACAACTTCATTCAGTGATAAGTGAGTCACCTGCAAATTGATATGAGCCTACTCCCAGATCGTGCCCTGTGGACTTTATGTATATTGAAACTGCTGGAGAGCATTCAAATGGGGTTGTCCATGTATGAGGATGCTCTACTTGATTTCGAACTACACCTGGCTGACAGACACTCACACATCACCACTCGTTGATTAATTCTCATTGTGACCATGCTACAGCTGACAGTATCCCCACCTACATTGCTGACAACACATGACCTCGGCCAAACCTAGCTGACACCCCACCTGTGTTCCAGCCACTACTGTGCACCTCCTACTGTTCAGATGCTGGCAACTCAATGTCTACAGGGGCTCATCCTTGTGGAGGAGGTACCTGCTACTGCTCCATGCAGTGTTCTAGGTGATGAATATAAACAAATGCCTGCAGTGCAGACTACCACTGGTGCACTTGCCCAGTCACCGACCCATGGCTGACAGTCAAATCAATGTGGGTTGGCTGTGCATTATGCCCAACCACATGCACTGCCTTTGCTGATTCCACACTTGCTTTGGCTTCAGTGCACTACATTGATGACATCCTTGACGATGTTGCAGCCTGATATCGGTGCACCAGGTCATTTGTTCTTTTCAGATTGCCACAAATCATCACTTCATGATAGTGCCCGCAGGTCTAATCTATGATAAGATGGCTTTCGCCTCTTTGTTTATGATGGACAACTGAATTCTTACCTCTTAGTTGACACTGGAAGTGACTTCAGCATGATTCCACTTTCTCTCACTCCCACTACACTTTCGCCTTCAACCATGCAATTGTGCACAGCTAATGACTCCATAATATCAGTGGTTGGGACCATCACTCTCAATCTTGGTAACCATGCACCTATGCTATGGACATTCTTGATGGCTAAAATGGTGGAACCCGTCTTAGGAGGTAACTTCCTCAGGCACCACCATTTACTGTCAGTCCTGAATCATGCTCTGCTCCTGCTCCTGCATCTGACCATCCATCTATTACTGCTTTCACACTGCAGTTCATCCTCTCTGAATATCTCCCCAAGGATATGTCTGTGATGCTCATTGACAAAAACCTGGTCATCTTTGTGCAGTACAAAGATAGGAGATCTGGGGCCAGTGTGGTTTTGCATTGTTACCACCTCACCTTGACTATACTGGCCTATGCAGACACAGTGGAATTGATGTCCTGACTCACTGCTGAGGGCTCCCTCATCATAATCGCCACAGTTTACACCATGGATGTCCCAGCTGCAACTGACAATAGAACTACACTGCCAGCCACACCAGATTCAACACCCACCACTGACGCTGCTACCAATGACAGTGCATGAGTACCAGCTACTTCACACTATGGATGCATCCTCCAGCCTACTACCCATGTCAGACACTACAAGATCTCTGGCATCACTGTGGCTGTTGCTCCCCTACAGATCAAATCCAACACCTCACCTCCTCGTAATGCTTTTCCTTCTCCCGCATTCTGCACTAAATATGTGTCGAACCTCTGGCTGGTGTAGACCACAAAGTAATTCATAAAGAAAGGATTTATCTACCTCACTCCATGCACCATTTATTACACATGCACTTCCACTGGTACCACATTTCTTACAAACTAATCCAAACTAACCCCTCTCCCAATGACTTAATATTTACTTACTCTCCAACAAAAGTGATTGTGGTCAAGAGAAATACTGATTGAAAGCAGTGCATCCATATACAAAAAAATCAAAATTTTGTGTTCTCTTCCACAATATGCAAAGCATAAAAACAAAAGTTTAGACTTACAAATATTCTAGAAAACCATACAGAACAGTAGATTTGCTTTATGTAGATGAGCATTAGCTCAAAAATGAAGTTGCTTATTTTTCCATTCCAGTTCTGTAGAACTGTCAAAAAGAGAGGTGGCTGTCCAGTTCTTGCCAGAGACAGTGCAGAACATAATCCCATGTCTAAAAGCAAACAATCAATCTACAAAAATGTTTATGTTTTGAATATTTATGTTTTCTGCTTCTAGTGATTCTGATCTGGGGTGTTACTGCTGTTGTGTGTGGCAGTGATATTTTATTTATAGATTCCTCATTTTCCTTGCCTTTGACTAAACAATCATTTGGGTGATGAAGATGATAGTTTTCTTGTCACTCACTTCTCTATCTACTGTTGCTTCTATTCACTCCTCATCTTTTCTTGCAGTATCTGCTACTAATGAATGTTTTGTTGGCTGGTGCTACATCTTCTATCTCCTTTAGTAGTTCTGTTGTTGTTCTTGTTGTCACTCAAGACAAAGCTACCACTGGCACTACTGGTTTTGTTCTGAAATTATGTAGGTTCTTTTTCCCTCAATTTGTAGAATTATCAGGTATTCATTCCCCGAGCTTTCAAGGTGCAGTCCATGTTGTGTGTAGAAATGTCCTATATTACTTATATAAGGGCATTTCACATTTTAAAATGTCTGTAGGTTTTGGCAGACTGATTATTGGCACATTGTACTTCTGCATTAACACATGAATGTCTCACAGGATTGAGGCAATGTCGAATATTCAGAATTACAAAATTTGTATATGTGAGTTATTTCAGACACTGTTTAACATCATGTGTCACAGTGACAGTTTTATTTTTGTAGACATTATTTGAGCTTTCAAGAAGTATGACACAATCCTTAACTTGTAGATTGTTAACCTTTGCAGATGCAGTCTTCTTCCTAAATTCACAAATGAGGCTACTAATTTCACTATATCACAACGGCTGACATTATTTTCCAGAAAGCATAAGTGGTATGCTATTATTAGAGATCCCAACTTAATTTTTTTCAGTTTTGGCTTTGTTCTGTGTCATTTCTATATCTACATCTACATCTACATTTATACCCCACAAGCCACCCAACAGTGTGTGGCGGAGGGCACTTTACGTGCCACTTTACGTGCCACTCCCTTTCCTGTTCTAGTCATGTATGGTTTGCGGGAAGAACAACCGCCGGAAAGCCTCCGTGCATGCTCAGATCTCTCTAATTTTACACTCATGATCTCCTTGGGAGGTATAAGTAGGGGGAAGCAATATATTCAATACCTCATCCAGAAACGCACCCTCTTGAAACCTGGACAGCAAGCTACACCGCGATGCAGAGCGCCTCTCTTGCAGAGTCTGCCACTTGAGTTTGCTAAACATTTCCATACTGCTATCACGCTTACCAAATAACTCAGTGACAAACCATGCCACTCTTCTTTGGATCTTCTCTATCTCCTCTGTCAACCCGACCTGGTACGTATCTCACACTGATGAGCAATACTCAAGTATAGGTCGAACGAGTGTTTTGTAAGCCACTCCTTTGTTGATGGACTACATTTTCTAAGGACTCTCCCAATGAATCTCAACCTGGCACGTGCCTTACCAACAATTAATATTACATGATCATTCCACTTCAAATCATTCTGTACGCATACTCCAAGATATTTTATAGAAGTAACTGCTACCAGTCTTTGTTCCACTATCATATAATCATAAAATAAAGCATCCTTCTTTCTATGTATTCACAATACATTACATTTGTCTATGTGATTCATGTGGCAACTTATTGTTAGTGGCCAACCTCAGGATTGATTTGTTATTTTCTGAGGTTGCGAGTGTATTTGCCATGATCTGCTTCCAGTGGCCTTTGTTCTGGGGTAACCACAAATACTGGGACGAAGATATGGAATGGTATACCAGAGAAGGCAGAGAGGAAATGGCAGCCAATGGTAGGCGGAATTGGAACACGCCGCTCTAGGTGCACCCCCTGCAACAAGTGCATATAAACGACACTCCTGCTAGCCTCGGCCACTCAGATTGGTCCAAGTTACAATTCAGTTAGTACTACACTGTCAAATTGTCCTGATGTATATCATGTGTTTTCTTGGACTCTGTGTATAGCAAGAACTGTAATGTTTTCATGTCGCCTCTCGCTACCAGCATTTGCTATAGTCAAGTTAAGTATTGCCAATTTGCTTTCTGGAAATAAAACTACTAATTTTATTTGTTTGAATTGTTGTATAGCATTCTGAGAGCACAACATCCTCTAGGCACCGTATTAGTGACGAGTGGGCAAGACCCCACAGCCTTTTTCTTCACATGTGATTCGGTATTGCCCATTATAATAGTAAAGGTAGATAATTAATTTTTTTGAAATGTACTGAACAATAAAACCACAAGTAATCATTAAATAATAAAAAAAAAAACAAATCACATGTATAGAGCCTTTTGTATAGACCACTCAATAACAGTAAGTACAGGGGAGTATGTAGTTTATTTTTGCATTACAAACTAAGCATAGACTAAAATTGTACAAATTGTAAAAATACATTAACACCATCTTTGGGCTTACAACGTAAACATGTGGAATAAATCAGCAGTCTGCAGTCCCCCAGTTCCCATAGAGCTGCCTCCTCCCCTCCCACATGGTGCAGTTCAGGGGAAAGCTCATTGCCTTCCTATGACATGTTTGTCACATGGTCTGCCACATGTGTGCATGGATCATCATAGAGGACCCAAGCTAGTTTCAAAAAGTGGATGGAGACCGTTGTAAGTCTGTAGTGCAGTAAAATGGTAAATATGTTGTCTACCCTTGTGTGGCCCCAAATACAGTGATGGCAGTGCTGGTTGTATAGTGTCATCTCTTAACATCACATAGTCACAGAGTATAAAGGACTTATACACAAAAGCTTCTGTACATCATGTAATTATGGCAGCAGTGTGAGGATCCATATGATGAGTTTTTGTACTCTGCTGATTAGTTCCAGTAATTGTAAAACATACATAAACAAGGCAGTGGAGACTTTAATATTTAATTTATGGGAAAATTGTAGTTTTGATGGATTTCGTATGTCCATCCTTTTGGCAGGAGGTCTTACGGATGACGAACATTTACTATTATGACAAAATAAAATGCCTACAGTTGTCCTTATGATTTTATTTATTTTGTTGCAACCAGTTGATTGATAAGTTGATAATGCTATTGTTACTGTTTTATACATACAGGCCTGAAGATGGTGCACTGAAGTGCTGAAACTGTTTGCAAAAAAATTAATAAAATTAATAATAATTAATAAAATAAATTGATAAAAAAGGATGGCTGTAGGCATTTTATTTTCTCACAATAGTTTTGTCACTGGTTGGCGTGAAAAGATATCCTGTGAAACTTTAATAAATGCCTTCTCTGAAAACTACCTAGAATGGATTGCTAGGAATGCCACTCACAGTGGAAATATATTGCATCTAATAGCAACAAATAGGCCTGACATCTTTTAGGATGTCGACATCCATGAAAACACTTGATATATATCAGGACAATCTGACAGTGTAGCACTAACTGCATTGTAACTTGGACCGATCTGAGAGGCCAAGGCTAGCAGGAGTGTTGTTTATATGCATTTGTTGCAGGGGGCACACCTGGAGCGGCGTGTTCCAATTCTGCCTTCTCTGGTATACCATTCCATATCTTCGTCCCAACATTTGTGGTTACCCCAGAACAAAGGCCACTGCAAGCAGATCATGGCAAATACACTTGAAACCTCAGGAAATTACAAATCAATCCTGAGGTTGGCCACTAACAATAAACTGCCACATGAATCACATAGACAAATGTAATGTATTGTGAATACATAGAAAGAAGGATGCTTTATTTTATGATTATATGATGGTGGAACAAAGACTGGTAGCAGTTACTTCTATAAAATATCTTGGAGTATGTGTATAGAATGATTTGAAGTGGAATGATCATGTAAAATTAATTGCACACTTCTAAAAGAAGGGGATCGGAAGTGATCCACATAACTACCACCCACTATCTTTGATGTTGATTTGTTGTAGAATCTTAGAGCATAGCTTGAGCTCAAACATAATGAGGTGTATCTTAAACAGAATGACCTCCTCAATGACAATCAGCAATGATTTTGAAAACATCGATCATGTGAAACCGAACTTGCACCTTTCTCACATGATATACTGAAAGCTTCGGATCAAGGCATGCAGGTAGGTGCAGTATTTCTTGATTTCTGAAAAGCATTTGAATCAGTACCACACCTACACTTATTGTCAGAAGTATGACCATATAGGATATCAAATGAAATTTGTGACTGGATTTAGGACTTTTTGGTAGGAAGGACACAGCTGTAATCTTGGATGGAGACTTATCGTCAGATGTAGGAGTAACTTTTGGTGTGCCCCAGGGAAGTGTTTAGGGAACATTATTGTTCCTTTTCTATATTAATCACCTTTCAGACAATACTGATAGTACCATCAGGCTTTTTGAAGATGATGCAGTTATCTATACTGAAGTAATATCTAAAAGAAACTGCACAAATATTCATTTGGACCTCCTAAGATCTCAAAGTGCTGCAGAGATTGGCAACTTGCTCTAAATATTCAAAAATGTAAAATTTAGCACTTCACAAAATAAAACAGAACTTAGAATCTTATGACTATATAAATGAGTCATTGTTGGAACTGGCCAACTCATACCAATATCTGGGTGTAACACTTTGTAGGGATGTGAAATGGAATGATCACATAGGTTTGTTTGTGGATAAATACATTGGTAGACTTCAGTTTATTGGTAGATTACTGGGGAAGTGCAATCAGTCTGTAAAGGAGACTGCTTCCAAATCAGTTGTGTGACCAGTTGTAGAATATTGTTCAAGTGTGTGGGACCCATAGCAGATATGACTAACAGGAGATATTGGACATATACAGAGAAGAGCAGCACAAATGGTCACAGGTTTGTTTAATCCATGGGAGACTGTCACAGAGATACTGAAGAAACTGAATTGGAAGACTCCTAAAGATAGATGTAAACTATTCTAAGAAAATCTGTTAACAAAGTTTCAAGAATCAGCTTTAAATTTTTACTCTAGGAATATACTACAACCCCCTACATATCACTCACATAGGGATCACAAGCATAAAATCAGAATAATTACTGCATATACAGATATATTCAAACAATTATTCTTCCTGCATTCCATACGTGAATGGAAGAGAAGGAAACCCTAATAACTGGTACAATGGGACATACCCTTTGCCATGCACCTCACGGTGGTTTGCAGAATGTTGATGTAGATGTACACATGGATGTAGTTCTGCCAGGAAATGTAAAGGATTACCATACAAAACTTCCTTTAGTGATACCTGCAGTTCCTCTTTGAAAGAAGTACAACTGCCCAACATCTCTCAAGGAAGTGTGTCCACCACTTCCCCTTGATTCATTCAAGGTGCCTTAACAATTCATGATGTATCCTCAAGATCTCCATATTGCAGTGACCAACAGTGGCTAACAGGCCATTGAAATCTCTGTTTTCCTGCACAGGCATCATTTACGGTCTGTTGTATTCTCCGTTGAGTAAAGTTGGAACCATTTTCTAGCAAGGTTTGGTGCAGGAAGAGTGTAGATGTTTGTGTTGATATAGTTGATCACTTATACATTCATGGCAGCTGTGAAATCTGCAAGTATACGAAGGTGATCTTATGCACCAGGAGTCAACGCAGAAGATGGTGCACCATTGGAAACGTGCTGTGTTTGACGATGAAATGTTTCATGATTTATATGCAGATTCATTATTGAATGTACCAAGTGATACAGAGAATGACAACAGAGATAATATTAGTGATAGTGGCAGTGATTTTGTGCCCTCTATGTCCACTAAAAGTCGGGAACAGCCTAGTATTTTGGTGAGTGACAGTGATGCTAGTAGTGATGATGAGGTAGATATCTGTTAATTAGCCAGGATTGGTCAGGAGGGGAGAGCAGTAGGCACCCATTAAGGTGAAAAATCAAACATATTTTTAACTGTATGAATGTTTAATGCTGTAAGAAGGAAAGGCAGGCCTAGAGAAGCTGCCGAGACTGAATAGACTGCTGCGCAAAAGAGCAGGAGAGGAGAGAATCTGGTCGGGTCAGAAGCTGCCAGCAGAAAAGACCAGACGGTGTGTCTGCTCACAGTGGCTGGCCGCAGTCCCACCCCCACTTGACTACCTCCAAGCCTCCCTATTGTCCATTCAGTAACGGCTCCCACTGTACACCCTTCTCCCCTCCGCAGAAGTGAGGCATGGGCGGGGAGGGGGGAGGGTGGGGGGTTAATTGACAGCTACTATGGGGCTCCTGCGAAGGACAGCCTTACATAATTTTGACAAAACACTTTGATTTCTTTTTTAAAATTTGCATTTGTTTAAGAAAGTGTGACAATGTTTGCGTTGGGTAATGAAGACTGGTGTGACAGAATTTGGTCAATGACAGATGCTGCGGAGGTGGTGTAAGATGCGGCGAGTGGCAGCGCAAGGTGCGGTGATCAGCTGTTGGTGCTGGCAGCAGCAGAGGTTGCTGGATGCAGCGGACAGCGGCGCGCTGTGATGCACTGCAACTTCCGCCAGAGCGTATAAGCTGGGGGTTCTGGAAGGGGCAATGCACAGATCACAAGGGGGGGGGGAGGGTTGACACATTTGTGTCACTTCACATGCATAAAGGGGCGCCATGCCTTTTCTCTTGGGTGTATTTTACTTATTTACTATTCCTTTCTACTCACTACTGTTTCCTACCAGACTACTACAGTATTGGGGCAGCAAGGAACACTCTTGCTCCCATTTCACAACTTAAGCATGGTATTCCCCAGGAGGTTGCTGTTCAGGGACAGCAGGAGGGGGTGACCAAAGTTATGCAAAAAGTCCTTTTCTAAATGCTACCCGTAGTGATAAATCAATAAAGATAATTACTAAAGGGGTACATACAGAACTAGGAATAACTACGCGACTGAGATACTGGTGGTGGTGCCAATTCGTGATGTGCGCGGTGGCATGGTCTAGCTAATCTGCCCTAACTCTTTGTCTACCAGGTCAGTTAAAGACTGGACCAGCTGGGAATGTGAGTGATTGGGGAGAGATAGCCAATTGTTAGGTGATGGCAGTACCGTTGGTTGCTCTGGTTAACACCACAGGACCACAGGAGAGGAGGGAGTCGCACATTTTGGGAGTAAGATAAGTGCGCAAACACTTCCTTGGTGGAGAAAGTGGTATCACAGTGAGAGCTATTAAATAGTAAATCACTACCATTGAGTAGCACACAGTAGGGCTGAGTTGCTCGAAAGTACTCATAACATACAATAGTCGCTATTACTGGGTGGGGTGTGGTATATAGAATACTGTTGCCTATAGCAACAAACTAATGTTGTTAGCTCCATCTGGTGGTTATGTTACGAAAGGGAAGTATTACAGTGGATGAAAAAGTAGTAAATAATTACCTGAGGTTGTAGTGGCAGGTGGAACGTCAATGGTTAACAGACTAGTGTGCACTATGTCACTCAACTATGACTTATAAATCATATGAAAATTAGACTTAATTACGGCAGACAAGACGAAGAATAGGGAGAGAAGTGGTAGCGTTTGGGGACATGACTTGCTTATCGCAAGGCAATAGCTGTGCCAGTCCATGTGTTTGCACCATGCTCTGCTTATAGTATGCATTCACTGGTAACATAACATGCAATTTAAATGACTCTAAAACTTTGCATCAACTGGAAACTCGCTGCATGGTAAAATGAATCATGGCTAATGATTCTGCTGTGAGCTCTGGGGTGCATAAACAGACTATTTAACATCACTTACCACAACATACACAGGAACTCTTGCTTGTTCACAAATAACCTCAATAAAACAACGTATTACATATCCTCATATCAACAAAACTTCACTGCCATCTGGGGGATAACAGCCGGATGTCATCTATCCTCTCTAATCAACTTACAGGGGTAGAACAGATCAATTCTCTTTCATAGTTTCATGCATTGAGTTAAACAGTCAAGGAACTACCACTTACGAGAAACAGAAAGCATAGACAGAAAAAGAGTAAATGATTGAGAAAGATTTCAAAGAACTGCAGGGGTATCAGTTAGTGGCAACAGGGTAGTGAGGGAATGAGGGGGGTATGGTCGTGCTGAAAAGAGGCCTACTCATAGTATTGAACAGCATGAGTGCAAAAATGCGGGATTGCATTAATCAATGCCTGCAATTGATGCGTAGGTGTAATTTGTGGTATTTAGTGGTTTTGTAAGTGATTTGTTGAATCGGAAGCTTCAGTAATGGATGTTGGAGCTTACGAAGAAAAGGGATTTGACCAATGGGAAAAAATCATGTTGCATTTAACGCAGAGTTTTTCCTGGGTATATTCGTGGGCAGCCATCCATGATCACAATGCCAGGGTAGCCTGACATACTGGTCAGTTATGCCAAGTGGCCCACCCATGGTGAACTGGAAGGGTGCTCACATTAAAGGATAAGGAATTGGGTATAATAGGGAACAAGTGTGCAGATAAGGGGCTTCAGCCTAAGACTGATACAGTGGTGATGTATACACTAGTCTCAGGGTACAGAGATATGAGATCGGACACACACGTCTACTGGGTGATTGGACACTTGCTCGAGTAAGTAGCCGAAATGCAGATTTTTCCCAATGGTAATACTTCAGAAAATAGCTAATGGGCCACTGCAATCAAGGAGGAGTGATACCTCTATAATATGGCTGGAAAGGCATGTCTAATATACAGTGTCATATTAGTTCTTGTGGTCCTGTCGGAAGGCATAGCTAAGCTACCCTTCCCTTACAGAAGAAAGGAAAAGACAGAATAGAGATGTTGACCTGGCAGTAGGGTAAGAGAAAAAGGGGAGGGCAAAAAATATCTGCAGCAACTGATATGACAGTAGGTCATACTGTCCACAGGGAGTTCCACAGCAGATGGGGCACAGGTGTGAGTCAGTTGTGACATAACCATCGTGTAGCAAATTTGCTCATGGGTGCAGGTCATTACTAATACTATGTGAAGGTGGGTGGTGGAATTTCGAGGAAACTTCTCGGGCGGCTTGTGAGGCATACTGTAAAATCAGTCACAAACCACATGCTAGCTGGTTTGGAGGTGGGGCATATTGTAGCCCTGGACTATGAAAGTCGCATAGACTCAACAGTAGGAAGTGTGGGAGGACAGTGTCAGATATCCGGGATTACTAGTGTATGAATGTATGTTTGCATTGTTGGTTGAGAAACACCTCTGCTTAACTCCTATGCCAGGGAAAAGTAGAGGGAAGCAGTGCTGTAAAGCAACTCTGCTTAACGCTCATGCCAGGGAAAAGTAGGGGGGCGGCCATGTTGCAACTAGATGACACTGATTCAACCTCAGATTGGAATAGGTGGTTAGCTTAAGGGCAGGCAGGGTGCAGGATGAGTGCTGCTACAGGAGCCCAGCCACAGGCTGAATGTGATGACAACAAAGAAATTTTGACTGTAGTAGCTATATTGAAATATAAAAGGCTTCCTTCCCCCTCCCTCTGGGGGGAGAAAATTATACATAGATGAAAGAGACAGGTAGGTGATCAGTTTACAAAAGCGAAAACTGAAAGATTAAACCGATCAGCTGGGCCCTCTGTGGACGCTAACTGCAACATGTAAGGCACATGGCCCTGGAGATTCCCAGTGCAAAGTAATGATTGAGGCTGGAGTGAATAAACGAGCAACTCAGAGCAATGGTAGTAGCCTAGTGCAATGCGTGGGTGAGGAAGGCACTGTACTCTGTCTCCATAGGGCGATTGCGTCTCGTGGGGGTTAACTACTACAAAATTCCCAAAATCCCTGAAGTAACAGGGTGAGCTATGAAAAAGGAGACACAAACTACTGTGACATTGTACAATAAAGCTTTTATTCATTTGGGTGGAAATCTCTTGTTAATTAACTTTTCGACAAGATAATGTGTTACTGTGCTCAGGAGATGACGTCACGTCATGGATGCTAATCATCAACAATCTAGTGCTTATTTCAGCAGGTGCTTCAATCATATTACATAATGGGTGTGTTTGTTTGAATAAACAGATGGGTGTCTCTCACTTCCTAATAAATGGCGGGGCACTGTAACCAAATGTAGCAGTGTCGATTTCCGTACTCACTCATAACATCTTTATTTCATCATTAAATTACTTCATTAGAAGTAGGGTAAACAACAATAAAACCTGTATTCATTTGGGTGGACTCTTAAATGTGCAGCACAAACATGCGGTGCTAACTACTATTCTTCATTTACTTGGTTGAAACTTAATTACTTCTATCCTACCACAAAATCTACCTCACTTACCACTCCACTCTACAGCGAGAGGGTAGCACATTTCTTCTTAATTTCAGGGGTGCTTTCAACTCTTCTCTGTTGGGTATTCTATATAACTCGGGTGCTTCACTCTCTTCTAAACATACCAGTCTGGCTCTGGGCATGAACATGGTGCATAATAGGATTCCGTAATCGCTAACTCATAAAGTCGTGTACCACAACTCTAGGGGAATCTTATGCAATGGGAGAGTTGCTGTAGTGCAACATATCTAAAATCCAGGGCTGTGGTGAGCCTTTGCATACTGGAGTCGTTGTTGTTGTTGTTGTGGTCTTCAGTCCCGAGACTGGTTTGATGCAGCTCTCCATGCTACTCTATCCTGTGCAAGCTTCTTCATCTCCCAGTACCTACTGCAACCTACATCATTCTGAACCTGCTTAGTGTATTCATCTCTTGGTCTCCCTCTACAATTTTTACCCTCCACACTGCCCTCCAGTGCTAAATTTGTGATCCCTTGATGCCTCAGAACATGTCCTACCAACCGTCCCTTCTTCTAGTCAAGTTGTGCCACAAACTTCTCTTCTCCCCAATCCTATTCAATACCTCCTCATTAGTTATGTGATCTACCCATCTAATCTTCAGCATTCTTCTGTAGCACCTCATTTCAAAAGCTTCTATTCTCTTCTTGTCCAAACTGTTTATCGTCCATGTTTCACTTCCATACATGGCTACACTCCATACAAATACTTTCAGAAATGACTTCCTGACACTTAAATCTATATTCAATGTTAACAAATTTCTCTTCTTCAGAAACCCTTTCCTTGCCATTGCCAGTCTACATTTTATATCCTCCCTACTTAGACAATCATCAGTTATTTTGCTCCCCAAATAGCAAAACTCATTTACTACTTTAAGCGTCTCATTTCCTAATCTAATTCCCGCAGCATCACCCGACTTAATTTGACTACATTCTGTGGTGTCACCGCCAGACACCACACTTGCTAGGTGGTAGCTTAAATCGGCCGCGGTCCATTAGTACATGTCGGACCCGCGTGTCGCCACTGTCAGTACTTGCAGACCTAGCGCCACCACATGGCAGGTCTAGAAAGGCGGACTAGCACTCGTCCCAGTTGTACGATGACATTGCTAGCGACTAGACGTACGAAGCCTTCCTCTCATTTGCCGAGAGACAGTTAGAATAGCCTTCAGCTAAGTTAATGGCTACGACCTAGCAAGGCGCCATTTGTAACATTGCATGTATCTTAATGAGTCTCACTTGTATCATCAAGATTGCTGTATACCAAAGGATGCATAAAAGTTAAGTGTTCTAGTAGCTACGTTCTTTTCTTTATCGCATTCACTAATTATCCCGTTCCAGAAATCACGCCAGTCGGCGTGTGTGTACGCGTGCCTTTCTATCGGCTACCCGTCACTGTGGACTGGCTGCCTTGACAGTCCACAACACATTCCATTATCCTCATTTTGCTTTTGATGATGTTCATCTTATATCCTCCTTTCAAGACACTGTCCATTTTGTTCAACTGCTCTTCCAAGTCCTTTGCTGTCTCTGACAGAATTACAATGTCATCGGCGAACCTCAAAGGTTTTATTTCTTCTCCATGGATTTTAATACCTACTCCAAATTTTTGCTTTTGTTTCCTTTATTGCTTGCTCAGTATACAGATTGAATAACATCAGGGAGGGGCTACAACCCTGTCTCACTCCCTTCCCAACCACTGCTTCCCTTTCATGCCCCTCAACTCTTTTAACTGCCATCTGGTTTCTGTACAAATTGTAAATAGCCTTTCGCTCCCTGTATTTTACCCCTGTCACCTTTAGAATTTGAAAGAGAGTATTCCAGCCAACATTGTCAAAAGCTTTCTCTAAGTCTACAAATGCTAGAAACGTAGGTTTGCCTATCCTTAATCTTTCTTCTAAGATAAGTCGTAAGGTCAGTATTGCCTCATGTGTTCCAATATTTCTACAGAATCCAAACTGATCTTCCTCGACATCAGCTTCTACCAGTTTTTCCATTTGTCTGTAAAGAATTTGTGTTAGTATTTCGCAGCTGTGACTTATTAAACTGATAGTTCGGTAATTTTCACATCTGTCAACACCTACTTTGTTTGGGATTGGAATTATTATATTCTTCTTGAAGTCTGAGGGTATTTTGCCTGTCTCATACATCTTGCTCACCAGATTGTAGAGTTTTGTCAGGACTAGCTCTCCCAAGGCTATCAGTAGTTCTGATGGAATGTTGTCTACTCCCGGGGCCTTGTTTCGACTCAGGTCTTTCAGTGCTCTGTCAAACACTTCACGCAGTATCGTATCTCCCATTTCATCTTCATCTACATCCTCTTCCATTTCCATAATATTGTCCTCAAGTACATCGCCCTTGTATAGCCCCTCTATAGACCCCTTCCACCTTTCTGCTTCCCCTTCTTTACTTAGAACTGGGTTTCCAACTGAGCTCTTGATATTCATACAAGTGGTTTTCTTCTCTCCAAAGGTCTCATTAATTTTCCTGTAGGCAGTATCTATCTTACCCCTAGTGAGACAAGCCTCTACATTCTTACATTTGTCCTCTAGCCATCCCTGCTTAGCCATTTTGCACTTCCTGTTGATCTCATTTTTGAGACTTCCTTTTTGCCTGCTTCATTTACTGCATTTTTATATTTTCTCCTTTCATCAATTAAATTCAATATTTCTTCTGTTACCCAAGGATATCTACTAGCCCTCGTCTTTTTTACCTACTTGATCCTCTGCTGCCTTCACTACTTCATCCCTCAGAGCTACCCATTCTTCTTCTACTGTACTTCTTTCCCCCATTTCCTGTCAATTGTTCCCTTATGCTCTCCCTGAACCTCTGTACAGCCTCTGGTTTGGTCAATTTATCCTGTTCCCATCTCCTTAGATCCCCACCTTTTTGCAGTATCTTCAGTTTTAATCTACAGGTCATAACCAATAGATTGTGGTCAGAGTCCACATCTGCCCCTGGAAATGTCTTACATTTTAAAACCTGGTTCCTAAATCTCTGTCTTACCATTATATAATCTATCTGATACCTTCTAGTATCTCCAGGATTCTTCCATGTATACAACCTTCTTTCATGATTCTTGAACCAAGTGTTAGCTATGATTAAGTTATGCTCTGTGCAAAATTCTACCGGACGGCTTCCTCTTTCATTTCTTAGCCCCAATCCATATTCACCTACTATGTTTTCTTCTCTCCTTTTTCCTACTCTTGAATTCCAGTCACCCATGACTATTAAATTTTCGTCTCCGTTCACTATCTGAATAATTTCTTTTATCTCATTATACATTTCTTCAATGTCTTCAATATCTGCAGAGCTAGTTGGCATATAAACTTGTACTACTGTAGTAGGCAAGGGCTTTGTGTCTATCTTGGCCACAATAATGCATTCACTATGCTGTTTGTAGTAGCTTATCTGCACTCCTATTTTTTATTCATTATTAAACCCACTCCTGCATTACCCCTATTTATTTTGTATTTATAACCCTGTATTCACCTGACCAAAAGTCTTGTTCCTCCTGCCACCGAACTTCACTAATTCCCACTATATCTAACTTTAACCTATCCATTTCCCTTTTTAAATTTTCTAACCTACCTGCCTGATTAAGGGATCTGACATTCCACAAACCGATCCATAGAACGCCAGTTTTCTTTCTCTTGATAACGACGTCCTCCTGAGTAGTCCCCGCCCAGAGATCCGAATAGGGGACTATTTTACCTCCAGAATATTTTTCCCAAGAGGACGCCATCATTATTTAACCATACAGTAAAGAAGCATGTCCTTGGGAAAAATTACGGCCGTAGTTTCCCCTTGCTTTCAGCCGTTCGCAGTACCAGCACAGCAAGGCCATTTGGTTAGTGTTACAAGACCAGATCAGTCAATCATCCAGACTGTTGCCCCTGCAACTACTGAAAAGGCTGCTGCCACGCTTCAGGAAACACACATTTGTCTGGCCTCTCAACAGATACTCCTCCGTTGTGGTTGCACCTACGGTACGGCCATCTGTATCGCTGAGGCACACAAGCCTCCCCACCAAAGGCAAGGTCCCTGGTTAATTGGGGGGGCGTTGGACTAGAGGCATAAATATAAAATACAAGTGCATATTATGCAACACCAATAAATTATAAAAATACATGCATGAAATGTCATATATGATATAGCTGCGCAGTTATTGGTACCAATTATTAATTAGCTATCAACTGTAAATGCATAGTGGATCAGACATCACTCAACACTTCTAATCATAAAGGATGCACTTAATACTGAGTGGTAAAACAGTTTATCGAACTCGGTACCTGGTGAGGCTGGTAGCATTATAAAACTGGTGAGAGGCCCAAACAGACAGAGGTGACAGAGGCAGGTCTCAAGTTAGTGCTGAGATTGCAGAGTAGTAGTGTGGGGTGTGGAGTGCTGAGATAGCGGAACAGCTGTGCAGCGCATGTAATGCTGAGATAGCTGGGCAGCGGCATGTGTCCTGAGTGAGCGATGCCTTGGGGAATTGGAACAAACCATTTACAAAATGCAGCTCATGTAAATTAGTAATATTAGAGTAGATTTAGTGATTGTTGTGAAGAATATTCCAACTCCTTTTGGGAATGAATCGATAAATAGGAGTTGAATGGGTCATGATGGGCACATAATGGTGAAGCCATTTACAAATTTGGAAAAGGAGTAGGTAGTCAGTTATTAAGGTGCGTCAAACTAGATGGGAGGTGGTAGGGTGGTACAATACTTCAAGGGAGGCTCGGAAATGCAAAGCACCACCAAACTAAATGGCGGTACATGGGAAGACACCCCATAATGGCGCGCTTCATTATTACGATATTTTTCCATTTTGCATTCCATCAGCTGTACGTCACTTACTTCTAAACTCCACTCAGAGTGGACATGTTACGGGCTTATGTGTGTAAATAAATTTATGGTTGGGTTTTAAGTGGTTGAAGTCACCAAGGCATTGAGATGGAAGGATGTAAGAAATTGCGGTTAAAATAGGTATTGTGTATAAAATATGGGGCCTTTTTGTGTTAAGTTGCTATGCATGGATTGATAGCAAAGATAGTTCTAATATATGTATGACCCCTTTAACAGTGGCAGGCAGTGACAAGTATGGTGCACGGAGAGAGGGGAAGGAAGGGGGAAGGGGACTCAGGCGGAAACAGCTGGTGTGGCTAGTGGGACGGCGTGGGTGTGGGTTGGGGAGGGATGGGGGTGGGGTAACTGCAGTGTCAGGTGATTGAGATGACTCCACCCCACACAAAATGGCCGCCATACATGCGACTCCCAGTTGACAGCTGACTCTGACAGGCGGAGCACACATGTTTACAACTTCACAGTATCAGTGTTCAAATGGGAAAATTACTTAATGCAATCACTTCTTCATACAATATTCTTATTTAGAATTAACTGTATTGGTACTGAACATAGAGCTGCTGTCCGAGCACATACAAAACATAAATAAACATAATGTAAGTAAAATACTGGTCAGAACTAGGAATTAATTAGGCTAGGCCAGCATTGCAGAACAGGCTTGGCGGGTAAAGCTCTGATAATCTCTTTAAGAGAGCAAGGCTAGGTGATATCTTAGTTATCATAGCACGGGAGCATAAAATTCATATTGTATGGGTAGAATGTTCATCTGCAAAGGAAAATAATAAGGTGGTTACTTGAGCCTTGTTACTTTTTATTGTGGTTAGTAAAACTGGGAATCTCTTAAGTACAAAACAGTACCTTGGTGTTTAGTCCCTGGATCTAAGGGCATATGGGTGTTTAGATGTCAGAGCATATCTAAGGCAAGCTGGTTGTGATGAAACTTTCTGTTTTCACCACCTCACAGAGGGAACAGAACCTGCTGAAAGGCCGGCGCTTGTCTCAGAAGGTGGGGGGAGAGGCATAGTTCCTGAATAGGGCTCTAGCCTATCAAAATGGACAATCACTTTGCAGTCGGGCAGTTGTAATTCTGCATTAACAGGAGAAGTGAGCAGAATAATTAAATATGGTCCATCATACAGGGGGTAAGTTTCTTCACTCTTCCTTTCTTTACACTAGGTTTTTTCAGTAAAACCAAATCACCAGGTTTATAGGGGGGAAGGATGGCATTTTTATTGCTTCTTTCTATCTGTTTCCTGGTTGTCTTGTGGTTGTTCTCTTATACCTTCTTCCAAATGGCCTTAAGGCAGCAGGCTAGCCCCTTAACAGCTGTGTGATCGATTCCTGGAGGTAATTTACCAATCTCAAAGAGGGATTCCATAGGGCAACCAAACACAATCTCATAGGGGGTATGTTCAGTGGCTTCATGGAAACGGCTATTGTACACACTTGCCATGTATGGAATGTATCTTTGCCAGTCACTGTGGGCTGAGTTGATGCACTAGGAATGCATTCATTTCTCAGTGTGATGGACACACTCAATGCGGCCATTTGCCTGGGGGTGAAAAGGGGTGGTTCTCCATTTTTTAATTTTCAGCAATTTGCAAACTTGGACAAATAAGACGGACATGGTAAAATTAGTTCCTTGATTGATTATAATGGCTTCAGGGCTTCTGAAAGGAAGGACAAGATAATCTACAAAAGCTCGTGCTACGGTTTCAGCTGCCATGTCAGTGATACTTAAATAAGGTATTGGGAAAAGTGTTCAGTAATAGACAGAAAATATTTACTTCCTTGTATACTTACAGGAAGTGGCCCGACTACGTCCAAAGCTACGAACTGAAAGGGTTTCGATGCCTCGGGAAGAGGTTGTTAGGGAATTTTGATTCATGGGGATGGTGCTCTTTGGGCACATGGTATGCAGTTTTTTATTTACTTGGCAACATCTCGCCATCTGTTGTCCAACCAATACTTCGTGGAAATGCAGGTGTTTGTGGCTCTTCATCCACTATGGCAAGCTTGGATGCTGTTGTGGCACTGGGCAATAATTCTTGATTGCAAGTTTTTAGGTATTACTATACACTTACCCAGGGGAGTCTTGCGGTAAAGAATTCCATCCTCTGTAACATAATCTGGATGGGAGTGATACTGGCAGCATTTTGAATCATTTTCCTGGGAGCCTTTTAATTTGTCAGTTAGCATATCTGTTTGAGCTACTCTCACTTTTCTACTAAGGGCATCAGCATTCTGGTGCAATCCTCCAGCTATGTGTTGCACTTAGTAGTTATACTCACTCAGTTTCAGGGCTCAGTGGGTGAGACAGCTGCTAGGGTCTTTTAAACTTAATAGCCACTGAAGTGCTGCATGATTTGTTACTATTGTAAATTTTCTCTGATAAAGATAGCATCTAAAGTAGTTAACACCAAACATTAACACCAGTAATTCTTTCTCCATAGTGCTGTAATTAATTTCTGCCTGGTTCAGCTGATGTGAAGCATAACCAATTGGTCTTTCCTCACCGTCAATAATTTGACTCAGAATTACGTCCATGTCAAAAGCGTAATGGCTAGCTCCAATTTTCAACTTAACTACCAAGTGGGTATGATTATCTTGTCACTCAGACCATTAATATGGTGATGGGGTGGTTATCCCCATGTCCTACGAATAATACGCTGGTTTGTGCTCCCATGTTGATAAGCACTCTTAACTTTTTTCCTCGGACTTTGCCATTGAGGAGGATACTCGCCGCCTCACTTACGACACCGTGGCAGACTGGGTGCGTGAAATTTACAGGGGGCACAGTCGGACACTGTGACTTGCCCTCCTGACCATTTTCCAGCTGATTTTGGGTCGTGGTGAATCATTGGTGACTTGTTCCCTCTGCTGATTATACGAGGGGCCCCCGTTTCCCATGTTCTGTGGGTTTTTACTCATATGCCCTATGGTTCCACACCGAGAACAGTAAGGTGCGCAGCACTGCGCATCAGCATGGCCTGCCTTTTGGGAGCATTGGAATGCCTGCTCATATTTAAAAATCAGATGTGGATGTTCGTTCGGACGCACCGAACTGGCAATAAAATGCTGTACCTCCTCTCATAACATCGCAAATCGTGTGGCATCATGAAACGAGATGGGTGATGCTATTTTTACCTCTCCTCCAACATACAGGTCGATTCCATGTATAAATATGTCAATCGAGTGGGCTTCTGCATGCTCAATTAACACCTTGTTATGAACGGGGTCTAAACCCAGCGTTTAAGTGCGGCAAGCCACAGTGAGGATTTTCTCAGCAAATGCCTCTACATCCTCTCCTTGCTCCTGGCAGAGGGTGAACAACTTGTTCCTGTAATAGCAGGCATCATGCCTGTCCAAATATCTTTCTTTTGACCCGGCCTCTAATGTGACCTTAGGATGGGAACTGATTCAATATATGTATGGGTGTCACCTGACAATTTAAGGCGGAGTACAATTAATAGGAAATCATTTGGCCAAGTGCAAGTGTGGCCTACATCTTGGACAGTTTCTAAAAAGGAATCTATTTGTTCATTGGGTTTCCTGGAAAATGTCAGGATTAACTGGTAGCCAAAGTTGCGATGTATGGCTGGAGTACTGTGTAACTGGAGGCGCTTGCAGCCATCATTTGCAGCACAGCAGGGTATGTTTCTGAGGCACTTGGATTGGCAGACTGGGTTTGAGCCAATTTTTGGCATTCTTCTGTCAATTCTATTTTTCATAATAATAATAATTTATCTATTTCTACTTGAAGGGCGGCTACTGGGTCTGGTTTTTCCATAGGTGGGGAGTTCCCTTCACCAGTGGCAGTACTATGGGTTTGAGGCATGGTTACATTGTTGTTCACTAACAACTTTACAATTTGAGCATGGTGTAGTTGGCAGCAAGGAGACGGCGGCGAGGAGAAGTAGAGCGATGAACTAACAGAAGTTGCGTTGGTGGTGAGTTGTCGACAGCTGCATCTCATCGGATGACAGTGGCAGGAAACAACGGTGAAGATGATGTTGGCAGGTTGATGCCTGGGCCATATGCCTCAGCTAGTCGACTGGAACGTGCGCATTTCCTGGGTGGCAGCGCATGCCCAGAACATGCGACTGTGCTACATTGGAGCAGTGTAGAAGGCAGCTACCAATGGCGTGGCATACCACTAGACTGCCTGGGAATGGCAGTGGCGGCGGCCTGGTGTTTGCTGTGGCAGCTGTTTGGATAGAATGCCAAAACGGCGGAAGGCTGCGTGGTGAACCACGATGCATGCATGTGTTATTGCACATTGCATGTGGCACATCAAGCATGAAGTATTACTGGCAGCTTCATTAGGTACGGCTGGTTGAACTCCAATTAGATCAATAAGACGGGCTGAACGGTGGGTATCCCACTTCTGATGCCAGATGGTAATAAGTCAGGATTAGCCAGGAGGGGAAAGCAGTAGGCACCTGTTGAGGTGTAAATCAAACATTTTTTAACTGAGTGAATGTTTAATGCTGTAAGAAGGAAAGGCAGGCCTAGAGAAGCTGCCGAGACTGAATGGGCTGCCACCCAAGAGAGCAGGAGAGGATAGCGTCTGGTCGGGTCGGGAGCTGCCAGCAGAAAGACTGGATGGCATGTCTGCACCCAGTGGCTAGTCACAGTCTCACCCCCACTTTACCACCTCCAAGCCTCCCTATTGGTTGGCCAAATCAAAGATGTTCAGTTCGGTAGCATTGCCTCTTCAGCAACATGTGAATTTAGCTGCTGATGGTTCAACTTGTGAGTTTCAAAGTGATTATGTCCAGTTCTGGACAACGTGACTGAGATGGTGCAACTAGCCGCTAGGCAGAAGCACTGACAAACATCAAGTGAAAAATAAAAATCAAATTTTTATCCTAATAAATCTATTCAGTAACGGCCCCCACTGTACATATTTGTTTACATGTAATTTATACAAGCAACTGCTACACTAAAGTCAATCCAGTTACACATGTGGAACTTTTTGAAAGCCAGCCAGGTCTTAAAATTGCTCCTGGTGATCCATATAGTATTTCAGATGTTGAAGCTCCCTTGTGAGTGATGAATCGTCTGATATTTTCTTAACACAATATGACCTATATCACAGTCAGAATTTATGTAAGTATAAACCACATCCAAGACACTACAGTAACTGACATTTCAGTTGCTAAAATGAAACAGTTTTTAGGGATCATACTTGTCATGGTATAATGTATTAATGTAAGAATAGAATAGATGCTGAATGATGAATGCGTGCAGCTTGCCGCTAACTTTGTGTAATGTCTTGTCTGTATAGACGTGTATCTGTTGCCTTTAAGATCCCTTCACTTACACACATAAATCTATACAGTAAAGTAAGGGCCTCCCGTTTTGTCTTTAGGCTGATCCGTGATAAGACAGGCGAAAAATTAGACTAATGGAGGATTATTAGTATTTTCTCTAATTCTCATTCGCTCTCTCTCTCTCTCTCTCTCTCTCTCCTTTATCTATGTACAGTTTTTGATATAATATTTCATTACGTGAAATCAGCCAAATAGAATCTCTGGTGGAGCCCTTCGTCTTAGTATTCAGCGGCTGGCTTGCTGTAAAAGATCTTTACATTTATTATTATTGTTAAGCGCTGCATTCAGTTGGGAAAATCAATCGTTTGAACAATTCGTTCCTTGTACAAAAGATTTTGAATTCCAGATGTGTACGAAGCCTTTTTGGACGATTTAACAAAGACTCGGTGATTGCAGGCTCTCTTCGACACAGCTGAAACTTCCCCACTAATTACAGGGCCAACGCGATCATCAATGATTCAGACAAAGAACTCATTCGTTCATTCACTCCAGCATAAAAGGGGTCACAAACCTTATTTATGAAGGAAAATTTATATTCAATCCATCTCCATTACATGTCCTGATCTCTGTTGGTTCCAAGTCTTAATTATTTTCCGTTACAATTTCTTTCTCTCTCTTCAAATAACCCGCTAGTGGCACAAATGTTTATAGCTCGCTTTAGTGCGAAGAAAAGCAAATATGTCTCTTTTAGAAACCCGTCAATCTTTCAACAGATACTTCCAAAGCTGTCCTAGTTACCCGTCTAACAACCATGGAGAATACATACATGTATCTCTGTTATTCCAAAGAATAAACGTACTAGAAAATACTTTGGCGTCGACGAGCTGTCGCCGCCTATGTTACTAGAAAATCAGATCAGATACTTTTCCAAAGTAAATAAATGTGGATGGTTTGATTGACAATGATTAATTGGTGTGTAGTAGAGGGTAATTTTCCGTGGGGAGATTACAATGGGACAAATTAGAAATAACAGTTATCGGAAATACTGCAGCACAGTCCCTTTGACTGAAACTTCTATTGTCAGACAGATGATGAGTTGCAGTAGGTGAGAAACGATAAAGAATGGATGGACCTTTTCCAAAATTCATAATAGGGTGATCCAGCAGTGTGTCTATAAGTTCCAACCAATTCTCCAGCATTTTGTAATCATTTTCAGACTGTATGAAAAACAGAACCAGAAGATATTACTTGACTTCATAACACCATGAAAAGGCCACCTAAAATTTAGGACTTATAATCCTGGAAAGCTGGTGAAACATGGCCTGCTTGGGTGAATAGTACATGAGGCAACAACACGTTACATATGTAACATACAAATATATAGTGGGGAGTGATGAGATTGAACTAAACCATTTTTTATGTATTGGCATCACGCTTAGACATCTGGCACCATGTCCATACTATAACAGTGTGACAACTGCAGGTAGCCTGCTTGTACAGGCAACTAGTGTCTGTGGACAATAAGGGCCAACAGGGAGCTTCCACCTGAGCTTTCAACCGCTGTAAACAATCTCAAGAAAGGGAGAGTATGTACTGCTGGAAGGGAGATGTGGTTTTACAAGATTGGGAGGGCAAGAAAGTGGTGCGAATGGTTAGCACTGTACATCCAGCTACAATGAAGAGTGTAGAAAGCAAGAGAGGTGTTGTGAAGAAGCCTGACTGTATCCTCCAGTACAATAAATATATGAAGGGTGTGGAATGAACAAACCAGTATTTGTTATGCAACTCAATCCTGTGAAATACTGTCAAATGGGACAAGAAGGCAGTCCTCTGGTTGATTAGCTGTGCACTATACAATGCCTTTATAGTGTACAGAACACAGAATGCTGAGAAGAGGATAAAATACAAATGATTCCTGTTGGAGGCAGCCAGATACTAAGTATCAGCTCAGCAGCCAGAAGTGAACGATAAAGGGCACGTTGAAGAGAAAATGAAACCCCAGAAAAACTCCCACTTCTTGAATGCCTAGATAGGAGCATCCTCAAAGACTGTCAGGGGATATGATGAAACACATACTGGAGGCAATTGTTGGCTCAGGAATCAAGGAATACCCTTCCAAGCCCTGCAAAGTTTGCAGTGCACACATGTTGAGAAAGTAAACCTGCTACACCTGCTCATTCTGCAAGATACCTCTTCACAAAGAGTGTGTTTTGGGAAGTACCATATATTGAAGAACTACTAGAACATCTGGTGTGTAGGAGTTCTAAGTTTGAATGTAATATGACCCATAGAACAGAATAGTAATTATACTTTAAAATCATCTGGTCTACAGAGGGGGTGACTAAAACATCTGGCTGGTGGATTATGATGATTATACTTACATGAATTTTAAAATTACATCACAATCATAATTTGCTGCATGTGTCAAAAATTATTGTTTCATAATGCAGAGAAAAGCTTTCTGTTCAAACACTAAGAGAACAAAATAAAAAGATGTAAAGTTGATGAGAAGTAAACTAGTTTTTGGGTAGTGCAAAAACACAACAGCTAACTGAAAAAGTACTGTTATACATAACTGATGGGACAAAAAAAGATTAGAGGACCTGTGAGACAGCTATGTTGAGCACGCTACATGCAAGTCAGACAGAACACAATACATGGTCACTGTGGTAAGCTGGAACAAAACTATCTGGTCCTTAATGTGTTAAGAGCAAGATGCCACCACTCTACCAACCCATTGCTTTGGGGGTGTTAGATGGTGGTGTGAAAGTGCCTGACACTACAAAGCTTGCATAGCTCTGTGGACAGGGCCAACTCAAAGTGATAGCCCTGGTCAGTGGTAATTTCACCCAGACATCCACATCTAGAAATCCAAAACTGTACAAATGATCTAGCTGTTGAAGTTGCAGTAATGTCTGCCAATCATGCTCCCTTGACCAAGTGTGTGGCACAATCAGTCACTGAGAGATTGGATTCATAACCATTTGACTCCAAAAGGGACCTGACCAAGTCTAAGTGAAGATGTTGTAGTCGGCCAGTAGAGATTTCAAATTGGCTTAGGTCTGAAATGATGTGACATCCTGTTTTGCTCCGCTGACATACTTCAAACTCTTGTGTCCATTGTTTACAGCTTTTCTTTTTTATTTTCAGCCCTAAAAAACAGTCTGTTACCACTTTTGTGCATGGAGAGCTGCATCCAACCAGTCTCAGGACTGAAGACCACAACAACAACAGCAACCACTTTTGTTCAGGGATGCATCCCCAGGCGAGACAAACATTGCAAGCAGTCAAAGACACATTTCCACACAGTTGAAGGAACCAATGAGCATGCCCTGCCCTGCAAAATGTTACATTAAATCGGCTTTTCCGAATCTGGAAGCGAGCTATGCTCAAACTTGATGCTGGTGTTTGCACTGTGCAGAAGTTCTTGAATTTGTGAGTCTTGCTACTGTGCTACTGCAAGCTCCTCATAAACACTTTACTGAAGTGGTGTCAAATAAGACAGACTTGCAAGACTCGCACCATGTCACCGAACTCCTCAGAAGGAGACTACAAGCCATTTATGCCATATGCATATTTTGTTTCATAATCTATGCTCATGGACATGGACAATATACTGATCCATGACAGATAGTTGGCCACCACTTTTTTGACTCCCATGACATACTGCACATCGGTTGTGAACTGACTGACATCGTCAAAATGTTGAAATCATCTTGGTGAAAAGTCACTGTTGTGAATTGGCAGGAGCCAATTCACGGAGTTGGAGGAAGCTGAAAGGCACGCGTTTAAACTCACGCAGGCTGGCGTGAGGTCTGGAAAATGACAAGGAATTATAGTAGCCAAAAATAGTACATAGCTTCTGGAATACTTAACTTTAATCCATAATTGGTGTACATCGCTCTTGATGAAACATAAGTACAATCTCAATATAAACTGGTAATGGCGCCTTGCTAGGTCGTAGCAAATGACGTAGCTGAAGGCTATGGTAACTATCGTCTCAGCAAATGAGAGCGTATTTGTCAGTGATCCATCTCTGGCTAAGTCTGCTGTACAACTGGGGCGAGTGCTAGGAAGTCTCTCTAGACCTGCCGTGTGGCAGTGCTCGGTCTGCAATCACTGACAGTGGCGACACGTGGGTCCGTCGTATACTAGCGGACTGCAGCCGATTTAAAGGCTACCACCTAGCAAGTGTGGTGTCTGGCGGTGACACCACAGTCACTGCCTGGGTTTCTTATTGCTTCTGATAGCAGGTGTGGTTCTGTAAGGACAGTAAACTGTCTGCCTTTCACTTAGGCCTTAACATGGTGTACCACTTCATATACTGCTAACAACTCATGATCAAATGCTTACCATTGTCATTGTGGGTGCATCAGCTTTTGTAAACGTCCACTTGCTGTGTTTTTTAGAGTTTTCTGTGGGTTGAAGTCGATTAGTAATTTTTGTGATTCAGTTTTCAGCTGATGTTTCTTATTGTTTCTAGTGAAATATTTCTGTAAAATTTTCTTTCAGTGTTTTAACTTCATTGAGTGTTCCAGTGGCCACTTGAATTTTGGTTTTAGCTCGTAATTTTGTGAAGTTTTGTTGGTATTGGTATTACCTGTGGTGTAGGAGTATTAATACAAGTATTTGCTTTCTTAGTAGACAGAATTTTGAGACCATTATTGTTGGATCTATAAATAGTTCTACTGGAGTAACTGAACTTAGGTAATGTAGACACTTAGATTTTTTCAGTAACTGTAAAATTTTACCATGACTGAGAAGTGTGGGCTCTGTCATTGGTTAGTGAGTAGTGGGTTATGGTGTGGGATTTGTTCAAAGTACTTTCATTGGGGGGAATGCAGTGAGGAAGCCAGTGGGCATTCTAGTGAGGTCCTCTCCTGAGAATGCAGAATATGTAGTAGAAATAAGTTGATAGAGGAGCAAAGTGTAAGATCTGTGTCCTTCAGGTGCAGTTACAATGTGCAAAGGAGTAACTAGATAGGATGAGGAGGGCGAAGAGTGGTGGGGAATGGGAACTGGCAGTTGGCAAGAAGGCAGCTAGGAGGAGGAGGTATTCAGACAGTTATACTTTGTGTATATTCAATAGATTTGGCCTACTGTCAGAATTGAGTGGAGAGCAGCCTCTTGTAGCTGTAGATGTAGTTAACATGCAGCAGTCCTCAGCAGTTAGGAGGCCTATGTCAGTTGCAAAGTCTAACAGAAAGAAGAAGATCCTGCTGCTAGGTAGTTTGCATGGTAGAGGTGTGGGCCAGCAGTTGCAGATAGTGTTGGGGAGTGAGTACCAGGTCACCAGCATTGTGAAGCCTAGTGCACGGTTGGCTCAGGTGACTTACAGCATAGGGGAGTTATGTAGGAATTTTATGAAGGAGGATCAGTTAGTGATAGTGGGTGGAGCAGGGAACACTCTTGATAGGGACGGAGAATATGTTGTAGGTGGTGACCTGGTAAAGACAGCTACTCAAACTGGTGGCACTAATGTGCATTTTGTGCAACTGTTTCAGCATCATGATTGGCCTCATCTTGATGCAGCTGTTAGTTGCGTTAACATGAGGCTGGAGAAGGTGCTCATGGGAGAGGGCATGGGTCACATTTCAGTGGTGCCAGTTGAGTCTATCAGTAGATCGGGTTTCACTAGGCATGGCTTGCACCTCAATAGGTATGGGAAGGGAAGGTTGGCAAAGCTTATAGATTACAGTGTAGTGGGTGTGGTGGGATCAACCGTGGAACAATTCCTGTAGTAGTTGGTGTTAGAGCTGCAACTTTTATAGATTGAAGTCAGCTGATAGGTATATCTGCTTAAAGGAAGTCCCTCTAACTGAGGGCTCACCTTCAGAGGATGTCGTGATTCCAAGTAGAGAAGAAAGTAGTATATTTCATCAAAATATAAGAGGCATCAGAGATGAAGTTAGTGAACTGCTTATAGATGTTGACTCTGAAAGTTTTGGTGTATCGGAGCACCTCTTAAATAATTTGACAACTCAGAGGCTTCCTTTACCAGGATACATTTTAGCTGGCTGTTTTTCATGCAGTTCCTTGGGGGGGGGGGATTTGCTATGTACGTAAAAACAGTATTCCATTTGAGTCCATAGACGTATCACAGTACTGCACTGAGCAGATATTTGAATGTTGTAAAGGGGCAGTTGAATTTAGTGAAACTAAACTTCTAATTTTGGATGTTTATAGGTCCCATAACTCTGACTTCAGAGCATTTCCTTTCAAGCTAGAGAGGATTCTCGATTCACTTTGTAGGAAGTACCAAAAATTAATTATATGTGGGGACTTCAATATAAATTTTGTATATGATGGTGCAAGAAAAAGATGTTGGTAGATCTCCTAAATTCATATGATCTGATGCACAATGTGTTTTTTTTTTCCAACTAGGGTGCAGGGTAACAGTAGCACAGCCATAGACAATATTTTTATGCGTTCTTCATTACTAGATGGGCATTCTGTTAGTAAGAGGGTGAATGGCCTTTCAGACCATGATGCACAAATTTTAACACTAAAAGGCTTTTGTACTCAAACAAATGTCACATATAATTACAAACAATGTAGGAAAGTTAATCCAACAGCAACAGCAAGTTTTTTAAACCTTGTCAAGGAACAAGAGTGGCGGGACTTTTATAGTGCTGTGGCGACAGTCGACCGCCAGTAACTTCACCGGCAAAGCGCAGAGTAAAAGGTCTTTGGGGACTCGAGGTTCTTTGGATTATTCCTGTCTGCGTCTGGAGAGTGTACACATGTAGTGAAATTGTGCATTGTTTTTCTTGTGTTTCTGGAATAAACGAACCGTAATAAAAGTGCCTTAACATAATAAGTTGGTATTTTTTGGTGCGTGGACCGTCACTATAGCCATAAAAACCCACATTGGTGACCCCGGGTCGCGAAAATACGTTGCAGTCGCTCGCTGTGTATCACCGGTTTCGCGCCAATAGACAATGTCGCAGCCTCCAGTTTTTACGGCAGTGCACGACGCCGCGACCACAGAATGGACATTCGACTGTGAAGCGCAACGCTTCACCCCGTGTGCCACTAATACACCGGGAATGTTCGTATCTCCCGTGTTTGCCTCGCCTGGCCGGACGACTCTAACCTCGGCCGGCATACCACACCGGGCGCTGTACACATCGTCGCAGACACCTTCCGCGGCATTCTACGCTCAACAGAATGCCCCGCCAGCACAGGACCACGGAAACCCCGAGTTTCTACCGCACAGCATGGACCACGCGGCCGGCCAGTTTCTGGGTCCACATGCACGGCTGCCGTTTAACGTGCCCCGCTTCGCGCCGGTCGAAGGTACACTCGCGCCAACCGCGCCGGACCATTTATACGCCTACCCGTCCTGCCGCCCCGCGCACACCTCGGGCGATGCACCTGCTGTGGTTCCGCCCCGTCACTCGGCGCTCAATCGCGATCTCGCGCCCCTGCTCGAGATTCCGCCCGCGCCTGCCGCGCCGTGCTTGTCGTGTGGGCGCACAGATTCCGTGCCTACATGGACTGGATACCACGTCTCGCCTACACAGTTAACGGACATTCAACGCAACCCAGTGAACACCTTGCAGAATCCCTGTGCGTTTCGTGCCCCTCCTACAGCCCCGCAAACACTGACCCCCGGCCGTTTTCCGAAGCTGCCGCCGTTACAACCGGACAACCCAGTGACGTGGTTTACCTTGGTGGACAATATGTTGGACATACACGGTATTGCGGACGACAGCACCCGTTTCGTGTGTTTAGTGAACCATCTGCACGACCACCCTGATCTCATCAGTGACTTATTGCTCAATCCTCCTAAGAGCAACAAATATGCCTCTGCTCGCGCATTACTTATCGAACGTCTCTCTTGTCCGCCGGCCGATACTATTCACAATATAATTTACGACGAGACCTTAGGCGACAGAACACCCTCACAGCTGTGGCGACGCTTGCGTGCACAGGTCGGTACCGAGATTCTGCCGAACTTAGCGCTCTGGGCATTGTGGTTGGTGAAGCTACCACAAGAATTACAGTTACATTTGCTCCCACATACCGCAGCGTCACTCGAGGATAAACTACGGCTGGCGGATCAGGCATACGCTATTATTCGACACAGCACAGTGTCTAACACCGCCGAGGTTGGTAACCCTGTGTGTACACTTCCACCGTCGGGCGGTAGAGGCCGGGCGCGTGCGTATCGCGGACAGCACACGGAACAGCAGCCACCTAGCGGCCAAGACCGGGAACCGCCAGCGGGTCGGCAACAGCCGCTCCCCACCCCAACAGGGCTAGCGCCTGCCCGCCCCGCCTTCCCCCCGCCTGACGCTTCGGCTGGCGGGACGAGTTTAGCCGATTCACGCATATGCTGGTTTCACACCACTTTCAGGGACGCTGCTCGCAACTGTCGTCCGCCCTGCGCGTTCCCAAACGCCGCACGCGGGCCGCTGTAGGCGCCACGGCCCGCGGATACAGGCAGGGGCGCCCACAGACATTGCATTCTGTCAGATCCCCCACCCCACGAGGACGTCTGTACGCCTTGGATGTAGGTTCGCGCCGGTATTTTCTCGTCGATACCGGAGCAGACGTTAGTGTCATACCTCCCACATTTTCCGTAAAGGACATGACATCAACCAAACTGTCCCTTCAAGCAGCAAATAAGTCGACACTTCGAGTCAAGGGCCTGGCAAAGCTACCTATTGAACTCATACCTGGTAAACAGTTCACTTGGTCTTTCTACGTGGCTGATGTCGAAGATCCAGTATTAGGCATCGACTTTCTTTTTCACTTCGGACTGTCTCCAGATCTTCAGTCAGCCGCATTATTGCACCACGCCTCGTCCACGCAAATTGCATGTTCAGTCGCCTCTTCGGCCCCCCCTCCCCCTCGGCTGCCCGACGACCTTGGCACAGATCCCATCAAGTGCTCCTCATCGGCAGACAGCCTCACGATTTCTACCGCCCATCCCCAACCTGAACGCCCTGCAGTCGACGATCTTCGTCCTCACAACGCCGAACAGAACCATGCCAGCTCATCGGCTACGCAAGCCCTCACCGAGGCACGACGCCTCATACAACGCCTGCCAACACCGCCACCACCTGACACCGGAGATGCACCTCGTGGAACCTCGTCGACACCGAAGCAGACTGCTTCCCTGGCACATCAGGTTAGTGACTCTCGTGTGCTACCGATCCCCGTTCACGACGGCCCCCAAATGAGTCTGCCAGCCAAGCTGAACGCTATTACGCATGGCACGACTCACAAAATTGTCACGACAGATGGGCCTCCAGTACGCCATAAAGCGCGCCGACTGCCACCACATAAACTACGCCTTGCTAAAGCCGCAGTGGAGGAACTTCTAAGGACAGGCATTGTCCGCCCATCGGACAGTAACTGGTCCTCCCCCATACATTTAGTTCCCAAAAAGGACGGCACTGTGCGCCTGTGCGGCGACTATCGTCGCCTCAACGCACGGACGGTATTAGACAATTACCCGATACCTCATATACAAGACTTTGCGCAAGTACTCAGCGGAGCATGCATCTTCAGTGTCTTGGACTGCCGCAAGGCATATTTACAGATACCAATGGAACAGAGTGACATTCCAAAGACAGCAGTAATCACACCTTTTGGCCTGTACGAATTTTGTTACATGCCTTATGGTCTCAAAAACGCGGCCCAAACTTGGCAGCGTTTTATAGACTCACTTCTTTTTAACTGCACGTATTGCTACGCATACCTCGATGACATACTAATTTTCTCCCCCTCTGACAGAGAACATGAACTCCACCTGGCCACGATACAGGACTTATTGACACGTAACGGAGTCGAGATCAATAATGACAAGTCGCAACTCCGCTGCACCGCTGTCACTTTTCTGGGGTACACAGTCTCCGCGGATGGTATATGCCCCCCGCAGGAGCGGGTTGACTGCATTCGTAAGCTACCTCTCCCAGTGTCGTTTCGCGAATTACGCCGGTTTTTAGGAACGGTCAATTTCTACCGTCGTAACCTGCCGATGGTGGCAGCAATTCAAGCCCCTTTGACTGACGCATTGGCTGGAAAACAAACCTCAGGCAGTCGCCGAGTACCGTGGTCTGACAGCATGGTGAGAGCTTTTGAAGACCTTAAATCAGCGTTAGCACATGGTGTCACTCTCGCCCATCCTTTGCCAGATGCCTGCATCTCAATTACAGCGGATGCAAGTGATTTTGCAATCGGTGCAGTCCTACAACAGCATGTCAATGACAAGACTCAACCGCTCCGTTTTTTTTCCAAAAAATTATCTACAGCCCAACGTAAATGGTCAGCATTCGACAGAGAATTGCTCGCAGTTTACGAAGCTGTAAAATATTTCTGCACAGACATTGAAGGAAGGAATATAACAATCTTCACGGACCACCGCCCCCTCGCGGAGGCTATCCGTAACCCCGCTACTGACCTTCCCCCACGTAGGTTCCGGCAAATGGACTTAATTTGCCAATACACAACAGACATCCGTTACATTCGAGGGTCAGAAAATGTGGTGGCTGATTACCTATCGCGTATCACTGCAATTTCATCCCCCATTAATTTCGACGAGTTGGCCCACTTACAGGACAGTGACACCGAATTGCACAACCTCCGACAGGACCCAGATACTTCCCTTCAGATCGTTTCGTGCAACCTACCGGGCTCGGCGAAGCCACTGTGGTGTGATACTTCCACGGGCACCTCTCGGCCTATTGTTCCCCCTGCGCTACGTCGCCAAGTGTTCAGTAGTTTACATAACCTGGCACACCCTGGTGCTAAGGCTACTACTCGCCTGGTTACAGAACGCTTTGTGTGGCCAGGTGTGAAGAGGGATTGTCGTACTTGGGCCCGTGCTTGTTTACAGTGCCAGCGCAGCAAAGTTGGCAGGCACACACAACCCAGTCTAGGTAAATTCGACATCCCGAAAGGCCGCTTCCGTCATGTACATGTGGACCTCGTGGGACCATTACCCATGTCGGATGGTTTCAGGTACATCCTGTCCGGCATTGATCGCGTTACACGTTGGGTGGAGGCAATCCCCCTGCAGGACATCACAGCAGATTCCGTAGCACGCGCATTTGTATCCTCCTGGATAGCTCGATTTGGCTGTCCTACATCCATCACCACCGACCAGGGAAGACAGTTTGAATCCCTGCTGTTTAACAAACTCTGCGTCCTCTGTGGGGTGGATAGATTCCGCACTACGGCTTACCACCCACAGAGCAATGGACTGGTCGAGCGGTGGCACAGAATGCTGAAAGCGGCACTCATGTGCCACGGTGGTGAGTGGTGCGATGCCGTTCCCTGGGTTATGCTAGGAATACGCACGGCTTACAAGACAGACCTCCAGGCTTCGCTCGCAGAGTTACTGTATGGCGAGACCCTAGTCCTCCCTGCAGAGTTCGTCAACGACGAAATAATCGCCGACCTGTCCGACCTCCCCATGCTAGTTGAACGGGTCCGGACACACATAGCCGCGATCCGCACGCCTCCTCCACGGCCACATACCCGCCCTCGCGTGTTCAGGCATGTGGCACTGGACTCTTGTGAGTTCGTTATGTTACGGGATGACACGGTCAAACCGGCATTACAACCACCCTACTCTGGCCCACATCGAGTAGTGTCTCGCAGGGACAATACTATGGACATTCTTGTCAGTGGTCGCCAGCAGACAGTTTCCCTCCAACGCGTGAAACCAGCCTGGACGATCGAAGAATCTGTAACACCTCCCCCCGAGTCTAGTGTTCTTTCATCAGATGGTGACGACCCCGACCCCACACAGACCACTCACCCCCCTGCGTCCCACCACGATCGTAATGGCACCGAGCCTACACCCGAGGGCAACTCAGCGGTTGCGTACGATGATATGCTACCCTCGTTCCAAACAGGCAATGCGTGTGACAATCCACAACCTCAGGCTCAACCTCATGTTGCGTGTGACATTACACCGTCCCAAGTGTTGATACCCAATACCTCCACAGAGTGTTCCAAGGTTTCTCCTGAACTACGTTACTTTTCGCCCCCACCCCCCCTAGTGCACCCTACATCCACTGCCGACGAAATTTGCATCGCAATCAACGCCTCTGAGTGCCAACGCGACGAGCTTTCTTTGCAGCTCCATGAGGGATCCATCTTCGTCCTCCGCATAGGGGACACTTCACGTGGGTCCACACCCATGTCACACATCACCATCCTGCGCACAGTCCCTATCCCAAATGGGGTGGATACGGCTGCCATAACCGCAACGTTCAGCACCGACGGGATGCTCAAGATTCGCATCCCTCTCTCCGCCGGTACTGCAACAACATCTCCTGTGCCCGTCCAGTTCACGCGCACAGGTCGACCAGTCCGACCCCCCCACTGGATGGCGGACTACACGAGCGCTAGTCCACCCTGCACAGACAGTATGGACACTTAGCGCACGCTGCTATCAACCAGCGAGCATCCCACAACGCCACTACACAGGAAGACACCCACGTCCGTCCACCAGTGCTCCGCACTCCTGGGGGGGGGGCTCTGTGGCGACAGTCGACCGCCAGTAACTTCACCGGCAAAGCGCAGAGTAAAAGGTCTTTGGGGACTCGAGGTTCTTTGGATTATTCCTGTCTGCGTCTGGAGAGTGTACACATGTAGTGAAATTGTGCATTGTTTTTCTTGTGTTTCTGGAATAAACGAACCGTAATAAAAGTGCCTTAACATAATAAGTTGGTATTTTTTGGTGCGTGGACCATCACTATAGCCATAAAAACCCACAGTGCTGATAACAAGATAATAAATATAATACTTTACTTAACACATTTCTCATGCCCTTTGAGAGTTGCTTTCCTTTAGAACATTCTAAATGGGGTACTAGCAGTAATAGGCAGCCTGGGTGGCTGACTAGTGGGATAAGGATATCATGTAGAGCAAAGTGGGAATTATATCAAAATGTTAGAAGTAGTCACAATCAAGCTACAGTAGCCCATTACAAACAGTATTGTAAGGTGCTTAAAATGTTATTAGCAAGGCAAAGAGTATGTGGTATGCAAATAGAATAGCTAATTCACAGATTAAAATTAAAACCATATGGTCAATTGTGAAGGAAGTGTCTGGTCAGCTGCACAAAGTTGACGATATAAAGTGAGTTTGTAGTAAAAATTATTTAACAATCATTTTCTGAACATTTCTGGTGAATTTAAAAAAAAATTGTTTCTACAGGGGATCAAATAACCTTCTTGGCAAATTACTTTCTGAGATTGCTGTCTGAAATACACCTCTGTGATACAGACAAGGTGAAGATTGAGTCAACAATGAAATCACTGAAGGCTAAGGACTCTCATGGATATGATGGAGTGCCTAGCAGAATATTAAAATACTGTGTTGCACATGTTAGCCCTGTATTTAGCCATATTTATAATTTTTCCTTTAGGAATGGTCAGTTTCCTTAATGATTAAACTACTCAGTAGTAAAACCACTTTATAAAAAGGGAGAAAATGATAATGTGGACAATTTTACACTGATTTCTATGCCATCAGTGGTTGCTAAAGTTGTTGAAAAGGCTGTGTATGTAAGGATAATTGATCATTTTATATCACATGATTTGTTATCAAATGCACAGTTCGGCTGTAGAAGTCATTTAACAACTGTTAATGCTATATTCTCTTTTCTCATTGTGGTAGTGGATGGGTTAAACAAAAGATTTCAAATTCTAGGAATATTTTTTGATTTAACTAGTGCATTTGATTGTGTTGATCACAAAATATTGGACCATTATGGAATATAGGGAGTAGCTCACAATTGGTTCATCTCTTACTTTTTAGCAACAGAAAGCAAAAAGTCATTATTCACAATGTTGAGAATGGCTGTGATGTGGGGTCTGAGCTTGGGGCTAAGGGTTGTGTTGTCCTCATCATCATTTCATCATTGTCAACATGCAAGTTGCCCAGTGTGGTGTCAATTGAAAAGAGTTACAACTTGGCAGCCAAACTTCCTCAGCTGGGGACACCTGGTCATCAATGCCACACAATCATTTCATTTCATCAGCCATCAGCTTTGATAGATGAATGTTAGGTATAGAGTGTGCTAATGTGTCTCCCATAAGCATAGCTTTATGTCATCAAATGCTTGTTGCACAGCTTTGGTCCACTTTAACGGTTGTCTACCTGTTTGTTTTTCCATTCTAGGGCATCAGTGAATAGAACTAGTTGTGCTGCTGCCTGAGGTATTAACACTTGTAAATGTTCACTTCCCCTAGAAATCTGTTAGTTCCTGGTAATTAGAATGTATAGGTAGTTCCTACAAAAGTTTTATACATTCATGCATTGGGTGGATGCCTGCTTGGTGGCCTCAGAGAATAACTTCAGGTGGTCAGAGCTGATACTTGTATTCATTTGTTACCAAATCATGCTGTTCTAAATTATTAAAAAAGGTGCAGTGGCATTCCTCATGTTCATCTGAAAAAGCTGAGAAAACTACAATGTCATCTAGGTAAAAACATCAAAATGGAAATTGGCGTAATAACTTGTCAACGAAGTGCCGCCAGATTTGTGCAGCATTTTTTAACACATATGGCATAAACAAAAATTCATAGAGTTCAAAACGAATGAGGACATCAGTTTTTTGCCTGTCTTTGCTTAACACAGGATTTTACAAATATGCTTCTCTGCAGCCATTATGTTGCAAATTATGACACCTGTCAATGCATAGGAAAAGTCTTAGATATTTGGGATTGTCCAATAGGCAGACAATGCCTACCTCCATTGGTTTGTCCATGGTAGCCTTTGGCACTCTAACTTTGTGGGGAGGGAGGCATCAAGGTCTATGTCAGACAGGTGGGCCTGGTGTAGTGTTTATGTGATGAACAGTACCATTGCAAATAGCACAGACTGCGTGTGGCTTGATAGCAGGATGCACATCTGTGGCCAGAAACGCGTCACATTGTAGAGCAGGGTCAATGGGCAGAGCAGTGGGTACTGTTAGAATCGCACACTGAAGTTGGATACAGCACTTTACTAACCTGTTCAGATTCCTTGCAGATAGACTCTGGAAGTACATTGGCATTCTCTGAAGAGACAGACATGTGGAGTGGCTGTTACGAATGTTGTACGACAGCAAGGTTGTGCTCGGCAGTGTGAAGTGATGTTGCAGAGTCAGCAATGTGCTGCCAAAGATCCATTTTTAGCATCTCATGATGTCATTTTTGTGATGCATAATGGAGAATAGTTGGACATCAGAGAGTGAAGTTCGCTGAAAAGTGCTGAGCAGTTAATGAGGAAGTCCAGTGGTGTATCTCCATGTTATGAAGTGGTGGGAGGTGGACATGAATGTTCAGGGAGAATTTCACTGATAACTCCAATGATTGGCTGCTGACTGTCACAATGTAATAACAAACTGCTGGTGAGGTCAAGAAATAGGTGATAGTAATGCAGAAAGTCAGCTCTCATGACTGGTTTGACTGTCTCGGTGATGAGGAAGGTCCAGTGCATGTGATTCTCTGCCTCTCTGTACAAAGTGATTGAGGTGGTGCCACCGACTGCAATGACAGTGGTGTTCACAACACGTAATTGGGGTGATGATGGTGAGAGAACAGCTGATGCTCAAGCCGGTGGGAGGGTGCTGATGTCAGCACCCGTGTCAATGAGGATGTAGGTCTGCATCAGACGGCCGTAAACAAATAAGTGCTAGCCATTGGGAGGGTGATGTGAGGTGGCAGAGTTGCACAGATGTGGTGCACCTATGACAGGCCACTGTGGTTGTTAGGGCAAGCACAAGATGCTCTGTAGTTGCTAGCCTCCTGTCCAAATCCACTATAGAGCCAACAGTATCACTCAGTCATTGTAGGGGCAGAGATGAGCGGCGTTGTTCTCTGAAGTGGCATGTGCAAACAGTGCTGGGAGGTGCGCAGGCCAGGAAGGTGAGTGTATTCACTGTATTGTTCAGCAATTATTGTCCGTCAGCACTGTGAAGGTAGTGCTGCTTGGCGGATGGAGGGGTCCCGGGCTGGATCGGCTGGAGTCAGCTGACCTCAGACGTGTCGTGGCTGCACAGAGCAGAGGCAGTGATGGCGGCCATCGGCAAGTAGGGGAACTCAGACCAGCTTGGCAGTAGTTGCTTAGCCTTAGCCTCAGCCTCGGTTGCCTTGGAGCTGAGCTGGCCAATGGCCTTGTTGATGTCAGAGTAGTTCTTGATAAGAGTATAATGCTGCACCATGGTGTGAATTCGGTCTGAGAGGTGAAGTGTGGCACAGAGGAGGCCATCTTCGTGTGACAGCATTGTGGTTTGGACATGTGTGGGAAGTTCAGTAGCCACAGTTTCCTGAGCATGTGGTCGGGTGTCATTGTAGGATCAATCTGCATCCATAGGCATCATCTGATTGAGAATGTCAGGTTGTCATTGAGGGTTTCTTCATGAATAACTGTGTGTCATTGCTGTTCCAAGGAGCATGAGAGGCACTGGAGCAGCAAAGCCTTAGTCATTTTTTAATTGTTTTGAGTAGGTGGTGCCAGGAATAGATCACTGATTATATCTGCATCATTGTTGAGGTGACTGAGTAAGGTCATAAATCTTGAGTCACTATCAATGATCCTATGGTTAGACATCAAGCACTCACATAGGGCAAAGGTCAGTATGGAATGGGGGCAGTTTAAAATGAGGCCGAATGGTGTCGAGACTGTCGAGGGCTGTATACATGGGACCAGCCAGAGCATGGTGTTGACCAACGTGGCTGGTATGGAGCAATGGAGCTTGTAGTATGTGGTTGCTGTGTCTTTTGGAAGTGCCTGTCTGGCGGAAATGTGGAAGCATCCCAACCTAGGGAGCATCGACCTTGGGCGATATACTGTATTGAAGTGGCAGTTGTAGAAGTGTGGTACTGTGTGGCTCAAAAACCGACACACCAGGCATAGGATGTATAATGCTTGGTTGATCGAACTAATGTGTCCCGTCTGCATGAGCAGTGTATGAGAGGTCAAAAGTGAGTGGCGCGGCTGGCACGGATGTGATGTCAGACACGGTTTGTTGCAATGTAGATAGAACCTGAAGCGATGAACGCTGCAAAAGTTCAGGCCTGTGGAGCATGTTATGCAGAATGCATCTGAGAAATGTGAGACATGAGGTTTGTGATGGTGGTTAGGTTAAACATGGTACATGGTGTGGAAGGCATGGCTGGAATGAGAGTGTTGTCACTGTTCAGTGCACTGGCATCACTTTTGAGTAGAACAAACGATGCAGAAATAGTTGTGACATGAGACTCGGACACAGTGGTAGGATTGGCAATCATAATTTGCTGTGCACACATTGAAGCTGTAGACAAGACAATGGTAGGATTATTTGACAGAGTCCATTGTTGATGCATTGGAAAGGTGCCATTAGGAGAGTGTGTATAGCATTGTGGCTGGAGACTGTCACTCAAAAAGTCACTGAAAAGGTTTGGAAGTGCGCAGGAATCTGGAACAGAGGAAAAGCTAAGAGCATATGAGATAACAGTTGCAGGATAAACTGGGTGCCATTGTTCATTCCTCCACCTGTCATTTTTTCTGTCTAAATCACTGCACTGAAGTTCCTCTAGTCCAAGTCGAATGTTACTTTGTAAATTGTCACACAGAATGTTCATGTCATATTGTGGCACTATTTGCGAAATATCATTGTTGTCATCATTGATATGGTGAGGACAATGCAATGCAGTGAACAATGCAGAACTTCGAGTAGCCAACCGGTGTGGCAGATTTGCAAAAGATCACGATACGGCATGGGAGTTGGGCTCACCACTGTAGGAAATGTGATACTAACTGTAGCGCATATGTAATAGTTAGTTAGTTAGTTAGTTAGTTAGTTACATAAATGGTACATGGAGTGTGGTAGACATATCTTTACTTTATTTACATCTAGGTCTACACTGGTCAGGGGTTTCACACATACTAAACCATCACAGATATTATTGTTCCCTCACTGCACAGGGCAGGGATCTTTACTTTGTCAGTCAGAGGTGACATATAGTCACTATGTCACCACAAGTTTTTGATAAATTTGGACACTTGTTGAGGCAAGATACAAAAAATCCTTCAGGTTTTCCTGTGCAAATGAAACAGAAAACCATCCATGTGATGTTGATTGTGAAACTTTACATTTTGGTAAGAAAAGAAGAAAGATGATTCTGCTGGAAATCAATAAATATATTGACACAGAATGTCAGCTTATAGTTCAAGTTTTCTCTCTGTTAAATAAAATTTTAGTTATACAAATATTAGATTATAACTCCAAATTCAACTTCATTTTTCATATGATCTTAAATGTAACAATATCCGTAAAACACTTTATTTTAAATTTTTAACAGAATGTAACTATTTCTGTGTTACATAAAATTTAATATTTTCCTTTTGTAAACACTCAAAATGCCATGGTTTTTGTATCTTCAGGAAAAGCATCATCACTGTAAATATGGTATGGAAAGTTCTATAGAATGAAAATTATATATGGGAAGGTGATAATAACTCACTTAATAGTAGAGGCATTAAGTCATTAAGCCTTTGACAGGCACACAAACAGCACTAAAAACTTCTCTAGATTTAGGATGAATTTTTTTAGCTAGAGATGTGTAAACAAACAAACACACACACACACACACACACACACACACACACACACACACACACACACACACATTCTGTTCAACGACTTTGTGCTGGCTGAATGCACAAGGCTGGAAGGCTGGGACTGCAGTATGGCAGCCAGACTAGGGTGAGGGCGAGGAGTTGTGTTGGGTATAGCAGTCAAGGGGAGAAGAGAGACAGTGAATAGAAGGCAGGGTTGGGAAAGGGTGGCTTACAGCTTGCAGGGAGGCAACAAGTATATGTAAGTATGAGATAAGAATGTGGGTGAGGCAGGCAGGAGATGAACAGGATTGAAATGTGACACACTGTAACTGGTGAGTTCGTGCAGTGCACAATTATGATAATGTGAGGAGTGGATTGCAGCTGCTGCTGATTAAGAGTCTGAAGAGACTAAACATCTGTAAGGTCATCCAGGCTCTTATTCACATCCAAGGGTGGAGTCTGCATGCCCCATCTGTCTGCATCTAGAGTTAATTGTATGAACAAGTGCATTTTCTAAATGTTTGTATAGCATGTATCTGAGGCGGGATGTGGGCACTCATCCAGTATTTACCTATTGGAATAAGGGAAACTGCCTAAAAACTACACCGTGGCTGGAAAACTCATCAGGTCTCACCATTAACCCAAGATTCGGATTTGATCCAGGTCATTCTCATCTCCCTGAATCCAGATCACCTCATGAGTTTCAGAAGCAGTATGTTGAGACACTCAACTATCCTTGTGGGTCTGGAAGTGGATTGGGATGGGATGATGTGGGGAAGAGGTTGTGGGTGGAGGAGTTTAGTGGTGATTGAGGTCAGATGGTTTACAGAAATGAAGGATGCATTGCAAGGATAGCTCCAATGTCCATCCTATGTGATCTATTTACTGTTGTTGAGTTGATCATAGTGCAACTTTGATCATCGCTGCAGGGGCAGTTTCTGTACATAAGCTATCACCTGTATTGTCACACTTACAATATGGATGGTTTGTAAATGGGTATAGGTGTCTAAAACTAGTCACCATCAAGAAATAAAAAAAAGTTACTTCTTAATGCAACTTATGATGAAGCTACAACCATTTATTTCAATTGTAAAACAAGTTGTGGATCTATTTTTCACCTGCAGCACGGTGCAAGTCCATACAAATCCTACACCTGTGTGTCTCTGTCGCCCCTCTCAACTTGGCACCCCTTTCAACCTGGAAACTGGCTACTGGTCCCTGACAGACAGATCATATCCTTGGTCTGAGGTTCAGGAGTCTAGGAATTTATGGGTGCTGTTCCTTCCCATTTCTAGGTTGACAGTTTATGATGTCGTGTCATAATAGAATTGGCCTGTAGGTTATCCGAAACAAATGAAAACATACACTGCTGGCAAGATAGTGAGCTCCAGAAGCATTGGGTCTCTACTTCTCCTTCTTCTTCTTCTTCACTTTAGGAAGTCCAAACTTTACTTTGGTATGATGGGAGTAATCCGCTGGTGGCAGGTGATCATCCATATATATGGCGGCTTCTTCCATCATGTACCACCAGGCCTTGTTGGTGAAGATAGGGTAGAAATTTATAAACTCCATATTCACCCGCTGGATGAACTCCTTTCTCTTGAATTTCTGGTTTAGGGGTTCATACCCCATTTGAAATCACGTGGTACATTTAGGAGAGGAGGGATATCTGACTGGATAAATGGGTAAGGAAAATCATGTTGAGGAAAGCTGCCATCTAGAGATTCGGTGATCTCGGCGAGTACAGCCATCACACTATTTTTGTTAGAGAGGGGCAGGTACTAGAAGGATGGCTCATTTTCCTCTTTCTTGGTCCTCTCTGTATCTGTGGCCATCTCCTAAGCCGCCCACCTTTCAGCAAGTGCCAGTGAGGAACTGTTTCCGCGGAGGCCATCTGCGTCCCCAGCTCCATGGCCACATGGCCAAATGCGTTTCTGCATCAGCCAGGGTGACAACCATCTGGGTTTCCACATCCACCTCCCATCCTGGTGGGGGCTGGCACCTCTTCTTGTGTTGTGCGCTACGTGCTAGTCAGGGTGTCATGCAAGTGCCTCACCTTATGACATGCCACTTCCAGCTCCACTCTCAGTGCTGCCCTCTCCTCCACCATGGCAGATTTGACTGCAGCAACCATTTCATCAGTAGCTTTCTTCATTGTTTCACAGAAGTGGCTTTCTGCAATGTTTCACAGAAAATACGTTGTCTTCTTTGAGGTGGCATGGCTCTTTTGTGTGTGTGTGTGTGTGTGTGTGTGTGTGTGTGTGTGTGTGTGGTGGCCGCTGTGTTGACTTGGACCTCTGGTTTGTGTGTAGTGGCCCTCTTCTGCTGCTTCCATGCCTTGATATAACTGCAGCTGCATGAATTTGCGGTGTGAGAACCACCACAGTTCATGCACGTGGCATCTGCAATTCGTAGCTTGTCACATTCGCATGTATCATGGACATTTGCACATTTCAAACACATGTCTGTGGCCCTGAATGTCTTTGCTGCATGCCCCATCTTCTGGTATTTGCAGCATTGTTGCATCGTCTTCTTCTTTGTCTTCTTTTTGCTGCTGTGACTGTTCCCGACAGCTCTTATCAGGAACTCGAGAATGGCTGGCGAAGTGCAAGTGACGTAGGCAAGCAAGCGGCGAAGTGACCCGCAGTGAGTTGAGCAGCAAAGTGCGTCCATGGACTGGGAACTTGTGTTGCTTTGGCCTTAAATTGGCCCTGCCCACTCTCGATCTGATCTCCCACATTGTCATCACTTGCTGGTTCCAGTGAGTCACTTTATTATCTGATGCAACTACTGCTTCCCCCTTCTGTTTTCCTATCTTATATTTCATAAACTTACTGCCTCCATCTGAGCCCTCAGCCAGCCTTCCCTAACTAACCCTCCTTCCTGCTCTCTCACCACCTCTCTTGTCCCCTCACTTACTCCACACAACAGAAATCTGGTTTTGACCAAATTAATATAATTTTACACAATATTAAGAAAGTTTACCTATTTGATGATATTGTTTTTTTACTATATTTTTGTTATTATGAGTCTTATATAAATAAGTTAAATGTTTTGAATATAATAGAGGGAAACATTCCACGTGGGAAAAATATATTTAAAAAGAAAGATGATGAGACTTACCCAACAAAAGCGCTGGCAGGTCGATAGACACACAAATAAACACAAACATACACACAAAACTCTAGCTTTCGCAACCAACGGTTGCCTCTTTCCTGACGAGGCAACCGTTGGTTGCGAAAGCTAGAGTTTTGTGTGTATGTTTGTGTTTATTTGTGTGTCTATCGACCTGCCAGCGCTTTTGTTGGGTAAGTCTCATCATCTTTCTTTTTAAATATATAAGTTAAATGTTTTCTTAGATACCATAAGTTTTAGCAGATTTATTTCATTCTACAGGTGTAACTGTTGTTTTTCTAATTATGATTTAATTACACATTTGTACAAATCATAATTATGACTTTGAAACATAACAAAATATATTTACTCCATTTGTTACAGTACTACTTCTTAAATAAATATTTCTTTCCTTGTATGTTAGCTGATTCCACTTCTATGTGTAAGCATATAATATGCGTACATAAAATTGCCTCATTATTACTCAGGAGGACGTTGTTATCAGGAGAAATAAAACTGGCATTCTACAGATCGGAGTGTGGAATGTCAGATCCCTTAATCAGGCAGGTAGGTTAGAAAATTTAAAAAGGGAAATGGATAGGTTAAAGTTAGATATAGTGGGAATTAGTGAAGTTCGGTGGCAGGAGGAACAAGACTTTTGGTCAGGTGAATACAGGGTTATAAATACAAAATCAAATAGGGGTAATGCAGGAGTAGGTTAAGTAATGAAAAAAAAAATAGGAGTACGGGTAAGCTACTACAAACAGCATAGTGAACGCATTATTGTGGCCAAGATAGACATGAAGCCCACGCCTACTGCAGTAGTACAAGTTTATATGCCAAGTAGCTCTGCAGATGATGAAGAAATTGATGAAATGTATGAGGAGATAAAAGAAATTATTCAAATAGTGAAGAGAGATGAAAATTTAATAGTCTTAGGTGACTGGAATTCAAGTGTAGGAAAAGGGAGAGAAGGAAACATAGTAGGTGAATATGGATTGGGGCTAAGAAATGAAAGAGGAAGCCGTCTGGTAGAATTTTGCGCAGAGCATAACTTAATCATAGCTAACACTTGGTTTAAGAATCATGAAAGAAGGTTGTATACATGGAAGAACCCTGGAGATACTAAAAGGTATCAGATAGATTATATAATGATAAGACAGAGATTTAGGAACCAGGTTTTAAATTGTAAGACATTTCCAGGGGCAGATGTGGACTCTGACCACAATCTATTGGTTATGAACTGTAGATTAAAAATGAAGAAACTGCAAAAAGGTGGTAATTTAAGGAGATGGGACCTGGATAAACTGAAAGAACCAGAGGTTGCACAGAGTTACAGAGATAGCATAAGGGAACAACTGACAGGAATGGGGGAAAGAAATACAGTAGAAGAGGAATGGGTAACTTTGAGGGATGAAATAGTGAAGGCAGCAGAGGATCAAATAGGTAAAAAGACAAGGGCTAGTAGAACCCCTTGGGTAACAGAAGAAATATTGAATTTAATTGATGAAAGGAGAAAATATAAAAATGCAGTAAATGAAGCAGGCAAAAAGGAATACAAATGTCTCAAAAATGAGATCGACAGGAAGTGCAAAATGGCTAAGCAGGGTGGCTAGAGGACAAATGTAAGGATGTAGAGGCTTATCTCACAAGGTGTAAGATAGATACTGCCTGTTGGAAAATTAAAGAGACCTTTGGAGAAAGGAGAACCACTTGCATGAATATCAATAGCTTTGATGGAAACCCAGTTCTAAGCAAAGAAGGGATAGCAGAAAGGTGGAAGGAGTATATAGAGGGTCTATACAAGGGCGATGTACTTGAGGACAATATTATGGAAATGGAAGAGGATGTAGATGAAGATGAAATGGGAGATATTATACTGCGTGAAGAGTTTGACAGAGCACTGAGTGACCTGAGTTGAAACAAGGCCCCTGGAGTAGACAACATTCCATTAGAACTACTGACAGCCTTGGGAGAGCCAGTCCTGACAAAACTCTACCATCTGGTGAGCAAGATGTATGAGACAGGCGAAATACCCTCAGACTTCAAGAAGAATATAATAATTCCAATCCCAAAGAAAGCAGGTGTTGGCAGATGTGAAAATTACCGAACTATCAGTTTAATAAGTCACAGCTGCAAAATACTAACACGAATTCTTTACAGATGAATGGAAAAACTGATAGAAGCCGACCTCGGGGATGATCAGTTTGGATTCCGTAGAAATGTTGATACACGTGAGGCAATACTGAGTTTACGACTTATCTTAGAAAAAAGATTAAGGAAAGGCAAACCTACATTTCTAGCATATGTAGACTTAGAGAAAGCTTTTGAAAATGTTGATTGGAATACTCTATTTCAAATTCTGAAGGTGGCAGGAGTAAAAGACAGGGAGCGGAAGGCTATTTACAATTTGTACAGAAACCAGCTGGCAGTTATAAGAGTCGAGGGGTATGAAAAGGAAGCAGTGGTTGGGAAGGGAGTGAGACAGGGTTGTAGCCTATCCCTGATGTTATTCAATCTGTATATTGAGCAAGCAATAAAGGAAACAAAAGAAAAGTTCGGAGTAGGTATTAAAATCCGTGGAGAAGAAATAAAAACTTTGAGGTTCGCCGATGACATTGTAATTCTGTCAGAGACAGCAAAGGACTTGGAAGAGCAGTTGAACGGAATGGACAGTGTCTTGAAAGGAGGGTATAAGATGAACATCAACAAAAGCAAAACTAGGATAATGGAATGTAGTTGAATTAAGTCGGGTGATGCTGAGGGAATTAGATTAGGAAATGAGACACTTAAAGTAGTAAAGGAATTTTGCTATTTGGGGAGCAAAATAACTGATGATGGTCGAAGTAGAGAGGATATAAAATGTAGACTGGCAATGACAAGGAAAGCATTTCTGAAGAAGAAAAATTTGTTAACATCGAGTGTAGATTTAAGTGTCAGGAAGTCGTTTCTGAAAGTATTTGTATGGAGTGTAGCCATGTATGGAAGTGAAACATGGACGATAAATAGTTTAGACAAGAAGAGAATAGAAGCTTTCGAAATGTGGTGCTACAGAAGAATGCTGAAGATTAGATGGGTAGATCACATAACTAACGAGGAAGTATTGAACAGAATTGGGGTGAAGAGGAGTTTGTGGCACAACTTGACTAGAAGAAGGGATCGGTTGGTACCACATGTTCTGAGACATCAAGGGATCACCTATTTAGCATTGGAGGGCAGCGTGGAGGGTAAAAATCGTAGAGGGAGACTAAGAGATGAATACACTAAGCAGATTCAGAAGGATGTAGGCTGCAGTAGGTACTGGGAGATGAAGAAGCTTGCACAGGATAGAGTAGCAATGAGAGTGGCATCAAACGAGTCTCAGGACTGAAGACCACAACAACAACAACATTATTACTAACAGAATATTTTATGTAATCTTGTTAGTCCTATTATAAATTACAATCTGCTTAAAACCTTGTTAATTAGGAGGAATTAACACAATATTTTATGTAATCTTGTTAGTCTTATTATAAATTACAATCCATTTGAAACTTTGTTAATTAGGAGAAATTGGTAATGGTAGTTGTTACTGAAGTGTCGGCAGAATTGCCAACACTGTTTTTAGAGGAGGCCGAAATGCCCGCTATAAGCTCACGCAGGCTGGCGTGAGGTCTGAAACAGGATACGTAATGAATGCTATAAAGAAAAGTACATAGCTTCTGGAATACTTAACTTTAATCCACATTTGTAGAACTTTGCTCTTGATGATACAGAAGTATTATAGCAATTGAATACGGCGCCTTGCTAGGTCGTAGCAAATGTAGCTGAAGGCTATGCTAACTATCGTCTCGGCAAATGAGAGCGTAATTCTCAGTGAACCATGGCTAGCAACGTCGGCTGTACAACTGGGGTGAGTGCTAGTACATCTCTCTAGACCTGCCGTGTGGCGGCGCTCGATCTGCAATTACTGACAGTGGCGACACGCGGGTCCGTCGTAGACTAGCGGACCGCGGCCGATTTAAAAACTACCACCTAGCAAGTGTGGTGTCTGGCGGTGACACCACAGTTACAACAGCTTGCAATGGTAAAAATAGTATGAGCTTATAACTATTTATTTATGAAAAGACTGAGTTTATAAGGAAACACTAATATAGACTTTTCAGTAACTAGTTTACTTTTTCTGAAAACTCATTAACCAAGTAATACTCCACATTTAAAGTTCTGCCACATCCACAAATACTTTTGTTGTCTGAGTCCTTAAGTTTATTACTTCCCTGGTTTTATGCTGTATTTTTGGGAGAAACATCCTACAAAAGATAAAATCTCCACTTTGGATCACGGATCATAGAAAAAGGAACAGCGAGTGATTCTGAGTCTTTTCTTGACACCCATCTCAATCTGTTAGTGAGCCTGCACTGAAGACGTTGCCATCGTGTGCCCATACAACACTCTCCATCCATCCATCCATCGATCCATCCATCCATCCATCTTCTTGGTACCTGGCTGAAGTTAATATGTCTTTCTTGGTGTCCCAAATTTACATTAATAAAGTGATACAATTCCATTGAAACATCTGTTGATATTATTATGGATACCTGTTCACACAGATTTTCCCAAATTGGTGACCAGTGATATCCTACTGATTCTCATCAGTACATACATAAGACAAAGTGGAGTGCTTCCTCCAAACAATGTATCATGCAATCAAACAAAGGTTGTCAAGGTCTTCAGCTCAAGAGAATGGTGTTTTCAGTGGATTGCAGTGTGTGATGATCGATATGGAGCATGCAATTTGTCATGTGAAAAGTGAGGGTGAGATCACACATGTGGGTGACCACATTGAACAGCTGTGCTGATTTAGTGAGGCACAACCTTGTGATCTTATTGACTTCACTGATGAAACTGACCAAGTTACCTTGGTGCAAAACTGTGTTCACATGTCTGATCCAGATTTTTGTGTGAATTTTCACTACCAAGACAATGGCACATACACATTCCATTGTACTTCTGTACCAGGAACTAATCAGGTCAATCCATTTCTTCCTCCATGTGGGACATGACCAGCCAGTTTACACAAGAAGCACCCGGGTTTTTCTGCTGCACATGATCAATGGGGTTCCATATGCCTAAACCCTTGGGTCACATAGCCTAGTGCCATACTGACAAAGTTGGAGTTCGTTGCCTAAATTGCCTTTATTTCAACCTGAACATCCACAGACCTAGTTTGTTATCACAGAAACTGTTCTGACTACACACAATGTTATCAATGATGTGACAAAGTTTTCTCTCATGTTATGCAGTTGTGCAAACATTGATAACTACACATCTCTCATCTGTGACATAATACAGTCACCTCTCATCACATGCAAATTTGAAACAGCGAGGCCGCCTTGTTAAAAGGGTTATCCAAACTGCTGGAGCAACAGCTACAGCAGGCAATTTGTGCTGAGGTGCTAGATGGCATAACACTTTTCCAGTTCTGGAGGTGTTTGTGTCAAATAGTGCAGACTATGCCTATGCCTGATGATGCATTGTGGGGTATATGGTCAAACAGATTACCTTGCCAAACACAAATTTCCTTGATTTCAAGTAAGGGCATCAAGGAAGAGAGCAAACTGTGAATCAGCGACCAGATTTTTGCACTCCCACATCACCACCATTACTTTGGAGGGACCAACAGTGTCTTAGTACAGTGGTGACTCTTATGCACCTTGTTACTGTGACTGACAGCCAAAGTGAAGTGAACACACCTGGAGAAACATGGGGTTGCTGTCAAATGTAAACTACAACCATCTCACAGGAAAGCTAGTGGTCAGCTATGTAAAGCATACTGGCCCCCAGCCGAAATGACTCAGGGTACCAACTACAGCAGAGCGAGGGGAGGGCATGCTGGTGTTGGTTCCATTCTAGTTTTGAAGCAAATGCTTGAAAGTGTTCTATATTCTGCTTGTGCCCAAATACAAGTTGTGACCTCTAGCAGGCACCAGTGGTCAAGAATGCCTGCATCTTATGTATGTGTATAAAACCAGTTTGACTTGGTTTTCCGAGGACAATGACAGATTATACATTCTTCACAAAACTACAACTCAGTATTATCTTGCTGACTCAGGTTCTAAAGTAAGCATCATCCGCAAGACAACAGGTCAATCACATATCTTATATTCTTTTCTACAGCTCCATGCAGCAAATGACAACCCAATTAGATTGTACAGTACTATTAACTGTGCTGTCAATTTGGATATAGTCATCCTGTTTACTTGGACATTCTCTGTGGCCGATCTCAGCAAGCCACTTTTGGTGCAGACCTTTCATGACACTTCCATGTGTGCCCGAATTTAACAAATCCCAAACAACACCAAAGTAGTAGTGGCAATTCAGCACCTGAAATTGTCAGCAGATCTTGTCTAACTACGCCTCCACACTTGACAGACTCCTACATCACATCAGCCAAAGAGTTGTGGGGCATAAGCATTCTCTAAAGACACACTTGGCCATGAACATACTTGTGCAGATTTGAAAGTGGAGCATTCAAATTTAGCAGATGAAAAGCTTGTTTTACATGAAACGTTGTTGGCCATGAGCTGTGAATTGGAAAAGGTAAGCATCAGCTGTTACATATAACGATTAGCACAACATTTAGCACTGTATTACGTCCACATTCAAAACCGAAACTCAAAGCACTTTTGCAAGATATGGACAAACTACAGAGAATGATGAGTTATTAAACTTGTTCTTTGAGGCAATGTAAAGAATTAATTTACCTGGAAAAGAGACTAACTAAGACATTAAAAGGGTCGGATGCTGTGGACACAGGGCAGAGAGGTTGTAAAACAGATATCCAGGGATGCAGTTCAAAACAGTCACAAGTCTGTTGACAATCTGGAAGAGTCAGTGACCATCATGAAGAAAAATTATCCTTGTTGTCTTCCTTCATGTCCAAAGCATGGACCTCAAGAGGTAACTTTGAAGCAAAAGTAAGGCAGCTATAGTGACATTAGTGAATCACCTTTTTACTCTAGTGCTCTCACTAGTGCTTCCCATCTTCCTGCAACAAGTGGCATTAAGAATAATACTGCCCACTGAATCAATACCTCACGAGCACTGCAGTACTTCATAAAGCTTGAAGTATGACACCAGCCAAGTTACGTATCACTAAAGCAGCTATTAAAGATTTGTTAAATTCTGAACTGTGTGACAATCAGACAGTGCTTTGACTACTCCCATCCACTGGTACCTAAAAAGATGGCACATTTAGAATGTCCAGGGATTACTGTGCACTGAACTCTCGAAAGATACCTGACATAGAAGAATTCTCAATATTTAAGACTTTGCCCACTCATTACCTGCACTTCAATAAGTGAAAAAGCATACCTACAGATTCCACTGGCCCCAGAAGATGAACTAAACATTACCATAATTACTTCTTTTGGTCTATGTTAATTCTTATACATACTATTTGGGTTAAAAAACACTGTACAAACATGGCAGCATTTCATGGATAAAGTCCTCAGTAAACCCCTTTTCTGCTTCTCATATCTGGATATCATACCGGTACTAATTTTCTCCTCTTCACTTTAAAATTTAACCACCTTTTGTCGCTACTAAACTGGATAGTTAACTTGCTGCTTCTTGATTATTGTATTTTGAAGTTTGTATCTCTTCACTGCAAATTGCCTCTACCTGCAAGAAAGTCTGGGCTCTTGGTAACATCAGGATCAACTCATCAAGTTTCTCAAATTAAAATGATATGGCCAAAATGAAAAGTACTTAATGAATTGTTTATTTGCACAATAAAGTTGATACAGGTAGAGGACTAAATTGGAACCACATTGACTCAATGCTATATCTGATCAGCTGTTGCCGCAATTGTTTATATAGCTTTTAACAACTGAAATGTTAATACATTCATTATTTTAAACAATAATTTTGAAGCGCACAATTACAATTTGATTAGTTTTTCAAAACAGATTACTGAAGTTTGATCTACAATTTGTTACAATACTTCCACAATAATAAACATGCCAAAATAATTCCTTTCTACAATATCTGAATTAGAAATGTCATTAACTTTTTGAATACAGGTTTGATTTTGATACTGACGTAAATTCCGCATGCTGGCCGTTGTGACCGAGCAGTTCTGGGCGCTTCAGTCCAGAACCGCACTGCTGCTACAGTCGCAGGTTCGAATCCTGCCTCAGGTATGGCTGCCTGTGATGTCCTTAGGTTAGTTAGGTTTAAGTAGTTCTAAGTCTAGGGGATTGATGACTTCAGATGTTAAGTCCCTTTGTGCTTAGAGCCATTTGAACCATTTGAATTCTGCATATTTACACTTAGCTGAACAATAATTTCAATCATGTTTCTGTGTACCAATTTCATAAGTAAAGATTTTAATATTTTTTGCACATATTTTCAGATGGTAGCTGCATTTCGTCGCATTTTTATTATACTTCATCATAATTACATTCCAGGTCTTCTAATCATACCAAATTAATTAAATTATGACATTAGAATGCATGCCTATGTGATTGTACTACTTTGCTTAAACATTGTGAGATACCAATCAATCAATCAATCAATCTCTTTATTCATCCGTTAACAATATACATTGTATGGATGTAGTCAATTACAATAGTTTCTTATCTTTAATTTGTTTAAAAACTTGGATAATAAATACAAATATTTTATATCAATATATATAAATAATATTACTTTTCCATATTCAGGTATTCTTCAATGCTATAGAAACTATGTGTTAGTAAAAATTGATTAAGATCTACCTTGAATTTATGAAATTCTTTAATTTTCTTTATTGTAGAAGGCAATGCACTAAAAATTATTTTGGGCTGATAGTTTACACTTTTTTGGTAGAGTGCTCCTTTCTGGGTGTCTCTGTGAAAATCATTCCTGTTCCTTGTTTCATGGTTATGAACCTGATTATTTAATGTTGAAAATTCCTAGTGTGTTTTCAGAAAGCATACACATTCATAGATGTATAAGCTAGGAAGAGTCATTATTTTAAATTCTTTAAATATTTTCCTGCATGACACTCTGCAGGGAACCCCTTTCATTATTCTAATAGCCCTTTTTTGCATACTTCGATATAGTCAGAATACAGTATTCACAAAGAGTCTTTCCATGCTGCTACTACAACTTAAAAGAGGTGTCTGATTTTCAATACACTTGAGACAGTCGAAGTAGTCATAAACAATGACAAATGCCAGTTACACAGACGGGAGGTTACATTTTTAGACCACTTGGTAATGTAGGACGGCATTCACCCCACTAAAATACATATGTAGCTCTTCAATCAGACGCAACGACCAATAATGTTTCATGAATTACGGAGATTCCTATGAACGATAAACGTTTATGGGCATCATATTCGGTGGACAGCGAAGATTCAAACACTACTGACTAATGACTAATGCACATGGTAAACAGTATCTGTAGTTGACCTTTGAGGATCAACATGGATTTGTACGACCTGCAGCCACCTTTTGGGCTGGTAGTTTACATTTTTTGGTAGAGTGCTCCTTTGTGGGTGTCTCTGTGAAAATCATCCCTGTTCCTTGTGTGTGTGTGTGTGTCTACAGGTACATTTTTACTAATGGCATGGCAGAGTCGCAGGACCTAATTCATCTAAACTGCAGCTAAAGTTGGGAGCAGAGTATGGTTGCAATCCAAATACTTCTGCCCAATGTGGGGCCCAAACCCATGACTCTGAGATTAGGAGTGTCATGCTTTACCAGCTGAGCTAATCTGGGTGGGGTGATGGCTGAGAAGAGCACATGACGTACAGATCTTGTGGTGTGTTGTGTTGTAGGAGTTGCTGGCATAGTCAGTGCGGGTGATCGGGTTATTCCTGTTGGTCAGGTCGGCGCTGGAACAGGTGGTGGGTGAGGCAGTAGTTGTCTGTTTGCTGGGGGTGGTTCATGGAAAATGCAGGCCGGCTTGACTCTGTAGATAGAGACAGTGACACATTTCCTGTTCAGGAGAATGTCCATTGTGTGGCGTCCTCTACTGACAACCTGGTGTGGATCAGACCTGGAGAGCCAGTTTGATGCCATCACTACATAGCATCACGTGAGAGCACGAGCTGAGGTCTTTGTGCACGAATAGCAGGTCGGTGCAGTGCCTGAATGGCTGTGGGGGGCATATCTTCTGGATGTGTTCTCTGAGACGCCAAACAAGTGTAGAAGTATCCACTTCTTGTCTTGGAGCTGCAACTACAAAGTCACAGGGTAGTCTCAGCGCTTCCCCCATATACTAGCTCAGCTGAGGAACCACGCAGGTCCGGTCTGTAGCTGTTTCGGAGTCCGAGTAGAGCGATTAGCAAAGTATCAGCCTACCCAGTCATATGGCACATCAGGAGTGATTGTAGGGTGGGATGCCATCGTTCCACCATTCCATTGCTTGCTGGGTGTTAGCTGGTTCCCCGAAAATGGTTCATGCCGCAAAGCACTGACAATTTTGCCAACAATTTGGACTCGAATTGTCTGCTTTTACCGGTGGTGACCTGGAGCCGGCAGCCAAACCGCAATATCCAATGTGACACAAAGGCATGCGTCAAGGTTTCAGCCGCGATATTATCTGTTGGTACTGCGTCCGGCCAACGAGTGAATCTGTCGACGATGGTGAGCAGATAGCGTTGGTCGTTTGAAGGCGGCAGCGGTCCGACGACGTTAACGTGAACATGTGCAAATCGCACTGTGACGTCGGGGAAATTACCTACTGGTGCGTATACGTGTCTGCCAACTTTACTGCGTTGGCGCTGGAGATAACACTACATTCCTTCTTTGCTCTCGGCCACACGAAACGATCTAGAACCAGACGGAGCGTAGATATCGTACGTAGGTGGCTCAGACAGTGTAGGGATTTTAATGCTTGCCGTCAAAAGTTCGGAGGCAGCGGAGGTTAGGGTCCCACCGACTGCAGCACGGCTAAACTTTTGATGCAATCCGAGATTGCCTCCAGAGCTCTGTTACCGTGTCACGCCTACTACCTTCAGGACACTTGTCCATAACAGCAGATGCCACTGAAACCACAGTCAAAACAGTCTTACAACAAAAAAAGGATGACCAGTAATAGCTACTACGATTCTTTTCTCAGAAAGTCACAGAGTCACTACAGATGTGTTCAGTGAACAATTGGGAGGTATTGGCACTATATGAAGCCATTAAACACTTCCGTGAGGACATTAAGGAATGCTCACTTATAATCTTCACTGACCACCGACTGCTGGCACACGCGATGTGCAACACCAATAAGGACTGCACTCCTCGCCGTTTGCATCATCGAGACTACGTCGAGCAATTTATGTTGAATATTTGCCATGTTAACAGTGCCAACAATGTAGCTGCCGACTTTCTGCCTTGTATTAACATGTTGAGTGCCACGGAGGACGCTGGTACAGTCGTGGAGACACAAAAGAATAACCAACAGATAACAGCACTCTTGAAGGGAACCTATCATCGGATTCACTGTAGAGCAAGTACCGATTCCTAGCATGGCCTTACACCTATGGCGCGATATTTCACAACACAGGAAATGTCCTATGTTCACTCAAAATTTCTGGAGAAAAATTTCTGAAACCCTAACTTGCATAGCTTGTCATACTCTGCCATCCAACTGACCACCTAGCTGGTCATAGAGGGCTTCGCGTGGGCCCAAAGTTAAAGCAACTGCAGGAATTGGGTACGAACATGCATTAGTTTCCTATGCAGTAAGGTCAGCCATCATGCTTTGCTGCAGTGTGGAAAATGTGAATTACCTAAAGGAAGATTACAACACTTACACTTCAGTCTAGTGGGACCACTGCTAGAATGAAATGTTTTTAATTATATACTATCAGCCACTGATACAGAGACATGTGGGTTGAAGGTGTTCCGCTAGTGGATATGACAACTGAAACAACTGTTCTAGCTCTCCTGCAAATGCGACTCGTACATTTCGCCATCGCTACATCGATAACCATGCACCGAGGTCAACAATTTCAGTCACATCCGCTTGCATAGCTGTACAAATTGTGCTGCATCCGACATTTTAGAATTACAGCATACTACCCTCAAGGTAATGTGCTGTCAAATGTTTGCACCACAGTCTTCAGGCTGTTCTCATGTGCCCTGGAATGTTCATTACTTGGTGTACAAACAACCTACAAATAAGATTGGCAGCTATTATTGGCGGAAATTTTATATGTGAATGCTTTGCTCTTTTTGCAGACTTCATGGTTTTGTCTCTGCCTCTGGATGACAAGATATCAACCGCATATGTACACCCTGCCCTGAGACTCATGGACTCGAGCGTTCGTCCACAAGGCGTTGAAGGATTGTGAGTATGTCATGCTTTGTGATGACAATGTCCATGCACCCCTACAACCATCTTTCTGTGGACCACATAGAATTCTATGGTATGGTGAACAAACATTCAAAATATTACTGAATGGCAATCCCTCCCCAGTTCGCATCCAAAAGTTGAAACTCGCGTTCCTGCTTCAGTAAAGTGGTCCACACCAGTACGATGAAAACTGAAACTGTTTAAATCTTGGCTCCACATACCTTACTTTGGTCGTCCAGGGTAGTGTAACTGCTGTATAAAATTTGAGCTTGATGAAATTACACGCCAATGTCCTTTTTACACTGAAGAGCCAAAGAAACTGGTCTATCTGCCTAATATCGTGTGGGGCCCCCGCGAGCACTGAGAAGTGCTGCAACACGACGTGGCATGGACTTGTCCAATGTCTGAAGTAGTGCTGGAGGGAAGTGACACCATGAATACTGCAGGGTTGTCCATAAATCCGTAAGAATACAAAGGGTTGGAGATCTCTTCTGAACAGCACGTTGCAAGGCATTCCAGATATGTTCAATAATGTTCGTGACTGGTGAGTTTGGTGGCCAGCGGAAGTGTTTAAACTCAGAGGAGTGTTCCTGGAGCCACTCTGTAGCAATTCTGGACGTGTGGTGTATCGTATTGTCCTGCTGGAACTACCCAAGTTCGTCAGGCGTTACAGAGCCCCCACCAACTTGAACAGTCCCCTGCTGACATGCAGGGTCCATGGTTTCGTGAGGTTATATCCACACCCGTACGTCCATCCACTTGATACAATTTGAAATGAGACTCGTCCGACTCGGCAACATGTTTCCAGGCATCAACAGTCCAATGTCGGTGCTGATGGGCTGAGGAGAGGCGTAAGACTTCGTTCCGTGCAGTATTCAAGGGTACATGAGTGGGCCTTCGACTCCAAGAGCCCATATCGATGATGTTCCGTTGAATGGTTCGTACACTGAAAAGTTGTTGATGGCCCAGCATTGAAATCTGCAGCAATTTGCGAAAGGGTTGCACTTCTTCACGTTGAACGGTTCTCTTCGGTCGTCGTTGGTCCCGTTCTTGCAGGATCTTTTTCCGGCCGCAGCGATGTCGGATATTTGACGTTTTTCCGGATTCCTGATATTCACGGAACACTCGTGAAATGGTCTTACAGAAAAATCCCCATTTCATCGCTACCTCGCAGATACTGTGTCCCATCGCTTGTGCGCCGACTATAACACCACGTTCAAACTCACTTAAATCGTGATATCCTACCATTGTAGCAGCAGTAACCGATCTAACAACTGCGCCAGACACTTGTTGACTTATATAGGCGTTGCCGACCGCAGCGCTGTATTCTGCCTGTTTAAATATCTCTGTACTTGAATACTCATGCCTATGCCAGTTTCTTTGGCACTTCAGCGTATTTCAGGTGAACGAATAATTGAATATGCCTACGACTGCTACTAGTCTATCTTCTTCTGTGAAATGGCTCCTTGGAAAGCTCGTACCGCAGCTGTCAACAGTTAGATTGCTTGTTGCGTTAGACTTGCTCAGACGTGTCCAATTACACCACTTAGAGGTACACAAGACACTCCCAGATAGTTACAAACTGACCTGTGAAACTGCGGTTTCAGTATGGAAGCATGCTAGGCTTTCAACACAGCGAATCGATTGTTGTGTTAGGAAACTATCTAAGCTGTTGTTGTTGTTGTGGTCATCAGTCCTGAGACTGGTGTGATGCAGCTCTCCATGCTACTCAATCCTGTGCAAGCTTCTTCATCTCCCAGTACCTACTGCAACCTACCTCCTTCTGAATCTGCTTAGTGTATTCCTCTCTTGGTCTCCCCCTACGATTTTTACCCTCCACGCTACCCGCCAATACTAAATTGGTGATCCCTTGATGCCTCAGAACATGTCCTACCAACCGATCCCTTCTTCTGGTCAAGTTGTGCCACAAACTTCACTTCTCCCCAATCCTATTCAATACTTCCTCATTAGTTATGTGATCTACCCATCTAATATTCAGCATTCTTCTGTAGCACCACATTTCGTAAGCTTCTATTCTCTTCTTGTCCAAACTATTTACCGTCCATGTTTCGCTTCGATACATGGCTACGCTTCATACAAATACTTTCAGAAATGACTTCCTGACACTTAAATTTATACTCGATGTTAACAAATTTCTCTTCTTCAGAAACGCTTTCCTTGCCATTGCCAGTCTACATTTTATATCCTCTCTACTTCGACCATCATCAGTTATTTTGCTCCCGAAATAGCAAAACTCCTTTACTACTTTAAGTGTCTCATTTCCTAATCTAATACCCTCAACATCACCCGACTTAATTCGACTATATTCCATTATCCTCGTTTTGTTTTTGTTGATGTTCATTTTATATCCTCCCTTCAAGACACCATCCATTCCGTTCAACTGCTCTTCCAAGTCCATTGCTGTCTCTGACAGAATTACAATGTCATCGGCGAACCTCAAAGTTTTAATTTCTTCTCCATGGATTTAAATACCTACTCTGAATTTTTCTTTTGTTTCCTTTACTGCTTGCTCAATATACAGATTGAATAACATCGGGGAGAGGCTACAACCCTGTCTTCCTCCCTTTCCAACCACTGCTTCCCTTTCATGTCCCTCGACTCTTATAACTGCCATCTGGTTTCTGCACAAATTGTAAATAGCCTTTCGCTCCCTGTATTTTACCCCTGCCACCTTCAGAATTTGAAACAGAGTATTCCAGTCAGCATTGTCAAAAGCTTTCTCTAAGTCTACAAATGCTAGAAACGTAGGTTTGCCTTTCCTTAATCTTTCTTCTAAGACAAGTCGTAAGGTCAGTATTGCCTCACGTGTTCCAGTATTTCTACGGGATCCAAACTGATATTCCCCGAGGTCGGCTTCTACTAGTTATTCCATTCGTCTCTAAAGAATTCGTGTTAGTATTTTGCAGCTGTGGCTTATTAAACTGATTGTTCGGTAATTTTCACATATGTCAACATCTGCTTTCTTTGGGATTGGAATTATTATATTCTTCTTGAAGTCTGAGGGTATTTCGCCTGTTTCATACATCTTGCTCACCAGATGGTAGAGTTTTGTCAGGACTGGCTCTCCCAAGGCCGTCAGTAGTTCCAATGGAATGTTGTCTACTCCCAGGGCCTTGTTTGGACTCAGGTCATTCAGTGCTCTGTCAAACTCTTCACGCAGTATCGTATCTCCCATTTCATCTTCATCTACATCCTCTTCCATTTCCATAATATTGTCCTCAATTGCATCGCCCTTGTATAGACCCTCTATATACTCCTTCCACCTTTCTGCTTTCCCTTCTTTGCTTAGAACTGGGTTTCCATCTGAGCTCTTGATGTTCATACAAGTGGTTCTCTTTCCTCCAAAGGTCTCTTTAATTTTCCTGTAGGCAGTATCTATCTTACCCCTCGTGAGATACGCCTCTACATCCTTACATTTGTCCTCTAGCCATCCCTGCTTAGCCATTTTGCACTTCTCGTCGATCTCATTTTTGAGACATTTGTATTCCTTTTTGCCTGCTTCATTTACTGCATTTTTATATTTTCTCCTTTCATCAATTAAATTCAATATTTCTTCTGTTACCCAAGGATTTCTACTAGCCCTCGTCTTTTTACCTACTTGATCCTCTGCTGCCTTCACTACTTCATCCCTCAAAGCTACCCATTCTTCTTCTACTGTATTTCTTTCCCCCATTCCTGTCAATTGTTCCCTTATGCTCTCCCTGAAACTCTGTACAACCTCTGGTTCTTTCAGTTTATCCAGGTCCCATCTCCTTAAATTCCCACCTTTTTGCAGTTTCTTCAGTTTTAATCTACAGGTCATAACCAATAGATTGTGGTCAGAGTCCACATCTGCCCCTGGAAATGTCTTACAATTTAAAACCTGGTTCCTAAATCTCTGTCTTATCATTATATAATCTATCTGATACCTTTTAGTATCTCCAGGGTTCTTCCATGTATACAACCTTCTTTCATGATTCTTAACCCAAGTGTTAGCTATGATTAAGTTATGCTCTGCGCAAAATTCTACCAGACGGCTTCCTCTTTCATTTCTTAGCCCCAATCCATATTCACCTACTATGTTTCCTTCTCTCCCTTTTGCTACACTTGAATTCCAGTCACCTAAGACTATTAAATTTTCATCTCTCTTCACTATTTGAATAATTTCTTTTATCTCCTCATACATTTCATCAATTTCTTCATCATCTGCAGAGCTAGTTGGCATATAAACTTGTACCACTGTAGTAGGTGTGGGCTTCGTATCAATCTTGGCTACAATAATGCGTTCACTATGCTGTTTGTAGTAGCTTACCCGCATTCCTATTTTCCTATTCATTATTAAACCTACTCCTGCATTACCCCTATTTGACTTTGTGTTTATAACTCTGTAGTCACCTGACCAGAAGTCTTGTTTCTCCTGCCACCGAACTTCACTAATTCCTACTATATCTAACTTTGACCTATCCATTTCCCTTTTTAAATTTTCTAACCTACCTGCCCGATTAAGGGATCTGACATTCCACGCTCCGATCCGTAGAACGCCAGTTTTCTTTCTCCTGATAACGACATCCTCTTGAGTAGTCCCCGCCCGGAGATCCGAATGGGGGACTATTTTACCTCCGGAATATTTTATCCAAGAGGACGCCATCATCATTTAATCATACAGTAAAGCTGCATGCCCTCGGAAAAATTACGGCTGTAGTTTCCCCTTGCTTTCAGCCGTTCGCAGTACCAGCACAGCAAGGCCGTATCTAAGCTATACGAGCAATATCTGAACTTAAAGGAAAATAGAAATAGACAGACAAAAATTTAAATAATGAAGCAAAATACATTTAAAAAAGAGCTGAACAAGTTATTTGATGTTGCTACGAAAAATGCATTAAAAAGAGATTATAAATGAAAATGATAGGCAGTTTCTTCAAAATCAAAGAGAAGACGTCTTTTCTTGTAGTATGACAGTACCTGATCTGAAGACAGCAGCAAAAGAAACCGAGAAGAGAGAGGGAGACAAATAAGATACATAAAGCGAGTTCCATGTGAAGAAGAAATGAATTTATCCATGAAAGTAGTTGCAATCATCTGTTTTACTACTTCATCATCATCAACCTCATGTTCAGCACCCACTGAAACTAATGACCAAGAATAAATTTGACTACCCAAATCATTAACTACACCTTCAACATCGACTTCTGCAGATGTTCCCTCCATATCACCAAATGTACAGTCGTGCTCAAAAGTATCCGTACGACCTGAATGACCTGAATTGCATTCGCCTGATTCGCATGCAACCCGCATAATGCAGCTGTCTAGCAGGTCCTCTAATCGCTCCTCGGTATAGTCGTTTGACTATTGAAAATGGTTCTAACAAGTCACCACTAGAAAACACTGCTCTGTATCGCAATAACTCAAGATGTAAAGTAATGCCACGATACTAAAAATATCAGGGAACACCTTATCACAGATAAGACTGTCCTTAAGGCTTGTAAGCTCACATTTATTACAATAAATGACATACCTCAAATGTTACCACTCTCATTCTTGCGTCAGATAGGCAATGCACGTTTTAAGTTCGTCGTATTCATGATTTCCTCTTCAGAGTAACATACCGCACTTATTATTTAACACAAAATGACATTAAAAATTACGGTTTTCAGCAAAGGAAAGTCGTTGCACGTGGAAATAGAAACTAAACTCGTCCTTTAAATAGCGGTTTACGAGTTCTAGCAACTATTCACCTCGTCAGAGGAAGCCAAGACATATATACCTCTTCGCTAGCTCTGTGGTAATGTGCTGACCTCTGAAAAGCGTCTGTTATGGTTCCCGGTTCCAGTCTCGCTGACTGGTCCTCTCGCCTCAAATAGTGAAGTATAGCAGTATAAAGTGTTTCTTCTTAGTGAAATCAGTGATACAAAGTGCTTCTCACCAAACATCTGTCATGCTCGCAGCCAAATCAGTGTCAAAAGTATGCCCAGTAGTACTAACAGTGATTTTTTTCCCTTCCTCATTTTTGTACTATATTGTCTAGGATGCAAGCATTACTTAGTGGAAAGTGCCAACTACTCACAAATTTTTTTGAATGATTTCCTATACTATGTGCCCTATAAAATTTTATATTGTTTACGCACACTTTCCTCTCTACTTCTCTTATATAATATGACATAATTTTTTCTTTCTTCTTCAATTTATGTAATTTTCTTCCACTTCTGCTCCATCTATCATGATGATGTTTTCCCTTATACTGTCCCACCTAACAGTGCAAACAAGAAGAAGAGATCAAACCAGAATACACAATGTGAATGTGGCATCACAAGTGCATGACATACAGAAATTTGAACTCAAAATCAATGTGTCGATGCTACATATAAATTATTATGCCTGTCCTGCAATGCTTTACCCAAACATAAAAAACGACAAATGTTCAAGGAACAACAATAAGAGAAAAACGAAAAACGAAAAGAATATACAAACGAAAACCTATAAAATGACAGTAAAGTTAACCAACTCCAGAAATAGGTAAATAGAATGAAATGTTTCTTTATTTAAATGTATCGTTGTTAATATATTTAAATAAATATATATGGTTACAAAAAAAGTCTCGCTGACTGTGACGTTTTTATCCCTTCTGTGAAAGAGCTACAAGCAGTCAGATCAAACATTGATAAGGATATCACGAGAAAATACTTCCCGCTCATGGTGCAATGGCAAAAACTTACAATGCTGCACAACAGGTAACGCCTCTTTTCGCTGCTGACAAGCAAATTTTGAGTTTCTAGGGATACATAACTTTATTTATGAAATGCCACATCTGCATACCTCTTGAGTATGACACAGCATACCAATTAATCATAGACCCAACCGAAATCTAAGTGAGTAGTTATTTTACTAATTCGTGTCCATAGAGGCACGCTTGTGTACAGATACTCAGTTTTTATTAAAACAGACTTTCATCATAAGGTTGTCGTGGGTGGTTTTATTTCATTTGTTATAATACGGTGCTCAATTTTCGTAAGGTTTCTTTTAGTGTTGTTAGAACAATAGTAAACATGTGAGAGAAATTAATCATCAACGATATATGCGAATTCTCTGATGTTATCTATAACAGTCTGACAATGCACATGCAGTTTATTGATTACATGCATGCAGAAAACTTGTTCTGCGTTAAAGCTGTCAAACAAGGTTTGAAGAGGAATAAAATGCCACAACCACGCAGCGGCTAATGAAGAAAATACTTTTCTGACGTATTTTGGCACTATGCGCTCTCCCCATACATAATACAAAAGTTTCGAGATGCATCTGCTGCCTGGCCGTCTATTAAATCTGAAAAGGACAAAATGTAGCAGAAGTTAACCCTTTTTCCACATGTGACTGTTTTGGGTTGAGAAGTGAAGGGAACTATGTTCAAAGTTCCATTAGATTAACAACTTCAGCAGACAGCAGAATTGCGTTTTAAAAAATTTAGCAATGAATGTACTCGAACTCACGACGTCTTATCTACGGTGTGCAACACTTATCGTTCCACTAGTAGCTGTCACGTAGCTACAGCCTCTCCCCAAGTCAACAACAATTGCTCCAGAACTTCAGCATTCCACAGTGCTGTGAGATAATGCATATGTCCGGATCTAGACTTTTGAGAGACAGACGGTTACAGCTTTTCTTTTGCAGTACACGACGTTTTCAACAAACAGACAGTGCAATAGAGTAGCTCAAGTGGAAACGAACACTTCCTATTTAAATTTCTGCATCCTACACCACTGGCAGTTCTGTGTAGGTGGCAGTTACGTGATTTTATTTCGGTGATTACAAAATAGTCGAATGTATGCACTGGGTAGCCGAGGCAGCTAGATCATGGGTATTCGGTCAACCAAGTAAATGAATGTACTGAACATGCTGCAAACCACTACAGGGAGCCTGTGTATCAGAATTCTCATCCAGTGTGGCGCAACGGCGTTCCGATAAAAAAATCACAAAGAAAAAGATTTGGTGGTCTGTTGGATTGACTATAGGTTCATTTACTTATGGTCTGGGTTCGATTACAACTTCTGCCGATGATTTTTGATAGGGAGAGACACATTCTATTCTCTTCTGGCTACGCAAAGAGAAGAAGGTATAATGGAATTGTTGTCTGAAAATCACATTAAACATGATATTCCTTCTCTACCAGGTAGACATTAGGTTGAACCACAATAAAGTCAGGAGTGGCAACATGTAGAAACTCTATCACCAGTTGTTGTTGTTGTTGTGGTCTTCAGTCCTGAGACTGGCTTGATGCAGCTCTCCATGCTACTCTATCCTGTGCAAGCTTCTTCATCTCCCAGTACCTACTGCAGCCTACATCCTTCTGAAACTGCTTACTGTATTAATCTCTTGGTCTCCCTCTACGATTTTTACCCTCCACGCTGCCCTCCAATACTAAATTGGTGATCCCTTGATGCCTCAGAACAGGTCCTACCAACCGATTCCTTCTTCTTGTCAAGTTGTGCCACAAACTCCTCTTCTCCCCAATACTGTTCAATACTTCCTCATTAGTTATGTGATCTACCCATCTAATCTTCAGCATTCTTCTGTAGCACCACATTTCAAAAGCTTCTATTCTCTTCTTGTCCAAACTATTTATCGTCCATGTTTCACTTCCATATATGGCTACACTCCATACAAATACTTTCAGAAACGACTTCCTGACACTTAAATCTATACTCGATGTTAACAAATTTCTCTTCTTCAGAAACGCTTTCCTTGCCATTGCCAGTCTACATTTTATATCCTCTCTACTTCGACCATCACCAGTTATTTTGATCCCCAAATAGCAAAACTCCTTTACTACTTTAAGTGCCTATTTCCTAATCTAATTCCCTCAGCATCACCCGATTTAATTCGACTACATTCCATTATCCTCGTTTTGCTTTTGTTGATGTTCATCTTATACCCTCTTTTCAAGACACTGTCCATTCCGTTCAACTGCTCTTCCAAGTCCTTTGCTGTCTCTGACAGAATTACAATGTCATCGGCGAATCTCAAAGTTTTTATTTCTTCGCCATAGATTTTAATACCTACTCTGAATTTTTCTTTTGTTTCCTTTACTGCTTGCTCAATATACAGATTGAATAACATCGGGAAGAGGCTACAACCCTGTCTCACTCCCTTACCAACCGCTGCTTCCCTTTCACTCCCCTCGACTCTTATAACTGCCATCTGGTTTCTGTAAAAATTGTAAATAGCCTTTCGATCCCTGTATTTTACCCCTGCCACCTTCAGAATTTGAAAGAGAGTATTCCAGTCAGCATTGTCAAAAGCTTTCTCTAAGTCTACAAATTCTAGAAACGCAGGTTTGCCATTCCTTAGTCTTTCTTCTAAGATAAGTCGTAGGGTCAGTATTGCCTCACGTGTTCCAACATTTCTACGGAATCCAAACTGATTTTCCCCGAGGTCAGCTTCTACCAGTTTTTCCATTCGTCGGTAAGGAATTTGCGTTAGCATTTTGCAGCTGTGACTTATTAAACTGATAGTTCGGTAATTTTCACATCTGTCAACACCTGCTTTCTTTGGGATTGGAATTACTATATTCTTCTTGAAGTCTGTGGGAATTTCGTCTGTCTCATACATCTTGCTTCTACCTAGTTTTGTTAGGCCTGGCTCTCCCAAGGCTGTCAGTAGTTCTAATGGAATGTTGTCTTCTCCCGGGGCCTTGTTTCGACTCAGGTCTTTCAGTGCTCTGTCAAATTCTTCACGCAGTATCATATCTCCCATTTCATCTTCATCTACCTCCTCTTCTATTTCCATAATATTTTCCTCAAAAACATCGCCTCTGTATAGACCCTTTATATACACCTTCCACCTTTGTGCTTTCCCTTCTTTGCTTAGAACTGGGTTTCCATCTGAGCTCTTATATTCCTGCAAGTGGTTCTTTTTTCTCCAAAGGTCTCTTTAATTTTCCTGCAGGCAGTATCTATCTTACCTCTAGTGAGATAAGCCTCTACATCCTTACATTTGTCCTCTAGCCATCCGTGCTTAGCCATTTTGCAGTTCCTGTTGATATCATTTTTGAGACGTTTGTATTCATTTTGTCTGCTTCACTTACTGCATTTTTGTGTTTTCTCCTTTCATCAAATTCAGTATCTCTTGTGTTACCCAAGGATTTCTACTAGCCCTCGTCTTTTTACCTACTTCATCCTCTGCTGCCTTCACTACTTCATTCCTCAAAGCTACCCATTCTTCTTCTACTGTATTTCTTTCCCCCATTCCTGTCAGTGGTTCCCTTATGCTCTCCCTGAAACTTTCTAAAACCTCTGGTTTCGTCAGTTTATCCAGGTCCCATCTCCTTAAATTCCCACCTTTTTGCAGTTTCTTCAGTTTTAATCTACAGTTCATAACCAATAGATTGTAGTCAGAGTCCTCATCTGCCCCTGGAAATGTCTTACACTTTAAAATCTGGTTCCTAAATCTCTGTCTTACCATTATATAATCTATCTGAAGCTTTTTAGTATCTCCAGGGTTCCTCCATGTATACATCCTTCTTTCATGATTCTTGAACCGAGTGTTAGCTATGATTAAGTTATGCTCTGTGCAAAATTCTACCAGGCGGCTTCCTCTTTCATTTCTTAGCCACAATCCATATTCACCTACTACGTTTCCTTCTCTTCCTTTTCCTACGCTTGAATTCCAGTCACCCATGACTATTAAATTTTCGTCTCCCTTCACTACCTGAATAATTTCTTTTATCTCATCATACATTTCATCAATTTCTTCGTCATCTGCAGAGCTAGTTGGCATGTGAACTTGTACTATTGTAGTAGGCGTGGGCTTCGTGTCTATCTTGGCCACAATAATGCGTTTACTATGCTGTTTGTAGTAGCTTACCCGCACTCCTATTTTTTTATTCATTATTGAATCTACTCCTGCATTACCCTTATTTGATTTTGTACTTATAACACTGTATTCACCTGACCAAAAGTCTTGTTCCTCCTGCCACCGAACTTCACTAATCCCCACTATATCTAACTTTGACCTATCCATTGCCCTTTTTAAATTTTCTAACTTACCTGCCCGATTAAGGGATGTGACATTCCACGCTCCGACCCGTAGAACGCGTTTTCTTTCTCCTGATAACGACGTCCTCTTGAGTAGGCCTCGCCCGGAGATCCGAATGGGGGACTATTTTACCTCCGGAATATTTTACCCAAGAGGACGCCATCATCATTTAATCATACAGTAAAGCTGCATGGCCTCGGGAAAAATTACGGCTGTAGTTTCCCCTTGCTTTCAGCCGTTCGCAGTACCACAACAGCAAGGCCATTTTGGTTAGTATTAGTCATCCAGACTGTTGCCTCTGTAACTATTGAAAAGGGTGCTGCCCCTCTTCATGAACCACACGTTTGTCTGGCCTCTCAACAGATACCCCTCCGTTGTATCACCAGTAACCTTTCTTATACTAGTTATTTGTTTCTAGTGACGAAACAAACGCTATGTATGGTCACAGGACAATTATTACATCTTTTATTTGAGCTTCTGTATGTCGATAAAATTGGTTCTGAACTGGGAATGCAACTCAGACCGCCCTTAATGCGGAATTTGATCCCTGCGTGAGAATACAGCTCGACTACAATTTGTTTTCTGTTCAAAACTGCAGATTCCTCAACATCTCCACACATTGCGCGTGAATGGATTCGAATCTTGGCCCGACACTAAAGTTTTCATTATGTATTATCAAGCTCTAGCATGAGAACACCTATCTGCTTGTGGATAATAATTTTCATCTTTAATGTGTTTTCATTCGTTGTCAACACTAACGATATCTGACGTTTTTGACTCCCAGTGAGACACAGAACTATTTGCGAGATCACTGTAAGTTCAAGGATGTTATTCCGAGCTGCTGGTGGAGAAAAATTCGGTAGCTGACGTCTCTTATGGTGTAGTCAACAACGATATGTGTTGGGTTCGATTCCCAGTCAGCACTGAACTCTTCGTCATATTATTTCTAGTTCAAACATGGTCACATGTCGCTGCTGGTGTAACAAACCCATATTTAACGTTCGTTTTCTCTAGAATATAACAGCGATAGGTGCCGGGTTGGAGTTCTGGGAAGGAAAAAATTAATGTTTCGTCTCGTCATTTCAGCTAAAACATCTAGCTACTGCCGAGTAAATCCGATATGTCACAGTTGATTGTGATTTGATTTCAATCCGATTAGGTTCTGGGTTCGAATCCCTGTCGAACACAAAGCTTTACCTCACGGCATTTCAAGTAAGTTACTTGTCAAGAAGCAATATTTAACATCTCTCGTAGTTCGTTAACAGGGACAATAGATGCTGGGTAGGAATTCCTGTCCGTTAAAAATGTTTACGTAATGTAATTTAAAGTTGATATTTGCTAACTGATACTGTGGAGGTATATCACTCTCTGTATGCCTAGTCAGAAACGACTTTTAGTTTCCGTCAGTCACGAAATGCGAAGAGCGAAGTGTGTGAAATGTTATGGGACTTAACTGCTAAGGCCATCAGTCCCTAAGCTTACACACTACTTAACCTAAATTATCCTAAGGACAAACACACACACTGATGCCCGAGGGAGGACTCGAACCTCTGCCGGGACCAGCCGCACAGTCCATGACTGCAGCGCCTTGAACCGCTCGGCTAATCCCGCGCGGCCAGTCACGAAGTCTTTGCTTAGTCTGCATGACCTAGGTTTGAATCCATATGCAAAACGAGACGGTTCGTCGTGTCATTTGACGTTCATACATATTCTCAACTAGCTGCTCGTGAATAACTTAAATTTTTAAGTTGAGTTATTGCGATACAAGGCAGTGTTTTCTTGTGGTGACTTGTTGGAACCTTTTTCAGTAGTCAAACGACTGTACCAAGGAGCGATTACAGGATCTGCTAGACAGCTGCGTTATGCTGGTTGCATGCGCATAAGGCGAAATGCATTTCAGGTCGTTCGGATACTTTTAAGCATAACTCTACATGTAAACAAATTTGAGTCTCCTAAAGTTGTTAGAGCTTTGGATGGAGTCAGTCCTCCAGATCGTGGAAGAGTATTTGTAGCTGGAGCCATTGCGCAGGCGCTAGGTCATGATCTTTGTGATTTAACTACCCCTAGAAGTTCGATCAGGAGGTCGAGAGGAAAAACAAGCAAGCAGCTTTAGAAGAGGAAGAAAAAGGCAATAATTTGGATGGTCCTATTATTTTACACTGGGATCGCAAAATGTTTCCACATATCAGTGATCGAAGGAAAAACGTTGACCGAATTGCTGTCCTGTTACTGAAAATAAATAAGAAAAGTTTCTAGGAGTTCCAGAAACAGAGCGAGGAACTGGTGAATCACAGGTTCACGCTTGCATTCATTTAATTATAGAGTGGAATCTGGTGTCAAAAATCAAAGGACTTGAGCTCAGTACTGCAACTAGTAACACGGGGCTTCACAAAGTACAGAGTTGACGTGGACTGCTTGCCGTCATCATGTTCTGGAATTATATTATCATATGTATTTTCCTGTATTTTTGGTATTTCTACAAGTCCATAAACAACACGGTTCAATCATTTTCGCCAAAAATGGTTTTCAATTAATCACGCTTATTATTCTGCAGTGCCAGACGAACTATTCAAGGATCAAGTAATGAAAAAATTTCGGCATGAATTGCTGGATTACTCTCTAGAAGTTCAACAACCAAGAGACGATTATAAAAAAAATTCTTACATTAATCGTAAGTGTTCCTTGATGGAGGAAGACATACCAGCGAGTCATTACGAGCTTCTGGTCTAACGCATCACGTTCGCTGGATGGCGAAAGGCATTTACGCACTGAAAATATTTCTTTTCCATTCTCAGTTTAAACAAGAAGTCCAGAATATGATTGATTTGGCTTTATTTGTCAGACTCGTTTATATCAGAGAATGGAATGAAGCAAATATTTGTATCGAAGTCCTTACAATGATGTCAGACTTATTACTCTCCTCAAGACTTATTCTAAGAAAATTGGAGCTAATAAAGCATATAAGGTCTCTGTAGGCATGTTTCGTTTCGCTCTGAGCATTTGATTGCACTAGCCTTCTTTGATGGTAGAATAGAATCAGAGACACAGGAAAACATGGTGGAAAACTTGAAATTCCCACGAATATCTGGTGCTCCTCGTCGACTGAAGGTAATGAATCAAGAGGAAGAGTAGGCAGATCTGAAATTAGAGAATCTTGCGACAGAATGCTTTTTCGAAGTGTTGATTGAATGAGGAAGAATGAAATCAGCATCTTTCTTACAGTTATCTTCTACAGGATGACCAGATAATCCAGTATTCAAGTAACTTTATCGCTGCTGCTCTCAGATGAAAGTTGCAAATGACACAGCAGAACACGCTATCAGCCTGATCCAAAAGTACAATGAAACACTGACGAAGGATGAGGCACAGAAACTGTTATTTCTTCAAATTTATCCAAACATTAAAAATAGCTCCCTATTTTTTCAATAGCACAATTTGCACCTTCATCAAGAGAATTATTTTTTTATGTTATATAGCTTGTATGTTTTTGAGTGACCTCTGAAAGTAAATATTTTGATAAAATTTTGTTTGTGTTACATTTATACATAAATGCACACTATAAGCCTTGTGGAGATATGAAATTCGAGAACTCAGTTTTTTGAATCACCCTAGTGCTTCAGGAACCAGAAATAGATGAAGGGCTCACCATTCCACAAGAGGATCTCCTATCTACAACCAGCACACTACCCTGTGGGCTTCTGCACAATTCGTCTCCCACAAAGATAATGGTCCACGTATCGCCATCACCACTTTCTTATGACGCAGAGCATGCCGTCTGCTTTGCTACAGCTGGATCCTGCGGGCCCCACCCTATCTGACTGAGTACCCATAGGAACGAGGGTACCACCACTGTAGGACAATGCAGAAAGAGTCCATCCATGCAGTGCTTGGCAACCTGCATCTGCATGGTTGGTCATGGTATATTTCCTGACCAACGAGGACCACCACCTCTGCTTTACCTATCAGTGGTGCCCAGCACAGGAGTGAGAGGGTGGGGTCTCTGTAGGGACAATGCCCTACAAAAGATTGACTGTGCAGTTTAGATTCTAAAGAAAGGAACGATGTGTGCATTTTTAATCATTTTGTCAAGTTCTTTGTTTAGTGAGCCTGGTCTTTGTATTGGAATGAGGTTGCTGTGTCTCTCTTGGTGTCCCATGTTAAGCGGTATAATTTCATTCAACCATCCACGAAATTTTTGGCATACCTGTTCGCACTGATTTTCCCACACTTTTGTTCCATAATTTTTCTGAATCACATATCGCATTTGTTTATTCAAATAAAACACTAATTAAAAATTTCGCTAAATTAGAGATATTATTAACCTGAGAAATTTACATGAAAGTCAGTAAACCACCATGTAGGTTTACAATGTACTGTGTATCACCCGAAAAGTATCTTGAACTTTAATGCTTTTCTAATTATCTACGATACAGTTGTGACTATAGCTAACGATTTCCTGCTGAGTAGTAGCTCTCTAACCAGCAGTCCATATGAGCAAACCAACTGCATATTTACCCGATGTTGCTTATACCTTAGGCAACTGGGTTATGCACGGCTCTGTTTAAAAGCAATAGCTGGGTTTAGTCATAGGGTGGAGCCGTGAATGCCTGCTTTCATGCCTAGCAGCTAACTCCCTGCTGATAATAGCCCAAGGCTGTGATTCTGCATTCAAATAGTCGTGCATTGGCTAGAATTGCGGCGGCGCGGTTCCTTACGCCCATTACCTGCACCTACGTGTGAACTCGTTGCAGCAGATCGCCCGCAGGAAAGCCGAGCAGAAACCCACCGTACTGTAACTCACACCAGGCTGCTTAAAACATAACTATTCCAAGAACAGGGAAAACGTCTTAATTTTGAATGAAAGGCGGAAATAATGGCAAAACTTCGGTATATTCTGAACCTTGACAATGTACATGTTCACTGCAAATCTTAACCAAGTCATGCACAAACCCTTTCATTCACGCTAGCAAGTTTATGGTTTTTCCCGAAATCTGAACAGCTACTAAGGGGTATTGATCTCAAATGAAAATGGTCGCCATACTATTAAGTTTAACGGTGTCTAATGCACTCAAGATTTTAGTCACCGATCTGCTGAATATGCCACGCGGAATTACTGTCTTTCCTCATACACAAAATTACTTAAAAAATCTGTACTTTCTAAAAAAAACACACCAGAATAAATATACCTTCACTTTAAAACATTTTTGAAACATGTAGCACAACTAAAACCGTCAAATTATAACTTCCTTCGGAGCTCACACTACACACGACCGTACCATTGAAAGGCTGGGCTCCGACTCCCTTAGACTGCTGTAAGCATTCTATATCTCCAAGAGAAAAGACGCGCGAAGAATACTCCGTTCTGATTGGTCAGTTTTCTTTAAGACCAACAGGAAAACATTATTCTTCCGCGTTAGCCCGCGCTTTTCATGACTAACCAATCAACGAATAACACACTTTAGAACTGTATTTTTTCCGAATTAAATATTTAACATTCTGATATATTGTTTATACTTTACATTATTAACTATTTTCATTTGCACTCGAATTAGCTTTCCTTTTACCATAAACTTACTTAACAAATTACGATACAAAATTACACGTCGTCTGCATTCACACTGTCTTAAAACTTTCTCACACTAGTTCGTACAGCTTTCAGCAGTACAACAATGATCTACATATTTACTTGAGACCACATTAAAGCATCATTTGCTCTTCTAAAAGCATATACAAAACTGTGCAAACACAAGTAAACAAAAAAGCCTTCAAGAAATAAACAGAACAATTCACAAAAACATTCTCTTGACCTGTTTCTTGAATGTCTCTGGGAACTCCTGCACTCTGGCGGTCAAAATTCTTAGCTACATTATAGTTCTTTCTGTTTAGCCCTGTCCACTACTGTCCTCTTGGAAGTACATACTTGACTGAACCCCTTCAGACCATCTGTCACTGTGCACGCTTGAGTCATTCTCCCGACACACAGGTTTAAGTAGTTCTAAGTTCTAGGGGACTTATGACCTAAGATGTTGAGTCCCATAGTGCTCAGAGCCATTTGAACCATTTTTTTGGCCTACATAAAGTGTCTAGAATCATTTCCATGAGCGCACCACCCGAAAAGTCTCTCACCACATGACTCCAGCTGATAGCTTCTCCATTGGCTGAAGGCCATCTCCCTAAAATACATCATTATTAAGTTCTACAAAGTGATTTGACTCAGCCTGACTGCTTCCTACACTAAACTAAGATAATACAACAATATTTAAATAAAGAAATGTTAAACTTTCTGTCACACTCAGATCATTCACAATAATTACAAATAAAACTGTTTTCATAAATAAGTAAGCTAGTATTCTTCCACAAGATAGCTCACATTAAATGACAACAAATTTGTCATTAAGTAATGTTTGAACAGTTATTTATGTCTGCTTAATAGAAGCATCTTTTGATGCTCTTTTCAAGAGTGGTGTCAGTTACTACATGCGATTTTCAAATTCTACCGCTCTACCTGACAAATCATTTACAGCTTTGTTGGTCACATCCTGAAGCATATTTTGCCTCAGCCCACAATTCCTTACCTCGATGCCAAGTTTGTCCTCTATCTTTTCCTAGTCATTCCCAAAACGTATCAACTCGGGTGTTAACCAGGCCAAAATCCTGAGAATTTTTGCCTACATCCGCCCACATAGCCTCTAACTTTGTATTATCCTTCCAATACCTGATTTAATTTTTTCCACGTCAGCTCTTACGCTTTCTACATTGGCTCCTACATTCTCAATTTTCGAACCTACCTCTGTTTTAAGGGCCACCATACTAGAGTTCAAATTTGTCAGAAGATCTCTTAACCGCACCATTGAATCATCTATAATTACAGGCTGCTGCAGACTCAAACTCAGTATGCCTCTGCGTAGCCTTCTTCTTTCTTGAAATTCCAACTCACTTACACCTAAATTTTGCTTACCGATCATCACGCAGCTGCTGCAAAATATTATGCTCAAGAGACTCCACATAAACTGCGTCATGCAGCAGACCTAGGCCGTGGGTCACAGAACATTGAAAAACACTGTTGTTATTCTAGAGGGATTAGATTCATACCTGGACGAGCCCCCAGTTGCGACATTAGTTAACTGTTTTCTGCTGAGTAGTAGCTCTCTAACCAGTAGTCCATACGAGCATACCAACTGCGAATTTACCCACTGTTGCTTGCACCTTAGTTAACTGGGTCATGCACGGCTCTGTTTAAAAGGAATAGCTCAGTATAATAATAGGGTCAACCTGTATACATCCGATTACATGCCCAGCCGCTAACTCTCTGCAAATAATAACCTAAAGCTGTGATCCTGCAGTCAAACAGTATATGCATTGACTAGACTTGTGAATTACTCGAACACACAGAAATATAAACTAAAAGATAAATCAATACTTCAATAAAAATGATTCTGTTCTAATGTCCGTAATTGACGTGGATGACAGAGAATTATGTTGAATAATGTTTGTGCTTGAAAGTGTATCTCAACTAAATGGAAATTGATCTTGTGATATTCTCTTAAAATAGAGACAGAAAATAACGTTCTCAAATCTAGTGAAATTGTGTTGAGAGCGTTACGAGAATGGTAACAGAATCCCCAAGCTAAATAGTCATCCAAGACTTGTGAAAACTAAGACCATTTCGTGATTACCAGGCACGAAATATTTACCAGCTCAAAATAGTTCAGAATTCAACATGATGATTTACAAATTAACACACGCTTGATAACGAGTAGAAAGTCACACTATCGTCTGTTCTCAGTCCTGTAATGCAACTGGAAAAAGAGGAAGCGACTGTTCACAGCGCAGGACCAATCACCCTCGCAACCAAACATCACACTATACCACAGGCAAGTCTGATTTCTGTAAGAACTCTACATAAAGTGTGCTTCCTTGAGCACACCACGTGAAAAGTCTCTCAGCACTTGACTCCATTGGTGTTCAGCCACTGCCTGCTTCTCATTGGATGAAGGCTATCCCCACCGAAAATACATCGTTTTTAAGTTCTACAGAAGTGATCTGACTCAATCTGACCACTTTCTGCATTAAGTTAATATATTACAACAATATTATGATGAAGAAATGTTATAAACATCGTGTCACACTCAGACAGTTGACAATAATTAAAAACAAAGGTTTGGTCTTATGTAAGTAAGCTAGTATTCTTGCACGAGTGTGCTCACATTAAATGACAACAAACTGTCACTAAATAATGAGTAAACAGTTATTTACGTCTGCTTAATAAAAGCATCTTTTGATTCTCTTTTCATGAGTGGTGTCAACTAATACATGCGATTGATCACTTCTTAAGTTACCATGAATTTATATTAGCAGTTGTATTCAATAGTTAAATATCTGGCAACAATGGTAAAATATTCCTTCAATAACTACACTTGTACGACAAGATATTAGGTATTCACGCTACATTTAATTGCTGTTAATGTGGAGAATACAATGTCCTGACAGACATTTACATAATAGAAAAAGGTATGAAAGACATCGTAAATTAAATAGCTACAGATACATAACTTTCAAGGATGACAAGTTCAGTGCAATGATACATTGTTTGGTGAAACCACACGAAATGTTTAAAAATATTTAATTCAGAGGTCCATTGTGGAAATTTTTAGTCACTGTAAAATGTTAACTTATGTAGTTTTAAATATATTGAAATTATTGTTGTGTCATGCGATGTGACTCATTTATCCGAGATTACCAATGAATTCAGACTTGCTTTGTTATGTAACTGTGAATTATTATTGATTTTCAAAGAGTTATACGGTAACTTAACCATCTTTCAGACTGTCTCAAATCCAGCTGTTGCTCGTGGATTCTGCATTCTGATAAGCGAGTGACCCATGTCCACCTCTCCACTTCTGGGATTTTCGCAACTACCAGCCATGCTGCTCATCTTTTTACCTGGCTGGGTCATACCGGTCACTTATCTGGACCAGCCATGGCGTGCCCTTGGCCCTGGCACTTCCAGTAAGCATTTAACAGTACTAGCAAAGTCGTCTAATCTCGTACCAGTTCTAGATGTCTGAATGAATCGCCTATATACATGTTACATTACACAGTTAAGCTAAATTATGGCTGGCCTCAATAGGTTGACACCCTTCCTAAATATGACCCTTACAGTATAAGAAATTAAAATGTACGAGAAATTCACAAAATATCCATACACCAGTCATTTTATACCCAATCCAGACAGTGAATCCTCAATCCGGCTAAGCTAGTAGCTTGTCAAAATGTCAACAATATCAGATGGCTGAAGTATTAACATCTATCTTTGTAAAAGATTTGTGAGTATGCGGGCAGCATTCAGTGCAAGCAAATCATGTAATAACGTGTATGAAAATCCACTCTTAGGAACAGTCATTAAAACAAGATGTACGGGTTCAGGAAGGCTATACACAAAGTCATTCAGGACTACACGGTCCCAACGTGATTGGTGTCAGAGCAAACAGGTTGTTCACTCGGCCATGCAAGAACGTACAGCCATGTCATGTATCTTGAGTAAAGAAATGTTCTTGTTTGCATCAACAAAATAGTGTGCCAACAAATGGAGCACCATGGACGGTGACCATTGATATGACTTCCCTTGCCGGCCAGTGTGGCCGAGCGGTTCTAGGCGCTTCAGTCTGGAACTGCGCGACCACTACGGTCGCAGGTTCGAATCCTGCCTCGGGCATGTATGTGTGTTATGTCCTTAGGTTAGTTAGGTTTAAGTTGTTCTAAGTTCTAGGGGACTGATGACCTCAGATGTTAAGTCCCATAGCGTTCAGAACCATTTTATGACTTCCCTTGATGCAGCAGCAGAGAGAGGCATGCCGCCAGTGGTGTGCCCTCCATAAACACTGGAAACGTTGGTGACACCATGTCGTCCTTTCACATGAGTCCCGGTTCTGCACGTAAATGACGGTGGAACTATCTGTGTGTGGGCATTCCAAGGAGACTGAACGTTGCCAGATTACATTCATGATTATCACACAGGCCAACACCTGGGATCGTATGGAGCGACTGGTTCGTATAGCTGATTATTTACATGTGAAGTGTTACATTTCTGGGGCGTTGAGGGTGGCGTCTGTGTCCTATCCTCTAGGTCTGTGTTATGTTATTTTTCAACAAGACAACACAGGACCACATTTTGCCTGTGTTGTCCTGGTCTACCCCAATACGCAAAGTGTTCGGCTTATTCTGGCTAGCACGTTCTTCAGGTATCTCACTCAGTGGGGACATATGGTCATGGGTTGCCGAGAGACTGTCATGACACCACTCGCCAGGCTGATGAACTCTAGGATAGAGCTGAACCGGCAGGGACTGACATGGCCGTATTGTAAGTAGGCTGTTTAGATTTTTATGCTGGTAACGTCACCTAGCGCTCTGTATGAAAATCACTGGCTGTGCTGTGTGCAGTCTGTCGCTGGTTGGCATTGTTGGAATATTCGCCATTGTAGTGTTGGGCAGATGGCTGTTTACAGCGCGTACCGTTGCGCAGTTGGAGGTGAGCCGCCAGCAGTGATGGATGTGGGGAGAGAGAAGGCAGAATTTTAAGAGCGGACGATGTAGACGGGTGTCCGCCAGACAGAGTAAATTTGTAATACTAGATATCATGAACTGAGACGATTTGGACCTGTGTCCACCAGGAAAAGGAGCATTATTAAGGTAAATACATTGTTTGTTCTCTATCAAAATCTTTCATTTGGTGACTATGCCTGTCAGTAGTTAGTGCCTTCAGTAGTTAGAATCTTTTATTTAGCTGGCAGTATTGACGCTCGCTGTATTGCAGTAGTTCGAGTAACGAAGGTTTTTGTGAGGTAAGTGATTCATGAAAGTTATAGGCTATTGTCAGTTAGGGCCATTCTTTTGTAGGGATTATTGAAAGTCAGATTGTGTTGCGCTAAAAATATATTATATCAGTTTCGTGATGATCAGAATAAGTAAAGAGAGAAATGTCTCAGTACGTTCAGTTTTGCTCAGCTGTTTGAAAAGCAAATAATGTAAGAGGTTTATCAGCACAGTCATTCATAAATTTTTCTAAGGGGACGTTTCACTATCTGTCATCCAAGCTCAGTTCGACTCGGTGCCCAGCCGAGTTTGAGCACTGTTGTTCTCAGAAGTGGCAGATCTGTTTACTACATTTCGCATCCTGTGTATCGCCAGATCACCTACGGATTAATCAAGTGGTCTCCCTGCTACACTGGCGGTAAAAATCGCAACACCAAGAAGGAGTTGTGCGACATGAACGAAAATTAGTAGGCATGTTTTTACATCTAAGAGACGATATGTATTAAAATTTCGCGCCAGTCGCATTAGACTGGCGCTAGTCGCGCCACCATTAGGATGCAATTCACATTTGCTTTAAATACACGTTGTAATGATCGTGAGCGTTTGTTACCTTTGAGATTGGATGTGACGAGTTGACGTTAGTTAAGAATGCCTTTAAGGTGACAAAGACGCCACATCAACACCTCACTGAGTTTGAACGAAATCATATAATAGGATTACAAGAATGTTCTGCGATACTGCAGAAAGACTTGGCAGACTTTCGACGCTGTATATGATTGCTGGTAGCAGTGGTCACGGGAAGGGGAGCAATTTTGTTCGACGTAAGGCTCTGGTGTATCGTACTGCGTCTGTAGCAGCAGTTTGAACGCCAGTTGGCACCACAGTGGCCCAAAGAACTGTTGCAAATCGTTTACTCCAAGGACAGCTCCGAGATAGACGACCTGTAGCGTGCAGACCCCAAATCACCGCGGTTTAGACTTTGGCGGTGTCAGGTGAGAGCTCATTGGAGGGCAGCCTGGAGATCTGTTGGGTTTTCTGGTGAAATGTGGTTCTGCCTCGGTGCCAGTGAAGGCCGCGTGTTGGTTAGAGGGCCTGCAATCAACCTGTCTGGGTGCTAGACACAGTGGACATTCACGTGGAGTTATCATTTGGGGTGCGATTTCGTATGACAGCTGGAGCACTCTCGTGGTTGTCCCACGCAACCTGACTGCAACCTCCTACGTCACCCTGGTGATTCCACATGTTGTGCTACCATTCATGAACAACATTCCAGGGAATATTTTCCAGTAGGATAACACTCGCCCACATGCCACTGTTGTAACCCAACGTGCTCTATAGAGGTTCGACATTTTGCCTTACCGAGTGAGGTGGCTCAGTGGTTAGCACAATGGGCTCGCATTCGGGAGGACGACGTTTCAAACCCGCATCCGGCCATCCTGATTTAGGTTTTCCGTAATTTCCCTAAATCGCTTCAGACAAATCCAGGGATGGTTCCTTCAAAAGGGCACAGCTTATTTCCTTCCCCATCTTTCCCTAATCAGATGGGACCGATGACCTCCCTGTTTGGTCCCCTCCCACAACCAACCAACCAATCAAAAATGTTGCCTCGTCCTACTCAATCTGTCTCCATTCGAGCACATACGGGACATCATCGGACAACATCTCCAGCATCATCCACAACCAACATTAACCGTTCCTATATTGATCGACCAGGTGCAACAGGCATGGAACTCCGTTTCAGAAACTGAGAAACTGACATCCGGCAATTGTTAAAAAAAAAAAAAAAAAGTTTGTGAAATCTTATGGGACTTAACTGCTAAGGTCATTAGTCCCTAAGCTTACACACTAGTTAACCTCAATCATCCTAAGGACAAACACACAGACCCATGCCCTAGGGAGGACTCGAACCTCCGCCGGGACCAGCCGCACAGTCCATGACTGCAGCGCCCAAGACCGCTCGGCTAATCCCGCGCGGCACTTGCACAACACGATCCACGCACATTTACATGCTTGCATTCAACATTCAGGCGGTTACACTGGTTTTTAATGTACCAGCATTTTACATTTGATGGCTTACGTCGCACTTACATTAACCTGTGGTTTTAAAATGGTAACAGCTTACATATGTTACCTAGACATACGTATTCCCGAAATTTCATTACTCTACATTAATTATCTTTTGGTGTTGTGATTTTTTTCCCCTCATGGTATAATGCAGACGAACAATAAGCAAATTTTCGTTCTTTGCTAGCCTCTTTTGTCTTGCAATTTTGATGTACAGAAGCGTGTTTAAAGTGCACTCAGGTATCGTATTTTGTTTTGTGGGTAACGAATAAATAAATATCCTAAATGTACGTATTTATGAAGCATTTTAGCGCTCACAGTTGGCTGAAAGCAATGGAGTTTTCTTTTTCGAAATTATTTGCGAGCACGTCAAGACCAGCGGAAATTGTCTCGCCTTTGTCGTCGCAAAGCTACTAGTTTGCGTTAACAAAACGGGCAGGGACGTGAAGGATCTCTGGTTCCTGCCGATAACAAACGAGGCTTCGGAAACGGCGAAAGGCGTGTAAGGGTGCAAGAATACTCGCGAGGGATGGGGGAATGGGCGGGAGTGGTTAGGGGGTGAGGGGTCTGGGACACAATATCCCTCGCTCTGTCGCTCCCGCTGCAAGCCACACTTGCGGGCGAGGAGGGGGGTGGAGTGGTGGGGGGAGGTGGAAGAAAAATCGTTCTTGTCCTTCGGACGATCGCTTCTCCTGGAAGTCCATTTAATCAAGCGCCTCTCCCCGATAGCCACGAGAACGACGCTCCTATTTGCTGGCTGGGGCCTCTTATCAGTTATTCTCCACTTTTCATCCCTCCGCCATTTTCTCATTTGCCCATTCTCTATTTCCTGACCTGACGCATTCCACCGGGCGGACGAATCGCATGTAATAACTCCATTTTTATCCGTCGTAGTGTGATAGAGACTTCGTGCTCTAAATGAATCTTCCACGATTTGAAATCAGTATAAAACGACATCTCTTGGACAGGCCGGAGTTACTTTCCGAGTAGCGAACAAAATGGCCCACATTAAAGATTATGGAGTTATTATCATAATCCCCAGACTTCTGTTAGAGATGGTAGGGAATTTTGACGATTTATTAGTCGCCGAGGCAATATCTGTCAGGTCAATTTCCTCATTTTTGTCCCCTTCGGATAAATGAGTGAATTTACTGTTGTGGGAGAATGATATGTACCGTCAGAAAGTGTAGCGTCGGTCACTGGAATCAGAATTTTTCATATAAGGTTTCCAACGCTACATTTGAAATCGGGTTTAATCAATCAGCTGCTGATGTAAAAAGGATCTTACTGCTCGTTTTCTGCATAAGACCACCTTGAAATTTATGCAGTTTTGAGAACATTTGTTTCAATAATGTCCCATAATAGAGATCCCAAATCAAATTACTTGCTTTCGCCCACCTAGAGTATACATCTCTCTGTTTTCAGCAGTGTATATTCCCCGTTACCTGAGTAGTTCGTGTCATAGGCTTTTCTTCGTTATTAGACCCTATGTTATGGTACTGTTCTCTGAGTGGAAAGAAATGATACGCCTAGAAACAAAATCAGCAACATCCAATTTTTGCAGAAGCTGCATACGGAAGAAATGTGGAGCTTGTTTCCAAAAGATACCAAATTCAAAAAAATTAAAAATGACGTAGAGATGGCAGCTCCTATCTAATAGCTTGCTGGATATAACAAGTAAATATCTTATTGCAATAAGTACCAGATCTATTATACAGAGGTCGTCAAATACAGTGTTTTACACCAAAACGTACCAAATCCCTTTGAACTTCCGTAGCAAGTAATACCAAATCCTCTTGCACTGATCTGGCCTAGTTCTGTGACGTCATAAACGCAGTGAGCGGTATAGAGTGTTTGTGCGGGCACGCTATTAGTTTCACTAATGGCTGCCTTCGGTTTGTTATTGTGTTATTTCATGTAATATACCTGTGTTTTCTGTTGTTGCTATTTGTGGTGAACAATTAAAATCAGTTCTGATATGTCCGATGAATATGCCGATGTGCCCGAAATTAAAGAAGAGCCAAGGAAACGTAACAGATCTGAAAATATGCGAAAGCGGATTGTTTTGAAACACCAAAAACTTAATGCAGAGAAACTTTTTCGTGGGGTATTTTTGATGTGAACTATCCTGACAGAAGAAGACCTAATGAAGGTAATAAAGAGTGTTTAAGGAAGAAGAAAGCAATAAGCTGCAGCATACAAACTGCTCTTCAGTGGAAGGTCCCCGTTTGTAAATCTACATTAATAAATATTTTTAATGTTGGGAGAAGGAAGGTTGAGAATGCAGCTGGTGAGAAAATGGACAGTGGGGCAGCAGTTCCTGAAACAAGGGGGGTGCAAGCCTTGGTGATGATATGAAGAAACTGCAAGCTGAAATTGTAGCTCATATAACAAGGTTTAAATGCGAAGAACAGCTTTTGGGGGGGGAGGGGGGAGGGGAGACAGCATTAAGGGGAAAAAAAGAGTGGACCATACGTAAGATCGTAAGATGTGGAATTGATTTTGTGAGGAGGAAGCAGGTAACAGTACAAATTCAAGACAATCTGCTTCGCAATACATTATAACGTTAGCAATACATTTATTATCTAGTAGGTACACTATGTGATCAAAAGTATCCGGACACCTGGCTGAAAATGACTTAGAAATTCGTGGCGCCCTCCATCGGTAATGCTGGAATTAAATACAATGTTGGCCCAGCCTTGACGACAGCTTCCACTCGCGCAGGCATACGTTCAGTCAGGTGCTGGAAAGTTTCTTGACGAATGGCAACCCATTCTTCACGGAGTACTGCGCTGAGGAGAGGTATCGATGTCGCTCGGCGAGGTCTGAGACAAACTCGACGTTACAAAACATCCCAAAGGTGTTCTATAGGATTCAGGTCAGGACTCTGTGCAGGCCAGTCCATTATGGGGTTGTTATTGTCGTATAGCCACTCCGTCACAGGCTGTGCATTATGAACAGGTGCTCGATCGTGTTGAAAGATGCAATCGCCATCCCCGAGTTGCTCTTCAACAGTGGGAAGCAAGAAAGCGCTTAAAACATCAATGTGGGCTTGTGCTGTGATAGTGCCACGCAAAACAACAAGGGGTGCAAGCCCCCTCCATGAAAAACACGACCACACTATAACACCACCGCCTCCGAATTTTACTGTCGGCACTACACACGCTGGCAGATGACGTTCACCTGGCTACAATACCCACGCCCTGCCATCGGATCGCCACATTGTGTACCGTGATTCGTCACTCCACATAACGTTTTCCCACCGTTCAATCGCCCAACGTTTACACTCCTTACACCAAGCGAGACGTCGTTTGGCATTTACCGTCGTGATGTGTGGCTTATGAACAGCCGCTCGACCATGAGATCCTAGTTTTCTCACCTACCGCCTAACTGTCATAAGACCTGCAGTGGATCCTGATGCAGTTCGGAATTGCTGTGTGATGGTCTGGATAGATGTATGTCTATTACACACTACGACCCTCTTCAACTGTCGACGGTCTCTATCAGTCAACAGACGAGGTCAGCCTGTACACTTTTGTACTATTCTATCCCTTCACGTTTCCACTTCACTATCACATCGGAAACAGTGGACCTAGGGATGTTTAGGAGTGTGGAAATCTCGCGTACAGACGTATGACACAAGTGACCCTCAATCGCCTGACCACGTTCGAAGTCCTGATATGAAAAACGTATGTTTTTAGGGGTGTCCGGATACTTTTGATGACATAGTGTACGATATGAAGAGTGTAAAATGTTTAAAATTTCTGTTAAAATCACTGGAGACTAAACGGCAATTTATAATTACCTTTTTTCATTTTATTCAGATTTTTGTCAGCATATTCAATCAGGGGTTTTGTCATTGCACCTGCAATGACCGCCTACAGTGAACTTTAATTTAATGCAAATACAGCCTTTATATCAAATACACAATTTAATAGTGCGTATTATTAAAGTGAGTTGATGGTATCATGTGTTGGGAATAGTTCTTTATGAGAAAAGCAAAATTAGTTCATTCAACTCGACACATTTTTATAGGTGACTTGACAGTAAATATGGTAGGGGACCAAAGGAAATTACTTCAAGTCAGTGGCATTTTTCCACTCATTCTCGAAACTATACTTCGATACGTTTTCGATTGTTTTGTGAGATTTGTGCATCTCAAAACTGAAATTATCGTAGTTTATTTCTGTTACGTGTGATTTTATCACAATATAGATTTACGACTGAATGGTTTTTCTTTGTACGTGTACATGCCTGCAAATAAGTCTTTTGGTACTAAAGGAAAGAAACTCAAGAAACTTGAAGCAGTAAAAATCCCAGAGGAATATGACAATGTATTTAAGACAATAGGAGCACATCACCCCTGATTTCTGATTTTTCCTATGTCAGTTGGCAAGAACTCACTCAAATATCTGTTCCAAAGTCAAAAACCTTCAAAATTAGTAACACTAAACGTCTGTCTATTCATCATATATCAGCACTGGCTGCCTGGATGCCACATGTGCCCTGACACCAGCGTGCAAACATAAAACGATTGGAAGTGGGGTAAAGTATGATCGAGTTTTGCCTCAAGCAAAAGATTTCCCAAACAGAAGTCAGGCACAACAGGCAAAAAATGACTTGGTTTCCCTAATTTCTGATAGGGACTATGAATGGAACCAAATCGCTTTCTACAAAAGCGTGTTACAGGACAACGATGTAGGAGCAATTTATCAGGCTGAGATAATGACTCATGTTTTGAACCAAATATCGGTAATACTAGGAAAAATTAGTTTCTTTATGTGTAAACATTATTAATATAGCTTCTCTTAACAACTCAAACAAAATAATTATGTATGAACTGAACTAAATCCCATTCTAGAAGGTCCAGTAGAGAATTATTTTACGACAAGTTGTGCTCTAAGTAAAACAAAAATAAGTTGTGTTCTATATCTTTGGTTGCTAAACATATCCTCTAACGTCGATTGAAATAAAAGTTACAAACTATATTAGTATCGAATGTCATTTGTTCATGAGGTATAATGTGTACACTTTCAAAAGAATTTTTATGACAAAAAGTAGCAAATCCAAAAATACTACGCTAATAACTTCACAATAATAATAAAGAACAAATTAAATTTTTCTAAAAGACTCATCACTGAGTTCCAGAGAAACTGCATATCAACTATAGTTTGCATGTAAGACCTGCTGTGGCTATAGGGATTTTTTCTGCCCTACTCAAAAATTTGACCAGTTGGGCATGGTACTTTTTGGAAACAAGCTCCACGTATGGATTCTTTTTGGTGTTCTCCAGCAACATCCACCGTTTAAAGAAACAAATGCAGCTGTAAATGTGTGTATTTCCCTACTGAAAGCTGGGGTTAGAAGCAAAGGCTACAATCTACATGATCATCACTTACAGTCTGAGAAGCATTGCCTGCAACATTCACAGTGGCCAGTCAGAGACCACATTTTGTCCAGGTGATTGCCAGTCATCGTTTTCGTTTCTTAAATTACAACAAGATCTTACGTGAGCATGCATTGTATTAATGGTACTACTATTGAGGTATTTACAATAGCAGCTGTAAAGCGAACAGCACAGAGAACACACTGACCCAGAAAAGACACTGAAGCCTCTGAATGCTTGGCAGTTCCAGTTTTCCTCCTGCAAGAGATGTATACGAAAGAAGTCTACCAATAACAAGCTCAATATACTCTTAATAGGTGAGAAAGTCTACACACTTGATATAGGCTCCTTTAAATGTATAACAAAAAAAGACAACCATGTCGCTCAAATACTTCCAAAACGCATCCAACCACTGCAACAAGCGTTGCCAGCCCTAAGAAAGTGATGATCTCGAGAGTTTTCTTGAAATTCATTTTATTGAGAATTGGCGTCAGAATAAAAAGCTGGATTTTTACAAGTCTCTAAATTACAACGCCCATCTATCCGATATTCGTAACATGGAAGACTATAATGGCTATGAGAATGAACTAATGAAAAAATTCTTCAAAATTGTGCGGGTAAAAAAGTTACATATTGATCTCTTGTAACTCATCCAATGAAAAATAAAATATAAATCTATGAGAGTATTCTTCACTGTTAATATAATAATAATCTTCGTTATCCATATTTAATTTTAAGCCTTGAAACACAGAATCAGAGCTCTGCTGCGAATGTGGGTGATGTACAAGATCAGCAAAATCCGCATGTGAGAAACAAAAACACCAATTTTCAAACCGAAAGTGTTGTTATCTGTTACCACAGCTAATTCAAGATAAAAGTATTACGTAAAACTGTTTCTCTATGTCAGTCCACATAGTCGCGTAGTTATTGCTCGAATTTTCGTTCATGAACACTTACACAGCTTTTTTCTACTACTGTAAAATTTTCCATAGTGGAGATTATTGATTTTACTTCTAGGCACCTCAAACCATTAATTGAGATAGACAAAGTTCAACCACTGTTCCTGTTAGATGAGGCGAGGGTGAAATATGATCAGCCTGACACGAAAATGGCGTTGATATCAATGATAATTTGTTTTCATTATTTTGGCATACGTTGTGTAATAATGTAAAGCCACCTCCTGCAGACTTCTTGGATTTTATTCTCTGAATAGTTTTTATAAGTTCCTTTTTGTGGTTGGCTGGACGAACATTGTGTAGGATGGTTGTTCAAGTGTTCTAGTATTCTTTGATCCTGATTATTTCTTTCACAGTTTAATTTCTGTACAGCGTCTATGCAACGTTGAATATTAATATTCCATCTGTAACTATGCAGTATTCAGTTTTCATTGATGTAATACCTTTTAAAGTTAATCTCCGATATTCTTGAGTGCAGGCGTTATATTTATTTTATTGCGATTATAATTTAAATAAAATTTTTATACATGCTGTTGTTTTACTTTACAAGCATAATTCCTCATAGTTACACATCTATATGAAGTTTATAGCCAACATTTGGAGACGAAACGCTAGGCACAAAAAACATGCACTGCACCACGGCCTAATGAAAATCAAACAAAAAAATTACTTAAACGAATTTTTTCATCGTTCTACTATGTGCAAAATGGCGAATTGTTTTTAGAAAAATCAGTAATTCGTGCTCTTCAAACTTATGCATAAATTTATGCACCAACGTCTTTATTTTCACTCTGTGAATCACTGTAAATTGTGTGGCGAAGGATAATTCTTATTGAACCATATATTAATGTCTGTTCTTGTTACATCGCGAATGGAGATTGCAAAGATAACTTCTACGGCTCTGCGCCAGTCTAAGTTAATCTGCACGATCCCTGCGGGACAGTTGCGTTAGGAGGATGATAGAGGGGCTGGTCATTCATTGTTTCTGCATCGAAAGGTTGTTCGTAGAGTTTTCCAAGCCCATTCTTCAGCGATGACGGCTTCTTCTTTATATTTCTGTCAGTTAAGAATTTAAACATTTGTGTAAATGCTGTCACCAGCCAAAAAAGCCTCCGACAGTTCGAGTCACCTTTCTCGTATCGATGGGAAAAGAAGTCTCGGTTTTTGCAACAGCCGTAACTTTTGTTAGGTACATCAAGACGGTAAGGTAGCTCACGTCAGCACTGTCACGTCTTGTACTCGAGACACTTTTTGTATTTGTACTTTATTTACAGTTATATTCAGTATTAGAGTATTAGCTGTGCTGGAAACAGAAGAGAACTGCCACGCGAAAATGTCATTGAAATCTTACCTGCCCATTTTTACATCGTCGTCACAGGCGGCAGTAAAAAAAAAAAATGACATAGAAGTTTTCTGAATATCGTGCCGCGTCACAATGTGAAAACACTGTATTTGAGAAACCAACGTTTCGGCCACGGTTACCCTGGCCAGTAGACCACCGTGGTCGAAACGTTGGTTTCTCCAGTATGGTATTTAGGTAACGAAGCGGCACGATAATCAGGAAAATAAAGGTTGTATTGCTGCGTAGGCGTCTGTAACAAACATAGGTTCTTCAAACAAGATACTTAGTCGCGATTAAATATTGTCAATCACTGGATGGAAAGTGTTTTAAGTGTAGTTACGGGCTCTGTTAGACTCTCATTCTCGCAAAGCGCGATGAAGTGCTTCTCTATATGCCTTAATTCGTTTGTTAGGCAGTTTAAACTCAATGCCCCTCTTGCAAGTTTGAAGCAGTTTGTCATAGGATCTTTCGATGCTAGCTATTTCTGATAGCAGTCGAGCGATGTGTCACAAAGGTTAAGGCGCTTGACTCGCTATCGGGAGTGATATGAAGGGGGGGGGGGGGGGGGGCTGAATGTTTAACGTTGGATTTGGCGTCTTTACCTAGGGAGCACTCACGGAACGAATTTTTAAAGTCAACCACAGATTTTCTCAGCCGTTTCGAAATAAAGCCCTTACAACGCCTTTAAGGACTAAATTTGAATAGTGACTTAATTATTTTTTTGCATATCATCGTGTACGTCACTCATGACGGATGTTCCGTCATAGCCTTGGTGGAAAAACTTGCTCGCATTTGGTCCCTTTAGTGCTATGCATTCAATTAACTGATGTTCGTATCCTAATGCAGATTGAACTTTGACCTCAGCCTAGTTACGTTTCTGCTGTCATTGCTGGGTGGTTTTCTTAATTGTTTTCCGTATATCATCTAAGAGTAAACAACAACATACCTTGACGCGATGCAGTTCTCAACAATACAAAATGGTTCAAATGGCTCTGAGCACTATGGGACTTAACATCTGAGGTCATGAGTCCCCTAGAACTTAGAACTACTTAAACCTAACTAACTTAAGGACATCACACACATCCATGCCTGAGGCAGAATTCAAACCTGCGACCGTAGCGGTCGCGCGGTTCCAGACTGAAGCGCCTTTAACCGCGTGGCCACACTGGCCGGCTCAACAATACAGCGGTCTCTCGAAAGGACCAAGCCGTTGCTTAGCATCAGTTTGATACGAAGCGACAGGCGAACAATATGTTTAATGTGTCCGTCTCCAGTCACCAGCATCTTTAGAAAACCGCGACATGCGTTAAGAGCATATACCAACGACAAGTCAGAAGATAAGCCATCGATAAGCATCTGAGTTTTGCCAAACCGTGGCATCCAAACACAAGCGTCAAATCAATTGCATCTTTCTCCGGACAAGGCTGTGTATTTAATGGATAAGTAGATCGTCGACAACACAGTTATATTCGTTGTTAACTTCCTTTGAACGCCATGTGGTTCTTTCGTTGGTACAGAAGCAAGGAACAAATGCGGTTCGTGGACAGAGAATTCAAACATTAGTTTATTCTATATCTAATAACAAATAGTAAAAGTAACAGATAACTTTGTTTGCTGTAGCTGCAGCGTCAGTTGCTAACAGTATGTCTACATCTAAATCTATATGGATACTCTGCAAACCACACGTAAGTACCTGGCAAAGGGTTCATCGAACTACCTTCACAATAAATCTCTATTATTCCATCTCGAAGAGCTCTAGGAAAAAACGAACGCCTATATATTTCAGTACGAGCTCTGATATCCCTTATTTTATTATGATAATCGTTTTTCCCTATGTAGGTCGGCGTCAGCAAAATATTTTCGCATTCGGAGGAGAAAATTGGTGACCGAAATTTCGTGATAAGACTCCGCCGCAACTAAAAAAAAAAAACCTTTGTTTTAACGGTGTCCACCCCCAAATCCTGTCAGTGACACGCTCTCCCCTAATTCGCGGTATATAAAAAACGTGCTGCTCTTCTTTGAACTTTCTCGATATACTCTGTTAATCCTGTGTGATAAGGATCCCATACCGCGTAGCTGTACTCCAAAAGAGCACAGTCAAGCGTAGTGTAGGCAGTCTCTTTAGCAAATCTATTACATTTTCTAAGTGTTCTGCCAATAAAACACAGTCTTTGATTTGCCTTCCCCACAATATTTCCTGTATGTTCTTTCCATTTAATTGTTCGTAACTGTAATTCCTAGGTATTTAGTAGAATTTACGACCTTTAGATTTGACTGATTTATCGTGTAGCCGAAATTTAACGGATTCCTTTTAGCACTCATGTGGATGACCTCAGACTTTTCATTATTTAGAGTCAATTGCCAATCTTCGCACCATTCAGATATCTTTGCTAAATCGTTTTGCAATTAGTTTTGATCTTCAGGCGAACTTACTAGACGATAAACGACAACATCATTTGCAAACAACTTAAGATGGCTGCTCAGATTGTCTCCTAAATCATTAATATAGATAAGGAACAGCAGACAGCCTATAACAGTACCTTGGGCAACGCCAGAAATCACTTCTGTTTCACTCGATGACATTTCGTCATTTACTACCAACTGTGAACTCTGTGACAGGAAATCACGAATACAGCCACATAACTGAGACGACATTCCACAAGCATGCAATTTCATTACAAGCCGCTTGTATGGTACAGTGTCAAAAGCCTTCTGGAAATCTAGAAATGCGGAATCAATTTTGAAATCCCTTGTCAATAGCACTCAACACTTCGTCTTTGTAATGTAGTAGTTGTGTTTCACAAGAACGACGTTTCCTAAACCCTTGTTGACTATGTGTCAGTAGACCGTTTTCTTCGAGGTACTTTGATGTTGAAATATGTACAGTTACGAAGGCTTACAATTCAGTCAGTGTTCGATACAATGACGATTCCGTAGATGATGAGCCCTGATTTCTATGAAAGTCTGTAAATATTATGGAATGGCAAACACACAAAATGGATTCTGTGCCTTGATGTTTGAATTCAAGTAGATCCGGCACAGGAGCTGCGGAGAGGGGATACTTGCACATCATTGGCAGCGGCGTAAGAGCGCATGGCAGCGCCCTCATGACGCGGTGGCGGCTGTAGGAAACACGGCGGCGCTACATCATTGCCTTGGCCGAAACACTTCCTCATATTTAGTCAAATGGTTCAAATGGCTCTGAGCACTATGGGACTCAACATCTTAGGTCATAAGTCCCCTAGAACTTAGAACTACTTAAACCTAACTAACCTAAGGACATCACACACACCCATGCCCGAGGCAGGATTCGAACCTGCGACCGGAGCAGTCCCGCGGTTCCGGACTGCAGCGCGGCCGGCCATATTTAGTCGCTTTCGTTCTATATATTGAAGTTACTGGTACACGTAACCTAATGCAAATCCATCTTGGAACTGCGTAAAGAAGGAAAATGATTCGATATCTTTACATCAGAATCATTTACAAAACGAACTTTCATTATTTTAAAATAGCGAAACACTTTTCTTGACTGATCGTCAATTACAAATTTTTCCACTTTTACTTCCGTTTTACTTTTTCTTCACTTTTCGGAGTACTACAAATTATACCCTCTCCTACGAAGTACATGTGTCAAGTGATTCCTGCATTCGCTCGTATTGTTCGACAAGTCGAATCTGTCACCATGGTATCGAAGACATGTCTTTTTTTAGAGGCATCTTTCGCTGCGGAGCATTGCGCCGGGCACCCCAGCCTTTTACACAACATTACGCCCCAGCTGTTATCGTTGGCTATTTCCCTTACTACTTTCCGCGTATCCTCCTAAAGTGAACAACACATGGTAACGTGACGCAGTTCTCAACAAAACAGGGCTCTCTGTAGTTGACTTCCCCATTGCTTTGCATTAGCCTGAAACGAAGCGCTTGGTGAGGAACAAGAATGTTTCCATCCCCTTACAGCTAAATCTGAAGCAAACCGTGAAGTATAGTGAGAACACGGATTAATGACAGCAGTCAGAAGGTAAGTCATCACAGGTCCACAAATCCGTGGGACACATAACAAAGGCGTCAAATAGATTGCACCTTTCTGCGTACACATAACATGACTTCTCTTAGGCGTGTATATTTAATAAAACTGGAGGTCTCTGACACTGCAGTCATATTCAAGGTAATTTGATTTTCTAAACCAGTTATCCAGACTGTTTATCAACGTTTGTCTGAGTTTATTTATAGGACAAAAGCATGAATTTTATGCGTAATACAGGGAAATCGGAGTACTACAGATTATACACACTCCTACGAAGTACCCGTGCCAAGTGATTTCTGTATTCGCTCGTATTGTTCGACGAGTCGAGTGTGTCACCATAGCCATATCTTCCGCATACATATTATAAGAAATAATACATTTTTATAAGAATCTCTAACGATTATAAACGGATTTCACACATGAAGCCGTATTTTTGTCAGAAAACTAATTTACCTTTTAAATCGTAGGTATCTCATCAACATAATGAAATATAATTTGAAATTGATGTTTCTGCTTTCATATAATTAAATAAGGTGAGTCAACTTCCGTCTTCGTGTTAGATCAGTTCGTATTCACAATCTCAGTACAGTGTGCCCTAGTTTTCTTGGCTTCTCTTCTCACTACTGAATTCTGGAATTCTAGCTGTTAATATGTTTATACTTCTCGATGCCAACTTTGGCAATAAAATAGAACTGTGCACAGTAGACCTGGCACTACAGTCGTCGTTGTTTAATGCTGTCTTTCTTTTCGGCGATAAGTCATTTGCAGCAGTATCATTTGCTAATAACATCTCACGCCATTGTGTGCCGTCTGATCACACAAGAAATATTAATCGTTCACTCTAAGACGACAGTAGCAGTTGGTGATCGTTGCGAGTAGCTCTTTCAATAGAAGTCGAAACAATGTGTATGACTTCGGACTGATATTCACTTGTTTCCGATCGCTACCGACCTCAGTTTCCAATATTGCAGGCGAAGAGGATCTTGACTGAACATGTCAGTAAATGGAATCCATTTAAAATTCAACTACTCTGCGGTTTACAGATGCTTTCGTGTACACACATACACTGAACGGAGCGTCGTCTGCTAACAAAAGCTGACTAAACGATTTACATTTCTTTGCATCAGAATGATTTCCAAAACCATCTTTCATTATTTTAACAGAGAGAAATATTTCACTTGGCCGATTTTACAACTTGTTATTTTCATTGTAACAGGTCCTTTTTTCTTTATTTCCGCTTCTATCTTTCGGGATGCAGGGACCCATCAACCTCCGAAGGACGGGCAGTGCCCTGTTGCTCCGGCCTAGTTATTCTACCCAAAAACCAATTTAACACTCGGCGGTATGGTTGATGGAAGCGACTATAAGGCCGGATCCACACACTGGAACCAACATTGGTGCCAACAGTGTTGGCCAAATGTGTGGACCTATGAAATAGCATTGGAACCAACATTAGCACCAACACTGGCACGAATCCGTCGCTTGTCGGTATTTCGACTAAACATCAAAGGACGCTGGGCCAATGTCGATACGCCATCCACACACTGGCACCAACTTTGGTTACTTTCTGTCATTCTAGCTTCGGAATAAAGGTTGTCTGTTCGCTCGTCCGTTTTCGTAGGCTTTGTTTCCACTTGGTAATTTCGAAATCGCACAGGAACACTGGGCAAATAATCAAGTGCTAGAGTTTTTGCAGTTGTATCAGCAAGCAAGTATTTTGTGGAATCCAGCTAGAAGCAGCCACAAAAACCACAACGCAAATGCAGAAACTTTGCTGTGGATACTATCGAAATTTAATCTGAATTGTACCGTTAACGAAATTAAAAAGAAAAATGAATCTTTGATGTCCACATAACGACTATACCAAAAGAAAATCAAAGAATCTCTCAGTTTAGGAACATCAACAGATAAGGTATACAAATACAAATGATTTGCGTACAACTTGATGGATTGGGATTTGTAATAAGAACACTAATACAATAAACACAGAGGTAAATGAATTAAAACAAAGCCGTTTTTATATGACAGCTTTTTTTATTATTATGTGAACTCATATAAACATTTTCACATTTAAAATCTGGCAGAATAAAAGTGAGCTGCTTCACATATTTCTCTTGCATTTTGCGTTGGCCACCTTTGTGCATTAGTTAGTGGCTGTAGTGACGGTTGATTTTCCTGTAAGATTCATTGTATTGCACCTTCAGGCATGTACATGGTATGTGAAATTCTGCTTTTCTTTAAAATGTTGTTCAATACTATACATGTGAGCGTACAAGAGTTGCTTTTCCTGGTGCGAACAACAATGGTTTCTGGAAGACTCTGAAAACGGATGACATTATGCTAAATGTAGGTTCAATTAGAAATCTGACAAGTGATAACAACTGACTGATTATTCTCTGTTGGGTACCACTGGGTGGTACTCTAGGATAAGGCTTCATAATTCTGTCTAGTAATGCAAAGGCGGCATCTGCTACAAAAACACAGGGGACTGGCAGATTTCGGCCAGATGAATGAGAAGTTGGTTGGAGAAATGTGAAAGTGTCCTAAAATTTGCGGTAAAGCATGCTGTCATGGAAAACTCCACCATCACTCATCTGGCTGTGGATACGGATAGCCGTAAATAGAAAGCTGTAGTCACTGTCAGCTAGGCCTAGTGGTATTTCACTGAAACTACTTTTATAATTAAAAAACTCTGATCCACTATTGATAGGAGCCTGCATTTTGACATGTTTGCCCTCCAAAGGCCCCAGGCAGTGTTGTAGTTGCCAAGTGTTTTCAAATCTACGTGCTACAAGAAGCCATTCTTCACCACTTGCAGGCGACTGAAAGAGAAGTAAACAAAAACAAATTAGTACCTTCACTATAGTTGTGCAAATGATTGTGGTTCACGTTTTTAATTTTGGGATGCAGATTCCAATAACCGGCATCGTGTGTTTTTTTCTGATTCTTTACAGACTATGAAACACAAGACAGATCCAGTGGCAAAAGATTCAACAGAAACACCTGCAATACCAAACGCCATAGAGAGCCAGAAACAGAACATGGCAAAAAGCAACTGTATCAGGTTGTCTCAATTCCGAAAGCATTATCAGAAAGAAAAGAACAAGAGCCTGATGAGATAGATTCATAGTGCCACCTGCTGGCAAAAAAAATTGATGAACGAGAAAGGCATGCCATTATGCATGCAACAGACAATTTCTTACACGAAAGACAAGCAGTGAAAAAGCGATACATAACAGTGCACCAAAATTCGGGCGACAGACAATATTTTCAGCACGTGCAACAGCCACTGAGCTCTTGGGCTGGGGAAGAAATAGGGATGATACAACCGGTTTTCGATTAAATGTTTTTTTTAAGTGTCAGTTTAACCTGAGAGTCAAAACTGCTAAAAATAACAGGTTTGTGAAATAAGCGATTTCCTGTTTTTTCTTCCCATTATTTCCGCTAATAAACGTAGAAATCGAACAAACACTAAAAAATTTTGACTTCCTCTGTTCCAACATAAATAAAATCAAAATATTAAATTAAATACACTCCTGGAAATTGAAATAAGAACACCGTGAATTCATTGTCCCAGGAAGGGGAAACTTTATTGACACATTCCTGGGGTCAGATACATCACATGATCACACTGACAGAACCACAGGCACATAGACACAGGCAACAGAGCATGCACAATGTCGGCACTAGTACAGTGTATATCCACCTTTCGCAGCAATGCAGGCTGCTATTCTCCCATGGAGACGATCGTAGAGATGCTGGATGTAGTCCTGTGGAACGGCTTGCCATGCCATTTCCACCTGGCGCCTCAGTTGGACCAGCGTTCGTGCTGGACGTGCAGACCGCGTGAGACGACGCTTCATCCAGTCCCAAACATGCTCAATGGGGGACAGATCCGGAGATCTTGCTGGCCAGGGTAGTTGACTTACACCTTCTAGAGCACGTTAGGTGGCACGGGATACATGTGGACGTGCATTGTCCTGTTGGAACAGCAAGTTCCCTTGCCGGTCTAGGAATGGTAGAGCGATGGGTTCGATGACGGTTTGGATGTACCGTGCACTATTCAGTGTCCCCTCGACGATCACCAGTGGTGTACGGCCAGTGTAGGAGATCGCTCCCCACACCATGATGCCGGGTGTTGGCCCTGTGTGCCTCGGTCGTATGCAGTCCCGATTGTGGCGCTCACCTGCACGGCGCCAAACACGCATACGACCATCATTGGCACCAAGGCAGAAGCGACTCTCATCGCTGAAGACGACACGTCTCCATTCGTCCCTCCATTCACGCCTGTCGCGACACAACTGGAGGCGGGCTGCACGATGTTGGGGCTTGAGCGGAAGACGGCCTAACGGTGTGCGGGACCGTAGCCCAGCTTCATGGAGACGGTTGCGAATGGTCCTCGCCGATACCCCAGGAGCAACAGTGTCCCTAATTTGCTGGGAAGTGGCGGTGCGGTCCCCTACGGCACTGCGTAGGATCCTACGGTCTTGGCGTGCATCCGTGCGTCGCTGCGGTCCGGTCCCAGGTCGACGGGCACGTGCACCTTCCGCCGACCACTGGCGACAACATCGATGTACTGTGGAGACCTCACGCCCCACGTGTTGAGCAATTCGGCGGTACGTCCACCCGGCCTCCCGCATGCCCACTATACGCCCTCGCTCTAAGTCCGTCAACTGCACATACGGTTCACGTCCACGCTGTCGCGGCATGCTACCAGTGTTAAAGACTGCGATGGAGCTCCGTATGCCACGGCAAACTGGCTGACACTGACGGCGGCGGTGCACAAATGCTGCGCAGCTAGCGCCATTCGATGGCCAACACCGCGGTTCCTGGTGTGTCCGCTGTGCCGTGCGTGTGATCATTGCTTGTACAGCCCTCTCGCAGTGTCCGGAGCAAGTATGGTGGGTCTGACACACCGGTGTCAATGTGTTCTTTTTTCCATTTCCAGGAGTGTAGACAAATAAAAGAAAACTTAGTCTGTCCACTGTTCACTGGAGAAAATTGACAAGCGGTTGAATACTAAAAAAAATATTCAGACTTCTCTTACTGATTCTAATTTTTTGGAACCTTCTTAAAAATCATCTTGTAATCTAGGATCATAGCAGCAGTTGGGCATTAGGAATATCGGGTGCTAATGGGTCAAAACTGAAGATGAAGAACCACGTGGTAACAGGTTCATTACTGTCTCAGCAATGTTGCACCAGTTCTTATGTCGTATGTGTGTTGCTCGTTTCGTCGGCGTTGTTATTAAAATAGCACTGACCGCTTTCCCCATTTTCCTTAATAACGCAATATTTCAAAGTAATGGAAATTTTACGAATAAAAATTACTCGTTTTTTAAAAAAGGTTTATTTGAAAACCAAAAGTTTAAGCTCTGCTACTACAGCTAATTGACATTTCTGTGTTTTTTACCCGGTTATTAGTAAAAAATAGAAAATACCTGTTGTAACAGAGACCAGATACCGAAAAATACTGGTTATTCGGAACTAAAATACCAGAATCGGCTATACCCGGTCGGCTTTTACCGTCGCTGTTGTGGAGTAAAAATGTAGATTTAAAAATGTCCCCCAGTAAATAAAGGGTTCAAATGGCTCTGAGCACTATGGGACTTAACATCTTACGTCATCAGTCCCCTAGAACTTAGAACTACTTAAAGATAACTAACCTAAGGACATCACACACATCCATGCCCGAGGCAGGATTCGAACCTGCGACCGTAGCAGTCCCGCGGTTCCGGACTGCAGCGCCTAGAACCGCAAGACCACCGCGGCCGGCAAATAAAGGGTGTCCCACTCAAACCTCCCTGATTTCAAGCACCTTGGAGAGAAAAACCTCAGTAGATGCGACAATGAAAAATGCACCACATTGTAGAGCATCTCAAAGTATTTATATTCCCACGTCAGAAGTGCCAAGTATCGTCGCCAAAGTGCAGCATGGTCGCATGAAGTGAAAATGGCAATTCCACAGCACCGCAAGCAAGAGGTAGTGTGGTTTGCAGACAGAAAATCGCCGATTACTGTGCAAAAAGAAATTCTCGTCGTGTGTATGAATGTGATCCACCTGGCGTGAAAACAATTAAGGCATGGTATAGAAAGTTTCTGGCAACATGAAGTGTTCTGAAACATTCTGGCGGTGCACGTTACGGAGTTTCAGAAGAGACTGCAGAGGACATCAGACAAACGTCTCTCAGAGGCCCACGTAAGTCAATTCGGCAAGCATCTAGGCAAATTGATGTACCTCGATGAATATTGCATCGTGTAGTTCACCAGCGCCTTCGTATGTGTGCTTAGAAAGTGCAAATTCTGCAACATCTGACGCCGAACGACAAACCATGCCGACAACCATTTGCTGCGGATATGCTGCAGCGTATTGATATGGGTGACAGCTTCCTGGAAATATGTTTATTCTCAAATGAGGCAACCTTTCATCTATCAGGTAGGGTTAATAGGCATAACGTCTGGTGTGGGCTAATGCACGACAGGATTGTTGGACTGTTCTTCTTTGCGGAACAAACAGTGAATGGGTCAGTGTATCTGGACATGTTGGAGCAGTCTGTGTACCCTTAGATACAAGACTTGCAACACAACATTATTTTTCGACAAGATGGAGCTCCGCCGCATTGGTCAACGGTTGTTCGCAAGCTCCTGGATAGGAAATTTCCCAGTCGTTGGGTCGGACGCGGAGGATCCATTGCCTGGCCACCACATTTACCCGACTTTACTCTGCTTGATTTCTTCATGTAGGGATTCGTGAAGTACCACGTGTATGCGACCAAAGTGGGCGATATTCCTATTAGACTTGGCCACTGTTTCTGTGTTTCGATACAGTGTACCGATACGTGGAACTGTTTCAGTGTTTCGGAACGGCTGTGGTTCACTGTTTCGAAACAGTGGTGTTTCATTCCGCCCCTGTGTCGGTTAACCGGACCAGATTCGATCTCGAGCCAGACACAGAAACTGTATCGTTGTTTCAAAATAAGGCTGTTTCAGTCCACCTCTGCTTGGAACGGACTAATTGTATCGAAACAGTGATGTTTCATTCCGCGCTGTGTCGGACGAGATTCGGGCTCGGCACAGGTACTGAAACACAACATACCACTTCGTGAAACACTTTCAAGAGTGTCGAAATCTTTTTGACAAGCAATAGCATGAAGCTTAAGATATCCGAAAATAAAGCTTCGGTTCTATCTGACTGCCATATTCCGAAATGGCGTAACATCTGCTTTATAAACACTAACCAAACAATAAAACAACGTATACTATTCACATTCAAAATAATAAATATGTGAACATCATTCAGTTAAATTACACTTTTTTTTACAACATACGTTTCTCTGGTCATGTACAGTATTCATATTAAGAAACGCAAGTAAGCCTACAACGTTTTGAAGAAAAAAAGCGTAAAGTGACAGTTATTAGACATATACATAAATTTGATGTAGGAATAACTGCAAGCAATCTGTTTGACGTATCACTGATAGTGTAATGGTGAACGGGAAGGGCTGGGAAGCATAGTGAATTTATAGTAACGGTTCGAAACACCTTAAAAGACAAAATTTTTCTGTTATATTTTGTTATTTATTCGAATTATTTGGCATTATTTGTGAGTCTATAGTCACTGTGCCAATTATCCACAATAATTCCCTTTGTGTGCATGGAAATTAGCAAGATGGGTATATTAACCATACTAACGGAATGTGGGAATCCCAGTAGCATATCCGTTGTTTCTGCAGTTTGCTCCAACCTCCAGTTCGTTCATGGTGGCTCTTCTGTCTTCAGCTATGGCTGTCCTTGACCAATTGAAAAGTATGAAAGTCACACGACACGGAAGCAGCGCATTTGCTTCAGGAAATACGAAACTGCCAAGACGCCTAAGTGATAGTTTCATACTTTCTGCGATATGATTAGCGCTCTCGCACCTCATTTATGTTCATATGGACATACTTATACAGTAGACATTCAAGATGATAAAATGTGTAGGTTTATTAGATTACAAAACACAAACTGTTTCACTGTTTCGAAACATCGTATCGAAACATTACATTGTACTGTTCCATTTATTTCGAACCAGTTACGTGTTTCAGTTTGCCCATCTCTAATTCCTACGTTGCAACATCGTATCGCTAATGCGATTGCAACAATAACAGAGGAAATGTTAGAAAGAACTTGGCAAGAAATTGAATATAGACTAGATATTCTTCGTACTACAAATGGTTCACATGTAGAGGTGTATTGATGATAAATAAATAAATTCTTTGAGATGCTCTACAATGTGGTGCATTTTTCATTGTCGTATCTATTGTGGTTTTTTCCCTGGGTCTTTGAAATCAGGGAGGAATGAGTGGGACATCCTGTAACTTATTTAGGCGGCAGCAAACAAAGGGGCGTAGTATAGAGTTTATTTTTTTTAATAGTAGCGTGCTGAGTATGACCGTTAAGTCCCTTTGCCCAGTAGCACAATAATGCAGGGTAAGTACTCAATATTGTTAACTGAAATTTTTTTGAGAACATTGTTGTAATAAGTGCAGTGAGTGCTAAAAAATTATGGGACGTCATTGGCTTTGACGACGATTGTCGCTAGCTGAAGCCTTTGTGGCGCAAAAGTCCCTGCAAATAGGACCCTGACGTCCCACATTCAGGTCACCGGCGATCTGGCCCGCAGCACTTGGTCCACGTGAAGACACTGCGAATTGCGACGGATAAATTTTTCTTTCTTTCTTTTCTTTTGCTCCATTTACTCTGTACGTATATCTTTGATGGTCTAGAATATTTGTTATGTTCTGTAGAATGAAAAGTGACTGTTTTTGCTTTATTACATTGCTACATGAATCTCCTATCAGTTAAGTATGCAAAATCTTAACTTACTTTTCATCCTATTCGTAATGCTGTGTAAAACTAAATGTAATATATTAACTGTTACACGATCCGTAATGCGAGAGCAATAATAGCTGCAGTCGAACAGTGTCAGGCAGTACATCAAAATTTATGGCCGTGTCCTTACGTTTCGATCATGGTTTGAACTAGATTTCAACGTGGACGAAATGAAAGAAAAATATTACACTGGGTGAATGGCCTGAGCTTCGTAGAGTATTATAAACGCCCGTGACAAAACTCAAGCTAATGGCCACTGATTGTCGCTTTTAGAATAGAACTGTTTGTACGTAACTGAGTCGCATAAAATAATTCTCTTTAAATATCTTGTTTTATTCACAATTTAATGAACTGCCAAACGCGTTAAAACATGAACCACTGTCGTGGAAATATTTACACTGTTTTATTACGTGTGGTATTGATTTCGTCGTAATTTTGAATTCGCGATCGTTAATATGCTAAAACTGAAGAAACTGCAAAAAGGTGGAAATTTAAGGAGATGGGACCTGGATAAACTGACTAAACCAGAGGTTGTACAGAGTTTCAGGGAGGGCATAAGAAAACAATTGACAGGAATGGGGGAAAGAAATACAGTAGAAGAAGAATGCGTAGCTTTGAGGAATGAAACAATGAAGGCAGCAGAGGATCAAGTAGGTAAAAACACGACGGTTAGTAGAAATCCTTGAGTAACAGAAGATATATTGAATTTAATTGATGAAAGGAGAAAATATAAAAATGCAGTAAATGAAACAGCGAAAAGGAATACAAACGTCTCAAAAATGAGATCAACAGGAACTGCAAAATGGCTAAGCAGAGATGGTCAGAGGACAAATGTTAGGATGTAGAGTCTTATCTCACTAGGGGCAAGATAGATACTGCCTACAGGAAAATTAAAGAGACCATTGGAGAAAAGAGAGCCACTTGTATGAATATAAAGAGCTCAGATGGAAACCCAGTTCTAAGCAGAGAAGGGAAAGCAGAAAGGTGGAAGGAGTATATAGAGGGCCTATACAAGGGCAATGCACTTGAGGACAATGTTATGGAAATGGAAGAGGATGTTGATGAAGATGAAATGGGAGATATGACACTGCGTGAAGAATTTGACAGAGCACTGAAAGACCTAAGTCGAAGCAAGTCCCCAGGAGTAGACATCATTCCATTAGAACTACTGACGGCCTTGGGAGAGCCAGTCCTGACAAAACTCTACCATCTGCTGAGCAAGATGTATGAGACAGGTGAAATAGCCTCAGACTTCAAGAAGAATATAATAATTCCAATCCCAAAGAAAACAGGTGTTGACAGATATGAAAATTACCGAACTATCAGTTTAATAAGTCACGTCTGCAAAATACTAACACGAATTCTTTACAGACAAATGGAAAAACTGGTAGAAGCCAACATCGGAGAAGATCAGTTTGGATTCCGTAGAAATGTTGGAACACGTGAGGCAATACTGACCCTACGACTTATCTTAGAAAATAGATTAAGGAAAGGCATACCTATGTTTCTAGCATTTGTAGACTTAGAGAAAGCTTTTGAAAATGTTGACTGGAATACTCTCTTTCAAATTCTGAAGGTGGCAGGGGTAAAATACGGGGAGCGAAAGGCTATTTACAATTTGTACAGAAACCAGATGGCAGTTATAAGACTCGAGGGATATGAAAGGGAAGCAGTGGTTGGGAAGGGAGTGAGACAGGGCTGTAGCCTCTCCCCAACGTTATTCAATCTGTATATTGAGCAAGCAGTAAAGGAAACAAAAGAAAAATTCGGAGTAGGTATTAAAATCCATGGAGAAGAAATAAAAACTATGAGGTTCGCCGATGGCATTGTAATTCTGTCAGAGACAGCAAAGGACCTCGAAGAGCAGCTGAACGGAATGGACAACAAAAGCAAAACGAGGATAATGGAATGTAGTCCAATTAAGTCGGGCGATGCTGAGGGAATTAGATTAGGAAATGAGACACTTAAAGTAGTAAATGAGTTTTGCTGTTTGGGGAGCAATAACTGATGATGGTCGAAGTAGGGAGGATATAAAATGTAGACTGGCAACAGCAAGGAAAGCGTTTCTGAAGAAGAGAAATTTGTTAACATCGAGTATTGATTTAAGTGTCAGGAAGTCGTTTCTGAAAGTATTTGTATGGAGTGTAGCCATATATGAAAGTGAAACATGGACGATAAATAGTTTGGACAAGAAGAGAATAGAAGCTTTTGAAATGTGGTGCTACAGATGAATTCTGAAGATTAGATGGGTAGATCACATAACGAATGAATTGGTATTGAATAGAATTGGGGAGAAGAGGAGTTTGTGGCACAACTTGACTAGAAGAAGGGATCGGTTGGTAGGAGATGTTCTGAGGCATCAAGGGATCACCAACTTAGTATTGGAGGGCAGCGTCGAGGGTAAAAATCGTAGAGGGAGACTGAGAGATGAGTATACTAATCAGATTCAGTAGGATGTAGGTTGCAGTAGGTATTGGTAGATGAAGAAGCTTGCACAGGATAGAGTAGCATGGAGAGCTGCATCAAACCAGACTCAGAACTGAAGACCACAACAACAACTACAGATGTTAAAATTAATTGGACTTTAATTTCGCAAACGGTGAATTAAAGTGAATTTGTAGCAGCTGTAAACTGTGTATGGGACGTTGATAACGGAATCGTGTGTGCAAGGAACGTGATAATCGCACACATACAAATTTGGATCTGCACTACAGCGTTTACGTTCGACCAGTCTGTAACCCTAGGAAATACGATGGAGGATAATATTATCGCCTAAAAAATCATATACTAAACAATAGAATGTATTCATTGTAATTTCACAACTAGTGGAGGTGTTTTAATTACACCGCTAAAATCGACGGGCTGGCGTTGACGTCATAGCTCACTGACAGCACACACAGATAAGCTGCAACTAAGATCGCTTTCCCCTTGTAACGACTCAAGGCGTTTTTTATAGTTTCGACTGTAGCTTATTTTTCGTTAATTTTCAAGAATCTGTGCACGTGGAATTCGCAGCCTCAACAGAAGTGATATATTTCGAACTCTCGGCTCTCGAAGAGGGAAATAGGGATACTGTTTTTTTGCTTTGAGAACAGAACGTCGCATGAGAGTAGTAGAACGCCACACGAGACAAAATATTTCAGTCTTTTATATTTTCACAACTTACGACTATCTGGTAAATCTCTTCCCTTAGAGGCTCTCCCAATTTTCCTAAAATCAAAAGTGTATCCTGTGCACGGGGAAAGAGGAATGGTGCCTGCACCAGACACGGTATTGTGCGCGACTACGATATAACTGATGAGTGATATGTGATGTTATTCATTTCCTTAATAAATTCACGTGAGTGAAAAACCTGCTGTTACTCTCTTTTTTTAATGGCTTTCTGTTTTCAGTTCATTCGTCTTTTGCCATCACTTTTGTCAACACGTCAAGAGTCGAGTGTTCGATATACACACAACAAAAAAGATTTGCATCACCTCGGTTCCGAGAGTTCTGGAACCTGTACAGAAAATTGGAATAGAGATCAACATAAACATCATTTCCGCATTTTTTATTGCTCATGAAAACCACACATTGCATGTTGTACCACCGTACAGTGAGGCCTTCAGAGGTCCAGACTGCTGGATACACCGGTACCTCTAATACCCAGTAGCACGTCCTCTTGCATGCCTGTATTCGTCGTGGAATACTATCCACAAGGTCATCAAGGCACTGTTGGTCCAGATTGTCCCAATCCTCAACGGCGACTCGGCGTAGATCCCTCAGAGTTATTGGTGGGTCACGTCGTCCATAAACAGCCCTTATCAATCTAGCCCAGGCATGTTCGATAGTGTTCATGTCTGGAGAACATGCTGGCCACTCTAGTCGAGCGATGTCGTTATCCTGAAGGAAGTCATTCACAAGATGTGCACGATGGGAGAGCGAATTGTCGTCCATGAAGACGAATGCTTCGCCAATATGCTGCCGCTATGGTTGCACTATCGGCCGGAGAATGGCATTCACGCATCGTACAGCCGTTATAGTGCCTTCCATGACCACCAGCGGCGTACGTCGATCCCACATAATGCCACCACGAAACAGCAGGGAACCTCCACCTTGCTGCCTTCGCTGGACAGTGTGTCTAAGGCGTTCAGCCTGACCGGGCTGCCTCCAAACACGTCTCCGACGATTGTCTGGTTGAAGAGAACGTGATACCAATCCTGAGTGGTCCGTTCGGCATGTTGTTGGGCCCATCTCTACCGTGATGCATGGTGTCGCGGTTGCAAAGATGGACCTCGCGAGGGACATCGAAAGTGAAGTTGCACGTCATGCAGCCTACTGCACACAGTTTGAGTCGTAACACGACGTCCTGTGTCTGCACGAAAAGCATTGTTCAACATGGTGGCGTTGCCATCAGGGTCTTGTGCTCTTTTGCAGTTTGTTACCAAACTTTAACAATGCTGCTTTTGTTAACTTCGGAAGTAAAACAAGTTCTTTTGAGTTTAAATAATCAAAATACGTGGTCAAAATGTGGTGGAGTGGTTCATTTAGAACCATTTTCCTTTTCCTCACCCAGTTCGGAACAGGCTGAGTAACATAGCAGCTTATGGCTGTTATGATTAAATTTAATGATAGGACTGAGTCACATACATCACACGTTTTTTCTAGTTCGTGGTGACATCGAAAATGTCTGTGACCCGAAGATCAGCCCAAGGTGGCATGCGTGACTTCATGAGTGTAGCTGATGGCCTCCGGAAAGCTTCTTAGAAATGCGTTTCATCAGAATCTGCCTTCTTAAGAGATGACACCTCGTCAGCTTTTATGCTGAGGTCCGGAGGGACAATAGTGGTCAGAGCAGGCGACCACTGAATGGGAGTATATCCGACAGTGCCAGTTAATGGTCTGCACGGCTTTACTCAGACATTCGTCTTCGTTGCATAAGCTCTGTTTTCGAATGCAAGGACACAATATTTAGCAAATGGGTATGCAAGTGAAATTGCAGCGTTGCGTAGCCTATTTGGAATTGCTCGCCACTTGTTTCCCGCTATTTTGTGGGACAGATTTACTCTTGAGCCAAACGTCTTTGTCACGTTTCTGTAACACCGTTTACATGACAGCGACACCTAGAGATTTAAGGAAGTAATTATGAGAAATTTAGACGACGTCAAACAACACATGTAACTTCCTGTGTGGCTCTTTACTTTGTAGATGTAACTCTGTGACCTCTGTTTTGCTTAGGTTTGGCTAAACTCTCCATTTGCAAAAGTTGTCACTCAATATGTTGAGGTCACTCGAAGGTTTACTCTCCGAATGCGTGACATGTTTGTTTTGACACATTAATGCCAGAACACCTGCATACTGGATTTTCTTGGTAGGTGGAATGGCATAGACATACACATTTAACTGAATGGGAGACAGGACAGATACTTGAGGCACGCCATCATTCTGGGTTCTCCAGCTGCTAGCTTCACCATTCAGAAAAACAGAAAAATATCGGCCAGACATCGTGTCGTTGAGCGAAGTATTAAACGTTCGATAGCCAATTCGTAGATGAATACGCTGCGTATCGGCTGGCATACGACGTTCTGTACCTGAGGTACCTCTAAGCAACTTGAGCGGTGGCGCTCGGCTTGGGGTAGCGACTTGGGATCCTTGGGGTGTAAAGATCTTCGTTTTCATTATTTGGCCGACGAGGAGAGGAGATACTTCGGCGATCGTTAGACTGTAAGTCGAAGTCCTGGGATAAATTCCAAACCTCTTGCAGTGTCCCGCGATCTAAAGGCTGTAAATCGGATGGGGACATTAAGCTTTAATCTACTATGGCTAAGGTAATATTATCATTGTTGCTCTAGAGTGCGCTGACCACTTGATGCTACTCATGAGGTGCAGCGTATGTGCCGATACCTGATTTCATTCTGTCCCGTCGCTCTTCGTCATCAACAACATAAACACAACACATTGTATTCACGTACAATACACAAATGCACTTAAAGACACATTACGTGCAAACCTTGCGCGACAATGAAATACACCATATCAATCAAGGTCAAGATTCTAGGGCATTATTTTTGAGATTCGTCAAACAACATGAGCCATAGCTAGTGCGCTGTAGAACAACTCACTACGTAGTTCATCGCAGACTGAATAATTTAAATAAGAAAACGTGAACTTAGCGATACTGTGTGCAAATACAAATTGGAATACAGCTGAAGGTATTATACTACTTATTGTATAAAGGATAAAATGATAGTCTTTTTTGTTTTTAGTCCTCTCTTTCACTGTCGCATTTATGAAGGTAATACGAGATATGCACCGTCTTTTGTGCCTTTGCAAAATATATAATATATATCCTATATTACTAGGATTAAAAAGTCACAACGAGGGCACTTTTGCAGTTTTTCCCCAACGCCAGATAGAGCTGGTTGGCGCTCTGTTGAGGCACTGGGCTCGACGTCCGGAGGACAGTGGTTCAAATGCTCGTCTAGTCATCCAGATATACATTGAAGAGTCAAAGAAACTGGTACGACAGCCTAATATCATGTAGAACCCCCGCGAGCACGCAGAAATGCCGCAACACGACGTGGCATGGACTCAACTAATGTCTGAAGTAGTGCTGGAGGGAAGTGACACCATGAATCTTGCAGGGCTGTCCATAAATCCGTAAGAATACGAAGGGGCGGAGATCTCTTCTGAACAGCACCTTGCAAGGAATCCCAGATATGCTCAATAAAGTTCATTTCTGGGGAGGTTGGCCAAGTGGAAGCGTTTAAACTCAGAAGAGTTTTCCTGGAGCCACTCTGTAGCAATTCTGGACGTATGGGGTGTCGCATTGTCCTGCTGGAACTGCCCAACTCCGTCGGAATGCACAATAGACATGAAAGGATGCAGGTAATCAGACGGGATGGTTACGTACGTGCCACCTGTCAGAGTCGTATCTCGACGTATCGGGGATGCCACATCACTCGAATTGCATATGCCCCACACCATTATAGAGCCTTCACCAGCTTGAGCAGTCTTTTGCTGACATGCATGGTCAATGGATTCATGAGGTTATTTCCATACCCGTACACGTCCATCCAATGGATACAATTTGAAACGAGACTCGTCCAACCAGGCAACATGTTTCCAGTCATGAACAGTCCAATATCGGCGCTGACGGGCCCAGGCGAGACGTAAAGCTTTGTGTCATGCAGTCATCAAGGGTACACGAGGGGCCTTGGGCTCCGAAAGCCCGTATTGATGATGTTTCGCTGAATGGTTCGCACGCTGACACTTGATGATGGCCCAGTTTGAAATCTGAAGCAGTTTGAGGAAGGGTTGCACATCTGTCATATTGAACGATGCTCTTCAATCGTCGTTGGTCCCGTTCTTGCAGGATCTTTTCCGGCCGCAGCGATGTCGGAGATCTGATGTTTTGTCGGCTTCGTGATATTCACGGTACACTCGTGAAATGATCGTACGGGAAAATCCCCACTTCATCCCTACCTCGGAGATGATGTGTGTCATCACACGACTGCCAACTATACCACCTCGTTCAAACTTGCTTAAATCTTGATAACCTGCCATTGTAGCAGCAGTAACCGATCTAACAATTGCGCCAAACCCTTTTGTCTTATATAGGCGTTGCCGACCGCAGCGCCGTATTCCGCCTGTTTACATATCTCTGTACTTGAATATACATGCCTACACCAGTTTCTTTGGCGCTTCGGTGTATGTTTACCTTGAAATCCCCAGATCGTTCAAGTCGAATGCAGGGATTCTTCCGTTGAAAGGGCACAGCTAATCTTGTTCCTCACACTTCTCCAATACGAGCCGTTCTCCGCCTCTGACGAAGTCGTCGAGGACGAGAAGTTAAATTCTATTATTCCTTCCCATTCCTTTATTGTTCCACATTCTTTCCCGAATACCATTTGAGACAGCAATCACAGGCCTCACTTAACATACAAATTACGGTACATCTACATCTGCACGCATGCTCCGAAAGCCATCTTACGATGAGTGGCCGAAGGTACCTTGAAAGTGATCCATGGAATATGACACTAACTAAATAAATGCTTAACTTTCAGGTATCTAAAGACAGTGTAGATGCTGCACATAGACCAATTAACAGTACCTTTGGGGAGCACAGTACAAGATGTATATAAAAGTCTCTATGTATTACAAATCCTAAGTAGGGAATTTACGAGGTAAGCATTAAACGCACAGTTTCTTTTCTGTCTCAAGAATGTCTCGCTGCCGTCTCTTATCGAGAAGTGTCCCAGCCGTCGTACACACGAGTTGATGCACAGATGGTGGACATGTGGCAAGATATTATCAAACACGTGACGTATAATCACTTGCCAACAACAATAACTATACAAATAGAAACAGTGAAGCATAACTTTAACGTACAGTTTACAGTCACAGCAGGAAGTTCTGCAGCTCCCTCTGGTTATGCTGTTTGATAAAATTCAGCGAGTAGGGGTTCTTTTAAATAAGACGGTTTAACTACGAAGATGGAGCCTTTTGACTGAAGGTTCTCGTAAGAAGCATTAAATACCAAGAAAGGACACATTTGAGTTAATCCTGCTGATATGCTAGTTTTTCCGAGACCTGATGTTTCGTTAAAGAAAATAAAGGTTATTCGTAGGTTATTTACTCTCATTTGGCTGTTTCTTGTTCCTTGTTTATTTGCAAGCGATTTTCGAAGCCACTTCATCTTTAGGTATTACAGCTCTGTGATCGATGTCACCGCAAGTGTATCCGGATAATGTACTCCAGCACCAGTGTTATGACTAGTTTAATACCACCGTACTGGAGAACGTAATATGAATATCCTTGTAGTTGTTCACTGGGTTTTCAGGCGCTCGATTTTTAACCAAACTGTTCGGTATTTGTAAATCCACATCTGCATGATTACTCTGCAATTTACAATTAAGTGCCTGGCAGATGATTAATCGAACCACCTTCAAGCTATGTCTCTACTGTTCCACTTTCGAGCGGTGCGCGGGAAAAACGAATACTTAAATCTTTCTGTGCGAGCTCTGACTTCTCTTATTTTATAATGATAATCATTTCTCACTGTGTAAGTGGGCATCAAAAAAATATTTTCATCATCTGATGCGAAATTTGGTGATAGAAATTTCACGAGAAGAACCTACCAAAACGAAAAACGCCTTTGTTTTGATGATAGCTATCCCAATTTGCGTATCATGTCCTTAGCACTGTCTTCCCTATTTCGCGAAAACGCAAAATGAGCGGCCCTTCCTTGACGTTTTTCGATGTTCTCCGTCAGTCCCATCTGATACGAATCCACATCGCACAGAAATACTCCAGAAGAGGGCGGACAAGCGTGGTGTAAGCAGTCTCTTTAGTAGACCTGGTGCACTTTCTAAGTGTTCTACCAAAAAATCACACTCTTTGGTTTGCTTTTCTATAACATTATCCACGGAATCGTTCCAGTTAAACTTATTCGTAATTGTAGTCCATAAGTATTACATTGAATTTACAGAGTTTATATCTGTGTGACTTATCGTGTAATCGAAATTAAGCAGATGACTTCACTTTTCTTTGTTTAGAGTCAACTGCCAATTTTCACACTTGTTTAAATCATTTTTCAGTTGGTTTTGATCATTCGATGACTTTACAAGACGATAAATAACAGCATCTAAGAGGGCAGCACAAATTGCCTCATATGCCATTTATGTAGATCAGGAAGAGTAGAGAACCTATAACACTTTCTTGGGAACGCCAGATATTACTTTTGTTTTACTGGATGACTTACCGTCAATTACTACGAAATGTTATGCTTTTGACAGGAACTTACAAATCCAGTCTCACAACCGAGGCGATACAATATAGGCATGCAGTCTGATTAGAAGTGGCTTGTGAGGAACGGAAATCTAAAAATATGGAATGAATTTGACATCCCCTGTCGATAGCATTCATTACTTAGTGAGAATGAAGAGCTAGCTGTGTTTCACAAGAACGATTTTTTTGAATGCATGCTTACTATTTGTCAATAAATTTTTTTCTTGAGGTAACTCATAATGTTCGAACACAGTATATGTTCCAAAATATTACTGCATATCGACGTTAGTGATATGGGTCTGTAATTCAGCAGATTATTCCTATTTTCTTGCTTGGATATTGGTATGATTTTCCGTCTACGTTTTTAAATAGATATTTATTTCTGGTGGGTTTGGATGTCACGGTATTCGGTCTCGGTGCAGCAACCCTGTGGTCACTAATCCCTTTGTGCATCAAGATGCTCCCTGTTTCCTCAAGATTATGTGTTGCTCAGAAGTCGAGTATGTTCTTGCAACCATTTACGGTTGGGCTCCTGGACCAACTGTTCAAAATAATTTTCTATTTCAGTTGACGTATTATGCCTACCACTGGCTTTAAACACGTATTTTCCCCCAACATATTGAGGGTAAATTGAGGTCACCATCGACTATAATTGTATGAGTCGGGTACTCATGACTCAATTTTTCTTTGAAGTGTTCAGCAACTGTATCATTTGATTAAGAGGTTGGTGAAAGGAACCAGTTATTAATTTATTCCGCTTGTCACGTATAACCTCTACCCATACTGATTGACAGAAACTGTCTATTTCATTTTCACTACACGGTAAACAACTTCTGACAGCCGTAACACCCCACCACCAACTGTATTTAATATATCCTTTCTGAACTTCGCTTGAACTTATTTCAGGATTTACTCAGCTTTATGTACCTATGACGCTTTGAGCTTCGGTGCTCCCTATTTGCTCGTTGAGTTCTAGTTCTTTTCCAGTTACAACAATTTACAGCTACAATACCGATTGTTGCTAGGACAACCTTCCTGTGTTTGTCCTGTACCCTTTTATACTGACGCCATTTCTGCAGTTTCCCGAGACCCTCTAAACTAAAAAACTTCCCAATCTCCTCCACACAGCCGTACCCGTGTAGCCGTTTTGCGTGAGTAGTAGACCTTGATATATAAAGAGGAACCCTCAACCCCACCACCCAATAGCGCACGTCGAGGAATCTGCAGTCTACATGGTCGCATGATCGTCTAAACCTATGATTCAGATCCTTCACTAGGTTCTGTACCAAAGGACCACAGTCAGTTTTGTCGGTGATGCTGCAGACTGTGATCTCCGCCTTCATCTCACAAGCCAAAGAGGCAGTGATTATCACTTCAGCTATCTGGCTGAAGCCAGAGAGAATCTCTTCCAAAACAAACCGACACACATCGTTAGTACGAGGTGCATTCAAGTTCTAAGGCCTCCGATTTTTTTTCTAATTAACTACTCACCCGAAATCGATAAAACTGGCGTTACTTCTCGACGTAATCGCCCTGTAGACGTACACATTTTTCACAACGCTGGCGCCATGATTCCATGGCAGCGGCGAAGGCTTCTTTAGGAGTCTGTTTTGACCACTGGAAAATCGCTGAGGCAATAGCAGCACGTCTGGTGAATGTGCGGCCACGGAGAGTGTCTTTCATTGTTGGAAAAAGCCAAAAGTCACTAGGAGCCAGGTCAGGTGAGTAGGGAGCATGAGTAATCACTTCAAAGTTGTTATCACGAAGAAACTGTTGCGTAACGTTAGCTCGATGTGCGGGTGCGTTGTCTTGGTGAAACAGCACACGTGCAGTCCTTCCCGGACGTTTTTGTTGCAGTGCAGGAAGGAATTTGTTCTTCAAAACATTTTCGTAGGATGCACCTGTTACCTTAGTGTCCTTTGGAACGCAATGGGTAAGGATTACGCCCTCGCTGTCCCAGAACATGGACACCATCATTTTTTCAGCACTGGCGGTTACCCGAATTTTTTTTGGTGGCGGTGAATCTGTGTGTTTCCATTGAGCTGACTGGCGCTTTGTTTCTGGATTGAAAAATGGCATCCACGTCTCATCCATTGTCACAACCGACGAAAAGAAAGTCCCATTCATGCTGTCGTTGCGCGTCAACATTGCTTGGCAACATGCCACACGGGCAGCCGTGTGGTCGTCCGTCAGCATTCGTGGCACCCACCTGGATGACACTTTTCGCATTTTCAGGTCGTCATGCAGGATTGTGTGCACAGAACCCACAGAAATGCCAACTCTGGAGGCAATCTGTTCAACAGTCATTCGGCGATCCCCCAAAACAATTCTCTCCACTTTCTCGATCATGTCGTCAGACCGGCTTGTGCGAGCCCGAGGTTGTTTCGGTTTGTTGTCACACGATGTTCTGCCTTCATTAAACTGTCGCACCCACGAACGCACTTTCGACACATCCATAACTTCATCACCATATGTCTCCTTCAACTGTCGATGAATTTCAATTGGTTTCACACCACGCAAATTCAGAAAACGAATGATTGCACGGTATTCAAGTAAGGAAAACGTCGCCATTTTAAGTATTTAAAACAGTTCTCATTCTCGCCGCTGGCGGTAAAATTCCATCTGCCGTACGGTGCTGCCATGTCTGGGACGTATTGACAATGAACGCGGCCTCGTTTTAAAACAATGTGCATGTTTCTATCTCTTTCCAGTCCGGAGAAAAAAAATCGGAGGCCTTAGAACTTGAATGCACCTCGTACCAACATGAACCACCACCTACAGTTGAGTGCGCCCTGTGCGCTTCATGACATCCGGAAGCACCCATTCCATATCTGGAATGACTCCTCTCGTAATGCACACAGAGTGCACTCTGGATACCCTTCCCTCCTTGGCAGCTGTATCCCTAACGGTTCCATTACGCGCCTAATGCTGGAGCTCCCAACTACCAGTAATCCCACCCTCAGTGAATGCCCAGATCTTGGGCGTCCAGAGGTTTCTCTGCAGTAGAGCGAGTGACTGAATCTGGCTCAGGGACTTCGTCAGCCACAGTTAGCACCCGATACCTGTTCTTCAGAGGAATAAGGGAGGCTCTACGATCAGCGCACAGAAAGTCTTTCAATGCTACCCCTTTTCGAACGACCTCCAATTCGACTATTCGATCACAAGTGAGTGGAAACCTCAGTGCAGACAGTATCCGAGGTGGCAACGGTAGTGGACCGTTTGGGGGACACGTGGGATGTGCCAGAAGTCCCTTGGATCTCCACGTCCGGCCCCCCACAGTGATGCCCATTGGCAACAGCTTCAAGCAGTGTGACCGAAGCAAACCCGGCTGGAGTTGTGAGCAAAGGGTCACCAACTCAGTTCACACCTGAGCAAAGCAATCACAGTTCCTATCCATACTAAATACTTCGAAAATATACTATAGACAGGCAATTAATACGTAACTGTACCTGATAAATAAACAAACATGCATGAAATTAACGGGTTTAAACTAAAGAGCACAGAGGAAATTTAAAATAAGTTGCTTCTTATGTGAAGCTGTACCCAACTCAGAACAAAAATGTTGTCTTCTGATGTGCTGCTGCAGTAAGGAAAGTTAGCACGTATTCGGTGTTCACCGGCTGTGTTCAATGGCTCAGTATTTTTAGAATTCTGTTTACATCACTTCTTTTTGTATTGATTTGCAAAATCAAGTTAATGAACATTTGGTGCACTGTTGCTAGCCTTGTTTATGACCTTGACTCATCGTTGTCCGTCGTTTTCTTTCTCTATATTCGGCTGGCAAAGCCGAATTGGTGAATTTTCTATGAGTGTTAAAATACTGCAGGTGATTAATGAATGTTGTTAATCAAGATTGCCTCGCCGTGGGTCTGTATAACATTTGGGTGAGAAACGTTGTTTCCAGCTGTGGGCCTTGATTGGAATACTATCAAAACGTATTTCTGCCAAGAGTGTGGAAATGAATGGAATAAGCTGGAGTGCTGCATTTATTTTGTATATCATTAACCAAATTTATTTCAGAATTGTATTTAATTTATGAAAGGCGAATACATAAATCCTGCAGAATTGTATAATGTTACTATCAAATAAAAAAATATTGAAACACTTTAAACACTTTGGAACGACTGTTTCTCACGTGCAAAATCAGATGAAGAATGTTAAAACTAAATGAGACTGAGCGAAAAGAACTCAAGAATGAAGCTCTCGTAGCGTGCGAAAGAGCCGAAGATTATTTTAAACAGTGGTTTGACTACGAAAACTCTCCTTTTAAGATTTAGAGATACATGAATGTTGTAATTGAACGCCTCCACATGAAAAATATATACAAGCATCAAAAGTGGTGGATATTGAAGAAGGCACTGATAAAGATAGTTTACACCAGATCCGTATACGAAACAAAGCCTTGGAACAATTACAAAGTGAAGCTTCTACGACCACAAACCCGTTTTAGTGGAAAACGGTTTTAAACAGAGAAACACCAAACCTAATATTATCACAAAGGTAATGGTGAATGAATGCAGCAATGCTTTAGTGTGAAGAGTCGTCAGTCACATAATTCATTTATGGTCTGACGCTAAGAATAAACCGACTGTCGATATGGTAAAAGCAAAATCATGCATTCATTGTAATTTGAAGTCTGCAACGTACGACCACTTTTGCAGAAAAAAGGATAAAAATTTGTTGAAAACTGTAACTAGAAGTAATAAATACAATTTTGATGTTTACTAAATGTTTTATCGTGCTCATCCTCGGCCGTCAGCAAATCATTTCGCCCGGCAATGTTTGGAAATTTGGTCAATTTAATCTGGTAACGCTAGAGATACATCACATCGATCACTGAAATGTATGCCTGAAAATGAAGCCATAGTTAATTCGAAATCGATAGCAAATAAAGAAGAGTGATACAGAGCTAAGTGGTGACTGAATAGTATGAGAACAGTTTCTGTTTTCCATTATAAGAGATTTAACTGCTGCCACCAGTTTTCAGCATTATAGAAACAATAGAAACTACTTGACTCGCTGTATTTGGGACAATTCAAAATTATTTTACGTCTCTCTTTTCAACGCTTATTAAGATGAATTTCGTCATTTAAATACTCACATTGGTTTCGCCTTGTAAGTTATTATTGATCTTACATGCGAGCTTTTGTTTGGAATAGTTTTATTTATTTGCATTTCCCGCGTTTTACTCATTTGGCTAGTACAAACATCTTACGGAAAAGGAAACCAGTGTATTAGAAGAAGTGGACCATATTTCGCTATGGTTTAAATTTGGGCCAGGTAGATCTTTGGTACTGCGACGCGCTGCATCCTAATGGAAACAATACAGAACGGCGCCTCAGGCGACTTCAGTTGTTCTGTAAAACCGTCATGTCAGCTCATTGTCGCATGTGATTGTAATCATCACAGACTCAATCTCGACCACCTTATAACCTAACTTCTGAACGTATACATTCATTATTTTTTCATGCAGTAACCGCTTTACCAGTAGTCTTCCTTGCCGTGTTTCGCGTTCAGGGTAATCTTAGCTTTTAGAATATCTTTTGTTTTAATAACTACTATTTTTCGTTTTCTGTAATAAATGTAGAAAAATGCATAGTATTAATGGCGTGAATTTGGGCTACAGTAAGATTTTTGAACCATTTTGTCATTACGATTAATTGTGCCGTTTTAGTTCAGAAAGCACAAACAGGAGAAATTACTGTCAGTGGTTTCACGGTTGCAGGGATACGTCTTCTTAACAAAAATATCTTAACTGAAGCTGATTGCTTAGAGCGTTAGAATGAAGCAGCGAAAAGCTATAACTCACTGTAAATACGACAGCAAACGGCCAAGAATAATCTTTTGAGGATCTCCCATCCACTTCCGATAGTCCCACATAGGGAACATCTGACGTGTCAGCCCTTTTCATTCGAGACCCTCAGCGAAACAGGCCTACCTAATCGGGTGTTAGTTCTTGCAACAACATTGTTACTGTTCCTAAGGCAAACCAACAAAAGGAACAAAGCCGAAAGATCTACCCTGATAACTAGAACCTCTTGAAACATAATAGAGTTTAAAACTTTGCCCAAAAAAAGAGACTGTTGAGGAAAATGAAACAAACAGAAGGAAATGCAAAGAGAAATGGACGGAAAAAGGTAGAAAATAGTGCAGATGAGTCAGGTAAGTCAAACAGCCACGCCAATCGTTGATGAATAGTTATTTAACGAAAAAACGCCAGACATTGATGATGCAGAATACATTTTTAATGAATGGAAATTTTTCTGATTCCGTGCAAGGAGAAGTGTTGCTATATGCATCATGTGTAATATGTGAGCACACAACGAATATGCAAGAGCTCAAATTGTTGTTGTGATCTTCAGTCCGAATACTGGTTTGATGCATTTCTCCATGCTACTCTATCTTGTGCAAGACTTTTCATCTCCAAATGACTACTGCAACCTATATCCTTATGAATCTGTTTACTGTATTCGTCTCTTAGTCTCCGTTTACGATTCCCCCCTACCCGCCACCTCCCCAAACTTCCCTCCAATACGAAATCCGTGATCCACTGACGTCTCAGAATGTCCTGTCAACCGATTCTAGCTCTAGCTAGGTTGTGCCACAGATTTATTTTCTCATTAATTCTATTCAGTAACTCCTCATTAGATACATGATCTACCCATCTGATCTTCAATATTCTTCTGCAACATCACATTTCAAAGGTTCTATTCTCTTCTTGTCTAAACTGTATATCCACCACGTTTCACTTCCATACATGGCTACACTCCAGACAAATACCTCCAGAAAAGACTTCCTAACACTTAAATATATATTCGGTGTTAACAAATTTTTCTTGTTCAGAAATCCTTTTCTTGCCATTGCCAGTCTCCATTTTATATCCTCTCTACTTCGTCCATCATCAGTTATTTTGTTACCCAAATAGCAAAAATCATCTTCTATTTTTAGTGTTTCGTTCCCTAGTCTAATTCCCCCAGCATCACCTGATTTAATTCGACTACTTTCCATCACTCTTGTCTTGCTTCTGTAGATGTTCTTCTTATATCTTCCTTTCAAGACATTGTTCATTCCATTCAGTTGCTCTTCCAAGTCCTTTGCTGCCTCTGACAGAATTGCAATGTCATTGGGAAATCTCAATTTTTTTCTCCCTGAGCTTTAATTCCCATCTCCTTGATTTCGTACCTTCTGCAATTTCTTCGGCTTCAATTCACAGTTCATAACCAATACATTGTGTGGTCAGGGTCCACATCTGCCTCTGAAAATGTCGTATAAAGTTTCTGACTTATCATTGTATAATCATTCTGATGATGATGATGCTGATGTTTGGTTTGTGGGACGCTCAACTGCGCGGTTATCAGCGCCCATACAAATTCCCAACCGTTGCTCAGCCCAATCTCGTCACTTTCACGAATAATAATGAAATGATGAGGACAACACAAACACTCAGTCATCCCGAGGCAAGGGAAAATCCCCGACCCCGCCGGGAATCGAAGCCGCGACACCGTGCTCTCCATGTGTACAACCTTCTTTCATAATTCTTAAACCAAGTATTTGCTACGATTAAATTATGCTCTGTGCAAAATTCTACCAGATGGCTTCCTCTTTTGGCTCCTTTTCCCAAGTTCATATTCATCTACTATTTTTCCATCTCTGCCTTTTTTTACTGGCTGGTTCCAGTCCCCCATCACAATTGAATTTTCGTCTCCGTCACCTATCTGAATAATTTATAATTTCTTTTATCTCCTCATACATTTCTTCAGTCTCTTCATCATCTCCTGAGCTAGTTGGCATACAGATTTGTACTTTATACTACTGTTGTCGGTGTTGGCTTTGTGTCTACCTTGGCTATAATAATACATTCACTAAGCTGTTCTTGGCTACTCATCTGCATTCCTTTTTTCTCATTTATTATTAAACCTACTCCTGCGTTACCCTTAATTCATTGTGTATTTATAAACCTGTATCAACAGACCAGAAGCCCTGTTCCTCCTGCCAATGAGCTTCAGTAATTCCTACTGTATCTGACTACAGTCTATCCATTCCCCTTTTCAAGTTTTCTAACCTAGCTGCACAATGAAGGCATCGAACATTCCATGCTCCGATTCATAGAAATCCACTTTTGTTTCTCCTGATGACGACATTGTCCTCAGTGGTCCCTGCCCAGAGGTCCGAATGGGGGACTATTTTACCTCCAGAATATTTTACCGAAGATTATTCCATCTGTATTTAACTGTACAGGAGAGCTGCATGTCCTCAGGAAAAATTACGGCTGTAGTTTCCCCTTGCTTTCAGCCTTCCACACTACCAACACAGCAAGGCCGTTTGGGTTGACGTTAGAAGGCCAACTCAGTTAATCATCCAGACCGTTGCCCCTGAAACTACTGAGAAGGCTGCTGCTCCTCTTCACGAACCATACGTTTGCCTGGCCTCTCAACAGTTACCTCTCCACTGTGGCTGAACCTACGGTGTGGCTATCTGTATTGCTGGGGCACGCTAGCTACCCCACTGATGACACGGTCTGTGGTCCATTGGTGTGGGGGGGGGGGGGGAGGGAGTAGGGGAGGTGCTGATATTAGAGACATTTGTATTTGTGACTTTTGTCAGCTGAATAGAATGTTTTAAATTCTGTGACCAAATGCCGGCCGGGGTGGCCGAGCGGTTCTAGGCACTACAGTCCGGAACCACGCGACCGCTACGGTCGCAGGTTCAAATCCTGCCTCGGGCATGGACGTTTGTGATGTCCTTAGGTTAGTTAGGTTTAAGTAGTTCTACGTTCTAGGGGACTGATGACCTGAGAAGTTAAGTCCCATACTGCTCAGAGCCATTTGTGAGCAAATACCTTGACATGCCACAGTTATTTAAAAAAAAATATGCCTTGCTATTTTGTTAACTACTTTATTAAATGTTTCTAATTTTTTCTTTAAATAAATTGTTTTCGTTCATTTTTCTAAGTTTTTTTTTCAGTGGGACTTCAATATTTTAGGACTATCCCAAATTTAGACCACACTTTCAAGTTGTATCAACCTGACAATACTTTTTGAAATCCGAAATAAGAAAAAACGGAGAGTGTATGCTACATTTCACCATAATGATTTAAGGTGGGACACTTCAAACTATTGTTTACTGCAATATTCTTTAATTTATTTGCAATAGAAAGTGTGTTATACCTTAAAGAGGAAATGGTAGCTCAGATTTAGACCACTTCCGCTACTCACCCAGCTGGGCGCAGAAAATAGCTTAAAAGCCAGACTGACAAATTGCCAATATAATGGGCTTTAATCTAGATGGTTGGTCCCATAGAATCTCGCGCTACACTGTAATCTGATTATTAATGCACGACGCAAGTGAATTATTCGGTTGACGCATGACTAAATAAATAACTGCTAAATTGCTGCAGTGCAGTTACCACACATGTGGAGAAGGCGCACAGTGAATTTTTATTGTTCAGCACCTAGTGGCAAACATAGAACTTTAAATGGCACGTAAAAACACGCTACATATTTTATTGCATGAATCCAAAGGATATTACAGATTCATGCAAAATTTCGTTACTGTAAAGGAACTTTACAAATACCAAGCGGAGAATTGTTTTTCACATTACGTGTATGCTACAATAGCGACATTAGAGAAATAATAATCTTTTCTTGAATCTGTATGCGTACATACTCAAGGGAATTTATAAATGCCAGAAAACTGTTTTTAATCACCACCAGTTTAAAATATAGGAAATGATGGTGCTGTCATTAATACCCTGAAATTAAATTAACGTCTATCAAAGTGCACTTTTACTAAATCATCTCATACATGTATACGTATATTTCGAGCAACACATTACGTTCTAAGTTATCCCATGGTGGTGGGTGGTACGATGAGATGCTGCACGTTATCATTTCTTCGGCTGAAATTAAGTACTTAGAATATCAGAAAATAACACAGAAATACTTATTTAGACACCTCATAATACGCCGTAAGTAAATGTGGTACCCATCCTGTGCTCGCCTTTACAAAACATATTTTAAGTCATTCACAGTCGTAGAGCAGCTTTCCCCTTAGTTAAATGACTGCACAACATACAGGGTGAGTTACAGTTCTCGTTGTAACATTCTAGTCGGGTGTTTACGAGAAGAAACGAACTTTTCGGCACTGAGAAAGTATACTTCGGTTTTGTAAAAGCAAATGGACACGTATACTTTGACCCAACCCTCCACTTTCCGAAGTGCTTTGTTCACGCTAAATATACAAAAAAGAGTAAAGATACTGCAGACGTTAAGTTGCGCGAAGTAAATTGGCTGTGAGCAAAGTACGAAAACTAATGAGGTGCTGGGTCTTGAATAGTATGTTTGCAAGAACCATACTGTAGAAAAAACAGGTTCGAGCATTTTCCTGAGAGTATGTGAACAATTGCAGAGCACGGTGAGGCAATGTCTGCCATTATCATTACAAGAAGGAAATTCAATGTTACCGAGGTGGCACAGCTATCTGATAAACATACGGTCACACTAGACATGAAGGAAGCGCAGACAAAGAGGGTTGTAGTAAGCATTTGTTGTTGTTGTGGTCTTCAGTCCAGAGATTGGTATGATGCAGCTCTCCATGCTACTCTATCCTGTGCAAGCTTTTCATTTCCCAGTACCTACTGCAACCTACATCTTTCTGAATCTGTTCAGTGTACTCATCTCTTAGTCTCCCTCTACGATTTTTACCCTCCGCGCTGCCCTCCAATACTAGATTGGTGATCCCTTGATGTCGCAGAATATGACCTACCAATCGATCCCTTCATCTAGTCAAGTTGTGCCACAAATTTCTCTTCTCCCCAATTCTATTCAGTACCTCCTCATTAGTTACGTAATCTAGCCATCTAACCTTCAGCATTCTTCTGTAGCACCACATTTCAACAGCTTTTATTCTCTTTTTGTCCAAACTATTTATCGTCCACGTTTCACTTCCATACATGTCCACACTCCATACAAATACTTTCAGAAAAGACTTCCTGACACTTAAATCTATACTCGATGTTAACAAATTTCTCTTCTTCAGAAACGCATTCCTTGCTATTGCCAGTCTACATTTTATATCCTCTCTACTTCGACCATCATCAGTTATTTCGGTCCCAAAATAGCAAAACTCCTTTACTACTTTAAGTGTCTCATTTCCTAATCTAATTCCCTCAGCATCACCCGAATTAATTCGACTACATTCCATTATCCTCGTTTTGCTTTTGATGATGTTCATCTTATATCCGCCCTTCAAGACACTATCCATTCCGTTCAACTGCTCTTCCAAGTCCTTTGCTGTCTCTGACAGAATTACAATGTCATCGGCGAACCTCAACGTTTTTATTTCTTCTCCATGGATTTTAATACCTACTCCGAAATTTTCTTTTGTTTTCTTTACTGCTTGCTCAATATACAGATTGAATAACATCGGGGATAGGTTACAACCCTGTCTCACTCTCTTCGCAACCACTGCTTCCCTTTCATGCCCCTCGACTCTTATAACTGCCATCTGGTTTCTGCACAAATTGTAAATGGCCTTTCGCTCCCTGTATTTTACCCCTGCCACCTTCAGAATTTGAAAGAGAGTATTCCAGTCAACATTGTCAAAAGCTTTCTGTAAGTCTACAAACGCTAGAAACATAGGTATGCCTTTCCTTAATCTATTTTCTAAGATAAGTCGTAGGGTCAGTATTGTCTCAGGTGATCCAACATTTCTACGGAATCCAAACTCATCTTCCCCGTGATCGGCTTCTACCAGTTTTTCCATTCGTCTGTAAAGAATTCGTGTTAGTATTTTGCAGCAGTGACTTATTAAACTGATAGTTCGGTAATTTTCACATCTGTCAATCCCTGCTTTCTTTGGGATTGGAATTATTATATTCTTCTTGAAGTCTGAGGGTATTTCGCCTGTCTCATACATCTTGCTCACCAGATTGTAGAGTTTTGTCAGAGCTGGCTCTCCCGAGACTATCAGTAGTTCTAATGGAATGTTGTCTACTCCCGGCTCCTTGTTTCGACTTAGGTCTTTCAGTGCTCTGTCAAACTCTTCACGCAGTATCATATCTCCCATTTAATCTTCATCTACATCCTCTCCCATTTCCATATTATTGTCCTCAAGAACATCGCCCTTGTACAGACCCTCTATATACTCCTTCCACCTTTCTGCTTTCCCTTCTTTACATAGAAATGGGTTTCCACCTGAGCTCTTGATAATCATGCAAGTGGTTCTCTTTTCTCCAAAAGTCTCTTTAATTTTCCTTTAGGCAGTATCTATCTTACCCCTAGTGATATCCGCCTCTACATCCTTACATTTGTCCTCTAGCCATCCCTGCTTAGCCATTTTGCACTTCCTGCCGATCTCATTTTTGAGACGTTTGTATTCCTTTTTGCCTGCTTGATTTACTGCAGTTTTGAATTTTCTCCTTTCATCAATTAAATTCAGTATCTCTTCTGTTACCCAAGGATATCTACTAGCCCTCGTGTTTTTACCTACTTGTTCCTCTCCTGCTTTACTATTTCATCTCTCAAAGCTACCCATTCTTCTTCTACTGTATTTCTTTCCCCAATTCTTGTCAGTCGTTCCATTATGCTCTCCCTGAAACTCTCTACAGCGTCTGGTTGTGTCAGTTTATCCAGGTCCCATCTCCTTAAATTCCCACCCTTTTGCAGTTTCTTTAGTTTCCATCTACAGTTCATAACCAATAGATTGTAGTCAGAGTGCACATCTACCCCTGGAAATGTCTTACAATTTAAAACCTGCTTCCTAAAACTCTGTCTTAACATTATATAATCTATCTGAAACCTGTCAGTACCTCCAGGCTTTTTCCATGTATACAACCTTCTTTTATGATTCTTGAACCAAGTGTTAGCTATGATTAAGTTATGCTCTGTGCAAAATTCTACCAGGCGGCTTCCTCTTTCATTCCTTACCCCCATTCCATACTCACCTACTACGTTTCCTTTTCTTCCTTTTCCTACTATCGAATTCCAGTCACCCACGACTATTAAATTTTTGTCTCCCTTCACTATCTGAATAATATCTTTTATCTCATCATAAATTTCATCAATCTCTTCGTCATCGGCGGAGCTAGTCGGCATGTAAACTTGTACTACTGTGGTAGGCGTGGGCTTCGTATCTATCTTGGCCACAATAATGCGTTCAGTGGCGTCAAATCGAAAGACCTGCACCAGGCGAACGGTCTACCCGACGGGAGGCCCTAGCCACACGACATTTCATTTCATTTCATTTTCACTATGCTGTTTGTAGTAGCTTACCCGCATTCCTATTTTTTTAATTATTAAACATACTCCTGCATTACCCCTATTTGATTTTGTATTTATAACCATGTATTCACCTGACGAGAAGTCTTGTTCCTCCTGCCACCGAACTTCACTTATCCCACTACATATAACTTTAACCTATCCATTTACCTTTTTAAATTTTCTAGCCTACCTGCCCGATTAAGGGATCTGACATTCCACGCTCCTATCCGTAGAATGCCAGTTTTCTTTCTCCTGATAACAACGTTCTCCTGAGTAGTCCCCGCCCGGAAATCCGAATGGGGGACTATTTTACCTCCAGAATATTTTACCCAAGAAGACGTCTCCATCATTTAACCATACAGTAAAGCTGCATACCCTCGGGAAAAATTACGGCTGTAGTTTCCCCTTGCTTTCAGCCGTTCACAGTACCAGCACAGCAAGGCCGTTTTTGCTAGTGTTACAAGGCCATATCAGTCAATCATCCAGATTGTTGCCCCTGCAACTACTGAAAAGGCTGTTGACCCTCTTCAGGAACCACACGTTTGTCTGACTTCTCAACAGATACCCCTCCGTTGTGGTTGCATCTACGGTACGGCTATCTATATCGTTGAGACACGCAAGCCTCCCCACCAACGGCAAGGTCCATGGTTCATGGAGGGGGTAGTAAGCATATACAAGCATAATAAGCAAGAATAATGCTTGTAGTAAGCATATACAAGCATTATTCTCATCCCATCATGCCTTTAGTAGATAAACGGAGGGCGGTTGCTCTATAGGACGTGGTACATATCCTCTTGTTGCCACAGATGCAAATCCTCTTTGTGTCACAGTAGGCAAACTGACGTAAGAGTAGAGGTACCAGACGAGGCAATAAATGAACTGGATCTCAATGTTTTTAATCCAGAAGGCCAGCCGAGTACATTCCAGGGTCGAGCACGTGTTGCCACCAACACAGATGTCACTTTACCAAACCGCATGACAACAGCTAAGATTAGTAGTTGACAAGTGCTTCAGTGTCTAACATGCAGTGATCATAATGCAGTTGTCATCGAATGGGAAAGTGGCAGCAATAGGGGGAGACAGGAGGAGGAAAACATGGTTGGGTTAGAAATTCTGCCTATATTGCAGAATTTCCAGTGAAGTCGCTTCTGGTACATGTAGACTTGGGAGTGCAACTCGGGACTTCCGGTTGACTATACAAGAGCTTTGACGGTTATTGCGGTGGACGTGGTGTGCAGTAGCTTGCGGGCTAGAGTTAGATGATCGAAGGGCTGTTCTCAAGGTCCAAAAGTGGTCCATCGTTCCGATTTCTTAGTACTGAAACCCTATTACATCTGTTAGGTGAAGCATATACTGTTGAAGGTGTTGTGTAAGCAGACGACGTCCTAGTAACTGTGTGTGCATACTCCAGGGCGAGAGTGGAGGAAAGGACGAACGATATGCTTGCTCAGAAGCAAGTCTGGTGCACGGACAACATTCAGACTATAGCTGTCCATAAACCCACATAAATCCTTCCAAAGGGAAGACTCTCTCTTGCCAGAAATTCTCACGTGAGGCTGCATGGAATCCCTACAAAACTCAGCACTGTTTGCAGGTATTTAGGCACTGTTCTAGATGGGAAAAGGAACTTTCTAGAACATGTAAAATCTGTTACTCAAAAATCAGTTAAAATTATGCATAGGATTGCCCATGCTACCACAGATGACTAGAAATTACCGTTGCATGTGGTGCGGTCGTGTCAGAAACGTGTCTTCATCGCCACTGTGAGCTTCGCTACCAGCGTCTGGGTACAATACTGGAGAGCTAAAAAATAATACTGAGACGGATTCAACGGAGCACACTTCTGAGGCTCATTGGCGCCTTTCGCAGTACACCTGTCGAGGATTTACTGCTGATTCTCTGGATGTGTCCCATGGATATAATGGCACGCTACGGAGCAGCGCTGTATTGATTGAGGACTTGGTATATGAACTACACTCCTGGAAATGGAAAAAAGAACACATTGACACCGGTGTGTCAGACCCACCATACTTGCTCCGGACACTGCGAGAGGGCTGTACAAGCAATGATCACACGCACGGCACAGCGGACACACCAGGAACCGCGGTGTTGGCCGTCGAATGGCGCTAGCTGCGCAGCATTTGTGCACCGCCGCCGTCAGTGTCAGCCAGTTTGCCGTGGCATACGGAGCTCCATCGCAGTCTTTAACACTGGTAGCATGCCGCGACAGCGTGGACGTGAACCGTATGTGCAGTTGACGGACTTTGAGCGAGGGCGTATAGTGGGCATGCGGGAGGCCGGGTGGACGTACCGCCGAATTGCTCAACACGTGGGGCGTGAGGTCTCCACAGTACATCGATGTTGTCGCCAGTGGTCGGCGGAAGGTGCACGTGCCCGTCGACCTGGGACCGGACCGCAGCGACGCACGGATGCACGCCAAGACCGTAGGATCCTACGCAGTGCCGTAGGGGACCGCACCGCCACTTCCCAGCAAATTAGGGACACTGTTGCTCCTGGGGTATCGGCGAGGACCATTCGCAACCGTCTCCATGAAGCTGGGCTACGGTCCCGCACACCGTTAGGCCGTCTTCCGCTCACGCCCCAACATCGTGCAGCCCGCCTCCAGTGGTGTCGCGACAGGCGTGAATGGAGGGACGAATGGAGACATGTCGTCTTCAGCGATGAGAGTCGCTTCTGCCTTGGTGCCAATGATGGTCGTATGCGTGTTTGGCACCGTGCAGGTGAGCGCCACAATCAGGACTGCATGCGACCGAGGCACACAGGGCCAACACCCGGCATCATGGTGTGGGGAGCGATCTCCTACACTGGCCGTACACCACTGGTGATCGTCGAGGGGACACTGAATAGTGCACGGTACATCCAAACCGTCATCGAACCCATCGTTCTACCTTTCCTAGACCGGCAAGGGAACTTGCTGTCCCAACAGGACAATGCACGTCCGCATGTATCCCGTGCCACCCAACGTGCTCTAGAAGGTGTAAGTCAACTACCCTGGCCAGCAAGATCTCCGGATCTGTCCCCCATTGAGCATGTTTGGGACTGGATGAAGCGTCGTCTCACGCGGTCTGCACGTCCAGCACGAACGCTGGTCCAACTGAGGCGCCAGGTGGAAATGGCATGGCAAGCCGTTCCACAGGACTACATCCAGCATCTCTACGATCGTCTCCATGGGAGAATAGCAGCCTGCATTGCTGCGAAAGGTGGATGTACACTGTACTAGTGCCGACATTGTGCATGCTCTGTTGCCTGTGTCTATGTGCCTGTGGTTCTGTCAGTGTGATCATGTGACGTATCTGACCCCAGGAATGTGTCAATAAAGTTTCCCCTTCCTGGGACAATGAATTCACGGTGTTCTTATTTCAATTTCCAGAAGTGTATATGACCGTGTATGTAAGATAAAAGGATTTGGTATTACTACAAAAGCCACTTACACAACGTGGAAGTTAGACGAACGAAAGTCTGACTCGGACACCAGAAGCACTGCAGTGCAGGTGTGCAGGATATTCTCAAGCATTAGGAGCAGCTTTCGATTGCGTAACATTGCCCCTATTCGAGGTATGCTGCACCTATTAACAAGCTACAGTCAAGGTCCCAAACGTCTGCATCGAGTGCAGTGCAATAACGCACCAACCTGTTATAGTGGAGAGGAAGGTCTTGCTGACCAATTGTTTCCAGTTGCCCCTGTTTCCAGGTAGAGATAGTATGTAGACAATTAGACTGCGGGCTGCAGACAAATGTGACGATAACTTAAGAACTACAGTTACTACATCGAATATTTAAAACGCAACTGGTCAACTTTCAGTTTATAAGATAAAGGGGCGATTTGAATGTTAAAATAACGTCAACAGATCCTCATTCCTCCAGTATAAGTAAAATTATTAAAAATGCAATGATCACCCAAATGAGTATGCATACACTTGAGGATAGTTGAGGCAAGTAGACACCAATGTGGGCAATGTAGAATGATGTACCAACAGTAGGTCTAGGAGCTGGTATAGCTGGAGTTCATCAGTAAACTTCGAGTTCTTCCGAGACTGCCTGTAATATATTTAATAATATAGATGCCCTACTAGAACAACTTTTTATATACCAGTGTGTAACATCAATCCTCCATACCCATTAATAATTGTTGCATCGATTTAGAACGTGTAGTGTGCCATGTTATGGCCATGTAACTCGCGGAGTATCTACCTCTGCTTTCATTCAATTAAAAATCGAAAGGCACTATATACACACGTAATTCGATTCGCTGAAATGAGGAATTAACGAAAGTGATAATCATATCGTAAAAAGACTAATTTTCTCACCTTTTTAGAGCTGACTGTTAATTCTAAGATGGTGTTGAGTCAAGAAACGAAACGTTTAAGACGACTTATTCGAGTTTGTTTGCAGCTGAATTTAAAGCTGATCTTGAAATATTCAAGCGAGTAATGAATTTCAGTGTTCGAAGAAAGAGCATAGTCAGGATAGCATATGTTATAGTGTGTAACGCATTGCAGTTTCTACCTGGTTGGTTCCATTATTGAATCGGTACATGGGCATTACTTTTCTTCCACAACATCAAACTTGCTCTTCGGAGTAATTTTTCAAGGATTAAATTCAGCTTTGCTTGTGATAAAGTTAAAGTATTTTACACTGCATACCATAAGACAAGCAAGTATGCAAGTACTACAGTACATTGCGCTTGCAGACTGCGTTACACATTATAAAGAGATGGGAGAAAGACACCAGAATCAATCCCGCTCATCGGAGCTATCAAAGACGCCGTCGTTCATCAGATGGATGGAATTTCCAATCGCGCCTGATAGTGGCGCCATGTCCGTATTACTACCTCCTCGCTTTAGTTCTTTGCTGTTTCATCTGGTGGCTGGGGTTGGCGGATGAGTGTCCAGATCTCTGTGGAGATCTAGTAGAAGTTGATGGTGTTGCGATGCCATTCGGTGAGGTCTTTCCCATATCTCAAAAGTGTCCATCGGGTCGCCGATTTGACGAAGTCCATCCACCACGCTAGTATCGAGCAGTAGCTGGAAAAGAGTTGCTCGCAAGCTGTGCATGCCTTGTTGACTTGCTGGGTCTAAAGCGGCCTCATCTTCGGCCTGCATCGTGCAGACGAGAAGTCTTCAGTTTCCATGGCGCACGGCTGCGCCATACAGATTGGGGCATAAGGAGAACCATGTAGATATAAACGCGATTGTTGGAAAAGATCTGTGGCCAGAGTTCAGCGTCATGTATAGCAGCTGTAAGATCCAGTGAGACATATGTATCATGTCTAGATGGATTGCAGAACGACTGTTAAGAAACGTATGGTCAAAACGCTCGCCAGGTTGGACTTCCCAGGTATTGTGGAGCAGGAGGTCCCACATTTCTATATGTAGTTCCTGAGACCCGATCTTTTGGGTGCAGAAAGCAGTCAAAATCAGCTCCTAGCAGGCTGTGTTCACATCGCCCAAGAAACAAGGGTGGGGGGGAGGGGGGGTGATGTCCTCGAAATAAAACTGGGGACATTCATGTCGTTGGTAGATGCCCGATGGGGCACAGATATTAATGAAGTGCGTCTCAACGACAGTGAGTGCCATGCTCCAAGCTGATGGAAAGAAGGTGACGTCGGTGACAGGAATCCCTTTGTGGACATAGATGGCCACTTCACAGCTCATGGCAACACCTGCGGAGCCGAGGGCAGTGTAGCCGTTGATATTTGGAGATGGGCCAAGTGAATTTCCTGCAGGAGAACGAAACCAATATCAGACGCCCAAAACTTCTCCTGCTTAAGGCGGATTTTCACCCTTGAACGAATGTTGTTCATGTTGATAGTGTAAGACGTCGTGGTCTCCTGACCTTCATTGCTTTCATATTCAACCCTCACAATCATATTCCGCACATCAAGACGCTTCATTCGAACCCAAACTCGATAAGATAAAGTCAATGTTGTATGAATTCATGTAAACGATATGCAATTAACAAGTAAGCACACCATGGTTGAAATACTCGAGGCTGGTGTACACACATATATTCCAGACACAACGTTCACAGAAGCTTTTAGTTCGGGAGAGAAACCACACAACGGGACGCCGGTCCCTTCAGAGGACGACCCAGCCTATGTCAGCCGGTGACCGCCCATGTAGCGGACAGCGTGGGCCCAAGTGAAAGGGGAGAACAGCCCCGTGTTCGGCTTAAAAGCAAATTCCGCTATATTGTGTGGGAGCGGCCAGCCTACGCATTCTTTACACACAGCACGCAGTTTCAGAGATTTTCACAGGGAGACAGTAAACGCCAAACGCCAATGGCACAGGTTTCTGGATTGGTCTCCTTAAACGAAACATCATTCTCCCGTATTAGAAGAACAATGCTGATTGGCAGACGATATTTCTGACGCCTTGAGCTGAAGGAATAATGGAAGAGACCGAAAGATATACCCCTTCATGTCTGGCGTGGAGAGGCGCCGTTCTGTTGTCGCTCTTGGAGCGAGGAACAAGTCTCTCGTCAGTACTTCATTGGGAGAGCACCTCTGACGATAGCGAATCTAAGTGCTACTCTATATTGAGTCCTTGCGATTAAACGTTGTTCACTGTGTTGGCCGACACACTTATTGTGCGGTGTGAATGGACAGAGTTATAGTTAAACGCCTGTGAGCGAATTTTGAGTGGCATCGTGGTGGACTGGTTATCTGACCGGTGCACCACGCCAATAGTTAGACTAGGGGCGAATAGGAATCCCTGACTTCATCAAGGCACAGGAAGATTTTGATTGGCGAAGGTCAATCGAGATAGAACGAGAGTTATCTTATTTGTCAGCAGCGAGCGGTGCAGACAGCAGTCATCGCCGCTTACGGTATTGTGCGCTACAGCTATTGCGAGCCCCATATTTCCTCCACAACAGTACACTTCACTGCATTTCACACGCGACAGCCTCGACCGTACCTAGCAACATTCTAAAGGATAATTATTCAAGTTGAGTAGGCGCGCGTCTCAGCCATTCTGCCAAGTCAACAACCGTCTTAAACTTTGTATAGAAATTTCATTAGCGAATCCTATTCTTGAGAGGTAACTTCACATTCCGAAAAGAACCAGGATATAACTTGTTCAATTCATAACTAAAAGTGCCATTGTGATTTCTCAGAATTTTTGCAAAATAAATAATAAGTTTAGTTGGTTTCATGTTTTTCTTACACTAACTAGCACTATTCCAGTACCCAAGTATCCCACTAGCTACGTAAGAAATTTTGTGAATTTTTGTGTCATTTCCTTACAGCGGACGACTCCAGAAGATATTTATTGCTGAAAGTTTTTCAGGCATTCTCTTTAGAACGTTAGGAGCGTCTGTCTGACTTCTGTAGTAGTGTGGGGGTGGAAATTGCATCTTGCAAGAGCCACAGGGTAAAGGGTACATCTCAGATTAATCCGTTGCGCAGAATAACAGAATAACGGATCAACCCCACACCTCAGAATAGTTGTTATCCAGTAGGCCTGGTCGTGGACCACCAGAGGCTGATCCACTGTGGCGCCAATGGAAAGACGTAGTAGTAGCGTTGGTTCGTCATCCCGATCGTCCTCAGGTGGTTCGTGGAAGAGTATGACTATTGAAGCAGTGCCACGATGCAGAGTCCTGTACGTCCTTTTCGTGCCATCCTGAGGAGGCGAACACCAGCGTATCATCCGTTTTGCCCTCAGAAAATGGAATAGTGGTTCCTGGTGTAGTTTCGGCTCTGCTACGTCCATTATATACTTAGGCGTCCTCGCGGTGCTTTGTGGGGGCGGGCGCAGGCACCCTGATGGATGTCGCCTCACTCACAGCGTCTTCTACGGCGGTGGCGGTTTCGTGGGCGTCGTTCGGGTCTAAAGCGGCCTCGCCCTCGGCCTGCAACGCCTCCTCTTGCCCCAGTGTAATCCTCGTACAACACAAAAGACGAATGAAATAATTATTAGTGTTAGTGGTTTTGAGATACAGCTGAAATACACTCCTGGAAATGGAAAAAAGAACACATTGACACCGGTGTGTCAGACCCACCATACTTGCTCCGGACACTGCGAGAGGGCTGTACAAGCAATGATCACACGCACGGCACAGCGGACACACCAGGAACCGCGGTGTTGGCCGTTGAATGGCGCTAGCTGCGCAGCATTTGTGCATCGCCGCCGTCAGTGTCAGCCAGTTTGCCGTGGCATACGGAGCTCCATCGCAGTCTTTAACACTGGTAGCATGCCGCGACAGCGTGGACGTAAACCGTATGTGCAGTTGACGGACTTTGAGCGAGGGCGTATAGTGGGCATGCGGGAGGCCGGGTGGACGTACCGGCGAATTGCTCAACACGTGGGGCGTGAGGTCTCCACAGTACATCGATGTTGTCGCCAGTGGTCGGCGGAAGGTGCACGTGCCCGTCGACCTGGGACCGGACCGCAGCGACGCACGGATGCACGCCAAGACCGTAGGATCCTACGCAGTGCCGTAGGGGACCGCACCGCCACTTCCCAGCAAATTAGGGACACTGTTGCTCCTGGGGTATCGGCGAGGACCATTCGCAACCGTCTCCATGAAGCTGGGCTACGGTCCAGCACACCGTTAGGCCGTCTTCCGCTCACGCCCCAACATCGTGCAGCCCGCCTCCAGTGGTGTCGCGACAGGCGTGAATGGAGGGACGAATGGAGACGTGTCGTCTTCAGCGATGAGAGTCGCTTCTGCCTTGGTGCCAATGATGGTCGTATGCGTGTTTGGCGCCGTGCAGGTGAGCGCCACAATCAGGACTGCATAACCGAGGCACACAGGGCCAACACACGGCATCATGGTGTGGGGAGCGATCTCCTACACTGGCCGTACACCACTGGTGATCGTCGAGGGGACACTGAATAGTGCACGGTACATCCAAACCGTCATCGAACCCATCGTTCTACCATTCCTAGACCGGCAAGGGAACTTGCTGTTCCAACAGGACAATGCACGTCCGCATGTATCCCGTGCCACCCAACGTGCTCTAGAAGGTGTAAGTCAACTACCCTGGCCAGCAAGATCTCCGGATCTGTCCCCCATTGAGCATGTTTGGGACTGGATGAAGCGTCGTCTCACGCGGTCTGCACGTCCAGCACGAACGCTGGTCCAACTGAGGCGCCAGGTGGAAATGGCATGGCAAGCCGTTCCACAGGACTACATCCAGCACCTCTACGATCGTCTCCATGGGAGAATAGCAGCCTGCATTGCTGCGAAAGGTGGATATACACTGTACTAGTGCCGACATTGTGCATGCTCTGTTGCCTGTGTCTATGTGCCTGTGGTTCTGTCAGTGTGATCATGTGATGTATCTGACCCCAGGAATGTGTCAATAAAGTTTCCCCTTCCTGGGACAATTAATTCACGGTGTTCTTATTTCAATTTCCAGGAGTGTATTTAAAACTGAACGAAGCTCCACGGCCGAATGGAATCCCTCTTAAATTTTATACTGAATTTGCAGTTGAGTTAGCCCCTCTTCTAACTATAATCTATTGCAGATGCTTCGAACAAAAGACCGTGCCCATTTCTTGGAAAAAAGGCACAGGTCACACCTCTCTACAAGAATGGAAGCAGAAGTGATCCACAAACCTACCGACCAATATCCTTGACAGCGTTTTTCTGTAGAATCTTAGAAGATACTCTGAGCTCAAACATAATGTGGTATCTTCCACAGAATGACTTTCTCAATGCCAACCAGCGTGGATTTCGAAAACATCGATTATGTGAAACCCACGTCTCACTTTTATCACACGACATACTGATCAAGGCAGTCAGGAAGACGCTGTATTTCTTGATTTCCGAAAAGCATTCAACTCAGTACCACACCCACGCTTATTGTCAAAAGTACGATCATATGAAGTATCAAGTGAAATTTGTGACTGGATTGAGGACTTTTCAGATTAAGATAAGATTTCAAATTGGCGCAGAGATTGACAACTCGCTTGAAATGTTCAGAAATGTAAAATTACGCACTTCACAAACCGAAACCACATAGTGTCCTACGACAATAGTGTCAACGGGTCACTACTGGAAGCGGCCAACTCATAGAAAAACCTGGGTGTAATACTTTGTAGGGATATGAAATTGCATGATCACATAGGTTCAGTCGTGGTTTAGGCACGTGGTAGACTTCGGTTTCTTGGTAGAATACTGGGGAAGTGTAATCAGTCTACAAAGGAGATTGCTTACAAATCACTTGTATGACCGGTTCTAGAATATTGCTCAAGTATGTGGTACCTGTACCAGATAGGAGTAACAGGGGTTATTGAACATACACAGAGAGGTACAACACGAATGGTCACAGGTTTGTTTAATCTGTGGGGAGTGTCACAGAGATACTCAAGGAACTGAACTTGTAGACTTTTGAAGACAGATGTAAACTACGCCTCGAAAGTCTATTAACAAAGTTACAAGAACAGGCTTTAAGGGGGGTAGGACGTCAAACGGGCCGACTTCGAGAAATAGAGGCACCACAGGACATTTTAATTTGCACTGTGTATACTTTTACAAATAAATTTAAAAACTTTGTCAGCATGACCAGAAAGGATTCAGGATTCACACTCATAGCAGTGGAAGTTCAAAAACACGAAAAAATAATATTTTTTAAATGTGAAATTTCATGATTTTTTTCACTTACTGTTGGCTGCATTTGTTGCTATAGGTACACTTTTCTTCATAAGTAAGAGAGATTCTTCGATGAATTTTGCACAGCTTACAAACCGTGCTTACAGGTGTATGAAACTCTAGAATTTATTTAATCTATGGAAAAATGAATGGGCTGTTACGTTTTAAACTTCGGGTTTAGAGAAAACTCGAATTTTATAGTTAATTATCTCAATTTTTACCACAGTTTTTAACAGATTTGGCAAATTCTAGAGTTTCATACACCTGTAAGTATTGTTTGTATGCTGTGCAAAATTCATCGAAGAATCTCTCTTACTTATGAAGAAAAGTGTACCTACAACAACAAATGTAGCCAATACCAAGTGAAAAAAATGATGAAATTTCACATGTAAGAAAAATTGTTTGTTATGTTTTTGAACTTCCTCTGCTATGAGTGTGAATCCTGAATCCTTCCTGGTCATGCTAACAAAGTTTTATGAATTTATTTGTGAAAGTATAGACAGTGTAAATTAAAATGTCCTGTGGTGCCTCTCCTGCTCCAAGTTGGTCCGTTTCACGTCCTACCTCCCTTAAACGATTACTCTAGGAATATATTACAACCTCCCACGTATTGCTCACATGGGGATCGTGAGGATAAGATCAGAATAATTACTGCACTCACAGAGGCATGAAAACAACCATTCTTCCCGCTCTCCATACATGAATGGAAGAGGACGAAACCCTATTATCTGGTACAATGGGACGTACACTCTGCTACTCGCCTCACGGTGGTTTGCAGAGTATAGATGTAGATGTAGAGACGATTCGGCGCCTTCTCTTGCGACGTTTCCGAGAACGTTGCTTGCTTACCCGACTTTCCACGTCCGACGACGGCAGGGAGTCGCGTCGCTCTGGCAAGAAGGTTGCCGTAGAGATGATGAGCGAGTCGAACTCCATCTTGTTGCCGAGGATTGGGTCAGCGGCCTCCAGCTTCGGGGCAGGATCGACGGCCGTCCGAGATGCATTCTGCTGGGGTATTATCTGACTCAGTCGTGGTGTCCGGTCGTCTTTGCGAGAAGGCAGGAAAAGCGAGAGCAGCGGCTTACGTCACCGGTAGCACTATAGTTTGAGACGTGGGTGATCTGTCGGCGGCTAGGTGTTGCGTAATTCGCCATTGTAAGCATTCGTATCTAAGGCTGCGTTCTTTACCGCTCACGGAACAGGTCCGAGGCTGGCCGTCATACATAATTTTTGCACGGCATCCGTCGACATGTAGATAGCATGCGACATGGCTTCGGAGATAAATGGTGACCTATTGGACGCCATTTAGGACAGGATATGTCCGCAACTGCGTCCATTTCTCCGCAGTGTGGTCGTGGACTGTGCCATATACACGACTGGCCATTAAAATTGCTACACCACGAAGATGACGTGCTACAGACGCGACATTTACCCGACAGGAAGAAGATGCTGTGATATGCAAATGATTAGTTTTTCAGAGCATTCACACAAGGTTGGCGCCGGTGGCGATACCTACAACGTGCTGACATGAGGAAAGTTTCCAACCGATTTTTCATACACAAACAGCAGTTGACCGGCGTTGCCTGGTGAAACATTGTTGTGATGCCTCGTGTAAGGAGGAGAAATTCGTACCATCACGTTTCCGACTTTGATAAAGGTCGGATTGTAGCTAATCGCGATTGCAGTTTATGGTATCGCGACATTGCTACTCGCGTTGGTCGAGATCCAAGGACTGTTAGCAGAAAGTGGAATCGGTGGGTTCAGGAGGGTAGTACGGAACGCCGTGCTGGATCTCAACGGCCACATATCCCTAGCAGTCGAGATGACAGGCATCTTATCCGCATGGCTGTAACGGATCGTGCAGCCACGTCTCGATCCCTGAGTCAACAGATGGGGACATTTGAAGACAACAACCATCTGCACGAACACTTCGACGACGTTTGCAGCAGCATGGACTATCAGCTCGGAGACCATGGCTGCGGTTACCTTTGACGCTGCATCATAGACAGGAGCGCCTGCGATGGTGTACTCAACGACGAACCTGGGTGCACGAATGGAAAAACGTCATTTTTTCGGATGAATCCAGGTTCTGTTTACAGCATGATAATGGTCGCATTGGTGTTTGGCGACATCGCGGTGAACGTACATTGGAAGTTTGTATTCGTCATGCTATGCTGGCGTATCACCCGGCGTGATGGTATGGGGTGCCATTGGTTACACTTCTCGGTCACCTCTTGTTCGCATTGACGGCACTTTGAACAGTGGACGTTATATTTCAGATGTGTTTCGACTCGTGGCTCTGTCCTTCATTCGATCCCTGTGAAGCCCTACATTTCAGCAGGATAATGCACGACCGCTTGTTGCAGGTCATGTATGGGCCTTTCTGGATACAGAAAATGTTCGACTGCTGCCCTGGCCAGCACATTCTCCAGATTTCTCACCAACTGAAAACGTCTGGTCAATGGTGGCCGAGCAACTGGTTCGTCACAATACGCCAGTCACTACTCTTGATGGACTGTGGTATCGTGTTGAAGCTGCATGGACAGATGTACCTGTACACGCTCTCCAAGCTCTGTTCGACTCAATGCCCAGGCGTATCAAGGCCGTTATTACGCCCAGAGGTGGTTGTTCTGGGTACAGATTTCTCGGGATCTATGCACCCAAATTGCGTGAAAATGTAATCACATGTCAATTCTAGTATAATATATTTGTCCAATGAGTACCCGTTTATCATGTGCATTTCTTCTTGGTGTAGAAATTTTAATGGCCTGTAGTGTAGTAGGAGTGCCGCGGTGACCTCCTCTGCTGGAAGTTCGAATGGCAATTCGAAAATGCGTAATGTACGCATGCCTAATCCTGCGTGGTCATCGGTCACCGCACTGACATTCCCTCCGGCATGACAGAAGCGGAGCCCCTGTTTGGTTCACGATCGACAGATGTATTCCTATGATGTCGGCCGCCGCGATCTTGACTTCATCTCGCAGAAAACGTTCCACCTCGAGCTCCTTGGGTCGGGCATAGTCATTGCAGAAAAGAAATCGGAGAGCAGAGTCGCGTTAACGGATCGCCATGTATCGTAGGCGCTAAGCCGGCACATAAGCAATGGGTGACAGAATGTAAACAAGGCGAGCTCGCATTCCGCACAGGGAAACACTAGCACATCGTGCCTTGCCGAAGGCAGACTGACTGAGCTATCCAAGTGCGACTCACGACCCGTCTTCTCAGCTTTACATCTGCCAATACCTCATCTCCTACCTTTCGATCTTCACAGAAACACTTACCCGCTGAAAGAAACGGTCCCGAGTTCGAGTCTCGTCCCAAAGAAAGCAGGTGTTGACAGATGTGGAAATTACCGAACTATCAGTTTAATAAGTCAGAGCTGCAAAATGCTAACGCGAATTCTTTACAGACGAATGGAAAAACTGGTAGAAACCGACCTCGGGGAAGATCAGTTTGGAATCCGTAGAAATGTTGGAACACGTGAGGCAATACTGACCCTACGACTTATCTTAGAAGAAAGATTGAGGAAAGGCAAACCTACGTTTCTAGCATTTGTAGACTTAGAGAAAGCTTTTGACAATGCTGACTGGAATACTCTCTTTCAAATTCTGAAGGTGGCAGGAGTAAAATACAGGGAGTGAAAGGCTATTTACAATTTGTACAGAAATCAGACGGCAGTTATAAGAGTCGAGGGGCATGAACCGGAAGCAGTGGTTGGGAAGGAATTGAGACAGGGTTGTAGCCTCTCCCCGATGTTATTCAAACTGTATTCTGAGCAAGCAGTAAAGGAAACAAAGAAAAGTTCGGAGTAGGTATTAAAATCCATGGATAAGAAATGAAAACTTTTAGGTTCACCGATGACATTGTAATTCTGTCAGAGACAGCAAAGGACTTGAAAGAACAGTTGAACGGAATGGACAGTGTCTTGAAAGGAGGGTATAAGATGAACATCAACAAAAGCAAAACGAGGATAATGGAATGTAGTCGAATTAAGTCGGGTGATGCTGAGGGAATTACATTAGGAAATGAGACGCTTAAAGTAGTAAAGTTGTTTTGCTATTTGGGTAGCAAAATAACTGATGATTGTCGAAGTAGAGAGGATATAAAATGTAGACTGGCAGTGGCAAGGAAAGCGTTTCTGAAGAAGAAAAATTTGTTAATATCCAGTATAGATTTAAATGTCAGAAAGTCGTTTCTGAAAGTATATGTATGGAGTGTAGACATGTATGGAAGTGAAACGTGGACGATAAATAGTTTAGACAAGAAGAGAATAGAAGCTTTCGAAATGTGGTACTCCAGAAGAATGCTGAAGATTAGATGGGTAGATCACGTAACTAATGAGAAAGTATTGAATAGCATTGGGGAGAAGAGGAGTTTGTGGCACAACTTGACAAGAAGGGATCGGTTGGTAGGACATATTCTGAGGCATATAGGGATCACCAATTTAGTATTGGAGGGCAGCGTGGAGGGTAAAAACCGTAGAGGGAGACCAAGAGATGAATACACTAAGCAGATTCAGAAGGATGTAGGCTGCAGTAGGTACTGGGAGATGAAGAAGCTTGCACAGGATAGAGCAGCATGGAGAGCTGCATCAAACCAGTCTAAGGACTGAAGACCACAACAACAACATGTCCTTTACGTGTTGTAATTAGTTCATCACTCATGATCTTCTGGTCGCGGCTATAGGTGTAGATTGTTTTGCGTCTTGGAGAGAGTCATGTGAGTTTTTGCCAAGCAAATCAAGACCCCACGTCTCATGTGGCACGACAGTGTTATTGTAATTTTATACAGGAATCACTATTTAGGTGTTGGTGAAGTGCCTCGTCTATCTGAATTAACATCGGTCGTATAGGCCCAGTGAATTTTGATGGGTGACAGTTGCAGCTTTGAGTATTTGTTGCGAGTAGTGCACACCAAACAGTCTGGAGGACATAGGGCCTCAACAGTTTATTGTCATACTTGCAGATTAGCTTGTTATTTTGATGGTGTTCCAACCGAATTGTATTAATGCAAAGCTTAATCAGATCACTAAAATGGGAGCACAGCGTACGATCGCCTGCATAACACGTAAGGGTAACAGGTCCAGAATATCCGGATGGTCTTCCGAGTACGAAGCACAAAAAAGGTAGGTCTGTGTATCACTCAGTCACGCACTTCTGTTAGTCCTTCACTTATTGCGCCAAGAAGCACATGGAATCCTACATTGAAGGAGTGATATTTTAGCATTTTACTTTCTCTCCGGATAAATTGATGTAATAATAGTTCATGGATAAACTCATCTGTGAAGTGCCGATTGCAGGAAGTCTTGTTCTACGCACCATATATAAATAACAATAATCCCCTGGGAGGGAATTTAAAATGTGTTGTTATTACGTATTTGTTGCTCTGGAATTGTATCTTGTTGTTCTGCACACATCAGGATGTCCGAATGTCTGCGTCTGAGTGCACATTTCACCTTAACACTTCCCTTTCACAGTGTGTTTTTTTAAACGTGTATTGGCTGCGTCTGTTAACTGTTTACATAGTTCCCAACCGTCGCAGTAAGCTTTTCGATAGTCTTTTGTTTCATTGGTGATATTTGTGTGCAGTTTGTTTGTTTGTTCTGTTGGTGCGTCAGGTGGCGAAACTATAAACAGTAAACACACATAACTAACAGATATTTTACCAAAAAAACGCACAGCGAAAGTGAAGTGTTTAGGTGAAATGTGCTCGCGAACGCCGAAATTCGAACATCCTGGTGTGCGCAGGACTTCAGAATAACACATTTAAACGGCAACACAAAATAAAAAGATCCACAAATTAGTAAGCTGAATCAACAAATAATTTAACTTTAAGAAACGTGGGCTTAAAAAATTGTTTCTTGCCTAAAAATAAGAGAATAAGGAGACACTGTAATATAATAACGTACCTGGAAACCCGTTTATTATACGTATACAACAAACTTGTATCACAGGCCATTGAGGATTCTTCGTAAATAAAAGGAAGCGAAACGGCTATTGTTCAAAAACAAGCTTTTGCGTAGACGGACTATATCTCCAGTAAGATAATAAAAATACACTACTGGCCATTAAAATTGCTACACCACGAAGATGACGTGCTACAGACGTGAAATTTAACCGACAGAAAGAAGATGCTGTGATATGCAAATGATTAGCTTTTCAGAGCAATCACACAAGGTTGACGCCGGTAGCGACACCTACGACGCGCTGATATGACGAAAGTATACAACCGATTTCTCATACACAAACAGCAGTTGACCGGCGTTTCCTGGTGAAACGTTGTTGTGATGCCTCGTGTAAGGAGGAGAAATTCGTACCATCACGTTTCCGACTGTGATAAAGGTCGGATTGTAGCCTATCGCGATTGCGGTTTATCGTATCGCGACATTGCTGCTCGCGTTGGTCGAGATCCAATGACTGTTAGCAGAATATGGAATCGGTGGGTTCAGGAGGGTAATATGGAACGCCGTGCTGGATCCCAGCGGCCTCGTATCACTAGCAGTCGAGATGACAGGCATCTTATCCACATGGCTGTAACGGATCGTGCAGCCACGTCTCGATCCCTGAGTCAACAGATGGGGACGTTTGCAAGACAACAACCATCTGCACGAACACTTCGACGACGTTTTCAGCAGCATGGACTATCAGCTCGGAGACCAAAGCTGCGGTTACCCTTGACGCTGCATCACAGACAGGAGCGCCTGCGATGGCGTACTCAACGACGAACCTGGATGCACAAATGGCAAACCGTCATTTTTTCCGATGAATCCAGGTTCTGTGTACAGCATCATGATTGTCGCATCCTTGTTTGGCGACATCGCGGTGAACGCACATTGGAAGCGTGTATTCGGCATCGCCATACTGGCGTATCACCTGGCGTGATGGTATGGAGTGCCATTGGTTACACTTCTCGGTCACCTCTTGTTCGCATTGACGGCACTTTGAACAGTGGACGTTACATTTCAGATGTGTTACGACTCGTGGCTCTACCCTTCATTTGATCCCCGCGAAACCCTACATTTCAGCAGGATAATGCACGACCGCATGTTGCAGGTCATGTATGGGCCTTTCTGGATACAGAAAATGTTCGACTGCTGCCCTGGCCAGCACATTCTCCAGATTTCTCACCAACTGAAAACGTCTGGTCAATGGTGGCCGTGCAACTGGTTCGTCACAATACGCCAGTCACTACTCTTGATGGACTGTGGTATCGTGTTGAAGCTGCATGGGCAGATGTACCTGTACACGCTCTCCAAGCTCTGTTCAACTCAATGCTCAGGCGTAATAAGGCGGTTATTACGGCCAGAGGTGGTTGTTCTGGGTACAGATTTCTCAGGATCTATGCACCCAAATTGCGTGAAAATGTAATCACATGTCAATTCTAGTATAATATAGTTGTCCAATGAATACCCGTTTATCATCTGAATTTCTTCTTGGTGTAGCAATTTTAATAGCCACTAGTGTGTTAATAATAATAATAATATGGAAGTAAGTAAGGAACGGCAAAGAATAAAACTGTTTTATTTTTTGCAGTAGGTTACAGCACACTGGAGGCACAAGGAAAAAAACGGAGATTCAAACCACCGTCCAGCCATCCAGATTTTGGTCTTACGCGTAACTCTTGAAGCAAATGTCGGGATGGGTCACGCTCCGTTTTTAATAACAATGTTGTTGACTAGTCTTTAAACGCAAGTCTTCCTTCCTTCCCTTTTCTCGTCACAACCAATGAGCGGGGTCATGTAGAGTTTTGGTGTTCAGGTTCGCGATTGAGAAAGACTTTTTCGTGGTTTGTATAATTAATAGTATCTGTGGTGGCCAACGCAGATATCGACCGGTTATGATTCTGTCGTAAATGTGACTGTATCAAAAATAAAAGAAAGTCAGCTATACGCTACACTGCAGATCTTCTTCAACAAAATGTCGTTTTTCACAAGTATAACACTTGTAATTTCTTTACTTGACTGAATCTGTTAGGCTGAAGACGTGTTGAACACGTAGATCTGGATTTTGCTGGAGATATGGAAAATACACTGTACGTCAAAGGAGTGACAGCTGTCAAGGATACCTATACGATTGTTTGGAAGACGAATGGCGACTTTTAAGTAGCCGTATAAAGTTTCAGTTTCGATTCTCTTAGAAACGTGAGTAATACTAACTTTTAAATCCTTTTATTGAAAGAAAAACACTTGACTGCACCATATTTTTTGGTTTCCCTGAAAGCTGGAGGGGGAGGGGGCGATGGCCCCCACCTTTACTCCCGGTTGTGAGCGCGTTTGGTAGCTATCCACCCAATAGTTCATTTGATATCCAAAAGAAGAGATGAAAATTAAAACAACTATTGACTAAATCGTGTCTACAACGCGGTTTTGTAAACGTCTTTATAGCAACGCCTCTTCGTAGCTCTACAGACGGCTTTTGATTTCGTCTCCAGCCGCTTGCGTGTCGCAGTTGAAAGCTGTCAAAAGCGTTGTCACCTGTCAAGGATTTCCTTAAGCTGACTCGACTGTAGGAGTGTCTTAGTAGTTAAAGATAAATGTATTTAAACTTCATACACGATGCGGCATTTTTTCACGTATTTCAGGCGGCCGGGGTTGCCGTGCGGTTCTAGGCGCTTCAGTCTGTAACCGAGCGACCGCTACGGTCGCAGGTTCGAATCCTGCCTCTGGCATGGATGTGTGTGATGTCTTTAGGTTAGTTAGGTGTAGTTAGTTCTAAGTTCTATGCGCCTGATGACCTCAGAAGTTAGGTCGCATAGTGCTCAGAGCCATTTGAACCATTTGAACCATTTGAGCCAAGCATTTCATAGTCGTCGTAACTCCTGAAATATGTGTGGTACCACGATAAAATTTTGCAGGTGCATTTAGCAAAATATGTGACTACTGTCTGCGACGAATAGAGTTAGCATCACAGAAGATATTAATTTAAAAATCCTCCATGATACGGCAGTTTTTCACGCATCTCATTGTTTATGACGTCGTATCTCCTAAAGTATGACAGGTCGGTGGCTCTTACTGCCACAGCCATTGTTATGTATCAGTGAGGGATATGTATATCAAGTATGGTTGAAATTGATCCAATGGTTTGGGAGGAGATGTGGAACACACACAAACACACAACACACCACACACACACACACACACACACACACACACACACACACACATACATAATTATATTTATATAATATGTATGTATAAGGAAGAAAATGAAAGCAGACATAGAAATCAAAGTATAAAAAGAATCGTAAGAAAGTTAAACAAAAGCTAATAATTGGTAAAAAAGAAATAATGGCAGTTGACCGCAATGAAAGGTGCATAACAGGTACGGAAAGAGTTATGGAGCATAGCGGAAAAAAGCTAATGAAGCAGTAAGAACACCATATGAAAATGAAGATGACGAAGTCCCAGCAATTATCCCAAACGAAATAAGAAAAGCTCTAAATGGAATGCCTAGTGTGAAAGCAGGGGGTCATGATCTTCTGACGACTGACATACTTAAGCGTACTGGTGAAGAAAAACATCCCCGCCTCATGGAACAAAGCGAAGATAAGCCTCCTGCACAAAAAGGATGTATTCACCATTTAAAGACTTACTGTTTCGTCAGCTTACTCCCTGTTATAAACGAAGTTTAGGCTAAAGTCTTGACAAATGAGATCAATGGTATTGAAAAGAACGCACACCCAACAGTACAAGCTGGATTCCGCAGTGGTTGTAGCACAACGACCGTATACAGCTTGAAGTAATTAGTAGAGCCCACGAATATGAATGTCACTATGTATATGTTTTATCGACTTTGAAAAGGCTTTTGGTTCTGTCAATCACACTGCAGTTACACAGGCACTGACAGAACAAGGTGTGGGGGCAAAGTACATAAACATATTGCGTAACATCTACATACGTCGATGGTTTCTATCAGCGTAGGAAACACATGAGGGAATTTTCGATTGCAAAAGCAGTAAAGCAGGGTGACACTGTGTCCCAAAAACTGTTTATAGCAGTCCCCAAAAACTGTTTATAGCAGTTTATAGCAGATGGCTATGTCCAAAATTGCTTGGTAAGACTCATAAACTTCAGATCTACACATGTTATAACAGCCCTAGCCAATAATATGACAGAACTGCAGTCCTCTATACCCTATTTATAGAGGTATCAATCCTCTCCTTTTTAATGACCAACAAATCTACAGAACTTCTCTTCCTATCAGCATTAATGATAGGAACGATCTTCTCCATCTCATCGAATTCCTGATTTGAGATTTATCAGATAGCTTCAATAGATTGGAATTATCAGCCAACCAGTTACGAAATACATGTTTTTTAAACCTTGACCGTGGTTCCGATAGTCTTAAACCTGTCTTCTTCAGAAGATATTGCTCCTGTTAACAAATATTACGACTTTGTGGGTAGAATGGATATGCTATCATTATAATAAACAAAATTACAGGAAACGTTTACAAATAATTTTAGTGAATCATACTCAAGTAGAATCACATATTATCTGTGTCCAGTGTGTGAGTCGTTGTGCATGTGCGTTTCATTCATTTCATTTCATCACCAATTAAAATACATGATTTAAAAAACGTAGCTCTGTACTGTAGAGATTTGTCTTAAGACATTTTAAAATACCACACATTGGACAATGGGTCAAACAACGCTTAGTGTGTCACTTGAAAGATTTCTGTATACAAGACCTTTAATTATAAAACGAGGCATCGGGTCCTACAGAGCTTAAGTATGCCAATTGCAGAGCTAGTGACATGTGCCGACCGGCTGAAGAGTAGACCGAATAATCTTATCGCCTCTGGTAGGTATAGCTCCACACGACCTGTATGCGCGTAGCTGCAATGAGGAGCATGCATGATTTCACATGTACATGTTCATTGCTAGAATTAACAAACTACCTAAAATGTTGAAAGGGGAAGAAGGGGAGGAGGGTGAAAAAGTGTTCCATTAAAGTCATGTGGCTCATAACGAGCCCATAGGCTCTCAGGTAAACATAGCAAACTCTTTACAATATCACAAAAACGCATGAAAAGTGCTTATGCATGAATCAGAAACTATAAGAAGCATGAGTGTGGAAGCAAAAACGCGTCAAGGAAATATTATCAATGTGTAAGAGGCCCAATACTAGAAGTATTGAGTTAATCCTTGACATGAAGGAATACAGTCAAATGACACACTGTGACGGAGAAACTGTAAATATAAAAAGACAAATGCAAACTGAGGAAAGAGAAGGGGAGAGGGGAGGCGGGGGGGGGGGGAAGAGGGGGGAAGAGGGGTAGATCATCACTTCTGAAGCATCATGCTAAAGGAAATGGTCGTACTGATAAAGCATGCAATGTACTACAAAGCGGGGGGGGGGGGGGGGTGTTATAAAATACCCAGAAAAATAATGAATAAACGAAGGCACACTAAGCAGTGTATATGTGCCTAGAAACCACCAAGTTATTGGGAGAATAAAACACACTAAAGATAAAAAGGAAAAAGGGGAAAAGGGGTGAGGTTATTAAAATGTTGAACAGCCACCTAACTCTGAATGACGAAGTGTACATTGGAAAATAACAAAATAAAAGACGTATTCTAACTGAACATAGAATTTTGGGAAAAACAGACACTATTTGGAGGCCAGCATCGAGCGGTAAACTAAGTTACTAGGCCAGAAGTAGAGGCTTAAAACCTTCCAGGAAATGTCTACTTGCAAGGTGAAGCTGACAATTTAAAATGTAGCCATGGGCGTTTTTCTCCAAGTGTTTGATAATTTAGAGCTGTTTCTATAAATCTAATGTACGCCATTTAACGTTTTTGTGTACGATTATGGAATCCTCTACATCCTTCGGAGTATCACCAGCAATAAATAAATGTTCTGCAACGGGGATTTCTGTACATTACTACCTATATTTCCCAATAGATGTTCTTTATATCTCACCTTGATTGCTCTACCAATGTGTGCAATATTGCAACGGGGAAAATTGCTGGAGATCATTTTGTTAATGCCTTAATTTGAGCACCGAACCTCACCATTTTTGATAGTATGCACAAGATGTTTCTTTAGGTTGTTATCAGTATACAATGTTACCTTGCATTTACATTTTATTCACCAGGAGCCGTTTAATTCAATAGAATACATTGGCTAAAAGTAGGATTAGAATGGCTTTATTATTCTTCTCTTTGCTTTATGCGGATCTGTTACCTTGTAGTGTTGAGAATTGTTTGGTATTTTTGTCACTGAGAATACAATCTACTACATCTTTCTTATATCCTTCGCTGGCAGCAATGGATTTTATTATATTAATTTCATTTTGTAGGGTACTAGGAGAAAGGGCGTTGTTGTAGCACTATTGATAGTGGAATGAAAAAAAAAGGATAATTTCTGTGCCTGAGGATGAGCAGAATCATCTGGGATAATATTATCCGAATAAGGTGTGTTTCGGAAAACATTAAAGCTGAGTCTGTTACCTGCTTAAATGTCATATATGTACAAATCTTTCAAGTAACACACTAAACGTTGTTGGATCCATTGTAAAATGTTTGGTACTTTAAAATGTCTTAAGACAAAGCTCTATAGCAGAGAGCTACTATTTTTAAATAATGTATTTTAAATGGCGATTAAGTGCATGACACGCATATGTATTAGACAGTCAACGACTCCAACATTGGATGTGGATTATATGTGATTCTACGTGGATGTGCTTCACTAAAATTATTAGTAAACATTTTCTGTAATGTTTAATAAGCGTTTGATTTGCAGCTTGTGGGCTGTTATTTCCAACGTATTGAAGCTCTTGCATGCACAGTTGCTGAAGCGCAACCATTTTCAAAACCTTAAAAAAGAAAGTGAGGTAGTTGTGAGCATGTGGGCCTTACAATAAAGCTGTCTAAAGCAGATACTATGCACAGCAAGAGGATAACTGCAAGATAAATAATACTGAGCAATAGCTGTCTAACTGTGTACAAAATATTAACTAATATGTTTATCTGAGACAGTTAATTGATACCCAAGGACACTTAAAACCTAAAGTTTTTCGTCTTATCAAGCTAAGTTGGAGAGCTTATGGAGGAAACGCATCTGTTTTTAAGTCTAATTTGGCAACATCCTTAAAAAGATTGTTTTCGAACAGTATGTTCTTCCCGTAATAATATATGGCTGTGAAACACGGAATGTAAACGAATTTTTGGAAAGAAAACTGCGATCACTTCAGAGAGCTATGGGAAGGTCAGTAGAAAACTCATAGATCCCACTAAGAAAGACCACAAAATAAATGAAGATATAAGGGCTATAACAGAAATTCAGGATGGGCTGAAATGGGGTCTGTAGTGAGTGTCATACAGTGGGTACAGGTACGAGTTAAGTATCAATATTTAACTCTGATAGTGGAAATTATTATTGTTTAATATTAAGGACTGTAAGCTGTAATCCGTTCCTCGGGGTGTTTCGGGGCACTATTTGAACCTAGTGAGCTTAACGTGTTAGACTAGTGAGTGTCGACTTACGTAATGCCTTCAACACAGACTGATGGTGAGCGAACAATCTTGCTCAAATTACAACTGTTTTGTAAAGTGATTTGAACTTACCTAAGTACGGACGAACACTATATCGGCGTACAGTGGAAGTGCTACTGTTAGAAAGTACTGTGTGTGTGTGTGTGTGTGTGTGTGTGTGTGTGTGTGTGTGTGTCGTCGATGCAATACAGTGAGACGGCATGGAACAAAACGACTGATTTATAGCCCTAAATCACAGTACTTTGTTTATTTCAGCCAATAGGAAACGAGTATTCTTTTCTCTAGTCACGTGGTTTTGGGCAGGATAGCACTAGCTTATGGTTGTGCATAGACAGCGCTGTATTACACTCTTTCCATTGGTGTTCTTAAAAGTAGGATTATATATCAGTGTAGTTGCGGACACTGGCCATCACACGAACAGAGCATTTGTTGTTGAAAGAAAATAATAACTTGCCGACGCTTTGAGACTTTCTGTGGGCAATGACTGATATTTTCAGGGGCTACCCAAGTATCAGGTATCACTGTCGGCTCCTTTCACAGATTACCATACATATTCGACTAGCGCACTTTTTGCAGATACCAACTAGCGTGAAAGCCGTCATAGTAAGCACAAAGTGTCACTCAGAGTCCAGCAGCTGTCACGTTATGTACAGGTTCTGAAATAATAGTAATAGTAACAGAAGGTAGTGGGAATAATTTTTTACTCCGCCAGCAAGACAACACCCTAGAGCTGCGCAGCATCAAGCACCGGCAGCCACTCGCTATCACACAGAGCACACTTACGGCCCTGCGGGTGGGCACTGTCTGGAGAGACAGCCACACGCCCTTATCGGCACGTTATTAGCCTCTGATGTATGTTTTAAAAAGTATGATAAAAGCCTGAATGTTTCTACCAGTAGCACCCTGTGAAGACTGTTTATAAATCGATGTTTGGCATTTTGTACGAGCACACCAACAGCATGAGTTTGTGTAATCGATTTCGACGTTTAATAATTGAAATTTTAGATAGGTAGATAATACACTCCTGGAAATTGAAATAAGAACACCGTGAATTCATTGTCCCAGGAAGGAGAAACTTGATTGACACATTCCTGGGGTCAGATACATCACATGATCACACTGACAGAACCACAGGCACATAGACACAGGCAACAGAGCATGCACAATGTCGGCGCTAGTACAGTGTATATCCACTTTTCGCAGCAATGCACGCTGCTATTCTCCCATGGAGACGATCGTAGAGATGCTGGATGTAGTCCTGTGGAACGGCTTGCCATGCCATTTCCACCTGGCGCCTCAGTTGGACCAGCGTTCGTGCTGGACGTGCAGACCGCGTGAGACGACGCTTCATCCAGTCCCAAACATGCTCAATGGGGGACAGATCCGGAGATCTTGCTGGCCAGGGTAGTTGGCTTACACCTTCTAGAGCACGTTGGGTGGCACGGGATACATGCGGACGTGCATTGTCCTGTTGGAACAGCAAGTTCCCTTGCCGGTCTAGGAATGGTAGAACGATGGGTTCGATGACGGTTTGGATGTACCGTGCACTATTCAGTGTCCCCTCGACGATCACCAGTGGTGTACGGCCAGTGTAGGAGATCGCTCCCCACACCATGATGCCGGGTGTTGGCTCTATGTGCCTCGGTCGTATGCAGTCCTGATTGTGGCGCTCACCTGCACGGCGCCAAACACGCATACGACCATCATTGGCACCAAGGCAGAAGCGACTCTCATCGCTGAAGACGACACGTCTCCATTCGTCCCTCCATTCACGCCTGTCGCGACACCACTGGAGGCGGGCTGCACGATGTTGGGGCGTGAGCGGAAGACGGCCTAACGGTGTGCGGGACCGTAGCCCAGCTTCATGGTGACGGTTGCGAATGGTCCTCGCCGATACCCCAGGAGCAACAGTGTCCCTAATTTGCTGGGAAGCGGCGGTGCGGTCCCCTACGGCACTGCGTAGGATCCTACAGTCTTGGCGTGCATCCGTGCGTCGCTGCGGTCCGGTCCCAGTTCGACGGGCACGTGCACCTTCCGCCGACCACTGGCGACAACATCGATGTACTGTGGAGACCTCACGCCCCACGTGTTGAGCAATTCGCCGGTACGTCCACCCGGCCTCCCGCATGCCCACTATACGCCCTCGCTCAAAGTCCGTCAACTGCACATACGGTTCACGTCCACGCTGTCGCGGCATGCTACCAGTGTTAAAGACTGCGATGGAGCTCCGTATGCCACGGCAAACTGGCTGTCACTGACGGCGGCGGTGCACAAATGCTGCGCAGCTAGCGCCATTCGACGGCCAACACCGCGGTTCCTGGTGTGTCCGCTGTGTCGTGCGTGTGATCATTGCTTGTACAGCCCTCTCGCAGTGTCCGGAGCAAGTATGGTGGGTCTGACACACCGGTGTCAATGTGTTCTTTTTTCCATTTCCAGGAGTGTATTTTGCATTATATGCCCACCTGTCAAATATAGTTTAGATGATTATCCGCGTCTGTAGGAAAAGCCACCGAGTAAAGACTCAAGGAGACAATAGTTCTGGTCATACCCTCTAAGTGCAGATGTAATTACACTATTTGAGTGTGTGCTATGTTGCAGGTACCCTTAAGTTCAGGTGCAAGCTGGATGTGACTTTTTTCTGTATTTATGGCGTTACTCAACACAGCAAATGCATACAACTAGTGGAAAATCATTTTAACATCAGAGATATCAAGATTATAGCAGAAGTGTTATTAATTATTTAAAAAAATAATAATGCATGACGGTAAACTGTTAAACATTAAAACTATAGGACTACTGCAGGAGCTTGCAGGCTGGCAGATGGAGCTGTTAAACAACCCTGACGAATCAGCAGTGTCAGGCACAATCTTCCACACATTGACGATTAGATATGGGCAGTATCTGCGCTGAATGCATTTTGACCTTCTCTCTCCAACTTGCAGTTGCTCTGCTCTAGAACACTCAGTTTTGTACGTGTCCAAAGCAATAAATTTTCCGCAACTTATTCTGTGTGAGAGAAAATTCGAAAAACATGGTCAAAAGAAAGATAAACGGTTGAAAAAATAGACAAAAGCCAAAGAATGCTATTAAGTGTTAATTTAAGTTACGTATATATAATGTATGCTACCTGTAATCAGGAAAATTCTCGTCATTTCATCTGCAGTAGTAGTGTTCAGTATGTGATCTGTGTGTATCACTTTTCGCTTCTGGAATGACACCACTTTATACTGCATCCACATATTTTTTCCGTTCCAAATACATATGACTTGCAACTCGCACATATCGCAGGAGAGTACCACTGCATTCACAATCCAAATACAAAGACACCGTGATTTCCTCTTACACCCAGAACTAGTGGAAATAAGAAAATTTCTTGTTACCATGTGTCTCCCTAGAATGAACAGTCTTTCAACTATTAAAGCGTTTGCAGTGTCGTTCCCTCTCTTATATCTAGTTATTACATTTATTACCTACAGCCCCTCTCTACCCATCACTCAACCCGTATAAACCTTTTTATTTCTAAGAGCATTACGGACTTTATGTATCTCCCTCCCTCTGTATAAATAATAATTTCCATATGTTTTTTCTCCAAGGAGTCTGTGGCTGTCTTAATCTTTAGTGCAGAGTTCTCAGTCATTTTTGGGAGCAGATGGCGCAGTGATTTTAACAGTTATTTTCCTTAGGAGGAACTTGTAGCTTTGTAGAAAAGTATCCAAGAGATCTCCAGAAAGTTTGATCCAGTGCTTACGTGACAATTATTGACTACTCCATATGTATATAAATACAGATATCCTGAATGACTATGTTGTATCCGAATTTTAACGTACTTTTAAATTTTTTATCGTTTTTCCATAGTTTTCCATATTTTTCCGTTTTTCCATAGTTTTCCAAATTTTCTGTTTTCCCATTTTCACATGTTTTTCCATATTCTATATGTAAATGTACATGTGTATATACTCTCTTATTATCTACATTACCAGGTGTGGGTTGCTGTCTTTCCCATCCAGCTGTGATACTGACTCCCAACAAGGCAAGGATATCTACAGACAATCCTTCTTCCAAATGTCAACACACATAACAATAAGAGCCAAAGCCAACGCTTAAGCACATGCATGTACAGGGCTATTACAAATGATTGAAGCGATTTCATAAATTCACTGTAGCTCCATTCATTGACATATGGTCACGACACACTACAGATACGTAGAAAAACTCATAAAGTTTTGTTCGGCTGAAGCCGCATTTCAGGTTTCTGCCGTCAGAGCGCTCGAGAGCGCAGTGAGACAAAATGGCAACAGGAGCCGAGAAAGCGTATGTCATGCTTGAAATGCACTCACATCAGTCATAACAGTGCAACGACACTTCAGGACGAAGTTCAACAAAGATCCACCAACTGCTAACTCCATACGGCGATTGTATGCGCAGTTTAAAGCTTCTGGATGCCTCTGTAAGGGGAAATCAACGGGTCGGCCTGCAGTAAGCGAAGAAACGGTTGAACACGTGTATCTGGACATGCTGGAAAATTGGCTCATGCCACAACTGGAGACCGACAGCGCCGACTTCATCTTTCAACAGGATGGTGCTCCACCGCACTTCCATCATGATGTTCCGCATTTCTAAAACAGGAGATTGGAAAACCGATGGATCGGTCGTGGTGGAGATCATGATCAGCAATTCATGTCATGGCCTCCACGCTCTCCCGACTTAACCCCATGCGATTTCTTTCTGTGGGGTTACGTGAAAGATTCAGTGTTTAAACCTCCTCTACCAAGAAACGTGCCAGAACTGCGCGCTCGCATCAACGATGCTTTCGAACTCATTGATGGAGACATGCTGCGCCGAGTGTGGGAGGAACTTGATTATCGGCTTGATGTCTGCCGAATCACTAAAGGGGCACATATCGAACATTTGTGAATGCCTAATAAAGCTTTTTGAGTTTTTGTATGCGTGTGCAAAGCATTTTGAAAATATCTCAAATAATAAAGTTATTGTAGAGCTGTGAAATCGCTTCAGTCATTTGTAATAACCCTGTATATGGATTACTGTGGAGGCAAAATGTTGATGTTCTTCTGTTGTAAACACACACATAGCTTAGTAACGCAATTTTCTGTGACGGCCTACTGTGGAGGGCTTGGTTCCCAGCTGTCCAGGGTGGGTTTGGATTAGCGTTTAAAAGGTGGGTCCACCTGTGTTAGGCTCAGCATATTGTTTGTGGAGGATCCACAATATGATACATCTGGGAATATAATTTGTGGTGGATCCACCATGTGGTACTTCTGGGATTATTGTTCACGATGGATCCGCGTGCACAAAGTCCGGAATTATGGTTAATCTGGATCCATCTACGCAAATGGGATAATGTTTGAGATGGATCCATGTGCACAAAAATTCTGGGACAATTTTCAGTGGAGATCCACCCATGTGTGATCTGGGGTAGTATTTGGAAACGGATGCATCTACGATAGCGCAGAGTCCTCTGCTGGAGGCACTAACATAAAATAGCGTAACTGAGCTATGTGTGTGTTTACAACAGGCTAACGCAAACATTCCACACCACAGAAACAGTTGCACGTACATATACTGTTGCATTGACTTTGCCACTTAGTGTTAAGTGTGCTGCTATTTGGAAGAAGTATAGTTTGTAGATACCCTAGCTAGGTTGGAACTCTGTACCACAGTTTATGTATTTAAAAAAAATCTTAAATACTTAAATGTATGACCAATGGGTTCGATATGTCTTGTTTGAGTAGGCTGTTGATTGTCATATTTGTAGGCTGTTGTTGAATAGAAAATCGGAAATTCCATGTAGAGACCATTTTCATCTAAAAGGGAAGTCCCGCAGCACAGCTCACAGTGCATGCAACTTGAAGAACCATCTGCCATTGCACATACTTTTTTTCTTTGACTATCTGAGCATGTATGATGCTCACTTTCTCGTTCAGAGTTTAGGCGATTTTGGCTTGATATATGATAAGGTCAGTGTCATTCCCGATACCGTTGAAAATTACATTTAATTTTCCAAGCAAATCACGAAAAAAACATCGCTCCGCTTCTTGGTTCAAATGGTTCAAATGGCTCTGAGCACTATGGGACTCAACATCTTAGGTCATAAGTCCCCTAGAACTTAGAACTACTTAAACCTAACTAACCTAAGGACATCACACACACCCATGCCCGAGGCAGGATTCGAACCTGCGACCGTAGCAGTCCCGCGGTTCCGGACTGCAGCGCCAGAACCGCTAGACCACCGCGGCCGGCCTCCGCTTCTTGGATTCGCTATTCTTCATGCGCGTGTCTCTTCTTAAACTTACTTAGACAATGTGTCAGACGGATATGCATATCACCAGACACAAATATCCCGATTATGCCAAGTTTCGGCTTGTGACGAAGAAGGGGGTCTTTCTATAAGAATACGTGGATTGAATGAGGAGACTCCACGAAACCACTAGCCTAACATAACAGCATTCTACAGTAAACTAACAGTCACTGCCGCAATAGATGCGGAGTATGAGCATGTGGCGAATGTTTGGAAGGAGTTCAGCATCTCTGATTAGGATAATATGCTAGATTGTCCATGAACAATGATGTACGCTTGCTTACAGGGGTTTTCGAGAAATTCTGGAGTGTATGCTTGCGTACATCCTCCTGAGTGTATGCCTCGGTACATACTTCTTGGATCCTGCCTTCTATTACATTGTATTTTTGTGGGATGCAATGTTAAGGAGAACACATGTTAGTATCGAACTGTTGACTAATGTTGGCACATTGCTCTATTTCGAGCTTGAGATTCATGGAGGACTTAATAAATGTGTGCACGGGTGCGGCAAGGCAAATAATTCATGAACGAGTGAGTAGAAGTATGGGTCATCCGATGATTTAAAAATGGTTCAAATGGCCCTGAGCACTATGGGACTTAACATCGGAGGTCATCAGCCCCCTAGAACTTAGAACTACTTAAAACTAACTAACATAAGGACATCACACACATCCATGCCCGAGGCAGGATTCCAACCTGCGACCGTAGCAGTCGCGCGGTTTCAGACTAAAACGCCTAGAACTGCTCAGCCACCGCAGCCGGCGATGATTTAAGCTACATCCTTTAATTCTACCTCTACAGGCATGACATACCACCCAGTCTGGCATTAGGTGGGTTCCAGTGGCAGCCTGAAATGAAAATCTTCAGATTGAAGGAAGAGACCAATAATGTGTCACTGGATGATGGTGAGAGATATGCTCTGGAGGTAGAACTGGCACTATCACCCATTTGCATGACGCGCACCACGACCTGTCACTATGTCCAGACCACCTAATCTCACGAAATGGCTCCATCCTGAAGCTGTTGACAACGATGGGGAATAAGCAGCGATATATTCTGCCCTACAGAAATCTCCAGCAATGACTTAGGTTGGGCATGGAACGTATTAGTAGTACCTGCGGCAACTCTTTCAAGCAGCATTGTTGGCTGATGGTGTACATTAATGTAGACACTGGTTAGAGGGAGCTCGTGATGTGTGACTTAAAAAAGATTTTTACAAGTTAACGAATAATTAAGTTTTAGGAAAAAATAGAGAATGTTAGAGAATATCGGGAAATTCGTGTAGTTCACTGGTGGGATGACCGTTATGGCGCAAGAGATTAAATCATCAACATAAATTTCAAAGGGAAAGACTTGGCGCTTTGGATATGGTCAAGGTTTCAGTGCAGCTCAAGAAGCCGGTCTAAATTGGTGTGTGTTCTGGACCTCTGTAAACTTCACATGTACCGATTCCACTTTGATGTTTGTGAAGTCAAACTTTGCTGATCCCAACTTACGTTATATCAGTGGTAGTCAGTGTGATCCATGTTGTCAATTAGTTCGTGTTGCAGCTTTGATGATGGGTGGTAGCCAGTAGGAGTTTAAAAAAAATCGTTAGGTTTTCATAAAATTTTGCCGTAAAGTACAGGGTGGGGCAAATAAAAATCGACCGCCCGATGGCTGCGACTGGTCTTGAATGTACGCCTATAAGCACACCCCATGACATGCACACCAGGTGTACTTCCGACACGTGATCCACACATGTTCAGAGCGTAGTGCGGGCTGCATCAGTGTGAATGGGGCAGCATACAGGGGACGATGCGACTCACAGTGGAGCAGCATGACAACAAAGTCGTAGAAACGGTGTGCTCAGTTGTTTGCTGAGAAGTTTAATGATGTCAAAGTGCCAGCAAAGAGCACCATGAAACGGTTAGTCCGAAAGTGGGGTCAGAGAGGATCTGTTCTGAACAAGTGAGATAACATTCCGAAAAATGCTCGCACACCTGAAGATGTGGCTTCAGTTCACCAGAAAATGTTTCAGAACCCTACCATGTCAACCTGACGTCAGTCACAAGAGACCAGCTTACCACGTCGATCAAGCCGACGAATACTCCACCTGGACGTGCAATCTGGTCGCGGCAATAGCTGGCCACCCAGGTCAGTCACCTGATCTGTCACTGTGCGATCACTTTGTGTAGGGAGCCCTTAAGTCTAAGATGTATCGCAACAAACTTCATGGTCTTCAAGAACTACAGCAGAACATTTCGGATGAGAGTGCAGCAATTTTAGCAGTCTGGCTTCGATCCACCTTCAGCAACTTGCTGACCAGGGCCCAAAAGAGCTAAGAAATGAATAGTGGTCACTTTTAACATCTGCTGTAGTCAGGTTAGTACTGTATTTCTTTTCCTCTGCTGTGTTTCTATGTACCCTGGAACTCTGTTCTCTAGGCCACTTTTGTTTGCCTCACCCTGTATTTGGTAAGTGATCATTATTAATGCTTTAAGTTTCTGAAACTGTTATTTATAAATTGTATAAAGTAAAATGACTTCCCTACTTTGTAACAGGAAGAACAGGTGGGCGTTTAGAAAATTTTATTATAACAGAGATAAAAAAGAGGGCAGTAGGTGTAAAAAGATGACTACCCCTGCTTTATGTGGATGCAGACAGTTTAACCTGCTGTGAAGTATCCGGACTTGGAAAACTTCCGCGAGATACACACGAGCATGTAGTTCGTCTTCTATATTTAAGAACACAATGATTTCAACACGAATGGTCTTGTTGACCGCCACAAATAAGAAACAAACTATGTAAGTAATTATTAACAGGAAAATAAGTTTACGACCAAATGCAAGTACTTGGAAAACAATTTTCGGTTCAGGAAACAACACAATGAAAGCTTCTACAGTCAGAGTTCGTTCTTCACTAATTTGGGTACCAAATGTTAAGCCCTCAATCCCCTTGAGCGGAGCACATTGGAACAGACTAATACGTAATCTTCGGTCTGTATGAGTTCGCAGGTTCTACAGTCTTGCCAGTTGAGTGTAACAGAATACCAACAAATATGTGAGCACGTTGCCGAGATCCCTTGGCAGCAAAGACGGTGTGTGGTTGAGGCGGCGCTGGATCCGGGGCAGACTTCTTCTCTTGGCTGGCTGCGTCGTAACTGCCGTGATTTTTTTTTTCTTTTTGTGGTACGTTGAAATACAGCGTCACCGGTTGATCATGGCCTTACTGTCTTGGTGGAAGATAAAAATTGTTCTATCCTACAATGATGTTATTCCAAGGAATGTTGTGCTGGTGGAACTTGTAGTCCCATACCACCCTCCAACGGTGGAAGTTCAAGGTGCAGGCGATAGATAACACAACTACATTGGGTACTGATATTGGTGTGTATGACGTTCAATATATAACGATGGTCATATCAACACTGACACTCCATTAGTGGCTGTAACAGGTCTATCGTTAGCCATGGTCTGAATATGATTCCTTCAGAATGGTGAGAGGAGCAGGGTGGCGATGCCAGTGCCGGGGATTCACAGTGCCAATGTTTTGTAAGCCAGCGACTTTGTCGCGCAGGCCATCCACTTCGTCATAGTTCCATGATCGGCGCGGGCGTAGTTCTAAATACCCGCACGGCGGAGGTACACTTCCCCCTGACTGGCTGAACGTGGCAGGAGCGACCTCTCTTGCTGATTTACACGCCCTCTGTGCTTTGGTCCAGTGTACGCAAAGACTATCTGCAGGTCGCGCTGCAAATGTCGAAGCGGAACGTCGTGTAGTCACAGGGGCTGAGTTGGCAACAAACCTGGCGGTGGTGTGTTGAAGCACGATGTCGGCGCCTGACGGCTTTTGTGGCTTGCCATACTGGGTGAAATGCTGGGATATGTATGCAGTAATCAGGGGCAAACTCTAAGATTCGACATGTGTGGCTATATGGCTGACAATATTTTGGAATAACACCACAGAACAAGACGTTTATCGGCTTGATGAAATGCGAGTGGTTTGCAGATTGTCGAGTTTAGGGGTTCAGGTCAAAAATGTAGTCCTATCTTGTTGTGGTTGGCAGGAGAGCCAACACCGTGCTACTAGAGGAGGCCGAAAGGCACGCGTTTTAGCTCACGCAGGCTGGCGTGAGGTCTGGAACAGGACAAGGAAATTAGAATTTAGAGAAAACGGACGTAGCTGATGGAATACTTAACTTTAATCCATTAATGATGAACGTCGCTCTTGACGGTACACGATTCACAATATCAATAGTAACTGAATATGCCGCCTTGCTAGGTCGTAGCAAATGACATAGCTGAAGGCTATGCTAAACTATCATCTCGGCAAATGAGAGCGTAAGTAGGCAGTGAACCATCGCTAGCAAAGTCGGCTGTACAACTGGGGCGAGTGCTAGGAAGTCTCTCTAGACCTGCCGTGTGGCGGCGCTCGGTCTGCAATCACTGATAGTGGCGACACGCGGGTCCGACGTATACTAACGGACCGCGGCCGATTTAAAGGCTACCACCTAGCAAGTGTGGTGTCTGGCGGTGACACCACATTCCTCCCCCGCAAATCGGCGTACGGTGGTGGCATAAGGCTTCCGCCCGCCGTGGGGAGGATCCCATGTTGACGTATGCGACGAGGTGGGGAGCCTAACAACAGGCGAGGCTGTGCCACCCGCACCCTGCCATTCGGACCGCGGGGAGCTGGGAAACGCCTGAAAACCTGCTCCAGGGTGCACGCCAACATGCGGTGTATGCGCCCGCAGAGAGACAGGAGGGGCCGAAGGGTCGACCTCCATCGGGCCGGGGCACCCGACGGGCGAAGACGACATATGGTCCGGAGCGGGCAAGAGTTCCATGTCGGAGGAAAACTGGTCACGGGAAGCGATCGGCGGCGCGTGACCCAGGAGGGCGCCCGGCGGTTGCAGCGACGCGTGCACTGCAGGCGTCGCCGGCGGGAGAACAGGCGGCGGCGGCGGCGGCGGCAGCGGCGGTGGCGGCGGCGCGTCGCCATGGGGCAAAATGGAAGGCATTGTCGGTAACACCTGGGGCTGAGGCGAGCCAGTAGATGGGTCCCCAGGGCGCTGACCGGACGGCACCGTCGCCGAAAGCAGACGGCGAGCGGCAGATCCCGTGCGGTGACAGAGGCGCAGCTGGTTGAGTTGCCGGCGCACCTCACCAGAGGCCCCCAAAACCAGATACATAGCGCGTCCGAGGCAGCGAAGAATGCGTCCTTCGAGCCAATGCCGTGAACCTCGGTAGTGGCGATAGTAGACAACGACGCCTGGAGCAAAAGCAGGTGTCTGCCGCTCCACAGGAAGCTGATGAGGCGGATGTAGCAAAGACATCAAGGTTCGATGAGGGCGACCGTGGAGCAACTCAGCCGGCGAGCGACCATCTCGAGGCTGAGAGCGATACGAGGACAAAAAGAGCAATAATGCGTCCTCCCGAGAATGCGACTCTTTTAACTTCAACATCTGTGACCTGACCAATCGTTCAGCGGCACCGTTTGACTGTGGCGAAAACGGCGCGGACGTCAGATGTTGAATACCATTGGCCTTGCAGAATGACTGAAATTCTGCACACATGAATAGTCTGTGGAAGACCTTCAATGCAAAAGATAGCAGATAACGCTTGGATGGTGGCAGATGACGTCGTGGAAGACATCCGGACAACAAAAGGAAAATTACTGAATGAATCTACCACAACCAACCATCGAGCATTCCAGAATGGACCAGCAAAACCATGTGTAAGCGTTGCCAAGGGGAAGTGGCTTTTGGCCATGCAAAGAATTTCCGCGGTGGTGCTGATTGTTGTTCGGCACACACCATGCAATAAGAGCACATATTCGTAATCACGGCATCGATTCCAAACCAAGTACAGTGCTGACGAGCAAGGTGTTTCGTTCTCACTATACCCCAATGTCCTTGATGGAGAAGCTGTAAGACAGAGGACTGTAACGAACGTGGGACCACGACCCTGGACTGTTCATTATCAGAACGCAACAGCAAAACACGACGTCGTACAAAATGTCTCTCCTGGTGAGCAAAAAATCGGCGAACCAACGGATCCCCGATCCGTGACTTTGACAAGGGCCATTGCGTAGCAACAAAACGCAGAACGGTAGCAAGGACAGGGTCGGCAGCTGTGGCTGTAGCTACACGACGAAAATCAATCGGAAACGATTCGACCACGTCATTGGTTTCCAAATCCATGAACATGCAAGCAAGTTCGGAGGAATCGAATGCTCTATCCTCAGCAACAGGCAAACGGGACAACGAATCGGCGTTTCCGTGCTTGGCAGTGGACCGATACAAGATATCGTAGCGGTACTGCGAGAGGAAAATAGACCAGCGAATGAATTTCTGCGCTGTACGTGGAGGTACAGGCTTGTTTGGATGAAAAAGCGATGTCAAAGGTTTGTGGTCTGTGATGATGGTAAAGTGACGACCATACAAGAAATCATGAAACTTTGTAACACCAAATACGAGAGCCAATGCTTCTTTCTCGATCTGTGAATAATTTCTTTGCGCAGACGAGAGAAATTTAGACGCAAAGGCAATAGGGCGATCGTGCGATCCATCTTTGTGCGCAAGCACAGCACCGATCCCGAAATCCGATGCATCCACCATCAACAAAAGGGGCTTCTGCGGATCGAATGGCGTACGGCAAGTATGGGAAAGCAACGCCGATTTCAACTGGCGAAAGGCGCGTTCGCATTCCGTCGTCCAGACGAACGGAACACCTTTACGGCGTAAGCAATGAAGCGGCGCTGAATTGGAAGAGGAATGTGGCACATATCTGTTATAGTAATTTACTTTTCCCAGCACACTCTGTAGCTGCTTCAAATTCTGCGGCGAAGGCCACTCTTGTATGGCACGAAGGTGCGTGGGACTGGGATGTATGCCTTGGGCATTGAGTACATGTCCCAGGTATGGAAAATCACGAGCAAAAAACACACATTTGTCCTTCCGCAAGCGAAGACCATTTTGTCGCAAGACCTGAAATAATGTTCTGAGATTGGCCAAATGTTCTTCTTCCGTCTTTCCGGATATCACAATATCGTCCAGATAACTTGCTGCAGTAGGGACCGACGCACAAACAGTTTGTAGATATTGCTGAAACAATGCAGGGGCGGATACTCACCTGAATGGCAGTCGTTTGAATTGATACAACCCAAGATGCGTGTTAACCACCAAAACGCGCTGGGATTCTTCGTCCACCGGTATTTGCAAGTACGCATCTGCAAGGTCCAACTTCGAAAAATATTTACCCGGGCACAGTTTGTCAAAAAGATCTTCCAGGCGAGGTAAAGGAAAAGTTGCAATCACTAGTTGTGGATTCCCTGTTGCCTTGAAGCCCACACAAAGTCTCAATTTTCCCGAAGTTTTTGGCAAAATTACTAAGGGTGATGCCCAGAGATAAGCCAGCACACGTTCAATTACACCTTGTGATTCCAAATCGTGAAATGTTTTTGCGACCTCATCATGCACTGCGTGGGGAACAATGCGCGCTCTGAAAAATTTAGGTTGCGTGTTTACTTTCAGTTCCAAATTTGCTTTATAGTTCTTAGCGCAACCGAGGCACGGTGCAAAAATGTCTGCAAATTCTTCACATGGACGAGAAACACTGTATGAAGGCACAGTCTGGTTCACTGATAGGACCTGATTTACTATAGACAAGTTAAACAACTGAAATAAATCGAAACCAAACAAGTTCACTGCAGAAGAAGAACTAAGGACGTAAAATGACACAAGTTTTGTTTGTCCTTTGTATGTTGCAAGAAGGCTGCACTGTCCTAAAACAGGGATCTCTTGACCTGAATAGCTAGTTAACTTAACATTTGCGGCATGCAACGGAGGTGTGCCCAGCAGTTTGTAAGTTTCTTGATTAATCAGTGAAACTGCAGCCCCGATATTGAGCTGGAATGGTATCACTTTGCTGTTAATGTCCAAGTCCACAAAAAGTTTATTGTCCTGCTGACGACAAGAACGACTGTCTCATGCAAGGTGAACTGACACTGGTACAAAATCATGGGAGTTCCGGGGATGTCGACGCACACTATTTGTGGAACGAACACAGTCACTGGCAGAGAGAGTGGCACTGAGCGGAGTGGAATGAACTACATGAATTTCCATGGGTGAAGTTTCACGAGCCTGAGTATCCTTGGTTCGAATCCGGCGCGAAGCAAAGGGCCTGGAATGGTTGTGAGTTTTCGATCTGAGCTTTTTCTGGCAAACACTCTGAACATGTCCTTTTTTATTACAGAAGAAGGAAATAGCTTGGCGTGACGGGCAAATCTCACGTGAATGTCTAGTAGCGCACCGCAGGCATGATTTTAGCACTGCATTTGCTTGCCTGCGCGGCACACGTGGCTGAGAGCCTGGCGGCAGCGGCGCAGCTGGGAGTGAGGGCTGTTTACTGCTCTGTGCAGCTCGCCCGGTGGGCCGGTTAACCTGTCACACTGCTGGCAAAGTTTCAAAAGATTCCTGAGCAAAGTCAAGTGTGTCCTGCCGATCCAGTATGTCCATCACTTGTTGAAGGGAGGGATTGCCTAGTTTCAAAATCTGTTCCCTTATACGAACATCAGAAACGTTCTGTACAATTGTATCACGTACCATAGTATCTGAATAAGGAAGTCCACATTGACACTCAAAAGCACAATCCCTAGTAAGGCCTTGCAAGGTTGCAACCCACTCCCGATTATTCTGACCTGCCGTACATTTTGTATGAAAGAAGATATACCGTTTGGCAACTACATTGACTGATTCTTTGAAATATGCATCTAATGCAGACAAAATTTCTTCATAGGACAGAGTTGTAACATCACGTCGAGTAAATAATTTGACTATCACACGGTACGTTTGTACGCCGACTGATGATAAGAGATAAGGCTGCCGCTCGTTACCTTGAATTCCGTAGGCGGCAAGATGGAATCCAAATTGGCGTGACCACTCCGTCCAGCTTTCCAGTGCAGCATCAATAGATCGAAAAGTTGGTGCAGCAGCGTGTTGTGGCTGCGTTAGTGGTGGAGCGGCGGCTGCCGCATCGTTTTGCATTGCACGTTGACCCTAGAGGAGCTGTCCAAGGGCATCCAATAATGCCTGTGTCTTCTGATTCTGTAAGCGATAAAATTCGGACAGTACATCTGGAGATTGTGGCGAAGCCATTACACAAGTAAATCAGGGCAATATCGATAAGAACGCGGTTTTTGCCTCGTCGCCAATGTTGTGGTTGGCAGGAGAGCCAACACTATGTTACCAGAGGAGGCCGAAAGGCACGCGATTTAGCTCACGCAGGCTGGCGTGAGGTCTGGAACAGGACAAGGAAATTAGAATTTAGAAAAAATAGACGTAGCTGGTGGAATACTTAACTTTAATCCATTAATGATGAACGTCGCTCTTGACAGTACATGATTCACAATATCAATAGCAACTGAATATGCCGCCTTGCTAGGTTATAGCAAAAGACATAGCTGAAGGCTATGCTAAACTATCATCTCGGCAAATGAGAGCGTAAGTAGGCAGTGAACCATCGCTAGCAAAGTCGGCTGTACAACTGGGGCGAGTGCTAGGAAGTCTCTCTAGACCTGCCGTGTGGTGGCGCTCGGTCTGCAAACACTGATAGTGGCGACACGCGGGTCCCACGTATACTAACGGAGCGTGGCCGATTTAATGGCTACCACCTAGCAAGTGTGGTGTCTAGCGGTGACACCACATATCTCACAGTTCAAGGTGCCACATAAAGGTGGGCTAAGAGTGTACATTGTGCTGTCTCAAAGGCTGTCTCGATAGATGAAAACAGGATCTGTCTGTTTGACATACAGTGCACCATGTAGCCTTTCTGTCAAGAGGCCATAAGGTACATATTGCTGAAAGTAGAGCTTTCACGTCATGAGGACAAATGGATCACCTATGGGGACCGAATCAGTACCCTCCCTTACACTAATCTCTAAGTGGGTGCCTGAGTATTTAATTATTTGTAAATACTGATTGTGTGTGCAGAATAGTTGGATGAACTGCTTGTCATAGTTGTGCGTGTGTGTGTGAGCATGCATACCTGATTTTACACTAAGTGTGCATATATACACTGTGTGCACACTATGTGTGTGTGTGTGTAAATATTGTACATATTTGCAGGTGTACTTGTGTGTGTGTGTGGCATTGTTTCATCTGCTGCGGTAGTCCCCATGTCCCATGTAGTGTACATAGAAAAACGATCAGAAAGAAAGGTTAAAATATAAATAGTGTATACATAAAGAAAACGTAAATATTGAATATAGAAAGAAAGTGGGAAACATAGTATTCTGTCAGTCCTACTAATTTTAGTGTAAAGTACCTGATAGGCATAACTCATCAGAAAGACTACTTTATAAATAAAACCAGTGTATATACATAAGAAAAAAAGGCTGCGTAAATACACCAACAATGAAAACAATTGTAAATTATTATAGTATGAAAACAAATACCTTTGTAGAAAAACGATTGTGTGTATGTCGTCAGAAACAAATAATTTCACAAATAAAAGAAATCTTTCTAATAAACAACAAAAAATTATTGTAAAAATTTGTTGACAAACCAAATTGTTAATAATAAACCATTAGTTAATTTGTAATATCATTGGTTTTATTTTCAAACCCTTTCGCTAGAGAACTATTGTTAATCTGTTAATAACAAACCTGAACGTCTCCCCTTCGTTGTACAGATCTCAAATGAAGAAACCTACAGAAATGAACGATGATAAAGGGAAGGGGAGCCCAAATATGATTAGCCCATGGCGTTTCCCACCATTCAAGTGTGCCCCCATTGGTCCAGGGGTTTCCCACCAGTTTTATATCATCAGGTTTCCCTGGATGACCTTCATATACGTCGTCCTAGTGTGTAACCTGACACCAGATTTCTAAAGTGACAACCTCATTATCTTATCAGTGACCTTAATCCAACGCCCACTCTACCTAAAACTCTCCTTGATTATCTGTTTCTTATCAGTAAGGGTTTTATCATATCAGTGGACATGTGCGTTTCCCATCTCCCTTGCTCCTATCCTACTGTAACGTACTATATACAGAGACGTAAGTGTTGTAAGTAAAACTGGCTGCACGGACCATACAGGGACCTCTTCAGAGGCTCTGAAAGCATATTATATCTTCAAAAAGTATAAGGGTGATTTGAAATTTACTTTTTGTGATTAGAGTGAAAGTACAAGTCTCATAAAGAGAGCGTTTGATGAATGTTTCACATTAATGTTTGTAGCTAATGATACAAAATGTGTGCTTCTTCCAAGTGTAGCAAAAGATTTCTGTGTACTCTATGGTAATGCCGTTTAACTCATATTATTTTTTCGTGTCTGATAGCTGACATCCGGGTAGAGATGATGTTAAGTTGACGGAAATATGACTAAGTTACGTACTCGCTGGCCAGAAGTCAAGAACGTGGGGCAAAAGTATGAAGAATCACCACTTTTGTCTCAAAGAGATTCCACCCAGTGGTTAACTTTGCGGTCACGTTTCCCAGCCGGTAACAACCGTTTAGTGGGTGAAGTCGCCGGTTGCGACTAAACAAATTTACACTCGCCAGTGAAGGATGGAATGATTTAGTTGTCGTTTACTCAACACCAGAAGCATTAATTCATTAATTGCTCATGCCATAATTGAGTAGCTGTAACATGCTTCAGCTGATACTTTGTGTGTCAAATGTTGGCAAAAGAGTGACAGCCTATCGATGACAAAGTGGTGAGACTGTGTCAGCAATAAATCTAGTTGATGGATGGCTGTAGCTGTCAGGGGCCCTCAGCTATCACACCGCTCCTGTCTGCGGCAAGATTCCTTTTACCATAGCAGAAAATAACGTATGTTTCAGTTTCTCCATGGAACCGTTTTGTGTTAGCAGCGAGTGATTAGGCAGCGAAACATCACTTTTGTCATGTATGTCGTAAGAAGAAAAAAAAGAAACAAATAAAGAATAGCAGGCTACTTTGAGAAACTCTTGAATTGTGAACCCATCCTTGAAAAATTTGAACCCATCCCAAATAATAATGAGAAGGCGGATTCAGAAACACCGACGACTGAAGAACTACAGAAGGTCATTTCAGAACTTAAAAACAACAAAGCGTCAGGAAAAAACCAAATAGTGGCCGAACTATAGAAAAAGGCTGACAAAAATGCAATTACATCCCTTCAGTGTGTTTTAAATAAAATCTGGAAAGAAGAAGAGATCCCCACAGAATGGAGAACAGCTCTCATCCACCCTATCCACAAGAAAGGTTTGAAGACAGACCCCAACAATTACAGACGAATATCACTGCTGGATATAACATACAACATTCTTTCTGAAGTCCTTTTGAACAGGGCAGAGCCGTAATTGGACCCACAAATCGGGGAATACCAGGGAGGTTTTAGAAAGGGTAGATCATGTTCAGAAGAAATACTAAACCTCAAAAACATAATGGCATACCAAAAATCAAGGGCAAAGACATACGCGATCTCCTTCATTGATTTCAAAGAAGCGTATGATTCGATTGATAGAGAATCTCTGTTATCAGTCCTGGAAAAAATGAGTTTAGATAAGAAAACAACTAATATTATAAAAGCGACCCTTACGAAAACATTTTCGGAAGTTAAATTTATGGGCGAATAATCGGAACTCTTTGAAATAAAAACGGGAGTGCGACAGGGGGGATGGGCTCTCACCGTTGCTGTTCAATTGTGCGCTTGAGAAAGTAGTCAGAGAATGAAACACAAATATTAAGAGTGGTATAAGACTGGGTTGCAAAAAGAAGAACCTTAAAGTAAATTGCATTGCTTTTGCAGATGATAGTGTCCTGTTTGCTAAGACAATGGAAGAAGCACAGGAGCAAATCCTTGAGCTAAAGAAACAAGCAGCTAAAATAGGTCTTCACATCTCCTTTGAAAAAACTAAGATACTGACAAACATCAAGCATTCATGTACATACCTCAAAGTTCAAGAACAAAAGATTGAAATAGTAAAAGAATTCAAATATCTCGGAGAATGGATTAGTTGGAATGCTGGGGAAAGCAAAGCAATGGAATCCAGAAAAAATAAACTTCAATTGGCCTTCCAACTAACAAAAAATACATACAACAAAAACTCCCTTTCATGGGGGTCCAAAATTACACCTTACAAGACAGTAATTAAGCCAGAAGCACTGAATGCAGCAGAAACACTAAACATGAATTTCAAAGGCCAAATGGAGAAACTTGAGCTAAAGGAAAGAAAAATTTTAAGAAAAATCATAGTACCAAAATTTCAAGACAAGAAGATTATACACATCAAAAATGAAACTCTCTACAAGAAAACTGAAAAACTTTCAGATACTATGCGAAAAAGTAGGATAAATTTGTATGGTCATCTTCTCAGAAAGAAGTACAGGAGATTAACTAAACAAATCTTTGACTTTTTCCGTAACCGCAAAACGAAACCCAACTGATTTAAAGAAAGTGAGGAAGACCTAGTAGAAATGAAAATTTTAGAAAATTCACTTATTGATCGAACAGCTAAATTAATTACTAAAGATGAAAACATAAGGTTCCAAGACTAATCTACGCAAAAGTCCAAACCCTGCATCTCGGAAGAAGAGAGGAAAAGATGATCAGAAAGAATGAAGAAATACTGGGCCCTAAGACAAGAAGAACGCGCAAAGAAATGAATGATCCAGCCTACCCCAAAGAGGGTGAAACGAAAAAAGAAGAAGAAAAGAATATAATAGTCCGGCTTGGAGTCTTTTAGAAAGCAGACTTGTTTTTCTGGAACATCCAAACCTACGTGGAACATTGTTTTATGATCAAAGCCGAATTAATATAAAGAAAAACAAATTAGTGAGCTGATATCTTACGTGTCGATTTCATTATTTATTTCCACCCGACGTCTGACTGCTGATACAGACTCGTACATTACCCTGCGTCAGATGCAGAAAATGGTGGTGACTACTGTCGACGATCTGAGCTTTGTGTTAATTATTATTATCTACTTCAGACCTTAGACCTTTCACTTCGTTGCTGACTTCACATTCTATTTGCTGAATATCTTTGAATCTGCTTGCTGACTCTGCGAAAGCCTAAAGGCTAATACTTGAGCATTGCATAATTATATCAGTGAAAGTTTAGATGGCGAGTCATTGTCGTATATGTCTGGTATCGTATTCTGCCAGTCCTTGTTGCAAGTGTAAGTAGGCTGTTTAGGTTTTTATGTTGGTAACGCCAGGTAGCGCTCTGTATGAAAATCACTGACTGTGCTGTGTGCAGTCTGTGGTTGATTTGCATTGTAGGAATATTGCTATTGCAGTGTTGAGCAGTTACATGAGAACAGCGCGTACTGTTGCGCAATTGGAGGTGAGCCGCCAGCAGTGGTGGATGTGGGGAGAGAGATGGCAGAATTTTGAGAGCGGACGATCTGGACGTGTGTCCATCAAAGAGTAAATTTGTAACACTATATCATGAAGATATATGACTTTTGAATATTATTAAGGTAAATACATTTTTTGTTCTTTATCAAAATCTTTCATTTGCTAACTATGCCTATCAGTAGTTAGTGCCTTCAGTAGTAAGAGTCTTTTATTTAGCTGGCAGTATTGGCACTCGCTGTATTGCAGTAGTTCGAGTAACGAAGATTTTTGTGAGGTAAGTGATTCATGAAAGGTATAGGTTATTGTTAGTCAGGCCCATTCTTTTGTAGGGATTACTGAAAATCAGACTGCCTTGCGCTAAAAATATTGTGTGTCAGTTTAGTGTTGATCAGAATAAGTAAAGAGAGAAATGTCTGAGTACGTTCAGTTCTTCTCAGCTGTTTGAAAATCAAATAACGTAAGGGGTTTACCAGCACAATAATGCATAAATTTTTCCAAGGGGATGTTTCATATGGCAACCCTGCCAAGATTCGAACCTAGAATCTTCTTATTTTTTTGCGTTTGTGTAATTAGTGTAGCTACTGTTTATTTCTAGCGCGTTAATTCTAGAGAGAATCTTCTTTGTAGTTTTAGTTTTTCATTGTTGTACAGTAAAACAGATGTGGCATGCATGTAGATTTGCACCAAGTATTGCAATTAACGAGATATTATTTTCAATGCTATGTTAATGTGTTTTCTTATTTTACTCTTCAAATTGTGCTTTTCTGTGTTATCGTGTGAAATATTGTGACAATTATGGCGTGTGAAAAACGTAATGCTAGGCTCCAAAGTAAACTGAGAAATGATAGTGATGACGAGCGTAGCTTATCAGCACCACTGTGTAATGAATTAACAGACATTCAACGTAGTAATTTGGTAAGTGTGCATGGGGAAATGGACCAGGTGGCAAATAATGGTGTAGACAGTGAAACAATTAGTGAACAGGGAAGTATTATCGATCGATCGGTCGGCAACAGCTCGCCTCAGGGATCCGAAATGACAGGACACAATCTTGCAAATATTGTAGATTCAGGTTTTGCGTCCTCACCATTTTCTCAAATAAGTCAAGACACATTTACTGCTTTTCAAAATGCAAATATTGCAGGTTCAAATGCACTGCCGAATAGCACTGAGGAACATGTTTCAGACACCAGTGCACTGTTATTACACTTAATGCAACAAATGGGACAAAGGCTACAAAAGTTAGACACAACGCTTGAACAAAATCAGAAACAAATGGGACAAAATCTTCAAAATTTAGACACAATGGAACAAAATCTTCAAAAGTTAGACACAATGGAACAAAATCTTCAAAAGTTAGACACAATGGAACAACACCAGAGACAAACACAGCAACAGTTAGACACAATGGAACAAAATCAGAGACAAATACAGCAAAAGCTTCAAAAGTTAGACACCACATTTGACCAAACACGTGAAGATTTAACTACTGAGTTACTTAACATTGAATAGAAATGTCAAAAAGTCTGTAATGACGTAAAAACACAAATTTGTGAGCATTTACAACCTATTTTTTCGCGTCATGAAAATGCATTACAGAATCACGAAGCAGCCATAAAAGAAGTGCAAGCTATTGTTCATGAAAATCACGAGACCTTGCGGGCTAAAATTGACTCAGTTGCATCTACCAATTCGGTTATGCAAATTGCAAAAACTCAAGGAAACTTAAAGGACATGGTAGATACGCTTTCAACACAAATGGACACTATGAAACTTGGTTCTGAAAAACACACTGAGGAAATCAGTTCACTATCGGGGAAAGTAGCCGAACTTTCGGATCAGTTCACTAACTTATCCACAAAGGTAGATGATGATCTGAATGGCACAAGACCGGACACACAAGACTATGAATAAATTAGAAAATCCAAACAAAATCAAAATCAAATCAATACACAGTACAAAAGAGAAATCCAGGAAGTACAAGATTAGCTGACACAGGTAATATTTCAAAGGACACTCGCTTCCAATACGGGAAGAGGGACATAGAAATACGGAACAGCCAAAAAATAATAACACAGGGCACTTCGGGAATTATGAAAGAAATTGGCAAGGTACACCAAATTTTGAGATGCAACCGCCGAAACGAAGTAACAATGACCGATATGCGACTCGCCGACATGATGATTTTGTCTATAAGCTGTTCATTACTACACGTAAATTCAAAACATTTAAGAATTCTGGCAACAACATTCATCCACAAGCATGGCTTCATCAATTTTCTCATTGTTTTCCTCCCAACTGGTCATTGAAGCACAGGTTAGAATTTATGTGTGGCTACTTGGAGAATGAACCAGCTGTAAGAATGCGATTGGTCATTCACGATTGTCACAGTGAAGGAGAATTTTATCATGCCTTCCTCTCAGCATATTGGTCTCAAGCTACTCAAGATCGCGTGAAACATAGCATCATGATGATGAAACACTTTGAACAATCTGAATTTTCCAGTCTTGTCAAATATTTTGAAGACATGTTGCACAAACCCATACAGCCCCTCAGAACTTATTCGCATTTGCTTAATCAAATTGCCTGAACATTTACGACATATTATTTTGGCAGAACGTTGCAAAGAGGACATCGAAGCTTTTCAGGGACTGTTACAAGAATTGGAAATTGACACTGACAATCACGGGACGCCAAAACAGGAACACAAAAATTACAGGTCACATCCGTTACAATTCCTCGATGACAGAAATAATAACTGGACACGACAAGTCTATTCTTACAACGCAAGTCGTGACCAAAACATACACCACCCGTATGACAACCGTTGGCAGAGTAAAAATAATTACAGAGAGAGATTGCAGTTCCATAGCAATGAATGTGACAGAGGCAACCATAGAAACAGACAATATGGGAACCAAAACAATTATTATCAAGGGAGACAGAATAACTTCAGACACAATGGTCCACCGCACAGTTATGACTCAGGGAGAAGTTTTCCACCACGTGACCGACAAGAAAGAAATTACAGAAATTACCGACATGACGACAGACGATATAATCATAACGACAGAACTGAATTGCATCAGAACTGGCGAGATTCAAACAGGGCAGGGCCCTCTCGACCAGGTGAATTTGTAGAAGTTATGTCTCCTAATCCTAATAACGACGCGCGCCAACAAAGAGACAGACAATGACTCGCACTGTAGGCAGCCATGTGCGCCGGCTGGCTCAGAGAAAAATAACGTAGATGCTAACCTTGAGAAAAATTTTAGCATTCCTTACCGACGTATATAACATGATAATTGCTTTGAAATTGAAACTCTGCACACTAGAAAGAGTAAAAGATTGCACCACATTTCACATGTAAAACCGTTTATTGACAGATAATCTGCTTTTTAACTTAGTACTTAGCCACAAAATTTTTCACTTCACGTTACTAGTACACTTTGTTACACTTAGAAATTGTTAACATGCAACAACGTTTGAAGTTAACTATCCAGCCAAAGACCTAGAGAACTTATTAGACAGTAATTACGAATGCAATGTTATAGTGAACAGACGACACAGTGTAGTTGTGTGTAGATTCTTGCTTGTTAGCTGCACGATTACGTAACGACTATAAGGCTTACATACTTAGAACATATACAGCTAATGAGATTTCAATGTAAAATTTTAGTTTACTTAAAAAGACATTCTTTATTTAAAGCACTTTCTGTGAGATCAAAGATGACTTAGTATTTAGTTTCTTTGACAGCTACACGATTATATCACGATGCTACTAATGTGTGACACAATTTACATTGTTGCTTTTGCGGTGTATCTGTTTTATATCTGCACTGTTTTTCTGTATTATTCTGGAAAGTAAAACATGTTTTATTAGTAACTTTGTGGTGTATCTACAATGAGACAGCCTTTTCCGTAGCACAACAATACGTTACAGTACAGTACTTTCTTCATCATGGCAATAAGCGTAATAACTACGATATCTATATGCAAAGCATTTCACTTTTGTTTACGATGAGGTAAGTACATTGACTTCCGCAGAACTTTGCTTACAGAGGACGATAACTACGACACTTAGACAGAATTATCTTACAGCAAAGTTTGACGCTACAGGACACACATATAAGTGATTTAATTTTTGTACTTAAAACATTTATTTTTAAAGATTTTTGAATTACAAAGATACAAAGAACGTTTCCCGTGATAAATTTCATTCCATTGCTGTAATCTGCTACATCTGAGGGTGTGATTTCATTTATCCTCAGGAGGGTACATGCTTACTTTGTGTACCATGTGTGTGGGAAGCACAAGGAGTCCTAGCTAACATGGTATTTGCTTAAACAACTTTGCACATCGGTACCATATTTCTCTAACACATAATTACACAGCTATTTGATCATTTAACTGAGAGAGACAAAATTTTTTTTTACTATGTCAGTGACACATGTTTACGCAATTACACAGTTGGATAACTTCACACTTATGAAATTGTATTTTGTCTGTTCTTTGTGAACTCTTCATATTCTTTTGGAACCATTGTGATACTATGAGAGCTTTGAATGATTTATTAGTATGTGATCATGATTTTTAAAGTACATTTGAGGTAGATGACACTTTTGAAATGAGCACAGAATTTTTTTGTTAGGTTTTGAAATTATTGTAGAAGGCTATGACGTTTTTGAGATTTGGCTGAGGTTTTATGATATTATAACGATGATGATTTGTATTATGCTGTTGAGATATGTTTATGATCAATAAGCTGATGCTACCATATATGAGGAATGTGATTACGTATTTATATGTATATGAATAATGAATAGAAGTTAGGGACTCTGGTTTGTGAAAAAGGATGTTGGAAACCAAGAATCGTACTTTAAGAGTTATGACTTGTGTGTCCATGCGTGAATGTATCACAGAACTGCTATTCATGAGATTTCGTTTCTACGCATTTCTACTGTAATTTTTCGATCTGTGAAATTTTTTTATATGAGATTGTCACTGTAGCGGAAACTGCTGTCTTAAATTTTTGGGTAAGAAAGCTAAGTGACCTTGACATAATGTGTTGTGGGCGCCCAGCTGTGCCAGTTGCCTGGAGAAAAAGCCGTTAGGTGGAGAAAAAAGAGGCCATTAACCTCGCTATTGACATTTCTTTGTAGAAAGCATCGAAAATATGACATGCTATTACTTGGAAACATAAGATTATACTGTGGAGCTTGTACTTTGTGCTACTTACTGAAATGCTTATGAATGGATGGGAAATATTCTTACATCTGCATACCTGATTATGACAAGCGTCTTTCTACGAGAGTTGAGAGAATTTCTACTGACTTATGAAATGCCACATGCTATTGAATGATGTTTTTATGCTTTGCTTTGTACATAGTTGCTTATTTCATTTGATATCTGGTTTCCAGCTGTGTTGCAGCATTGGTTTTATAAAATAAAATTAAATGCATTTGCTAAAGTGAACACTTTCTGTCAACAGGTCTATTAAATAATAATTTTATGATCCACATTCTTCGAAAAAGGTGCACTTGGAAAGGAAAGAACAATAAGAAGGGTCTAATAACCGTAACTGCATACATAATTTTCTTTTCAAGTACTTGGTAATTTTTTTTGTAGAATAAGTTGTTGTGGTGTACCACTTTAATGACATAGACATTAAGATGTGAATAGACATTTCCCTTATCTGCATTGTTGCCTTTAGTGAACTATTTTTTCTGCTTGAGCTATGACATATTTAGGTATAAGTTATTTCATTTGCTACTGCTGTTTGCCAGGCGTAGTGCTACTGAATTTCACTTTGTACTACTCTGTTAAGCCAGTTTTACTACTGATTTATTATTCTTGTTGCTGCACATTGGCTCATATTAGTTGTAATGTTACGTTTGCTTTGCTAATTTAGATGTAATGCTGCTTGCTTTGCCAATTTGCGTTTTTTTGGCATTGCTGTTTGTGTTAATTGTTTCATGCTGCTGCATTGCCTCGTCCCTTAGTTTATGCATCTGAGCTCAGTAGATTCAAGTTAGCTTAAGAGCGGGTAGACTATATAAGAAACTAACTATGAAGAACAGGAAAAGAATGCATTGAGAGGTTGTGCGAAAAAGATTTGGGCAAAAATGAGTATTGTACAATGAGAAATATTTATTTTGAAAGAGGATATGAACAACAAGCTTAGATAGGATTTTTCTTTTCTTTTATTTCTTTCTTTTTTTTTCTCACGAGTAAATGTTGAAAGAAGAGCAAATATCTGTGGAATGAAGTTTTGGTTTGGACTGCAGTACCAGATGTCTCACTGAAAACAAAACCTGTCCTTTCCTTTTGTGTTATTCTGCTATTAGTTTGTGTACCCTTGTGTATTTGTGTTCTTCCTGTCTTTATATGTTTATCTGATAAGAGTTATGTTGTAGAGTTTTTCTAATACTATGTTATTTGCTTTGTAAAGATGTTTAGACATTATTAATTCTGTTCTGTTTCAATGCTCAGGTGTGAAATTAATGTTTTGATAAGTATTCTCTTATTTTATTTATTTACTTATGTCATAATTCCTGTAACACTGATGTATACGTTTATTTCAATTCTTTTGTAAAGCCTGTACTACTAAAAATGTTATCTGTATTGTTATGTTCTTTAAGTATGTATTTTGTACCTTTGCAATTGTATTGTTATGTTGTAAATTTATAATTGTGTAGACACCAGTTCTTAAAATTAAGTTTCATTTCACTGCACACGTTTTTGTTGGTCATAGTACATGCACAATATGTGAAAAAAGAGGACTGTTAGCAATTGCACGTGTGTTGATAATTCTGCAACGGACTGGTTAACAGCACTGCTGGTTCTAAGGACATTCCAAAAAGTTTGTGAGTGCACAAGTGGTGGTTTATGGACTTGCTATATTGTCTGCAAGACTCTTTGATGGTGATTGTGCACCCACACAGTCGCAACAGATGGCTGCTGCCCATCTCTACAAGGACCACAGTGGGCCTGCACATTTGATGGCCCACCAATACTATAATCTCACCAAGACTACAGTGGGTCTGCTCTGTGATGACCTACGTATCAATATTCTTCAAAACTTCGACTGACCCTGCTGTGGGTTTGCTCTGTTGTGGCCCATTACCTGTCTGCATGTCAAGATCAGCACTGTCTTTCCGTTGGAAGGACAACACTACTTCTTCAAGACTGCATGGAAATCCACTACTTCCATGTGCATTTTCTTTTACTGATCAGACTTTGTGCAATGCAGTTGTTACTGTGATGAATGATCAGGACAGTCTTTATGAGAACAATTTTTGCTTTTGACCAACAGTGTATCAATAAGTTTGTGCATTTGATATCTTTGTTATTGTAATTATGAAAAATTTTATCAAATGATTATTGGCCACCGCCCAAAACAATTTTGCAAAATTTTTGTCAGGAGCATGGGGGCTATGTAAGTAGGCTGGTTAGGTTTTTATGTTGGTAACGCCACATAGCGCTCTGTATGAAAATCACTGACTGTGCTGTGTGAAGTCTGTGGCTGATTTGCATTGTTGGAATATTGCTATTGTAGTGTTGAGCAGTTACATGTGAACACCGCGTAGTGTTGCGCAATTCGAGGTGAGCCGCCAGCAGTGGTGGATGTTGGGAGAGAGATCATATATACACTCCTAGAAATGGAAAAAAGAACACATTGACACCGGTGTGTCAGACCCACCATACTTGCTCCGGACACTGCGAGAGGGCTGTACAAGCAATGATCACACGCACGGCACAGCGGACACACCAGGAACCGCGGTGTTGGCCGTCGAATGGCGCTAGCTGCGCAGCATTTGTGCACCGCCGCCGTCAGTGTCAGCCAGTTTGCCGTGGCATACGAAGCTCCATCGCAGTCTTTAACACTGGTAGCATGCCGCGACAGCGTGGACGTGAACCGTATGTGCAGTTGACGGACTTTGAGCGAGGGCGTATAGTAGGCATGCGGGAGGCCGGGTGGACGTACCGCCGAATTGCTCAACACGTGGGGCGTGAGGTCTCCACAGTACATCGATGTTGTCGCCAGTGGTCGGCGGAAGGTGCACGTGCCCGTCGACCTGGGACCGGACCGCAGCGACGCACGGATGCACGCCAAGACCGTAGGATTCTACGCAGTGCCGTAGGGGACCGCACCGCCACTTCCCAGCAAATTACGGACACTGTTGCTCCTGGGGTATCGGCGAGGACCATTCGCAACCGTCTCCATGAAGGTGGGCTACGGTCCCGCACACCGTTAGGCCGTCTTCCGCTCACGCTCCAACATCGTGCAGCTCGCCTCCAGTGGTGTCGCGACAGGCGTGAATGGAGGGACGAATGGAGACGTGTCGTCTTCAGCGATGAGAGTCGCTTCTGCCTTGGTGCCAATGATGGTCGTATGCGTGTTTGGCGCCGTGCAGGTGAGCGCCACAATCAGGACTGCATACGACCGAGGCACACAGGGCCAACACCCGGCATCATGGTGTGGGGAGCGATCTCCTACACTGGCCGTACACCACTGGTGATCGTCGAGGGGACACTGAATAGTGCACGGTACATCCAAACCGTTATCGAACCCATCGTTCTACCATTCCTAGACCGGCAAGGGAACTTGCTGTTCCAACAGGACAATGCACGTCCGCATGTATCCCGTGCCACCCAACGTGCTCTAGAAGGTGTAAGTCAACTACCCTGGCCAGCAAGATCTCCGGATCTGTCCCCCATTGAGCATGTTTGGGACTGGATGAAGCGTCGTCTCACGCGGTCTGCAAGTCCAGCACGAACGCTGGTCCAACTGAGGCGCCAGGTGGAAATGGCATGGCAAGCCGTTCCACAGGACTACATCCAGCATCTCTACGATCGTCTCCATGGGAGAATAGCAGCCTGCATTGCTGCGAAAGGTGGATATACACTGTACTAGTGCCGACATTGTGCATGCTCTGTTGCCTGTGTCTATGTGCCTGTGGTTCTGTCAGTGTGATCATGTGATGTATCTGACCCCAGGAATGTGTCAATAAAGTTTCCCCTTCCTGGGACAATGAATTCACGGTGTTCTTATTTCAATTTCCAGGAGTGTATATATGATGACTTTTGAATATTGTTAAGGTAACTACATTGTTTGTTCTCTATCAAAATCTTTCGTTTGCTAACTATGGCTATCAGTAGTTAGCGCCTTCAGTAGTTAGAATCTTTTATTTAGCTGGCAGTATTTGCGCTCGCTGTGTTGCAGTAGTTCGAGTAACGAGGATTTTTGTGAGGTAAGTGATTCATGAAAGGTATAGGTTATTGTTAGTCAGGGCCATTCTCTTTTAGGGATTATTGAAAGTCAGATTGCGTTGCGCTAAAAATATTGTGTGTCAGTTTAGTGTTGATCAGAATAAGTAAAGAGAGAAATGTCTGAGTACGTTCAGTTCTTCTCAGCTGTTTGAAAATCAAATAACGTAAGTGTTTACCAGCAGAGTAATTCATAAATTTTTCCAAGGGGATGTTTCACAAGTATCAATAACACTTATCCATCTGGAATGGTATTATTTTACATTCCCCGTGGCTGTTAAGGAACCTTAATTCATAACTATGCCTGCCTTCTTGTGCCACCATACTTCTGCAAATATCATCGTTTCCTTGCTTGTCGTGGTTTATAGGGTATAACTTCTTGTACGGCATAGAGTGTCACACTCGTCGTTTTTATGTTTCATATCAAAAATGGTTCAAATGGCTCTGAGCAGTATGGGACTTAACTTCTGAGGTCATCAGTCCCCTAGAACTTAGAACTACTTAAACTAACTACCCTAAGGACATCCCACACATCCATGACCGTGGCAGAATTCGAACCTGCGACCGTAGCTGTCGCACGGTTCCAGACTGTATCGCCTATAACCGCTCGGCCACCCCGGCCGGCCTATGTTTCATATCAACCTAATCAAAGAGTAAGTGTGCACCAGCAGTGAGGGCAAGAGTCAATTTATTTAGCGGGTTTATTATTAACGGTTAACTTGCAGTAGAGTTGTGATGGGTCAGAAACAGCGTATGGACTCTTTCTAGGTCAGCGTGTTCTCAAAACTATGGTTTTCAAATACCTCTCGAATGAAAAACAACCCACAGTTGCACTAAATAATGTTTATTTTAAACTTTGACCACGGTTTCTGCTATAATAATATAGCCTTCTTCTGAAGTCCTAAAAACCGATCAAAATGACATCTAGACCAGTGATACAATCTACACATAAACTTCAAAATTACGTAAGTGATATCATATTACTTAGATACACACTAATAAATGAAACATGTTTTAGCCCAGCGGCTGCATCAAAACCAATAAAATAATTTCAACAGACATAAGCCTGATTCGAATATAAGTAAAATTACATATGGCACCGTATGTCCTCTACCAATACCTCTGTTACAATGGGCGCACGGTCGTCAAATGTTCTGCACTCCGCACACGACAGATGGCGCTCACCACAGTGAGCTACATCGCACCGTTTATCAGGCAATTAGTCAATACATATGACAATAAATTAATAAGAAGCCTCCATGTCCAAATGAAGGGCTATATACTTAATAATATGAATGTCTAACAGATGAAATACTGTTGCATACGATCATTATAGTGGTAGAACATTAACAATTTCCTGTAACCAAGTTTGACGTATCACAATTTGATGCATGATTCAGATACGAGACTATCATATGCAAATATAACCCCAGCTTACATTATACGCTCTAATGGCTTATAGGGGTGATACTGCCAGCCGACCGTAGTCGTTGTATATAGCCACACTACTAATTATTGACATTAGCTCTACGACTAGAACCCTAGTGCATCAGTGCGGTAACACGGTACAAGATAACAAAGGGCACATTAACAATCTGTTTCAACACAAACCACTGTTAACATAAAAGCAGCTCATGACTCTTTATGACAAATTACTACTGTAACATTGTCCTAAAACTTTAGTTTATCTCGAAAGATGATCATACAAATATAGGGCGCAGTCGAGTAACTACTAGTGCCTACCTGCTACGCCCAATTCGTACAGAAAAATCTTCAAAGAAGCTGGAACTTTTCAAATAACACTGATCATTCAGTAAATTCCTATTGTCACACTTTTTGTGCTTGTATATCTTCACCTCCTCCAATAAATCTAATTTCTTACCCTTTGCTTCTTTACACAATAGTATAACAGAGGTAGTGGCGGAGGACAGACGGTGCCATATGTAATTTTACTTATGTTCGAAACAGGCTTATGTCTGTTGAAATTATTTTATTGGTCTTGACGCAGCCGCTGGGCTAAGACATTTTTCATTTATTAGAGTGTATGTATGTAATATGTTATCACTTACGTAATTTTGAAGTTTATGTGTAGATTGTATCACTGATCTAGATGCCATTTTGATCATTTTTAGGAGTTCTGAAGAAGGCTATATTATTATAGCGGAAACCATGGTCAAGTTTTAAAATAAACATAATTTAGTGCAACTAAGGGTGTTTTTCATTCGAGACAATTTCGTAATGGTTGCTGTTGTCGCTACCATGATGTAAATACATTTTGAATTATCTATTGCAGTGCAATGGTGTGCAAAATTAAAAACGAAAGTAACTTCCACACGAAGTGTCACTGCAAAAGTAACATAGCTCGAAAAACTTACCCATATACAGAGGGGTCCAAAAAATGTATCCATTGTTTAAAAGTCCATAACTTGCAAACTAATTGACGGAGTTGTCTCATTTTTGGTGAAAGTATAGCTTTAAGTCCAAATTAAAGATATCACCGCAGGTGTCCGAAATGGTTACCATTAACATCCACAGAGAAACGATGCTGCCCAACTGCGGCACGAACTACTGACTGCAACGTGTTCAGTTGGATATTTGCACATGAATGTACGATGGATTCTCTAAGTTCATCCAATGTGCATGGCTTTTGTCGATAAATGACGTCCTTTAGTGTTCCCCACAGGTAAAAGTCCAGAGGAGTTAGGTCTGGGGAACGTGGTGGATACTCCACAGCACCACTACGGCCTACCCATCTTCCTAGTAGATTTTCGTCGAGATACGCCCTAACACGATTTTGGTAGTGGGCTGGGGCATCATCTTGTTGAAAATAAACTCTTCCGTCTCTATACAAGTCTCTGATGACAGGTAAAATGGATGTCTGAAGCTTATGAAGGTACACAACACCGGTAACTGTGCCGTCAAAGAAGAATGACCCAATCGAGCCCCGGTAAGACAACCTACACCACACATTTACTCCTGGCAAATTCACGGCTTTGTCTACATGTACGTTCGGATTTTCGGCGGCCCAGTAGATGCAATTGTGGCGATTTACTGTACCATTGAGTTTGAACTGTGCCTCATCAGACCACACAATCATCTCTATAACCTCATTATCGTTGCGCACCATTTTAGCAAAACACTCGCAGTACTCCATCCTGCGATCTGAGTCGTCGGCGTTCATTGCGTGTGGCAATAGTGGGGTGTAGCACTTCCACTTTGCTGTCTTCAAAATTCGCCGAACACTTGAGCGACTCACTCCAGTTTCACGGGCACACTGTCTCACAGACTTCTGTGGTGAGCGAGTGAATTGTTGCTACACACGACGGGAGTTAGCTGGACTTGTTACTGTTACAGGTCGTCCAGATCGTTGTTTGTGCATGACTTTACCACAGCCTTCGGCTTCAAATTTGTCTCGAATGTGACTAATCGTTAAACGTGTCGGTGGCTCTCTTTGATACTCATTTCGCCATTGCCGTTGAACCTCATTAATGTTTTCGTACTTAAAATACCACTTCAAAACTGACTTCCTTTCATCGAATGTAAGCCTTGCGCCAGCCATGTTTACTCGAGTAACTAGGTGCAACTAAGAACAACACACTGACTATCTGGCGACTATCATCTGACAAAACAAAACAACGCAACACAACGCTTGTGTGGCGATTTCCGGAACTGCAAACTATTATACTACCAAAGATGAGACAAATCCGTCATTTAGTTTGCCAGTTGTGGACTTTTAAACAGTGGATACATTTTTTTGACTCCTCTGTATAGAAATAACTGCTACAGCATAATAGAGTACGGAAGGTAACAGAGAAGTACGCAATGAGACGAACAGAAATGCACACTTTTATTCAAAGACCATAGTCACACTGAAGCCACTGTAATTTTTAATGGTCCCCTAGACACTACAAAAGGTGGGACACGGTTCTTAATGGGGTGTGTGATCACCACAGGCAGAAATGCGAGGTGTGCAACGTGCTACCACGCTGGCCACGAAGTTGGTAAGGAGTTCTTGTGATAGGAGGTTCCATTTCTCCACCAGTGCGGCTGACAACCACTGGATGGTCGTCGGTGCTTGTGAAAGTGCAGCAGTACGTTCAAATGGTTCAAATGGCTCTGAGCACTATGGGACTCAACATCTTAGGTCATAAGTCCCCTAGAACTTAGAACTACTTAAACCTAACTAACCTAAGGACATCACACACACCCATGCCCGAGGCAGGATTCGAACCTGCGACCGTAGCAGTCCCGCGGTTCCGGACTGCAGCGCCAGAACCGCTAGACCACCGCGGCCGGCGCAGCAGTACGTCTTCTCAGTGTATCCAACAAGTACTCGATGAGATTTAAGTCAGACGAAGGGACAGGCCCATCCACACCCCGAAAATCCTCTCGTTCGAAGAGCTCCTGTACCTGCACTGCTCGATACTATCGCTAATTGACATCCATAAAGACGATATCAGAGTGGAAAGCACCCCTGTAAAGACGCACTTGGGGAAGGAATACAGTGTTACAATAACGCTGTCCGGTGTCTGTACTGTGTTTTAAGACTTGAAGGTCGGAACGCCCACGCAACATTATGCCTCCACACAGCGAAAGCACTTGGACCACGAAAACGATCAAGTTCGACAATGTTCCTGGGTGCATTACGTGTACCCACTTCTCGCCATAGAGTGTAGAGTGACTATTCAGACTGAATCTGCTCTCATCCGAAATACAGCACGCGGCTCCACTCGTCGTTGGTCCAGACCCTACGCCCTTGGCAGCATCGCAAACGGTGTCGCCGATGTACGAATGTCAACGGAACACATTGTACTGGTTGTTGGGCAAAAAGACCGCTCCCGTGCACTCGCTGTGCCATTGTGGAGTGTGAGATCACCTGTCTTGCAATCCTGTAAAAAATGGTTGCAATGGAACCCGCTGTTTGAAGTGGATCCCTTGTTGCCTGTTGCACAATGCAGCGGTCATCTGCTGCTGTATTGACCGTGGTCGACCATCTCCTCTCTCTTGGGCAGCAGTGCCTGCGGTTCGGAACGCTTCCCTTGCTCGTGAAACAATGCTGTGAACAATACCAAACTCCTGGGCTACGCTCGTCACACTTCGTCCTCCTTCCAGTTTCCCGATGGTTCCTTCCACTGTGAAGTCATATAGATGTTGTCTCGGAGTCACTTTGTGATGAACACCACTACAGCAGACAGTAACTGCTCGCTGATTGACACACATTGCCTTTCCCGCTTCTTCATCTGCCTCCTATTCCGGAGCAATCTCCATTTGGCACTACGTTCACGCTTACCTCATGCAACATGTAGCCGCTCTTTGGAGAGTGGGTATTCAGAAACGAATATTAGATTAAATTCTGTAATACGAAATGACCCAAAGCCAAAACCCGGTAGTTGTTAAAAAAATTCAAATGGCTCTGGGCACTATGGGACTTAACATATGAGGTCATCAGTCCCCTAGAACTTAGAACTACTTAAACCTATCTTACCTAAGGAAATCACACACATCCATGCCCGAGGCAGGATTCGAACCTGCGACCGTATCGGTCGCGCGGTTCCAGACTGTAGCGCCTAGAACCGCTCGGCCACTCCGGCCGGCCCGGTAGTTGTATTTCAAAGTAATTGTTAGTTAAAATTTTACAAAGATTAGATATTTGAAATACAGTAACGCAAAGTAGTACAAAAGGAATCCAAGGAAGACATAATAGACCTGCGTTTTGTTTTGAATATAGTATATAAACCAATGCGCAGCATTGTTAGCTCTCTTGAGTCTTTGTTTTCAATGGTGCATGTTTGCAGTCTTCCGTGGTAGTCGGAAGTTAGGGATTATAAGCCTAATTAAATATCATTCTGATAACTGGATTAGACATTGGAGTGGTGGTTAATAGATTATTTTGAGATATTGGGACAGAAAATAGTTGGACCTTATCGTACCAGTATCTTTGCCGATCGTTGTCAAGGCGATTCTGCTAATAAACGAGACGTGAGAAATAGTGCCCGTGAAAAGACTAAATTTGTGATGGACAGACATCGAAAGAACTCGGACTTATAATTAAAATAGTGCGGTGAGAATTAAGAAGCTTTGATATCGTAAAGTCAGAGACATATTTATGATTTATCAGAAATTAATGGTAAGGACAGTTTCATGGGAAATCATATCTTTGGTGATAGAAACGTGAAGGAATGTCGTACGGACTGACTGTTACTATACCGAAACGATACACACTAGGATCAACTCCTTCACTGATTCCCCAGTGCCATCTCTCATTAATTTAAGAAGTGAATTGTGTCAATAAAACGGAATAAATAAGAGACTTTCTCCGTGTTTTCTAAATCCCAAAAATCAGCTAGTGCATAGACAATTGTATCTGTGAACATTCAAGGGTTACTGAAAAAATCTGATCAACCTGTTACAAACAGATAATAGGATTTACCGAAGGTATATTGACTACGAAGGTAACTAAATCAAATTACTTGGGAACAAACATTATAAAAAATAGACTGGAACCCGACTGCTATGTTATTACAGAGTACAAAATAAAATCACTGTCTTTGCATCCGTCGTGGTTGAAAGTGTATGAAGTATCTCTGGAAATAGAAAGCGAGATCAATTTTCAACTGCTAGTTCACACAATTAGATTCACAACGTGATTCAGAGATGTTTATGCCCGACCCACACGGCAGGGAATGGTTCTTACCTATCCGGGACGATATACACACAAACTTTTGAGATCAGCTCCGCTGCCAGGGGGAAACGGCGAAGCGATATCTTTGCAGTCGCGACGACGGTGGGTGAGCGGGCATACACGCGCCGCTAGACTTTCTGTGCACGACTGGGACACCTCTGTCAACATGCTCGCACCCATTCATTCTCTTCCACCGAGTGGCTAATACGTTACGTTACTTTGTCTCGCTCGCCCTTATGTTTTGCAAAGCAGTGTAATTCAAACAAATGGCACTGAGCACTAGGGTAGTTAACATCTGAGGTCATCAGGCCCCTAGAAATTAAACTACTTTAACCTAACTAACCTAAGGACAACACACACATTCATGCCCGAGGCAGGATTCGAACCTGCGACCGTAGCGGTCGCGCGGTTCCAGACTGAAGCGTCTAGAACCGCTGGGCTAGCCGTAGTTTGAACCCATTACTCAGTTATTAGCAATCGTCTGCAGCTTCAGGATAAAATCATCGCTGTTTGTTTCATTATTGGAAGGTACTTCAGAAGCATAGTTTTGAAAACATACTGAACTAAAATGAGTGGATATGCTGTTTGTAATCCATCACAACTCTACTGCAAGTTACTTATCAATAATAAACCATTTTCGGATGAAAGCAAAAATGGTCAAATGGCTCAGAGCACTATGGGACTTAACATCTGATGTCATCAGTCCCCTAGACTTAGAACTACTTAAACCTAACTAACCTAAGGGCATCACACACATCCAAGCCCGAGGCAGGATTCGAATCTGCGACCGTAGCAGCAGCGCGGTTCCGGACTCGGATGACATAGTCAAACCATAAATAAAATACGTGGCAGATTTTTCATACACACACTTTAATGCAGTTTGAAAAGATTTATCTTGAGCTTGTATTTATTTAACGATATCCTATACGTTTGTCAACTTACATACGAAATATCTGGGAACAAAGTTTCTATGCCTGAACTTACCGAGCGATCGTCTCCGTACTGTATCAACAAATATCACGTCGGTATTACTATCCAATTTTTCCATTATGGTAAAGATGTACTTCATTACGAAAACATTATCAGTGCCAACGGAACCCACTTTGGCCTTCCAGCAAAGAAATCCTGAGGGCTTGGAAAGCGTGACTGATGAGCATCGTGCTAAAAAGTTTAAATCCACAGTTTAGAAACTAAATCCTTTGTCGCTATTGATATCAGTTTCAGCTCATTACTTCTGCTGCGAAATTCAACACCATGACTTTCCACTGATTGACGAAGTTCTTTTGATTCCAACTGGTTAAGTATTTCCGGAATTTCTGAAACGCTCGTTGAAATATCTCCACATAAATATTACCGATGGGGTGTAAAGCTAGTTCGCGTCCGTTGTTGAAAACTACACGTGCACCCTGGGTAACGCTGAATGAACTAGCACCATACTGGCGACCAGACAATCGGTAAACGATCTCCTGGTCATAATCAAATCACGATGACTCACAGAAAACGGAATGCTGAGTGTCCTTCTGAGGGCAACTTGATTAGACAGCTCGGACCGATCGTACGAGTCTGCCAATTTAATATTGAAGGCATAAGTAAAGCCAAATGCCAATACATGCATAAAATTTTAACATTGTACAACATTGACGTAGTTGTAACCCAGGAGACCCATACAGAAAACGATGAGCAGCTAAGATCAAGAGGTAAAATAACGGGCTATGACTTGATAGGTGCTACACATCACAGGCATTATGGTACAGCAACGTACGTTAGAAAGGACATAGAGGATGCAGTCCTTATTTCTACATCTACCACATGTGATATCCACGAAGTTACTGTAAAAGTAGGTGAACTAACAGTAAACAACATCTACAAACCTCCAGGCCACTCGTGGCCTCCACAAATTCTACAACGCCTGCCTCACCCCACAATATATGTGGGTGACTTCAACAACCACCACGAACTGTGGAAATACCGCACATCTGACCAGAATGGTGAAGACTTGGTGAAATGGGCTGAAGATTGCAATACACAGCTAATCTTTGACGCCAAAGACCAAAGTACATTTAAGTCAGCTGCATGGGGAACTGAAACCCACCCTGATCTATGCTTTGTTACGGCTGACACTAATAACAAACCTATACCAGCCTCCCGCAGAATACTTGGGGACTTCCCTCACTCCCAACATCGTCCGGTTCTCATAGAAAGAGGCCTTACTATCCCTCTAATTTCCTCATTTCCTTGGCCCAGATGGAACTTTGGGAAAGCGGACTGGGCTAGTTTCTCAGAAAAACTTGATAAACGCCTTGGATGGATACCTCCAACTTATAAAAATTACAAAAGATTTGTGGGAGCAGTCATCAGCTCAGCTGAGAACAGCATTACCCGGGGATTTAGAAAAGAATACGTGCCGGGGTCGAACGAAGAGAGTGAGCGCCTCTATAAACAGTTCCTAGAGCATGGGGATAGGGAGATTGCAGATGACTTATTTCACAGTCTGGACGCTGCCAGGCGCACTAAATGGATAGAGACTGTTGAGGAAATGGACTTTACAAAATCAAGCAGAAAGGCGTGGTCGCTACTTCGGGAGCTTGGTGGCAGTAGCAGGAACCAACGACCAACCAGCTCTATTTCTCCAAACACAGTTGCGGCGCACATCAGGAAAACCTCTAGAGCTCCAGGGGATCGAGCTCATACCATAAAAGTTAAAAAGGAACTTAAAAAGTTGAAATCTTTAGTAGGAAACAATTCACTACACTCGCAGCCCTTCTCAATCGAAGAGATAACACTGGCTCTGAGAGACATCAAGCCACGGAAAGCCCCAGGTTTTGATGGAATTCATCCAGAGTTTCTGATTCACTGCGGTAAATTTGAAAAATTATGGCTTGCACAGTTCTTCTCCAGCATGATGGAAACTGGAAGAATACCAAATACCCTTAAGAAAGCAAAAATCATAGCGATACTGAAACCAGGTAAACCGAATGACCAACCAAACAGCTACCGCCCAATTGCCCTTCTTAGCATGATCTACAAACTACTGGAGAGACTTATATGTAACAGAATAAGTCCAGATATCCTAAAGTGTATCCCTGTGGAACAAGCAGGCTTCCGGCCAAACAGGAGCTGCACAGATCAAGTCCTCTCACTAACTTCCTACATCGAGGCAAGCTTCCAAAGACAAGAAAAAACATCCGTGGAATTTATAGACCTGACAGCGGCTTATGATACTGTATGGAGGCAAGGCCTGATTTACAAACTACTCCGCATCGTGCCATGTTTGAAAATGGCTAACCTTACCAACGAGATGCTCTGCAACAGACCATTCCAGGTGATACTTGGAAATTATAGGAGCAAAACAATGAAGCTCAATAATGGCTTGCCCCAAGGATCAGTCCTGGCACCGCTACTTTTCAGCATGTATATAGCCGATATGCCTAATACTAAATCTGAAAAGTGTGGATATGCAGATGACTGGGCCATAGCTACACAACATCGAGATATGGAGCATACTGAGACTGTCCTGACAAGCGACTTGTCCTTGCTGGGAACGTACTTTCGTGAATGGAGACTTCAACCTAGTCCAACTAAAACTGACGCTATGTGTTTCCACCTGAATAATAAATTTGCTAACAGACGCCTTAAGATATATTTTGATAACAATATCCTGCCTCATAATAAAAATCCAAAATACCTGGGAGTGACATTAGATAGAACCCTGAGCTACAAACAACACCTCATCAACACTGCTGCAAAAATCCGTACTAGGAAGAATATTATTCAGAAACTATGTGGTACCAGCTGGGGCTCCTCCGCCTCTACCTTGCGATGCTCTGCTTTGGGACTTGTCTACTCTGTGGCAGAGTACTGTTCCCCTGTTTGGCTAAAGAGCGCTCACACAAAGATGGTGGACACAGTACTGAACCAAACTATGAGGATTATTTCAGGTACAATAACATCAACCCCCATTCACTGGCTACCTGTACTGAGCCACATACCGCCACCTCACTTACGAAGAGAACATGCGCTTCTCAGAGAATTTAAAAAAATACACTCCTGGAAATTGAAATAAGAACACCGTGAATTCATTGTCCCAGGAAGGGGAAACTTTATTGACACATTCCTGGGGTCAGATACATCACATGATCACACTGACAGAACCACAGGCACATAGACACAGGCAACAGAGCATGCACAATGTCGGCACTAGTACAGTGTACATCCACCTTTCGCAGCAATGCAGGCTGCTATTCTCCCATGGAGACGATCGTAGAGATGCTCGATGTAGTCCTGTGGAACGGCTTGCCATGCCATTTCCACCTGGCGCCTCAGTTGGACCAGCGTTCGTGCTGGACGTGCAGACCGCGTGAGACGACGCTTCATCCAGTCCCAAACATGCTCAATGGGGGACAGATCCGGAGATCTTGCTGGCCAGGGTAGTTGACTTACACCTTCTAGAGCACGTTGGGTGGCACGGGATACATGCGGACGTGCATTGTCCTGTTGGAACAGCAAGTTCCCTTGCCGGTCTAGGAATGGTAGAACGATGGGTTCGATGACGGTTTGGATGTACCGTGCACTATTCAGTGTCCCCTCGACGATCACCAGTGGTGTATGGCCAGTGTAGGAGATCGCTCCCCACACCATGATGCCGGGTGTTGGCCCTGTGTGCCTCGGTCGTATGCAGTCCTGATTGTGGCGCTCACCTGCACGGCGCCAAGCACGCATACGACCATCATTGGCACCAAGGCAGAAGCGACTCTCATCGCTGAAGACGACACGTCTCCATTCGTCCCTCCATTCACGCCTGTCGCGACACCACTGGAGGCGGGCTGCACGATGTTGGGGCGTGAGCGGAAGACGGCCTAACGGTGTGCGGGACCGTAGCCCAGCTTCATGGAGACGGTTGCGAATGGTCCTCGCCGATACCCCAGGAGCAACAGTGTCCCTAATTTGCTGGGAAGTGGCGGTGCGATCCCCTACGGCACTGCGTAGGATCCTACGGTCTTGGCGTGCATCCGTGCGTCGCTGCGGTCCGGTCCCAGGTCGACGGGCACGTGCACCTTCTGCCGACCACTGGCGACAACATCGATGTACTGTGGAGACCTCACGCCCCACGTGTTGAGCAATTCGGCGGTACGTCCACCCGGCCTCCCGCATGCCCACTATATGCCCTCGCTCAAAGTCCGTCAACTGCACATACGGTTCACGTCCACGCTGTCGCGGCATGATACCAGTGTTAAAGACTGCGATGGAGCTCCGTATGCCACGGCAAACTGGCTGACACTGACGGCGGCGGTGCACAAATGCTGCGCAGCTAGCGCCATTCGACGGCCAACACCGCGGTTCCTGGTGTGTCCGCTGTGCCGTGCGTGTGATCATTGCGTGTACAGCCCTCTCGCAGTGTCCGGAGCAAGTATGGTGGGTCTGACACACCGGTGTCAATGTGTTCCTTTTTCCATTTCCAGGAGTGTACAAGACAACCCGCAACTTCCGATTCACGCTTTGAGCAATGGCATTGACAGAGATAGATTGCGCTCGAGACATCCACCTCTTATAACGGCCGAAGATCTGGAGGAAAATGGTTTCTGTCTTGAAGAACGCTAGAAAATGGAATGGGAAGAATCAGCACCATCACAGGTAAACACCTTACTGAAACCGTCGAACAGACCTCCAGGCTCTGGCTTACCACGTAAAACCTGGACCATTCTCAACAGGATCAGGACGGGCCACGGTCGATGTGCGGACTCTCTACACAAATGGGGAAGAGCACCATCCCCAGAGTGCGACTGCGGCGCTGAGAAGCAGACGATCCGTCACATCATTGCAGAGTGCCCTCTGAGAGCCTACTCAGGTCAAACAACGGACTTCCTGGATGCGACTCGAAGTGCAGTTCAATATATTAAAAACCTAAATGTTAATTTGTAATTATATATATATGTTGTTCATGACATAACTGTATTTAATTCTTTATGTCTTGTTTTTTAGTGCCAAAGTTATAAAGTTATTGTATCAGCTTATTTCTCTATAAACGTGATTTGTACTCACCATACGCTAAATAAATACCGTTTCAGCGAGATTTTGTAATGTCGCTTCCAATTAAGCGTTGTAACTGATGCCGAGACCACGTGCTAAGGCATTTAAATTCTCCTGAGCGGTTTTGTTCACTCAGTACAACACTCCACATAGCGTACACGAACTAACTGGTTTGACGGAAGTGTAAATTGCAACGCGTTAGTTATATTAACAGAAATAGCAACCTTTGTATTTTAATAGGTGACGCATAATAACGTAGTGTCTCTGTAGTACAGGGTTACGTGCTTTCTTATTGCTACTCGGAGCTTAGAAAAACACAACGATCTATGCATTGGGCCGTAGACAGCTCTCTCTTTTTCTTTCTGCATAGCAACTACGAAAGCCATAAACTACTCTGAAGCCTGCTGGCGCCATTCCGTTTCGGAATTTTCCTCGAAACATTTTTACAGCGCAGAAGCATCGAGCGAGGCGATATCTTTCGTGACCAGAAGCACGGAGAAACAAATTCTATAGCGTGGTGGTGGGAAATGCCACAACCCGAGTGCTTATACAGAATTTATCTGTTGCGTATCACTACATTGAGGAATAGGTGCAGTTCAGCTTGTATCTCCTCGACTGCTGCAGGCGGACATAAAAGGACGATCGTTGGAGCGGGCATGCCCTATAGGCAACTCCGCATCTCCCGCCCCCCCCCCTCCCCCGAATTGGACCGCGGCGGCAATGCGTCCTGTACTGGCACCGGGGCGGACCACAAAACAGATAAGCCCAGCCACCGATGGAGCTTATGTTGGGCAAGGGAGGGAGAAAAATGTGTTGATCGTTCACGACCGAACACTGCAGGCATCGACTCACTAGTTTCTATTAACACATTTGTACGGCGTCTGGTAGTAGTTGGGTGTTCAAATGGTTCAAATGGCTCTGAGCACTATGGGACTTAACTTCTGAGGTCATCAGTCCCCTAGAACTTAGAACTACTTAAACCTAACTAACCTAACGACATCACACACATCCATGCCCGAGGCACGATTCGAACCTGCGACCGTAGCGAATAGTTGGGTGTACGCGACTAGTAATCGTATCTATATTTATCTGACTATATACAAGCACGTTTAAGCAGACATGTACGTTCACTGAGGTGACACAAGTCATGGGGTAGCGATATGCACAGATGCAGGCGGCCGTACCATTGTAGACACAAGATATAAAAGAGCAGTGCGTTGGTAGAGCTGCCATTTGTACTCAGGTGATTAATGTGAAATGTTTACGACGTGATTACAGTCGCACGATAGGAATTAACAGATTTTGAACTGGGAATGCTGTTGGAGCTAGAGGCATGGGTCATTCCATTTCGGAAATCGTTAAGAAATTTAGTATTCCGAGATCCACAGTGTCAAGAATGCGCCAAGAGTACCAAATTTCAGGCATTACATCCCACAACGGACAACGCAGTGGCCGACGGCCTTCATTTAACGACCGAGAGCAGTGGTGTTTAGGTAGAGTTGTCAGTGCTAATAGACAAGCAACGCTGCGAGGAGTAACTGCGTAAATCGATGTCGGACGTACAACGAACGTATCCGTGAGGACAGTGCGGAGAAATTTGGCGTTAATGGGCTGTGGCAACAGACGACTGTCGCGAGTGCCTTTGCTAACAGCACGACGTCGCCTACAGCGCCTCTTCTGGGACCGTGACTGTATCAGTTGGAACCTAGACGACTGTAAATCCGTGGTCTCGTCAGATCAGTCCCAGTTTCATTAGGTAAGGCCGTGTCCTACGTGAGGGACAGAAGCGACCGACATCGAGCGACTTCTGGATACGCGACACGGACGAAAAGCTCGGGTGTCCTGCGTGCGAGCGACCATGTCGCGCTACAAGATGGCTGCTTAGAGACAACCAGCTGTTTCTATAAAACGGCGCCCCTAAACTGTAGAATACTGTAGCTGGAGAGTAAGGCTACAAAACTGGGTTTGCTTAAGAAAATAAAGCGAAAAGGAATGTTGTGCATGAAATTTACAAAGGGATAAATCTCCATGGGGCATTTCATAAACATCATCAAATTCAAAGATTACCAGACAAATTCTTCAAATACACGTGAATGACCAGAGCAGCATTCGACTATTTAATCAACAAATTAAAGATGAATGTTTTTTACATGCCCAAGGACTTTTAACAGCCAATAAATGCGGAAGAATGACTGACTACATGGCTAACTACCCTAAATGCACCCATAAATACACTGATTGCGAATCGAAAATAATAGGTAGCTGTGGTGTAGTGTTAGTGTTAAAGTATGAGAATACGTGCTACGGGAAAGTCCTGGATTCGATTCCAGGCTCTTCTTATATTTTACTGTTGCAATTCTGTATAAAATGTTTTATGTATACTGTTTATACTGCATCGCTAATTATATTTTTAAAGTCTTGCCAAAGAACTTGATCTTTAAGTATATACACACCTATCGTAGTATATCACACATATTACAATGAACCATGAAATTTTACAGATATTTGATGTTGCGAACGTAATTCATCAGCAATCAGTGTTAAGGCCAAGCGTGTCAATTACTCTAAACAGTCTGTGAAAGTAAAGCACACAAATTTTTTGAAAAGAAAGGCAAACGTTTTGTGTAATGATTTGTCTAAAAGTATGAAATAAAAAATATTAGGAAACGTTTGGTGCACTTCATTTTCTGTTCATGATTTCGAGCATTATTCAAAGGCACCCGAACGTTTCTTTGATCTAGTTATTTCTTTTACACGAATCATTTCATAAAATATTTGACTAATTTCTTTCATTTTTTTATTTTCAACTTTTATTCAGAAAGCATTGTCTTACTGACTCCTGGTTTACCTTCCTGACGTACTTGATTCCACGGAAGCCTTTTTGACATTTAAATACCACATCAATGTGCAGAAGAAATTTTTGACACTTCATTTGCATCGCTTGGCAGCAGCCTTTCGTAAAATATTTCAATTTTTCCTCAACTCATTAATTAAATTTTCGTTAATTACCCTGATTACTTTATAGCAGTTAAATATTTTCGTGCAAAACTAGACCTCACGCTGGTCACTTCGATACCTCGTTTACCTGTTTCTCTCTCTTTGTTTGGCTATGAAAATTCGGACAAAACCTCATGGTGTAGTTTACAGGGAGTTTTGTTTCCACTGAGCTCACGTGTTTACAAAATCGTATCGAGTGTTAATCATAGGATAAAATAGTCCTTTCTGCATGCTGTCATTTCCAACAATCGTCGTTTCGATGTCTTGAATTGTTTTTGAGATACGACGATTTTTACGACCACTTGATTCCCGAAGCGCAGCAAAGGTATGGACGCGCCGCGAGGGAACCGTCTGCGGATATAACAATCAATATCTCAAGAATGAAAAGAGATATCGTTCCGGTCTCAACTCTAAAAACAATTTAGACCGGCGGTTGCTTCTTGATAGCTCGCAGCTCATCGCGCAACTGCTAGAGCTGGCGATGCACAGCTGCGAGCTCCTCCTTCAGGCTTGGAAGCCGGCCATAGCATGGTCGGTGGCGGCTTCGAGGCGGCACGGCTCGCACCCCTCGCCGCAGCGGGGGGGGGGGGGGGGGGGGCGGGGCGGCCGTCGTGGCGCTTGACGCCGCCGCAGGGCGTGGTGCGGCGGGCAGACGGCGTGACTCCCTGAGGTAGCTGCAGCTACGCGAGTTGGCGGCGTGTGGCCCGCCGCAGTTCGCGCAGCTGCTGGCCACCCCACGAGGCTTCGTGCAACTGCGGGTGTCGTGAGCCGCGCACTTCAAGCACGCGATGGCGTTCTTGCAATTACGCGCAGTATGCCCCAGCTGCTGGCAATTGTAGCACTGCAGGCTCTTGCTGTTCCGCTGCGTGCGCTTGCGCTTTGGCTGCCGTTGGCGGCCGCCGTTGAACCCCATCGCATGGATGAGAGCTTCCAGTGCGGCGGCAATCTGCTTCCCTTTCCGCACAGCCATGGCGTTGCGGGCGCGGTGACAGTGATGAAGTGAGTCGCAGCGAGTCGAGCAGCGTAATGGCTGCTAGGCGCTGGTGGTCCCACTTATATAGAGCGCTTAGATGGCGCCACCATTCGTCACGTGCTTTCGACTTTAAAACTATCTCTGGCTAGTGCCATCTCTCACGATTACAGGTAATCGATTGTCACTTCGTTGGTGCAAAGTCGAACGCCATAGCTTGTCTAGTTTTAATCCTTCTTCTTTTCTATTAAAATTATTTCCGTGCTTGTAGATCTCTATAGCTTCTATATACATGCGAGTATAATAATATCACCAGTCTGTTTGATGAATGAAAGGAAGTCTTACTAACTCGCGATCGCTAGTTAAAGACGGGACGCGAACGTAATCAAAATGCTATATTTTGATCTCAGTCTGATCGTCAGTCTGTTACTCGGTTCGTACAAAGCCTAATCGCTTGCACTGCCTCTACATAACATACCGAACCACGAGGAGAACAATAACATATTACCTCGTACTGCTGAGCAGAGTAAAAAAGAGATGAGCGACATGAGCTTGTCGTAATCATGTCAAAAAATATAGCTCACTTTCCCAAGACATAAGAGTGTAGCCACTCTCAATACGAATTCCAATGTTATGCACTACTTCTCTTCAACTGAGGGTCGGCAACAATTATCAAAGTACAGCTTGTCTGACACAAACAACTTTTAAACATCTTGGGCTGTCTGGTGTTCTGCCGGATATCAGCGTCGTACTTGAACGATATTTCGATAGCGTAACTCGTTACCTCCATCAGGTGCGACCTGAGACTACTCCTCGAGTGGACCTGGTCCAGTAGTTATGCCTGTTGCCTTCCCCCTTCACCAGGTGCTCGCTGTGATCTTCTGGAGCATTGCGGTTTTCTTTTTCCGTCCGCTGCAGTCCTGGGTGTTCTCTTTGCGGTCCGCGCCCGCCACACACATGCGGCGCACCGACCCCTCCATCGCCTGCAAGCACAGCAGAATAAGGCTCTTCGCCGGATTTTCCACATCCATCCGCAGTTCCCGGCGCGATATCTCCATGAAGCTGCCCAAGAGCAAGAAGTACTCGCCCGCTTTCAGGCCATCGCCCGCAAGATGTATGACAAAGCTGCTGCTTCTGATAATCCTCTTATCAGGACTCTTGGGGTGCCTATGGATGACCGTGACCTCTATCAGAGGCCCGTTGCGCTGCTCCATCGACAACGACGGCAGTTGCAACATTCAGAACCTTCAGTTCCCCCAGATAGTCCATTCCAAACCCCACGTCCTTAGATGACAATATAGAAAACCCTGTCGTTTATCTTTTCCTATCCTCAGATGGTGTAGTAAATGCCTTCGGGTAAAGGCTACATTTCTCCCACTTGATGAAGTTAGACGATAGTGAACTGGAGCCCGCCAGACACGCTCCTGAGTGTTCCATCTTCGGTCTGGTGCGTTTGGAATCCCGTCTGTGGCACCAGGCATTCCTCCTGTGGTCCTCTCCCGCTCACTGTGATCTGCTGGAGCGTTGCCGTTCCATCATCGGTCCTCTGGCGTTCTAGATGTTCCCTCTGCGGTCCACGCCCTTCAGTCCCGACCCTGGGCGTTCCATCTTCAGTCTGGTGCCCCTGGAGCTCTGTATGGGGATCGTTCTCCATGTCCACAGCTTCAGTTCTTCCATTTGTGGAGTGCTGCAGTTGTCCTCGTTGCTTCTTCAGCAATTCCTTTTAAACAGCCTCTTCGGACTAACCATTGCCTGCCCTTACTAACTAACAGTAACAGGCACTTCATACATAAAACTACTCAGCGCCGACTAATTCACAATAACAGGCACTGCATTGCGTGGCGAGACCACTTAGGATTGCCCATGACTGACAACAACAGACAGACTCCATAGAACTGCCTCTCCCTCTTCCTTTCAAATTCTACGTGCTCACGTGGCACGACCGCACCCTAGCCTTTCATTGGCCGAGCTACCGATTGCAAATACCAAGAGCAAAACTTCAGTATTTCTCACGTAGCAGAGATAAAAACCGAAACTGATCAACGAGCGATCGGAATACAAAGGCAAAGAGGTCTCCCGGAATCGATGTGAAAAATATACTGTAAACATCCTCGTTGTCACCTAACTACGTACATAGATTACAAGGAATCTAAGAGGACAAGTTATAAAGTTATATGACATTGAGCAAACAAAGTTACGTAATTAAGTTTTTCTTTGTTTGCAGGAACCTATGCGCAGTTCTGGTACGTATTAAAATCTCCGCACGACAGTACTGTAGAAAGCAGCTAGCGGAGGCAAAACAAAATCGAACAGCCATTGATAAAGTGGAGATGCTTTTGTTGTTGTGGTCATCAATCCAAAGACCGATTTCGCATTAATCTATCACATGCAAGCCTCTCCATCTTGTAACGTTCCAATTACAAACGTTTTTTATGTCCTCCACTACAATATTAGTTTCAAATGTAAAGCAGTGATAATAGTATCAAACTGTTGTTGTGGACTTAGCCCTTGTGAGGCCAGTTGAGGAGCTACTTGATTGAGAAGTAGCGGCTATGGTCAAGAAAACTGACTACGGCCGGGAAACTGTGTGCTAGCCACATGCCTTTCCATATATGCATCCAGTGACACCTATCGGCTGAGGATGATACGGCGGTCGGTTGGTACCATTAGGCATTCCGAAGCCTGTTCTGACGGAGCTGCCGAGTGATGGGAGAGGGTAGACATGGGGGGAAAATTGTTTTATTAATAATTTTGAAAACAGAAGATGAAGTAGGAACTGGACGAGATTGAGACCAATTTCAGGAAAAACAACAGCAGACACATTTTCGGGAAATTCAAAAAGAGTCTGATTGGATACAAGGGTAGAGAACTGTTTATAAGAGATAATAAAGGGGAGCTGGCTGTCAGTGCGAAGGAGAACTGTCGGATTTTTGCAGAGCACTTTCACGACCTGCTGAACTGTGAACCACCTGAAGAAGAGCTGGAACTGGGGATTGACACAGAAGAGAGAGAGCCACGCTCTCCAACCAGGGATGATGTCGCACATGCCATAAGCGATCTAAAGAACAGTAAGGCAACTGGAGAAGATGGTATAGCAGCCGAGATGATAAAGTGGGGAGGCAACAAAGCAATAGACAACATGACCAACATAATTCACCAGATCTGGAGAACAAAGAAGTGGCCAGAAAGATGGAAGAAAGCAATTGTGGTACCAATACATAAGAAGGGGGACAAGAGAGATGAAAACAAATACAGAGCAATATCGCTACTAGAGGTCGGATACAAGGTGCTGTCAAAACTATTGCTCAAGGGATTAGAAGAGCAGGTAGAAAGCACAGTTGGCGACTATCAAGCGGGATTCAGGAAGGGTAGAGGTTGTACAGAACAGATATTTATCCTGAAGCAACTGATAGAACATAGGACCTTAAAAAAACAAAAAGACTTCACAAAGGCATATGACTCCATCGACAGACAGACTCTTCTTAGGATCCTGAAGAACAGAGGACTTGTTGGAACTACACAAGAGCTCATAAATGAAATTCCGACAGACACAAAAGCAAGAGTGAGATTCAGAGGAGCACTGTCAGAAGAATTTGAGATCAAGACTAGTGTTAAACAGGGAGATGGATTGTCACCATTGTTGTTCAACATAGCACTGGACGAAGTGATCAGGCAGTGGAGAGCAATAAACGAGGAAATGGGAATACCAAAGACCCATGTGGGGGAAAAAAAGGACAACAGGGCTCAAGTGGACTGCCTAGCCTTTGCAGACGACATAGCAATAGTAAGTGAGATGGAAGAAGACGCAAAGCCACAACTCCACAACTTACGTAAGGTAGCCAGAAAGGTAGGACTGAGGATCGCCTATAACAAGACAAAGACATTAAATACCACTGCAGACTGGCAAACACCGGAAGGCACTGTGCAAATGGACAAATTTAAATATCTGGGAGAATTTATAACAGGAAGGAACAGGAGCAAGGACGGAATAACAGAGAGGATAAAGAAGATAAGGTCAGCCTTCTGCATGACGAGAGATATATACAATAAAAAGAATATATCCACAGAGGCAAAGATAAGTCACTACAAGGCAACGGTGAGGAATGGAGTATGCTGCTGAGACGATGACACTAGGAAGAAATGAGGCAGAACAACTAGAGAAAGAAGAGAGAAAAATACAGAGAAAAATAAATGGTTCAAATGGCTCTGAGCACTATGGGACTTAACATCTATGGTCATCAGTCCCCTAGAACTTAGAACTACTTAAACCTAACTAACCTAAGGACAACACACAACACCCAGCCATCACGAGGCAGAGAAAATCCCTGACCCCGCCGGGAATCGAACCCGGGAACCCGGGCGTGGGAAGCGAGAACGCTACCGCACGACCACGAGATGCGGGCAACAGAGAAAAATACTAGGTCTCAAAAGAGGTGGAGAGAGGTGGATGCGAAGACCTAGGGAAGAATTGTACCGGAACATGAGAACAATATCCGGGGAAATCAGACTCAAAAGGGCAATATTTGCTGGACATGTAGTTCGGATGAGTATGGACAGAATTACGAAGAGAGTGTGGGAAACAACAGGGAGGACTAGGGGAAAGACAGGTACCAAGTGGGTTGTTGAACTTCGGAAGGACTGGTTGGAATTGGGGATCAAGGTCGAAGGAAAGGAAAATTAGAGGAACAAATATACACCGACAAATAGGCCGGAGATCAGTGACAGAGAAGAATACAGGAAAAGATTAGAGTGTCACCAGTGGAGCCGACTGGAGAAACGGAAACTGAAGATCTCGGAAGAAGAGCGGGAGAGAAGAAGAGAAAGAATGAAGAGGTTCTGGGAGAAGAAGAGGAAAATACAGTCCACGAAGGGGCTACCCGTGGTCCTACAGAGACCGTAACGCAAGAAGAAGAAGAAGAAGAAGAAGAAGAATGTTGAAAAAAAATTCACATAAACAGCAAACAACAAACAACACCACCGCACTTCGCATTCCGCGGAATGCAGTAGCCGGGAGACTGGTGTGAATGTGTTCTAGGCGGGGAACAACGCTGTAAGAGACGTGGCATCCACGGCTAGCATTCGTCTAAAAAATGAGAGAAAAATGTGAGTTGGGAGTGGCCGGTGGTTGCACTGTATTCACCTGAACTGACTGTTTCACAGTTGTGGCAGGGGTATTGTTGTTTTCATTGATATTTTCTAAAGACGGTTGGGAAGTTATTTCTACGAGATGCAGTTACTGTAATGTTATCGGAAGAATAAACTGTGTTTTTAATTCAGTGAACAATGGTTCAGTTTCCAGAGTGACTTCGTATGAAAGCGCACCCATTATTTTTGGTAGTTCTGCGTAATGTATTGTGTTTAAATATCTCAGTGAAGCCGAAAGAAACTTCTATTCCTTGTTATTACGTTCTGCGTTGTATTGTATTATGAAAGGCGTCCGTAGCGGTGGAACTGTTTTTAATACCGTCAGTCTCTGTATCTAGGATCGCAGGTGCGATTTTTGTACTGGTAACTTAAATTTTCCGTTTTTTATTTATTTTTAATTTTAGGCATCTTGATAAATTGTGACTATCTCTACTGTTGTACATACATGTGCGAGTCGACCGGGTTTCACCAGTCGTTAGTGAAGCTTCCTGCCACACTAGCGAATTAATTACACAAAAGAACAAACAACCGATTCTATTCTCTGATAGAATCCAACAAAATTTTACAACTGTTAAGTTGATAATTAACCAAATGCTATGTACTGACGCAGGTGAAATTTCATTATCAACGAAATAAAACTTTAATTACATTCATGTAATTAAAAATTGCCCAGCGGACTATCTAGATTAAAAGAGAGCAGTATGTTTCTCATTTGGTAACTCTACAACATTGGAAATAGCTTCACACTGGGACTGCAATTCAGTGAGCAAGAATGTACTAACCACTTTTTTTTATAAGGGTCGCTTCATCTTAATGTTGTGGGAGTAAATGATGGAGAGAGAATAGATATTTTCAAATATATAAATGTCTTTGGTATCAGTCACTATGGTTTAACTGAGATTGTACTGAATTACAATTACTTTCATGAGGCCGGCCGCAGTGGCCGAGTGGTTCTAGGCGCTTTAGTCCGGAACGGCGCGACTGCTGCGGTCGCAGGTTCGAATCCTGCATCGGGCATGGATGTGTGTGATGTCCTTAGGTTAGTTAGGTTTAAGTAGTTCTAAGTCCTAGGGGACTGTTGACCTCAGATGTTAAGTCCCATAGTGCTCAGAGCCATTTGAACTTTCATAAGAAACGTAATCAGGAATAAGCTAGTAATTTCTAGGTTTGTCTGGTTTGCCAACGTCGTAATATTCAAATTAATGAAACTGTATCTATGCAGAAGGCACCTTAATGCTCTCTGGAAGACTGCAGATTGAAATGCAAACCAGTTCCTATAGTCTAGGCAACTGACAAAAAGTGCCTGTACCAGATAGCATCAACTCTAGATCACGGTATGACAAAGAAATAACGGTAAAATGCAATCACAGCAGGCTCGAAAATTGTGAGCTATGCGATGTAATGACAAATGCAAGCACTAAGCCGCGACGCGTAACTCGAAAATCGCTAAAGGCGGGCAAAACTGCAGCCGTGCACCGAACAGCAACTCTGCAACGAACGAGACGCAAACAGCCGCCGTGTGGTCGCCCAGAAATCGACAGCTCCACACTCCAAGCGAACCCACACTAAACTGTCTCCCTCACACTTCTCTAAATTACTGTAGGAGGGGAGAAAATTGGAAGGTTTGCCACAACTGAAAATCTCCCTCTTTCTTCTTGCGTACAGGGAATGCATGCAGAATTTTCTCATCCAGCATCAGCTGTATTCTCTGTTAACAAAGTGAAGTTGGCAAAATACCGGTCCTCGCCTTATGACTGGCAGACATACATCTCGGCGCATAAATGTAGCTTGCTTCCCACACTTTTAACAGAAACATAGTGTTGTCCCTGCTTTGCTGCTTCCATTTTCCGGAACACATATGGGCTTTGTTCAAATCTCCTGCACCTTTCATGGGTAGCACAGTCCTGAATGGCGCCTTTGTAACACTCTGGTTTAAGAGACACTCAAAGTGGCTTAATTATGTGATCGCTGCCCATGAGAACTTCTGTTGGGAAACCTCTCGGAATTCCGTTATTGTCAACCAATTGCCGAAGACTTGCAGGTGACACGCATCGCCACATTCCACGATCTGAGGAAAAATCGAGCTGATATGACAGAATTAGCAGGGCCTGATTTTCCGTTTCGAAGGTATATGAGAATGCAATATAAAATAATTATGTTTATCATCACTTAGCGACGAGTCGTCGCAACTTATTTCTCTGGTATACCCGAGACAAACTGTAAGAACTAAATGGTTCGCCAAGGGGTACATGATAACGCAGGTCCCCATATTAGATTAGATTAGATTAATACTTGTTCGATAGATCATGAATACATCCCTTCGTAATGATGTGGAACGTGTCAGGTTAATAAAAGGTGTCTATACAAGATATTACATGACACAAAATATTACATGACACTTAATTTTTTTGTGGCGGTTGGGGAAATTATCCACTTACTATATAAAAAATTCATCTAATGAGTAGAAGGAGTTGCCATTAAGAAATTCTTTTAATTTCCTTTTAAATGCTGTATGGCTATCTGTCAGACTTTTGATGCTATTAGATAAGTGACCAAAGACTTTTGTGGCAGCATAATTTACCCCCTTCTGAGCCAAAGTTATATTTAACCTTGAGTAGTGAAAATCATCCTTACTCCTAGTGTAGTAGCCATGTGCACTGCTATTACTTTTGAATTCGTTCGGATTGTTAATAGCAAAGTTCATAAGTGAATATATATACTGTGAGGCTACAGTGAAGATCTCCAGCTCTTTAAATAAGTGTCTGCAGGATGACCTTGGATGAGCTCTAGCAATTATTCTGGTTGCACGCTCTTGTGCAATGAACACTCTTTTACTCAATGATGAGTTACCCCACAATACGATGCCATATGAAAGCAGAGAATGAAAATAGGCGTGGTAAGCTAATTTACTCAGATGTATATCGCCAAAATTTGCAATGACCCTAATAGCATAAGTAGCTGAACTCAAACGTTTCAGCAGATCTTCAGTGTGTTTTTTCCAGTTCAACCCCTCATCAATGCATACACCTAGAAATTTTGAATATTCCACCTTAGCTACCGATTTTTGATCGAAGTCTATATTTATTAATGGTGTCATTCCAATTACTGTATGGAACTGTATGTACTGTGTTTTGTCAAAGTTTAATGAGACCCCATTTGCAGAGAACCACTTAAAGATTTTCTGAAAAACATCTTCTAAAATTTCACCAGTTAATTCTTGTCCGTTGGGTGTGATAGCTATACTTGTATCATCAGCAAAAAGTACCAGCTTTGCATCTTCGTGAATATAGAATGACAAGTCATTAATATATATTAAGAACAGCAGAGGACCCAAGACCGAACCTTGCGGCACCCCTTTCTTGATTGTTCACCAGTTTGAGAAATCACCAGTTTTTTTCATATTATGTGAACTGCTTATTTTAACTTTCTGCACTCTTCCAGCTATGTATGATTTAAACCATTTGAGCGCTGTCCCATTCATACCACAGTACTTGAGCTTATCTAGAAGTATTCCATGATTTACACAATCAAAAGCGTTTGAGAGATCACAAAAAATCCCAACAGGTGACTTCCGGTTACTCAGAGCATTTAATATTTCATTATTGAAAGTAAATACAGCATTTTCCGTTGAAAAACCTTTCTGGAAACAAATGTCATAACGCAGAGGTTACGCGAACGGAAGTGGGAGACACTTGATCAGCAGCCCTACAATCCTGATATCCCCCCCCCCCTCCCTAATGATTATCCCTTAAGAAAAGGCCTTGAAGGCTCAACGATTCCCGTCGGATGAGTGGTGCAGCAGGCAGTCACGACTTCTTCACGCACAAGGACAGCGTGTTTAACCGAACGGTTATTTTCAACCTGATGTGTCGGAGGGATGATTGTCTCAAAGCTCACGGTGATTTTTCATGACTAGCATACCAATTCTGGACTGAACGGCCTTCGAATGGAATCCTTTTGATCACCCCTGATATTACTGACACTGAACTTAGCGCTCGGGACTGAATAACACTTAATTAAATCCAAGACTCATTGCCAAGAAACTAAGCCACCACAGTCTTTGCATAACTACTGCAACCTAAATGCATTTCAGCCTACTTACTGTATACAAGCCTTCGTCTCTCTCTACATTTCCTCCCCCTCCCACCACCACCCTCCTTGATGCCACAGGGTATGTTCTGTCAAATTATCCTTCTTTTAGTCAGGTTGTGCCACAAATTTCTTTGCCCCATTTGGTTCAGTACTTGAAAGCTACTGTGACGCTACAACGCAGTCCTTGCTACGAATTTTTTCGCTTACTTAACACATGAAACTGTTTGTATACGATGTATTGTCTAGTGTAAATATGTATTGTAAATACTATGTTTAAATTACGTAATATCTAACACTGGCAAGTCAGGGCATATTTAGTTAACGTTGAAGTCTGAGATATTGTTTTGTCGTGCCGCTGGGCGCAGGAGTGCGCCAGCGTGTAGTAGTAGCAGTGACGCCGTGCTCGGAGTAAGACGTACAGTCAAGTGCTGCTATTCCTAGCTGTGTTACATCTAACGGCTAGTGTGTGGATCTAAGTACGACGGGAAAGTAATGGTCGGCATATCTGGAAGCATGGCCGGGCCAGTTGTTATGGATTAATGGGCATAGTGCTGAAGAAACGAGGACTTAAATGTGAAGCGCACTGTGGGCCCAAGTCGCGACAGTAAAAGCCCGCTGCCACGTTGTGTCGTTGCCGTGGACTTCCGTCGATCCACCGACAGCGAGGGAAGTAAGATCTACGTAATTTTCGTAGGATAAAATTGTAGAAGGCTTGGCAGTGACTGTGCTTTTCTCTGAAGTTGAACAATTAATAAAAAAAAAGGTTCAAATGGCTCTGAGCACTATGGGACTTAACTTCTGAGGTCCTTAGTCGCCTAGAACTTAGAACTACTTAAACCTAATTAACCTAAGGACATCACACACATCCACGCCCGAGGCAGGATTCGAACCTGCGACCGTAGCGGTCACGCGGTTCCAGACTGAAGCGCCTAGAACCGCACTGCCACACCGGCCGGCAACAATTAATATCAAGCACTTTATAATCGAAGTGTTGCAGTTACATTCCACCCGACAATAAATCCAAGTAGGTTCCTTCCGATCCTTAACTTATTGAATCGAGTGTGTCACGTCATTCTCAAGAGAAAATATGTTAATTATCAAATTATTTGCATAGACGGTGAAGAGTAAATTTCTGACTGGTGATCGTAGCTAACTGTTGCACTTAATAAGCTTATGCCAACCGTAGTAACTTAATAATAGACTGGAGTAATAAATTTGATTATTAAGATTTATTTCAATGCATATTCAGCTGAAGTTAGTTCAAGGATATTTCATGAAACTATAAAGCTTATTCCACCTGACAATCCCCCCAGTTAATGAATTATTATCATTCAAAACATAGTTAATCAATTATTGGCAATATATTTCATTATCAGTAGATTAAACTGTGCAAAGTACCTAATTTTAAAGACAGAATGACAGTCCATTATTCAAAATCTCGATAGATAATTATCTGTGTTATCAGCATTACACTTAGCTGACAAATTATGAACAAAATAACTATCAAAATACTTATTGAAAGTTAACCATTAATGTTTAAGTGTAGTTAGATTGTTATGACATTGTTTTATATGACTACTGAGCCTGACACGGCACTTACGTAAAAGTTCCCGTTCCACCTGCTGCGCTACAAACAGGTAAACTTTATTTTTGGCACAATTATTCACGTACTGAACAGTACTGTCGCTCATCAGTTGAACTGGCGACCCATTTTTTAATTGCTTTTACAACTTAATCATTTCTTTCGGCAAAATTTTCACGGGCAAAATTTATTTCCAAATTATTTCCATTATTTCATTTACCATTTGTTATTGAGTGAAATTACTCATTCAATAACGATCAAGTTATAACGTCTCCTGTTTCCCGCGGAATAATCATTATTTACTTCGGATTCGGATGCCTTATCCCGACACGGGTCAAAATTCATAATTCACGGTCATCGTCAACTTGTAATTTCACAAATCCCGGGAAGCAAGGGGGTGTTATACTAGCTGCGGTAACAAACCAAATAAATTATAATTACGTTATTGCTTGTGACGGATCACTTGAACGCACGGGTCGCCTGTAACCAAAACACTTACAAAGTTTCCCTGGAACAATTCTGGAAAGTTTTAGAGTTCAATTCAGCTTCATCACGTAGAAAATATTAGTGAACCAACTGAAAGCATACGACTCGACAATCACGAAATGAACATGTCGGTACAGCGTTGCCAAAATGAGTGAACTAACCGATATCCCGCGGAACGGAACCTTATTCCACAGAATAAATTACAGTATCCACTTGGAAATGGTAAGATTATGAGCGGACACAAGAATTAGCAAACTTGTGCACAGAGCCTGAAAAGATGGCGAGCGGGACCGTTTGCTCGATTTCTTCGGTGAAGAGTTACACACAAATAGAGGAAAATGATGCCGACAGCGAGGGAAAACGGATCTCTCCAATTCAACAAAAACTGATTTTAGTTAATTATAAAAAAAACTTTTTTATATTTAGAAGGGGTATTTGAACGTTTAACCTAAGGAAGCTCATTAACGGTGGTTGTACTCTAGCTGTTTCCGCAAGAATTTTGTGAGAAATGACCACAATTCATCATAGAAAATCTTCACAATATTCTCGTGAAGTGAGTAGGTCAACACAATACGTCGTTGCTTGAACTTGAGGCGTGGCGCCTTATATCGCTCCTGTCTAGAGCCTGTGTATCGGGAGAATCATTCATGCGTGCACAGTGACAGGTGGTCTGAAGCGGGTTCAGTCGAGTACGTAGTTCTAATTTTCATCCATCAGAGTCCAATAGTGCACAGAGACATTCAAAAAACAGGGCAAGAGAATGATTTCGTGAATTGTTATATTTATTTCCTGAAGGTTTTTTTTTGTTTATTTGTGTCTGTACAGTTTTGTATATGCTTTTAGTAGTGTGAATGTTGCGTAAATGTGGTCTAAAGTAAATGTGTAGATCACTGTTCTACTGGTGAACGTTGTACGACGGGGAATCTTGTATCATAATATGTTAAGTAAGTTTATGGTAAAAGGAAAGCTAATTCGAGCGCAAATGAAAATATTTAATAACGTAAAGTATAAAGAAAATATCAGAATTTTAAATATTTATTTCGGGATAAAGTACAGTTCAAAAGTGTGTTATTTGTTGATCGGTTAGTCATGAAAAGCGCAGACTAACGCGGGATAATAATGTTTTTTATATCGGTCTTAAATCAAACTGACGAATCAGAACGGAATATTCTTCGCCCGGGTTTTTCTTTTGGGGATATAGAACGCTTACAGTAGTCTAGAGTAGTTGGAGCCCTTCAATGGTACGGTCGTTTGTAGTATGAGCTCCGAAGGAAGTTATAATTTGCCGGTTTTTGTTGTGGTACATGTTTCAAAAGTGTTTCAAAGTGAAGGCATATTTATTCCGGTGTGTTTTTTTTTTAGAAATTACGGATTTTTTAAGTAATTTTGTGTCGGAGAAAAGGCTAATTCGGCGTGGGATATTGAGCAGATCGCTGAGTGCATTTTACAGCCATAAACTTAATAGTATGGCAAGCATTTTCATTTAAGAACAATCCGTGCTTAGTAGCTGTTCAGATTTCGGGAAATACCACAAAACTGATAACGTGAATGAAAGGGTTTGTGCGTGACTGGGTTAAGATTAGCCCGGGCTTGGCAATGAGCGTGTACATTATCAAGTTTCAGAATACACCGAAGTTTAGCCAGTATTTCGATCTTTCATTCAAAAGTAAGACCTCTTCCAGATCCCTGGAATAGTTACGTTGTATGTAGCCTTGTGCGACTTGCAGTACGGCAGGTTTCTGCTCGGCTTTCCTACCGGCGATCTGCTGCAACGAGTTCACAGGTGGGTGCAGGTATTGGACGAAAGGAACAGCGCCGCCACAAACTCATCTATCAAAACCGAGCAGAATATAGGTTTACTTGTTCGTCCTTCAGAAAAGCTTCTGTCAGAAAAAATAGACGCAACACTAGTTCAGTAGAAGGAAGACAGCGAAGGAATGGATCCTTTCCACCAAAGGAACCAGCCTTGTGTGTTTCGCCATTGGATGATGTGCTGGTACTGGCCAGCGAGATGGTACCGACCACACCCTCGGATAGCACGGCTACTGGGGCGGATTATGACGAGAAATTACCGTGTTCGTTTCTCCCAGTCAGCGACTCAGTTACTAACTAGAGCTACTATTTGGTCATCTACTGTGCCCAATTTATTATAGCTAATGTTAACCAAGGTCCCACTATTCTCTCAAGGAATCCTGTCATAAATCTCACCTAGCTTCTGAGAAAGCTGGAGCCTGGGCTTCAATCTGTACAGAGACATCAATGCGGTGAGTTTGAAGAGCGCCGGAAACGAGTTGGTTACAGCCTCCAATTGCACCAATGACACCCTTTCACGAAAGTTAGTTTTTTTAATACCCCATTTAATGCTGTCATAGAGCTGGCATTTTGAATGACTTGTGCACCTGACTTATCTTCTGATGACTTGACATTTTGCGATTCTAAACTTTCTGAGAAGTTCACAGTGTGTGTTTCTAAACCTTTTTGGTACATCCCCCCCCCCTCCCCCCGCACCTGCATTACTGCCATCAACTGGCCACACATAGTTTGCATATCACTAACAAGTACGTTTGGTTGTGAAGCACTACTCGCCTTTTGATGATCTTCCACTGCAATCGGCAGTACCGATGGTTGGTTCCTTCGCTGTCTCGTTGTCAGCATGCTGCAACTCGTCATCGTCGACGGCAGTGGTGTCATTGCCATCTGCGGCGTCGGGGACAACGATGGACTCAGACATGACAGCTGGGGCAGTGAGTCGCGCCTCAGCATGGGCCTTGATCTTCCACAGGCAGCGGAGCTTGCCTTGACAATGGTGACGATTTCACCATAAGGAGCCCATTCACAGCCAGACTGGTCCTCCGACCCTTTCGCCGGTCTTACCGACTGTTTGGCAGACGCTACCTACCTGCACTCACGGAGTTTGGTCTAGCAGGTAGCGATCGGGGTAAGCAGACATAGGTTCGCCAGTCGAAATGACAGATCCAGACCACGGACGCGACGGCGAGCCCATCGTCCACACACAGGAGAGCGGGTGTGAGGCCATCAGCGGACCAGTCCTCCTGTGTTTAGGGACTTTATATGTGATGGAATGCAAAGGTGCACCTTGCAGTGTGCCTCACCCATCTCCCTCGCTGTCTCTTGAGTCACCAACCCGACTTAGAATTGTAAATTGCCTCTCTCTAACGTGCTAGACTGATACAGTAAAAACGATCGCCACCCACAGTAGTGGAAGTGATTAGTGGGAAACAGGCTGTACTTCCATCACCACTAAAGGTTCGGCCAAGCATGTCTAAATACGAACTAGGGCAGATTGTTCTGAAATTTACTTGAGTGCGTCACAGTCAGGACTGTACCATCGATCAGCAGTTAATGAATTCTATATCTGTCCTGTCATGTTCGTCATGTTGGTAGACATAAGATGAAACAGATCTCACCAGTTCGTTTTCTGCTCCCTGGATCATGGACGAATCAGACGTCTTGTCGTACAGCAGAGAATTCGATTGACGAGTTAAATTACTTGATTCATGAAGGAAATAAGGGAGACTACAGACCGGTAACAGACAGACAGCTACAATTAGAGCAGTTATATGTTTGAATGCACGTAGGAATGCGAGGCAGTCTCGTTACAAAAAGAGGGAAATTGCCACAAATTTGCACTACACAGCGATGCACAGACTTGCTGTCGGCCAAACCGAAAGTGCATGAAAAGACATAGAAGCACATCAGAAATAATGATAACTTGGCCACCCCCTGGAGAAAGTATTGATCAAGAAATGAGAATGTAGTGAGATATGGTACCAGCATGCAGACAGGAGCAGCGCAACAAAGCTTACTGCTCCAACACTGATAGAACCGCAATACTGATGTCTCGTGGTGCAAATCGAGTATTTGCGTTTTAATTATGGTCGGTTCCACCGTTAGCGTACTACCACGAATGTCTGCTGAATATAAAAGTACATGATTGCCTTCAAGGAGGTGAAAATAAACTACCGCGCCATTGCTAGTGACGAGGTGATGTCTACAAAGAACTGCAGCGAAGTGAGATTGAGAGGGCAAGGCAACAAAAAATGGTTAAAATGGCTCTGAGCACTATGGGACTCAACTTCTGAGGTCATCAGTCCCCTAGAACTTAGAACTACTTAAACCCAAATAACCTAAGGACAGCACACACATCCATGCCAGAGGCAGGATTCGAACCTACGACCATAGTGGTCTCGCGGTTCCAGACTGTAGCGCCTAGAACCGCACGGCCACTCCGGCCGGCAGAGGGCAACACTCAGTTGTTTTGTTACCTGTAATGGCACACAACAGTGTGATTTCTTTGCCAGAAATAGGTTCCTGTGGCCAGCCTGACTGGGACTGCCACGCCGTTGGTTGATATGTCTTGCTGCTGAGTGGCATTTCAGCCCGCCTAATTTACAAGTTGACGGTCCTGGGTTGGCGCCAGTTCTCTGATCATTTCTTGAATTTTAAACTAGTAGCGCCTGGAATTCACGAAAATTGCTCTACCCTACCGTTAAATATTCTTTTTCTTAGGCAAGAAATCAATGGTTTCAGTTCGTCTCGGAAAATTACTTTTAACGTATAAACAAGTAGATTGAATTAATCTTCTTATTAATCGACTGGTGCACAGCCCCATATTCCCTACCACTGAATTCGTAATTGCACAAACAGTTTGTGATCTGAATGATGTTATTTAATACTCAGCACATAAACAGCTTGGTACTAGCTGAAGAACTAAAAGCCACAAAACTCCCTCAAGGTGCTAAGTTTGTGTCACTCTACACTGACAAACATTACTCACACATACATATACAAAAAGCTGTAGCAGCAACCCAAACAAACCTTATGACACGCAAGAAACATACACACACACAGAGACTGCTGAATTTATGGAACTCCTCCAGCTAACCCTAAGTTGCACCTATTTTAAGGTCAGCAGCTAGAAACAGCCAAATGGGCTATCAGTGGGACCAAGTATATCTTGCATCGTAAGTGACGAATACATAAATAATGTGCAACAAAAACTGTTTAACGGCACAAGGTCACTGCCTAAAGAAAATTGAATTTTATAGAAGATATGTGGATGACACACTACTACTACTACTACTACTACTACTAGTCGTAGTGAAAGTGTATGCCAGCAACTGAGTGGACAATCTAAATTGTTCAGTAGTCTATACCAGAAAATAACATTTGCAGTGGAACCTGAACAAGATCAAATTTTTACTTACCCGGACCTAAATATTAGAAGAAAAAACACCACACAAACATTCTGAATGTATGGGAAAATACGACGAACAACACCACCACAATCCCTGCAGCTTCAGGGCACCCAAAAATTCATAAACAAGTAGCATACGCGTCAGTGCTGTATAGGGCATTTGAAGTATCTTTGAACCAAGAAAATATGCTACAGGAAATAAACATAGTGAAATAGTTTGCAGTTGCCAGTGACTATACAGTTCTCATGGTTAATTCAGTACTGGACAAAGTAAAGACAGACAGAGACACAAACCACACCGCAGAAAATGAAGATAAAAACAAATATGTATCTAAGATCCAACATAGTGACAATATATTACAAAATATCACGAAAAATATTCAACCCCCCCCCAAATAAGGTCTCTAATAAATTGCAACAAAAACTAATACCCTAACATAAAGTGTAATTAAGATCCATATTCAGACTCTAATATACAAAATGACATGCCAAGGATGCTCCATGTTCTGCCTAGGACAAACATGGAGAGATTTTAACACTCAACACTAGGTATAGAGAGGTCGTTAAAGCCTACATAAACAACAGATACACAACGTCAGCAGTGACCAAACACATACACAACACAAGACACCCATTTGGAAAAGTGGAGCAAAACATGATAGAATGAAGCTTTCTCGACCGGATTACATTGATGCTGGTAAACCTTTCACGGATTATATACAGGGTGGAGAAAAATTGTGTCACGAAATTGTAACCCTTGATAGGTGATGCCAGAAGGAACCAAAATGACTAATGTTGTGTAGGTCGACAACGCACGATTTTTAAACTACGGAAACCTGGCGTCACGAGCTCCGATTGGTCGTGGGATTGCCCTGTTGCCAGATGCCGTGGGCAACGCATGACCGCGAATGCTTTGCCTGCCGGAGATAGTGATGTATCCAGGGCGTATCACGTTGGAGCAGTGACTGGACGCTTGTACGTGTGAACCGACAACCATAGTGCTGCCCATCAACCGACGAACGGCAACAGGGCAATCACACGGCCAATCGGAGTCCGTGGCGCCAATTTCCGTAGTTTAAAAATGGTACTTTGTCGACCTACACAACATTAGTAATTTTGGTTCCTACTGGCATCAGATATCCAGGGTTAAAATTTCGTGACAGTTTTTCTCCACCCTGTACATACAGGATGTCCAATTTATCTTGACCACCGTAAATAACTGTTTGTCCATATGCAAATTACAAAATGTTTCAAGCAAATGTTCTTTAGCTGTCATGGGGACATCAGTCAGCATGATTGCCTTCGTTGTAGCTTTGTTTTTTACAAAGATATGAACGGTGGTATGACTTTTTTAAATGGCGCCCGGTATTCTTTATTTGGTAATTCATTTCCTCTCCTAAAGACATATTCAAAAATGTATCACAGTGTACCATTCACTGGAATACAACATAAATAATTACATAACACAACACTTAATCTGAGCCTGGGATCACAAACTCGTCTACTTGCTGGAGTTGTCAGGAAAGAAATAAAAACCAAGTAAAAACATAACACAAAATTGACTTTGACTCTCCTGTACCATTGCCCAGGAGTAGCACATTCAAAGGTGCTCAAAGTGGTGACCCTGTATACCGATACACTGGTGCATTCGTTGAATAAAAGAATTATTTACTGCTTCCAGTGTTGCTTACTGAAGAGAATTACAAGCAAGTACGATACGTTCCTGCACGTCCTCTGGAGTTGTTGGAATATCGCGATAGACAACGTCTTTAACGAATCCCCAAAGAAAGCAGTCCAGAGGATTTAAATCGGGAGACCTAGTATGCCAAGTAACTGTTCCTCCTCGACCAAACCATCTGGCAGGATACCTTCGGTTCAGAATACGACGTGCACGAAGGCATCATGTGCTGGACATCCATCTTGTTGATACCACGTAAGCATTCTGGTTCTTAGCGGCACTTCTTCCAGAAGAGGAGGAAGAAATCATCTGTGGAAGTTGGCATACGCTGTGCCGTTTAGACTACCACTGATGAAATAAGAGCCAATAATTGTAGTACCAAGCATCCCACACCGGACGTTAACTCTCCATTGACGCTGATGTTATACCTGTCTAAGCCATCGTGGGTTGTTGCTGGACCAATAATGCATGTTCCTTGTATTTACCTGTCCTTTGTTTGAGAAGGAACATTCATCGGTAAATAGAACATTGGAGAAGAAGTTCGGGTTGGCGAGGATTTGCTACTGTGTCCACTGCCAGAACTGTAGACGATTCTGGAAATCATTCCCATGCAATTCTTGAAGTAGATGTACATGGTAAGGATGGAACCGGTGACATGTAAGAATACGATGTACACTTGTTTTAGGAAAGCCAACCACGTCCAAGCTGTCGTGTGCTGACATGTGGATCCATAGCAATGGAAGCGAGAACAGTATCTTCGGCAGCTTCTCCTGTGCGAGTGTTACGACGATTGCGTTGTTGTGGGTTGAAACTTCCCGTTTCCTGAAGCGTTGCAACAAGACGAGGAAACATCCGTCGGGATGGTGGGTTCTTGTCAGGATATCGCTCTCTGTACAGTTCCGCTGCCTGCGTAGCATTTCGCCTATCTTCAACAACACCAACAATAAAAGAAACGTTATGTCGATGGCCGGCCGCTGGTGGCCGAGCGGTTCTGGCGCTTCAGTCTGGAACCGCGCGACCGCTATGGTCGCAGGTTCGAATCCTGCCTCGGACATGGATGTGTGTGTTGTCCTTAGGTTAGTTAGGTTTAAGTAGTTCTAAGTTCTAGGGGACTTACGACCTCAGCAGTTGAGTCCCATAGTGCTCAGAGCCATTTGAATCGTTATGTCGATGCAGTTTGTAGGAAGAACAGCCTCTACTGTATGCCTAATCTACACACCAGTATATAAAAGGCCTCAACTACTGTTCTAAATGTACCCGTACATAAGAAAACAGCGTTGCAATTACTGTTCTGCTAACTTACATTCCCCATAGATGAGTAGGATTTCTACCTTCTCTTCGTTGGTGTACATGCTACTCACACAACTCTTCAACTGACTATGGTTGATAGAATGACGGGTGTGCATTCTACTTATGTTTACATTTGTCCTCTGTCAACGTCAGCACGTGGAGGTGTTCCATTACCCCGAGTACCTGCACTTAGCGCTGTGAGCGTCAACGTCAGTGTTCTGTTATGTAATTAATAACGTTGTGTTTCAGTGAACGGTAGACTGTGATACATTTTTGAATAGGTCTTTAGGAGAGGAAATGAATTCCCAAATAAAAAATAAAGGCTACCATTTAAAAAAGTCATACCGCTGTTCATATCTTTGTAAAAAACAAAGCTACAATGAAGGCAATCATGCTGACTGATATCCCCCTGATGGTTAAAAACGTTTGCTTGAAACATTTTGTAATCTGCATCTGGACAAACAGTTATTTACCGTGGTCAAGATAAATGGGACACCCTGTATATATAGTTCTCAGACATCCAACCCGTCAGCCGGCAAGACTCAACAGAGGAGCCACGTCTCTGAAAACGTCCAGCGCATTTCCGGAAAAAATGTGAGGAACAGAAGGAACTTGCCCCCCTTCTTGCAGTGATGTACCGTAGGACTCTAGAAGAGCGTAGCGTTCCAAAAGATTGGAAAAGGGCACAGGTCATCCCCGTTTTCAAGGAGGGACGTCGAACAGATGTGCAGAACTATAGACCTATATCTCTAACGTCGATCAGCTGAAGAATTTTGGAACACGTATTGTGTTCGAGTATAATGACTTTTCTGGAGACTAGAAATCTACTCTGTAGGAATCAGCATGGGTTTCGAAAAAGACGATTGTGTGAAACCCAGCTCGCGCTATTCGTCCACGAGACTCAGAGGGCCATAGACACGGGTTCACAGGTAGATGCCGTGTTTCTTGACTTCCGCAAGGCGTTTGATACAGTTCCCCACAGTCGTTTAATGAACAAAGTAAGATCACATGGACTATCAGAACAATTGTGTGATTGTATTGTAGAGTTCCTAGATAACAGAAAGCAGCCTGTTATTCTCAATGGAGAGAAGTCTTCCGAAGTAAGAGTGATTTCAGGTGTGCCGCAGGGGAGTGTCATAGGACCGTTGCTATTCACAATATATATTAATGATCTTGTGGATAACATCGGAAGTTCACTGAGGCTTATTGCGGATGATGCTGTAGTATATAGAGAGGTTGTAACAATGGAAAATTGTACTGAAATGCAGGAGGATCTGCAACGAATTGACGCATGGTGCAGGGATTGGCAATTGAATCTCAATGTAGACTAGTGTAATGTGCTGCGAATAAATAGAAAGAAAGATCCTTTATCATTTAGCTACAATATAGCAGATCAGAAACTGGAAGCAGTTAATTTCATAAATTATCTGGGAGTCGGCATTAGGAGTGAATTAAAATGGAATGACCATATAGCCGGCCGCGGTGGTCTAGCGGTTCTGGCGCTGCAGTCCGGAACCGCGGGACTGCTACGGTCGCAGGTTCGAATCCTGCCTCGGGCATGGGTGTGTGTGATGTCCTTAGGTTAATTAGGTTTAAGTAGTTCTAAGTTCTAGGGGACTTATGATCTAAGATGTTGAGTCCCATAGTGCTCAGAGCCATTTGAATCATTTTGAATGACCATATAAAATTAATCGTCGGTAAAGCAGATGCCAGACTGAGATTCATTGGAAGAATCCTAAGGAAATGCAGTCAGAAAACAAAGGAAGTAGGTTACAGTACACTTGTTCGCCCACTGCTTGAATACTGATCCCAAATGTGGGATCCGTAGTAGATAGGGTTGACAGAAGAGATAGAGAATATCCAATGGAGAACAGCGCTCTTCATTACAGGATCATTTAGTAATCACGAAAGCGTTACGGAGATGATAGATAAACTCCAGTGGAAGACTCTCCAGGAGAGACGCTCAGTAGCTCGGTATGGGCTTTTGTTGAAGTTTCGAGAACATACCTTCACCGAGGAGTCCAGCAGTATATTGCTCCCTCCTAGGTATATCTTGCGAACAGACCATGAGGATTAGAGCCCACACATAGGCATACCGACAATCTTTCTTTCCACGAACAATACGAGACTGTAATAGAACGGAGAACCGACAGAGGTACTCAAGGTACTCTCCGCCACACACCGTCAGGTGCCTTGCGGCGTATGGATGTAGATGTAGGACAGAAGAGTTCCGTGGAGCACGACCTTGTAATCGGGAAGGCTTACCAGCAGCTATTTCATAAACAAACCCATGTTTCTACAGTCGCAGGCTTTCACTAACCGTTTCTAATAGTTGAAATCAAACCATTAATTTGATTAGATAATAAGCTGCACTGCTGTACCGACAAAACAGCACTGCCACACATACACAGACAGGCTGACTTACCGGATAAACTTCCGTACGGTCGTCGCTGACCGTCTGTCATTTCATGGTTGCAGCTCCACAACGGAATATTGCGTTCCCGCCGTATATTTATCGGTGAAATATTGCTCGATTCGACGTCCACTACCCTGTTCTGACCTTATTATCAAGTTGCCTTTGTCCTCTCTGAATTCCTTTCTCGAGGGGGAACAGTTCATGATACTCATGACCCCACTCCCTTGGATTCACGCCTCTACGCCATATACCGGGTGATCAAAAAGTCAGTATAAATTTGAAAACTGAATAAATCACGGAATAATGTAGGTAGAGAGATACGAATTGACAGACATGCTTGGAATGACATGGGGTTTTATTAGAACCAAAAAAATACAGAAGTTCAAAAAATGTCCGACAGGTGGCGCTTCATCTGATTAGAATAACAACAATTAGCGTAGCAAAGTAAGACAAAGCAAAGATGATGTTCTTTACAGGAAATGCTCAATACGTCCACCATCATTCCTCAACAATAGCTGTAGTCGAGGAATAATGTTGTGAACAGCACTGTAAAGCATATCCGGAGTTATGGTGAGGCATTGGCGTCAGATGTTGTCTTTCAGCATCCCTAGAGATGTCGGTCGATCAGATACACTTGCGACTTTAGGTAACCCCAAAGCCAACAATCGGACGGACTGAGATCTGGGGACCTGGGAGGCCAAGCATGACGAAAGTGGCGGCTGAGCTCACGATCATCACCAAACGACGCGCGCGAGAGATCTTTCACGCGTCTAGCAATATGGGGTGGAGTGCCATCCTGCATAAACATCATACGTTCCAGCAGGTGTTTATCAGCCAGGCTGGGGATGATGCGATTCTGTAACATATCGGCTTACCTCTCACCCGTCACGGTAGCAGTTTTGCTGTCCAGCGCCATCTGTCGGACGTTTTGTGAACTTGGTTTTTTTTGGTTCTAATAAAACCCCATGTCATTCCATGCATGTGTGTCAATTTTTACCTCTCTGTCTACATTATTCCGTGGTTTGTTAAGTTTTCAAATTTATACTGACTTTTTGATCACCCGGTATAACTACGGAAAGTGTTGCCTACGTTCCTTCGTTAAGCGATGAGAAGCTGCAGGTATTGAATGTATCTGCATTTGAAGTGCCAAGTACAGTTTTCCTTTCTTCTTCGTGCTGCGGGGTTTCCTTTGCTTATTGGCGGTGCGTTCGCCTGAGCCGCGGGTCCATTGTGAGCGTCGCCAGTGTCGCGACGCCGGCCCTCAGCAGCTGGTCTGGCGGTGACGACATCAGCAGCATCGGGCTGTGCCGCCGCTCGAGGCGACGTGCGCGTCCTTTGTAGGCGCCCCGGCGGCCACTCTCCTGGGAGCACAGCCGGAAGAAGCGACGCCCAAAGGCGGGTCCGCCACAGGGCTCAGAGGACGTCTCGCCTCTTCGCTCCGTCCCTTCTCGCCCCTGCTCTCCCTCGGGACTCAGGGAGATAGCGGTGTAGCCTCTAGGCCGGGCCCGCGTGTTGTGCTAAATCGTCCCGCTCCCAGCGCTGCGCCAAAAAGCTCTGTGGCGCCGCGGGCTGTCGATGTCTCAGCGGGAGTCACTTGCGCCGGTGTTTCTCAGCGAGTCCGTCCACCGCCTTAACTCCGTGGAGTGGCTCACAGCGTTGCACAACGTCCAGCTTGAGCCACGCTGATTTCGCAAGGGACGGACATTATTTCAGCTCTATATTTCGTCGTGCTACACTTGCCACAGTTAGTTCGTTAGGTAGTCAGTCACATGTTCCATAGATCATTTGAACGGTTTCTTTTTTTATCTAAATGATGTGGAACGAGTCACTTTGTAGGTATTTGTAAACATGATTAGTGTCAACAGTAATAAACATATTATCATTTTATTCCTGACCATACAACTACACTTGAAAACCAGTTTTAAGGAGAAATTGGTCAACGGGATAGAAGGAGTTGTCCAGGAGAAATGACCTTAAATTAGATTTAAAACTTGCTTCGCTACTTCTCACACATTTTATGTTGTTGAGCAAATGATCGAAAAATTCTGTAGCTGCATACTGAACTGCTCTCTTAGCCAACTGACTACCTTAACAGTTGGTAATAAAGGTAATTTTTTCCTCTAGTTTTGTAGGTATCTGTAACACTGTTCTTCTGAAATTGTGATACATTATTTATGACAAATTTCATTAGCAAAAATACATATTGTGAGGGCGCTGTTAAAGTCGTTAGCTCCTTGGGAATGTGACGACATGAGGTGATAGGTGAACACTGCGCGCTTTTGTGCAATCAGTACTTTGTTTCTAATTGATAAGTTACCCCATAAAATTGAAACGTCCCCTTAGAACATTTGTACAAGACTGTGCTTAAACTGACACACAATATTTTTAACGCAACGCAATCTGACTTTCAAAAATCCCTACAAAAGAATGGCCCTCACTAACATTAACCTATACCTTTCACAAATCACTTACCTCACAGAAATCTTCGTTACTCGAACTACTGCAATACAGTGAGCGCCACTACTGCCAGCTAAATAAAAGATTCAAACTACTGAAGGCACTAACTACTGATAGGCATAGTTAGCAAATGAAATATTTTGATAGAGAACAAACAATGTATTTACCTCAATAGTGTCCAAAAGTCATAATGTATATAGCAGTTCATGACATCCAGTCTTACAAATTTCAAAACTCCGCCATCTCTCTCCCCACATCCACCACTGCTGGCGGCTCACCTCCAACTGCACAACGCTACGCGCTGTTAACATCCAGCTGCCCAACACTACAATGGCAGACAACAATGCAAACTAGCCACAGACTGCACACAGCACAGCCAGTGATTTTCATACAGAGCGCTACGTAACGTTGCCAATAAGAAAACATGAATAGCCTACTTACATAGCCACCATGCTCCTCACAAAAAATTTTACAAATTGTTTTGGGCAGTGGCAAATACAGATTTGAAAAAATTTTTCATAATTATAATTACAATAACAAAGAAATCAAATGCACACTTTATACAATGTTGGTCAAAAGCGAAAATTTTCTCACAGTCCATAAATACAGTTCTGATAGTTCATCACAGTAAAATAGCAGTGTTTTTCTCAATGTCTGAGCAGTAAAGGAAAATGCACACGGAAGTAGTGGATTTCCATGCAGTCTTGAAGAAGTAGTGTTGTCCTTCCAACAGAAAGACAGTGCTGACTCTTGACATGCAGACAGGTAATGGGCCACAACAGAGCAAACCCACAGCAGAGTCAGTCAAAGTTGAAGGATATTGGTAGGTAGGTCATCACAGAGCAGACCAACTGTAGTCCTGGTAGAGATTACGGTGTTGGTGGGCCACCAGAGGTACAGACCCTCTGTAGTCCTGGTAGAGATTATGGTATTGGTGGGCCACCAGAGATGCAGACCCACTGTAGTCCATGTAGAGACGGCCAGCAGCCAACTGTTGCGACTGTGCAGGTGCACAGTCACCATTGAAAAGTCCTGCGGAGAATATAGCAAGTCCATAAACCACCACTTGTGTACTCACAAAGTTTTGGGAATTGTCCTTAGAACCAGCAATGCTGTTAACCAGTCCCTTGCTGAATTATCAACACACATGCAAACACTATCAGTCCCTACTTCTCACATATTGTCCATATACTATGACCAGCAGAAATGTGTGCAGTGAAATGAATCCTTACAAGTTACTTAATTTGCTGAACTGGTGTCAATTACAATATTATAACATGAGAATACAATGACAAAGGTACAAAATATATCATTAAAGAACATAACAATACAGATAACATTTGTAGTAATATGGGCTTTACAAAAGAATCGAACTAACATATACATCAGTGTTATAGGAATTATGACATAAGTAAATACATAAAAGATCAGAATAACTTTTGAAACATCAACTTCACACATGAGCATTAAAACAAAACAGAATAAATAATGTCTAAACATCTTTACAAAGTAAATAACATATTTATGCAAATTATATTTGAGGATAACAGTATTCCTCATCATAGTGAATGCAGCTTAGTATTAGAAGAGAAGAAATTCTATGAAACAGTACACAGAGACAGGAAGAAAACAAATACACAAGGGTACATAAACACATAGCGGAATAATACAAAAGGAAAGACAGGGTTCGTTTTCAGGGTAACATTTGGTACTGCAGTCCAACCCAAAACTTCATTCCATAGATCTTTCGTCTTATTTCAACATTTGTTTCCACCAGAAAAATCCAATCCAAGCTTGCTTTCTGTATTTATATGTTCACATATTTCTTTCCTCATTATTTATTTTCCATGAAAATCCTACCTAAACCTGTTGTCCCTAAATCCTACTTTTTTGTTCATATCCTCTTTCAGAATCCTTTTTTGGACAAACCATTTCCTTATAGCTTCTCAGTGCATTTCATCCAATTCATCACAACTCATTCTCTTATATAGCCTACCCCATCTTAAGCTAACTTAAATCTACTGAGCTCAGATGCTAAACTAAGGGTCGAGGCAATGCAGCTGCACAAAACAATTAACACAAACAGCAATGATAAAAAATGTAAATTGGCAAAGTAGCACTATGCCTGGCAAACAGCAGCAGCAAATGTAATAACTTATATCTAAACATGACAAAGCTCAAGCAGAAAAAAATATTACAGTAAAAATGGCCATGTTTAATGCCTATGTCACATCTTAACACTAGAGCGATGCATTATGATAAGTTACTCTACCAAAAAAATTACCAAGTAGTTGAAAAGAAAATTATGTATGCAGTTACTGTTATTAATCCCTTGTTATTGTTCTTTCCATTCCAAGTGCTCCTTTTTTTTTCTCCACCTGTGCCTCTGGAAGGCACACACTAATGGCTTTTTTCCCAGGCGACTGTTGCGCAGCTGGGTGCCCACGACACATTACATGCAGGTGGTCACTTAACTTTCTTACCGAAATATTTACGACACCAGTTTGCACTAAGTGACAGTCTCATATAAAAATTTCACAGGTCGAGAATTTGCGTTTCAAATCTGTAGAAACAAAATCCTATAAATATAACAGTGTCCAAAAAATTTTCGCCAGCATAGTGATACATTCACGCATATACACACATTTCATAACTCTTAAAGTACAATTCTCGGTTTCCAACATCCTTTTTCACAAACCAGAGTCCCTAACTTCTATTCATTATTCATATACATATAAACACGTAATCACATTCCTCATATAGCATCAGCTTATTGATCATAAGCATATCTCAACAGCATAATACACATCGTCGTCGTAATAATATCAAAAAACTCAGTCAAATCTTAAAATCGTCGTAGCTTTCTGCGATAATTTCAAACCATAAAAAATACTCTCTGCTCATTTCAATAGTGTCATCTACTTCAAACGTACTTTAAAAATCATGATCTCATACCAAATACATCATTCAAAGCCCTCATAGTATCACAATGGTTCTAAAAAAATATGAAGAGTTCACAAAGTGCAGACAAAATACAGTTTCATAAGTGTGAAGTTATCCAACTGTGTAATTGCGTAAACATGTCACTGATGTAGTAAAAAAAATGTTTGTCTCTCTCAGTTAAATGATCACGTAGCTGTGTATTTTGTGTTGGAGAAATATGGTACCGATGTGTAAAGTTGTATAAGCAAATACCATATTAGCTAGGGCTCCTTGTGCTTGCCACACACATGGTACACAAAGTAAGCGTGTACCCCCCTGAGGATTAATGTAAGTATACCCTCAGGTGTTACAGATTGCAGCAATGGAATGAAATGTATCACGGAAAACTATCTTTGTAATTGAAAAATCTTGAAAAATAAATGGTTTAAGTACAAAATTAATCACTCAAATGCGTGTCCTGTAGCGCTAAATGTGCGTCTTGCTGTAAGATAATTCTGTGGAAGTGTCGTAGTCATCGTCCTCTGTAAGCAAAGTTCTGCAGAAGTCAATGTACTTACCTCATCATAAACGAAAGTGAAATGCTTTGCGTATAGATATCGTTGTTATTACGTACCTTACCATGATCAACAAAGTACTATACTATAACGTATTGTTGTGCTATGAAAAAGGCTGTCTCATTGTAGCTATACCACAAAAGTTACTACTAAAACATGTTTTACTTTCCAGAATAATACAGAAAAACTGTGCAAATATAAAACAGAAACACTGCAAAAGCAACATTGTAAATTGTCACTCATTAGTAGCGTAGTGATAAAATCGTGTAGCTGTCACATAAACTAACCACTGTGTCATCTTTAATCTCACAGAAAGTACTTTAAATCAAGAATGTATTTTCAAGTAAACCAAAATGTTGCATTAAAATCTCATTAGCAGTACTGGTAAATGTTCTAAGTGTGTGAGCCTTATAGTCGTTACGTGATCATGCAACTAACAAGCAAGAATGTACAAATAACAACACTGTGTTGTCTGTTCACTATAACAATGCATTCGTAATTACTGTCTAAATTAAGTTGCCCAGGTTCTTGACTGGATATTTAACTTCAAACATTGTTGCATGTTAACAGATTCTAAGTCTGACAAAGCATACTAGCAATGTAAAGTGAAAAGTTATATGGCAAAGACAAAGTTAAAAAGCAGATTATCTTTCAACAAACGGTTTTACATGTGGAATGTGGTGCAATCCTTTACTCTTCCTAGTACACAGAGGTTCAACTTGAACAGAATTATCATGCGGTATACGTCGGTGAGGAATGCTAAAATTTTTCTCAAGGTTAGCGTGTATCTTATTTTTCTCTGAGCCAGCTGGCGACCTGGCTGCCTGTGGTGCGAGTCATTGTCTGTTTCTTTGTTGGCACGCTTCGTTATTGGGATTTGGAGACCTAACTTCTACAAATTCACCTTGTTGAGAGGGCCCCGCCCTGTTTGAATTCCGCCAGTTCTGATGCAATTCAGATCTGTCGTTACGATCATATCATCTGTCGTCATGTCGGTAGATTCCATATTTTCTTTCTTGTCGGTAACGTGGTGGAGAATTTCTCCCTGAATCGTAACTGCACGCTGGACCGTTGCATCTAAAGTTATTCTGTCTCCCCTGATAATAATTGTTTTGGTTCCCATATTGTCTGTTTCTATGTTTATCTCTACCATATTCATTACTACTGAAGTGCGATCTTTCTCTGTAACTATTATTCTGCCAACGGTTGTCATACGGGTGGTGTCTGTTTTGGTCACGATTTGCGTTGTAAGAATAGCCTTGTCGTGTCCAGTTAATATTTCTTTCACGGCGGAATTGTGACGGATGTGACCTGTAATTCTTGTGCTCCTGTTTTCGCGTCCCGCGATTGTCAGTGTCGATTTACAATTCTTGTAAGAGTCCCTGAAAAGCTTCAATGTCGTCTTTACAACGTCCTGCCAAAATAATGTGTCGTAAATGTTCAGGCAATTTGATTAAGCAAATGTGGATGAGTTCTGAGGGGCTGTATGGGTTTGACAGGTACTGATTCTTGTGCAACATGTCTTCAAAATATTACACAAGACTGGACATTTCAGATTGCTCGAAATGTTTCATCATTATGACGCTGTGTTTTACTCGGTCTTGTGTAGCTTGAGACCAATATGCTGAGAGGAAGGCATGATAAAATTCTCCTTCACTGTGGCAATCGTGAATGACCGATCGTATTCTTACAGCTGGTTCATTCTCTAAATAGCCACACATAAATTCTAATCTGTGCTCTAATGACCAGTTGGGAGGAAAACAATGAGAGAATTGATGGAGCCACGCTTGTGGATGAATGTCGTTGCTAGAATTCTTAAATGTTTTGAATTTACGCGTAGTAATGAACAGCTTATAGTCAAAATCATCGTGTCGGCGAGTAGCAGATCGCTCATTGTTACGTCGTTTCGGTGGTTCCATCTCAAAATTCAATGCACCTTGCCAATTTCTTTCATAATTTCCGAAATGCGCCGTGTTATTATTTTGTGGTTGTTCCGTACTTCTATATCCCTCTGCCCGTACTGGAGCGCGAGTGTCCTCTGAAATATGTAATTCTTGTATTACTTGTGCCAACTGATCTTGTACTTCCCGGATTTCTCTTTTGTACTGTTTATTGATTTGATTTTGATTTTGTTTGATTTTTCTAATTTGTTAATATTCTTCAGTGTCAGTGAAGGCTACAGGTCTTGTCCCATTCAGATCATCATCTACCTTTGTAGGTAAGTTAGTGAACTGATCCGAAAGTTCGGCTACTTTCTCCGATAGTGTACTTATTTCCTCAGCGTGTTTTTCTGAACCAAATTTCAGAGTGTCCATTTGTGTTGAAATCGTATCTACTGTGTCCTTTAAGTTTTCCTGAGCTTTTGCAAGTTGCATAACCGAATCGGTAGATGCAATTGAGTCAATTTTAGCTTGCAAGGTCTCATGATTTTCATGAACAATAGTCTGCAGTTCTTTTATGGCTGCTTCGTGATTCTGTAATGCATTTTCATGACGCAAAAAAGTAGGCTGGAAATGCTCACAAATTTGTGTTTTTACGTCATTACAAACTTTTTGACATTTGAATTCAATGTTATGTAACTCAGTAGTTAAATCTTCACGTGTTTGTTCAAGTGTGGTGTCTAACTTTTAAAGCTTTTGCTGTGTTTGTCTCTGATTTTGTTCCATTGTGTCTAACTGTTGCTGTGTTTGTCTCTGGTGTTGTTTCATTGTGTCTAAGTTTTGAAGAATTTGTTCCATTGTGTCTAACTTTTGAAGATTTTGTTCCATTGTGTCTAACTTTTGAAGATTTTGTCCCATTTGTTTCTGATTTTGTTCAAGCGTTGTGTCTAACTTCTGTAGCCTTTGTCCCATTTGTTGCATTAAGTGTAATAACAGTGCACTGGTGTCTTAAACATGTTCCCCAGTGCTATTCGGCAGTGCATTTGATCTGGCAATATTTGCATTTTGAAAAGCAGAAAATGTGTCTTGATTTATTTGAGAAAACTATGAGGACGCAAAACCTGAATCTACGGTATTTGCAAGATTGTGTCCTGTCATTTCGGAATCCTGAGGCGAGCTGTTGCTGACCGATCGATCGATAATGCTTCCCTGTTCACTAATTGTTTCACTGCCTACACCATTATTTACAGCCCGCTCCATTTCCCTATGCACAATTACCAAATTACTACTTTGAACATTAGTTAATTCATTACATGGTGGCGCTAACACACTGCTTTCGTCTTCACTGTCATTTCTCAGTTTACTTTGGAGCCTAGTATTACGTTTTTGACACGCCATTATTGTCACAATATTTCACACGACAACACAGAAAAGCACAATTTGAAGAGCAAAATAAGAAAACACATTAACATAGCATTGAAAATAATATCTCGTTAGTTGCAAGCGCAGCTGCAAAATACTTGGTGCAAATCTACATGCATGCCACAACTGTTTTACTGTACGAGAATGAAAACTACAACTACAAAGGAAATTCTCTCTGTGATTACGCGCTAGCAACAAACAATAGTACACTAATTACGCAAACTGCAAGAACAAAATCAGAAGATTCCAGTGAGGTATCCTCGGCTAAAGGTCGACATATGAAACGTCCCCTTAGAACAATTGTACAAGACTGTGCTTAAACTGACACACAATATTTTTAGCGCAACGCAATCTGACTTTCAAAAATCCCTACAAAAGAATGGCCCTGACTAACATTAACCTATACCTTTCACAAATCACTTACCTCACAAAAATCTTCGTTACTCGAACTATTGCAATACAGTGAGCGCCACTATTGCCAGCTAAATAAAAGATTCAAACTACTGAAGGCACTAACTACTGATAGGCATAGTTAGCAAATGAAAGATTTTGATAGAGAACAAACAATGTATTTACCTCAATAGTGTTCAAAAGTCATAATGTATATAGCAGTTCATGACATCCAGTCTTACAAATTTCAAAACTCCGCCATCTCTCTCCCCACATCCACCACTGCTGGCGGCTCACCTCCAACTGTGCAACGCTACGCGCTGTTAACATCCAGCTGCCCAACACTACAATGGCAGACAACAATGCAAACTAGCCACAGACTGCACACAGCACAGCCAGTGATTTTCATACAGAGCGCTACGTAGCGTTGCCAATAAGAAAACATAAACAGCCTAGTTACAAAATTATTACACAGCTATTTATTAAGTTGAAATATGCAAAATGTGTCATAAGGTTGATACGTTTGTTTTCAAGAGTAGCAATTATATGAAGAGTAAAGGTAACTGAACTTAGTTGTTTGAGAAGCTCAGTAATATGCTTCTTGCAATTCAAGTTTTCGTCAATACGAACATCCAAAAATTTGGATCATTCAACACTACTTACTGACTCCTGCTCATGTGCTCCATCAGTTGTTCGTATGACCCTATTTGTTATACAGAACTGAATGCAGTGTGCATTTTCAAAATTTATGGTGAGATCATTTTCAGGGAACCACTTAATGATTCTCAGGAAAATGTTATTTACTAACTCTTCTGCTGCTTCTCTCTTACAGGATTTATTATAATACTAGTATCATCTACAATGAGTACTAGTTTTGCTTGTTGAATGTTAAGTGGAAGGTCATTCACATAGATAAGAAATAAGAGTGGACCCAAAATTAAACCCTGTGGGTCTCCCTTTGTGATTTTTACCACAGTCACTAAAATTTTCTACCTTTCCAACAACCTCCGAGTTATTCAGCACAACCTTTTGTTTTTCAATTGTGATATCAGTACTTATTCTGGAATTATGGAGAATTCATCGAGAGAACCCTTTGACGTCGAAAACTGATGAAAATTCTTTATTAAATAATAGCGAAAATATTAATTTTGTTTGTGTTTCTGGGAGGTGGAGAGATGATACCACTCTCACGGAAATGGGAAGAGTTACACCATGTACGTGCCTGTACGGTATGTTGATCAAAAATTCAGATTAAGCTTATTCATTACGGATGTTTAAGAACCCATGACTGTTTATTCAAGGTAAAGAGAGAAAACTGCGATCTGCCACGTAATTTGAATACTTGTTTATTCCATAAACCAGTTTTCGAATATTTTCAGGCTCATCTTCATCTAGTGCACAGTAGGTTCCTGACTATTTCATAGTGTATGGTGCTGGCTCTGTGACAAGAGGACGAACAAGCTTTAGTATATCGCCATGAGTACTGTTAACATGGGGTTTTGGATCTCAAAATGAATTCTGTACTTAATGCGATAGAATGGATGGCTTTTTTAAATTAGTATCCACCTATCTACTTCGATAGTGATTTACAGTTGGTAACACATCACTAATTTTTCACAGGATGTGTATACAAGCACCAACATTTACGATACGTAGCCAGCATCCAGCAAGTGCTGTGCAACTGGTGTTTGTTAGAAAGATCTTCGTACGAAGATATAACGTACTTTGCTGCAAGATATTATATGTTTTTATTTTCATGTAGTATAGTTGGAGTACTGTAATTAACTTGACCGAAACTGGAGTTAACACGAACACTCAAAAATAAATTAAAATAAAGTTGTGATATTTTGCAAGGAATTACAGCTGTTTACATGTACTTGTACTTTACACTTAAAGCAACAAGAACAAAAATTAAAATGAACTGTTGTCTTATTTCTGTTTTTACATTAACATGGTCAGGAATATTAGTAAAACCTGATTTTGTTGATTGCAGCTAAAATAATATTTATACAAATCCAGAGTTGTGTCACAATTTCAAAGCAAGTGGTAAAGAACTTTAGAAGATATAAGATTTTGAACAAATTAACATTTACATCTGTCTAGTAAAAATTGAAATATTTGTATGTTCAGAATCTTAAATCCCCGAAAATTCTTCCCCAACTGCTACGAAATTTTGACAGAACGTTGCACACCTACTGAAGCGCCATGTCCCAAATCCGGTCCCAAGCCTGGTTGAAAAAGGAAGAGGGAGAACTAACACCTCTTTAAAAAAGTTGGTTCATCTGACCCAGGTGAAAATACCTTGTAAGAGTTCCTTGCCAGGGTGACAGTGAAGACCTCAACGGGAGTGAAGGCGGAGGTGAAGTTAATCATAACGGCAGAACTGGCGGAAGAGGCAGGCTTTTCTATAAAAGCACAAGACTGTACCGTCTGTTCCCACAGTGGACGACTACAAAAGGCGTCTGTTCCACATGTAAGTGGCGGCCTCAGTCACAATTCTAAGCTAAATGTTTGAACTCTAATCACTGAAAGGTTCAACTGTCTTTCGCCGAACTAAACTCTAACCTAAAGTATGATAGTGTAAGACGTATATATTTCTATTGTTGATTGTCAAATCACAATTTATGAAAGATGTTTATATTTTATTAATAAGATTAAGTAGGAATAATTAATATTTGTCATGTTGGAAATAATTGTTGTTGTTGTTGTGGTCTTCAGTCCTGAGACTGGTTTGATGCAGCTCTCCATGCTACTCTATCCTGTGCAAGCTTCTTCATCTCCCAGTACCTACTGCAACCTACATCCTTCTGAATCTGCTTAGTGTATTCATCTCTTGGTCTCCCCCTAGGATTTTTACCCTCCACGCTGCCCTCCAATACTAAATTGGTGATCTCTTGATGCCTCAGAACATGTCCTACCAACCGATCCCTTCTTCTAGTCAAGTTGTGCCACAAACTTCTCTTCTTCCCAATCCTATTCAATACTTCCACGTTAGTTATGTGATCTACCCATCTAATCTTCAGCATTCTTCTGTAGCACCACATTTCAAAAGCTTCTATTCTCTTCTTGTCCAAACTATTTACCGTCCATGTTTCACTTCCATACATGGCTACACTCCGTACAAATACTTTCAGAAACGACTTCCTGACACTTAAATCTATACTCGATGTTAAAAAATTTCTCTTCTTCAGAAACGCTTTCCCTGCCATTGCCAGTCTACATTTTATATCCTCTCTACTTTGACCATCATCAGTTATTTTGCTCCCCAAATAGCAAAACTCCTTTACTACTTTAAGTGTCTCATTTTCTAATCTAATTCCCTCAGCATCACCTGACTTAATTCTACTACATTCCATTATCCTCGTTTTGCTTTTGTTGATGTTCATCTTATATCCTCCCTTCAAGACACCATCCATTCCGTTCAACTGCTCTTCCAAGTCCTTTGCTGTCTCTGACAGAATTACAATGTCATCGGCGAACCTCAAAGTTTTTATTTCTTCTCCATGGATTTTAATACCTACTTCAAATTTTTTGTTTGTTTCCTTTACTGCTTGCTCAATAAACAGAATGAATAACATCGGGGAGAGGCTACAACCCTGTCTTACTCCCTTCCCAACCACTGCTTCCCTTTCATGTCCCTCGACTCTTATAACTGCCATCTGGTTTCTGTACAAATTGTATATAGCCTTTCGCTCCCTGTATTTTACCCCTGCCACCTTTAGAATTTGAAATAGATTATTCCAGTCAACATTGTCAAAAGCTTTCTCTAAGTCTACAAATGCTAAAAACGTAGGTTTGCCTTTCCTTAATCTTTCTTTTAAGATTAGTCGCAAGGTCAGTATTGCCTCACGTGTTCCAGTATTTCTACGGAATCCAAACTGATCTTCCCCGAGGTCGGCTTCTACTAGTTTTTCCATTCGTCTGTAAAGAATTCGTGTTAGTACTTTGCAGATGTGGCTTATTAAGCTGATTGTCCGGTAATTTTCACATCTGTCAACACCTGCTTTTTTTGGGATTGGATTTATTATATTCTTCTTGATGTCTGAGGGTATTTCGCCTGTTTCATACATCTTGCTCACCAGATGGTAGAGTTTTGTCATGACTGGCTCTCCCGAGGCCATCAGTAGTTCAAATGGAATGTTGTCTACTCCGGAGGCCTTGTTTCGACTCAGGTCTTTCAATGCTCTGTCAAACTCTTCACGCAGTATCGTATCTCCCATTTCATCTTCATCTACATCCTCTTCCATTTCCATAATATTGTCCTCAAGTGCATCGCCCTTGTATAGACCCTCTATATACTCCTTCCACCTTTCTGCTTTCCCTTCTTTGCTTAGAACTGGGTTTCCATCTGAGCTCTTGATGTTCATACAAGTGGTTCTCTTATCTCCAAAGGTCTCTTTAATTTTCCTGTAGGCAGTATCTATCTTACCCCTAGTGAGATAAGCCTCTACATCCTTACATTTGTCCTCTAGCCATCCCTGCTTAGCCATTTTGCACTTCCTGTCGATCTCATTTTTGAGACGTTTGTATTCTTTTTTGCCTGCTTCATTTACTGCATTTTTATATTTTCTCCTTTCATCAATTAAATTCAATATTTCTTCTGTTACCCAAGGATTTCTACTAGCCCTCGTCTTTTTACCTACTTGATCCTCTGCTGCCTTCACTACTTCATCCCTCAAAGCTACCCATTCTTCTTCTACTGTATTTCTTTCCCCCATTCCTGTCAATTGTTCCCTTATGCTCTCCCTGAAACTCTGTACAACCTCCGGTTCTTTCAGTTTATCCAGGTCCCATCTCCTTAAATTCCCACCTTTTTGCAGTTTCTTCAGTTTTAATCTACAGGTCATAACCAATAGATTGTGGTCAGAGTCCACATCTGCCCCAGGAAATGTCTTACAATTTAAAACCTGGTTCCTAAATCTCTGTCTTACCATTATATAATCTATCTGAAACCTTTTAGTATCTCCAGGGTTCTTCCATGTATACAACCTTCTGTCATGATTCTTAAACCAAGTGTTAACTATGATTAAGTTATGCTCTGTGCAAAATTCTACCAGACGGCTTCCTCTTTCATTTCTTAGCCCCAATCCATATTCACCTACTATGTTTCCTTCTCTCCCTTTTCCTACGCTTGAATTCCAGTCACCTAAGACTATTAAATTTTCATCTCCCTTCACTATTTGAATAATTTCTTTTATCTCCTCATACATTCCATCAATTTCTTCATCATCTAGTTGGCATATAAACTTGTACTACTGTAGTAGGTGTGGGCTTCGTATCTATCTTGGCCACAATAATGCGTTCACTATGCTGTTTGTAGTAGCTTACCCGCATTCCTATTTTCCTATTCATTATTAAACCTACTTCTGCATTACCCCTATTTGACTTTGTGTTTATAACCCTGTAGTCACCTGACCAGAAGTCTTGTTCCTCCTGCCACCGAACTTCACTAATTCCCACTATATCTAACTTTAACCTATCCATTTCCCTTTTTAAATTTTCTAACCTACCTGCCCGATTAAGGGATCTGACATTCCACGCTCTGATCCGTAGAACGCCAGTTTTCTTTCTCCCGATAACGACATCCTCTTGAGTAGTCCCCACCCGGAAATCCGAATGGGGGACTATTTTACCTCCGGAATATTTTACCCAAGAGGACGCCATCATCATTTAATCATACAGTAAAGCTGCATGCCCTCGGGAAAAATTACGGCCGTAGTTTCCCCTTGCTTTCAGCCGTTCGCAGTACCAGCACAGCAAGGCCGTTTTGGTTATTGTTACAAGGCCAGATCAGTCAATCATCCAGACTGTTGCCCTTGAAACTACTGAAAAGGGTAGCAGGAAATGTCTGCACCAAAGTACTGTTGAGAGCACCGGAAATTGATATAATTTTAAAAAGGGCGGGAGAGACCGCGTATGGATACATTTTAAGAAAAGAGCGGGAAAGACCGCGCATTGATACATTTTGCAATGGTAACAGGGATTGTCTGCACCAGAAAGCATTGTTGGCAGGAGAGACCGTACTTTAGCGCTCGTAAGAAGTCAGTAGTAAGCGAGAAGTGAAGCGAGTCGGTAGCAGGTCTGAAGCGAGAGGTTGAGAGGAGTGGTGTGCCTGTCAGCCACCAGCTATGATTTACAAGAGATTATAAACGGATGCACAGAGACACAGCTAACTATTATCATAAGAGGAACTAATATTATTGAATTATTTTTTTGAGAAACTCAAGACTACTGAAGGTATGTTTGCGCAATGCTAGTTGTAAGATTATTGTAAAAAGTAAGTCCCATTTGAAAGTTTGTAAAATCATTTCTTTACCAGCAGTAAATATTTGAAGAAACGTTTTCAAAATATAATTAATTTTTGCCATCAATGTTGCATTACTGATCATAATGCATCCCAAGAACCATCAACGTAAAACTTAGCAAAATTTTTATTGTTGTCAAGAAAATTTTTAACTATGAATTTCGTAACTTCAGTCAAATTAATTAAAGAATAACTTCAGCTTTGCTATTAAAGAATAACGTCAGCTTTGGTAATAAATACAGCCTCTTATTATGAAAGCCCACCAGCAGCTAATAGAGTATAGTAAAACAGAGTAAGTATATTCATGTCGCAGTTCGATGTAGCAGTCAGATGGCGATCCAGTAACAGTAAAAAAGGTAAGGAACAGTTTTGGGTTATTGCAGATAACGACTGAGGGCCACGACGACGACACAGTCTATGTTTCGTCGAAATAATCAGAAAATCACTTTTAATAAGCAGTAATTAAATTTGTATGCGAAGATAGGGCAAGAGAATAAATTTCAAAGGGAAGGTTTCATTTGTTATTATTAAGCAAGAGATAGAAATCCTAAAGAAAGGTTTCATAGTTTATTGTAAAAGGGAAGGTAATCAATAACAAAAGAGGTATAGAGGAGACGGGAATGTTTCACTTGGCGACATCCAATCGGTAAGACTCTTTAGTGAATCTACTGTGAAAATGAATATACTGACTCTGACAATTGTATGAATAAGCTAGTGTTAAGTGGCGCAACGCTTATACTAAACTGTATACCTTTAATTCACTGCCCATCGGCAATTCTGTTTGCTCTATTGATTCTGCGTTGAAAAGTGTTTGTTCAGTGTTAAATCCGCTTTGAACAGTGATATACACTCCTGGAAATTGAAATAAGAACACCGTGAATTCATTGTCCCAGGAAGGGGAAACTTTATTGACACATTTCTGGGGTCAGATACATCACATGATCACACTGACAGAACCACAGGCACATAGACACAGGCAACAGAGCATGCACAATGTCGGCACTAGTACAGTGTATATCCACCTTTCGCAGCAATGCAGGCTGCTATTCTCCCATGGAGACGATCGTAGAGATGCTGGATGTAGTCCTGTGGAACGGCTTGCCATACCATTTCCACCTGGTGCCTCAGTTGGACCAGCGTTCGTGCTGGACGTGCAGACCGCGTGAGACGACGCTTCATCCAGTCCCAAACATGCTCAATGGGGGACAGATCCGGAGATCTTGCTGGCCAGGGTAGTTGACTTACACCTTCTAGAGCACGTTGGGTGGCACGTGATACATGCGGACGTGCATTGTCCTGTTGGAACAGCAAGTTCCCTTGCCGGTCTAGGAATGGTAGAACGATGGGTTCGATGACGGTTTGGATGTACCGTGCACTATTCAGTGTCCCCTCGACGATCACCAGTGGTGTACGGCCAGTGTAGGAGATCGCTCCCCACACCATGATGCCGGGTGTTGGCCCTGTGTGCCTCGGTCGTATGCAGTCCTGATTGTGGCGCTCACCTGCACGGCGCCAAACACGCATACGACCATCATTGGCACCAAGGCAGAAGCGACTCTCATCGCTGAAGACGACACGTCTCCATTCGTCCCTCCATTCACGCCTGTCGCGACACCACTGGAGGCGGGCTGCACGATGTTGGGGCGTGAGCGGAAGACGGCCTAACGGTGTGCGGGACCGTAGCCCAGCTTCATGGAGACGGTTTCGAATGGTCCTCGCCGATACCCCAGGAGCAACAGTGTCCCTAATTTGCTGGGAAGTGGCGGTGCGGTCCCCTATGGCACTGCGTAGGATCCTACGGTCTTGGCGTGCATCCGTGCGTCGCTGCGGTCCGGTCCCAGGTCGACGGGCACGTGCACCTTCCGCCGACCACTGGCGACAACATCGATGTACTGTGGAGACCTCACGCCCCACGTGTTGAGCAATTCGGCGGTACGTCCAGCCGGCCTCCCGCATGCCCACTATACGCCCTTGCTCAAAGTCCGTCAACTGCACATACGGTTCACGTCCACGCCGTCGCGGCATGCTACCAGTGTTAAAGACTGCGATGGAGCTCCGTATGCCACGGCAAACTGGCTGACACTGACGGCGGCGGTGCACAAATGCTGCGCAGCTAGCGCCATTCGACGGCCAACACCGCGGTTCCTGGTGTGTCCGCTGTGCCGTGCGTGTGATCATTGCTTGTACAGCCCTCTCGCAGTGTCCAGAGCAAGTATGATGGGTCTGACACACCGGTGTCAATGTGTTCTTTTTTCCATTTCCAGGAGTGTATTTTGTTGCGTGTGTTATTTATAGACAATGTCCCGCAGAATAATTACTCGTTCTCAAAGCGATAAAAGTGTAGAAAATAGTGGCGAGAAATTCTTTTCAGGAATAGACAGAAATAATACGTGTGAAAAACGCGGTTGTGAAATATTAGGTGAACAGACATTCGAGAGCAATAATAATATGGATTCTTTTCACGACCAATCAACTTCAGAAAGGCCAACCGATAATGAGACATTAGTGCAAAATAATTTGTTTTTAAATACAACAGACGCTACACAGTCACAAATTACGCGTAGCAGACATAATAGTTTCAGTAATGAAATCACTGTAATGCAGTCAAACAGTGTGACTCCATTACGCTCCGAAACAGATTCAAACGGTACACAGCTACACAATCTACGTAACAGATACCACAGTTTTATTGACTAAAATTCCGAAACCACGGAAGAGGTGAGAAATTACAATCGTCCGAGGATGTACAAATGAACACAAATGTACAACCTTTAACAACGAATACAAATAGACACAGAATTCAATCCGAAACGGATCCAATAATGGCATTTTTGCTACAAATGGGACAAGACATGAATCAAAACTTTAACAGAAGGCCACAAGAATCAGCAGAGCTAAAAAACGAAATCAAGTCAGAACGTACACACACAGATCAGAAATTAGACAAAATGTACCAAAATCTGAAACACGAAATCAAAGTAGAAATTCAAGCAGTCGCCGAAAAATCAAACCAAGAATTACACGCATTCGCGGTAAGCATACGAGAAACAATGACAGAGAACTTTTCTAAACAAAACGTTCACATTGATGAACGTTTTAACAATCAAACAGAAAACTGTTTGATACGTCACCGCAATCTGGTGCGATCGCAGAATAAAGAACGAAAAGAACTATCACAAACAATTAATGGACAGCGACAGGACGACAAAGAGAAAGTGTTTGCTCAGGGAAAAACTTACGTGGACAATCACATACACTCGATTTCGGAAGAAATCGAAACGGTTAAGGAGACAAATATTCAAATACAAGAGAGGCTCACGGAAATCCAGTCACATACAATTGAGGCGAAAATTTCTACACACACTGAAATCCAGAATATTAGGGATAAATTAACAGAAGAAGTTCTGAGACTAACTGACAAAATGGAACACATAGAAATCAATCAAGACTCAGAAAATTTGAAAGCAGATTTTAAGACAGTAACCAAAAGTAATCGTAAATTACGAAACAAATTGACAGAAAAGATCAACGAACTCATTACAAGAATAGACCTGTTAGATACTACCAATGAGAGTAAATCAGATGACACTACAGCAGTCTCAGTTCAACAGATTTCTAATAGTAAAGATACGCAAATTACAAATGTGCAACAAACAAACGCAGCCTAGAATCACATAATAATTTGTTACATCCGAAAATCAATTCTTTACAGCAAAGGATAGCTGACACACAAGAAACAACTGCAAACAATCAATTCCAACAGAACACACACCATTACGACATGCCTCAGATGCACAATACATATAATGTCGGTAGACTTCAGAGAGTAAGAGATCTTAACCAGGCAGAAAGACACACAAATTCATATTCACAAAATTACGAAAATAATTACACACAAAGACATGACGGTTTCGACCACAAGCATTTCCTTTCAGTGAGAAAGTTTAAAACATTTAAAAACGACAGGACGCAAATACATCCACTGGACTGGATCCAACAATTCAATGCGGCATTCCCACAATCATGGCCAGTTCAACATAAGCTAGAATTTATTATTAGTTTTCTTGAAGGAGAACCAGCGAGAAGAATGCGACCAATTAGTAGAGAGTGTTTCTCAGTAGAAGCATTCTAGGAAGCATTTCTAGCAGCATATTGGTCAGATACCACACAGAGTAGCATTAAAGATCTGCTAATTAGTCTACCAAATTTCGAGAATTCTACTTTCCCAACAATCGCACAATTTTCCGAGTATATGGTTGAACAAAACCAATACCTCAATGAGCTATACAGTCAATCCGCATTAATACAGCTGTGTATTTCAAAACTCCCCAGAGAATTGAAAGTGTCATTATTAACAGGCCAGCAAAAGGACAGCGTGTACACATTTAGAGACATCCTGCAATTGCTAGAGGTACACCAGGCAGATTATGCGTTTGTTAATAAGAACTTTTCACGACATAACGCAAAGCAGACAAACAATAATAATTTTGAGCAAACACGATTTGGTAATAACAATCATAATAAACGCTTTCGCAGCGAAAATGAAAACTTTAATCGAGAATATACACAACGAACAGCAGTATAATAACAATGTACATTACAATTCAAGACAACAACAAAGACATCCAAATAACACGACACATATACGACAGGAAATGTCGAGCTGGTCAAACTTTCACATGACTCATCGTCAAGAAAAGGCGACAGGTGCAAACAATTACATGGGTCAGCCGCGAAATACACAAAACGAGCAAAGACAGCCTTTTCAGAGAAACACGCGTGCCTCGCCGTATAACCACAGTTATGACGACAGAAGGAGAGAAAACGAACACCGACCGCAAAGGACATTCTAAAATGATAATTTTCATAGAAATTCAAACAGTGCACAACAACAAAGTTATCGTATGAATGTACTAGACACAAGATTTCATCCGCCACCTACCGCTAATAATCAAAACAGTAGAACAGTACAACTCATAGAAAACACACAACACTCCCCGACAGAAAATGAAATGTCAGAACATTTATGACTATACTCCATTCACCGAAACAAGAGACGTACTGTAAACACGGCAAGGCGCGTGACCACAGCGCTGCTGTCGAGGGTTGTACAAGGCTGGGGCGTCAGAAATTAAAAAATGAAAGTCGTGTTTTTTTATAATTTGGCACCTGAACATATAAAGTGATCCGAGAACTGCCTTCCGACACCTTTATTTACATTAGATTAAAATTTATTGCCACTCAAAAAGAGAAATATTAAGCTTTCAGGAAAAGTTGTTTTTTCGCGTTACTCTATATTTATCACGCCATATCTACTAATCTGTGTGTCGCACAGCAAAATAATTTTATAATTGCCTTCAGACCTATATGTTGATGACGTCTGCAAATTTTCTGCCCAATAGAGTCAGTAATAGTGAAGCAATGAATTAAAATCTCACGTCTGATATAGAACTTTTACCAAATCATCATCCGAAATATAGTAAGCGACAAACTTTTGACCTTTAAATTCTTTTGTGGGGGTGTAAGCGAGAAAAGTTTCAGAAAGGTATGAATTTAATTTTGTAGTTTGTTCGAATGTGATGGGTGCATCCGATACATTGTGCGGTTCGCAGGCGCGGCGCTCAGTCAGTGTGGCCGCCTCAGTTGCAGGTGTGAGCTCGTTAGTGGGTGTTGTACAGCGACGATTTCGGCATATCTTATGTTCATCTGTAAAGACACTTGAAAGACTAGTTGTTGATTATTAGAGTAAGTATATGTGTTTGTAGTCACGCTGAGCATTCACTGTTTATGTGCGCATCCAATAGCATCACATGGTTTCTTATTTTATATATTCACTTATTTCATTAGCATCACATACGGCTGTCCTTATTATGTCATCCACGGTTTCAGCGAGCGAGGTCGACGTGTCAGTTTTGAGTCCACCAAAGAAGCGAGCAAAAAAGAAATCATTAAGTTCTTCTGAGAAGCACGTGGTGCTTAATGTGTATAAAACGGAACTTTTACATCCAGAGCAGTCGATGAGTGATATTGTTTCGAAAACAGCTGCAGCTACAGGTGTTGGACGTTCGAAAACAGCTGCAGCTACAGGTGTTGGACGTTCTTCAGTGTATCGTGTGATAAGTGAGTACAAGGCCACACACTCTTTGAAGTCTACCAAGAAAGGAAAATTACGACAAACTTTCTGAAAATGTTGATGACTTCGATAGAAATGCGATACGAAGGAAAGTACACGAATTTTTTTTTCGTAACGAATTGCCATCAATTGACAAAGTGGTTACAGTCGTGAACGAAGATGCAGATCTGGCCAATTTTCGGAGAACTACATTTTATAAGTTATTGAGAGAAATGAATTTCATATATGTCCGGCGTGTGCGCGATAAGATGCTAATAGGCAGGGATGACATCTTCTTATGGAGGCGGCGTTATCTTCGAACCATTGAACGGTTGAGAGATGAAGGCAGACCCATTTGTTGGACGAGACGTGGATGAACGCAGGACATACCCGAAGTTACGTCTGGGTAGATGACACTATAAATTCCTCAAAACGAGCGTTTCTGTCCGGGTTATCCACCGGAAGCAAGGGCCCATCAGGCAAAGGGAAACGTCTGATTATCGCACACATTGGCAGCAAAGCAGGTTTCGTTGAAGGATGTTTGTGGACTTTCGAATCCAAGAAAAGTGGAGATTATCATGAGGAGATGTGCGCCGAAATCTTCGAGAAGTGGTTTCAAGATGTTCTTCCTCGGCTTCAGGAAAATGCAGTTATTGTTCTTGATAACGCGCCGTACCATTCTCGGAGAAAAGAAAAAGTTCCCAATGCGAATTCCAATAAGCACGAAATATCAGAGTGGCTAAAATCTAAAAACATCCATTTCGAAGACGGTATGTTGAAGAAAGAACTTTTAGATATAGTTAAAAATCACAGAACAGCGCACAACGAATACGCAATAGATGAAATGGCGAATAATGCAGGGAAAACAGTTCTCATAATTCCTCCGTACCACTGTGAATTAAACACCATCGAGTTAGTGTGGGCCAGAATCAAAGGCTATGTTGCAGTGAAAAACAAAACATACAAAATGCCGGAAGTTAAAGTATTGCTAGAAGAAGCAGTAAGAACAGTGACTGCAGAGGATTCGAACAAGTGCGTCCTCCATGTCGTAGAAAAAGTGGAGACTCAAATGTGGAAATTAGACTGCATTATAGATGAGAGAGAGGAGCGGTTTGTTATAAATCTCAGTGAAAACAGTTCAAGTTCGACAGAGTGAACCTTGTTTCGTCGTTTCTCATTATTATTACTGATATTGTTAATAAAATTAACAATTAATTGTGTTTTAATGGAGCGTTTTGTTAGCAACCTGAATGAAAATAAATCTGCTTCGACAGAATGAACTCAGTTTAACATTATTGTTAAATTTATTTCGTACATTGTTGCCCAGGTTTCTCACGGTCCGCTGTGACAGCTCGGTAGCCAGCCGAACGCCGCCAGCTGCAAAGCGTGCGCCAAGGATTTTCCACACCCCTACGTATCACGTGAACACCGAATGCTTTCTGTGGAAACGAGCGTAGTCGCTCACGTGACACTGTTTATGTTTCGTCCCAGCTCTCGGTGAATAGACTTTAGAGATAGCCTGTGATGAATCTCTAAATGACGACACTATGGATAAGGACAGAGAAAAGATAACGATAGAGAATGCCATTACATTCGATGACGTACGAGACACTTTGTTACAAGAAAAACCGATCATGCAGAAAACTATATGCCACCCAATAATCGAGATAAATTTAAAGCCACAAAATATTTTAGCAATAATTGATTCAGGCTCACCAATGTGCGTAATTAACGAAGACACATTTAACAGATGCAATAGCGATAATATTTATCCAGTATTCCCGTTACACAAAACTAAAGTTAAGGGAGCATTTCCAGGAAAAATCATTGAAGTCAAAAGACAGACACAATTGACGTTTTTTTTTGCAGGGCAAACTTTCCACAGCAATTGTTGGATAGTTCCACATTTAACAACTGATATAATGTTAGGAATGAATTTTCTCGTACTGTACGACGCGAAGATTGACTTTAAATCGTCATACTTAACATTACAGAAGGAAGACATTGAAGTGGTAGCGAGATTTCAAAACACAGTATCCTCAGAAGAACTAAATATGCACAGGATCGAGATTGTTGCAGATTCTAAGGATAACGATTGTTATCTCACACTCTACACGAATACACATAATAACGACACGGCAGAGGAACATTAGTATAATGTATTAGGGACAATTACACGCAAGGCTGGAGACAGTATAGCAGAAGTCGACACAGAACGCGCAGCATTAGAAAATATTCTTGTGCAACATAAAACAGTTTTTAACAATGTTCCAGGAACGATGACAGGATTTAAGTACGAATTTCAGGTGAAACCACACGAGACTTTCAAAGCAAAACACTATCCAATCCCGCATATATACACAGAAGCAGTTAAGAAAGAGTTACGAGCAATGACTGATCAGGGTATAATTGAACCAGCAGCAAGCCAATATAAAAATCCATTACACATCGTTGAAAAAAGGATGGATAACTCCGTTTAGTTTTAGATTCACGTGAGGTTAATAAAATAATCATTACAGAAACTGACCGACCACAGACGTTAGAAGAGTTACTGCAAAAGTTTCATGGCACCTCTATATATACCACCCTCGATCTCAAATCAGGATTTTGGCAAATCCAGTTGCATCCAAACTGCCGAAAGTATACGGCATTCCTTTGCTTTGGTGAATGTTACCAATTTTGTAAACTTCCGTTTGGACTAACGATTTCGTCTGCAGCCTTTATACGAGGCATGAATACAATTCTCCCACAGGATCTTAAAAACAAAATTACTGCATATGTAGATGACATTCTAATCGCAGCAGAAAACTGGGAACAGCACAACCACACCCTTCAACAATTACTGAATACATTCGAGGAGAACGGTGTAACTATAAACCTCCGTAAATCTGAATTTGGAAAAGCCTCAATAAAATTTTTAGGTCATATCATTTCACAAACAGGTATTGCACCAGACTCTGACAAATTGCAAGCATTGAAAGATATCAACGTGCCGACAAATAATAAGGAGCTTCAGAGCTTTTTAGGCTTTATTAATTATTTTAGAAAATTAATGCATTATAAAGCATTAGACACACCCTTGCTATACCAGCTCACAAGTAAAAACACAATTTGGTCATGGAATGAAGACGCTGAAGCTCAATTCGAGAATTTGAAAGAAGAGTTACTAAGGGCACCTTTGCTATCGCATCCTGACCCAACACAACACTTTTCCATTGCAGCAGCACTAGGAGTACATATTTTCCAGGAAGTAGAGGAGGACGGTAAGACAATCGTTAAACATATTGCGTTTGCAAGCAGGATACTTTTTCCAGCAGAGCGCAATGACTCTGTAACAGAATTAGAGATGCTATGCGTAGTATGGGCATTTAAGAGATTCCGTCATTATCTATATGGAAGACACACCACAGTATATACCGATCACCGAGCAATCCAGTTTTTATTATCAGCAAAACTTACGCATGATACATTAAGCCATTGGAAATTATATCTACAAGAGTTCGACTTTACTATTGTACACATTCCAGGCACGCAGAATATTGTTGCCGACGCACTATCGAGATCTATTCAGCATAAACGACTAGAGAAAGAAAATACCGTCTGCTACAACAACCATAGTATTATGTATATCAAACAAGTAGCTTTCGAAAACTTTATATCATCAGCATTACAGGACATAGAGAGAGAACAGCAGAAAGATGAAACACCAAAAGAGATTGTAACGCTTTGGCGAGACAAGAGCAACGCAAAAATCAGACATAATTACACTATACATCAAAATATTCTGTTTATTCGCTCGTACCCAGACGGCAACAATTGGCTTGTATGCATTCCAGAAGGGATCAGAAACAAATTGATATGGTATACGCACCTAAGCTATGCACATTACGGAGATAGAAAATGCTTTCTAATTCTTCGACAAAATTGTCACTTCAACAATATGAAGAAACACATTCGCAAAGTTATAGCATCCTGCAAGATATGTCAGAACGCTAAATCTTCTACAGTATCACATATTCCACCACTGTATCCCATCATACCAGTTAAGTTAAGACAAATGGCAGCAGTAGATCTTTTCAGTCAAATCCCCAAAACAAATAAGGGTTATAGTTATATTCTAGTAGCCGTAGAACTGACATCCAATTTTCTTAACACTTTCTCCACTAAGGAAAGCAACAGCTAGATCAGTATCAAGAACATTTGTAAGAGATTTTCTATCAATAGTAGGACATGTACAGAAGGTTATTTCAGATAACGGACCACAGTTTAGGTCAGACATATGGAAACAAATGTTAGAGAGTAAGAACACAACACCAATTTACATATCAAGATATCACAGTTCTTCTAACCCGTCAGAAAGAATAATGAAAGAGATCGGGAAACTTTGTAGAATTTATTGCCACAGGAAGCACACAACATGGGACGAATACATTTCACAGTTTCAGGAAGTAATAAATGCAATACCCAATGCGTCAACGATGCTCTCACCAACTGTAATACTGACGAATAAAGACCCACCGAATAAACTTACTGAAATGATTACTTTTCCAAAGAAGCGTAGACTTCGTCATTGTCAGAGAATAGACATGGCACTAGCGAACATTAAACGAGCTGCAGATCATCGGAAGAGACAGCAGAAGCAGGGAAGTAGATTACGCAAGTACGAGACTGGCGATAAGGTACTAGTTCGTACTCATTATCTGTCACACAAAGGGAAGAAACGATGCAAAAAATTTGAACTTCTGTACGCAGGACCGTACAGAATTCGAAATATTCCCCACGCTAATGTAGTATACATTGAGACACTCGGAACGAAAAAATCGAGAGGAAACCATCATATGTCAAACATAAAGAAATTCTTAAAATAGAAAAACCTTCTTACAGGGATACATATTGACAGTGTACAACAATGAGCTTTTTGACACATTCCAGCAAGCCCGAATACAATGAGCTACTAATGGGTTATTTACGTGCACAACAGGTCACCTCGATTCGACCGCAGATAAATACACTGAACATTAATAACAGTCTTAGAAGGGTTCTCACAGGACATTTATTTCACATTATGTAAGGTAAGTGAAGCAATTAACAGGGCTACTTTAAAAGTAAATGTATAACAAAAATGGTTCAAATGGCTCTGAGCACTATGGGACTCAACTGCTGAGGTCATTAGTCCTCTAGAACTTAGAACTAGTTAAACCTAACTAACCTAAGGACATCACAAACATCCATGCCCGAGGCAGGATTCGAACCTGCGACCGTAGCGGTCTTGCGGTTCCAGACTGCAGCGCCTTTAACCGCACGGCCACTTCGGCCGGCTAAATGTATAACACGTACAAATAATTTTCATACAGTAGGAGAATTAGATGTATTCTTTAACCGGTGTATTCAGCATTGTTGTCATAGTTCACCAAAATAAACGTAGTTTTAATTATAATATAAGTATTGAATATGGAGAAATGTGGATAAATGCTTTACAGGTCATGCCGAGAGCTGACGCGATTTTCCAGATGCAGAGAGATGTTGAAGTCATCGCATGCGCAGACGATTATTAACCAAGAATATTTTGTTATAGGTAATACAGAGAGATATTGAAGGCATGCCGTGCGCTGATGATTATTAACAATGAATATTTTATTATAGTCTATGCAGAGAGACGACACGAGGTACATCTACATCTACATCTACATTTATACTCCGCAAGCCACCCAACGGTGTGTGGCGGAGGGCACTTTACGTGCATTACCTCCCTTTCCTGTTCCAGTCGCGTATGGTTCGCGGGAAGAACGACTGTCTGAAAGCCTCCGTGCGCGCTCTAATCTCTCTAATTTTACACTCGTGATCTCCTCGGGAGGTACAAGTGGGGGGAAGCAATATATTCGATACCTCATCCAGAAACGCACCCTCTCGAAACCTGTCGAGCAAGCTACACCGCGATGCAGAGCGCCTCTCTTGCAGAGTCTGCCACTTGAGTTTGTTAAACATCTCCGTAACGCTATCACGGTTACCAAATAACCCTGTGACGAAACGCGCCGCTCTTCTTTGGATCTTCTCTATCTCCTACGTCAGCCCGATCTGCTACGGATCCCACACTGATGAGCAATACTCAAGTATAGGTCGAACGAGTGTTTTGTAAGCCACCTCCTTTGTTGGTGGACTACATTTTCTAAGGACTCTCCCAATGAATCTCAACCTGGTACCCGCCTTACCAACAATTAATTTTATATGATCATTCCACTTCAAATCGTTCCGCACGCATACTCCCAGATATTTTACAGAAGTAACTGCTACCAGTGTTTGTTCCGCTAGCATATAATCATACAATAAAGGATCCTTCTTTCTATGTATTCGCAATACATTACATTTGTCTATGTTAAGGGTCAGTTGCCACTCCCTGCACCAAGTGCCTATCCGCTGCAGATCTTCCTGCATTTCGCTACAATTTTCTAATGCTGCAACTTCTCTGTATACTACAGCATCATCCGCGAAAAGCCGCACGGAACTTCCGACACTATCTACTAGGTCATTTATATGTATTGTGAAAAGCAATGGTCCCATAACACTCCCCTGTGGCACGCCAGAGGTTACTTTAAAGTCTGTAGACGTCTCTCCATTGATAACAACATGCTGTGTTCTCTTTGCTAAAAACTCTTCAATCCAGCCACACAGCTCGTCTGATATTCCGTAGGCTCTTACTTTGTTTATAACGCGACAGTGCGTAACTGTATCGAAGGCCTTCCGGTAGTCAAGAAAAATAGCATCACCTGGGAGCCTGTATCTAATATTTTCTGGGTCTCATGAACAAATAAAGTGAGTTGGGTCTCACAAGATCGCTGTTTCCGGAATCCATGTTGATTCCTACATAGTAGATTCTGGGTTTCCAAAAACGACACGATACTCGAGTAAAACACATGTTCTAAAATTCTACAACAGATCGACGTCAGAGATATAGGTCTATAGTTTTGCGCATCTGCTCGACGACCCTTCTTGAAGACTGGGACTACCTGTGCTTTTTTCCAATCATTTGGAACCTTCCGTTGCTCTAGAGACTTGCGGTACACGGCTGTTAGAAGGGGGGCAAGTTCTTTCGCGTACTCTGTGTAGAATCGAATTGGTATCCCGTCAGGTCCAGTGGACTTTCCTCTGTTGAGTGATTCCAGTTGCTTTTCTATTCCTTGGACACTTATTTCGATGTCAGCCATTTTTTCGTTTGTGCGAGGATTTAGAGAAGGAACTGCAGTGCGGTCTTCCTCTGTGAAACAGCTAGGGAAAAAGGTGTTTAGTATTTCAGCTTTACGCGTGTCATCCTCTGCTCCAATGCCTTCATCATCCCGGAGTGTCTGGATATGCTGTTTCGAGCCACTTACTGATTTAACGTAAGACCAGAACTTCCTAGGATTTTCTGTCAAGTCGGTACATAGAATTTTACTTTCGAATTCACTGAACGCTTCACGCATAGCCCTCCTTACGCTAACTTTGACATCGTTTAGCTTCTGTTTGTCTGAGAGGTTTTGGCTGCGTTTAAACTTGGAGTGAAGCTCTCTTTGCTTTCGCAGTAGTTTCCTAACTTTGTTGTTGTACCACGGTGGGTTTTTCCCGTCCCTCACAGTTTTACTCGGCACGTACCCGTCTAAAACGCATTTTACGATTGCCTTGAACTTTTTCCATAAACACTCAACATTGTCAGTGTCGAAACAGAAATTTTCGTTTTGATCTGTTAGGTAGTCTGAAATCTGCCTTCTATTACTCTTGCTAAACAGATAAACCTTCCTCCCTTTTCCTTATTCCTATTAACTTCCATCTTCAGGGATGCTGCAACGGCCTTATGATCACTGATTCCCTGTTCTGCGCATACAGAGTCGAAAAGTTAGGGTCTGTTTGTTATCAGTAGGTCCAAGATGTTATCTCCACGAGTCGGTTCTCTGTTTAATTGCTCGAGGTAATTTTCGGATAGTGCACTCAGTATAATGTCACTCGATGCTCTGTCCGTACCACCCGTCCTGAACATCTGAGTGTCCCAGTCTATATCTGGTAAATTGAAATCTCCACCTAAGACTATAAGATGCTGAGAAAATTTATGTGAAATGTATTTCAAATTTTCTCTCAGTTGTTCTGCCACTAATGCTGCTGAGTCGGGAGGTCGGTAAAAGGAGCCAATTATTAACCTAGCTCGGTTTTTGAGTGTAACCTCCACCCATAATAATTCACAGGAACTATCCACTTCTACTTCACTACAGGATAAACTACTACTAACAGCGACGAACACTTCACCACCGGTTGCATGCAATCTATCCTTTCTAAACACCGTCTGTACCTTTGTAAACATTTCGGCAGAATTTATCTCTGGCTTCAGCCAGCTTTCTGTACCTATAACGATTTCTGCTTCGGTGCTTTCAATCAGCGCTTGAAGTTCCGGTACTTTACCAACGCAGCTTCGACAGTTTACAATTACAATACCGACTGCTGCTTGGTCCCCGCATGTCCTGACTTTGCCCCGCACCCGTTGAGGCTGTTGCCCTTTCTGTACTTGCCCAAGGCCATCTAACCTAAAAAACCGCCCAGCCCACGCCACACAACCCCTGCTACCCTTGTAGCTCGCTTGTTGCGTGTAGTGGACTCCTGACCTATCCAGCGGAACCCGAAACCCCACCACCCTATGGCGCAAGTCGAGGAATCTGCAGCCCACACGGTCGCAGAACCGTCTCAGCCTCTGATTCAGACCCTCCACTCGGCTCTGTACCAAAGGTCTGTAGTCAGTCCTGTTGACGATGCAGCAGATGGTGAGCTCTGCTTTCATCCCGCTAGCGAGACTGGCAGTCTTCACCAAATCAGATAGCCGCCGGAAGCCAGAGAGGATATCCTCCGATCCATAGCGACACACATCATTGGTGCCGACATGAGCGACCACCTGCAGATGGGTGCACCCTGTACCCTTCATGGCATCTGGAAGGACCCTTTCCACATCTGGAATGACTCCCCCCGGTATGCACACGGAGTGCACATTGATTTTCTTCCCCTCTCTTGCTGCCATATCCCTAAGGGGCCCCATTACGCGCCTGACGTTGGAGCTCCCAACTACCAGTAAGCCCACCCTCTGCGACCGCCCGGATCTTGCAGACTGAGGGGCAACCTCTGGAACAGGACAAGCAGCCATGTCAGGCTGAAAATCAGTATCAGCCTGAGACAGAGCCTGAAACTGGTTCGTCAGACAAACTGGAGAGGCCTTCCGTTCAGCCCTCCGGAATGTCTTTCGCCCCCTGCCACACCTTGAGACGACCTCCCACTCTACCACAGGTGAGGGATCATCCTCAATGCGGGCAGTATCCCGGGCAACCACAGTCGTAGTTCGATCGGGGGATGCGTGGGACGAGCTGGCCGTCCCCGACAAACCCCCATCCGGACCCCCACAGTGATGCCCATTGGCAACAGCCTCAAGCTGTGTGACCGAAGCCAACACTGCCTGAAGCTGGGAGCGAAGGGATGCCAACTCAGCCTGCATCCGAACACAGCAGTTGCAGTCCCTATCCATGCTAAAAACTGTTGTGCAAAGAACGTCTGAACTAATCTACAGAGAGCGCAAACAAATCGACACAAAATTTAAACGGTTATTAAAATACAAGATTGCCTAGTAAATGCAGTAATGCTGCTACTTGCGGACTGCTGACACACTTCTCGGCAGCGGAAGGAGACTACGCGATTTTACACTATTCATGTACTAAAACGCGATGCTACAACTATCAAATACTATAGTACGCCCGAAATTTATGAATTAAACAATGAAAGTACCAAAAACATGCAAATAAATTAAGAATTAAACTATGTAACAAATGCGTGAGCTAGGAGTATACGACTTGCTGCTGCAGCTGCTTATCCAACGGCGGCAGGGAGCACACTGACTGACCAACCGACACTGGCCGTTCAAAACAAAAACAGAAGACAGACGACTACGCGAATTTACACTATTCAGGTACTAAAACGCGATGCTACAACTCTCAAATACTATAATACGCCCGAAATTTATGAATTAAACAATGCAAGTACCAAAAACACGCAAAGAAATTAAGAATTAAACTATGTAACAAATGCGTGAGATAGGAGTATACGACTTGCTGCTGCAGCTGCTTAGCCAACGGCGGCAGGGAGCACACACAAAGGAGAGAGGAGAATGAAGATGTTAGTATTTAAGGAACATAATTTAGTAATGGTTTATTTTGATAACAGGTGACACAGCGCAACGCAGCACTACAGATGGAGAAACCACATTAAATTGCTTACTATGTGTACTTTGCTATTCGAAAAAATTTTTCTGCATCGAACATGATATCTTTTACATCAGATACATACATAGGAAAAACAGATCACACCAAATTTCAGCATACCGATTCGCACTCTACGTAAAATACAAATGTTTTCTCTTAAATAACAATGACGATGTGTGTTACACAACTCAAACATATAGTCGACTGACAATGTGACTCGTAACTGACGAACACATTACCGAACATACTGAAGTCACAGAAAGTGACATATTTTGTCAAAATGTACTTTCATATCTCAAAAACTGTGAATTCACAACCTGTGAAGTAATATAACAGTGTCTTTACGTAATTATTTATATGAGCACCAGATTATAATTTATTTAGAGTCACAGAAAGTGACATAGTTTGTATAAAGGTACTTGTCTATTTTATTTAAAATGTTGATGCCTAAATATACTACTAAATTCCACTTACAGAAATATTTGTTATTTTATTGACTGTCACATAGTATGTAATACGTATTGTAGGCTGAATTCACTAGAGATGGAAAGTGTGTTTTTTATGTAGTTGTTTAAAACTATAAACTTTATCTACAATCACACAAGGTGAAATATTTTGTCATTCTAAACGTAAAATAAATAACTGTATGAGCACAGAGGAAAGAGATAATGTAAAATTTGGTAATAACGGTATCAACCATATCTGTGAACCTTTTGACAAAATGATTATACCTGCACCTTAATTCCAGTGCATCCACATGGTTATGGAGCACAAACAAAGTGAATAGTGACCCACGTTACTTCAATCTACGATGTTTTCTATGAGGTGTCGGCATACCAAGATGCACACCACAGTCATGACGTACATCAATAGGTGCTTGCATACCAAGATGCACACCATCACTACTAATGTACAATTGGAGTTGGAACTTGTACCTGATGTAGCTTAGGCAACTCAGGCAATTCGATGGTTAACTTAGTGTTTGGTTACAGTAAAACTATGGATCAAAGAGACGACGGAATCACATGGCGTTGTGCTATGTGAGGGAAAGAAACGGACTTTTTAGTGCGTTCACAGACAGTTGCCAGTGCTTTGACCATGCTATCCAGTTCCTTTTTTTCCCTTCCTTGAATATGGTACTAATAGATGCCAATTTATAATGAAACGTAAACTATGTTCTAATTTTTGCCATCCATTACTATTAGAAATATAAATAACTTTTACTACCTGATGTACACTTCCAACTTACTGAGATATTATTTGTATATTTCGATGTATATTCTTTTGAATATTCTCTTTGTTAGACTTAGGAACACAAATTCTTATGACAGCATATGTATCTGCTTTGTTGAAAGAAATATCTTATCATTAACTTACTTATTACTACACATATTCCTATAATCAAATTTTCTCCTTACGTCAAGTCCAAATGCCTTTACGACGTAGGAAAATTTCAAGAAAACCCAGTGGAGGGTTATGTAAGACGTGTAATTTCATACCGCATATGGACAAATTTTAACAAAAGAGCGGGAAAGACCGCGCATTGATACATTTTGTAATGGTAGCAGGGATTGTCTGTACCAGAAAGCATTGTTGGCAGGAGAGACCGCACTTTAGCGCTCGTAGGAAGTCAGTAGTAAGCGAGAAGTGAAGCGAGTCGGTGGCAGGTCTGAAGCAAGAGGTTGAGAGAAGCGGTGTGCCTGTCAGCCACCAGCTATGATTTATAAGAGATTATAAACGGATGCACAGAGACATCAGCTAACTATTATCATAAGAGGAACTAATATTATTGAATTATTTTTTTGAGAAACTCAAGACTACTGAAGGTATGTTTGCGCAATGCTAGTTGTAAGATTATTGTAAAAAGTAAGTCCCATTTGAAAGTTTGTAAAATCATTTCATTACCAGCAGTAAATATTTGAAGAAACGTGTACAGAATATAATTAATTTTTGCCAGCAATATTGCATTACTGATTATAATCCATCCCAAAAACCTTCAACGTAAAACTTGGCAAAATTTTTATTGTTGTCAAGAAAATTTTTAACTATGAATTACGATAATTCAATCCAATTAATTAAAGAATAACGTCAGCTTTGCTATTAAAGAATAACGATAGCTTTGGTAATAAATACAGCCACTTATTATGAAAGCCCACCAGCAGCTAATAAAGTATAGTAAAACAGAATAAGTATATTCATATCGCAGTTCGATGTAGCAAAATGGCTCTGAGCACTATGGGACTCAACTGCTGTGGTCATAAGTCCCCTAGAACTTAGAACTACTTAAACCTAACTAACCTAAGGACATCACACACATACATGCCCGAGGCAGGATTCGAACCTGCGACCGTAGCGGTCGTGCGGTTCCAGACTGTAGCGCCTAGAACCGCTCGGCCACTCCGGCCGGCTCGATGTAGCACTCAGATGGTGATCCAGTAAAAGTAAAAAAGGTAAGGAACAGTTTTGGGTTATTGCAGATAACGACTGAGGGCCACGACGACGACACATTCTATGTTTCGTCGAAATAATCAGAAAATCACTTTTAATAAGCAGCAATTAAATTTGTATGCGAAGATAGGGAAAGAGAATAAATTTCAAAGGGAAGATTTCATTTGTTATTATTAAGCAAGAGTTAGAAATCCTAAGGGAAGGTTTCGTAGGTTATTGTAAAAGGGAAGGTTATCATTAGCAAAAGAGGTATAGAGGAGACGGGAAGGTTTCAATAGCAAATAGGAAATAGGAAAACTACTCCAGGAAGTAACCAACCTTGCATCGCTAGTCATGGCGGTGCAACTAGGCCTTTGGATTCTGGAGAAGCTAGAACATCATGTAAGGAAGAGTCGGAGCTTCCTAGAACTTCCTCAAAGATAAGACCTAAGATAATACTTAACTGACATCCTCAATAAGCGCAACTTACTTTTATTAGTGCTTCAAGAAAAAAAGTATCTAGATGAAAATGCAACTGAGTCAGATGGATAGAGAACTTACAAAGAAAAAACCAACCATTAGAAATTCCAATAATATGATTACATTAAGGACGGCATTGGTGGTCAAACAGCAACTTACTGAATCAATGACTAATTTTAGCTCCCAGTCAGAACGAATTTCATTTCTGACTTTTAAGTCAGGCAATAAACGTTCCAATATTATAAATGAACATGCACCTACCAACCAACATAACAAAACAAACGTTGAAAAAGTGGATGATTTTTGGGAAATGCTTGAATACGAAACATGCAAACTACCAAAAAAACATATCGAAATTTTAGTGGGAGACTTCAATGCACAAGTTGGTAGATATAGAAAATTTAAATCAGTAGTTGATTACTATTCAGCACATGAAAGAACAACCAGAAATGCGGAAAAGCTCATAGACTTTGTAAAGAAATTAACCTAAAATCAATGACAACATTTTCCAGGAATCTTGCAAAAAAAGACTAAAATGTGGGTAGCACCTATTCCAAATCAATGTATCAAAAAGACCATTTGCCAATAATTACTCGCAGCCACAAAGAAATCTGGGATGTCAGAGTGAGGAAGGACCTAAACAGAGACTCGGACCATTATCTAACAGAAATAAAGATCAAATTTCAACTGGTCAATCCTAAACCGAAACCAAAAAGATTCCAAGAGTAAACACTAAATTTCTCACGCAAAATCGGGATAAATTCTGTGGTTTATTTTAAACACATGAAAAATGGGAGATCGGCAAGAAATTAAAGAAATAATGATAAAGGAAGTTAAAGAAATGGGACAACCATGAAGAATACCAAGACACAGATGGTGGAATGGGTTATGTGACGAGCAATTGACAATCGACTAAAGGCATGGAAAAAATGGAACAGCAATAAGAAACGTGAATATTGGGAAGAATTTAAAGAAGAAATAAAAAAAAGGCGAACATCATCAGATTAGTGGCAAGACAAGACATGACGAAGACAGACTAAAAGAAATGGATTCAGACTTTAAAAGGAAAAACACTATGGACTTCTGTAAGACTTTCAAAGAAGTTTTAACAGGAGTCCAATCACCGAGTCTACATTTGGAAGATAAAAATGGAAACACAGTTTTAAACAATAAAGAGAACTGCCGACTCTTAGGTATACTTTGAAAATCTGTTAAATTGTGAAGAGCCTATTGAGAGATTACAATTTCAAAAACCAAGTCCGCCATCGGAGTCACCTACAATAGAAGAAACAGAAAAGATTACCAAGTCGCTGAAGAATAACAAGGCACCAAGAGAGGATGGGATGGTAGCAGAAATGTGGAAACTAGGAGAAAATTCACAACGTAATTAAAGACATTTTGACAAAAGAAATCACACCCAGCTACTGGGAACAAGCACTGATCCATCCTCTCCACAAAGAAAAAAAAAAAAAAGAGATAAAACAGGGGGAATTTGGTCGCAAGGTAAAGTTAGTCGCAAAATGTTGAGAGGATAAAGACGTCAAATTTGGTCGCACAAAGAAGTTTTTTTTTTTTGTGAGAAATGTCGAGCTTTTGGAAGAAATACGTAGGAACTATCTTGGAGTCGCAGAATTGTCATTTACACAGTTAAGTAGGCGACACCGTCGTGTCAACGATGCGCCGTGCACTATACCTTCATAAAGGAAAAGTCCTTCAGAAATTACGCTCAAATTAGTCTTTTCTAATTCAATTCCTTACACTTTCTTTTTCCATTCTGGAAATCTCTAGATTCTCGTCGAGTTTTGTTCTTCTCGCCTCATTAGCAACAGCGTTGACATCCAACGACACAATCTACGCCCCACCTGCACAAAACTGGTGTCACTTTTCTTTGTCAATTTCACTTGATATGTTCGGCAAAAATGTTGATGCATGAGGAACTTTTTCTCACACTTAGAAGGTCAGCCCAAAGAGGCACTTAACTTTCTTCGTTTACTGATATGGAATATGCAGTAAATTTAATATGATATTTGTGTACTTCATTTTTATATTTTCACGTTTATGTAAGAATTATGTTTGGGCTCAAATGGATTTCATAGGAACTTGGTTACGAACCAACTTACTAATGCATAACGTAATTTTAAACAGAACCCACTGTAACAACTCATCTAGCTTTGTCCCGCGTAATCCCACTTCTGATACCAGTTGTACAGAATGGGGCGTATGGGCAGGCGGTGGGCGTTGTGGAATAATAGTGTAATTTTTTGAGAAAGGCCATTTATTGGCTAAAGGATGATGAAACGGGCTACATAGGCCTAGGGAGGTGAGGGTGAGCCAGAGCTTATAATTTGGCGAACATTGTTCGCGAAGCTACCGAAAGTTGTCTGCCAAAACTAAGTCCACAGAGCCGCAGCACCGGGAGAAGCGGGAGATGTTCAATGCTACAGGGCGCGCATCCGACTCGCGGGTGAGCAAGAATACTAGAGAGCGAGAAGAACAAAACTCGACGAGAATCTAGAGATTTCCAGAATGGAAAAAGAAAGTGTAAGGAATTGAATTAGAAAAGACTAATTTGAGCGTAATTTCTGAAGGACTTTCTCCTTTATGAAGGTATAGTGCACGGCGCATCGTTGACACGACGTTATCGCCTACTTAACTGTGTATATGACAATTCTGCGACTCCAAGATAGCTCTTACGTATATCTTCCTAAAACACGACACCTCTTCACAAAAAACTTCATTGTGCGACCAAATTCGACATCTTTATCCTCTCAACATTTTGCGACTAAACTCCATGGTGCTGGCCTCCTCGGGCCCAGCTGGTTGCTTAAAACTCCGACTATCATTGGTTATCTCGCAGTGTCCTGGGACACGTCATACAGTTAAATGCTACTACTTCAATAGTCGGTATTCCATCGGAAAATGCGACGTAAAAAAAGTGTCAACAATGCGCCGTGCACTATATCTTCATAAAGGAAAAGTCCTTCAGAAATTACGCTCAAATTAGTCTTTTACCAGTAACGTACAAAATATTGTCTAAACCACTTCTAAACAGAATAGATGAACAAGAAGGAACTAATATAGGAGAATACTGTAACGCGTCCTCTTATATTATTATGTTTTGCTATTGTTGTTGTTAGAAAATTCTTTATTCAGTCGGTCGTCGAAATTTTGAAATAACAGTTATTGTGGATGTCGCGTAATAAATACTTCGCGTGAAACGCTGTTGTGACACAGGCAAAGATCAATTGTGGAAACTAAGCCACTGAATATTACAAATAATGTTATTAAAGAATACTACATCAAATAAGAGGGCACGTACATTAGCGAATGAGTGGTCAAAAAAAAAAGCGTTATACTGTGTAGGAAATATAGTAACGCTTGTACACACTCAAATGTACGCGAACATACGAACGGGATAGAGGCACGTACATTTGGAGTGTAATCATTCCCCGTGGCCTGGATAAAAAGAATTACAGTTAAATACATTTATTCATCTTAGAACGTAAATGCGTGGACTTCGAAATTAAATGAAAAGAAAGACTGCAGGTTCTGAATGTTGCGGCAAATACATTGAAATCGACGGTAGCGGCCACGAAAGGAAAAAGATGAACACATTCACGTACCTCTATTGTTGAGCAACGTCGTCGTGAAGATCGTCGGCTCCATCTAAATTTTCTGTATAAAATTAAAATAATGGTAGTAATTTTCCAGAATTTCAGGAGCTGGGACCCATGGTATCACAAAAGGCGAAATCGCTCTGCTTCAAAATCACTTTCTTTATTTAACCCAATTTCATCAGTAAGAAATTGCACAACACGTCTTAACACTAGGACAGGATAACAGCGATAGGTAACATGTTCTAAAACTAATAAACGAAGAGCGTAAAGCTTCTTTTGTTCAGCAAATGCTTTACGCATTAATCTCTGGTAGTTGAACTAGTGTCTATATATTCATAAAAATTTTTTATATAATTCCTTTACAGTACCAAGCAGGGTTTGGTAAAGTTAGATCATGTGCAGGACAGATTCTTAATTTAAAAACCATTTTGAGAGGGATAGCTATAGAAAATAAAAAAAAGTAGTTACTTTAGTACACTTCAAGAAAGCTTACGACTCAGTTGACAGAAAAAACACTATTTCATATACTTTACGAATCAGGGATAGATGAAAATACCAGAACGCTCACGGATACAACATCAAGGATTCAATTTCAAGGCGAAATTTCTGAACCATTCAAAATGAAAATAGGAGTTCGGCAAGAAGACGGACTGTCCTTGATACTCTTTAACCTGGTTTTACATAAAATAGTAAAAACACGAGAAAAGGCATTACAAAACATAGGCATAAAAGGTATAAACATGGGACAAAGAAAGAACAAATTTGAAGTAAAATGCTTAGCCTTTGCGGCTGATGTAGCATCGATAACTGGAAACCGACCATACTCAAGTGCTATGCTCGAACTACTAAACGAGATTGCTGAAAATACTAGACTAAAAATATCTTATGAAAAAACCGCGTATATAGAACACAAACGTAATAGAGAAAAATTTACGAAAACGAAATATGGAAAAATTAAAAGAGGTGTTAAATTTAAATACCTCCAGGAATGGATCCAAGCCAACGGACTGGGTAACACAACAAATAAAGAAAGGGTACAGAAATTAGAATTTGCTTACAAATTAACACAAAACTACTTCAATAAGAAATCAATATCCAACAAAGCGAAGATGAAACATTATAAATGAGTCATTAGGACACAAGCGGCATATGGATCATGTGCCTAACGTTGAATAAGAAAGGCGAACTAAGAGAACTAGAAGAGAGAGAGAGGAAAATACTAAGAAACATTCTCGGTACTGAGGAAAACATTGAAAACAAATGGATTAAAAGGAGAAATGAAGATTTATATAAATATAGAGAAAAATCACAGTTACGATGAAGAAGAGACGGCTAACATTTAAAACGAACAGAAAAAACACGGATTACAACGGAAATTTTTAATTAAAGTGAAGAAAACTGTAGGGTGGATAGAAGCAGTCAAGAAAGATGCAAACAAAATAGGTGTTACAGAAGAAATAATACGTGACAGCCATCACTTAAGGCTACTGACAGGAAACGCAACCGATGAAGAAGACAATCCAAAACCTCGACCAAAGGGAGTGTGGGTAGATGGTCAGAGCCGAGCGGTTGGAGAGAAAACGAAGAAGTATAAGGAAGAAAGGAAGAAAAAGAAACACTATAAGTCTTGAGTTTTATGCAGTCCGTAGCTGGCCAAATTCATAAATTAAAAAAAAAATAATAGGGGATACGTTGTTAGCAAAAGTCTCATGTGTTTTTGTTCAGGATCTCCGAAAGTTCTTCGCCGATCCCTTTGAAATTATGACACAGCTGCAATTCCCCTCAGACACTATATTTTATTTTATTTCAGGGTGTCAATGTTAACGCCAGCTTTGACCTTGCCCATGCATCGACTGTATTGCATGCAAACAAAAACAGATAATGTCTCTGAGCGGAGTACATTATATCTTTGTATGAAGATCTTTGTTACAAGCACCAGTTGTAGCCCACAGCACATACTAGATGTTCGCTGATTTTGGTAAGTATCGGTGTCTATACACATACCCTACGAAGAGTGAGTGATGTGTTACCGACTGTCTATCACAGTGCAAGCTGATAGATGGGTACTAATAAAAAAGCCGTCCACACTATTCTGATCCAAACGTCATATAAACAAACATATGGCGATACATCAAAGCGTATTCCATCTTCTTGTCATAGTACCAGCACTCAAAATTACGCTATGAAATTTCTGTATTTACGTTGATCAAACTTTCAATCTTATGTGAACTTCTTTCCCATAGTTTCAGTACAATCAATAACATACGATCAGATGAAGGATTATGTGAGTATATGATGACTATTGAGTATGTCTAAAACAGAACTTTTTGAGTGCGGTTTATGCCAATCCATCGGATAAAGGTAGACACATTTGTACGAGAAGCAAGGGAATATAACACCGACAAATCACTCAGACAGTTGGCTATAGTAGAAGGACAACAGAACGAGTGGTAACGCGATGGATTCAGGGCAGGAGTACGGTAGAAACAGCAGTAACGGATACTTCCACACGAGTTGTTCACCACGAGAAGACCATAGGATTTTTCCACTGACTCTTCCGAGCACATAGAAGCCAACAGTTGAAATCCACTTCCAGCAGTGGTCACTACTCCTGACTGCAGTCAGATACAATCCAGTACCCCCTCACTCCAGCGTCAACAGGTTTTTTATTAAACCACGAGCTAATAAGTCAATAAGAACAATTCATTTATGACAGACTTCTTTATAGAATGATGAAGCAATACTCAGCGCATCGCACGTCCTACATACAAATGGTTCAAATGGCTCTGAGCACTATGGGACTGAACTTCTGAGGTCATCACTCCCCTAGGATTTAGAACTACTTAAACCTAACTAACCTAAGGACATCACACACATTCATGCCCGAGGCAGGATTCGAACTTGCGACCGCAGCGGTCCCGCGGTTCCAGACTGTAGCGCCTAGAACCGCTGGGCCACCCTGGCCGGCGTCCTACATACAGCTCCTCTTCAGAAAAGAAAGCTGACCGTCATCATTGAGGGTAGACGCATATCAAATTCTTGTCGGGTTTCCAGCCGGATCAAACTGTCATCTGAGGACAATATTTCAGCGGTCCACCTGGCCGCCATCATCAGGTGAGAAAAGCTACGCTGCTCTCGCCGATAACTGATTCCACTCGCAAAATGACTGCACCTTTATGTGCATCGGAAGTACAACAGCGCTTCCGTTAGATACAGTGCGCACGCGCTAAATCATTCCTGCTGCCCCCTGGCGCAAAAAGAGTAGCAGCGCCTCCGGCGTTGAATGCTGTTGAAAACGATGTATCGTTACAAATGAGTATTCACAGCCGGCCGATTCAGATGCCGTTGTTTCTTCATGTCTGATAAAACAGGATTCCACGTCTTACTTAGCGGGTATCCATTATCACGATTAATGATACTGTCTGCTAGTCTGATTTCGACAGTTTCTTTTAAAACACAATCCCAATACCGAGAAGCATTTGCAGCTATTTGCGTCTCGTTGTATAGCATCCTGAGTCCCTCTGAAAGGCAAAGCTCAGCCACCGCAGATTTATGTGGTTGTAATAATCGCGTATGGCGATGATGTTCAATACACCTGTCGCTGACGCTACGAATAGTTCGGCCAATGTAAATTTTTCCGCACTCACACGGTGTTTTGTAAACGCCAGATTTCCTCAAACCTAAATCATCTTTGACAGATCCAAGAAGTGCTCGAATCTTAGATGGCGGACGAAAAACACATCTGATCTCATACTTCTTCAAAAGTCTACCGATCTTGGCGGACACATTCCCAGCATACGGAAGAAAAGCCACAGACCTAAAGGTGTCTTCAGAAGGTTCAGGTAGAGGTCCAAACTGAAAAGCACGTCGAATTTGTCGGTCCGTATAGCCGTTATTATTGAACACGTCCTTAAGATTTTGCAGCTCCTGCGGTAAATTTTCAGCATCCGAGATAGCATATGCTCGTTTAACAAAGTTCCGAAGGACTCCTGCACGTTGGAAAGGTGGTTGGCAACTGGTAGTGTGGTGTTACCGCCAGACACCACACTTGCTGGGTGGTAGCCTTTAAATCGGCCGTGGTCCGTTAGTATACGTCGGTCCCGCGTGTCGCCACTATCAGTGATTGCAGATCGAGCGCCGCCACACGGCAGGTCTAGCCTAGAGAAACTCCCTAGCACTCGCCCCAGTTGTACAGCCGACTTTGCTACCGGTGGTTCACTGCTTACATACGCTCTCGTTTGCAGAGACTACAGTTTAGCATAGCCTTCAGCTACGTCATTTGGTACGACTTAGCAAGGCGCCATATTCAGTTACTATAAGTACTTTGTGAACAGATAATATTGTGACTCATGTACCATCAAGAGCGACGTTCATCATTAATGGATTAAAGTTAAGTATCAAACTAATTATGTCCGCTTTCTGAATTCTCATTCCTTGTCACGTTCCAGACCTCACGTCTGTATAGTGCTTCCCTCCTCACGCCAGCCTGCGTGAGCTAAAACACGTGCATTTCGGCCTCCTCTACTAACACAACAGGTAGCATGTAAATACCTGTCGGTATGAGTCGGTTTCCTGTAAACACTGTGTTCAAGAGTTCCGTCTTCTTTTCTATAAACTAGTACATCCAAAAAAGGTAACTTTCTCCCTTTTTAATTTCCATCGTGAGGATAGACACATGTTACGAAAGATGCTACCTCTGGAAAAATCATCTCCCTAGAGATACTTGTTTCACCCACACTCTACACCGCCATTTAAAATCAATCAAGTTAACATGCGTGCACTTCACTTACTGTTTGCAAATGACTTGATGACCGACTCCTTACTTCTGAATTGCCAGAAACTGGAACATTTCGGACTGCCAATGGGTTACATCTGCCTGTTGCCACTGACAACACATCGAGGTGGCAAAAAGCATGGGATATTTCCTAATATCGCATCGGACCTCCTTTTCCAGGCGTAGTGCAGCTGCTCGAAGTGGCGTAGACTCAACAAGTCGTTTGAAGTTCCCCGCAGATACACTGAGCTATGATGCCTCTTTAGCCGCCCACAATTGTGGAAATATTGTCGGGGCAGGATTTTGTGCACGAAGTTGACCTCTAGATTATGCCCCATAAATGTTCGATGGGACTGATGTCGGGTGCTCCAATTATCCAGAATGTTGTTCAAATAAATAGCAAAAAATGTGGCCCGGTGACTTGGCGCATTTTCATCCATAAAGATTCAATCATTATTTGGGAATATGACGCCCAAGTCCATGAATGGCAGCAAATATTCTCCAAGTAGACAAACATAACCCTTTCCAGTCAATCATCAGTTCATTTGGCTCAGAGGCCCAGTCCATTCCATGTAAACACAGCCCACACGATTATGGAGCTACCCTCAGCTTGCACAGCGCCTTGTTGACAACTTGGGTCCATGGCTTCGTGGGGTCTGCCCCACACTAGAACCCTACCATATCTATTATCAACTGATATCGTCACTCATCTGACCAGGCCACGGCTTCCCAGTCGTCTAGTGACCTACCGATATGGTCACGAGACCAGAAGCGGCGCCGCACACGATATCGTGCTGTTAGCATAGGCTCTCGCGTCTGTCGTCTGCTGCCATAACCGATTAACTCCAAATTTCACAGATATGTTCGTCGTACGTCTCATACTGATTTCTGAAATTATGTCGCGCAGTGTTGCTTGTCTGATTATTTGGTTCAAGCTTCTGCTACCAGTCACTTTTTATTTTATGCTTAATCTAACATAACGCAACGCGTTTCGAACATGTTCTGCTCATCTTCAGGCGTTTATACATACATACATACATACGAATAGAGAAATGTTACTTAAAAATAAACAATCTTAAACTTGATTTATCTAGAACTCTTTGTCCATTGTCTTTTACTGTAGCAGCTGGGGTGGAATTTAGGGGGGATAGGGAAGGAGGGGGGCAGTGTATGGCTAGAAATCGAAATCACTGAAATCACTCTATATGTATGTATGTATGTATGTATAGACGCCTGAAGATGAACAGAACATGTTCGAAACGCGTTGCATTACAGGGTGATAAAAAAGATACGGCCAAACTTTCACGAAACATTCCTCACACACAAATAAACAAAAGATGTTATGTGGACATGTGTCCGGAAACGCTTAATGTCCATGTTAGAGCTCATTTTAGTTTCTTCCACCTACGCTCAATGGAGCACGTTATCATGATTTCATACGGGATACTCTACCTGTGCTGCTAGAACATGTGCCTTTACAAGTACGACACAACTTGTGGTTCATGCACGATGGAGCTCCTGCCCGTTTCAGTCGAAGTGTTCGTACGCATCTCAGCAACAGATTCGGTGACCGATGGATTGGTAGAGGCGGCATGGCCTCCACGCTCTCCTGACCTCAAGCCTCTTGACTTTCATTTATGGGGGCATTTGAAAGCTCTTGTCTACGCAACCCTGGTACCAAATGTAGAGACTCTTCGTGCTCTTATTGTGGACGGCTGTGATACAATACGCCATTCTCCAGGGCTGCATCAGCGCATCAGGGATTCCATGCGACGGAGGGTGGATGCGTGCATCCTCGCTAACGGAGGACATTTTGAACATTTCCTGTAACAAAGTGTTTGAAGTCACGCTGGTACGTTCTGTTGCTGTGTGTTTCCATTCCATGATTAATGTGATTTGAAGAGAAGTAATAAAATGAGCTCTAACTTGGAAAGTAAGCGTTTCCGGACACATGTCCACATAACATACTTTCTTTCTTTGTGTGTGAGGAATGTTTCCTGAAAGTTTGGCCATACCTTTTTGTAACACCCTCTATATTAGATTAAGCATAACATAAAAAGTGACTGATAGCAGAAACTTGAAATAAATAGTTATCCCACACAGTCAGGGTGCACAAACATAACCATTATGGCTGAAAATAGTTGCTTGTCTGTTTGCACTCACAACTCTACGCAAACTCCGCTGCTCTCTGTAATTAAGTGAAGGCCGTCGGCCACTGCGCAGTTCTTGTGTGAGGTAATGCCTGAAATTTGCTATTCTCGGCACACTCTTGACACTGTGGAGCTCAAAATATCGAATTGCGTAAGGATTTCCGAAACAGAATGTTCTGAGTATCTAGTTCCAACTACCACCCGCGTTCAAAGTCTGATAATTCGTGTCGTGCGGCCATAATCACTTTGGAAAATAGTTTCACATGAATCACCTGAGTACAAATGACAGCTCCGCCAATGCACTGCCATTTTACACCTTGTGTACGCGACACTACCGTCAATTACACATATGTATAGCGCAATCCCATGATTTTGTCACCTCAGTGTATTTCCTGTGCACCAACCGTCCCCCTGGTGATGCTTGTTTCACCGACACTCCGCAATACCATTTAAAATTAACCAAATTAAAATGTGTGTGCTACACTTACTATTTGTAAATCACTTGATAGTCGTACTCCTTACTTTTCAACTGGCGGAACCTGGAACAGTTTAGGCTGCGATTGCGTCTGACTGTTGCCACTGACAATGATAATACTGCGTAGGCTCTACAGAAACATAGGAGCCATTGTGTCATATGCCAGTGGTAGCACTACGAAAAAAAAAAAAATATAATTATCTGTAGACTACGGGCCGGCCAGGGTAGCCGAGCGGTTCTAGGCGCTACAGTCTAGAACCGTGCGACCGCTACGATTGCAGGTTCGAATCCTGCCTCGGGCATGGATGTGTGTGATGTCCTTAGGTTAGTTAGGTTTAAGTAGTTCTAAGTTCTAGGGGACTGATGACCTCAGAAGTTAAGTCCCATAGTGCTCAGAGCCATTTGAACCATTTTTGGTAGACTACGTTATCAGTGTTACAGCTTACAAAATAGCGATGATCTTTCAATATTAATTTAGTTTAATGACTGAAACATATTCCAGCCCAATATTTTTTTACCCCTCATAAAATTTCATTCTACACCTCAAAGGGTATTTTACTCCTAGGTTGGGAGCAACTGAGTTAGTAACCGAGAACCGTTGGTAACAGATTAACTATAGCCATACGTCATTTACTGCTAAGTCAATAATCCGACAACACTGACTGGCGTGGTACAGAACCAGAGCAAAACGGGACACTATGTTTTCAGCGATGAATTTCGCTTTTGTCTGAGGTGCTCAGATCGATGCTATAAGGTCGGCCGACGACGTGGCCATAAGTCGAGCCGTGTGTCTCTCCAAGCCCTGTAATCATGGTGTGGAAGACTTTTGTGCACGGTGTCCAGCAAAAAGGTTCCCAATTTCAAAATTAAATATCTCGAAAACTACGATCGATAGCCGAGTGAAACAAAAGGTACGTATATTGTGAAAGTTTTATACGTAAGTTTCGAAATAATTCTAAAAGATGCTAAGAGGTGGTGCTTTAATCGCAATACGTAGGGCTATAATAGTGCTCCGCAACTCTGAGCAATCAGTTCCGCCGTCGCAACGTGAAAGGAGGTCAGCGTACCGAAGGAAGAGGTTGGAATCGTGTATTCCATTTAAGAAGGTGGGAATCCCATATGTCAGAGCACAGTCCCACGGCTACAAGGTGCAGTTTACAAACACAATTTAATGTTCGAGAAGGACCCGATGCGAAAACTATTCTCAAGCACTTCGTCAAATTCCAACGGACAGGAAACGTGGCTGACGATCTAGCCGGAAATGTTGGCCCCAGGCAAATAGTTTTCACTCCTGAAAATGCCGCCACGGTTTCTGGGACTGTTCAGCAAAATCCAAGGAAATCCATCCGAAGAATTACAGCAGAGTCTGGTTTGAAACGTTGAGACAGCGCCTACTCATATTTCCATTCAAAACCCGAAGCCACCATGCTATATCTATACGAGCTGTGCGGCAGAGGACTGTCTTTGCGAACCAGATTCCCACAATAGTTTACAATGAAGGATTTGGCGTTCGCTGCATATCGTTCATAGATGAACCACTCCTCCACCTGAGTGGAGTCGTGAATAAACATAACTGGCGATTCTGCGGTTCCGAAAATTTCCACTTGTGTGAACATAAACTACAGTATCTTCCAAAGTTACTGACTGGGCTGCGGTATGCAACAGAGGCATTATTGGTCTTTTTTTCATGCGAGAAACAACCACTAGTGAACGTCACGTTGCAATTGTGGAACAATTTGTTGGCTCTCTGGACGATCAACCAGGCACCAAGTGGTTCACATAAAGTGGGACTAGACCACATCGCACCGAGCAGATGTTTTGGTTTGTTAATGAATACGTCGGGAACAGAGTCATTGCGTATGATTATTGCAAATTTACTGGCTCAGGGATGGACTGGCCTCCGTAACTGCTGACTTCTTGTGGCTACTTCTTGTGGGGCACGTACAAAGACACTGTGTACCGGAGACGTACCAACATCATTGGACGAGTCTGAATCGGCGATCTGTGTAGCATCTGAATGCATTTCCGTTGAGGGATTACAGGATACTGTAACCTCCCCCTCACTTATCGACCTCAATGACAGTGAAAAATTAAACCGCGTGTACCAAACGGAAATTTGGGAAAAGCAATCGTCACCGAAGTTAATTTGTCGATAAAGAGGGAGGGAAAATGCAAATGAAATTGGTGGAAATTAATTTTGAGAAAAGGGTAATATTAATAAAGTAAATGTGCGGTCGTTATGTTAGCAATTAATTGGCGTCAATTAAATATTTGAGATTTGTGGAAAATTACGGTCGCAAGTCCTATGCACAACTACTATAATAACTGAAAATGAAAGATTAATGCACATATAATTAGCACTAAAAGCGTGGCAACTGAAGGCTTGACATGTGTTGTGTGAAAACTGAATGTTTGTCAGAAGTAATAAATTTCGCTACACACTGACTTAACTTAGCAAAAGAATTAATAAAACCGGAAAATTGAAAGTTAATTTAGTGACTGAAATTAATAGTGAACTTTGTTTCTGAAGCACTACGAAATTCAATAAAATAAGGTTAGTCTTGGACAACCTCAACAATCATTTCGAAAGCTACTTGAATTTACGCAATTTAGAAATAAGAGATTTAACTTTGTACTTGAATTAAATGATTCTGAGCAATTAACAATAGTAAAATTTAGTACGTACCGAGCTGAGCTGCAGTCACAGGTAAGCTAAAATATGGTAACAAAACTCGTACTCTTAATTTGTGCTTGTGTAATCTAAATATTGTAGCCAGCTATGAATACTTTAACTAAACTTTGAAATTAAAGCAGTGAAATGGAATGATATTACTTTAATGCTGGCGTTTGAATTTCAACGACACTCGGGTTCATTCCGGAAAAGGAAGGGACCCTGCTTGGTAATGCAGTTAGGACAATGAGCAACAAAGGTTCATGCTACGTTGCTGTAATTTTGTGAGACAAATTGAACAATTTGAAAAGCTGAGGTCTGTCATACAGTTCTGAAACTTTACGTGCTTCCAGTCTTCCTTTTTGATTGATTGAAGATTTGAAGTCGTCGATCGGGGAGGTGGCGACAGTCACTCATTGTCGGCCGTCGCTGTTGCAGAAGCTGGATGTTGGCACGCCTTCTTCTCGACACGGTCACCAGGCGAAACGGGCTCTTGATGTGCGCCAGCTAATGCTTCCCGTCCGCGACACCGTGTCAGAAACTATCATAGCAAGTCGAGCGCAATTACATGCTGCCAAACCCTGAAAGCGCGGCAACTCGCGGGAGCGTTACACAACACACCTGCTCCACCGCTCTACTCCAGCCAGACTCTGCTCTGCCCGCGCTCCACGCGGCAGAATTAACTCTACCAAAGATCTTAAACACTTTGGTTCTCCACACGACCTATCGATGTAATCGTTCGATAGCATAGTTTTCCCTAGGCCAGACCCAGCGTAAAAATACAGCTAATATTTACAAAACAAACCAATTATACATCGAAATAGTGAAACAATTACAATATATAAAGACACAGAAATGTCATATCTTCAGGTAACAAAATAAGGATAAAATTTATAGTACAATACATGGAAATAGGAGGATATGCATTTCCGACGTTACAGTGTGATGGCAAATTCAATATGTTCATTTGCGCCAGCTCTGTACTGCGAATGGTGGACATTTCGAAGAGACTGTTATGTGATTGCAAAGACTGCTAGCATAGGACGAGTTTAATTATGGGTGCTGATACTATAAGAGCTGCACAGCGTACAGCATCCTCTGTTGCCAGTGTTTCGAACTATTTTGAAACTTCTGTATCATTTTCTTATAGCTTACACAATAAACATACTGTTTTTTTTCAAATAACTTCCGGGAATTCAGCCAGGTAACACTTTCAGCGACCGCCGATATTTCGGTGGGAGAACACCCCGCCATTTTCAAGGCAAACTGCAACGGACAGGCGCCGTACATGCAAATTTAATACCTCGGTTCTCGGACCGAAGCAGGAAAGATAACACACACACACACACACAAACACACTGAACACCAGTGCCACCAAAGATGACCAAAGTCAGAGCTATCGATAGTGAGACTATGAATTCGCAGGTGAGGCAGCATTGACTCTGTTCCTCTGTTTTTTGACAAGGGAGAGAGCCGGATTCCAAACAGAGTTTAAACAGAAACCTCCATCCCTGTTAACGAGGTTGCTCGCTAATTTAATCTCAACTGCCTCCCGAATCACACTGTCCCAATAGCTGGACGTGCATGCCAATATCTCGGTGTTATTTATAACATGGGGTGACCAGTATCCAAGCAATGTTCGGCAATAGCAGATCTATTTGGCTGCTGTAATCGTGTGTGCCGTTTATGCTCAGTACATCTGTCCTCCACGGTCCTGATAGTTTGACCAATATATGCCATGCCGCAGCTACAAGGGACACGATATACACCCGCCTTACGCAGTCCAAGATAATCCTTAACGGAACTCAAAAGTGCTCTAATTTTAGATGGAGGTCGGAAAACACATTTCACATCGTATTTCCGTAAAATACGACCGATCTTATTGGACGTGTTTCCTACGTAAGGCAAGAAGGCAGTAGACCTAGGTGTTGACTCAGAATTATCATCAATCACCTGATGTACAGTTGGTCGATAGCGCAACGCACGTTCAATCTGTCTGTCACTGTAACCATTTTGACGAAATGTAACTTCAAGATGGGACAGCTCAGCTGGCAAAGTCTCAGCGTCAGAAACGACATGTGCCCTGTGTACCAAGGTACGAAGTACCCCTTCACGCTGAGCCGAATGGTGACAACTATTAGCTTGTAAGTACAAGTCTGTGTGAGTACGTTTCCTGTAGACTGCATGTCCCAATGATCCATCATCCTTCCTCCTAACCAACACGTCGAGAAAGGGAAGGCAACCATCCTCTTCCACCTCCATCGTAAAACGAATGTTCGGGTGGATCGAGTTCAGATGTTCTAGAAAGACATTCAAATTCTCCCTACCGTGAGGCCAAACAACGAAGGTGTCGTCAACGTATCTATAGAAACAGGCGGGTTTTAAAGGCGCCGACTCCAATGCACGTTCCTCGAAGTCTTCCATAAACAAATTTGCGATCACAGGAGACAACGGACTACCCATCGCAACTCCATCTGTCTGCTCGTAATACTGGTCATTAAATAAAAAGTAAGTGGATGTCAACACATGCCTAAAGAGATTAGTTAAATCAGCACCAAACCTGGCTTCAATTAACCGCAACGAATCAGACAGAGGAACACGAGTGAAGAGAGAAACCACATCGAAACTCACTAAAATATCAGAGTCATTCAGCCTCAGTCCCTCCAAACGACGTAAAAAATCAGCTGAGTTCCTGATATGATGTTCACACCGTCCTACTTGTGGACTCAACAGAGAAGCAAGATGCTTGGATACACGATATGTCGGGGCGCCGATGTTACTCACTATAGGACGGAAAGGAACCCCTTCCTTATGAACCTTTGGAAGGCCATATAACCTAGGGGGAACCGCACTATAGGTGTTAAGCCTCTTGATTGTGTCCTGCGACAAACCACTTTTCTTCAGGAGGCTGTTGGTCTTTCTCTCAACACTTTTCGTGGGGTCAGCATCGATTCTGCGATACGTTGAATCAGATAGTAAACATTGCATCTTTTGTACATAATCATGTTTATTTAAAACAACGGTGGCATTGCCCTTGTCAGCAGGTAAAATAACAATACTGGGATCAACTTTGAGAGAGCGTAAAGCAGCCCTCTCTGCTGCTGTTACATTACACTTGGGTGGACGAGCCCTAGTCAAAACACGGCATGCCTCCCTCCTAACTTCCTCTGCAGCGTCAGGAGGTAGTTTGCAAGCTGCTGACAAGGGCAATGCCACCGTTGTTTTAAATAAACATGATTATGTACAAAAGATGCAACGTTTACTATCTGATTCAACGTATCGCAGAATCGATGCTGACCCCACGAAAAGTGTCGAGAGAAAGACCAACAGCCTCCTGAAGAAAAGTGGTTTGTCGCAGGACACAATCAAGAGGCTTAACACCTATAGTGCGGTTCCCCCTAGGTTATATGGCCTTCCAAAGGTTCATAAGGAAGGGGTTCCTTTCCGTCCTATAGTGAGTAACATCGGCGCCCCGACATATCGTGTATCCAAGCATCTTGCTTCTCTGTTGAGTCCACAAGTAGGACGGTGTGAACATCATATCAGGAACTCAGCTGATTTTTTACGTCGTTTGGAGGGACTGAGGCTGAATGACTCTGATATTTTAGTGAGTTTCGATGTGGTTTCTCTCTTCACTCGTGTTCCTCTGTCTGATTCGTTGCGGTTAATTGAAGCCAGGTTTGGTGCTGATTTAACTAATCTCTTTAGGCATGTGTTGACATCCACTTACTTTTTATTTAATGACCAGTATTACGAGCAGACAGATGGAGTTGCGATGGGTAGTCCGTTGTCTCCTGTGATCGCAAATTTGTTTATGGAAGACTTCGAGGAACGTGCATTGGAGTCGGCGCCTTTAAAACCCGCCTGTTTCTATAGATACGTTGACGACACCTTCGTTGTTTGGCCTCACGGTAGGGAGAATTTGAATGTCTTTCTAGAACATCTGAACTCGATCCACCCGAACATTCGTTTTACGATGGAGGTGGAAGAGGATGGTTGCCTTCCCTTTCTCGACGTGTTGGTTAGGAGGAAGGATGATGGATCATTGGGACATGCAGTCTACAGGAAACGTACTCACACAGACTTGTACTTACAAGCTAATAGTTGTCACCATTCGGCTCAGCGTGAAGGGGTACTTCGTACCTTGGTACACAGGGCACATGTCGTTTCTGACGCTGAGACTTTGCCAGCTGAGCTGTCCCATCTTGAAGTTACATTTCGTCAAAATGGTTACAGTGACAGACAGATTGAACGTGCGTTGCGCTATCGACCAACTGTACATCAGGTGATTGATGATAATTCTGAGTCAACACCTAGGTCTACTGCCTTCTTGCCTTACGTAGGAAACACGTCCAATAAGATCGGTCGTATTTTACGGAAATACGATGTGAAATGTGTTTTCCGACCTCCATCTAAAATTAGAGCACTTTTGAGTTCCGTTAAGGATTATCTTGGACTGCGTAAGGCGGGTGTATATCGTGTCCCTTGTAGCTGCGGCATGGCATATATTGGTCAAACTATCAGGACCGTGGAGGACAGATGTACTGAGCATAAACGGCACACACGATTACAGCAGCCAAATAGATCTGCTATTGCCGAACATTGCTTGGATACTGGTCACCCCATGTTATAAATAACACCGAGATATTGGCATGCACGTCCAGCTATTGGGACAGTGTGATTCGGGAGGCAGTTGAGATTAAATTAGCGAGCAACCTCGTTAACAGGGATGGAGGTTTCTGTTTAAACTCTGTTTGGAATCCGGCTCTCTCCCTTGTCAAAAAACAGAGGAACAGAGTCAATGCTGCCTCACCTGCGAATTCATAGTCTCACTATCGATAGCTCTGACTTTGGTCATCTTTGGTGGCACTGGTGTTCAGTGTGTTTGTGTGTGTGTGTGTGTGTTATCTTTCCTGCTTCGGTCCGAGAACCGAGGTATTAAATTTGCATGTACGGCGCCTGTCCGTTGCAGTTTGCCTTGAAAATGGCGGGGTGTTCTCCCACCGAAATATCGGCGGTCGCTGAAAGTGTTACCTGGCTGAATTCCCGGAAGTTATTTGAAAGTTGTATACGCCAGGAGAAACTCAGGTCCAACATACTGTTTGTTATACCCGTCTATCGATCTTAGTTTCCGGGATATTTACTTTTGAAATCAGGGACTTCTGCGCTAGACACACTATATTTGGCAATAGGGCTAATTAGGTAAATGCAGAAAGGAGGCTGAATACTCTTAAGTTTGTGGCATGGAGGGTAATTTCTGTTGTCATACGCTTCATGGCTAGGATACCAAATGGCATATTCCAATATGAAAAGGCAAGACCACACAGTGTAGTTCGCACCACAAACGCCTTGAGGCGTGTATGAATTCTTGACTGGGCTGTTCGCTTTCCTTATTTGCTACTGATAGAGCAAGTTTGGGATGCAAAGGGGAGCCGTATGTTTCAGCACCAGCCTCCTGTCATCATGTAACAATAAAGCATGTGGTTTGAGGCATGGCAAAAAATTCCTCAGGTTTACGTTTAGAAGCTGTTTGTTTTCACACCACACGAATAGAGGACCGTATTCGTGCCCATTAGGGTTATACTTCATGCTGGTGTTGACGATATCAATTATTATGAACGGAATGTAAGTTTAATCAGTTAATACCAGCTATGTGATGAATATCTCCACAGCATTTGATATATATCAGACTGTTGCTTCCTGGTGTAACACTAAGCGTTTCTGTTAGTGTCGTGTGTTTCACATACGTTTGAAACTCCTTTTTTCGTGAATTTTGCGAGTTGATATGTGATGGGGTTAATAAGTTACAAATTATCCTCAAGATGGTGATTTCCATTGAAAGTAAGCCCTTGAGAGATAAAAACCTGCTTCTACCCGCAAACCGAAGTTAGTCTCTATCTTATTTTATTTTCTTTCGTAAATTAAACTTTTATTCCTTTCTTTTTAAAGTATGATTCACTGTCCACGCAATAGTGCAAGGCGTGCTAGTACAATTTCACCAAATTTGTCTTTCACTTAAGGTGTGACGATAAGCTTCAGGGAATATTTATAAATGACAAAAGGGAAAAGTATTTTGAAATTATATCCAATCCTTTTAATGACGCAGAAATGACCTGAACAAACATAAGCAATAACCTTTTGTCAGCATTGCCGTAATGTGATAAAAATTACTTTTACAGACAAAATTTAAATTAAGTAAAATTACTGAAATACTTTTCTGGGTATCAACAGGGAGCCTTTATTAAACACAACGAATCCTGACACTACAGTAATTCGATATTAGCTTTTGCAGCAAATAACACTTCTTCCAGAAATGTCGTCTCTCTATGAAATCATTTAAAATCATTCCTTATCCTCTATTACACATCAAGGAGAAACTCAAATAAAATTCCATTCTATGTGCTGTTCGTTCGCCATCCAAGCTCCCCACTCCATCATGAAGCGACACACTCTGTCTCTTTCTGGTCGACAACTACTTCCCACGCTCGCCTGAGCTCTACTTAACACAAAAGAATATGTATCGCTCATGTGTTCAGACATGCAAAGATCCTCATTAGTGATAAACATCCCAAAGGAAATGTCAAACACACAAAATAAACTGACATATACATCTTTCATAACCATTTCTCCTCATATGTACACCTTTCTTAGCTCTTTGTGTTGGGCCGGCCGCGGTGGTCTAGCGGTTCTAGGCGCTCAGTCCGGAACCGCGCGACTGCTACGGTCGCAGGTTCGAATCCTGCCTCGGGCATGGATGTCTGTGATGTCCTTAGGTTAGTTAGGTTTAAGTAGTTCTAAGTTCTAGGGGACTGATGACCATAGATGTTAAGTCCCATAGTGCTCAGAGCCATTTGAACCATTTTCTTCTTTGTGTTGGTAACTGAAGACTTAAAAATGCCTGTTTATTTCATTTGAGTAGTTTTGTAAGACCACTACCCGTCTTTTATTTTCTTGCGGTGCAGACAGAACACCGCGACGGCAAGGAATTTCGAGACACAGCGATCCACTTACCATCGTGAAAGCGCGCGGCTGACGACATAGGCGATCTGTTACGTTGCACTAATATGTGGCAAGACTCTGGTAAAGACGCAACGGCGTAGCGTTATGTCAGTCGGCTACACATGCCATTGCTGCCAGACAGCAAAACATCTCGGCACGAGGGTGCTACAAATAACTGTCACCAGCAGTGAAGTGTCAGCGCAGAGTTGGGCGAGAGTGTACCGCACATGTAAGTCGGGTCAGTCAGCATGCTCTAGCCAGCTACCAGCCATATTCCTTGTGGTCCAAGGTTTGACATCACCGGGGTGTCCACGGAACCCAGTGAAACCTTCGCCTAGCAACCACCGACTGTACTAAGCATAGTCGCTCCAGCCTGTAAGAATGTTGCGTTCGCTCCAGTTAACTGCTGCCTTTTGTGGTCTTCAGTCCGAAGACTGGTTTGATGCAGTTCTCCATGTTTCTCTATACTGTGCAAGCCTCTTAGTTTCCGAGGAACTACTTCAACATACATGTTTCTGAATACTGTATTCATCTCTTGGTCTCTCTCTACGATTTTTACAACCCGTGCTTCCTTCAGCACTAAGTTGGTGATCCCCTGATGTCTCAGAATGTGGCATACCAACCCAGCCTTCTAGTCACGTTGTGCCCCAAATTTCTTTTCTCCCCACTTCTATTCACTACCTTCTCATTAGTTAAGTAATCTACCCATCTATCTTCAGCGATCTTCTGTAGCACCATATTTCAAAAGCTTCTATTCTCTTCTTGTCTAAACTGTTTATCGTCCATGTTTCACTTCTACATGGCTACACCCCATACAAATACTTTCAGAAAAGACTTTCTGACACTTAAATCTATGCTAGATGTTAACAAATTCTTCTTCTTCAGAAACGATTTTCTTGCCATTCCCGGTCTACATTTTACGTCCTATCTACTTCGACCGTCACCAGTTATTTTTCTGCCCAAATAGCAAAACTGATCTTATCCTAATCTAAGTCTCTCAGCATCATCTGATCTAATTCGACCTCGTTCCATTATCCTTGTTTTGCGCTTGTTGATGTTCATCTTATATCTTCCTTTCAAGACACTGTACGTTCTGTTCAACTGCTCCTCCAAGTCCTTTGCTGTCTCTGGCAGAATTACAGTGTCATCGGTAAACCTCAAATTTTTTATTTCGTCTCTGGCAGAATTACAGTGTCATCGGTAAACCTCAAATTTTTCATTTCTTCTCCTTAGACATTTATTCCTAACCCAAATTTTTCTTTTGTTTCCTGTACTACTTGCTCACTGTACACACCGAATAACATCTCTCTCCCTACTCAACCACTGCTTCCCTATCATGCCCCTCGACTCTTATAACTGCCATCTGCTTCTTGTATAATTGGTAAATATCCTTCCGCTTCCTGTATTTTACCCACACCTTTAGAATCTGAAAGACAGTATTCTACTCAACACTGTCAAAAGCTGTCTCTAAGTGTACAGTTGCTATAAACGCAGATTTGCCTTTCATTAGCCGGTCTTTTATGAGAAATCTTAGGGTCTGTATTGACTCGCGTGTTTCCATATTTCTCTGGAATCCAAACTGATCGTCCCCAAGATCCGCGTCTCCCAGTTTTTCCATTCTTCTGTTAGGAATTAGTTGTAACATGTTGCAACCTTAACTTATTAAACTGATAGTTCGGTAATTCTCACACATGTCAGTATCTGGTTTCTTTGGAATTTGAATTATTATCTTCTTCTTGAAGTCTGAGGGTATTTTGCCTGTTTCATACATCTTGCTCACTAGAGTTTTTTTGTCCGCCGCTCGTGGTCTCGCGGTAGCGTTCTCGCTTCCCGAGCACGGGGTCCCGGGTTCGATTCCCGGCGGGGTCAGGGATTTTCACCTGCCTCGAGATGACTGGGTGTTTGTGTTGTGCTCATCATTTCATCATCATCCAGGAAAGTGGCGAAATTGGACTGAGCAAAGATTGGGTAATTGTACGGGCACTGATAACCACACAGTTGAGCGCCCCACAAACCAAACATCATCATCACTAGAGTTTTGTCACGGCTGTCTCTCTCAAGACTATCAGTAGTTCTAACGGGATGTTGTCTACTCCCAGGGACTTGTTTCGACTTAGGCCTTTCAGTGCATTGCCAAATTCTTCACGCAGTGTCATATCTCCCATCTCAGCTTGTTCTACGTCCTGTTTCATTTTCATAATATTACTCTCAGGTACATCTCCCTTGTATAGGCCCTCTATACAGCGTGTTACAAAAAGGTACGGCCAAACTTTCAGGAAACATTCCTCACACACATAGAAAGAAAATATGTTATGTGGACATGAGTCCGGAAACGCTTACTTTCCATGTTAGAGCTCATTTTATTACTTCTCTTCAAATCACATTAATCATGGAATGGAAACACACAGCAACAGAACGTACCAGCGTGACTTCAAACACTTTGTTACAGGAAATGTTCAAAATGTCCTCCGTTAACGAGGATACATGCATCCACCCTCCGTCGCATGGAATCCCTGATGCGCTGATGCAGCCCTGGAGAATTGCGTATTGTATCACAGCCGTCCACAATACGAGCACGAAGAGTCTCTACATTTGGTACCAGGGTTGCGTAGACAAGAGCTTTCAAATGCCCCCATAAATGAAAGTCAAGAGGGTTGAGGTCAGGAGAGCGTGGAGGCCATGCCGCCTCTACCAATCCATCGGTCACCGAATCTGTTGCTGAGAAGCGTACGAACACTTCGACTGAAATGTGCAGGAGCTTCATCGTGCATGAACCGCATGTTGTGTCGTACTTGTAAAGGCACATGTTCTAGCAGCACAGGTAGAGTATCCCCGATGAAATCATGATAACGTGCTCCATTGAGCGTAGGTGGAAGAACATGGGGCCAAATCAAGACATCACCTGCCCAAACGTTCACAGAAAACCTGTGTTGATGACGTGATTGTTCAATTGCGTCCGGATTCTCGCCAGCCCACACATGTTGAGTGTGAAAATTTACAATTTGGTCACGTTGGAATGAAGCCTCACCCGTAAAGAGAACATTTGCACTGAAATGAGGACTGACACATTGTTGGATGAACCATTCGCAGAAGTGTACCCGTGGAGGCCAATCAGCTGCTGATACTGCCTGCACACGCTGTACATGGTACGGAAACAACTGGTTCTCCCGTAGCACTCTCCATACAGTGACGTGGTGAACGTTACCTTGTACAGCAGCAACTTCTCTGACGCTGACATTAGGGTTATCGTCAACTGCACGAAGAATTGCCTCGTACATTGGAGGTGTCCTCGTCCTTCTAGGTCTTCCCCAGTCGCGAGTCATAGGCTGGAATGTTCCGTGCTCCCTAAGATGCCGATCAAGTGCTTCGAACGTCTTCCTGTCGGGACTCCTTCGTTCTGGAAATCTGTCTCGATACAAACGTACCGTGCCACGGCTATTTCCCCGTGCTAATCCATACATCAAATGGGCATCTGCCAACTCCGCATTTGTAAACATTGCACTGACTGCAAAACCACGTTCGTGATGAACACTAACCTGTTGATGCTACGTACTGATGTGCTTGATGCTAGTACTGTAGAGCAATGAGTCGCATGTCAACACAAGCACCGAAGTCAACATTATCTTCCTTCAATTGGGCCAACTGGCGGTGAATCGAGGAAGTACAGTACATACTGACGAAACTAAAATGAGCTCTAACATGGCAATTAAGCGTTTCCGGACACATGTCCACATAACATCTTTTCTTTATTTGTGTGTGAGGAATGTTTCCTGAAAGTTTGGCCGTACCTTTTTGTAACACCCTGTATAATACTTCAACCTTTCTGCTTTCCCTTTTTGCTTAGTATTGATTTTCCATCGGACCTCTTGATATTCATACAGGTGGTTCTCTTCCTCCAGTGGTCTCTTTAATTTTCTTTAGGTGGTATTTATCGTTCCCTAGTGATGTATGCTTCTAAATCCTTACATTTGTCCTACAGCCACTCCTGCAACTGTCGCAACTATAGCACTGTGTAAACCTTGCGGCACATGGACCGTCCAATCGAATGTCGAGCGTGCCGAGTTTCTGATGCCATATCGTGGAAAAAGCACGTTGGGGAGCCTTCCCGACCGTGCAGAGCAATATCTAGCATATCAAAGACTCTGAACGTGCGTTTGAACGTCGACCAATGAGATGGGAGAGCGCCACATGAGTCACATGCTCGCCACCCGAGGCCCGCGAGAAAGACGAAAGACAGGCCGTGGCACGTTGTCACACCACATCTACACCTACATCTACATACATACTCCGCTAGCCACCAAGCGGTGTGTGTCGGAGGGCACAATTCGTGCCAAAGTCATATTTCCCCCTTCCCCCCCCCCCCCCCCCTCTGTTCCACTCGCGGATCGCGCAAAGGAAAAACGACTGTCTGAACGCCTCAGTACGAGCTCTAATTTACCTTATCTTTGAATGATGATCATTATACGATTTGAAAGTTGGTGGTAATAATTTATGCTCTACATCCTCGGCGAAGATTGGATTTCGGAATTTAGTGAGCAGCCCCTTCCGTTTAGCGCGTCGTCTATATGCAAGTGTGTCTCACTTCAAACTTTCTATGAGATTTGTAACGCTCTCGCGGTGGCTAAATGTACCAGTCACGAATCTTGCCGTTATTTTTGGACCTTCTCAATAGCTTGAATCAGACCCAACTGGTAAGGGTCCCATACAGACGAACAATACTCTAAGACTGGACGAACTAACGTATTTTAAGCTATTTCCTTTATTGAAGGACTGGATCGCTTCAGGATTCTACCAATAAACCGCAATCTAGAGTTCGCCTTAGCCGTTACTTGTGTAATCCGATCATTCCATTTGAGATCATTTCGAATAGTCACACCCAGATACTTGACTGATGTTACCGATTCAAAAGACTGATCATTTATTTTGTACTCATACATTAATGGGGATTTTCGCCTTGTTATACGCAGTAGGTTTCACTTACTAATATTGAGAGATAACTTCCAGTCATTACACCACACATTTATTTTCTGAAAATCCTCATTGATTTGTTCACAACTTTCGTGTGATACTACTTTCATGTAGACTACAGCAACATCGGCAAACAGTCTAAGGCCGCCGTCAATACCATCAACCAGATCGTTTATGTAAATCGTAAAAAGCAGAGGACCTATTAAGCCGCCCTGGGGCACACCTGAAGTTACTCTTGTTTCTGTTGAAGTTACCACGTTCAGGACGACATACTGCTCCCTGTCTGTTAGAAAACTTTCTATCCAACCGCATAGGTCATGGGAGAGACCGTAAGCGCGCTTTTAGTAGCAAGCGCCAATGCGGAACTGAGTCGAACGCCTTTCGAAAATCGAGAAATATGGCATCAACCTGGGAGCCGGTATCTAGAGCCTGTTGTCTCGCATAACCGCTATTTCCTAAAACCGTGCTGGTTTCTGCAGATGAGCTTCTCAGAGTCTAGAAAGTCATTGTGTCTGAACACAAAATATGTTCCATGATTCTACAACAAATCGATGTCAGTGAAATTGGTCGGTAATTATGTGCATCCGATTTTCTACCCTTTTTATAGATTGCTATGACGTGGGCCTTCTTCCAGTCCCGTGGAACTTTCCGCCGTTCCAATGATCTCTGATAGATGACGGATAAGAATGGTGCTATATTTATAGCATAATCAACACGTGACACTGCAGGCCTTAGTAGTGCCAGCAGCCATCTCATTCGAGGAGCGAGTAGCTATTTCACACGAGTTTAGTAGTTCTTGACTACCTTTTTAATTGCATGCAAGCTCTCGATAGCACACGAAAATGTTGAGACCTTTAGTGGATAACTTTTCAATTAAATTTTGATTTCGCTCGGGCCCTGCACGGAACTTAATGTTCGCGAAGTGTGGCGGGCTAGCTGACTAGTGTGACGTCCCAAGTTCGTTGCAAGGACCGACCGTATCTCTCGTTGGTCCCGCTCGCTATCTCTCTACAGATCGGAGTCGCAAGACGCCCTTTGCCTTTACTTGAAGTCTGTATGTACGTATGCCGTTTCGAAGCACCAGAAAATTGGGGATCTCTCGAAGATCCGTCGTTATTTGTATGATTTGTTGTAATAAAATGACGGGATGTTAAATAAAATACTGTTGCAGCCATATAGACTTTCGTGATTTTTTAGCATTCATTATTTTCATTTATTATGACGTTTTTGATGCTAAGCATCAAATCAAAACGCAGAACTCATAACCTTTTAACGGTTCTAAGTTACGATCTGCTGCTGGCAGTATCCGAAACATTGCAATAAATGAAAAAAAAGTTAAGTGACTAAATGACTATATTCGGTAAAAAGAAGTCATAGTTATCGCAAACTCATTCAGGGAATTCATTTCCTTTATTAGAAAGCAGTTTTATGTTTATATAGGTTAAATACCACATTTCGCGATTGTCAGGTTAGTCTTATTAACACCAAACTTTTATGATGTTCGTCAATGTGAAATCGTTCAAAAAATTTGTTGGCTCAAACTGATGCGCTCAGAAAATGTGCCTAGTACCTACAGACCAAGCTTGAAAATTTGGTAAAACAGCTTCCATCACGGAATATCGATCTCCTCGATAAATGCTATATCTATGGGATTCATAACTTTGAAATATGGAAGGGTCTTGATCGCACAGTTTTTTTCCTTTATTGAGATTTGATTCCCCCCCCCAAAAAAAGGGGCGAGCTGGCAGCAGCTTAGTACGCCGCTCTTCAGCCTACAGAATTGTTTTTTAAAAAATGAAGACAATAAATAATAAAAGCAGGCGATAAAATCGGTGACTTAATGGTAAAATAGCGGAAAAATGTGGAACTTAAAACATAAAACAAAGGGTTGGCGATGCTAATAAAATACACAGGAAGCAGACAGGTAAAAATAATAGACAGACATTAAAAACACGGCGACAGTCTGGTTTCTGTTCGCAAGGGATATAAAAATCACACCCAGCGCCAGCATGATTTCTGTTCACAACGCAATGCACAACACTGAACACTCACTTGAACACTGCACTAAAAAGTTGGCACAAATATGACACACCACAGCAGAGGGAAGATGGGGGAAACCTGGACAGATGATGGGGAAAGAAAAGGGGGAAGGAGAGGAAAAATGAAAGTGTGGAGGGGGGGGGGAGCCGATGGAGGACGAGGACTCATAAGAGGGAGGGAGGCTGGGCGGACGCGAGAGTGACTGGGGAAAGGCAGAGAAGGGGAATGCAAAAGGACCCCGGAGAGGGGGGGCATAGTTCTTTATTTTTTTTTCTTTATTGTTATTTTGCACCTCATACAAGGTGGGCTGGCAGCGGAAAAATTTTACTCCACTCTTCAGCCACAAGTAGTACAATAAAAAGAGAAAACCAATGAAGACAGAAAAGTAACATAATGGTGGTTAAAAAACAGTAGAGACAATAATTAAAAAACATGAAGCCATTCACATGCGACGAAAAACAAGAAAACTGTCGGCACTGTGCACAAACACTGATGATTTAGATGACACAGTGTGAACAAAGGAGCGTGAGGCGGCGAAAAACACTGAATCCCAAAACACGACGGCACACACACGAAAAACTGATGACGATGATCTCCGGCGCGCGAATGTCCACTGAACGTGTGCGAGTCTGAGGACCTGCCAAGAGGGGACGAAGGTGGTGGGGGAGGGGGAGGGAAGAGCAGAGATGTCAATGGTGGAAGGAATGAAGGTATGGGGGTAGGGGAAGCCCGGGGGAGGAGGGGGGAGGAAGGGAGGAGGGAGGGAATGGAGAGATGAGGGAGAGAGGGTGCCCTAAGGAAAAACACAGGAAGTGGGAGGGGAGGATCAAAGTTAATAAGAGGGGTAGATGGAGTGGAGGAGGGCATCATCAGGGAGGGGGAGCTGGCGGAAGCCACCTTGGGAGAGGGTAAGAAGAGTGGAGAGATGGAGAGCAGGTGGGACGTGGAAATACAGGTGCGGCAGCGGACGGGGGTGGGAGAGGATGTGAGAGACGAGCGGGTGAGGGGGATCTAGTTTACGATGAAACCTTCCTGTCTCCTCTATGTATCATTTTTTTTTTACACAACCTTCCCTTCTACGATAACCTATGAAACCTTTCCTTAGGATTTCTATCTCTTGCTTAATAATAACAAATGAAATGTTCCCTTTGAAATTTATTCTCTTTCTCAATCTTCGCATACAAATTTAATTGCTGTTTATTAAAAGTGATTTTCTGATTATTTCGACGAAACATAGAATGTGTCGTCGTCTTGGCCCTCAGTCGTTTTCTGCAATAACCCAAAACTGTTCCTTACCTGTTTTACTGGATCACTGGATCACCATCTGACTGTTACATCGAACTGCGACATGATTATACTTACTCTGGTTTACTATACTCTACTAAATGCTGGTGGGCTGTCATAATAAGTGGCTGTATTTATTAACGAAGCTGACGTTATTCTTTATTAGCAAAGCTGACGCTATTCTTTAATTAATTTAAGTGAAGTTACGTAATTCATAGTTACACTTTTTCTTGACAACAATAAAATTATTGCAAAGTTTTACGTTGATGGTTTTTGGGATGGATTATAATCAGTAATACAACATTGCTGGCACAAATTAATTATATTCTGAAAAAGGATCAAATATTTACTGTTGGTAATGAAATGATTTTACAAACGTTCAAATGAGACTTACTTTTTACAATAATCTTACAACTAGCATTGCGCAAACATACCTTCAGTAGTCTTGAGCTTCGCAAAGAAAATAATTCAATAATATTAGTTCCTCTTATGATAATAGTTAGTTGATATCTCTGTACATCCCTTTATAATCTCTTGTAAATCATAGCTGGTGGCTGGCAGGCACACTACTCCTCTCAACCTCTCGCTTCAGACCTGCTACCAACTCGCTTCACTTCTCGCTTACTACTGACTTCCTACGAATGCTAAAGTGCGGGCTCTCCTGCCAACAATGCTTCCTGGTGCAGACAATCCCTGCTACCATTACAAAATGTATCAATGCTCGGTCTTTCCCGCTCTTTTGTTAAAATTTATCGATACGCGGTCTCTTCTGCCCTTTTTAAAATTATATCAATTTGCGGTCTCTCTTGCCAACCATACTTTGGTGCAGACATTCCTTGCTACCACAGTTATTTCCAACATGACAAATATTAATTATTGCTACTTAATCGTATTAATAAAATATAAACATCTTATATAAATTGTGGTTCGACAATAGACAATAGAAATATACACGTCTTACAACAGGAGGTGTAGAGGATCCGTATCGGTTCGAGGAAAAGGAGCAGGTGGGGGAACGGGATAAGGTCGTACAGGATCCGCGTAGGGGAGGGAAGACGGAGACGATAGGCGAGGCGAAGAGAATGGCGTTCGAGGATTTGAAGGGATTTGTAAAAGGTAGGAGGGGCGGAGATCCAGGCAGGGTGGGCGTAGCAGAGGATAGGGCGGATGAGGGATTTATAGGTGTGGAGGATGGTGGAGGGGTCCAGGCCCCATGTACGGCTAGAAAGGAGGTTGAGGAGACGGAGTCGGGAGCGTGCCTTGGCTTGGATTGGATTGTCCGGAGGTGGGCGGTCCAGGAGAGGCGACAGTCAAGGGTGACGCCAAGGTACTTAAGGGTGGGAGTGAGGGCGATAGGACGGCCATAGATGGTGACACAATTCTTTATTAAGTGTTACACGTTTCAGACTTTCATTGTCAGACAGAAGCTGCGGGATAAAGTGTACAGAGAAATCCATATACAGAATTTTCAATTAATTAAATATGTGCATGTAAATGAAACTTCAGCAAAAGGCTCACCCAAGCCAGAACTTAGATTGAATACAGTACAGACCACATATAGGCTTATTTGATCCTGCCGATGTGGTTGTCTCGCCACGCTTCCTCTGTGATTCACTCCGTCCCAGGAGATGGAGCCACCGTTCTCGCTGGCCGTCAACGTAATGTACCTGACGACTATTGCACAGCAGATGCTTCTGCGTATCGCATCGGTACTTAGGATTTCGCTGACGTTATAATTGGAATCACGAAATATCGAACGATGGCGGTCCAGTTTAGGCTTGTTCTGAGCATCTACGGCACGCATTCACCGACAACCAAAGGGCGTTCAGCAGTTTCCTCAGCGCTTTGCTGTGGATGTCGTAGCCAACGCGAGTATTAAACGTAATCGCTGCGAGATATTCGGTCAATTTTTATTCCATTGGTCACGCTAGATGGTGGTGGTAAGCAACAAATTCTGCACAAACAAGCGAGTGACGTAATTTGCAGTATAGATACTTCCTTCAAGGGCAGATCACGCGTTTGCGCTTACCGCAATTGTCGCTTGGAACGGGCAGCAATGCAACCCCCGTCCGTGTCTTGTGCCATCGTTCATGGATCGGCCTTTAGTACTTCATGCTATTCGTTTGACTTACTTTACAATGTTATCGCAACATGCGTGTGTTCTCATTCCACAGGTTTCACTTTATGGGCATAATAAATTTAACTTCTTGTCTTGAATGTAGTTGCATTGCATGTAAATTACACTGTGGTTAGCCTAATGAGTTTCCCCAACTCTCTCTCTTTCCACGCCCAAATTCCCCAACAACTATTAGCCTCACGAATACCCCCCTCTGCTTTACACCCTTTTGTGTACATACAACCACTCCTACCCAATCTATACTATGCACCAGTCCTACCGTTCTCATTTTCCCCTTCAACACCAGACTCTCTATCCCAGGGCAAGTCCTTCCAGTTATTAGTGCCAGGAAATTGCTTGTTTTGTATATCAGTGGTCCAGCATCAGATTTTAAATAGTTTTAAATGTGCTATTACTATGTTTATTATTACTGTTTTTAAATAAATCATATCTCTTTTATATGTAAAAACTTCAATTTTATTTTCACTTTTAAAAAGTTCTAAGCTCATTGTAAAAATCTCACCTTTCTATTTCTTGTTACTTGGTCTCATTTAATTTTTATCATCAATTTCCTGAAGAATAGGTTGATTGTACTGCTGACAACTCACCCCCAGTCCATATGGGGATAGAGGGGATGAGTCAACAGTACAGAAAAAAACAACCTAATGAACTGTTGAGGTTAACTACCATTTCAAAGAAGTTATTCTGTTACAATTAATACTGAATTTCCATACTGTTTTATACGATCGCATTATACGAGGGTAAGTCAATTATTATCCGCAAAGTAGTTATAAAATTTTATTGTAATCAAATAGGAAACTTACAAGAACATCATTTTTCGACATAGTCTCCTTGCGTTTCAACGCAATTGCTCCATCGTTGCACAAGCTTCCTGGTGCCCTCATAAAAGAAGGTTATCGGTTGAGCTGCGAGCCAGGAATACACCGCTTCTTTCACTGCTTGGTCCGAGGCAAATCGACGGCCCCTTAATGCCTGTTTGAGCGGGCCAAACAAGTGATAGTCAGAAGGGGCAAGGTCGAGACTATATAGAGGATGATCCAGTACTTCAAATTGGAGTTTCTGGAGCGTTTCAGCAGTGTGGGCAACAGTATGCGGACGGGCATTGTCGTGCAACAACACAACACCTTTTGACAGCAGTCCTCGGCGTTTGCTTCTAATTGCAGGCTTTATCCTGGCAGTAAGCCTCTCACTGTAACGTATACTGTTTATTGTTGTGCCCATTTCCCCGTAATGTTCCACTACTGGACCTTGTGCGTCCCAAAAAACCATAAGCATCAGTTTTCCTACGGACGGTTGGGTCTTGAACTTTTTCTTGCAAGGCGAATTTGAATGTTTCCATTCCATCCTCTGCCCTTTACTCTCAGGCTCGTAGTGATGAATCCATGTTTCGTCCACAGTAATAATCCTGTCTAAGAAGTAATTCCCTTCGTTACGATAGCGATCAAAATGTTTCTTGCAGATGTCTAAGCACGTTTGTTTATGAAAATGTATGAGTTGTTTTGGGACCCATCTTGCAAAAAACTTTATGAAACCCAAGTCTGTTGTGGATGATTTCGTAGGCACAACTGTGACTAATTTGCAGAAGATGTGCCACTTCGCCAATAATTAATCGTCTGTCTGAGAGAATCAGTTCACGTGAACGCTCAATGGTTTCTTCATTTGCGGCGGTAAACGGTCGTCTGGCTCCTTCATCGTGCGTAACACTTGTGCGACCATTTCGGAATTTTTCATTCTATTCGTAGACACTCCGTTGTGGCAAAACACTGTTCCCGTACTTTACTGAAAGTCTTCGATGAATTTCGGCCCCTGATACGCCTTCTGACCACAAAAAGTGGCGGATCACTGACCGTTGCTCTTCTTTGGTGCATATAGACAGCGGAGCAGCCATGATTAACAGGACGGCAGAGATAACGAAACTAACCCAGCAGCTTGGAAATTGCAAAGATATAACAACAAATAAACGAAGCATGCGTCGTCAACGTAAAGCGACAGTACTACCAAAATAAACAAAAATATAACTAAACTGTGGATAATAATTGACTTACCCTCGTATTATGTATCGGATGTCCAAATGGAATCTATTATTTCCGACATGCTATGACCAGTATTTCAGCATTACGCATGCCAAGGCATCAGTTTTTGACAACTAGTGATCCTAACTCTCCATCCTTAACCACGATATGCCTTTGTTGCTCTCATGCAAATACTTCAGCTGGACTATTATATGACGCCATAATATATCATTATCATTAAAATAAAAAATTTAAAAACTATTTTTTTAGAAACGTTTTTAATTGTAATATTAGCGTCTATTTTAATTCAGGTCGTTGCCACTCATTTAGGGTCACCTAAATCGTTCTATTGTATGTCACTTACCGTATGTTCGATTGTTGCAATATGACTACAGCTGGTCAAACTCAATTGATATCTTAGCTTGTGATTTGGTAGAAACTTATTTTTTAAGAGGTTATGTTTTATTTTACTTTGTGATATATCAGTTTTATGTTTACATTGTACTGTACTAGTTAATGGTTATAAATGTCTTTTGTTTTAATAATTGACTAATGAGTAGCTTTGTTACGTCTTTGACGATGTTTCGTTATGACGCACATTTCATGCTCTGTAGACTTTATCTAATCTATCTCTATAAGCTTCATATCTATTAGGGTAGCACAAATGTATCTCTGTCAAGTTGTTCACGAGGTGTTAACATGCAGTTCGTCGCTATGAACTGCTTCTTTGTAAACTTACTCTTCGATTTCATTTCTATGGCCAGTGCTTGTGGTAACTACCGGCCTTCGTTTGCTTCTTAGACAGCTTAATTGTCAAAGTCAGTTTGACACTAGTTCTCCTCGAACCGGCACTGTCAAATATGTCTATATGAGATCTGTATCGTATTCAGTCCACATACTCTTTCGTGTGCCTGTCTCTGAAGTTTGTTGTAAACCTAAGTATTATATTAATTGAAAATTCTGTATATGGATCACTAATTTGCAAACTTATGTTACTCTGTATACGTTTGTTATCGTTAATTCCTTTGTACATTTTATCCCACAGTTTTTGTCTGATGAAATTTAGAAAACTGTGCGATCAGGACCTTTTCATAGTTCAACGTTGTGCAGAATCTGATTGATCGCCTATCTCTACCGTGAGTGTATTTCTCCATCAAGTAATGGAGGTGATGTTATTTTATGTTTAAACAGAGCGAGAATTGTGGCAGTGGTATTCGCAGAACAGAAGAGAGAACACGTTCGAAAACAAATAACTCAAACAACTACAGACATCACGGAGGGATGTTTATTTCTCTGAAACAATAGAGACGACAGGGGCGAATGCTGACTCAGACAATGGGAACTGCTGGCTCCCAAAAGCAGAGTAGCCGGTTATTTAGCTGAATCCGCCCTTCCAGAGAGCAGATTCGTAGCGTGTGTCTTTGTCTGCTGCCCACCAAATCAACAATATGAGTTGTGTAATTACTCGCAGCTTCACAGATGAGAGGACACAGACTTTCCCATGTGCTGCTTAATTCGGTACGAGTATCGTCGAATGATACATTCTGTACGGCATTGCGTTAGAGGACTATGAGCGCGTGTTCTTCAAAATGTTCATATTCGTGCTTTGTTTCGACAGGCGGTTCACAAAGGGGTGAGTTAATGAAAGATGGTTCCTGCCGCAAAGGCCATCTGGCGCTGTATAGTCAGGAGACAAATCAGTGCGAGAATGTTTGTAATTTTCTTTCATATACTTCATTAAAATTTCCATTTCCCCTCTAATGTGTTTAATTTTTGTCTTCGTAAAATTTCAATGAATTCTCGTGTTTCGCCGGCCACTGTAGCCGAGCGGTTCTAGGCGTTACAGTCCGTAACCGCGTTGCTGCGACGGTCACAGGTTCGAATCCTGCCTCGGGCATGGATGTGTGTGACGTCCTTAGGTTAGTTAGGTTTAAGTAGTTCTAAGTCTAGGGGATTGATGACCTCAGGTGTTAAGTCCCATATTGCTTAGAACCATTTGAATTTTTTCTTGTGTTTCAGTATAAGGTGACACTTTTTTTCTCAAAGTTCCAAGTAGGAAGGAATTTTTTGTTTTGCTGGAGGGGTGGTGCGAAATTGGGGGGGGGGGGCAGGAAGTATGGAGTAAGTTCATTGAAGCTAATTTCCGACTGTACACCTTGCTAAAAACATTATGTATTTTATTTAGTGTATTATTTGGTCTTTTTAGCAATCAATAAGCTTTGTCTCTTTAGAAGCTGTGGCGTCAGCTGATGATGTCATAGTGGTATCTCTGAGCATTCCAGATAATCAGAGGAGCAACAAATTAACGACAGCTGAATATAAATAAACATATATGTTGCTAAAATGCATACTCTTCCTAAGCCACAACCCAAATATTAAGCGAGATAACAGTTAAACTGCTCGCAGCACTGTCTGCGCGAAACTAAGATTTTCCTTGACGACAGAAGAAACTTTTCAGCAAACGGAGATACAGCCCTCCAAAGTTGTGCGTTCAATTAATGACTTAACAATTAGAAATTTCAGAGAAAATCCTCAACGGTTAGACTGGGATGAGGTGTACAAGGAACCCGATGCTAATTTAAAATATAACTTATTTCATGATACACTTGTAAGAGAATCTGAAAACTGTTTCCCCAAGAAAGTAGGTAAATCTAATTATAAGAAACCATGCAAAAACCATGGCTTACCAAAGGAATAAAAATATCTTGTAACCACAAAGGGGAAGTGTATCTAACAACAAGAAAGAGTAATGACCCAGAAACAGTCAAATATTATAAAAACTACTATGCTACATAAGAAAGGTTATTAAAAAGGTCCAGAAGCATGTGAATCATGTCTGAAATTAATACCTCTGATAACAAAATCAAAACAATTTGGAATATTATTACAAAGGAGACAGTGTCACCAAGAGTACAGGATGATGGCATTACCATCAGGGCGAATGGAAACTTGACAAACAACAAGTCGGAAGTCGAAAACATTTTGAATAATCATTTTTTAAATGTTGTAGAGAAAATAGGATCTAAATGTTCATTAGAAGAAGCAAGGCAGTTAATGGAAGAGGCGTTACCCACACCATTTGATACAATTGAAATTCCACCCACCTCTCCTTCTGAAATTAGGGAGATAATAAACTCTCTCAAGAATAAAAGCTCACATGGAATTGATGGCATTTCCTGCAGGATAATAAAAGCTTGTTCCCTAGAGATAAGTGGGATTCTTAGCCACATATGTAATAGCTCTCTGAAGCAGGGTATTTTCCCAGATAGACTGAAGTATGCCATTGTTAAACCACTGCATAAAAAAGGGGATATGTCTGATGTCAACAACTACCGCCCAGTCTCTCTTCTGACTGCCTTATCCAAAATTCTTGAAAAAGTAATGTATTGTAGAGTAGCTTCAAACCTTTGTAAAAATAAAGTTTTAACAAAATGTCATTTTGGTTTCCGGAAAGGCTTTTCAACGGAAAATGGTATGTATACTTTCACTAACGAAATATTAAATGCTCTGAGTAACCGGAAGTTACCCGATGGGATTTTTTGTGATCTCTCATAGGCTTTTGATTGTGTAAATCATGAAATACTTCTAGATAAACTCAAGTACTGTGGTATGAATGGGACAGCGCTCAAATGGTTTAAATCATAACTAAGTGGAAGAGTGCAGAAAGTTGAAATAAGCAGTTCACATAATATGCAAAAAACTGGCGATTTCTCTAACTGGGGAACAATCAAGAACGGGGCGCCGCAAGGTTCGGTCTTGGGTCCTCTGCTGTTCTTAATATATATTAATGACTTGTCATTCTATATTCACGAAGATGCAAAGCTGGTACTTTTTGCCGATGATTCAAGTATAGCTATCACACCCAACAGACAAGAATTAACTGGTGAAATTGTAAACGATGTGTTTCAGAAAATCATTAAGTGGTTCTCTGCAAATAGGCTCTCATTAAACTTTGACAAAACACAGTACATACAGTTCCACACAGTAAATGGAATGACACCATTAATAAAAATAAATTTCGATCAGTAATCGGTAGCTAAGGTAGAATATTCAAAATTTCTAGGTGTATGTATTGATGAGGGGTTGAACTGGAAAAAACACACTGAAGATCTGCTGAAACGTTTGAGTTCAGCTACTTATGCTAATAGGATCATTGTAAATTTTGGGGATAAACACCTCAGTAAATTATCATACCACGCCTATTTTCATTCTCTGCTTTCATATGGCATCGTATTCTGGGGTAACTCATCATTGAGTAAAAGAATGTTCATTGCACAAAAGCGTGTAATCAGAATAATTGCTGGAGCTCATCCAAGATCATCCTGCAGACACTTATTTAAAGAGCTAGAGATCTTCACTGTAGCCTCACTATATATATATATATATATATAGGGTGAGTCACCTAACATTACCGCTGGATATATTTCGTGAACCACATCAAATACTGACGAATCGATTCCACAGACCGAATGTGAGGAGAGGGGCTAGTGTAATTGGTTAATACAAACCATAAAAAAATGCACGGAAGTATATTTTTTAACACAAACCTACGTTTTTTTTAAATGGAACCCCGTCAGTTTTGTTAGCAAATCTGAACATATAAACAAATACGTAATCAGTGCCGTTTGTTGCATTGTAAAATGTTAATTACATCCGGAGATATTGTAACCTAAAGTTGACGCTTGAGTACCACTCCTCCGCTGTTCGATTGTGTGTATCGGAGAGCACCGAATTACGTAGGGATCCAAAGGGAACGGTGATGGACCTTAGGTACAGAAGAGACTGGAACAGCACACAAGTTGGACCTTGGAGACCTGAACCTCTCACGGAGAAACGCGGCTGTTAAACAGGAAAACCGATACCTTTAAAATTCTTAATCTTGACTCAAATAACATATTTAAGAATGAACTAAATAATTTCAGAATACATACTGACAATAGGTATAAAGAGTGTTAAAAGAGAGGAAAGGGTAGTGAGAGGAAAGATGCCATTATCGGGGAAGTTTGAATAAACTTCAGTAGTGCCGCTGGTGTGGGATATTCAATTGACAGTGACAACAAATAATGTTCGAATACCTTAATAGCTAGTAAGAAAATTGTATCCTTATCTGCATAGAACTGTGATGACTCGAGATATTACAGAGTCGTTCAGTAACTGGACAGTTGATTAGAATTGCAACAGCCGGCCGTGGTGGCCAAGCGGTTAAAGGCGCTACAGTCTGGAACCGCGCGACTGCTACGGTCGCAGGTTCGAATCCTGCCTCGGGCATGGATGTGTGTGATGTCTTTAGGTTAGTTAGGTTTAAGTAGTTCTAAGTTCTAGGGGACTGATGACCTTAGAAGTTAAGTCTCATAGTACTAAGAGCCATTTGAACCATTTTTTTTAGAATTGCAACAGTAAATGTCATTTTGATAAGTAGTATCAAATACGTTTCGTATGGAACCGATGTGGAGTTGTGGCAAGCGGGACTTATCGAGCCACAAACTACCCGAAGTGCTACTCATACTGTAGAACATGCATAGGGTATATAGGAATATGTCCGCCTCCTTAGTTGAAAGGTCAGTGTAGCTGAGTGCCATGGGGCGGGCCTGAGTTCGATTCCCAGTACTGCCAGGGATTTTTGCTAGATGAGAGGATTGTTACGGGATGCACTCAGCCTTGTTGGGCCAACTGTGGATATAATCGACCGATTGTTAGCGGTTCCAAGGTCAGGAAACAGATAAATACCCGGAAAGCAGTGTGCTGACCACATCCCCCTCCGTACCCAGTCGAATGACGTCACTGGCAGAGGGTGACAGCGGTCGGTCGGACACGATTGGCCCGTCTACGTCCAGAAGGCGTAACTTTACCATACTTACCTATAGGAATAACATTTGTATAAAAGGCTTAGGTAACTTTTATACATTCCAACCGCGTGGAGGACAAACTAAAAGATGTACCGAGGAAGCCACAAACCTTAGAGCATCAAACGAAATCCAATAACTGACTGTGTAGAAGCACCTTAAGTCATTCACTTTTGTTTTATTAGTTATTTTAATTGTACATTGTTCTAAGTTAACTTGTAATTTTTTAAATATACTTATAGTTACGTTAGATTCCACCAAATATTATCTTCAGTACTGCATTGTTAGAGATAAGAATAAAGAAAATTCTGATGTAGAGGATATTCAGTGTATTGTGGTAGAGCACCAGCCTTAGACAGACAAATGGCAGGTTTACAGAAAGCAATGTACAAGGTGGTTCAGCTGCGCCTGCAGATGCTGTTTTATACAACCTGCGCGACGGCTGTATCAGGAACGGTATACAGACAGACGACAGCCACGTAATAGGTACAAGTTCCCTTCAAAGCTTTGGGCGAATGTTAGCAAACGGAATCGTACTGTAAAAAATGCAAGGGATGATTGTCCATTATTTTTGTACCAAAATAGGCCTTACTTCTGTTTATCCAAGTGTCACCAATGTATCTACGTGTAATTAGCAGTGTAGTCATACGGGTTATGTCTGTCTCTGTAGATGCAGCTATTTCTACCGATGTCGTTTTATGCAACCCCACATGACAGAACAATGTTGTCGGCCAGTTCTCTCTGGACATACGAAGCACATTGTCAAAATTTCGCAAAATAACTTATAAAGGATACCAAGTCTTCTTGGACCTGTTGTACAAATTTTGCTTATGAAACTACACTACGTGATCAAAAGTATCCGGACGCCTGCCTGAAAATGACTTACAAGTTCTTGTCGCCGTCCATCGGTAATGCTGGAATTCAATATGGCGTTGACCTTGATGACAGCTTCCACTCTCGCTGGTATACGTTCAATGATGTGCTGGAAGGTTTCTTGGGGAATGGCAGCCCATTCTTCATGGAGTGGATCACTGAGGAGAGGTGTCGATGTCGGTCGTTGAGGCCTGGCACGAAGTCGGCGTTCCAAAACATCCCAAAGGTATTCTATAGGATTCAGGTCAGGACTCTGTGCAGGCCAGTCCGTTACAGGGATGTTATTGTCGTGTAACCACTCAGCCACAGGCCGTGCATTATGAACAGGTGCTCGATCGTGTTAAAAGACGCAATCGTCAACCCCCAATTGCTCTTCAACAATGGGAAGCAAGAAGGTGCTTAAAACATCAATGTAGGCCTGTGCTGTGATAGTGCCACGCAAAACCACAAGCGGTGCAAGGCCCCTCCATGAAAAGCATGACCACACCATAACACCAACGCCTCCGAATTTTAATGTTGGCACTACACACGCTGGCCGATGAAGTTCACCGGGCATTCGCCATACCAACACCCTGCCATCGGACCGCCACATTGTCTACCGTGAATCGGCACTCCACACAATGTTTTCCCACTATTCAGTCGTCCAATGTTTACGCTCCTTACACCAAGCGAGACGTTGTTTGGCACTTATTGGCGTGATGTGTGGATTATAAGCAGTCGCTCAACCGTGAAATCCAAGTTTTCTCAGCTCCCGCCTTACTGTCATAGTACTTGCAGTGGATCCTGATGCAGTTTGGAATTCCTGTGTGATGGTCTGGATAGATGTCTGCCTATTACACATTACGGTCCTCTTCATCTGTTGGCGGTCTGTCTCAGTCAACAGACTAGGTCGGTCTGTGCGATTTTTTGCTGTACGTGTCCCTTCACGTTTCCACTTCACTATCACATCGGTACAGTGGACCTAGGGATGTTTAGGAGTGTGGAAATCTCGCAAGTAAAGACATATGTCGCAAGTGACACCCAATCACCTGACCACCTTCTAAGTCCATGAGTTCCGCGGAGCGCACCATTCTGCTCTCTCACGATGACTAATGACTGCTGTGGTCGCTGATATGGAGTACCTGGCAGTAGGTGTCAGCAAAATGCACCTAATATGGAAAACGTATGTTTTTGGGGGTGTCCGGATTCTTTTGATCATGTAGTGTACTTCAGCACATTAACGTGACATATATTAATCCTTTGCTTGGGTAACATACCGAGAAATTGTTACTTCCACGCTTCCTGTTCTGATATCTCTTATCGATTTCGTTGTTTCCAGTGGTGAACCACACTTTATAAGGCAACGTTTCTGAACCATATACGAAAGATTAAGTACTATAAACACAATAAACCCACAGAGATATGAAAAACCTGCATGGCCGCACACTGTGTTAACTGGACATCAGCTACCAGGTTTTACAGTGAGAAGAGACTCCCGATTAACTGATGAGGTTATTCAGAACTCCAGTGTCATTTGTTTTGTGGATTGATGTACCTGATGATTGCAGGATATACCTGTCCATCAAGCACAAATCGCAATAGCTAACTGGGGCACTGATCTTGGGCAACAGCACTTGAACTTGTAAAATTTCACTTGGAGTTTCTGCACAAAATTGTGACTATATGCTACCGACACAGCACTCTGATGTGCTAAATGCCACAGAGATTTCCATGGATTTCTTTCCAAGGGTGCACCTGACGAGTCTACTTCTCTGCTGTAATGGATACGTGGCGCACCATATTCTCCGAACAACGGTAAGGAGCGCCATACGGTAATCGCAACCTGTTTACGGAAATATTGGATCGTGAGCAGCGACGTCGTACATGAAACACTATGTATGTAAAAGTAGAGAACTGTTTCCCTCAGGTACCAAACTCATATAAATTAATTAATATCCTTTTTTTCCCTTGGCGCTCACTACAACATTGCACCAGAGTCGTTAAACAGGGTGATATTGCTAAGTATGGACAGACTGCCGGAAATGCATTCCTAGGGAGGTACACCTATTTAAAGGAAGAGATCAAACATATTTCACAGTGTAGGTTTCAATGAGCGAAAGCACACATGAGAATAAACCAGGTTAGTGGGACTGTCTGTATCACTGTCTGATTAAAATTAGTTACTGATTGACATTTACATGCTGAAGTTGGTTTCCTCAAATCACAACTGTTATCTGTTCCATCAATTGGTCAGTTCACTTGTAGGGCTTTCTTTCTTGATGTGTTTGGAATTTTGGATCCCGATTCCTGGGCCTGCCCCTTTTATTTCGCATTTCATAAGACATGGTAACCCCCCCCCCCCCACACACACACACACGCACACATGACAGTAAGGCAATAGATACGCTTTATTCAGTATACAGTGCTAACCAAACCCTGCTGGATCACTTCGCACAATACGCGATTCAGTGTCACATTTTCATTAGATAAACTTCGTCTTTGAGGCCGTTCAGTCAATTGGTTCAAATGGCTGTGAGCACTATGGAACTTAACATCTGAGGTTATCAGTCCCCTAGAACTTAGAACCACTTTAACCTAACTAACCTAAGGACATCACACACGTCCATGCCCGAGGCAGGATTCGAAACTGCGACCGTAGCAGTCGCGCGGTTCCGGGCTGAAGCTCCTAGAACCACTCGGCCACAGCGGCCGGCTGGTCGTTCAGTCATTGGTCACTTACTATCAGCTGTCGACAGAGCATCTTGCATTCGAGTCATACCTCAAGGTGGCCGCTGCCAACAATGCTCTCCGTTACACGTTGAGTAACAGCACTTGTGAAGTGACCCGCTGTGTCGCCCAACGATGTCTCCTATAACAGAGCGGCAGATGGCAGCCGAAGTTGCAACATTGTAGCTGCAAGTCACAGGTGTCACCTAACAAGTAACTTTGATCGGTCTGTAGCGCTTTAGCTCCACACTCAAGAGGGCAGTAGCGTTGTCTATGGAGGCGGCACACTTAGACTGCGGGTTATTTGCTTTGTTGATTTTTTCACTCATTCTGGTGTCGACGTGTGTTGTGTAGTGTTCGATGGCTCCGTATACCGACTAGGAACACGCCGACATCGTCTTTACATACGGACAGGCAAAAGGTAGTGGACGGGCGGCAGCGTAGCTGTACAAAGATATGCGCCCCCGCCGTCAGCAGCGGCACAATAACCTGTTTGCAACAGTGTCTCGTCGTTCCTTCGAGACAGGCCCGTTTACTGGAATGGGCAACCGCGAAAGACGGATGCCTTCAGAAAGTAAGGCCTTAGATCACAAATGTTGAACGCTGTAGAATATCAATCACCCCGTTATAAACGTCAAGCAAGCTGGTATGGGGTAAGCAAGACGACCGTGTGGAACATTCTCCACGAAAACTGTCACAATCCTTATCACGTAAAACTCGTGTAGGCCTTGTTACCCATAAAACTGCCTAGCGGCGACAGTTTTGCCGCTGGTTCGCTACACAAGCCATCACAGTGATTGGATTTATGTCATGTATCCTAATCACAGGGGGTGGCATCGTCAATCTTAACAACACATACTGTGGGCTACAGAGAATCCCCATGGTAGCAGAAAACTATCAGCACAGGTTTCAGTTTCGAACTGTTGGTGGGCATTATTGGGGACATACGCGAGGAACGAGTCATCCTTCCACAACGCCTCACAAGCGAGGCATAGCTGCACTTGATGTGGGTGAGCCTGCATCCCCTGCTGGAAGAAGTACCGTAGCTCGTATTATGAGTAATGTGGCCACTACACGGTGGAGCTCGAGATCACTTCCGCGTTTGCGTGCGGAGACATCTCGACAACATCTGCACCAGCCAGTTAATCTGACGTGATTGTCGAGTCGCATGGTCCACTTAGTCGCCTGACTTCAGACCTTTAGATGTGTACCTGTGGCGGCACCGCGAACATGTCGTATAGGCGGAGCCCATCTGGGACGTGCAGACGATGGAACAACACATTTATGCTACCTGTGACGTCATTCGGTTACAGGCTGGCTCACTTGAATGTGTACGTGAGCCGCTGCTGCATCATGCTTGGACATGTTTAGAAGGCTGTGGGGGCCACTTCGAACACATTGTCTAGCGGTGCTCCCGTCACAGCATGTCGTTCATTGCGTAGTACTCCACAAGCAAGCTGGATTAATAAAAACGCTGTAGCACTGACAGCAAGCAATTTCAGCCCTCTGTAGATATGACCTTTTTTGCTTCGAATCCTTACCGGAATCGTTTGCTGCAGTTTCGCCTGTTTAGCAAAATCACTGTGTATTTGCCAACTGAACCACTGCCTGAGGATCATTTGCGGTCTTGCCAGTAAGTCCTACATTTGCTCAAATGTAGCATACAACAAGATACCAGTTCTTCAAATCTTAATTTCCAGAATTTTTTGATTTTCCCATAGGCCGTGAACAAAATAAAATGGTGTAAGCCAAATTAATATGTCTACCTCCTGTTAAACAGGATAGCCACAGTTTCCAGATCATACAGTTAAGCTTACATCGGAAAACAGTCTTCAGGCAAACTCTGGACAATAGAGTCCTACAAAAAGTAAGGTATAGAATAATAACTTAGTGATTACCAGGGCTGGATCACTATTACCAGCAGATTAATAACAATAAGTGTACAGTAAACAGATTATATACGTATCTCCGTTACGTTGTATAGTACTGTCAAACAGTAAAAAGTAATGTAAGAAATGCGAAGATATGGTGACCAAAAAAACTTCGCAGCATAAGTAAAATATTAAAAAACCACGAGACATATGATGATTGCATGGGGGCTTAGTTAAATAAAAATAATGCAAATATTTTTTAGTAGCTGTATGTCCGATTACGCAAGTCTCGTAAACGGCTGGCCCTGACTAGTATTATTACGCAATCTGACTGCTTAGAATGACAACAAGAATGTAAGAAAATTTCTGTTAGCACAATTAATTAATTAAGTCCCCAGCAACTATAAAATCTACGAAGCCAACATAGCACAAGTGTAGCTGTTCTGTGTGTGGTAGTATGACTCAACGTACACATCTGGCACGGTTCTTTTTCAACAAGACAAGAAATTTTAAATAGCAATTATACTGACGTGATAAAAGGAAATTACAAATACTATAATTGTGCAAGAAAACCAAAATTACACTCTAATACAAGAACACAAGCCAGATGCTTTGTTGACTGAACCTGTCATGACACATTATTCAGGACACACAAATAAATAAACAACATAATATTTATTACCTTCATATATATTGACGAAAAGCACTCAGATCATTACAATATCTCCATTGGAATAACATCTGCTATCTCTCCCATCAAACCACTGCATAAAACATGGAACAACACTCTCCGCTACCACATCTCACTCTGACTTCACGACAAGCAGTGCCCACCACAACTTCTCGGTAAAAACTGCCTGCCGCTACGTCTCAATAAGCACTGCCAGTGGAGGCGGCGGAACAATACTCTCTGGCGCGATATTTGGCGCTGTGGCTCAGTGTAGCCACCTTTCATATGCCCTTCCTCCACGGGCTAGAATTTGATGGTATTTTTGCCAGCATTGGTGGTGAAAATACCACCAAATTCGTCAAAAAAAAAAAATACAGACAAAAATAAAAGATAATATTAATACGTAAATATCATATAACTAGATAAAATTTTGGCTTTGCACTGACCTTTCAATAGCCTAATATATAAAATACACTAAGCAATACAAATTCTTTCATACATGTGACTTTACATAATAGTTTACACAAGTATTATGTGGTTAAACAGTTCAATCAATAGCGTCAGCAATGGCGAATATGTACAGGTAAGAGTCTCATAACTTTTCACAAACAGTAATACACAAAAAATCAGTTTATACAAATATTCACATAAAATGTTTACACAACAAGTGGTTGACAGTTCCAGCAGTAGCACCCAGCAATGTTGAGTAGGTGCAGACTCCAACAGGTGACATCATTACAGTAGAAGCAGTCCATCAGTGGCACCCAGCATTGTGGAACAGGTGCAGACTCCAACAGGTGACATCATTTCAGTAGAAGCAGTCCATCAGTGGCACGCAGCAATGTTGAACAGGTGCTACAGCAACAAGTGACACCATTTCAGTAGAAGCAGTTCCATCAGTGGCACCCAGCAATGTTGAACAGGTGCTACAGCAACAAGTGACATCATTTCAGTAGAAGCAGTTCATCAGTGGCACCCAGCATTGTGGAGTAGGTTCAGACTCCAACAGGTGACATCATTTCAGTAGAAGCAGTCCATCAACGGCACCCAGCAATGTTGAGTAGGTGCAGACACCATCAAGTGACATTATGTCAGTAGAAGCAGTTCCATCAGTGGCACCCAGCATTGTGGAACAGGTGCAGACTCCAACAGGTGACATCATTTCAGTAGAAGCAGTCCATCAGTGGCATGCAGCAATGTTGAACAGGTGCTACAGCAACAAGTGACACCATTTCAGTAGAAGCAGTTCCATCAGTGGCACCCAGCAATGTTGAACAGGTGCTACAGCAACAAGTGACACCATTTCAGTAGAAGCAGTTCCATCAGTGGCACCCAGTAATGTTGAACAGGTGCAGACAGCAACAAGTGACATCATTTCAGTAGAAGCAGTCCATCAGTGGCACCCAGCAATGTTGAGCAGGTGCAGACACCAAGAAGTGACTTCATTTCAGTAGAAGCAGTCCATCAGTGGCACGCAGCAATGTTGAACAGGTGCTACAGCAACAAGTGACACCATTTCAGTAGAAGCAGTTCCATCAGTGGCACCCAGCAATGTTGAACAGGTGCTACAGCAACAAGTGACACCATTTCAGTAGAAGCAGTTCCATCAGTGGCACCCAGCAATGTTGAACAGGTGCAGACACCAACAAGTGACATTATTTCAATAGATGCAGTCCATCAGTGGCACCCAGTAATGTTGAACAGGTGCAGACACCAACAAGTGACATCATCTCAGTAGAAACAGTCCATCAGTGGCACCCAACAATGTTGAATAGGTGCAGAGAGCAGTCCATCATATTCACTATCACTGATCACACTGTTCCTCAGCAGAAATTAAACATGTCCTAGTGGCACCAATCATGTAGAAAAAGTACAAGTAACAGTCCATAATATTTACTATCACTGATCAGACAGTTCAAGCATGAACAATAGTTTGAATACACATACAAATGCTTTTACACTAAACATACAAATCATAACAAACACACAAATGATGTCAGATAATTGTCATATTAACTATTACAAATACACAAATATCAGTAAACCTATAATATTTATGGGTGTCAGTGAAAGCCACTACAAACAAATAAAATAATATTTAGGAGATAGGTGGGTAGGATTAGGAAAGGAAAACACACAAAACACACTCGCTCATCTTTCATCCACATTAAGTACTACTGTGTAATTGAATAGTGTTAACTGTGTGAATCCACTTCTGTCAAAATTTCATGTTCATCATGTGTATCAAGTAGTAGTGACAGCAATGTATAACAGTCAATAATAGTTAAGTCAACGTCATAGTCATCATGTCAAGACCAATGTTTGCCAAGCCAGATCAAAATGTACGGTTGCTGAACAACTGTCAGTGTGCCAAGATATGCAACTTCCTCTCTCCAAAAAAAAGTACATACTGCTTAGTGACTTAACAAAGTGTGTGTAGACAATCTTCCTTCCATTTTAGTGTTCTAGTCTGCTATCTTCATCCTCCTTGTTCCATATAGACCAACAACAACAAAAAAAAAAAAAAATATGCACCTCACTTATTTTACCTCTTATACACCATAACTCCAATCAACTTCATATAATCTCAGTACCTCCATCATACCTCTTCAATACGTCGATACATATAAACCTTATTGCCAGTATCATTTCACTTCCATAACAACCCTTTCCTCTAGTCAGTCTCCTCGATCGAGTACAGATAAAATCCTAATGCAAACCTCCTCATCCCATACAATCCGAAGACACACTGTCAACACACAACCTCTGTGTAATCCATCTGACCAAAATCTTCTACTCATTATGAATTATAAACAAAGAATGCATACATGACCTCTAACAGACTTAGTTAGAATAACTCTCAGTAATTAAGTACGATTACGGAGTGAGAATGATCCTAATATTTCACAGTGTGTACACCCCTTTAAGAATTATGGCAAACAGAAGCAAACATGTGAAGTATTTCTTGTGTCAAGTGTCACTTCCTATTTCAATTGCTCACGAAAAATGCAGTGTAATAACTGTGTTGGTATGTCATGTCGTTAGCTTCCTTCCTATTGGCATACATTTATACAGCTTTCATAAAACCTCCAGCTCATGTGACTTCTATGATGTTTCTTGTACTAAAGTCGCTCGTCGAATTACTGCAGTTCATTTTCTTATGTTAAAATATAAAGCACTGAGCGTAAGCAAAACAAGCAACAGCGAGTAAATATACCAGTAGTGAACAGAATGTCAACAAGTGGATGCAGCACAATTTCTATAACGAGGCTTCGCCAAGCGAACAATCCGTAACCCATACCACATCGTAACCCACACTCCATGTCCGTACACTGTACATCAGCATTGCTATATACCAAATTAAAGTATAGTTATGACAACAAGCAGAAATGTGTAAATGTGCAATCCATACGCATAGCAGTAAACATATATCTTACGTACTAAACAGGTCATTAGCATCGTATCTTAATAAGTAAACATGAAGGCGCAAGCAGATAAATCACAAAGTATGACTTACATACCTAACCACATCAGCACAATTAATCAGGTGACAATTATAATTGAAATAAATAGGCACAGCAGGCACATAATTAAAAATATGACATCAGTGAAAAAGCAGTGCAGCCAAGCGATGCATAATATACACAAGTAACAATCCAGTTCATTAATAAGCATTGTCAAAATCAGTTAACGTACGCAAGCACGTCGCTTCACAAGTAATTTCATTGAACATGTAATTAGCACAAAGTATGAATCACGTAATCGCGAGCAGCAAATTATGTCTAAAGTACGTACCTAAGTGGAAATATGTTACCTGAAAAATAAACTCAATTAATAATTACCTTTTTAGTTTATTACTTTCTTCTTCGAAATGACATTTTTCCTGAAATTTTCTCGATAGCAAGTCGTCTTAACGTCGGACACGCACAGAATTTACCTGAAGTTCTTAAATATTTTATAGAACCGTATCCTGAAAAATACTGAATGTTAATAACAGAATTCATGAAGTCACTATAGCTTTATACTGAATTTAGTCGGAGAAATTAGACTGTGTATTTATTTACGGCTGTCAGTGCATTCGCACTGAGCGCTCGATCAGCTGTAGGCGCGTGACGTAGGAAGTGATTGTTTGCGGTCAACGACTGCCTTGTGCGGCGCGCAGACTTCACTGTTGCTTTGAGTATGTGCCGCCGCGCCGCCAAAACACAGCGCGGTATCCTTGTACTCTCCGCATGTTTACATGTAGCTGTTAGTTTCTCACAAGTATGTCATTCTACAAAAATTTTAACGTTTGATATATGATGTATTCCCTTAGAGCGTCGTGATTTAAGAGTTTCTACTTCGACAGTGTTATCATGAATAATTTTGCGAATTCTATATGGGCCGTTATAAAGCAGAAAAAATTTCCGACACAAGCCTTTTCCTTTGTGAGACAAACGATGAGCCTTAATTAACACCTTCTGACCAACTGACAAGATTTTTAAACGACCAGGACGCTTAGCTGATTTCTCTCTTCTAGCAGCCGCAGATGCAATATTTTGTAGAGCCAGGTTGACAACTTCAGAATGCCGCAGTTTCCGTGTAGGCGGAAAAGGAACGATTTCAGAAATGCGATTTGTCGGTGCTTTGTTTTTTAATATCAGTATAGGTGGTAAAGAAGTTGAGTCGTTAGGAAGTTCATTCAGAATGTTTTGAAAAATATGAATATACTGATCCCAAGTTCTGTGATTCTGATGACAATAAAGACGACACAATTTATTGATTTCCTTCATCCATCTCTCTGAAGCGTTAAATTGAGGGTGAAAAAGTGAAATGAAAATTGGTTTAATTTTACGACGCCGTAGAGTACGAAGCCAAATTTTAGAACGAAACTGTGATCCATTATCTGATATAACCTTATCAACATGACCCACTTCTTTAAGAAAATGGTTAATGAAAGCATTAGATACTGAACGAGCTGTTGCTTCGCGTAACGGTGTAAAACACACATATTTTGATGTCAACTGCACTGCTACGAAAATGTACGCAAAACCATTAGTAGATGGAACCACTGGACCGAACAAATCAACTGCAGCCATGTCCTTTAATTTTGCTGGAATGATAGGAAACAACGGTGCTCTGTGAGATACTGTTGGCGGCTTAGCCTTTTGACATAATTTGCATTTGGCAAGAACAAATCGAATACGTTTTTCCATATTATTGAAGTAGCAATTTTCTCGTAATTTATGAAAGCATTTTCTGGGACCAAAGTGTGCATAACTGAAATGCGTATACCAAATCAGCTTATTAACCCACTCATCAGGAATACAAACTAACCAAACAGAGTTGTCGACCGATTTTCGTTTAAAAAGAATGTCATTGCGAACTAAATAATGCTGTCTAATCGCTACGCTTTCATTTCTCTTCCACTTCTCCTTAATGTCCTTCCAGATTGGATCCTTATTTTGCTCCTTAGCGATGTCCTGGAGCGAAGACGAAATAAAGTTCTCAAACGCAACACCTTGAATATACATCAAACAATAATTGTTTTCCTTGCAGTCCTCTTCAGCACTTTGTTTCAAACCCATAGGTGCACGTGATAAAGCATCAGCAACAATATTTGAAGAACCCTGTATGTAAACAATACTAAAATCAAATTCCTGTAGGTACAATGCCCATCGTGACAATCTGCCATGAGTTAATTTTGTCGACATAAGAAATTCCAGAGCTCGATGATCGGTGTAAACCTTAGTATGTCTGCCCAACAAAAACGTGCGAAATTTTGTAAAAGCCCAAACAACAGCCAAAGCTTCAAGTTCCGTAATCGAATAATTCTTTTCTGATTTAGAGAGCACACGACTTCCAAATGCAATAGTCTTTTGTACTACAACGCCGTTTTCTTCTATCTCTTGAAATAAATGTGCACCTAGGCCTTTGTATGATGAGTCCGTCGCCAAACAAAAATCTTTAGATAAATCCGGGTGTGAAAGAAGTGGAGCAGCAACTAAAGCATCACGAAGTTGTTCGAATTCTGACTGAGCTTCCTCATCCCAACACCAATTAGATTTCTTTCCGGATAGTTCACATAAACGAGGTGTGGCCAAATTGTCCAATCTAACAAAGCGTCTAAGAAAATTACAGACACCAAGGAAACTACGAACATCACGTTTTGTGGTAGGAACAGCATAATTACGAATAGCGTCTAATTTTTCTGGATCAGGAAGAATACCTTCTGTAGAAATAATGTTACCGAGAAATTTCACCTGAGAACGACCAAATTCAGATTTTTCTAAGTTCACTGTAATGCCAACTCTTGCAAAAATACGTAATAATGAATCCAAAATTTTGTTATGCTCACTCCAAGAATGTTTAGCAATAAGAATGTCGTCAACATATGAAGTAATATTGTCACGAAGATAAACAGGTAAAATTTCATTTAGGCTACGAATGAATGCTGCTGAAGATACCGTAAGTCCAAACGGTAATTTCCGAAACTGGTAACAGTTACCAAAGGCTAAAAAGGCAGTATATTTTCTACAATCAGGGTGGAGTTCTATTTGCCAAAAACTTGCGCGCATATCAATCGTGGATAAAACTTTAATTCCATGAAAATGTTGAAGAAGTTCATCTAAATTTTGTGGACGGTCAGTTTCAGGAATGATGATATTATTTATCTGTCTGGAATCCAGAACCAAACGAATTGATCCATCCTTTTTAAGAACAACGTGTAATGGGCTAGTATAAGGACTGACTGCAGGCTCAATAATGCCCTGATCTAACATGTATTGAAGTTCTTTCTTAACCTTGTCTCTGTAAGCCAAAGGAATAGCGTACGTTTTCCCGCGAAATGGTGTGTGTTCTTTTACTTTAAATAAATATTGTAAGCCTTGTATAGTTCCTGTGTGATGACTAAATACTGTAGCATGTGAAGTCAAAATGTGGTGCAGCTCTTCTCTTGCAACGTCATCTGGCACTTCAGCTTTCTTAACCTTTTCATTAATTAATTCTTCGCTATTAATTATATCATCCATCGCGTCTCTGTATCTATTGTCATTGTCATGAATAAACACACTGTCGTCATAATGCTCAACGAAAACATCAGAAGTAAGAAACCTTAAACATTTTGTATTTGACTCAGATCTTGTTAAACACTCGAAAAATTTCAAACATTTCGGCATTCCGGCAACAGTCAAATTCACATTTCCTTCTTTAAAGTTCAGAATTGCCTTATGTGCGTTAAGAAACTCCATACCTAATATAATTTGTGTACTGAGTAATGGAACAATAATAAAACTAGCAGAAAATTCGTATCCTTGACAATTGAAATTTAGGTTGGTCTGTTGTTTAACTTCTACACCCTTTCCGGAAATCGCTCCTCGAATTGTAGTTTTAGAAATAGGTAATACAGGACAGGCAATAGTTCTTTCACATATACGAAAAACTGATTCACTAATGACATTCAATGGGCTCCCAGAATCTAAAACTGCAGTGAACTTATTCTTACCCACACATACTTCAATAACAGGATGTAAAAATGCGTCTACATTATTTTCCTTTTCGTCTAACAAAATGTCTCTCATGTCTTCCAGGCGTACGTAGTGTAAAGTCGTAGTGTCATTACTTTCTGAACCGTCTATATTGCTGCCAGAAGCCGAAGCTGCAAGTCATTGTCGATTGTTTGCGTCACGTCTTTGAGTATTCGCGTCATTCCGCGGATCCATTTCTACGATTTGCACTTGTCTCTCTGAAGTTCTGTCACGTGGAGGATGCCAATTAGGTCCCTCCTGTCTGTTAGATACAAATTCTTGGTTGTGTCTGTTATTAAAATTTCTGTTTTCCTGTCTGTCTGCATAACTACTTCTTGTGTAATTTCGACTGTCACTTCTGAAATTATTGTTGTATCTACTACCCTGGTTATTTCTGTAGTAAGAATTTCTATTACTGTATGAATAATTTCTGTCTTGATGATACCGATTACTGTTTCCGTATGATTGATCATTCCGGTAGGAATTACCGATATTATAATTGTCTGTGTCATTTCTGTTAGAACGTCTGTTATTGTCATAAGGCTGGTATCTATTGTCCTGTCTGTTACGTCTGTCATTCTCAAAGTTCCCCATATAACGCCCGTTCCGATCACTATCCCTTTTCTCTGAAAATCTATTGTAATTACTGTTACTGAAAAAGTTACAAGAAGTCCCGTCGTCGTTGTCATACTCAAGTTCTTGCAACAAAGTCTTAAAAGTCTCGATGTCGTCTTTACATCTTCCAGCTAAAGCAATTTGTCTTATGGATTGTGGCAGCTTAGTTAAACAAATGCGAATTAATTCAGTCGGGCTATAAGGGTTGGAAAGGAACTGATTCTTTCGAATCATGTCTTCAAAATATTCCGCTGGCGTGCGGAATTCAGACTGTTTGAAATTACGCTGCATGATAAGACTGTGTTTGACTCTGTCTTGCGTGTTTTCGGACCAATATGCCGATAGAAATGCATGATAAAAATCATTCAGATTATTACAATCTCTAATGAGTGCGCGCATCCGCGTCGCCGGTTCGTTTTCTAAATATCCACAAATAAATTCCAGTTTGTGACTTAGTGGCCAATTTGGTGGAAGTGCGTACATAAATTGATCTAACCATGCACATGGATGTATGTCATTCTTAGAACTGCGGAAGATCTTAAATTTCCGAACAGTCAAAAAGTGTTTATAGTCAAAGTTTTCGCCTCGTGGCGACAAAGACCTACCGCGTCTGTCCCAGTCCCAATGCCGATTATTGTCAAGTTCGCGCGCCTGGCGCTCTCTTGTTGCATCCCGTAAATGAAACAAATTATTTTCTTCAAATCCCTCTGGTATCTGTGATTCTAAATTTCTTTTGCCGTCTTTTCCTACGATTTCGCCTTCGATCTGTTTGACTTGCTTTTTTAAAGCCTCAAATTCCCTTTTCACGCGTTCATTAAATTTTCCCTGATTTTCAACATGTTTATTTATGTTCTGATACTCTTCGGTTTCTGCAAATGGCAATGGTGCTGTATCATCCGAATCTCTGTCCCCATGTAAACTAAGATTTGTCAGTTTATCTGAAATTTCCTCAACTCTTTCCGATAAGTCACCTAATTGTTCTTTCTGTTTATTTACGTCTTCCGTAAGTGTCGCGACTCGGGTTTCAGTATTGACACATTTGGTAGCTAGCTGTTCATATTGTTGTGTTAGGTTATTTAACCTGTCATTTGGTACGGATTCCTCGATTCTTTCAAATATTTCTTCCTTATCGTTTACACGTTGTAAATTTAACTCTGAAAATTTCTGTACTATCACGCGATCTCTTTCTTCCTGTTCTCTATCCTGTTCCTTTTGTCTAATCTCTACTGCAATTAATCTATTATTGTGAGAATTCAAAATCGGTTGTACTTCTTCTCTAATTTCTTTTTTTAATTCATCTTTCATGTTTTTGAAACATGTCCCTATTCGTGAGTCTAGCCGTGTTTCCATTGTTCCCATATCAGTTTCTAATCGTGTTGCCAAAGTTCCCATCTCTGTTTTTAATTCAGATCCTAACTGCGATCCAAGTGAGTCTAACCGTGTTTCCATTGTTCCCATATCAGTTTTAATTGTTCCTATCTCTGTTTTAAATTCAGATCGAAAATTTAATATTACACTCATCAACTGCTCCATATTAACTTGTTCGAAATTCTTTTCGCCTCTAACATTTCCCACAAAACTAACTTCCTTCTACATAACCATAAAGCCATCTGTATTCGATACTATTCCAGAATCTTCTGTCGTTAATCTCGGGTTCTGTGAATTTTCTGATTGAGAAAAATTTTGAAATGGTTCCGGACTATTTTCCCGACTTATTACATTGTTTTCCACTTCATTATCCATCATACTGTTTTCCTCTGTTGGCGAGTTCGCCATGTTAACAATTTCGTCATTCTCACTATTCATCATTTTTGCCTTTTTCATCGATCGCGTAATCATTTACAAAACATACAAAACTCGTCACTATATGAAAATTACACACAATGACACTTTATCACCAACAATATCAATCACACGAAATGCTTCCTTCAAACACGATTAACGAACAATAGAAGAATGACAATTACCAATCTACACATGCAAAATAGACTACAATTACTAAACTACAGATTACTACAACAATACTACTGTCTACTATTTTTGCAATCAGAAGAATTCCAAGGGACGATCCGAAGCAGCGGTCGCCACGTGCATGGGGTCTTAGTTAAATAAAAATAATGCAAATATTTTTTAGTAGCTGTATGTCCGATTACGCAAGTCTCGTAAACGGCTGGCCCTGACTAGTATTATTACGCAATCTGACTGCTTAGAATGACAACAAGAATGTAAGAAAATTTCTGTTAGCACAATTAATTAATTAAGTCCCCAGCAACTATAAAATCTACGAAGCCAACATAGCACAAGTGTAGCTGTTCTGTGTGTGGTAGTATGACTCAACGTACACATCTGGCACGGTTCTTTTTCAACAAGACAAGAAATTTTAAATAGCAATTATACTGACGTGATAAAAGGAAATTACAAATACTATAATTGTGCACGAAAACCAAAATTACACTCTAATACAAGAACACAAGCCAGATGCTTTGTTGACTGAACCTGTCATGACACATTATTCAGGACACACAAATAAATAAACAACATAATATTTATTACCTTCATATATATTGACGAAAAGCACTCAGATCATTACAATATCTCCATTGGAATAACATCTGCTATCTCTCCCATAAAACCACTGCATAAAACATGGAACAACACTCTCCGCTACCACATCTCACTCTGACTTCACGACAAGCAGTGCCCACCACAACTTCTCGGTAAGAACTGCCTGCCGCTACGTCTCAATAAGCACTGCCAGTGGAGGCGGCGGAACAGTACTCTCTGGCGCGATTTTTGGCGCTGTGGCTCAGTGTAGCCACCTTCCATGATCAGCACAAAAAGACTGATAGTTTGACTATAAAAGATTTTAGTTATATAAGAAGCAACGAGCGCTAGTGTGCCTAAGAGCCTACGAAGACTAAGTTCAATAAGGAAGCTCGTGTTTATAACGTAAGTCAAACGAAACTGAACATCAGTCTTAATGAAGTAAAATAGCGTTAAAGACCTTACGTCACGTGCTAATAAGCATATAAACTTTTACACAAAAATGACATAGCTTGTAGATAGGGCTGAATAATGGATACAATGGTCACGTTTACTTAATAATCAGTTGATGGTGGCGCCATAGGCCGATGGAGAAGCGGCGCTACAGCGAACTGTATAGCTCAACCAGCTGCGGATTTTGACGAGATAACGCGCCAATTGCAAAGAAATTGGCATGATATCCCTCAGGAGGACATCCAACAACTCTACCAATCAGTGATGCCAAAAAACTGCTTTCATAAGGGTCAGAGGTGGATCAGAGGTGTCTACTGCGGAAAGAAGCGTGAAAAATATTGGCATGACCTTTTTGAGAGAACTGTTCCCACATCAAGTGATTGAGTTAACGATTGAAAATAGGTGTATGGATGACCGGACCATCTCACATGGTGAGGTAAAGCATGGAAAAATGGTAGTCTGAGTTCTGACACCGATTCGGAGACGCAGAGGACAATTTACTAATGTGTCGAAAAGTGGTTACATCTTAGTTTGATGGTTTTTTTTTTTACTGTCTTGTGGACAACATTTACGTTCAGTAAAATGGGGTACCTGGTACATCTGTCATTTTCCTTTATTGGTGAATGTAAGGGATCTGTGATCCCATGAGCATAGATACTAGTATCCAACACCCAGGTCGGTAGCAGGCAGAGCTGCAGGAGGCAGTGAGACGAGTGTCGAGTGCGTGGTACCACTGGAGAGTGTCGAGTGAGATGTAGTGCGGGAGAGACAGGCAAGAATGGTGGTCGAGTGAGCTGTAAACGGTAAAATTCACCGCAGTATGACGAGTGAGCACGTCCCCCTGATCGTCGTGGGGTTGACCCTGACTAATACCGATTCGCGAGTGATATGAAACAGAAAGTGACGAGTGCCGAATTACGTGTTTCGCGTCAACCGCGTCGGCCAGTAACAACCATGGATTGCAGTGAGGATTGTTGGGAATGTTAACCATCAGCATTGCGTGTGACAAAGTACCTAAAATCAACAACTAATAAAAGACATAACCGTAATTAAATGTGTAAGGCGAAGGTAGCAACTGTCTCAGCATTTGTGTGTTAGTAGGAAATATATATCAGTATGTACATCGCAACCTTTGTGGTCCTTAATAATAGACAAACTTTCTATCATTTCCACTATTCAATCTCAGAACAGCCGCACTCGGTTGAAATACCCCCGTAACCAGCAGAAAACCCGATAGCCTTTCTTCCATTAAGCACACGGTCATATAATCATAATAATTAACTGTTTGGCGGATTCGATAAATTACACAAAACCCAATAAGGAACTTAATCGGGGGTGTTTCATGAAGTAAAAGCAGACGTTCTGGGAGGTAGCTTACACACATTTCACAGCCACACCTCACAGCAACATAGTGCACTACCGCAGCATCTCCCAGTTGTGCCAGAGTCGTTCAAGTTACCTGTTTGATTCTGAAGCGGAAATACACAAGCTATTTTGATATTCTAGTGGAATTTCCTCCTGTCACTGACCCAGACGTTGGGGGATTAACAACGAGGGCTGGTGAGCCAACCAGCCTGCATAAGGTTTTTAGGCTGTTTCCCACATGCAAATAGGTACATACCGGGCTGATACCCACATCGCACATCAGATACATGCTACACAAAGAGTTACGAAACGTTCTCACACTTAAACGCGTAATTCACTCTAAATGAAGACAGATAGGGCACAGGGATAATTGTCCAAGGAAGTGGTGGTGTGAGGAACGGCATCGAGCCAACAACTGTCACTTGCATTGCGTCAACCCTTGTAACAATGCCGACCCAGTAGAAAAATGGGAAAAAGCAAGGAAGAAGAAGAAGGAGGAGGGGAAGAAGAAGAGTGATTCAGGCGTTGGAGTAATTTACATACTGACACGATCGTAAGAATTTCATCTCTAGACTGAAATACACTTCTCTCTTGCTTCAAATCCTGTTGTATAAAATGGGCCAGCACATCACCCATCTTCGGTGCATTTCTGATGTTACATCCCATCTTTCTCTATAATATACACTGAAGCGCCGAAGAAACTGGTATAGGCATGTGTATTCAATTTCACATATATGTAAACAGGCAGAATACTGCGCTGTGGTCGACAATGCCTATGTAAGACAACAAGTGCAAGTGAAAATGCAAATGGCTCTGAGCACTATGGGACTTAACATCTGAGGTCATCAGTCCCCTAGAACTTAGAACTACTTAAACCTAACTAACCTAGTGACATCCCAAACATCCGTGCCCGAGGCAGGATTCGAACCTGTGACCGTAGCAGTCACGCAGTTCCAGACTGAAGCTCCTAGAACCACTCGGCCACCACGGCCGTCTAAGACAACAAGAGTGGCGCAGTTGATAGAATAGGAGATTATCAAGATTTAAGTGGGTTTTAACATGGTGTTATAGTCGGCGCGCGAACGATGGGACACAGCATCTCCGAGATAGCGATGAAGGGATTTTCCCTTACGACCATTTCACGAGTGACTGCATGACACGAAGCCTTACGGCTCGCCTGGGCCCGTCAGCACCGACATTGGACAGTTGGTGACTGGAAACATGTTGCCTGATCGGAAGAGTCTCGTTTCAAATTGTATCGAGCGGAAGGACGTGTAGGAGTATGGAGCCAACCTGACGAATCCATGGACCCTGTATGTCAGTACGGGACTGTTCAAGCTGGTGGAGGCTCTGTAATTATGTGGGGCGTGTGCAGTTGGAGTGATATGAGACCCCTCATACCTCTAGTTACGACTTTGACAAGTGACACGTGCGTAAGAATCCTGTCTGATCATCTGCATCCATTCATGTCTGTTGTGCATTCTGACGGACTTGGGCAATTCCAGTAGGACAATGCGATACTCCACACGTCCATAATTGTTGAAGAGTGGCTCGAGGAATACTCTTCTGAGTTTAAACACTTCCGCTGGCTACCAATCTCCCCAGACATGAACAATATTGGCATATCTGGGATGCCTTGCAACGTTCTGTTAAGAAGAGATATCCATTCCTACGTACTTGTAGAATTTTGCACAGAGCATAACTTAATCATAGCCAACACTTGGTTCAAGAATCATAAAAGAAGGTTGTATACCTGGAAGAATCCTGGAGATACTAGTAGGTATCAGATAGATTATATAATGGTAAGACAGAGATTTAGGAACCAGGTTTTAAATTGTAAGACATTTCCTGGGGCAGATGTGGATTCTGACCACAATCTATTGGTTATGAACTGCAGATTGAAACTGAAGAAACTGCAAAACGGTGGGAATCTAAGGAGATGGGACCTGGATAAACTGAAAGAACCAGAGGTTGTAGAGAGTTTCAGGGAGAGCATAAGGGAACAATTGACAGGAATGGGGGAAAGAAATACAGTAGAAGAAGAATGGGTAGCTCTGAGGGATGAAGTAGTGAAGGCAGCAGAGGATCAAGTAGGTAAAAAGACGAGGGCTAATAGAAATCCTTGGGTAACAGAAGAAATATTGAATTTAATTGATGAAAGGAGAAAATACAAAAATGCAGTAAATGAAGCAGGCAAAAAGGAATACAAACGTCTCAAAAATGATATCAACAGGAAGTGCAAAATAGCTAAGCAGGGATGGCTAGAGGACAAATGTAAGGATGTAGAGGCTTGTCTCACTAGGGGTAAGATAGATACTGCCTACAGGAAAATTAAAGAGACCTTTAGAGAGAAGAGAACCACTTGTATGAATATCAAGAGCTCAGATGGCAACCCAGTTCTAAGCAAAGAAGGGAAGGCAGAAAGGTGGAAGGAGTATATAGAGGGTTTATACAAGGGCGATGTACTTGAGGACAATATTATGGAAATGGAAGAGGATGTAGATGAAGACGACATGGGAGATAAGATACTGCGTGAAGAGTTTGACAGAGCACTGAAAGACCTGAGTCGAAACAAGGCCCCGGGAGTAGACAACATTCCATTTGAACTACTGATGGCCTCGGGAGAGCCAGTCATGACAAAACTCTACCATCTGGTGAGCACGATGTATGAGACAGGCGAAATACCCTCAGACTTCAAGAAGAATATAATAATTCCAATCCCAAAGAAAGCAGGTGTTGACAGATGTGAAAATTACCGAACTATCAGTTTAATAAGTCACAGCTGCAAAATACTAACGCGAATTCTTTACAGACGAATGGAAAAACTGGTAGAAGCCGACCTCGGGGAAGATCAGTTTGGATTCCGTAGAAATGTTGGAACACGTGAGGCAATACTGACCTTACGACTTATCTTAGAAGAAAGATTAAGAAAAGGCAAACCTACGTTTCTAGCATTTGTAGACTTAGAGAAAGCTTTTGACAATGTTAACTGGAATACTCTCTTTCAAATTCTAAAGGTGGCAGGGGTAAAATACAGGGAGCGAAAGGCTATTTACAGTTTGTACAGAAACCAGATGGCAGTTATAAGAGTCGAGGGGCATGAAAGGGAAGCAGTGGTTGGGAAAGGAGTAAGACAGGGTTGTAACCTCTCCCCAATGTTATTCAATCTGTATATTGAGCAAGCAGTAAAGGAAACAAAAGAAAAATTCGGAGTAGGTATTAAAATTCATGGAGAAGAAGTAAAAACTTTGAGGTTCGCCGATGACATTGTAATTCTGTCAGAGACAGCAAAGGACTTGGAAGAGCAGTTGAACGGAATGGACAGTGTCTTGAAAGGAGGATATATGATGAACATCAACAAAAGCAAAACGAGGATAATGGAATGTAGTCAAATTAAGTCGGGTGATGCTGAGGGAATTAGATTAGGAAATGAGACACTTAAAGTAGTAAAGGAGTTTTGCTATTTAGGGAGTAAAATAACCGATGATGGTCGAAGTAGAGAGGATATAAAATGTAGACTGGCAATGGCAAGGAAAGCGTTTCTCAAGAAGAGGAATTTGTTGACATCGAGTATAGATTTAAGTGTCAGGAAGTCGTTTCTGAAAGTATTTGTATGGAGTGTAGCCCTGTATGGAAGTGAAACATGGACGATAACTAGTTTGGACAAGAAGAGAATAGAAGCTTTCGAAATGTGGTGCTACAGAAGAATGCTGAAGATAAGGTGGGTAGATCACGTAACTAATGAGGAGGTATTGAATAGGATTGGGGAGAAGAGAAGTTTGTGGCACAACTTGACTAGAAGAAGGGATCGGTTGGTAGGACATGTTTTTAGGCATCAAGGGATCACAAATTTAGCATTGGAGGGCAGTGTGGAGGGTAAAAATCGTAGAGGGAGACCAAGAGATGAATACACTAAGCAGATTCAGAAGGATGTAGGTTGCAGTAGATACTGGGAGATGAAGAAGCTTGCACAGGATAGAGTAGCATGGAGAGCTGCATCAAACCAGTCTCAGGACTGAAGACCACAACAACAACAACAACAACAACAACGTACTCTTACGGATTTATGGACAGCCCTGCAGGCTTCATGCTGCCAATTCCCTCCAGCACTTCTTCAGACATTCGTCGAGTCCATGCCACGTCTTGTTGCGGCATGGCTCCGTGCTCGCGGGGGCCCTACGCGATATTAAGCAGGTGTACCAGATTCTGTGGCTCTTCAGTGTATGTTTGTGAATAATATAATACTCTGTTGTACACTGAAGTGACAAACGTCATGGGCCTATCGGACTTCCTTCTGCCCGGCATAGTGCATGAGCTCGATGTGACATGACTCAATAAGTTGCTGGAAGCCCCCTGCAGAAATACTGAGCCATGCTGCATCTATAGCCGTCGATAATTGCTGAAGTCTAGAGAGTGCAGGATTTTGTACACGAACCGACCTCTTGATTATGTCCCATAAACCATCGATGGCATTCATGTTGGGGTGCCAGGGTGGCCAAATCACTCTCTCGAATTGTCCAGAATGTTCTTCAAACCTATCGCGAACAACAGTGGCATGGCGCACTGTCATCGACAAAAATTCCATCGTTGTTTGGCATCATGAAGCCCATAAATAACTATTTACAGTCAGTGACCGGTTCTGTTAGACCAGAGGACGCAGTCCATTCCATGTAAACACCATTATGGAAGCACCACCAGCTTGCACAGTGCCTTGTCGACAACCTGCGTACATGGCTTCGTGGGGCCTGTGCCATACTCTAACCCTACCATCAGGTCTTACCAACTGAAATCGGGACTCATCTGACTAATCTGACTAGGCCACGGTATTCCAGTCGCCTAGGGTCGAACCGACAAGGTCACAAGCCCAGGAGAGGCGATACAGGTGATGTCGCGCTGTTAGGAAAGGCGGAAGAAGAGCGTCGCGTTTCGTCACAGGGTTATTTGGTAAGCGTGATAGCGTTACAGAGATGTTTGGCAAACTCAAGTGGCAGACTCTGCAAGAGAGGCGCTCTGCATCGCTGTGTAGCTTGCTGTCCAGGTTTCCGGAGGGTGCGTTTCTGGATGAGGTATCGAATATATTGCTTCCCCCTACTTATACCTCCCGAGGAGATCACGAATGTAAAATTAGAGAGATTCGAGCGCGCACGGAGGCTTTCCGACAGTCGTTCTTTCCACGAACCATACGTGACTGGAACAGGAAAGGGAGGTAATGACAGTGGCACGTAAAGTGCCCTCCGCCACACACCGTTGGGTGGCTCGCGGAGTATAAATGTAGATGTAGGCACTCGCGTTGATCGATCCATTAACGCCAAATTTCGCTCCACTGTCCCAACGAGTACGTTCGTCCCACGTCCCATATTGGTATCTGCGGTTATTTCACGCAGTGTTGCTTGTCTGTTAACACTGACAAATCTACGCCAACGCCACTGCTCTCGGTCGTTAAGTGAAGACTGTTGGTCACTGCTTTGACCGTGGTGATAAGTACTGCCTGAAATTTGGTATTCTCGGCATACTATTGACACTGTGGATCTCAGAATACTGAATTCCGAAATGGAATATCCCATGTGTCTAGTTTCAACTACAACTCAAAGCCTGACAATTTTAGTCGTGTGGGCATAAGCACGTCGGAAACCTTGTTACACAAATCATCTGAGTACAAATGACAGCCCCTCCAATGCACTGCCCCTTTAAACCTTGTGTACGTGAAACTATCGCCGTATGTACATGTTCGTATGCTATCCAATGACTTCTGTCACCTCAGAAAACCTCATTAGCGGAATTTGCCGAGTAAAACTGCACATCTTGAGGTTTGTATATTACTGCACACTACGAAGCCTGACATAATTTTTAAAAAAATTCATGAGTGGTTAATTCTAAAGGGTCATTTGATCATTCAATAGCATCAGAAAAAACTTTCAGCGCTTGCTAATGCCCAAGCCCCTACATCATGAATAAGAATCCGGCTACTTTTCCACATTTTCCTTCCTATGGAAGGGTTATTAATAAAACCAATATATCTTTTGACGAGGCTGAACTCGACATTCTAAATAAAAGTCTCACTCTTAATATAGAAACCTCATTAGATCAGCCTACTGCTACTAAGTTTGTTGTCAATGTGAAACTTGCTATGGATGCTGCTAAGTTGTGAACAAGCTAAGATAGTGTGGGAAGCCAACGATCTCGTCACAAGCGTATTAATAGAAAGGTTAGCGATGAAATGGACTCAAGATCAAGTCAAATAAAGGGAACTTCTCTGTCATGTTGTCAGAGAAGATTATGTTAACAAAACGTTAGCTTCCTTCATTCCATCAGCAGGAACGCCACGACTAATTTCCAGAATGAACTCAAAAATGTCTTTGACGCTTGTGATTCTCTTTTTTCCCATAAAGACCATACGAGATTGTTGTACATGAACCCCAGAACTCCAACCCTTCGATTACAAATTAAGATACACAAAGCACAATGGCCGATTCGTCCGATTGTCAGTGGAATTGGTAGCCTTGGCTGCTTCCTGTCTAAGAGACGGTTATTTCTTCTTAAGAAAGTTTACTGTTTGAAACTTCTTTTTCTGTTAAAAACAGGAAAGAAATAATTAATTCATTCAAAGATACTACATTTTCTTCTGGCCATTTGCTTACATCTCTTGCATTACCAATCTTTAACATTCCAATAGAGGAGGGAGTCACCATTCTCGAAAACAATCTCGACAAATATAAGAAATTAGACTGTAGATATTGAAAAAATGACCACACTTTCTAAAATTATTCTTAAGTACAATTACTTCAGTTTCAATAGACAACTGTTCCAACACAATGAAGGCCTCACTACGTGGAACTGCCTAGCCGGGTTTTTAGTTGACTTTATCATCAATCCTGCGTGGTAAAATTTCTTTCTACAGACGGTACGGAGATGATACTATTATATTGTTCAAAGTTGATGTAGATGAGTCCATATCTCTTAGCGATACTGTGAATCGCTTCCACCCGAAAATTAAACTCACATATGAAATCGAGAATAAGTGTCATAAACGTAACTTCCTTGACCTGAAATTGCGGCTAACAGATGGGAGAAATAGCTTTGAGATCTATAGAAAACCCACTACGACTGATAATACGTCTTCCTGCCATCCCTGCAGCTATAAAATTCGATTCCTTCGTGCTATGATTGACCGTATGTTTGACGTCCATTTAACACCGTCCACTGTTGTCACGGAACTTAATAACCTCAAGTATATTGCTGTCAATAATGGCTGCCAACCCAATCACGTGCAAACACTTTACACGGTAAGAACTATTAAGAACTATAGTTATCTTTACTGAATAAAGATAGCCCTACTGCAAAAAAAAGTATATTTCCACTCCGTTCTCAGGTGATAGTTCCTATCGGATAGCGAGGTTGTTTAAAAAACACAACCTGAATGTGGCGTTCACCACTAATAATGCACTAAGCTTTTTTTCATACATAACAAGAGACCTCCTATTGATGAATATCTAAAATCTGGGATATACAAAATACAGTGCAGCGTATACTCAGGCTGTCCTATAGGACAAACAGGAAGGGCAATTAAGACTCGGTTCTGTGAACTTTTATTCAACAAAGACGGCGAGAATGCTTATAAGTCAACGTTCACAGAACATTTTAAAGCTGAGAAACACTTAAGCCCATCTATTTCGTTATTTGATATGAAAATCTTGCACATAGTCGAGAAATGGTGCAAAATTAATCGTTTAGAAGAAAGAGAAATTTATAAGCATTCCCGTCAGGGCTCCAAAGATCTGCTGAATCATCAGCTCTCGTTTAGAGACACGTTGTTTTTTGATTGTATTTCTTCTCTATTCAAATGATTTGTAAGCTGCCTATTTGCTTAACGAATGGTTTACATCATATAGTAGAAACAACCATTTGTACCTGTCGATTTCAGTGACTTGTAACCTCCCTGTTTGCTTAATGCTTTTTATAGCACTATTAAGAACGACCATTTGCATCTTTTGTTTGTCCATTTCTTCTCTCAGTTTCGTTATCTAGTCAAGATGTCTTAGTGCTTTTTAACATAATTTATCTTTTATTTTTTTAAAAATATGTTCTAACTGCAATGGCTAGTCAGAGCTGCGGGTCACACCTATTTGCATAGGTACAATCCTATACATTTTCCCACTTGACGCCGTTATCTGGCTAAGGTTTTAAGTTACTATGACAGATGTATTGTGCTGCAGCTAGTATTCATAACAGCTATAAACTCCAACGTTCTCAATTATAGAGGGATCCGGCGAACTTGCTGGCCAAGGTAGGCCATGGCAAGTACGAAGACAAGCAGTAGAAACCCTCACCGGGTGCAAGCGGGCACTGACTTGCTGAAATGTAGTAGACCAGGATGGCTTGCCACAAAGGGCAACAAAATGGGTCAAAGAATGTCGTCGGCGTTGTGCTGTGTAAGAGTGCTGCGGATGGGAATCAAAGGGATCCTGCTGTGTAAAGAAAAGGCACCGCAAATCATCCCTCCTCATTGTCAGGCCGTATGTCTGGCAACAGTCAGGTTGGTATCCCAGCACTGTCCAGGGCGTCCCCATACACGTCTTCGGCCTGGGATGTCATTGAATATAGTAGAATTGTCTTAAGCGAGAAGTCGCGCTTCACACTCAGCCCCAATGACCAGCGAAGATGTGTCCGTTAGTTTGTAGTGTTTACTCTCAAATACCGTCATACGTACATCAAATACATCTCCTGGAAATTGAAATAAGAACACCGTGAATTCATTGTCCCAGGAAGGGGAAACTTTATTGACACATTCCTGGGGTCAGATACATCACATGATCACACTGACAGAACCACAGGCACATAGACACAGGCAACAGAGCATGCACAATGTCGGCACTAGTACAGTGTATATCCACCTTTCGCAGCAATGCAGGCTGCTATTCTCCCATGGAGACGATCGTAGAGATGCTGGATGTAGTCCTGTGGAACGGCTTGCCATGCCATTTCCACCTGGCGCCTCAGTTGGACCAGCGTTCGTGCTGGACGTGCAGACCGCGTGAGACGACGCTTCATCCAGTCCCAAACATGCTCAATGGGGGACAGATCCGGAGACCTTGCTGGCCAGGGTAGTTGACTTACACCTTGTAGAGCACGTTGGGTGGCACGGGATACATGCGGACGTGCATTGTCCTGTTGGAACAGCAAGTTCCCTTGCCGGTCTAGGAATGGTAGAACGATGGGTTCGATGACGGTTTGGATGTACCGTGCACTATTCAGTGTCCCCTCGACGATCACCAGTGGTGTACGGCCAGTGTAGGAGATCGCTCCCCACACCATGATGCCGGGTGTTGGCCCTGTGTGCCTCGGTCGTATGCAGTCCTGATTGTGGCGCTCACCTGCACGGCGCCAAACACGCATACGACCATCATTGGCACCAAGGCAGAAGCGACTCTCATCGCCGAAGACGACACGTCTCCATTCGTCCCTCCATTCACGCCTGTCGCGACACCACTGGAGGCGGGCTGCACGATGTTGGGGCGTGAGCGGAAGACGACCTAACGGTGTGCGGGACCGTGGCCCAGCTTCATGGAGACGGTTGCGAATGGTCCTCGCCGATACCCCAGGAGCAACAGTGTCCCTAATTTGCTGGGAAGTGGCGGTGCGGTCCCCTACGGCACTGCGTAGGATCCTACGGTCTTGGCGTGCATCCGTGCGTCGCTGCGGTCCGGTCCCAGGTTGACGGGCACCTGCACCTTCCGCCGACCACTGGCGACAACATCGATGTACTGTGGAGACCTCACGCCCCACGTGTTGAGCAATTCGGCGGTACGTCCACCCGGCCTCCCGCATGCCCACTATACGCCCTCGCTCAAAGTCCGTCAACTGCACATACGGTTCACGTCCACGCTGTCGCGGCATGCTACCAGTGTTAAAGACTGCGATGGAGCTCCGTATGCCACGGCAAACTGGCTGACACTGACGGCGGCGGTGCACAAATGCTGCGCAGCTAGCGCCATTCGACGGCCAACACCGCGGTTCCTGGTGTGTCCGCTGTGCCGTGCGTGTGATCATTGCTTGTACAGCCCTCTCGCAGTGTCCAGAGCAAGTATGGTGGGTCTGACACACCGGTGTCAATGTGTTCTTTTTTCTATTTCCAGGAGTGTATAAACATACATGCAACAAAGGCCTTATAGGACATACAAATTCAATAAGTAAAGTGCGTCGGTGGGTAAATACGTGGTTGACTTTCGTAGGTATTGTTTTAAAGCTTTGGATAACGCTGTATACAACATTTTGTAAAAGACCAAAGCAAGCACCTTGTAAGGTGTCAGGCATATCCAACACCTTCCATGAAAACCCTGACATGGTAGCAAATCCGGCAGTATGTCACATAGCTTCGAATAAATACTGACATTAAATTAACCAAAGTAATACGATCAATGAGTGAGCAAATGGAATACCACAGACTAACACAAGAACGTCTAAATGCATGTCATACCTTCCCACTGTGGAACAGATGCAGTTCCGAGGGGAGAAACGAGAACAGAAGCCGAGAGCAGAGCCGTGTAGGCTGGAAGGCCCTACAATAAGAGCGAGACAATGGGACACCCGCTCGCCGGCCGACCGCGAAGAGGTCCATCCCCCAGCCCATGTTAGAAGATAGAGCCCTTCTGAAGAACAGTATAGATCTTATGATAACACTAAAAGGGCCACACCAGCTGCAAGTTTTAGCGTGAGACTGTACGCGTCTCTGTTATGTAGCAAACATTAAAAACATTGCCCCACCACGAAAAGTATAACGTTTCTCGTTGGATAGACAGGATTTTTGTAGGCGGAGGTTAAGGTTAACACTGAGACGCTGATTGGCCAGTTGAAAACACAGCCAGATACCTTTTTCTTAAACCAATTTCGGTAAACAGTTGTAAGGATAAGTTCGAGAGAGTTGCTACCGAGACTGCGAGGAGTGTGGAGTTGCGCCGCCCGCCGCCCCTGACGCTGCCTAACCACCGACAAGGTAATGAACGCACTTGATGCCGCATAATAGCGCATAATGCTTCACTCAGAACTGCAGAAGTCTCATCTGTTACATCCCCCTTTTACGTAATACTAGTATCGATCGTCAAACTTCGTGGTATTCACATTTGCTACTTGAAGAAAACCTGAAATGCGATGATTTTTCTGTTATATAATTATTGAGAAGCCACATCAGCCACTGTAATTTACGACAAGTTAAATAGGTAATTAAACATAATTGAGGGTCACTGTAGACCATTTTTGATAGTTTTCTCTTTTATGAAACTTAATTTAAACCTAGATTATAGATGGGATATGGTATAGGTCATCCTTCGATCCATTATGGAACTTGGAAACCCATTCAGGGAATATTCGTTCACATTTTTTGTGGAATGCAGTTGGTTTTTATCATCCTGTATTAAAATATTTCCTTTTATCGATAGTACAATTTATAAACAATGTTTTGTGAGTAGAATAACAATTCCAATGGTAAACTTAACTGCTTTTTCGACGTTATTTTACCAGCTAACTAAAAATAGGAAAGCCTTGAACTCCTTCCACTAAATTTAATTAGTATTAAGATTATTTTACAGGGAGTGCAGTGGAGCTGGCGCTGAAATCGTTAAGTATTTGATTATATCATCGCTAGTCTCACTGAACTCCTCTGAACTCTAAATGTCATGTGTGGTCTGGCGTCTCCTTTCCAGCAACAGGTGCCAGGTTCAGTCTAGTCAATTCCCTAAAAAACATGCTCAGAGCGACGTTGCGCGAAAGTGGTAGGGAGACACGACTTAGAACAAACAGACACCACGCAGAATGTTAGAACCTTATATCAACAATATTAAGGATGGAGCTTAACATGCCTGCCATCACATTGCAAATGCACGTAAAACTATGGTAAGTGACCGACTTAACATTGTTTACTTGCTTCATCGACATGTACATGACTACTCCGCAGTTCACTCTTAAGTGCCTGGTACAGGGTTCTTAGAACCACCTTTCTCTACCGTTCCACTCCATAAACACCTCGTGGGAAAGGAGGATGCTTAAATCTTTCAGTACGAGCATTCATTTCTCTTATCTTATTATGATGATCATTTCTCCCTATGTAAGCTAGCGACAATAATATGTTTTCACATTCAGAGGAGGAATTTGGTGAATGAAATTTCATGAAAAGATCTCGCCGCAACGAAAAACGCCCTGCTTTTAATGACTGCCATCCCAAATCGCTTATCACATCCTTGAAACTCCATCTCCTGTTTCGCGATAATGCAAAACGGCCTGCCCTTCTTCGAATTTTTTCGATATCCTCCGTCAATCCTATCTAGTAAGGATCCCACAGAGCAGTACTCCAGAAGAGGGCAGACAAGCGTGGAGAAGGCAGCCTCTATAGTTGACCTGTTGCATCTTTTAAGTCTTCTGACATAAAACGTAGTCTTCGGTTTGTCTTCGCCACAACATTATTTCTGTGATCGTTCCTACTCATGTTGTTCGCAGTTTTAATTCTTAGGCATTTAGACGAAATGACAACCTTAAACTTTGTGTGTTTTATCGTGTAATCGAATTTATTTTTGTACTCATGTGGATGACCTCACTCTTTTCCTTACTGAGAAACAACCGCCACTTCTCGCACCTTTCAGATATCGTGCGTTAAGTCATTCTGAAATTGAATTTGACTTCAGGTGAGTTTACTAGACGGTAAATGACAGCATCATCGGGAAAAATTCGAAGAGGGCTGGTCAGATTATCTCCCAAATCATTTATGTTGATAAGAGTAGCAGAGAGCCTTAAAACTTCCTTGGGGAAAGCCGCATATCATAATTTGATTAGAATCTCTTGTGAGGAACGGAGTTAAAAAATTTCTGGAAATCTGGAAATAAGGAATAAATTTGAGATTTCCTGTCGATAGCACTCATTACTTTGCACGAATAAAGAGCTAGTTGTAGTTCACAAGAACGATATTTTCTGAATCCGTCCTGACTTACCTTCGAGATAACTCATAGCGTTCGAACTCAATATATGTTCCAAATTCATACTACAAATTGACGTTAGTGATATGGGTCTATAATTCAGAGGATTACATCCATTTCGTTTCTTGACTATTGGTGTGACCTGTGTAACTTTCCACTCTTTTGGTATGGATCTTTCGTCGAGCGAGTGGCTGTATTTGATCTGAAAGGAACCTTACTGGTATGCTATCTGGACCGGAAGACTTGCCTCTATTAAGTGCTTTAAGCTGATTCTCTACGCCAAGGATATATACTTCTAAATTATTCATGTTGGCAGCTGTTATCGATTCGAATTCAGGATTACTTAGGCCGACTTAAACTTCTTTAGCAAACGAATTTCGGAAAACTCTGTACCTCCGCTTTAGTGGTACTGTCATTGGTAATAATGCTGAACGAAATATGTGGATTTATTTGATCAGTAACACGTCCTGATGCCCGTTTCCTTTGCGGAACATATACAGGATATTTATCGCAATCATAAGATCTCCCGATTCCTAGAACACGTTTTTGGAAAACATTATCTTGGCACGACACTGCACACGTTACGATACAGGCAGCCATGTCTGTGACATTCGCCGCGTTTTACAGTACATTGACACATACTACCAAAGTCGCCACGAGCTAAAATCTGAATTTCGAGGTAGAGCAGCTGCTATTGCTCTAATCACTTAAGTAATAGGGCTAAAGCAAATCACTTACTATATTAATTCAGTTTACCATCGAGTGTCGTTTGCCATTGTCTACATTCGATGTCTTAAAATATCGTCACACATTGATATCAAGCCAGACTTAGACTCTTTGGACCTGAGACGGTTGCTTCGTGAGAACCTTAGGGTGTGAATTCTAGATCACAGGAACAGTTAGCAGAAAACAAACAGAAGGTCACTCTTTTTTGAAAATTTGTTTATACATACATCAAAAAAAGTTTTACACCGTGGTTCCCAGAACTCCTTAAGATTCACGTTAACTGTGGATATTGTATGACCGACACAATATCTTTGACTGTTCAGAGATGTCACTAAACCCGCTCAAAGATGTAAACAACCATGCATGAGGCATGAGCAGCGCCTATTACACGGAGGGAGTCCGACAGCCGATCAGTTCCAGTTATTCCACCAGGAACGAAGTACACGGCTGGTGTTGTCTGTAATTGAAACATGCCTAGACGGTCAACCGCTGTTCGATTGCGTCCGCATTGATCCTTAGTGTCAGGAGGGGCACTCAACAAGGGAAGTGTCCAGGCGTTTCGAACTGATCCAAAGCGATGTTATTCGGACATGGAGGAGATACAGAGAGAGAGAAACTGTCGATGAAATGCCTTGCTCAGGCCGCCCAAAGGCTACTACTGCAGTGGATGACCGTTACCTACGGAGTATGGCTCGGAGGAACCTTGACAGCAACCCCACCATGTTGAGTAATGCTTTTCGTACAGCCTCAGGACGTTGTGTTATGACTCGAACTGTGCGCAATAGACTGCATGTTGCGCAGCTTCACTCCCGACGTCCATGGCGAGGTCCATCTTTGCAACCTCGACGCCATGCAGCGCGGTACAGATGGGCCCAATAACATATTGAATGGACCGCTCAGGATTGGCATCACGTTCTGTTCACCGATGAGTGTCGCATATGCCTTCAACCAGACAATCGTCGGAGATGTGTTTGGAGGCAACCCGTTAGACATACTGTCTGGCGAGTGCAGCAAAGTGGAGGATCCCTGCTGTTTTGGGGTGGCATTATGTGGGGCCGACGTACGCCGCTGGTGGTCATGGAAGGCGCCGTAATGGCTGTACGATACATGAATGCCATCGTCCGACCGAAAGTGCAGCCATATCGGCAGCATACTGGCGAGGCATTCGTCTTCATGGACGACAATTCGCGCCCCCATCGTGCACGTCTTGTGAATGACTTCCTTCAGGATAACGACATCGCTCGACTAGAGTTGCCAGCACGTTCTCCAGACATGAACCCTATCGAACATGCCTGGGATAGATTGAAAACGGCTGTTTATGGACGACGTGACCCACCAACCACTCTGAGCGATCTACGCCTAATCGCCGTTGAGGAGTGGGACAACCTCTACCAATAGTGCCTTGATAAATTTGTGGACAGTATGCCACGACGAATACAGGCATGCATCAATGCAAGAGACGTGCTACTGGGTATTAGAGGTACTACTGTGTACAACAATCTGGACCACTACCTCTGAAGGTCAGGCTGTACGGTTTTACAACATGCACTGTTTGGTTTTCATGAGAAACAAAAAGGGCGGAAATGATTATGTTGATCTCTATTCCAATTTTCTGTACAGGTTCCGGAACTCTCGGAACCGGGGTGATACAAAACCTTTTTTGATATGTGTTGAGTTTTTTCTCCCCCTCCCCTTATGATTCCCGTCAGATCACCAAGTTAAGTGCTGTCGGGTTTGATTAGCGAGTTGGGTGGGTTTCCATCCTGATCTGTCGAGCGCTGTTGGCAAGCGAGGTGCACTCAACCCTTCTGAGGCCAATTGAGGACCTACTTGGTTGAGAAATTGCGGCTGCGTTCACGAAACTGACAACGACCGGGAGAGTGGTGTGCTGATCGCACACCCCTCCGTATTCGCATCCAATGACACCTGTCGGCTGAGGTTAACACGCGGATCAGTTGGTACAGTAGGGTCTTCTGAAGCCTATTTGTACGGAGTCCCCTCCCCTCCCCCTCTACCCCCTGTATTTGATGCGGCTGCACAATCCCGTACGACCGAGAGGACTATATGTCCATCCTCTCAGGCGCTAGTCGCGCGCGGCCGCTGAGAACCCGCCTATTCTATACTCGTATGGATTTCTGCTGACGCAATTGCGATGACCAGCGGTTCATATGGTGACAACTGTTTTCAGAGAACTTTACCAAGGCCGTGGAAGGTAATACGGCATCACACAAATTGCGCAGTTCGTGATAGCGAGGCGTTTGCACGCCGAGGCACGGCACCTCAGAGCAGCTGGCGAGTCGACGACGTCGGAATGGCACACGCAGAAGCGGAGAGCTCGGGAAGTCGTTTGCAGCGAGCGGTATCTTGGCGCTCGTCTTCTAATGGCGGCGTCATTTACATTTTACAGACGAGTGGGCGGAACTGCGGCCGTTCGAAAGCTGCGGCCAGGGGAGGGGGAGCGGCAGATTGGGGAACAGATAGCGCGGGTAATGGAGACCGCGCTTCCGGCATTCAGGCCTCACCGCCGGCGCTGCGGCGGAGGGCCCTCAAAGAATGCCAGCTCGCGAGGCAGAAGCAGCCTGAAAGGCGCGCCAAGTTCCTCTGTAAACCGAAATTGTCTGGAAGAGAAGAGCACAACGCTCTAACGTCAAAGATGCCAACAGCGTGTCTCGCACAATAAAGAAACGCAAAAGCAAGCTTTGGTACGAAGCAACAGGGAAAGAAACTGCCCCAACGTATAATGTTATGATGCAAAATAAATATACGATTTGGCAAACCTGAAAAATGAAAACACAATGAAGCACTATCAACTAGAAACAGACAAGAAAACAAATGACATCAAAGCAGCTGGGAAAAAATAAAAACTGGTGTTTTCGAAGCAGCAGAAGAACTAATAGGAAAAAAGAGGACAGAGAAAAGGAAGGAATGGACCACTAATGACCTACTAAATATGATGGAAGAAAGAAGGAAATTAAAAAATTCTGTGAAGAGGGAAGACCAAGAGAAATACAAGAGTTTGAAAAACAGAATCAACAGAGAGGCAAAACAAGCAAGAGAAAAATTCCTTGATGATCTCTGTATTTCAGTTGAGGACAACATGAGAAAGGGAAATATTGACAAGGCTATAAATGTGTGAGACATTTATTTGGAGACAGAAGAAACAACTGTAGGTCTGTGATGAATAAAAATGGCAATATGATGGATGACGATGATGAAGTTGCAAGAAGATGGAAACAATATGTAGGAAAACTGTACAGAAGACCAGAACTGTCTGAAAACATCATGAAAGAAGAAACAGAAGTAGATGCACACAAAATAGGTGAACCTATATTAAAGGAAGAGTTTGAACTAGCAGCCGGCCGATGTGGCCGAGCGGTTCTAGGCGCTTCAGTCTGGAACCGCGCGACTGCTACGGTTGCAGGTTCGAATCCTGCCTCGGGCATGGATGTGTGTGATGTCTTTAGGTTAGTTAGGTTTAAGTAGTTCTAAGTTCTAGGGAGCTGATGACCTCAGATGTTAAGTCCCATAGTGCTCAGAGCCATTTGAACCATTTTTGAACTAGCTCTGAAAAAATTGAAAAACAACAAATCGCCTGGTATAGACAATATCCCAGCTGAACTTCTGAAATCTGTAGGAGCAAAACGGAATCAGGAGTTGTATAATCTTGTTTTCAACATGTACGAGCAGGGTACAATTCCTACAGACTTTGAGAAAAACATTATAATCCCCATTCCAAAGAAGGCAAATGCTACAAGATGTGAAAATTATAGGACGCTCAGCCTAGTTACTCACGCCTCTAAAAATGTAACCTCAATTATCCTAAAACGCATAGAACAAAAAGTCGAAGCTACACTCACCGAAGACCAGTTTGGATTCCGCAAAGATAGAGGAACCAGAGAAGCAATATTTTCTCTAAAACTAGTAATAGAGAAACGACGGGTTTCTGTAAATTATCTTTATTAATTGAGACCTTAATACCTTTAACACTATACTAGATTGTTGTGACTGACAATTTGCAATTTTTCACAAACACAACTTTCTTGATGGAAGTTCACAAGGTTGATGACTGAACAAGAAACGAAAGGTAACAATAAAGATGCCAGTAAGAGTCTCGTAATTGAGGTATACAAAAGTTCACATCTAATTTTCCACAAAGGTTCGTGGTAACACTCATACACACTAGTAACAGTCCAATTCAGAGACGAAGACGTAATCTTCAACAGTCACAGTAGCCGAGGTCGTCATCCGGCGTAAACTGAACTTCGGGGCTGGTTCTAGCCCCTATATAGCTGTATCCAGCCAGTCAGGTTTTGGCGTAGTGATACTTCCTGCAGGCTGTGGCTCGAGCTCCCCCTGCAGCAGGAAGTAGTGCTCGGAATGTCTGTTTCCATTATCTTGTATGAAAATAGCCGTTGTTTACCATGGTGCTTTTGGTACGCCTTGGGCATAGACAACCTCGTACTCTGTGGTGTAATATGGATTGCCGGCCCTCAGGGGCTACCTCGGCTCCGGTATAACATAGATATTAGCAAAAGGCTTCCAACATGTGATAAGATAAGTCACAAAGTTTTGTTTCCTCCTTCATACACATTGAGTGCACCCTTAGTGGCACGGAGAATTTGTAGTCGGAATTCCATTTCTCTTCTTTTTTTTTTTTTTTATTTGCACGTCTAGTTCCGTAGGACCAAATTGAGGAGCAAACCTCCAAGGTCACGGAACGTGGCAGTACATGTAATTACAACATACAAAGATAATTTATGAATAACTTCTTGATCACAAAGTTGTATGGAAAATCTCAAGCTGCGGTACAATCACTCAACTGGATTTTATCCTGTTCTTCAAATTCAAATGGCTCTGAGCACTATGAGACTTAACTACTGTGGTCATCAGTCCCCTAGAATTTAGAACTACTTAAACCTAACTAACCTAAGGACATCACACACATCCATGCCCGAGGCAGGATTCGAACCTGCGACCGTAGCGGTCACGCGGTTCCAGACTGTAGCGCCTATAACCGCACGGCCACTCCGGCCGGCTTATCCTGTTCTGTTCTATAGCCAAGTTACACTCACAGAAATGAAAAGCGTCCATAAAACAATAGTCCGATATTTCTCATACTTTGTGGAGATATTTATCACGTAAAGGCGATTAAACTTTCTTTGCATTCGAAACTAATGTCCATTATCAACATCGGCATGAGACACCCATGCACACGAACAAACTGTTGCACACATTGTGGCGAGGAATCAAACAATAGGGGTTGTACGACAATATAGAAACATCAAGAACAGAACACATTTGCATGCGTAATACGGTGTAAGAAACCCCTAGGCATTCACAACAGCTTCTAGTCGTCTCGGAATGTATAAACACAGGTCTTGCGTGTTTTTTTTTAAAGAGAGTGCTACACCATTCGTCCTGCAGAATAGTGGGTAGTTCAGGTAACAATGATGGAGCTGGACAGCAATCACGCACCCCTCTCTCCAAAGCAGAGCACAAGAACGCGATATGATGAGCACCGCGGCCAGGGGAGATGCGAGAATTCAACCTCGTGCTCACAAAACCAGTCCTGGATGATGGGATCTTTGTCAACATGGGCCCTGTAGTCCTGGAACACAGCATCACCATCGGGTAACAAACATTGTACCATGTGGTGGACCTGATCAGCCAAAATGGTCGCATGATACTTGGCAGTAGTGTGACCTTGCAGAGTAACCATGGTGCCCATGCAATACCACGGTAAGGCTGCAAGAACCGTCACCGAACAGTCTTGTTTTACTCTTGGGATGCATACTCGGCTAGATGATGGAAACAGAGTGAAACAAGACCTAGCCGACCAAATGATTTTCATTCATTGCTCCATAGCAGGAGATTTCGTTTGCTCGCGAAAGCAATTAGACAATACCGCGAGTCTATATTAACTGAAATTGTGAGCGATGGTGCCAATGTATAGGTGTATAGTTTACGACTAGTCAAACATGGCTCTGCAGTAAGGAAAGCACTGCGAGGTACACCAAGTGATCAAAAGTGTCTGCACACCTGGCTGAAAATGACTTACAAGTTCGTGGCGCCCTCCATCAAAAATGGTTCAAATGGCTCTAAGCACTATGGGACTTAACATCTGAGGTCATCAGTCAGCTAGACTTAGAACTACTTAAACCTAACTAACCTAAGGACATCACACACATCCATGCCCGAGGCAGGATTCGAACCTGCGACCGTAGCAGCAGCGCGGTTCCGGACTAAAGCGCCTAAAACCGCTCGGCCACAGCGACCAGCCGCCCTGCATCGGTAATTCTGGAATCAATATGGTGTTCGCCCACCTTTAGCCTTGATGACAGCTTCCACTTTCGTAGGCATACGTTCAATCATGTTCTGTAAGGTTTCTTGTGGAATGCAGCCCATTCTTCACCGAGTGCAGCACTGAGGAGAGGTATCGATGTCGTTCGGTGAGGCCTGGCACGAAGTCAGCGTTACAAATCATCCCAAAGGTGTTCTATAGATTCAGATCAGCCCTCTGTGCAGGGATGTTACTGTCGTGTAACCACTCCACCACAGTCCGTGCATTATGAACCGGTGCTCGATCGTGTTGAAAGATGCAATCACCATCCCGGAATTACTCTGCAACAGTGGGAAGAAAGAAGGTGCTTAGAACATCAATGTAGGCCTGTGCTGCGATAGTGCCACGCAAAACAACAAGGGTTGCAAGCCCCCTCTATGAAAAACACGACCACACCATGACACCACCGACTCCGAATTTTACTGTTGGCACTACACAAGATGGCAGATGTGTGTGAAATATTATGGGACTTAACTGCTAAGGTCATCAGTCCCTAAGCTTACACACTACTTAACCTAAATTATCCTAAGGACAAACACACACACCCATGACCGAGGGAGGACTCGAACCTCCACCGGGACCAGCCGCACAGTCAATGACTGCAGCGCCCAAGACCGCTCGGCTAATCCCGTGGGCAGATGACGTTCACCGGGCATTCGCTGTAGCCACACCCTGCTATCGGATCGCCTCATTGTGTACAGTGATTCGTCACTCCACACATCGTTTTTCCACTGTTCAATCGTCCAATGTTTACGTTCCTTACACCAAGCGAGGTGTCGTTTGGCATTTATTGGCGTGATGTGTGGCTTATGAGCAGCCACTCGATCATGAAATACAAGTTTTCTCACCTTCCACCTAACTGTCATAATGGTTCTTGCAGTGGATCCCGATGCAGTTTGGAATTCCTGTGTGATGGTCTGGATAGATATCTGTCTATTACACATTACGACCCTCTTCAACTGTTGGCGGTCTCTGTCCGTCAACAGATGAGATCGGCCTGTACGCTTTTTTGCTGTACATGTGCCTTCACGTTTCCACTTCACTATCACATCGGAAACAGTGGACTTAGGGTTGTTTAGGAGGTGGAAATCTCGCGTACAGACGTAAGACACAAGTGAAACCCAATCACCTGACCACGTTCGAAGTCGATGATTTTCGCGGAGCGCCCCATTCTGCTCTCTCATGATGCCTAATGGCTACTGAGGTCGCTGAGGTGGAGTGCCCAGTAATAGGTAGCAGCACAATGCACCTAATGTGAAAAAAGTATGTTTTTGGGGGTGTCCAGATACTTCTGATCACGTAGCGTATTCTGCTACGATGCTGCGGAGCATTCAGCACCACATCTACAGACGTCCCAAGAAGGTGTATATCCACTGGACTTACAAATGAGAAGAAAGGGGGCAGTCTGTTGGCTGAAGAAGAAACAATAAAACATACTCACCTGTGAGCCGCTTATTAATGGCCAATGTGGTCTCTGAAGCATCACTTTGATATCGGATCAACGATAATGACGAATCCCGGGCTCTGAGTGCCTCTCTAAGGATTTGTCAGTCCTCGCGTTCTGTCGTTTCTCTAGGTTGACCGCTTCCCTCTTGACGCTAAGGTTCGCCCGTTCGTGCTAACATAATCGAATAGTGGCATCGCTTCTATTCAGGAGTCGAGCGATTCGCCAATTACCCCAGCTGGCTTCTCTGAGCCCAACTACACGTCCTCTCTCAAACGCCGATATGTGATTACATCGTTCACATCCGTGTCTGCGAGGCATCGATACTGTCCAACTGAATATGTGGAATAATGTTCCCAAAGACTTTGGGTAGCCGTATCCTCGTGTTCCCTGTTTACTAGCATTGCTAGTTGCGCGGTGAAACTGCCCTGCAGTGTTATCCATCGGAAGCCAAAATCTACGATTCTGTATTTTCCTTCGATATCTGCATGAGCAATTTGCATAGCTCCTTTGTGGTGCATCGCTCTTTTTTTTTGTCTTTGAGTGTGATTGAAAGGCTTCAGATTACACTTTTTGAGCCAGGCAGGGGGCTGATCAACTATCTTTCCAGACATGGGTATAGCCTACATATTTGAATAGAATTGGTAAAAGGGCCGTTGACCAGCTCTGACTATAGCGAAATCGGCACACCAGAACACGTCCTGCGGAAATATGGCAGGCCTTAAGACTAAAAGTGTTTATGAGATAATTAAAGTAAAAGATGACTTTAGTACCTCAAATCTTGTAGCTGATGTTGGCGTAACTGCAGGAAAGAGGCGCCACAACAGAGACAAGTAACGCCCGCATATGATCCTATGGGACGTGCACTAAGGCCGATAGCTCTATGATCACGTGGCCCTGTAACGGAATGAGTGAAGGGAGGTGGTCACAAGCGTATGCAACAAGCCTGAAAAGGATAAGTAAATGTGTTACCCTCTAATACGTTGCCAGGCTATCTGGACGCAGCAAAAGATTACTGGATCATACATGGTAGCCGATCTGGTACGGATCATAGAGGGAAACCATTTCGATAGTGCTAAATTGTGTGTGTGTGTGTGTGTGTGTGTGTGTGTGTGTGTGTGTGTGTGTCCATCTCGGTCTATACTAAAGACAAAAAGCGATCACATGTAATCGCAGTAGAAATGTTGAAATATTAGTATTAGTGTCAGTAGAAGTAACAATTTTCAGCAGTAGTAGCATTTGCCATTAGGTGATGGTAGTAATATTAGCAACTTTTTTGTCTTTGAAATAGTTATATTGTTTGCTATTGTAGCAGTAGTATATGGTGTTACAACAGTAGTAATATCAGTAGGTACAGTGATAATTGTAAATTAATCAACATAATTTGAAATAACGAAAACCTATGGGTGCCTTTCTGTCACAGAAAAGGAAGATCCGACTGAGGATAGACAGAGACGCCATAGGAAAACAATAGGTAGCCACCTAAATGTTAGAATGGTGATAGTAAAAAAACACTAAGGACAAGGTACAGTAGTATTATAGTCACTGTCAAATTAATTTATCTTCAACACAGAACAAGGGGTTAGGACGATAAGTAGATTATGATGAAAATTCACATGTAATTCTATACATAACGGTACATTGTTGTAATCAAGAAAGTGAACTCTGGCAAATAAATAAATTGCTCCATAGTCCAGGTTGTATGACTTCGGCACAACGTTTTCCTGTTACGGGCGTTTTTGTGATTTTGGAATGTGATGATACAGTTTGCGAACGCGACATTCAGTTGTACAGTGGCTTTTGCAGCTGTATCCATCTTAATTATCGCCACAATCCTCTTCAACCATCGTATGCCACGATCAGTCTACACATAGGTTCGTCCGCGTTTTGACTTAGTGGATGATATGCCATTTTCCCTGTATGGGTGTAAATCTTCAATGCGGTGACTCGTGAAACACCAACACTTTTGCTACCTTGATTACAGAATACACACCATACAAGCACCAACAATTTGCCCACAGTCAAGTTTACATAGCTCCGACATAATGCACTCGTAACTACACAGAACAGTGTTCTGACCACAGCTGACACTTGCAACGTTTTGAGGACACTGCACAAAAGCCGTTTATGGCCGAATACACTACTGGTCATTAAAATTGCTACACCACAAAGATGACGTGCTACAGACGCGAAATTTAACCGACAGAAAGAAGATGCTGTGATATGCAAATGATTAGCTTTTCAGAGCATTCACACAAGGTTGGCGCCGGTGGTGACACCTACAACGTGCTGACATGAGGAAAGTTTCCAACCGATTTCTCATACACAAACAGCAGTTGACCGGCGTTGCCTGGTGAAGCGTTATTGTGATGCCTTGTGTAAGGAGGAGAAATCCGAACCATCACGTTTCCGACTTTGATAACGGTCGGATTGTAGCCTATCGCGATTGCGGTTTATCGTATCGCGGCATTGCTGCTCGCTTTGGCCGAGATCCAATGACTGTTAGCAGAATAAGGAATCGGTGTGTTCAGGAGGGTAATACCGAACGCCTTGCTGGATCCCAACGGCCTCGTATCACCAGCAGTCGTATGGCTGTAACGGATCGTGCAGCCGCGTCTCGGTCCCTGAGTCAACAGATGGGGACGTTTCCAAGACTGTTAACCATCTGCACGAACAATTCGACGACGTTTACAGCACCATGGACTATCAGCTCGGAGACCATGGCTGCGGTTACCCTTGACGCTACATCACAGACAGGAGCCCCTGCGATGGTGTACTCAACGACGAACCTGGGTGCACGAATGGCAAAACGCCATTTTTAGGATGAATCCAGGTTCTGTTTACAGCATCATGATGGTCGCATCCGTGTTTGGCGACATCGCGGTGAACGCACATTGGATGCGTGTATTCGTCATCGCCATACTGGCGTATCACCCGGCGTGATGGTATCGGGTGCTATTGGTTATACGTCTCGATCACCTCTTGTTCGCATTGACGGCACTTTGAACAGTGGACGTTACATTTCAGATGTGTTACGACCCGTGGCTCTACCCTCCAATCGATCCTTGCGAAACCCTACATTTCAGCAGGATAATGCACGACCGCATGTTGCAGGTCCTGTACGGGCCTCTCTGGATGCAGAAAATGTTCGACTGCTGTCCTGGCCAGCACATTCTCCAGATCTCTCACCAATTGAAAACGTCTGGTCAATGGTGGCCGAGCAACTGGCTCGTCACAATGCGTGTCACTACCCTTGATGAACTGTGGTATCGTGTTGAAGCTGCATGGGCAGCTGTACCTGTACACGCCATCCAAGCTCTGTTTGACTCAATACCCAGGCGTATCAAGACCGTTATTACGGCCAGAGATGGTTGTTATGGGTACCGATTTCACACGATATATGCACCGAAATTGCGTGAAAATGTAACCCCATGTCAGTTCTAGTATAATATATTATACCCGTTTATCATCTGCATTTCTTCTTGGTGTAGCAATTTTAATGGCCAGTAGTTTACAATAGCGCAACCTGCACGCTTGACTAGTATCGGCATTTATGTTCAAGCTTGCATTTCTTGCCGTGTCCCCATGATTTTGTCAATCCCCTATACCTGCAAATATTAACTTGGGAATTTCTTGCCGTGCCTGAAACACAGTCCGTGTCATTTCACGTAGATTGCAGGCAGGAGGCTGTTATGAAAGTATATGTCTCCCCATCTCATCCCAGATATGTTCCATGGGTGAAAAATCAGGGAATCAGGCAGGCAAGTCAAGGGTCTGTACATTCCTCAAAAGTGTTTGTCGCGTCAATTGCAGTGTGGGATTTCGCATTATCCTGCTGGAATATGCCATTAGGTGCCTGGTCATGAAGGGCGTGAAAACAGTGTGAAGCATTCTTGCCACGCAGTGGAGAGCGTTCAACTTCCCTTCAAAAATTACCAAATACAGGATTATTACAAATGATTGAAGCGATTTCACAGCTCTACAATAACTTTATTATTTGAGATATTTTCACAATGCTTTGCACATACATACAAAAACTCAAAAAGTTTTTATAGGCATTCACAAATGTTCGATATGTGCCCCTTTAGTGATTCGGCAGACATCAAGCCGATAATCAAGTTCCTCCCACACTCGGCGCAGCATGTCCCCATCAATGAGTCCGAAAGCATCGTTGATGCGAGCTCGCAGTTCTGGCACGTTTCTTGGTAGAGGAGGTTTAAACACTGAATCTTTCACATAATCCCACAGAAAGAAATCGCATGGGGTAAGTTGGGAGAGCGTGGAGGCCATGACATGAATTGCTGATCATGATCTCCACCACGACCGATCCATCGGTTTTCCAATCTCCTGTTTAAGAAATGCCGAACATCATGATGGAAGTGCGGTGGAGCACCATCCTGTTGAAAGATGAAGTCGGCGCTGTCGGTCTGCAGTTGTGGCATGAGCCAATTTTCCAGCATGTCCAGATACACGTGTCCTGTAACGTTTTTTTCGCAGAAGAAAAAGGGGCCGTAAACTTTAAACCGTGAGATTGCACAAAACACGTTCACTTTTGGTGAATTGCGAATTTGCTGCACGAATGCGTGAGGATTCTCTACCGCCCAGATTCGCACATTGCGTCTGTTCACTTCACCATTAAGAAAAAATGTTGCTTCATCACTGAAAACAAGTTTCGCACTGAACACATCTTCTTCCATGAGCTGTTGCAACCGCGCCGAAAATTCAAAGCGTTTGACTTTGTCATCGGGTGTCAGGGCTTGTAGCAATTGTAAACCGTAAGGCTTCTGCTTTAGCCTTTTCCGTAAGATTTTCCAAACCGTCGGCTGTGGTACGTTTAGCTCCCTGCTTGCTTTATTCGTCGACTTCCGCGGGCTACGCGTGTAACTTGCCCGCACGCGTTCAACCGTTCCTTCGCTCACTGCAGGCCGACCCGTTGATTTCCCCTTACAGAGGCATCCAGAAGCTTTAAACTGCGCATACCATCGCCGAATGGAGTTAGCAGTTGGTGGATCTTTGTTGAACTTCGTCCTGAAGTGTCGTTGCACTGTTATGACTGACTGATGTGAGTGCATTTCAAGCACGACATACGCTTTCTCGGCTCCTGTCGCCATTTTGTCTCACTGCGCTCTCGAGCGCTCTGGCGGTAGAAACCTGAAGTGCGGCTTCAGCCGAACAAAACTTTATGAGTTTTTCTACGTATCTGTAGTGTGTCTTGACCATATGTCAATGAATGGAGCTACAGTGAATTTATGAAATCGCTTCAATCATTTGTAATAGCCTTGTACTTCTTGTTGGTATATCCAGTGCCTCTCACACATCACTATTTCCGTAGTTTCAAAGGTACGGGTCTCGAAAATGGCTGCTTCCTGTGACCTTTCACCAGGTCGTCTCTGGAAACGAAGGCGTCGACGTGATCGACACAAACAGAAGCGAGACTCATCGCTGAACACCACAGAGGCCCACTTTATGTCTCATTTATCTCTTGATTTTCGCTATGTAAGGTCCTGTCGACTATGACATTAAGTCAGCGATAAAAAACGAATGACGAGTAGAGTTCTAGATACAGATTCCAGTAATCTGTTCTCGGTGATTTGCGATGATCCACTACCTGTAGTATCTACCAGGACTTGAGCTGGTGTCGACCGCGTAATTTTCCAAGTCATTCAAACAATCCTACGACCTTTCCGTTTCGTAGTCCACATGAAATGACCCGTGCTTACTCTTGGTACCTATACGTTGTCTTCTTTCCACCTCCTTACCACTCAATTTGAAGTCACTTCATTACAACCAATTGTGTGTCCGATCTGTCGGTATGCTGTTACCATATCTCTCACATTAATGATTCGATTTTTCCTGCCGGATAACAGTGTGTAAAGGTCTTATTTATAAGTTGGAAACCCCTCTGCTCCACCACCAGATTGTCTGGTGAATGACTAAAAAGAAACGCGACACTATAACGGGCCGGATCTCAGACAGTTAGTTCCACTGCCTGGAGTAAAAAATGAAAAGTATATAACAGGAAAGCACTAAAAGACCAGCACAATCTGTATGAAGGTAATCGTTACCCACCATATCAGACCTGTTACTGCTTGACCACAATATTATTGCATCTGGCCTCGCGTAGCCATTACCGGAAACAAACGGTGACGTTATAGTTATGGTCAAAGAAAAACACATTCATATAAAGACAGTTGTTCATGCGATATCAAATGTTTCAGCGTCTTCTCGTGAAATATCACGATAAAAGGTCACGATTAGCCGACCGAAGCGACATAGCTCCCAGGTGCAATAATACTACGGCTGACCAGTACATATACTCGGCTGTTATCTTGGTTTTCCATGTTGTTTCGTATCGGAGTTGTGTGTCTGACGTACGACTTCGGCTTGTCTTACTGATTGTCCTTAACGGTACTCTGGCCACTGTCTGGCGCAGCCCGCCTGGGAGACCGATGTTTACACTTATCAGTTTGAAGGCTGATTTGATGCAACCTCCCACACCAGTGACCCACGGGCACAGTATTTCGTCAAACGAACGCGTTGCCGTCATCAGCTGTGCTGATGCGCTGATGAGCTGACTGATGGAACCATTGGCGCAATAACTGTGGGAGTATCTTGTTTGCTCGATCTGTAATACGTAAGTCCAAGCCAGCTCTATACGCCTTCCCTTTTAATAAAGCCTCTTTTAATTTTAATCTTGGCCTTGATGGCTTCCTTTGTGATTATAGCAGTGTTTATTTCACTTAGCTGTTTGATTTTATTTTTTTATTTACACGTGAAGTTCCGTAGGACCAAATTGAGGAGGAAATCTCCAAGGTCATGGAACATGTCAGTACATGAAATAACAACATAAAGGTAATAACAGATAAAAATAAAATGTTTGTGGACCCAGAAAAAGTCAAGCCATGAGTTTAAGTACGGTCAATCAACAATGTAACATCAGAATCAGTTTAATTTTTGAAGGAACTCCTCAACAAAATAGGTGTAACCCACGAGGAAACTCTTCAGTTTCGATTTGAAAGCGCGTGGATTACTGCTAAGATTTTTGAATTCTTGTGGTAGGTTATTGAAAATGGATGCAGCGGTATACTACACATCTTTCTGCACAGGAGTTAAGGAAGTCCGAACGAAATGCGGGTTGGATTTCTCCCGAGTATTAACTGAATGAAAGCTGCTTATCTTGGGAATAAGCTGATATCGTTAACAACAAACAACAGTATATATATATATGCCAATGTCAAAATACCTAGACTAGTGAATAGTGGTTGACAAGTGGTTGCCCGAACCGCCCGTTTCAGAGCCAAAAATATCCTTTTAGAAATGGAAGAGTTACTGCAAAATATAATACCATACGACATAAACGAATGAAAAGAAGCAAAGTAGACTAATTTTCGTGTCGACTAATCACTTACTTCAGATATAGTTCGAATAGTAAAAGTGGCAGCATTAATTCTTTGAACAAGATCCTGAACGTGGTCTTTCCATGACAGTTTACTATCTGTCTGAAAACCTAGAAATTTTAACTGTTCAGTTTCAATAATCATATGCGCACTTTGTGAAAATAAAATGTCGGGTTATGCGTGTTAGAAAATGTAAAAACTGACTCTGTGATTTAGCGTTAGTTTATTTTCTACAAGCCATGAACTTAGATCATGAACTGCGCTATTTGAAACCGAGCCAGTGTGGCACACAACATCCTTTACTACCAAGCTAGTGTCGTCTGCAAACAGAAATATTTTAGAGTTACCATTAGTACTAGAGGGCATATCATTTATATAAATAAGAACACGAGTGGCTCCAATCCTTGTCCCTGGGACACACCCCATTTGACCGAACACCACTCAGACCCCACATCACAGCCAACTCAGCACTGTGAATAATGACCTTTTGCTGTCTGTTGTTAGAGTAAGAGGCGAACCAGTTGTGAGCTACTCCCCGTATTCCGTAATGGTCCTACTTCTGGAGTAATATTTTGTGGTCAACACAATCAAACTTCTTAGTTAAATAAAAAAAACTGCGTAGCGTTCGAAACCTTTTGCTTAACCCATCCAGTACCTCACAGAGAAAAGAGAATATAGCATTTTCAGTTGTTAAACGACTACTAGAGGCGATTGTACATTTGATAGCAAATTGCGTGATATTAAATGATCAATTATCCTTACAGACACAGACTTTTCAATATCCTTAGCAAACATTGATGGCATAGAAATACGTCTAAAATTGTCTACATTATCCCCTTTTCCCTTTTTATAAAGCGGCTTTACTACTGAGTAGTTTAATCGTCCCAGAAACTGATCATGTTGTTGTTGTGGTCTTCAGTCTTGAGACTGGTTTGATGCAGCTCTCCATGCTACTCTATCCTGTGCAAGCTTCTTCATCTCCCAGTACCTACTGCAGCCTACATCCTTCTGAATCTGCGTAGTGTATTCATCTCTTGGTCTCCCTCTACGATTTTTACCCTCCACGCTGCCCTCCAGTACTAAATTGGTGATCCCTTAATGCCTCAGACCATGTCCTACCAACCGATCCCTTCTTCTAGTCAAGTTGTGCCACAAACTCCTCTTCTCCCCAATTCTGTTCAATACCTCCTCATTAGTTATGTGATCTACCCATCTAATCTTCAGCGTTCTTCTGTAGCACCACATTTCGAAAGCTTCTATTCTCTTCTTGTCTAAACTATTTATCGTCCATGTTTCACTTGCATACATGGCTACACTCCATAGAAATACTTTCAGAAACGACTTCCTGACGCTTAAATCAATACTCGATGTTAACAAATTTCTCTTCTTGAGAAACGCTTTCCTTGCCATTGCCAGTCTACATTTTATAACCTCTCTACTTCGACCATCATGAGTTATTTTGCTCCCCAAATAGCAAACCTCCTTTACTACTTTAGGTGTCTCATTTCCTAATCTAATTCCCTCAGCATCACCCGACTTAATTCGACTACATTCCATTATCCTCGTTTTGCTTTTGTTGATGTTCATCTTATACCCTCCTTTCAAGACACTGTCCTTTCCGCTCAACTGCTCCTCCAAGTCCTTTGCTGTCTCTGACAGAATTAACTGACCATACCTAAGGGAAAAACTAAAAATATGTCTACGTACAGGGCTAACATCTGCAGCACAGTACTTTAATATTCTTCTAGGCACTCCATCATGTCCATGGGAGTCCTTAGTCTTCAGTGATTTAATTATTTACCCTATCTCCCCCTTGTCTGTATCACAGAGAAGTATTTCGGACATCAGTCTCGGAAAGGCATTTCCCAAGAGAGTTATACGATTTCCTATAGAAAATAAGATTTTATTTAATTCACCAGAAATGCTCAGAAAATGATTGTTAAATACTGTACATACACTCCTGGAAATTGAAATAAGTACACCGTGAATTCATTGTCCCAGGAAGGGGAAACTTTATTGACACATTCCTGGGATCAGATACATCACATGATCACACTGACAGAACCACAGGCACATAGACACAGGCAACAGAGCATGCACAATGTCGGCACTAGTACAGTGTATATCCACCTTTCGCAGCAATGCAGGCTGCTATTCTCCCATGGAGACGATCGTAGAGATGCTGGATGTAGTCCTGTGGAACGGCTTGCCATGCCATTTCCACCTGGCGCCTCAGTTGGACCAGCGTTCGTGCTGGACGTGCAGACCGCGTGAGACGACGCTTCATCCAGTCCCAAACATGCTCAATGGGGGACAGATCCGGAGATCTTGTTGGCCAGGGTAGTTGACTTACACCTTCTAGAGCACGTTGGGTGGCACGGGATACATGCGGACGTGCATTGTCCTGTTGGAACAGCAAGTTCCCATGCCGGTCTAGGAATGGTAGAACGATGGGTTCGATGACGGTTTGGATGTACCGTGCACTATTCAGTGTCACCTCGACGATCACCAGTGGTGTACGGCCAGTGTAGGAGATCGCTCCCCACACCATGATGCCGGGTGTTGGCCCTGTGTGCCTCGGTCGTATGCAGTCCTGATTGTGGCGCTCACCTGCACGGCGCCAAACACGCATACGACCATCATTGGCACCAAGGCAGAAGCGACTCTCATCGCTGAAGACGACACGTCTCCATTCGTCACTCCATTCACGCCTGTCGCGACACCACTGGAGGCGGGCTGCACGATGTTGGGGCGTGAGCGGAAGACGGCCTAACGGTGTGCGGGACCGTAGCCCAGCTTCATGGAGACGGTTGCGAATGGTCCTCGCCGATACCCCAGGAGCAACAGTGTCCCTAATTTGCTGGGAAGTGGCGGTGCGGTCCCCTACGGCACTGCGTAGGATCCTACGGTCTTGGCGTGCATCCGTGCGTCGCTGCGGTCCGGTCCCAGGTCGACGGGCACGTGCACCTTCCGCCGACCACTGGCGACAACATCGATGTACTGTGGAGACCTCACGCCCCACGTGTTGAGCAATTCGGCGGTACGTCCAGCCGGCCTCCCGCATGCCCACTATACGCCCTCGCTCAAAGTCCGTCAACTGCACATACGGTTCACGTCCACGCTGTCGCGGCATGCTACCAGTGTTAAAGACTGCGATGGAGCTCCGTATGCCACGGCAAACTGGCTGACACTGACGGCGGCGGTGCACAAATGCTGCGCAGCTAGCGCCATTCGACGGCCAACACCGCGGTTCCTGGTGTGTCCGCTGTGCCGTGCGTGTGATCATTGCTTGTACAGCCCTCTCGCAGTGTCCGGAGCAAGTATGGTGGGTCTGACACACCGGTGTCAATGTGTTCTTTTTTCCATTTCTAGGAGTGTATATCTGATTTATCAATAACAGAAATATGCTTACCACGAATTCGCTTTATATCGTCGACCTTGTGGTTTTAATTTTATCATGTGAATTAGCTATTATATTTGATTATCACATACTCTTTGCCTTCCTAAGCACTTTACAATACTTTTTGTAATGGGCTACTGTTGCTTGATTGTCACTACGTCTAACATTTTGATGTAATTCCCGCTTTCTTCAACATGATACCCTTATCCCACTAGACAGCCACTCATCCTGCCTTTTACTGCTAGTACGTCGTTTAGAACGTTCTTATGGAAGGCAGCTCTCAAAGAGCATGAGAAATGAGCTGCGGAAAGCATTATATTTATCATCTATGTTATCGACACTATACACATCCTGCCATTCTTGTTCTTTGATGAGGTTTAAAAAACTCTCTACTGTTGTTGGGATTAACTTTCGTACAATGTTTGCAATTATAAGTGACATTTGTTTGAGTACAAAAGCCTTTTAGTGTTAAAATTTGTGCATCATGGTCTGAAAGGCCATTCACACTTTTACTAACAGAACGTTCAGAAGAATGAACAAAAATATTGTCTATGGCTGTGCTACTGCTCCCCTGCACCCAAGTTGGAAAAAAAAACAGTCTGATTGAGATCATATGAGCTTAGGAGATCTACCAACATCCTCTTTCTTCCGCAGTATAAACAAAATTAATATTGAAGTCACTAAATATAATTAATTTCCGGTACTTCCTGTAAATTGAATCAAGAACCCTCTCTAGCTTGAGAAGAAATGCCCTGAAGTCAGAGTTAGGGGACCTATAAACAACAAAAATTAGGAGTTTAGTTTCACTAAATTCAACTGCCCCTGCACAACATTCAAATATCTGTTCAGTACAGTGCTATGATACGTCTATGGGCTCAAATAGAATAGTGATTTTTACATACGTGGCCACTCCTCCACCCCCCAAGGAGCTTCTTGAAAAACAGCCAGCTAATCTGTATCCTGGTAAAGGAAGCCTCTGAATTATCAAATTATTTAAGTTGGGATCCGATATACGAATAATTTCACAGTCAATATCTATAAGTAGTTCACTAACTTAGCCGGCCACGGTGGTCTAGCGGTTCTAGGCGCGCAGTCCGGAACCGCGCGGCTGCTACGGTCGCAGGTTCGAATCCTGCCTCGGGCATGGATGTGTGTGATGTCCTTAGGTTAGTTAGGTTTAAGTAGTTCTACGTTCTAGGGGACTGATGACCACAGAAGTTAAGTCGCATAGTGCTCAGAGCCATTTGAACCATTTTTCGAGTTCTATTATCTGTTTACCGATGCGCCGTCGACCAAGCGTATGTGCCCGCCATATTGCGCATGTGCTGACCGCAACAACTCCGGTAGGGGCATGTATTCCTCTAGCCGTATGGAGACCTAAGAATTTGGCAATTTTCAACATTAAAATAGGTTCTTCCAGTGCTCTTACCTTTGACAGTGTCTCTCTTTGGGTGAATTCTTTCTGTATAAAAGAAATCGGGGCATGTTTCTATGTGTCAGATTAGACCATTTCATTGTTAGCGTGAGACAACACGTGTAACTTACTTTTTGAAGTGCCTACATAATGAAAATTACTGAGTTTTTGACCTTTTTCTGCTGTTTAACCAACTGCTTTAATAGGCGTGTAATAACTTAACACCTACCGTTGCAATTTATTTTATTGATTTTAGTTTCCAGTCGTGATATTTCGCTCATTAAATATGGATAAAACATTCACCTTGAGATGTGTTACGGTAGACGCTATTTCACTTTCAATGCTACCGACGTGACTGGCGCTTCGCTAGAAGTGTCCCATGTGCAGAGACCCGCTGAACTTCAAGAGTCATGGAATCTGGTTGCATTACAGGAATCAAATCCCTTAGGCAGAAATTTTATGTGAGAAAGAAACATTCTTGTACACTGACTAGAATAACTTAATTCCTGCATAACATCTTCGCCAAAAACATACTAAATATATCTGAGGGATGAGAAAGTATATTTTCCTCTCAACATTACAAAAGCAACTGCCAACAAAACTAGATGTTTATTTCGCAATATGATAGTGAATTAACATTGGGAGTCTAAGGCGAAAACTGTAAATACGATGGCCGCGCGGAATTAGCCAAGCGGTCCAGTGTCGCCTTGCGCGCCGGGCGAGCATGTTGTCGCCGCCTGTGCCGCAGCGCCGCTTGTGTCGAATCTACTCACAAGGGGAAGGCCTCAGACACGGCCAACCGATTCGGCTGAAACTTGGCAGGTCGCTTGTGTACAACCTAAAACGAAGAACTCTAAGATATTTTGGGTCAACACCCCCGCGTTTTTGAGAAAATCACCCCTAAAGGTTATGACGAGCAATCGATTCAGAATTGGCGGGATCGATAGATAATTGAATATAAATTTTTCATCGTCAGGTATGGGGTTCGAAAACGCATAATTTTCCAGAAATCGAGATAAGAAACTTTTACAAAAAAAAAAAAAAAGTGGTTCAAATGGCTCTTAGCACTGCGGGACTTAACTTCTGAGGTCATCAGTCCCCTAGAACTTAGAACTTAACTAACTTATGGACATCACACACACCCATGCCCGAGGCAAGATTCGAACCTGCGACCGTAGCGGTCGCGCGGTTCCAGACTGTACCGCCTAGAACCGCTCTGCCACTCCGGCCGGCAACTTTTACAACTGTCGCTTTTGTACCCACATGGTAAACGCTGATCACTGATCACTGACAGCTCCGATAGCGCAACGGCCAAGGTAACTGGCTGGGAATCGGAGAACCCGGGTTCGATTCTCGAGGAAATCTAGCAGATGTTCTTCTTTTCGTTTGTATTTTTCCATATCTCAATTGATAGGTATAGGAGGGTTAATAAGGTAAGTAAATCAAAAATGAATGATAATAAGGTAGGCAAATAAATTTCTCAAACCTCTTGGATTGTAAACAACTGAAATGTTACTCCAGGTCACTTAACAATGGCTCTTCCAGTCATTGTTACGTGTCCTCACATTTGTTCGAACAAGTAGATGGATGGTACTTGTCATACAAACATTAGAAACAAATACACTCACTGCACGAAGAACATCTAATGAATGCAATCTTTCAACAGCTACACTGTTCCTTCCGAAGAGTCGGCGGAAAACAAACTTGGTTTACATTTAAAAATACGTCTTTTTCGGGAATTAATTTTGATGCGTACCACGTATACGATATCATTGCCTGAAAAATCGGTGCTGAAAGTTGGTTATGAATTATGCTGTGAATAGTTATAGCATCCGTGCGGTTGTGCAATTCCCACTGGGTTCCAGAAGCACATTGCAATTCTGAAACTTAGTAATAAAGTTTTTAACCTGCCGATAGAAATAAACATCACACGGCAGTGTGGCAGTATTACTTTTACTGTGCACGTCGACTGACCCTCGCCATTTATAAACATTGTGTCATATATTGTAGTATTAATTTGTCCACTCCAGGAATACAATACTAGACAAAACTTGTTATCAGAAACGTATGGTTTTAAAACATTCTCAAGAAATGTTCTGTAAATCGCATTCGTCAGTTTCCCAGATTTGGAGCAGTTAATGTAAACATTTTTCAACGAGTCGGTTAAACGATTGACCTCTTCTATAACCCGAGGACCAAATGTAACATTCGTTTCTTTGAAACACAGGAAAACCTTAGGCAGCACTTTTCCAAAGGCTGTGATGGCATATTGCGCCGTGTACGAATGTGTCAGTTTGTTTTTACTATCAACTGCGACAAGGGTTCGCTTTTCCTCCTGCGATAACGTGCGTCGATTGTTCACCCGATACTCGCATCCTCTTTGATCGGTGCTGACCACGTCATCACGATTAAAACCGGTGATAAGTGACGCCATTTGCGTGCTGAAAAGAGCCGCCACTTCTATATTTTGTACCTCCTTTTGGGAGACGTATTTAGTGACGTGCCTTTGACGAATTTTATACTCCGATTTGAAATTTCTTGCCCAAGATAATGATGCAGCAAACGTAAAATCCTTGTTGGCCGCATATTGAAGCTCTGCACCTGCAGCCCACACCTGAAGTATTCTCTTTGTTACATTCTCGTTACGACAACGAGATTCGACAAATCGGTCGTATGTCCACTTATTTATCGCCTGGTATTTGTCGTATCTTGTCCCTCCTTTAACGATATCACTTTCCCACAATTTCAAGTCCCTCTTCCTTTTCAGGGCTGTTGCTGCTCCATTCTTTTGCAGTGTTTGTAAGTTCTAATTTGGATGATTCCTGGCTAGCGCTACCACCTTCACTCTTACATCAAGGATTGTAGCACCGTAGTTTAGTAACCGGTTCGTAATACTAATCGGGAACAGGTGAAGCACATATTCCCAGTGACGTGGAGATTTACAAAGTTTTATAACCATTTTGCGATTCACTAGTCGGGATATCTTCCACTGAATCACGTTCTGCTTCGTCTTCATGGTACAGTACTTCAGTATTAACAAAAGTCATTTCGCTCGTCAGCTCCAAAAATCGCTCGACGATAGCCGCTCCTATCAATCTGGAACGCCGAGAAACAGAACTGCCTGCTTTCGGTAGTGCATTGATAATGCATCTGTCTTGCAACACTTTTACAAACCAAATCACAGCGTCCGTAACTTCCCGCTGGCCATCGTCTGTGACAGGTTCCCAGCTCTATATTACAGCGCTAGTCGAAGGGTGTACATCTTCCATGATTCAGATTATGCACCTGAGAGATACGACACAACAAAAAATAACTAGTTACAACGGAATAAACAGACGGGCTAATTACTACAAACTACATACAGCACTCGTATTATGTTACTTACGGAAGAACACTGTATTCATTCACAAAACGTATTTCATTCAGCGCATTAATGATGGAAAAATCACTACATGTATCCGCGAGGTTTGCGGCAGCCTAATGACGGAAAACAACTGTTTCCGATTGACTTCTATAAGGCTCGTGCTGGACACCTTCCCTCTTCCAGGTTCGCAACTATGATATGACGAAGGGGCAACCGGGACAACGTATCTCTCCCCGCGTGCATTCTGTCCCGTGCCTCGCTGTAAACAAGCGTCGTTCCGGGTTGTTTCTAAAGTGTTGTTTACCCATCGCGATGGTTCCGTAATTCAAGTTCTCCTTGAAAATGCGGCACTCGAGTATACTCCAGTTAGAATTTATAGCCTGCCTCCTGAAGTGGACGATTCATTTCTTAAAACAGCGTTGCTTCCGTTTAGAGTCATACGGCATATCGGATGGGAACGCTGGTCAGCACTACATCGCTTCCAGTGTTATAATGGTATCCGGACTGTGGACATGTGCGTTAAAAAGAATATTCATTCCCACTTAACTGTTTGTGGTTACCAAATCCATGCTACGTATACAGGGCAAGAAGGAACTTGTTTTCTCTGTAACGAAAGCGGTCATCTCAGATCTGATTGCCCGACGTCGTCTTATCAAAAACGTCTTCCTTTAACGTTAGCAGACACAGTAACTTCGCAGTCAGCTGTCGGTCAGTCTCCAGCTTTATGCGATGTATGGGCAACATTACCCCCTACTCCTCCCGAATTTCCACAGTTAATCGACGCGTACCAGTGCGGCCTCTGTCCACGAGGGGACGACGGCTCCTGCAGCGCCCGTCAAACGCCGGCGGACTGAGGACGGTACAGATTTCGAGGAGGCCCCACTCCAGTCTCGTTCTTCTGACACGGGGTTGACAGAGGGTGCACCTTCTGACGGTACTGCATTGTCTACTGATGTTAATTGCGATTCCTGCTGTGGCCTTCTCCACCAAATATCACGGCCCTACAGTATCAGCAACCAAACTGACAGCCTGCAGCCGCGGTTTGCCGCTTCGCGGGCACACCGAAGCACTACACAACCGACAGGCAATATTGATGAACGGCCACAACAACAACAACAACAACACCACAGCAAAAACACCAGCGGCCACCAGGGGCCACTATCGGCCCACATAAACATAAGGAAGAGGTCACTGCAGATGCCGGAACTATTTTCACACGGCTTCTGCCTTATTCATCCGTCGCATCGTGTTAACGTGTCAACGCCCCCCCACCCCCCAGTCACTTACAGCTCGCCTCTATGACTGTATCCGACGGGCGAGCTTAGCACCTCCAGTAGACATTGGTAGGATTAGTTATCAATTACGGCACGTTAAGGAATTTTTTCTTGAGGTCAGTTATTTAGGAGTACATATCCTTTCCCAAGCGAATCTCTCCCTAAAAATGCTGTTAAGCCGCTGGCCATTTCCTTATAGTCTTCCCTCTGTGGAAGCCCTGTCGCAAGAAACGACCTGGAAGATTGTTTGGTCTAACATCAGCCTCCCGATTTTCTCGATGGAAGTGGCGTCCTTGTGGTACCAAGCTGTTCATGATATTGTACCTACCAAAGTGCGACTTTTTCGTATTGGCCTCAGTGTAACGGATCGCTGCAATCGTTGTCATGAAACTGATACATTATGTCATCGGTTGATTTCCTGCTTTCATGACCATTGGAGATGGCTTCGCCGACAACTGGCTTTTCTCCTCAGGACGTCGGAGGCGGCTATCTCGGGGGAGATTCTCGTGCGCCCCGATTACTCACTCTGCGACGTTTGGATGAATGGGCACAGAAGAGTGGGTTTCAGTTTTCAACTGATAAGTCGGTGTGTGTTATTTTAACCGTTCTCGTTCCATTTTTGACTTGCCTGAGTTGAGGATGAGGGACACCGTTCTGAATTTTAAAGACACGGTGAAGTTTCTAGGCCTCACTTTTGATTCTAAGCTTACGTGGCTGCCACACATTAAGGAACTGAAAAAACGGTCTCTTAAGGCGCTGTCTATTTTAAAATTTCTTAGTCACCACACATGGGGAGCAGACAGGACTTGTCTGCTCCGGTTTTACAGAGCCTTCGTGCGGTCCCGGCTTGATTATGGATGCACGGTGTATGGGTCTGCAAGACCCACTTATTTGAAGCTGTTGGATGTGGTGCACCATGAGGGGATTCGGTTGGCCACTGGGGCGTTCAGAACGAGACCCATACCGAGCCTCTGTGCAGAGGCAGGTGAACCGCCACTTCACCTCCGGCGGCGTCTACTAATGGTGCGCCAGGCCTATCAAACATTATCCACACCATACACACCTGCATACCACAATGTTGCTCGGCCTCCACTGGAAAAGCTTTTTCGCAACCGCCAACGAGCGACAAGACCCTATGGGATTCGTGCAAAGGATTGCATTTTAGAGGTGGGTGTGGCCGGTTTTAATGTTTCACGTCGAGGTTGGAGCAGATATCCACCTTGGCTCCTCCAGAGGCCCAGGCTGATTTTAGATTTGGCAAATTTTAAGAAAGACAGTACATCAGATTTTACTTTCAAATCTTTGTTTCTTACCATTTTAGATAGGCATCATGATTACAGTAGTCTACACTGATGGATCCCAACAGGGGGATTTTCTTGGCTGCTCAGTAGTGTTCCCCGAACGTGTCATCAGGATTCGCCTTCTCCAGGAATACACTGTTTTCTCCGCAGAACTTCACGCGATCCTGAAGGCATTGGAGCAGATACGGTGTACTCAGGGCAAACACTTCCTAATTTGCTCTGACTTACTGAGCGCATTACAGTCACTGCAGAACCTGTACCCAGCGGAGAAGTTGGCACAGCTGATTTACGACCAACTGTACATCCTCCAACGACAGGGCAAGCAAGTGTCCTTTTGCTGGGTGCCAGGGCATGTGGGCATACGGGTAAATGAACAAGCTGATAGAGCTGCCAAGGACGCCTGCAGATTACCTGAGGTGACACAATGTTCTATTCCTTTGCAAGGTGTCGTTTCTGTGCTGCGGCGGAAGTATATGCAATTGTGGGAGGAGGAATGGCTGGCGGTGAGGGAAAATAAGCTGCGGTTGGTGAAACCCACCATCCAGCCGTGGTGTTCCTCCAGCCGGTCACCTAGGTGTGACGAAGTGACCCTTACACGTCTTCGCATAGGGCACTGTCCTCTTACACATGCCTTCTTACTACGGCGAGAGGAACCCCCGCTGTGTGATGCCTGTGGCGTACGAATCACTGTACGCCACATTTTAGTTGAGTGTGATTTATATCGTTCTGTCAGGGCGGAAGTTAATATTAGTGGGGATCTGCCCTCGATTTTAGCCGATGACGAGGCGAGTGTCAAAAAAGTTTTAAAGTACTGTGCTGTTTCTGGGCTTCAGCCTAAAATTTTAGGTTGGAATTTTTAGAGTGTTGCCGAGTGGCTGACCACTCCTTTTTTATTCTTGTAATAGGCCAGTTCCAAACATGTGCTACGTGTTTTATTTTAACCCCTTCCCCTACGATCTCTTGCAGTTCTTCTCTTTATGTGCTGCTTTCCACTTTGCTACTGTTGACGTGCACACTGCCTATGTAGACTGTCACCTTTAATTTTAGTCCTATTTTTGCACTTGCTGCATTTTAGTGACACTCGTCCGTTGTTGTTTCCGTTCGGGCGCTAAAGACTACACTGTTGAGCGCCCATAACACCATATCCAACCATCCATCGTCCCGATTCAACCTTCTTTCCTCCATTGTTGGCCATTATGTCCACTACGTGATGGTGCGAGGCTATGACGCAGATCCGTGTGCCTTTTCCCAATATATGGCCACCGCACATTGGACGTGGCTCAGGATGCCCCGTTATCGCGAACTTTTTTCTAATATGTTGTACTTCTGTTTCATTGGCGTTGGATGAGTTGCTGTGCCCCCCCCCCCCCTATTTTTAAATATTTGTTTGTGGGCACTTCTATGGATTTAGATGTTCCACAGTGTAGAAATGAAGGAAGGAAGAGTGTGTGGGCACGTTAAAATGGACGTCCCATTCCTTCCTATACGTTTTTCTGATTTCACCCCTTTGTTTTTGTAGAAGTGACTTCTTTTGTTTTATTTTAATTGATTGCCTTCAGTAAGTACTTTGGAAAAAATGAGAGAATATTTTCGTTTTTTGACGTAATACACTGTCATTTGAGTGTATAATTTCAGTGTTTTTCCTGTGTCGGGGAAAAAAAAGTAAAAAAAAAGCAGTAGATCTCGGATTCGAATCCGGTCTTAGTACACATTTTACCCCGTCGCCGCTGATTCCACTTACTGTCCCGATGCAGCTTCCTTTCCTTTCTCAACCCCCCCCCCCTTTCCACCTTCAACTTACATTTCGAATATAATCGTGACACGAAATACGATGAGACGATTATCATCCTGCTAATGCCGAGAACAGCACAAATGGTTCAAATGAAAAAAAAAGGCGCTGCAGCCATGGACTGTGTGGCTACTCCCGGCAGAGGTTCGAGTCGTCCCTCGAGTATGGGTGTGTATGTTTGTCCTTACGGTAATTTAGGTTAAGTAGTGTGTAAGCTTAGCGACTGATGGCCATAGCAGTTAAGTCCCATAAGATTTCACACACATTTCTTTTTTGTAAATACGATGCAGAATTTTCCTTTATTGAAGCAATTTCATTCTGGCTTTTTGGTCAATTAACGCATCGAACTGCTAAAATGACTAAAACTACCAAACATTTATCAGACAAGGAGACTTTGTTTTTTGTTACTGCCTTTCAGCGCAGTTTATTTCCGTACCTCTCTCCGCTCTCAGCGACTCTCGAACAGAGCAGTAACAACTTTTTTTTAAAATGAATGAACTCAAAACAAAAGTATTTCAGTCTTTCTTTTACATCCATTCTTTTCAGTACCGTTCGGTCAGTGAGCAGCAAAACAAAGGGTTTGTTTCACTAATTGTTTGAATGAATGAATACAGCTTAAAAATACTAACAGTGGGTCGCAGATCGATGTAATCCCAAGAATATTCTGCATGCTTTGTACCAATGAATAAGAAATTTAATGCAGGACCAGCAAATATTATGTAAACAAGTAATCTTCAACGTTCCTATAAATATATGAACGACTAATGTTCTGATGAAACAAACCTCTATTAATTCCCAAAAGGCGTTCGAGGAAGAGTACCAGTTCGTACTCTAACCAAATTATACCAAAAGCAATTGAAAACAAACGCAGATCAGATTTGTGAAAACTGTACGTGATACACAACTGTTTCTCTTACTATTCCTACAAGCATTTCTTTAGTAAATTAACGAACACGCCGGCTGTATTTTGTGCCGCTGTCGATGTCGGAAAAACACGACCTAATTTGTTGCTTTGACTTGGCATGACATCATAAGGGCACATAATTAAATGAAATGACTGGATGAAACCTGTGGGATTAATGATATTGACGAAATCAGATGATTATAGTCTAAACCAAATAAAAGTTTATTGAAAAATATTCGCTCCTGTGTGAATGATGGTCTCACATTAACTGCGAATTCAAATAAAAAACAATTAAACAATAATTCAGGCAGGATTCGAACCTGCGACCGTAGCAGCAGGCGGTTTCGGACTGAAGAGCCTAGAACCGCTCGGCCACAGCACCCGGCGCCTCGGGCATGGTGTGTGTGATGTCCTTAGGCTAGTTAGGTTTAAGTAGTTCTAAACACTTGGTTTAAGAATCATGATAGAAGGTTGTATAAATGGAAGAACCCTGGAGATACTAAAAGGTATCAGATAGATTATATAATGGTAAGACAGAGATTTAGGAACCAGGTTTTAAATTGTAAGACATTTCCAGGGGCAGATGTGGACTCTGACCACAATTTATTGGTTATGACCTGTAGATTAAAACTGAAGAAACTGCAAAAAGGTGAGAATTTAAGGAGATGGGACCTGGATAAACTGAAAGAACCAGAGGTTGTAGAGAGTTTCAGGGAGAGCATAAGGGAACAATTGACAGGAATAGGGGAAAGAAATACATCTACATCTACATCTACATCTATACTCCGCGAGCCACCTTACGGTGTGTGGCGGAGGGTACTTATTGTACCACTATCTGATCCCCCCTTCCCTGTTCCATTCACGAATTGTGCGTGGGAAGAACGACTGCTTGTAAGTCTCCGTATTTGCTCTAATTTCTCGGATCTTTTCGTTGTGATCATTACGCGAGATATATGTGGGCGGTAGTAATATGTTGCCCATCTCTTCCCGGAATGTGCTCTCTCGTAATTTCGATAGTAAACCTCTCCGTATTGCGTAACGCCTTTCTTGAAGTGTCCGCCACTGGAGCTTGTTCAGCATCTCCGTAACGCTCTCGCGCTGACTAAATGTCCCCATGACGAATCGCGCTGCTTTTCGCTGGATCATGTCTATCTCTTCTATTAATCCAACCTGGTAAGGGTCCCATACTGATGAGCAATACTCAAGAATTGGACGAACAAGCGTTTTGTAAGCTACTTCTTTCGTCGATGAGTCACATTTTCTTAGAATTCTTCCTATGAATCTCAACCTGGCGCCTGCTTTTCCCACTATTTGTTTTATGTGATCATTCCACTTCAGATCGCTCCGGATAGTAACTCCTAAGTATTTTACGGTCGTTACCGCTTCCAATGATTTACCACCTATGGCATAATCGTACTGGAATGGATTTCTGCCCCTATGTATGCGCATTATATTACATTTATCTACGTTTAGGGAAAGCTGCCAGCTGTCGCACCATGCATTAATCCTCTGCAGGTCTTCCTGGAGTACGTACGAGTCTTCTGATGTTGCTACTTTCTTGTAGACAACCGTGTCATCTGCAAATAGCCTCACGGAGCTACCGATGTTGTCAACTAAGTCATTTATGTATATTGTAAACAATAAAGGTCCTATCACGCTTCCTTGCGGTACTCCCGAAATTACCTCTACATCTGCAGATTTTGAACCGTTAAGAATGACATGTTGTGTTCTTTCTTCTAGGAAATCCTGAATCCAATCACAAACCTGGTCCGATATTCCGTAAGCTCGTATTTTTTTCACTAAACGTAAGTGCGGAACCGTATCAAATGCCTTCCTGAAGTCCAGGAATACGGCATCAATCTGCTCGCCAGTGTCTACGGCACTGTGAATTTCTTGGGCAAATAGGGCGAGCTGAGTTTCACATGATCTCTGTTTGCGGAATCCATGTTGGTTGTGATGAAGGAGATTTGTATTATCTAAGAACGTCATAATACGAGAACACAAAACATGTTCCATTATTCTACAACAGATTGACGTAAGCGAAATAGGCCTATAATTATTCGCATCTGATTTATGACCCTTCTTGAAAATGGGAACGACCTGCGCTTTCTTCCAGTCGCTAGGTACTTTACGTTCTTCCAGCGATCTACGATAAATTGCTGATAGAAAGGGGGCAAGTTCTTTAGCATAATCACTGTAGAATATTAAGGGTATCTCGTCTGGTCCGGATGCTTTTCCGCTACTAAGTGATAGCAGTTGTTTTTCAATTCCGATATCGTTTATTTCAATATTTTCTATTTTGGCGTCCGTGCGACGGCTGAAGTCAGGGACCGTGTTACGATTTTCCGCAGTGAAACAGTTTCGGAACACTGAATTCAGTATTTCTGCCTTTCTTCGGTCGTCCAGTAGAAGAAGAATGGGTAGCTTTGAGGGATGAAGTAGTGAAGGCAGCAGAGGATCAAGTAGGTAAAAAGACGAGGGCTAGTAGAAATCCTTGGGTAACAGAAGAAATATTGAATTTAATTGATGAAAGGAGAAAATATAAAAATGCAGTAAGTGAAGCAGGCAAAAAGGAATACAAACGTCTCAAAAATGAGATCGACAGGAAGTGCAAAATGGCTAAGCAGGCATGCCTAGAGGACAAATGTAAGGATGTGGAGGCTTATCTCACTAGGGGTAAGATAGATACTGCCTACAGGAAAATTAAAGAGACCTTTGGAGATAAGAGAACCACTTCTATGAACATCAAGAGCTCAGATGGAAACCCAGTTCTAAGCAAAGAAGGGAAAGCAGAAAGGTGGAAGGAGTATATAGAGGGTCTATACAAGGGCGATGCACTTGAGGACAATATTATGGAAATGGAAGAGGATGTAGATGAAGATGAAATGGGAGATACGATACTGCGTGAAGAGTTTGACAGAGCACTGAAAGACCTGAGTCGAAACAAGGCCCCCGGAGTAGACAACATTCCATTGGAACTACTGACGGCCTTGGGAGAGCCAGTACTGACAAAACTCTACCATCTGGTGAGCAAGATGTATGAAACAGGCGAAATACCCTCAGACTTCAAGAAGAATATAATAATTCCAATCCCAAAGAAAGCAGGTGTGGACAGATGTGAAAATTACCGAACAATCAGTTTAATAAGCCACAGCTGCAAAATACTAACACGAATTCTTTACAGACGAATGGAAAAACTAGTAGAAGCCGACCTCGGGGAAGATCAGTTTGGATTCCGTAGAAATACTGGAACACGTGAGGCAATACTGACCTTACGACTTATCTTAGAAGAAAGATTAAGGAAAGGCAAACCTACGTTCCTAGCATTTGTAGACTTAGAGAAAGCTTTTGACAATGTTGACTGGAATACTCTCTTTCAAATTCTAAAGGTGGCAGGGGTAAAATACAGGGAGCGAAAGGCTATTTACAATTTGTATAGAAACCAGATGGCAGTTATAAGAGTCGAGGGGCATGAAAGAGAAGCAGTGGTTGGGAAGGGAGTAAGACAGGGTTGTAGCCTCTCCCCGATGCTATTCAATCTGTATATTGAGCAAGCAGTAAAGGAAACAAAAGAAAAATTCGGTGTAGGTATTAAAATCCATGGAGAAGAAATAAAAACGTTGAGGTTCGCCGATGACATTGTAATTCTGTCAGAGACAGCAAAGGACTTGGAAGAGCAGTTGAACGGAATGGATAGTGTTTTGAAGGGAGGATATAAGATGAACATCAACAAAAGCAAAACGAGGATAATGGAATGTAGTCGAACTAAGTCGGGTGATGTTGAGGGTATTAGATTAGGAAATGAGACACTTAAAGTAGTAAAGGAGTTTTGCTATTTGGGGAGCAAAATAACTGATGATGGTCGAAGTAGAGAGGATATAAAATGTAGACTGGCAATGGCAAGGAAAGCGTTTCTGAAGAAGAGAAATTTGTTAACATCGAGTATAGATTTAAGTGTCAGGAAGTCATTTCTGAAAGTATTTGTATGGAGTGTAGCCATGTATGGAAGCGAAACATGGACGGTAAATAGTTTGGACAAGAAGAGAATAGAAGCTTTCGAAATGTGGTGCTACAGAAGAATGCTGAAGATTAGATGGGTAGATCACATAACTAATGAGGAAGTATTGAATAGGATTGGGGAGAAGAGAAGTTTGTGGCACAACTTGATCAGAAGAAGGGATCGGTTGGTAGGACATGTTCTGAGGCATCAAGGGATCACCAATTTAGTATTGGAGGGCAGCGTGGAGGGTAAAAATCGTAGGGGGAGACCAAGAGATGAATACACTAAGCAGATTCAGAAAGATGTAGGTTGCAGTAGGTACTGGGAGATGAAGAAGCTTGCACAGGATAGAGTAGCATGGAGAGCTGCATCAAACCAGTCTCAGGACTGAAGACCACAACAACAACAACAAGTCTCGGGGACTGCTCACGCTGGTGGCGTGTGCAGTTGGAATGATATGGGACCCCTGATACGTCCAGATACGACAGTGACAGGTGACACGTACGTAAACATCCCGTCTGATGACCTGCATCCATTCATGTCCAATGTGCATTCAGACGGACTTGGGCAATTCCTACAGGAAATGTGTCATCCCATACGTCCAGAACTGCTACAGACTGGCTCTAGGAACACTCTTCTTAGTTTAAACACCTCCGCTGGCCACCAAACTGCCCAGTCATGAACATTATTGAGCATATCTGGGTTGCTGAGATCTCCGCCCCCTCGCACTCATGCGGATTTATGGACAGCCCTGCAGGATTCATGGTGTCAGTTACCTCCAGCACTACTTCCGAAATTATTTGAATCGATGCTACGTGTTGTGGCACTTCTGCCTGCTTTGGGGGGCCCTACACGATATTAGGCAGGTGTACCAATTTCTTTCGCTCTTCAGTGTATAATATTTGGTTTCTGCGTGTTTACCTACACCTGTATCTCTCCATTGTCTACTGTCTTCGCGCTGCTTTTCTTCCTTTTCTCTGATTTTCAGCGTTTTCTTTCATGTTTGCCTAAATGTGACTATTTAATGGTTAGTTTTCGGCTGTTCGTAATCTACAGATTTTATATCCATGTTTATTTTCCATGTTAGGAACGCTTCCCCAAAGCTCCACATTTGTTTCTCCTGACTATCCTTTATTGCTTGAAGTTCCCTTTTCAGTACTATCTTTAATTCGTCCAATTTTCTTTCTCAGCTGTCATTCTACAATTTTATGTCTTTCGTGCTACTTCTTTCTTCAGCTGATGATTTACGTATTGCTTTAAAATGTATTAAACCTAAATTATTTTCTAACCCTTCCTTTGGTGGTTGTGCCTACTCGACCTCGCTGCCATCTTGTATTTCCCCTGCTTCTTGGTCGGCCGGAGTGGCCGAAAGGTTCTAGGCGCTACAGTCTGGAACCGCGCGACCGCTACGGTCGCAGGTTCGAATCCTGCCTCGGCCATGGATGTGTGTGATGTCCTTAGATTAGTTACGTTTGAATAGTTCTAAGTTCTAGGGGACTGATGACCTCAGATGTTAAGTCCCATAGTGCTCAGAGCCATTTGAACCATTTTTGAACCCTGCTTCTTGCTGCCTTAATGTTTGGAGCGTGGTCACGTTCCTGCACTTTCGTCGAAGATACTGTATACTAGCAGATATTCTATATTACTTTAATTGGGTATTTGCTACTTCTCACAATATGGTATGTTCCCAAGTTTAATCTCATTTATTGCTATTAATGGCTTCATTTTACTGTCCTAACCTTACTAATACAAGTCTAAAATATTACGCATTACACGTAGCTGTAGCGTTTACTACACCAGGTATCGTCTGCTACTGCAATTCCAAACATTCATTCGTCTACCGCAGCGATTCTGCTTAACCACCTGCAGCGCGTGAGATACATTTGTCATTTTCTGCTGTTGGTGGCTGACGCATGGTGTGATGTTGCGTCTGCTTGTTCAGAGTCTGTTCGTCGTGTGGTCCAACCTATTCTTCTCTTTTTTGTTTATCCTTAGTTCTTCCCTTGTTCCATCCACAGACGTTTTTAGTTCTGTTATTCAAGCATAGTAATCGACACCACTGGCCACTAAAATTACTACACCACGAAGAATACGTTTTTAGTTCTGTTATTCAAGCATAGTAATCTCATTACTGACCATTAAAATTGCTACACCACGAAGATGACGTGCTACAGACGCGAAATTTAACCGACAGGAAGATGATGCTGTGATATGCATATTATCAGCTTTTCAGAGCATTCACACAAGGTTGGCGCCGGTGGTAACACCTACAACGTGCTGACATGAGGAAAGTTTCCAACCGATTTATCATACACAAACAGCAGTTGACCGGCGTTGCCTGGTGAAACGTTGTTGTGATGCCTCGTGTAAGGAAGAGAAATGCTTACCATCACGTTTCCGACTTTGATAAAGATCGGATTGTAGCCCACCGCGATTGCGGTTTATCGTATTGCGACATTGCTGCTCGCGTTGGTCGAGATCCAATGACTGTTAGCAGAATGTGGAATCGGTGGTTTCAGGCGGGTAATACGGAACGCCGTTCTGGGTCCCAACGGCCTCGTATTACTAGCAGTCTAGATGACAGGCATCTTATGCACATGGCTGTAACGGATCGTGCAGCCACATCTCGATTCCTGAGTCAACAGATGGGGACGTTTGCAAGACAACAGCCACCTGCACGAACAGTTCGACGACGTTTGCAGCAGCATGGACTATCAGCTCGGAGACCATGCCTGCGGTTACCCTTGACGCTACGTCACAGACAGGAGCGCCTGCGATGGTGCACTCAACGACGAACCTGCGTGCACGAATGGCAAAACGTCATTTTTTCGGATGCATTCAGGTTCTCTTTACAGCATCATGATGGTCGTATCCGTGTTTGGCGACATCACGGTGAACGCACATTGGAAGGCGTGCATTCGTCATCGCCATACTGGCGAATCACTTGGTGTGATGGTATGGCGAGCCATTGGTTAGACGTCTCGGTCACCTCTTGTTCCCATTGACGGCACTTTTAACAGTGGACGTTACATTTCAGGTGTTTTACGACCCGTGGCTCTACCCTTCATTCGATCCCTGCGAAACCCTACATTTCAGCAGGAAAATGCACGACTGCATGTTGCAGGTCCTGTACGGGCCTTTCTCGATACAGAAAATGTTCGACTGCTGCCCTGGCCAGCACATTCTCCAGATCTCTCACCAATTGAAAATGTCTGGTCAATGTGGGCCGAGCAACTGGCTCGTCACAATACGCCAGTCACTGCTCTTGATGAACTGCGGTATCGTGTTGAAGCTGCATGGACAGCTGTAAGAGTGCACGCCATCCAAACGCAGGCGTATCAAGGCCGTAATTACGGCCAGAGGTGGTTGTTCTGTGTACTGATTTATCAGAATCTATGCACCCAAGTGCGTGAAAATGTATTCACATGTCAGTTCTGGTATAGTATATTTGTCCAACGAATACCCGTTTATCATCTGCATTTCTTCTTGGTGTAGCAATTGTAATGGCCATTAGTGTACTTTAATTGGGTATTTGCTACTTCTCCCAATCTGATATGTACCCAAATTTAATCTCATTTATCGCTATTAATGGCTTCATTTTACTGTCCTAACCTTAGCAATACAAATCTAAAATATTATGCATTACACATAGCTGTAGCGTTTACTACACCAGGTATCGTCTGCTACAGCAATTCTAAACATTCATTCGCCTACCGCAGCGATTCTGCTTAGTCGCCTGTACCGCTTGTGATACATTTTTGTCATTTTATGCTATTGGTGGCTGACGCGTGCTGTGATGTTGCGTCTGTTTGTTCAGAGTCTGTTCGTCGTGTGGTCCAGCCTATTGTTCTCTTTTTTGTTTATCCTTCGTTCTTCCCTTGTTCCATCCAGAGACGTTTTTAGTTCTGTTATTCACGCATAGTAATCTACCTATAATGTTCACTTTGCTTGTAATTGTTCGATCAGAAGACTGAAACACTTCTGTGCTATCCAAAGCAATTCACTGCACCTGGTTCTTCATAGTGGTTACATCCGAAGTCTGGTATCTCACGCCTGTCAAAGGAAGCCACCTGTAAAGCCCCGTCAGCCGTTGAGGCCGAGTGGTTCTAGGCGCTACAGTCTAGAACCACGCGACCGCTACGGTCGCAGGTTCGAATCCTGCCTCGGTCATGGATGTGTGTGATGTCCTTAGGTTAGTTAGGTTTAAGTAGTTGTAAGTTCTAAGAGACCAATGACCTCAGAAGTTAAGACCCATAGTGGTCAGAGCCATTTGAATCATTTTTTTGTGAAGTCCCATGCCGGTCTTACGCGGTCTAGTCACGTTAAGGGGCTCCAGAAAGGCTCAAAATCATGAAAAGTTCAATTTTTATTTTTTTGCGTTTTCTGAATCTGCAGACTATTACCTTTTAATAGATATATAATTTATTCAATTCCGAAGACTACAACTATTTTTAAATTTTTTTTTGAAATGTGTTCTACATGGGCGTGACCCACTGTGGCGCTGTTAAACTGCTGTCAAATGGTGTTATTATTAACGTCCGTGTTCATCAGGTACATTTTAGTGATGTGAGATAAAGTATGTGTTGTGGCTAACCTATTTTCAGAGACTTAGCAGCACCTGAACTGTTGAGAAAGTGTATTCACGGAAAAACTCAAAACCCCAATGAAAGTGTAAATAGTGTTATATGGTCGAGAATCCCCAAGACTGTATTTGTTGGAATAGAAACACTTCACTTTGGTGTGTATGATGCTGTTGCGACTTTCAATGATGGCAACATTGTAAGGTGCAAGGTATTTAGAAATATGGGAATGAAGATAGGTTCTAACATGGTACGAGCGATGCTTGCTTTAGACAAGGAACGCCTTCGGGCTGCAGACAGGGCTGTAAAGAGTCTAGAAATACAAGCAAGAGTAAACAGAAGGAGTAACAAGAGGAAGCTGGAGGAGGAGTTTGCAGAGGATGAAGATAATCCATCCTATGGACCTGGAATGCACTAAAAAGTTAATCCAATCTTTGTCGCTCGGTTCCCAAAACTTTTATTTTCTCATACTAATTACATGTTTTCTAAGGATCTTCCAAACATATTTGTTTCAAACTTTCAGTAAATGTTACACAGTACCTTCTGCATAATTTAACACAGCCTTTTTCCAAAAAAACTGTATATTTTTGAATATATAAATAAAAAATTGCAAAAAAATGTTGTGAATTTTGATTACAATTGAAAAAAAAATCATCTTTAATAACTGAACTAAAATTTTGTAAAATCCCTGTGTTAAGTTGTAGCCCATATTCCAATAAATAATCTGTAAAAAGTTCAACTTCCTACCTCAAATACTTTGTGAGGAAAGACGTAATTTATAAGCGTTATTTTAACATTGCAAGTATAGGGCGTTCCGGAGCCCCTTAATGTGACCACCGCCTGTGCTTGACGGCAATGTGCAATAACCACTCGCGGACGACAGGTGTCAACACTAGCTGGTGAGGGTGTATAAAGCGTCTCAGGGGTGCGCCGGAAACAGTGTAGTTGTTGACGTAATGCGGAAACGGAGCGATTTATCTGACGTCCAAAAGGGCATTATCATTGGCTTTAGGGTCAAGGATGGAAGCATTTACGAAACGGATAAATCTGTAAACTGTTAGCTTGATGCAGTGCATGGGAAAATGACGCTATCCAAAACCGGTGCCGAGGCGACTGTGGTGACCGCGGGTCATAGATGGCAATGCTGAAAAGACGACCGCGGAGATTTGCACAGGTGAATAGATGTACGACTGCTGAGCAACTGACCTTCCAGGTGAACCAAGTGGAAACCAACAGTGTCTTCTCAACGACCGTTCACAGCAGACGCCAGATCCATGCACCCAAACTGACTGCTGATGACGGAGGCTAGAATTTGCAATCCAGTAGCGCAGCTGGAAGTCCACTGAGTGGCGACATGCGGCTTTTTCACATGGATCACATTTTATACCCCATCGGACAGACACCTATGGCGTGTACCGGTAAAACGTCTGAAAGCAAGTACCCTGCAACAGTCGTCGGAAGGGCCCACACCGGAGGATATCCCATGAATGATCTCGTCATTCTGAAAGTCACAATGGATCAGCGCAATTATTCATCTGTTCTTGTGGACCATGTCCACCTCTAAAGGCGGTTTGTTTTTTCTCGGGACGATGGTATCCATCAGGAGGACAATGAAATATGTCACAAAGGTCTCAGTGTACGGGCGGATTTTGAAATGTACGAGTATGAGTTTACCACATTTCTGTGGCCAAAAAGCTCCCAGATGTACTCGTAATTCCAATCGAGAATCTGTGGGACCACCTCGATTGGGCTGTTCTCACCGTGGATTCTCAAAAGAGAAACCTAGCGCAGCTGGTCACAGCACCGGAGTTGCCATCGCTCAACAACCCTTTCAGTACCTTCCAGAACCTCACTGACTCTCCTGTTACGCGTCCCCGCTGCAAAACATTGTTATTCAGGCTTTTGACAGATGGTCGCGTTAATGTGTATATTAATTTGGGTTTTTGAATTTCGAGTTCTTTAGATTTCTGTCGTACTTGTACTGGTAATGTCGTACTCTTGATCTTGGCGGGTAGCTCGACTCCCAAGGTGCATGTATTACGGTAATAAAGTTCCTGATTGTGTGACTAAGTGAACATGCACTGTACAATTCCTATTCTCACACTTCACGTGCGTTGTATTTGTTATTATTTAAATTAATAGGAAATGTTCGGACGATTTCTAAAAGTCATTCGCAGTCCATTATCATTCACATCATTTGGCCCCACTCGAGTTAGCAATTGCTTTTCTGGATCCGCCAGGTCGCTGTAAAATACAGTCTGTCAATGAAATAATGTCCCAGTTATAAATTTTAATAATATCAGCTGTAAACGTTTTAGACTGTTCGTAAAAGATCACAATTAAAGAAAACATCAAACAATTTCTGAAAAGCGCATGCGCGAGCACTGCTTTGTTGTTTTCCCGCTTGCAGTGCAACATACGTAAAACGGTGGCTCCTGAGCGAGGGGTGGGGGGGGGTTAAGAATTTTATATTCTGCAGTTTGGTAAGAGCAAATGTGTAATTATTTTAGTTCAACGTGAATTTCATTTAAAGTCAAATTATGATCCCTCTCGCGTGATTTATGGTAATATAAAATATTTTTCTCTTTCCTTTTATATGAATGTCGTTATTACATGGTGGACTTTTCTCAAAATTAATTGCTAATTTGGTTATTAGTTTAATTTTGATTTCAATGAAATTGCCTCTTGTAAGATGGTTTGTTCAATGAAAGTTAATCCTTATCAAAATCATTAATCACGTTAATATTTGTAAGACACATTGATCTTGTGACACGTTACATGTAAGTTGAAAAATGAAATAAACTTCTTTTAGGTTCTTGCCTCGGCTAAACGTTTCTGGTCAAACATGAGATCTCTGATTCTTATTTTCACTTGCCCACACACGCTCGAGATAATAATTTCTTACCATTTTCTTTCGTAATGCATGGTAGTCTGAGTCGTGGCTCTGGACCTCGGCTGTTAAACTGAAAATAAAAATCTTAGAGCTATGTCTTCTTTTGCAGCGGCTGTGGAAAAAATGTGTATTATAACTGAAGTGAGAGAATAATTCGCTTCCGCTAATTTCATAAATTAAAATTGCCACGTAATGGCGGCTGTGGCTGCAATTGTTGCGCTGAAGGTAACTTGAATTACTGATATTCGAAGGAAGCGGACATGAGATAGGGCTTACCTCTTACAGTTAAAAGTGAATAATAGCATGAAACTAACATATTATCTGATTCCAAGTACAATAATGCTTACATTCAACAGCACTCGCCAAGATGTCCGATTACTCGAATCGAAGACAGGAGAGGGAATGCGATAAAGGATAAAACATAACAAAAGATGTTTCCTTTTCCATCTCCGTAGTCCTTATTGTCAGAGTTCATCCTTTTTATTCTTTGCATTCGAAAATGACGCAGAGAATTTTATATGATAATAATAATAATACACATGAGAGAAAATTACATATCGCCTGAGCGGTTAATGTTCACGTATAATCCAATATTAAATGTTTTTTTCAAATACCACTTTCAAGTTTTTGTAATGTTTCTACTGGAGACGATACATCCCCCATGCGGAAAAAACTTGCGCCGTTGGTACAGTCAATTCGAAACGTCCGGATGTGTGTGTAAAGCGAAAAAGACGCGTCGACACAAAGTGTCTGACGAGGATGTTGACCGTGTCAGAGAATCTTACCTTCGTCGTCCTAAGAAGTCTGTTCGGAAAGTAAGCCTTGAACATCAGTTGCCAAGGACGACACTGTGAAAGGTTTTAAAAACGTTTACATACCGGTTGCGCTTGGTACATGTTTCAAAGCCAGATGAATGTGGCGTACGTTATAACTTTGTAAGAGTGTTAGTCCTACTGTTATATAACATTTATATTAATGACTAGCGAATTAATCCTACCACCGGATCTTTCATTTACGCAGATGATATAGCAGTTGCTACTCAAGAGAGAACTTTTGAGGAGGTGGAAGAGAAACTAACAACAGGTTTTAAGAAATTAGATGACTGTTACGATAGTAACTACCTGAAGCCAAGCTCTTCAAAGACACAAGTGTGTGCATTCCACTGACGGAACAGAGAGGCCAGGAGGAAACTTAGGATAACCTGGAGAGGTCAACAACTGTCATACTGCGATACCCCAAATATCTAGGAGTAAAGTTGGATCGTTCCCTCACCTTTAAAGACCACTGCACAGATACAAAAATGAAAGTCTGACCTAGGAATATTATTCGAAGACTGACGGGCAACAACTGGGGACCACATCCGGGTGCCCTCGGGATGTCTGCCCGTTCTTTGTGCTTCTCCGCTGCAGAATATGTAGCATCTGTGTGGAAGAACTCCATCCATGCCTAACCGGTAAATATTGCCCTAAAAAGAAACAGGACCCATTGTGACAGGATGCCTGCAGGCAACCCCGGATAACAAAATTTACTATATCTTGCACGTAGCATCTCCTGACACCCAAAGTAGAACTACAGCTGAAATGAAAGGAAAGAAGCAGGAGACAGATCCAAGACATTCCCTGTTTGGAGCTGAACATCAGACTGAAATCGAGAAAAAGCTTCCTGCAGACAATGCAACAATTCTGACACTATGTGAAATGAGTAGAATACAACTCTGGCGTATTACGGTGTATTGATAATTTTTACTTTATGCATCGTCTGACGGAAACTGAATGAAACACAATTTGATGCCATATGCGTTTCGCCTTTATCTTCTGCAAGGCATCTTCAGTGGCCTGGAATACGTACATATGTTTACTATTTAGTTTACATTTTGGTCACTGTACCTATAGGTTATAAACAGTTCTGGTGGTTGGTATTTGCTATTATGAAGTAGTATTTTGAAATGTACTTACGGGTTGCGTGGACGATTTTCTACATATTGCGCTCCTGTTGCATTTTTGGTGCTGTTCTTCTTCTTATAAATGCCAATTTGCGGTTTTTTCTCCACATTTCACAGCAAAATGAACGGAACACTTGTTTTGATGCAACGTTTTGGTTTGTGTTGCCGATTGTCAGATGTTATTGCCAAAGATCGAATGTTATTGCCAACTTTCGAGTGTAATTATGGAAGTATCTGTGATCTGTTTGTGTATGCATTTGTGTGTGTGTGTGTGTGTGTGTGTGTGTGTGTGTGTGTGTGTGTCCGTATGCGTGTGTGTGTGTCCAGAAGGCGAAGGGGGGAAGAGTTTTCTGGCGTGTGTGTGTTTTGGTGCGATATAATTTTTTTATGCCTGTGTGTGTGTGTGTGTGTGTGTGTGTGTGTCCAGAGGGCGAAGGAGGGAGGGGGGAAGATTTTTTTTCCTGGTTGTGTGGGAGGGACGATTTTTATCTTAACATTTCTTTTATTAAGTGTAGTAGGGATCCTGTGCTGATGTGTGTTTGTTCATTTATCACATGTTTGTTTTCAGCGATGGCTTTCTGAATGTGGAAGTTTTCCTGCATTTGTATGTTTGTCATGGTTGCTTATTCTCATTATTTTCATTTCTTATTCCATGTTTTTAGGATGGTTGGTGGTTATGGTGGTCAAATGTTCTGCAAATGTGGAATGGTTTGTTTCGTACTTCCAACACCTATGTTCTTTGTGTCGTGTTTTAAAATTCCTGCATGTCATGCCTATGTATACTGCATCACAACTTTGAAATTCAAGTTTAGAAATTCCTGATTGTTGGACTTAGTCCCTCTTGGTAGCTGGTTGGATTAAGTGTACAGGTACAGTGACCAAAATGTAGACTAAATAGCAAACATACGTACATATTCCAGGCCACTGAAGATGCCTTACAGAAAATAAAGGCGAAACGCGTATGGCGTGAAATTGTGTTTCATTCAGTTGCTGTCAGGCAGTCCATAAAGCAAAAATTATCAATATACCCTAATATTACACACAACTGAGGGAGACAGGACTACAAAAGTTGAACTCTGGCGTAGTTCATCATCAGGGGAATATTGGGATGACCCAAAGAAGAACTTGCTGCAGGTCACCATCTCCCGTATGAGACATGGATGGTCATCAGTACTGGGAAATGGAGTATCTCCGCGTAAGGTAATGAAGAAATGGGGATATATCTCAGAGGAAAAGCTATGTGAGCTTGATAAACCTCAACACCAACAGCACATACTCAACTGCAGGGAACTGGCAGAACCTGTCTCGATGGACGATCTGGTTGTCACCAACGATAAGAAAGTTCGTACAGCTGAATTCTGGTTCAAAAAAATGGCTCTGAGCACTATGGGACCTAACATCTGAAGTCATCAGTCCCCTAGAACTTAGAACTACTTAAACTTAACTAACCTAAGGACATCACACCCACATCCATGCCCGACGCAGGATTCGAACTTGCGACAGTAGCGGTCGCGCGGTTCCAGACTGAAGCGCCTAGAACCACTCGGCCACACCGGCCGGCCGGAATTCTGGGCACCACAAAGAATATAATCATTTGTATATATTTTGTAATCCTTGTGTATATATATACTATTCAACCATATATGTATTAATGTTCCGGACACGTACAAATAAATAAAAATGGAATCAAGTTATCAGAAACCTCATTATAACAGATGTTGAATGATCGAGGGGATTAATAAAGACTGTAACAAACAGAACGGATTACCGAAGATGATGGGTGTAACTGATATGTTGAAATGAGAATATCTGGCGCAAGACAGAACCAGACGGACGATGGCACAAAAGAACTCGATGATTACGTAACGTTCGTGTCTCAAAAATAACAAATGTTTAGTACCAGCTTTTTGTTGAGACTATTATTTATCGAAAGATGTGTTAGATGAGGAAGTTATCTGCTTTCTAATGATTTTACTTAATGCAGTAAAACTAGTAACTCTAGCATTCGCCAATAAAAAACATTTGCCAAGTGAAGTCGTAGAAAACTAATTGATTACCTAATAGCCAAAATTTTGTCTGATAAAGCGGAATTTTTCATTGGCTCCTGCGAATTACGCAGCTGCCTTAGTCAAGTCTGAACGTGGCTCGCTACAGATCACTATTCTGAAATTTAACTTACACATCGCACAAGAGGGAAATGAACTGTACTAAAAAGATCCTGTTTATGGGTATATGCTTAAATATATTCGTTTATTTTACACAGTTTTTGCATGCAGCATGTAAGTTATTGTGCGCTTTCACCACGTACTCTAGCAACCGGGGCTTTATGGCGAACGCAACAAGCAGTTAAATCGTGACGTCGTTCATTCGGAAATATGAGCTGCTCTCACGGCAGCGTCAATGGTCTGAGTGATTAGAAAGGCTAGCGGCAATTCTTTCCAATAATACATTTACCTCTGTACGACAAAGCGCTCCACCGGTCTGAAAGAGGACGTAAAACACACAGATAAAAGGCCAGTGACTTACCGCTGTCATTTATTACCTGCAACGAATACTATGTCGAAAACTTTGTTTCCACTTGTCAAACTCAGCCACGAGAACACAAAATATTTATCTTTTGGTAAAATTTATTCCATACCGCTGAACAACTTGTAATAAATTTCTCTCTTTTTCAGCAAGTAGCTTAACTGAATGGGACCCTTTATATGAATCAGTATTGTTCGCAGAACTCGGAACAGAACAAAAATACTTCCAATATCTCTCTGAAACATCTGGAAAAACCTTCAGATTCTCTTTTTTTTATTTTGTGTGTCTCCTTATAAACTTCGGTAAATGCTCGTATTGCCAAGAACACGCAAAAGTAAGCTACCTCAACAGAAAGTCGTAGGGTATACAAGAACGAAGACAGTCGACCTTCGTGCTGAAACGTTTCTCTTGGAACTAATTATTCTACTCCGAAACATTGTGAAAGAAATCTAGACCCATAACTACTATTTATATACTTAATTTTACAATCGATAATATTTATATACTTTACTTTACAATCGATAATGTCTCTCGATGCTTTGCCTGTTCTGCAGCAAGGGTTTTCGTTTAAGAATAACTTACCGTAATCAACTGAAAAAGTAGATGAATTTCATTCCTGTACGCCATTTCTTACTACTCTGCCCTACACTTCTGAGAACGGGGAAAGAAAGGCAAGGGATGGGCAGGAATTCGTGACTTCCAGTTGCATGGAGCAATGGAGATAATTGAAAATTTGTGCAAGACCAGACTCTAACCCGGATTTGCCGCTTCTGATATCGTCTGAACTCCTACAGCAATCAATATCTTGCGACTAGAGAGTTAATGGACGAGGGACACTGCAATGAAGAGTGCGATAAGTTGGAAAACTAAGTTGGTCCGGAACTGTGTCCAGGTGGCCGAAGCAGTACAGTCTGCCTTCAACAGTGGAGTGGTATGGACGTCTTGTTTACATCCATACAATGATAGCGTGTGCACAGAGTTGTTCTAGTTCACAGTCATCTCCTTGAATTACTTTCTTCGATGCACCATGACATTTTCACTACGAAAATCGTCAATGAAGTTCAGTTTTACCACAGAGTATACACGACCAAAACCGTTAGAAATTCCTCAATATTTGTGACATGACGTTTGCTTCGATTTTGATGAACTAGTAGGGCTTCACCTCTTCATCATGAGCAGCATGATCTATGTGAAACTGGTGGATGGCGCTGCTTCTGAAAGGGTCCTCAAAAAGATGAGAATACTTCAATTCAGACATTCGGATATACACATTGACTGTGTGAAAGTGGAACATGTAGCTCTCAGCCAGAGGATGGCCTTATGTTTGAGTTTTCTTTTTAGGTGCCAACAGAGATGGTGAATGCAGCATTGAGGCCCTTGATAAGCCACACAGCCAAACCTCGTACCAGTTCTGAATGGATGCATAAGTCTTACTAAACATATACTGTTCCACTGCAACAGAGGCGAATGCCATGCCTTAGCAGTTTACTATAGAAAGTCAAAGACCTAATCAGGATATGGGCAATAGGGACATATCAGATCTACATCTACATCAACATCCATTCTCCGCAAACCACCTGACGGTCTGTGGCGGAGGGCACTTTGAGTACCTCTATCGGTTCTCCCTTCTATTCCAGTCTCGTACTGTTCGTGAAAGAAAGATTATCAGTATGCCTCTGTGTGGGCTCTAATCTCTCTGATTTTATCCTCATGGTCTCTTCGCGAGATATACGTAGGAGGGAGCAATATACTGCTTGACTCCTCGATGAAGGTATGTTCTCCAAACTTCAACAAAAGCCCGTACCGAGCTACTGAGCGTCTCTCTTGCGGAGTCTTCCACTGGAGTTTATTTATCATCTCCGTAACACTTTCGCGATTAGTACATGATCCTGTAACGAAGCACGCTGCTCTCCGTTGGATCTTCTCTATCTCTTCTATCAAGCATATCCGGTACGGATCCCACACTAGCGAGCAGTATTCAAGCAGTGGGCGAACAAGTGTACTTCCTTTGTTTTCGGACTGCATTTTCTTAGGATTCTTCCAATGAATCTCAGTCTGGCACCTGCTTTACCGACGATTAATTTTATATGGTCATTCCATTTAAAATCACTCCTAATGCCTACTCACAGATAATTTATGGAATTAACTGTGTCCAGTTGCTGACCTGCTATATTGTAGCTAAATGATAAAGGATCTTTCATTCTTTGTATTCGCAGCACATTACACTTGACTACATTGAGATTCAATTGCCATTCCCTGCACCATGCGTCAATTCGCTGCAGATCCTCCTGCATTTCAGTACAATTTTCCAATGTTACAACCTCTCGATATACCACAGCATCATCCGCAAAAAGCCTCGGTGAACTTCCGATGTCATCCACAAGGTCATTTATGTATATTGTGAATAGCAATGGTCCTACGACACTCCCCTGCGGCACACCTGAAATCACTCTTACTTCGGAAAACTTCTCTCCATTGAGAATGACATGCTGCGTTCTGTTATCTAGGAACTCTTCAATCCAATCACACAATTGGTCTGATAGTCCATATGCTCTTACTTTGTTCATTAAACGACTGTGGGGAACGGTATCGAACGCCTTGCGGAAGTCAAGAAACACGGCATCTACCTGTGAACCTCTGTCTATGGCCCTCTGAGTCTCGTGGACGAATAGCGCGAGCTGGGTTTCACACGACCACGACCGTCTTTTTCGAAACCCATGCTGATTCCTACAGAGTAGATTTCTAGACTCCAGAAAAGTCATTATACTCGAACATAATACGTGTTCCAAAATTCTACAACTGATTGACGCTAGAGATATAGGTCTATAGTTCTGCATATCTCTTCGACGTCCCTTCTTGGAAACGGGGATGACCTGTGCCCTTTTCCAATCTTTTGGAACGCTACGCTCTTCTAGAGACCTACGGTACACCACTGCAAGAAGAAGTGCAAGTTCCTTCGCGTACTCTGTGTAAAATCGAGCTGGTATCCCATCAGGTCCAGCGGCCTTTCCTCTTTTGAGCGATTGTAATTGTTTTTCTATCCCTCTGTCATCTGTTTCGATATCTACCATTCTGTCGTCAGTGCGACAATCTAGAGAAGGAACTGCAGTACAGTCTTCCTCTGTGAAACAGCTTTGAAAAAAGACATTTAGTATTTCGGCCTTTAGTCTGTCATCCTCTGTTTCAGTACTATTTTGGTCTCAGAGTGTCTGGATATTTTGTTTTGATCCACCTACCGCTTTGACATAAGACCAAAATTCCTTAGGACTTTCTGCCAAGTCAGTACACAGAACTTTACTTTCGAATTCGTTGAACGCCTCTCGCACAGCCCTCCTCACACTACATTTCGCTTCGTGTAATTTCTATTTGTCTGCAAGGCTTTGGTTATGTTTACGTGTGCTGTGAAGTTTCCTTTGCTTGCCTAGCAGTTTTCTAACTCGGTTGTTGTGCCACAGTGGCTCTTATCCATCTCTTACGCTCTTGCTTGGCACGTACTCATCTAATGCATATTGTATTGTTTCAGACTGTATGCAACGTCACATAATGAAACAGCCATTGGGGGAGGAGATGGTGTCACCCTATCTGATGGTGCCTCCAGTGATGTATGTGAGCGCCCTTCAACCTGTATCACCTGATCAACCATTGTCCACACACGCGTTGTCTCCAGTCGACTCTGAAAAGCCCCTGATGTGGTGGTAGGGCACTACAGAAACAGTCCGCACTGCCAGAGCCTCCATCCTCCTTCTCCCTTGGTACTGGTCGTACAACGCAAAGGGGGTATGGCTCCACAAGAGACACTGGCCACCACAGACTTGGTGGTGATAACCGGCACTTTCGCCCTGATGGCAACTACCGCCGAAAACAATTGGCTCCGAAGTAACACAGAAGAAATGCTGACTGGGTACATCTGCAGATGTGCAAAAGGCCTCTTACTGGATGATGAACAGCAGACAGTATGGGGTTCTTTCCCTGTCACGAACATGCTGCAGCCTTAAACCATCCTGTTAATTCTGAGGTATGATCACAGCGTAAGTGTGACATTGTGAGCCAATGATGTCGAGGATGTGACGGCTGCCGCCATAGCTAAAGCAGATGCAGTTGCTTCTCATCACAACAGTTAAATGCCGACAAATATAGCAGGGGCCCCATCGGCATCAGGGAATTCTACGGGTTCGCATCTCCCTCCCTCCCAACAGGCACCCACAATACCGCCTCTCCATGTCATGGCTATAGGATTGCCACCAGAAACATCAATATTATCAGTTCCAATGTCAAACTGATGATGTTTTCCGAAATGTTTCGGGCAGTGGATCTCGACTTCGCACTCCTACAGGAAGTGCACCTCGATCAGTTCCTATTTATGGATACCACGTTTACCAGGCGCCATGTATGGATAACAGCAGCAGTATGGCTATTCTTGATCGATTCGTGATCGATGGTGTGACCTACTTCGAATCAGTATGAGTACTTGCTGTCACATATCAAGGCACCAGTATCGTGAAAGTGTATGCCCCTTCCGGCATGGATTACACAAGAGACTGTTCGAAGTTTTATTCAAAGGTCATCGCGTCCTTTTTCGAGGGATGCTACGAGCGTATCATCCCAGGAGTCGACTTCTTTTGTGTCCTATCACCACAGGATCCAGTGCCACAATTTAACGTGTGCCAGGAACTGCAATGTCTGGTCCAAGACCTTCGCCTCATTGCTACCTGGTGGTGTATACACACTGACAGACTGGTGTACACGTATGTTACCAGACATTTGGTGAGTCACCTTAACATGGTTTACATCTCGCAGGGATTTATGGTGGATACACTAAGTGCTGAGATACGACGTTTACTGATCATGATGTATATGTTGCGTTGGGTTGTTTGGGGGAGAAGACCAGACAGCGTGGTTCAAATGGCTCTGAGCACTATGGGACTTAACTGCTGAGGTCATCAGTCCCATAGAACTTAGAACTACCTAAAGCTAACTAACCTAAGGACATCACACTCATCCATCCCCGAGGCAGGATTCCAACCTGCGACCGTGGTGGTCGCGCGGTTCCAGACTGTAGCGCCTAGAACCGCTCGGCCACACCGGCCGATGACAGCGTGGTCATCGGTCTCATCGGATTAGGGATGGACGAGGAAGGAAGTCGGCCATGGCCTTTGAAAGGAACCATCCTGGCATTTGCCTGGAGCAATTTAGGGAAATCACGGAAAACCTTAATCAGGATGGCCGGACGCGGGATTGAACCTCGTCCTCCAGAATGCGAGTCCAGTGTGCTAGCCACTGCGCCACCTCTCTCGGTCATGACGTTTACCTCTGCATCTTTTATCTCCCAAGACGGAGGGTTGGCGAAGCAAGAGCTTGAGGAAGATGAATCTCACGCTCCTCGAGGTTTCAGATTGATGGCAGATGGTAGTGGTGACGTGGAGGAACTGTGAGTGACAGCATCTAGCATTTCCTTCCACAATCCGGTGGTGATCCAATTGTGCAAAAACTGCTCTGCGATGCGTGACGACGTACTGTGCCGAGAGGTCATGCGTTGGCAACAACAGAACCTGGAATATTATTTTGTGCTACTGCAGGAGATATCCGCCTAACCGCCGTCGCCAGGACATCAGGCCGATGTTCGACAATTGCAAGTGAAGATCACTAAACTTCCACAATGCCGTCTCGTGGGCACACTTGTACGCACATGCAGTCAGGAATGGATCTAGGGTGAACCACCAGCAATGCCACACATTATCTGAGAGAATCACAGATGTCGAAGTGTATTGATACCCGTGTTGGATATGTCGGACGGCCAGCGCCTGACGGCCCAGAAGAATGTCGACAACGACTTCTTGGATCATTACCAGCAGTTCTGCGCAATGCTCTGGAGGCTCGGGTGGAGGATGAAGTTCTCCATTTGCTTCCTTAGGCCCTCGATGGAGATGCTGCAGCGACTCTCACAGACCCCATAACGGCAGACGATGTCGCCGACACCCTACGCAAAGGAGCGACCAACAAACTGCTGAGCCAAGATGGTCTCCTGATAGATTTTAATCGTATTTTCCATAATGTTATGATTCCCCAGTGGGTTACAATGTACCAAGAACTGATGTGGCTTGAATTGTAGATGCCACCTCCGTTTGTCAACGGCATCCTTATATTGTTCCACAAGCTGCCTGCCGGAAGGAGAGTTGACCATTACTGGCTTCTTACGCTCCTCAACAGCGATTTCAAAATCATTATGAGGATCTAGGCTGCTTTCTTCAGAGAGTCCTGCCTGCCCTAAGTTGTCTCAATAGACTAAAAAATCTCAGTGGCAGTCAGTGATTATCGTGACGTCATCACACTGGCAGATGCACGTTGTGGTCGTGGCCTTGGTCTTGTGGACGTTGACCATGGTTTCGACAGAGTACGTCACGACCATCTTGAGAGGTTTCTGTGGCAATCATCCTTCCCCCAATCTTAGGCCACTGCTGTGGAGCTGCTGTTACATGGACTACAATGCCAGTTGGAGAGAAAGAGGTAGAAATACGATATCTTCGTCTGCCACATGTGTGCCGACGATCTGGTGTTTTTAGTGTGTACGCCACATGAAATCCAAAGACCACGGGACTAGATTGTCCAATACGGTGCTGCAGCTGGAAGCCGCGTGACCTTGGGGAAATCTCGGACAATGATCATCAACAGTGGCTTGCAGAATCTAGCTTGGTCCCATAGCCACCCCAGGATATGATCAAATGCTTGGAGTCATCTTTACACACAACAGTCGATGGACAACTCACCTTATCTATACTCATATCCTACAAGGAAAATGTATAAATTCTCTAGCAACTTGCTCCAGTGAGTGGCTTACGTCAAAGCCTATCTGGCATCCACGATACCCCATCTGGCTACAATCCTCCCAGTACCGAAGGTGACAGTATGCAATTTAGAGATGGTCTTTCATTGCTTCATCAGTGAGGATATGATCATCAAAGTGCAATACTATTCGCTCGCTGTCCCTACCACAGAGGGCGGTCTCGAAACGGTCAGTGTTTGGGTTAGAGCAGCTGCTTTGTATGTCACCAGCTCGATGAAGATGTGGACTTGGCACTAGTGGAGCTTCACAGGAACTCTGATCGAAGAACAGGTCACCTCCTTTCATGAACCACCAATTGAACTATCGCACGTTCCTCTGACACTATGTCACGTTAAGGAGCACTTTGTGGACTTCAGTTACGTCAATGCCGATAGGCCGTGTGAGTGGTTGCAGAGACCCCATGGAGTTTACTGCCGGATAATGCAAGGCCATCACGAAATCCGATTGAAAGCCGCCTACCCTCGATTACTTGGCTGGTGGTCGGGCGTTCAGTGCACGGTGCTCTCTTTCATTTGGGCGCCAGATTGGCCTGGTGTTTGGTGGTCTGCCACAAGTACATAAATCGTCACACACTTCATTCCATATGTATGAGAGATTCTCCGTTATATCTGCAGTACACAGATGAACACTTCCGGAACGTGGGTCTGCCATGGAGGTGTGGAGGTTGACAAGACTGATGTTGGCTCTCATTCAGTGCACAATCCCAACTGAAGTGACTCCGAAATCCCTTCTGGTCCCGGATATGATGTTTTATCCCTGTACTAGAATGCGTGTAGTGATATGGATCAAGGGTTTGTCGATACTGTACATTTACCGAGATGGTAACAAGCACTTTCTCATCCAACAAACGTGTTATGATTTTAACTGACTCAGATATTATGAGTCTTCTGTTTTATCCAAGGATATGCGGCCTCTGTTGACTGCTGAATTTAGTCTCGTCTTTTACTGATACAATACTGCTGTGGCGGAGACATGTCTGCACATGATTAATTCATTAACTGATAAAGCGAAAAATACGTATCAATTCACTCACATCATTATTAATTGCGAGTGGAAACACACTTTTAATGAATCTGAGCACCCTTTTTACAAAATCAAACCACTTATTTGTAGAGCATCAGAAAAGTACTTTGTTTTTAATATTAAAACTGGGATATCGTAACGAGCCTCTTTTAGCAGAATTTAAAATAGTAGTAGTAGATTTCGTGTAATTGTAATACGAATAATACAACTGACAAACAGCACGAGAAAATAAACTCTGCTGTAGGTTAGTTTTTCATTTAACACCTAAGCGTGTAGGTTGGAATGTTTTAGATCCCGCTCATCTCAACTCAGTACGGGGAAATCTCAGCAAGGTGAGACTGCGGCAAATGCAGTTCCTAATTGGGGATATTTGGGAGTGAAGT